>NC_058369.1:141214680-142635680 GCF_018350175.1 Felis catus
ACGAGATTTAGTCTATCCCTGAGAGCATCTTTTCAGAGCAAACCTAATCATCTGGAACACAGGAAACAAAATGTGATGATGTTCAGAATTCTCAGAGGTAGAATATTGAAATAATTGCCACTGGGTCTCTGACCTGAGTTGTGAGTTTTTCAGAGCCACCATTGCTTCAAAAAGATCTAGATAAAATTAGCACGGAGAAGATTAGTTTAGGTTTTTGGATATTTGTTTCTGATGAGCATTCACTTGTTTGCTTATTAAACACTGTTACTGTATTTTTGTACAGCAAATGGGGAAATAAGTTAGCTTTATGCTTTATGCTTAAGCATAAATAAGTTAGCTTTAAGCTTTATGCTTAAGCATAAATAAGCTAGTAATACTTCTGATGAGGTATGGATTCATATCAGAAATACCACAAAATATTACTGAAGCTGATGCTTATTATATTTACCTAAAAATTCAGATATTCAAATATATCGAAAAATCATATTATTCAAATATTACTCAAAATGAGATTACATCAGAATTACCCTTGGAAATGATAATTGAGAACTTACATTTTGCCTTTGGACCTACAGATAGAATAATATAGGTTCTGTTAATAATTCCTAAATTTAAATCTTGTTGAATAGGAGACCAAATATTTTCAAGTTCCCATAGTGTCACATATTTTTACTCTTCTAGAGAGCCGGAGATGTTACAATTTAACCTTCAGTGCTTCATATGATATTTTCATTTAGAGATCTTTGCTTGGTATGTGGGGAAGGAAGCCTTACCAGGTTAAGAGAGAGTACCATTTACTTTTGGTTTTATTTTATTTTGTAGGTGTGCCCAAAATTTTGAAAAACAGAGTCTTTTATATTTAGTATAAAATTATAGTAACACCTTGCCAATAACCTAAATCCTTTGGAACAGAGCCCTGAATTGGAATTATGCAGAAAAGACTTCTAAGTTGTCTAAACAAATTTCACAAAGCGTCCACACTAAATCCATGCCCTTAACTACAACACCGAGTTTACTGACCTATCATTTTGTGTGTGTGTGTGTGTGTGTGTGTGTGTGTGTGTGTGTGTGCCAGAGTATAAAAAACTTTATTTTCTCTATGAATAGAAAATTAGGAACAAAAAACTAGAGGGAAGGCAAGGAGAGCTGATAAAAAAGGAGACAAATTTAATCTACATATATTTTAATGAGATCTATTCTTAATGAAGACTCTGAATCAGCAAGAAAAATTTAAATGATGTCCATGAGCTACTGCTTAATAAGGGTAAGATATAATTTCTTTTAGAAAGAATTCCATTAAAAAATCAGTATGGAGCGCTTGGGTGGCTCAGTTGATTAATTGTCTGGCTCTTGATTTTGGCTCATGGTTTGGTTCGTGAGTTCGAGCCCCGTGCTGGGGTCTCCACCGAGCCTGCTTGGGATTCTCTCTCCCTTTCTCTCTGCCCTCCCCCGCACACACTCTCTCAAAAGAAATAAATAAACATTTTTAAACAATCAGTATATATGTTTTAACAAGTTGTTGGTATTTAAAGTTGTAGGCTTTACATTTGGGTAAAATTCACTGTCACTGACCACTTCATTCTCCTATAAAACTATATAAATGAAATGGTTTTATAATATGAATGATGTGAAAGATAATACAAAATTATGCATATTATGTGATATGTAAGTATATAAAAATATTTGTTGGTATAATTTCCCCCCAAAACAAATCTCTCTGGACATGAATACTTGAGACTGAGACTGATGAGGGAGAGTTTGGGAAAATACATAATTCTGGTTTTCTGGGCCGCAGGTTATAGGACTGTTTTTAGCTAGTGCTTATTTGAAGTGATAAGTGATGTCATTCTCTAGTATAGGAGTCTAGAAACGCTGATTCAGTATCATGTCCAAAGACATTTCCTTGGGAAGTTGATGAGGTTGAGCTGGGAAACAGCTGTAGTTAATGCATAGAAAGTGGTGGATTAGCTGCTACAAGGTACTGTGGCGACTGAGGATTCATCAACATTTCAGTTATGAAGAAAAACAAAATAAGCAAATTGTTTCATGAGAAGTAACATATTACTATACTCTCCTTCCCGCTTGCCCTTCTCATCTATGGATTATTAAAATTGAGTTGTTGGGGCGCCTGGGTGGCTCAGTCAGTTGAGCGGCCGACTTCGGCTCAGGTCATGATCTCGCGGTTCCTGAGTTCGAGCCCCGCGTCGGTCTCTGTGCTGACAGCTCAGAGCCTGGAGCCTGTTTCGGATTCTGTGTCTCCCTCTCTCTGACGCTCCCCCGTTCATGCTCTGTCTCTCTCTGTCTCAAAAATAAATAAACGTTAAAAAAAAAAATGAATTGTTAAAAACAACTTGGTCCCGTCTTTGGGACCATGAAGAGAACAAGACAAGACTATAATAACTCCGGCCTGGGGCTAACATTGCCAGGATTCCATACTCCACACCAAACACATTCTTGTTGACAAATTTCTCTTCCCTCAAATTATGAATGAATCATTGAGTTGTTGGTATAACCTCTGAATCATTTTGCTGGTGTGAAAATATGCTGTTAGAGTTATTTACATTCCTTTCTTCCATTTCTTTTGGGTCGGGCTAGGGGAATCTGTGGACAGTGATCGGTTTCCCTCTGCTGAACCTTGTACTAGGATCGCTGCTTGGCTCTATTGCTGTTGAGACTTTTTCAGCAGATCTACTTGGCCAGGTGTTTGTGGCTAATGAATACCATCTGCACAGTAGAGGGAGTATCTTTCATTTTTGCAGATACACCAAGCCCTGGGGGCTGTGTGTAACATAAACACTGGACTTCAGTCTCTAGTTATTCAATGACCCACCAAAGCTCTCAGAACTTCTCTCAGGTCTTAGGTGTTGTGGCCTCCCTGTTTTGCCTGGTGAGGTTCTTGCCATCATTTGTCTTGTGTCTTCAGGACACAAAGAAATGAACAAGTAGGGGGTGAGAAGTGGGGGTGGGAAAGAGCTTGGAATGACACAAAACAACACATTCTTTTCTCATCTGAATCTTAATATGGTGGAGGTGGAGTGATCTTAGTGATTGGTTGGAAGTGTTTTCAAATACCAGAGTGGCAACTCACATCTTTTTTTTTTTTTTTTTTAAATTTAAATCCAAGTTAGTTAACATACAGTGTAATCATGATTTCAGGAATAGAATTTAGTGATTCATCACTTACATGTAACACCCAGTGCTCATCCCAACAAGTGTTCTCCTTAATGCCCATCACCCATTTAGCCCATCTCCCCATCCAACACCCCTCCAGCAACCCTCAGTTTGTTCTCTATATTTAAGAGTCTCTTATTGTTTGTCTCCCTCTCTGTTTTTATATTATTTTTGCTTCCCTTCCCTTATGTTCATCTGTTTTGTATCTTAAATTCCGCATACAAGTGAAATCATATGATATTTGTCTTTCTCTGACTGAATTATTTCACTTAGCATAATACACATTAGTTCCATCCACATTGTTGCAAATGGCAAGATTTCATTCTTTTTGATTGCCGACAACTACGTCTTTCAAAAAATAAAGTACTGCTTTGCTGATTATTTGCTTATTATTTGTTTGCTTTTGGTAAGGCAGAGGACATTATTGCTAATAATAACTTCTCACTTTCATTTCATCACCATTTTTTAAGTTTATTTATTTATTTTGAGAGAGAGAGAGAGAGAGAGAGAGAGAGACAGACAGACAAAACATGTGAGTTCCAGCCCCCTTTCAGGCTCCACACCATCAGCATAGAGCCTGAGGTGGGCTTGAACTCACAAACCAGGAGATCATGACCTGAGCTGAAATCATGACCTGAGCCAAAATCAAGAGTCGGTCACTTAACTGACGGAGCCATCTGGGTGTCCCTCATTACCATTTCTTGAGTGGGAAAAGAAAGGAGCATAGTTACAGTTACTATGCTGGGAATTTCACATGCCTTGTCTTCTCCATACTGCAACCCGGAAGTGACTTACTGTTTCATAATTCTGCCTGAGCTGTTCTTCACTCCTTTCCTGTTTGGAAAAAGAAATCTGCTATTTCTTCAAAGCAGAGATCCAGTGTCACTTCCTTTCTACTAGCAGCTCTCCTCCCCCAACCCAGCAGAACTTTGCTCTTCTCAGTTCTTTATGATACCAGATGCTGCCAGTATGATGCTTATCACCTTATGTTTCAGTTGGGTATATGCAAATCTCTCCCTCCTACGAGAGGATGAGCTCTTCAAAGGCAGAAGCTCTCTTCACTGATATATAGACAGGGCCTCACAGAATGTCTATCTAGTTCTTGGTAATGCCTAACAGATATTAGTGTCAGAACCAGAACTGATGCCAGCCTGATATTCTTAACACTATACCAAATTATTTCTGAAACAGAAATTAACCAACCAAACAACCAACCAACCCACGAAACAACAAGAATAGTTGTTGACTTTATTACTGGCCTAATCTGCATCCTTTACTTAACTCAAGCATGGTTTTGAGCGTGGGTGTGTAGAAAGTGGTTGGGGCAACACAGGATAGAACATGTTTCTGAGTTTATATCTTCTGAGACTTCAGAATAAGTCACTTAAATCACAGAAATCTACATGATGAATACACTGTGAAACTTTTAAAAGTCAAAAAATACAGGCCTTTCAGATGAAAGGTGTGAGCTGTTGGGACATTAATAAGTGGAATGAATAATGAACACTGAAGGTACTGTACTTTTGTCAAAAGCCTGGCTAAGAGAATCTGAAGGAATTTCTCTCTGTCCTTGTATAAAGCAATCTTTTTGTTTCTTCTTTTCCTCCCACCCTCCTCTCCTTCTGCTTTTCCTCCTCCTTCCCTTCCTCCTCCTCCTTCTTCTTGTCTCTATTTTATATGCTCTCTTTCCCTCCCTTTTTGTTCCTAGAAGTTTATTTTTAAGAAGTTGGCAATGACGATGGCAAGTCAGCAAATCGAATGAGGGGATGGTTATGGAGAAATTAGTGCACGTTAGACTATGACTATATGAGGAAAATATTTCTTACTTGTTTTTATTTTTCTGTGTTTCAAAATGCATTTATTTATTTTGTCTAGGCAATACAGTTACATAGAGCAAAATTCAAAACTAGAGAAGGGAGTATAGAGAAAAATCTTCCTCCCACATCTATCCGTTTAGTAGTCAGTCTCCTCTAGGCAGAAAGGCAAGATCAAGTTTCTTTTGTATCTTTTCAGAGATATTTTCTACATATACAAATAAACACTCACTCACACACAGATATTCCTTTCCTCCTCTTTTACATAAATGGAAGCACACATTTTGCACCTTAATTTTTCTGCAAATTATTTTTCTTTGATGGCTGTAAGGCATTCCACCATATGGATATATTATAATACATTTAGCTACTTTTTCATTGATAGATATTTAGGTTGTTTCCAATATTATGTTGTTGCAAGTTATGCTAAGTAAATTACGTTGTACATATGCTGTTTCATACATGTTTAAGTATTTCTACATTCAAAGATGAAGAACTTCTAGGTCAAAGGGAATGATTTTAATAGGTGTTGCCCAAGTGCCCTCTGCTCTCCCTTCTCTCACAAGTGGTAGGTTTTTAAACTTTTTGATAATCCCCAGTATGATTCACAGGATTTCTATGAAGCATAATAATTTTTTATTAAATACTCCATTAGCTAATTATTAAGGCAAAAAGCATTTGCTTTTAGTGCTTTTATGATGTTTAAATTTTAATAAAGTGCACAAATAAAAGAATCTATATTGGAGGCCATGTCCAAAGAACTGGTTGAAAAGTAGAAAAAATAGAATTCAACTGGTTATTTTGTTTGCATAATATTGAACCACTGATTTGAGGGTTTGTTTTACTGACTTGGCAAACATCATTTAGGCTTAGATTGAATTTCTTAATTTCATAGCAGTCCAGAAAAAATATCATTTTATATCTGTTTATTTTCATAGTTACTTTCTATTTAATCCAATAAATATTACCTACCTAAAATGTGTTAGACAAGATTGGGAGATTCAAAGACAAATATGACAGTCTGCCAATTCAAGGGTTCACAGTCTTATAAATGGCATTCAAACAGACTCCTTTTGGGGTGCCTGGGTGGCTCTGTCGGTTAAGTATCCGACTTCAGCTCAGGTCATGATCTCATGGCTCCTGAGTTCGAGCCCCACGTCGGGCTCTGTGCTGACAGCTTGGAACCTGGAGCCTTCTTTGTATTCTGTGCCTCCCTCTCCCTCTGCCCCTCCCCGCTTGTGCTCTGTCTCCCAAAAATGAAATAAACATTAAAAAAATTTTAAATAGACTTCTTCTTCTTTTTTTTTTTTAAGTTTATTTGTTTTGAAGAGACAGAGAAAGTGAGAAGAGAGAGAGAGAGGGAGAGAGCATCCCAAGCAGGCCCCACATGGTCAGTACAGAGCCCGACATGGGGCTGGAACCTACGAACCATGAGTTCATGACCTGAGCCAAAATCAAGAGTCCCACACTTAGCCTACTGAGCCACCCAGGCACTCCCATTTAAACAGCCTTCTAAAACATAGTTAGGAAATACTGAAAGCACTTGCTTGTCATTTTAAAGATGGCTATTAAGGAAATCACTGTCATAAAGAGGTGAAGAAAATCTCAACCAGGAAATTGATCTCCATTTCAACTGACCAATTGATAATTAGTCACAATTCTCTCCCTGGTGCTAAGGCAAACTGGATAACCTCTTTGAGTTGAGCAACATGAAGTGAGAGCTATAAAATGCTTCACTCCTTTTGGCCTGGTAATTGCTACAATTGGGCAATTTTCTTTTAATTTGGAAATGGTTGGTCAATTTAGCCTGATCAGTGAAATTATCTACTTTTAAGAGACCAAACAACTAGTTGAAAGATCAATGTTTTCAATTTTCATGTTGTAGCCTTGCACTGGCCATGAAGCATACTATTCATGAATTAATATTTACTGTATGATCAGACTATAAACAGAATCATGGACACTTGAAACATATATTGCACAATAGAAATTGTAGGACATTGCTCTACTTAATGAAGTTTTTGTGAAATCCCTTCTGTTGATTAAACATTAGATCTTAACTTCTTATGCAATGAATAATTTGTTCCATATCATGTGGTAAGAGTTTTGTCCCACAATTACATTGTAAATAGAAATTACAATTTATGATTTTTATAGTGTGCTATTGTTAATGTTGTGCAACTTTGATTTCAGTACTGTGCTTTCCTAGGGCCAGTTCAACCTTCTTATTTCAAAGCTCATGCACTGAACAAATACTAATTAGCACCTATTGTATGCCAAACTATATTTGGATATTAAGATAACAGCTGGGTATTGGGATGTAGACCTTTTGTCATAGTGCAGAAGACAATAACAGATAAAAAAATAAGATAATTACAGATTTGGATAGCTATGATGAAGGGAACAACTAAGAGATGAGAGGAAATGTATCCAAAGCAACCACCAAATAGTCAGGGAAGGCCTCTGGGACGTTCGCAGTTGACCATGGATCAGGAGTTTGAGAATAAATGGGTTCTATGATTATTGGGAAGAGTCCTCTAGGCACAGATAATAAATGTTAAGCCAGAAAAAAGAGCTTGATCTTTTCTGGGAGAAAGATGAGAGCTCATGACTTATCTGGAAACACACTCCTACTTCATGCTAGAAGTCATAAGGCTCGCTTTGTGTAGAATCATCAAACACATCTGATTGAAGGTACAAGGGATTCATCATTCGTCCAGGCCTTCACTTATTTAATACGTTTCCCTGGAAATACAAAAATCAAAACAGCAAAACCACTGCCTTGACATCTGATATTTTCAGTGGTTAAATGACCTTTTAATAAGTTTGTGTTCTTATCATTTTCTTGATACTGAAATATTCACTTCATGAAGGATAAAACATGAAGATGAAGAAGGATAAAAGATGAAACATACAACGTTTGAATAATATTTTTCCTGGGTATAAAGAAGATTCTAATTGCCAATAGGTTATAAACTCTGACTTTTTAAAAGATTAATATGTAAATGGGACATCACACTATGTATTATGCTTTTCTTAGCCCCAGCTGAACCAGAGGTGGACATCTGATCCATGATGGACCAGGCAGATGATCCCTTACATGATGAATGGAGCTTGACCGGAGAGATTCAGTAGAGGGGGTGAAAGCCATTGCATGCCAAAGCAACAAACTACCTAAAATTTAGGGGGGTATTAGAGAATCATATAATGCACAGAAAGTCAATTTGAAGAAAGTAGCAAGAAAATATGGCAAAAATGCAGAGAAGCAACATTAAGACCATGTGGCTCAATGAGAAACAGAGTGTGTGCTTCCAGATTTTCCAATCTTTATGTGTAGGATTGCTGTTAGATTCCCCCAATGGGATTCCTGCCATGGACACTTTAAAGCATGTGGGGCCCACATATCACAAACTCACACAAAAACAGTTACTTCACTAAAGAACTCAAGGATGCTTCTATCATTCAGTAGCCAGGCTGCTTCTATCATTCAGTAGCTCTACACTGGCACAGCAAGACCCCAAATTCGGAACAGTGATTCCTGTGACTAGCACAATTCAGTCCTAATCAAAGTGCTGCTCTATATCTCCCGCCCTGTGTCCTTGCAATAAAGCAGCAGTGCCAGTTGTTGTGACTTTGACATCAGAGGGAGCCACTGTTTCAGAATGTGGGCCAGATGGGGGAAGGTAGACGTTCTTGAGTAAGAGAAAAGACTGGCTTTCTTATCAAAGGTTTCTCTCAGCCAGTATGAATGCAATAGACTTTTGCACAAGAAAATGTCATTTACAATAGTGCAGGATGCATATTTTTTGTTTCTCTTCAAATATTCCAATTTGTGACTCCAGAGGAATTCACAAATTGCTATAGTATTTAGAACAGTTGTGCATGGTGGAAAAGGATCATTTTATAATATTAAACAATTCATATCATATATAAATGTATATAAATGTGAGTTATAATACACATATTGTTTTTTTTTAATATATAACTGAGAGGTTCTAAATATTGTGAACAGAACTGATGAAAACTGACATACAAGTTTGATGGATTGATGTTGTAGACTCTGGGTCTGGAGTTCTCTCTTGTCCAGCAAGAAAGCGGGACACAGGATTAAAAATGCAAGAAAGGCTAATGTCCGGGAGGAGACAAGAGCCCCGAGTAGGGACCTTGCTCCGTTTTTATTAGTATCAGAAGGCTTACAAAAGTGGTGATGGATGTGCACAAAGAGACAATGAAATCGTGAACATTAAGTTATGGGTGTGAGGGAAAGAGGGTTTTGAAGATATGCGGTGTGAAGGGTTTGGGTCAATATAAAACAAAATCCTGGCGCTGGGAGGAAGGTTGTTTACAGCAGATATGAGGCCCCCCTCTGTTTATCTAAACTGGCCTAGGGAACAAGAAAGACAGAGCAAGCTACTTCAGGGTCAAAAAGGCACCTTTCTTTTGCTAATTACTCTGCTCTGGGAAGCTTCACCCTGCAACTGTTTATAGCCCTGTTTACCTGTTGACCTAATTTGGTCCTTCCTTCCTGTGGAAGCAGCTTTCTGCTATTGTACTAAGTTGGTTGGGGGTGGGGGGGCATTTCCGCCCTGAATACCTAATCTTGTTTACCTCATCTTGGATGTTTTCATCCTGAGATTCCCTATTCCTATACCTTTGTCCTATAGGGGAGGCCTTTGCCACATTTACCTAATCTTATTTACCTAATCTTGTTTACTCAAATTTGGGTGTGTACATCCTGTGGCTTTCTAATTCTTTATGCCTTGTTAACTCATCAGCGCAGGCTCAGGGAATTCCTAAGCTTATTCCCAATAGATTGATTAGTATGTTTTGCAATATTTTTGTGGAATAATAATTTTCATATGCAATCCCATTAAATTTTAAGTTATGGTATATAGAGTTCTTGGTTCATTTCTGAGTTATTGACACTTCGTGTTGTCACTGCCTCATAAGAACAAAGTTTGTCCAAGTAGAAACATACAAATATATTCTTTAAGAACTACAGTGACTCGAGAGTGGTTGTCTAATTTAGCATTACCATTGATAAAACACAAATGAAGTGAACATTTGACTATGACGACATCATCAGCAATTTTGCTGGGACAAAAGAATTAATTTTGTAGAATATGTTATTTATTGCTTATATCTGTCTTTATTAGTCATCCAAGCATCTGCCTACCAGCAATATACCCGGATATTTACAATTATAATTAAATTCATTTACATGTGATATGTTGCCAGCTTTCAGTTACGCTAAACCATAGGTTTACGTTAAGAAAAAAATTGTTATCAGGTTTGTGAAGGAGAAGGATCAAACGTATCTTACTTAACAAACATATTAGTATTTTGACATCACCTTCAAATATTCACTCATATGGTATAGAAGTCTCCATTGTACCCTTGTGCCATGTGCTACAGATATCAGGGGTGGGCCTGCTGTGACCTACTTTTATTTTTTTCTCGTTGAGATTCCTGTTGTGTCATTTCTATGAGACTCCTATTGTATCCTTTTAACAATGCCCCAATTTTTTGACTTAGGCTGGTTTGAGTGGGTTTCAGTTTTTTGCACTAGAGTCTTATCTAAGGCAGTCACAGAGGCACATTTCATTTCCCATGTAGAGGAAGAATAAATTGGTTCTCATTTGAATAAAAATCATGTAAACCACAGTTTACCAAATTCTGATCTTCTTTATCTGGAGCCTTTTTTAAGAAATCAAGACTTTTGAAAGAGACTAGTGATCCTGACAAATTTATTAGTACATACACTTCTGTTCTCTGACTATTTGGATTGATTTGAAGTGTGCTATAGGGATAGAACAGGCCAAAAAAAAAAAAAAAGTTTTACAAAAAACAATAATTATACTTTGAATTCAGGTCCATCATTTTAATAGAAAAACAGTCAGCTCAATGTATTACAAAGTATATTAAAAGCCAAAGTGACATTAACGGTACTTGACTCATACTTCAGACAGAAAACTAAATATAAACAACAGTAGAAAAGAACTTCGTGTAAAATATAAACACGGTTCAAAAAGAAATCTCAACTCTGTGTTTTGTTTTATTTGTTTTATTTAAGCACAAATTTCAAAGTGAAAACCCAAGAGAAACATTTCCTCTATTTATTTTCCTGGTTAAAACCAGATTGTTCACTGTTTGGAAAATGTCCTCTAATTTTGAGTCAGAGGATTCTTAGATCTGAAAAGATCTTTGTACAGTTCTCTAAATCCACCCTCTCACTTTAGAGAGGAGAAAATTGAGCTCAGAATGCTATACCAATTTGCTCAATGTTACCCAGACCATAAATGGAAGTTTAAAGTGTGCTTGTATTTTGGATTATTAAGTATACTCTTTGTGCTTTCTTTAAATAAAAGAAAAAAAAATTTAAAGTAATTACAAGAGAGAAGAAAGAGGGTTGATGACCAATTTTAGAATCCTTTTCTGACCTTGTTATTCCTGAAGACATTACTGTGAGATCAAGAAGAGAAAGTTTAACCCAAGGGAAGTATCTTGGCATTAAATTCAGATTTGAACATATTTTGATTCCATCTAGCTCTGCGCATTCATTCAGATGTGAGGCAGATATTCGGATTCTGTCATTTGGTGCCTGAATGCCTGGAAAGTCAGTCTTGGTATGAAAAAGGGACAGAACTGTCGAAGTTCCGTGAAGCTTCATTTGTTTTGTGGAGTCACTATTTCAACCTCTTTCTTTTCCCTTCCTCCTCAGGGGAGGTAACCATTTTCATGAACTGTTTTATCACTTCCTTCTTTCCAAGGTGAATCCTTGCACATCTGCTTCGAAACCCCTCCATGGGTACCTTTTCGGGGACCTCATTTTTTCACACTTTTTGCTTGTCTCTCTCTAGGGGGTCTTTCCTGTCAACATTTGAACGTATTTCTATTTCTCCCATCATTAAATTCAAGCAAGCAAGCAATTTCCTCTGTCTCACCAAATGGATATTCCCTTCCATCCAACTCGATTCCCTCTTTCTCCTCAGGACTAGGCTAACTTAAAGATAAATGTCTAATCCTGGTCTCCACTTGCTCATGCCCGACTCATTCCTTAATGTATTTCTTCTCGGGTTGGCCCTCCCTGACTCGCCTAACTCTAACTTCTAATCCTGAATTCCCTCACAGAAATTGCTCTCTACTGAAGTACCACCGGCTGCCTCCTTGCTGAATCCCAAGGATCTTTTTCAATCCTATCTGTCTCGGTCTATAGAAACACAGAATGTCACATCTAGGAAAAAACTACATTGTCCCCTCCAGCCCCCTCAAATTGAGCATACAAAAACTGGAACCATGAGACAAGGCATTCTCCTTGCCCACCACTCTCAGCAGCCCTTCCCTAGGGAAGGGAAAGAAATGAAATGTCATGTTGCCAGAAGACTCTTCTGAGTCTTCACTGTTCATCTGCCCGTCTCTCTACCAGAAGAAATAAATGAAAATTCATGATGCCGAAAGTGAAATGCTTTCAACGGGGGGCCAGAGGAGAACTGTTTTGTGGTTTGCATGCCTAATGAGTCTCATTCACGAGCTTTACGGTAGCTAGCTTTTTTTTTTTTTTTTTTTTTTTTTATTTTTTTTTTTAAATTTTTTTTTTTTCAACGTTTTAATTTATTTTTGGGACAGAGAGAGACAGAGCATGAACGGGGGAGGGGCAGAGAGAGAGAGGGAGACACAGAATCGGAAACAGGCTCCAGGCTCTGAGCCATCAGCCCAGAGCCTGACGCGGGGCTCGAACTCACGGACCGCGAGATCGTGACCTGGCTGAACTCGGGCGCTTAACCGACTGCGCCACCCAGGCGCCCCTACGGTAGCTAGCTTTTAAAAACAGTGTGTGATTCTGGAATTTAAAAAATAATTTATTTTTACAAAGAAGAATAGATACCAAAGAACCAAGGAAGGTTTGACAGGAGTAAAATCCCTCTCTGAGTACCAGTGAATTTCTGAAGCGGCCAATGCTGATACATCTGCATGAATGAATTGTAATTACGGACACAGTAAAGAAGTGAAAGATGCCTCTTGTTGCAGATGTGATCTATCAGCCGGCTAGATGGCTTTCTGCTGGAAGAAGGAGCTGTCTGGTCAGCTTCCTTCCTCTCTCCTCACAAAGATGCTATTTTTAACCTTTTACTCCGGCCAGCCTGGATCTCCTCCTGTTCCAACTCAAGTACTTTTAATTTTCACACTCATCTGGTGTTTCTCAGCTTCAGGAATTAGGTCAGCATTTAAATTTAGAGCAACTCCTTATTTAAAAAGTTGAGAGGCACTGGAGCCACGTCAAGCCTTATCTCTGTGAAGCATTCTGACTCGCTCTTACTAGCACTATGTGAGAATATTCTCTGAAATGTCCTCAGCACTTGCGAATTCAGTTTGTGCCACCGATCAAACGTCTGCTCACATGTTGTCTTGGAGCTCTTTTGTAGTTTTTCTCCATTTAGGTACGTTTCTTGGCCCGCTCGGCTCATAATTTCCGTGAAGAACTTGGAGTCTATCCAGAAAGATGAATGAATATGGGCAATTTACTTATCTTTCCTAAATCTTAATCTGCTCATCTCTCCAACGAGGGTACTATTACCTGCTTCACAGAATTGTTCTGAGGATTATATGTTCCCAGCGTACCTGGCACATGGCGGGAATCTAACACATGTTGATTTCTTATCTCCCTCATTTCCTCTCTTCCCTCCCTGTCTCCCGAGCAGCACCTCTTTCTTACCGAGTCACCTTTGGTAGATGCTTCTTTGTACGTTCTCGTTAGGTGAATGGGTATCACCGTGGCAGATGAAAGTGGGCACTTATTTTGCACGGTTAACATCGAAAACTGTATGTATACCTTGGGATGAGTTGTTCTTTATGATTCAGCTAACTAGGTGTACTAAGCAAACTTTGAAATAATACAATAAATTATTAATCCAAATTAGAGAGTGGTAGACTAGAGCCCTGTATGCGTGCCCGGAGAATGGCACTGCCACGTTATAGGCATATGGTCGCCTGGCTGGGACAATGACTTTTTGTACGTGTGCCAAAGACAACTTAACAATATCTGTTGACATCCTATCCTTCCTTTGTTTTCCCATTATTGGATGACTTTACTGCTCTATCTTTTGTGTGTGTGTGTATGTATGTATTTTATCCTAACTTATGCCAAGTAAAACATTGCTGAGAAAATGAGCAAGATGAAGGAGAAGGTTTCTCTTGTTAGATGGTTTCATGAAGTGTTCAAGCTGAAGCCCTCTATGGGCTGCCCATGAGTAGAGGTTCACACCTTTATACTGAAGGCCGTTTTGTTTCTACTCATGTTTACACAATGTGAAACACTCAGCAAGGCGGAATCTCTGTGTATGTGGAGTGTGTTTATTCTCAGGGGTTCAGGAAGACACTGTCTGTCCTCCTACACAATAAATATCTGCCACCCAGCTGCCTTCCACATATATCTGGTTTGGCATTCCTGGTACTGAAATCCTCAGTAGATTGGTAGTGATAAGTAATTTGTATCTATAATAATTTATATCACCAGCCCTCTAAATAGATTGTATGGCTAGTGATCTAATTTCTAGGCGAAAGATTAGAAAGCTGATGAATCTTCTCAAATATGCCCAAATAGTAACTAATGTTTTTTTTGGCTAAAATCAATGATACTTTCTCAAAAATATTTTTCTACTTAATAAAGTAGGTAATGTGATCTAAATTATAAGACCATATATTATGATTATTGAAGTTAATTCAGTTATTTTCAGACTGAGTGGAAAAGTAATCTCTAAACATTTTTTTGTTTTCTCAACTAAACCCACATGCCAGTTGCTTACCATGGAGTTCATTGCTAAGAGGCTGGGGATTACTCTACGAAGGCCATACTGAAACACAAACATGTGGGAAAATTTATTTAAGTCTCTTTCTGAGCACATTTACCTGGTTAATGGAACAGACTAGTGAGTTGCCACTTTGGATTCCTTAGTGGGATCAGATAAAGGATTGGTAAGCTTCAGTGGGGAAGGAATGAGCAGGGTCACTCAGGGAAAGACTTTCTGAGGGCCTGGGAGGGGCACCTAAAACGAGGAGAGACAAACAAGACAGGCTTTGCTCAGGTGCAGTTATACAAAGGGCCTAGTCCCTGCCATCAGAGGAACCCAGCTGCTGGAAATTGGCATATGGTGGTATAATAGTAAAGCGGAAAGGAAACTTCTCTGACAGGCAGGAATTATGGCTTGATCTGGGCTTTGCGTTAACCAGCTCTGATTCTGGACAAGCCATTATTTTGGATGAGCCTCTGTTTCCTCAGTTATAAAATAATGCGGTCAGGCGACTTAGGCCCCTCTTTCTACTGGTAACATTCTATGATTCTAAGATTAGCTAATCCTTATACCACATTCTCTATATAATAAGAGCATTTCCCAAATTTCTAGGTAGAGCTGGGGAAATATCCACTGTTGTCTTCTGAAGATTGATGGTCTTAAGTTTCAAGTAAATTTTGTATTTCCAAGTTGACTAGTGGCTCTGTGTCAGTTGACTTGTAGCTACCACTGCAGTAATGAGACATGATCTGAGAGTATTAAATATTATTCAGAAAATATATTTTCAGAAGCATTCTGCACAACTTTAAAATATCTCTATGTTTGGGGCACCTGGGTGGCTCAGTCAGTTAAGTGTCCAACTCTTGATTTTGGCTCAGTTTACGATCTCACAGTTGTGAGATCGAGCCCCATGTCGGGTTCTGGGCTGCGCACGGAGCCTCCCTGGGAGTGTCTCCTTCTCCCTCTCCCTCTGCCCCTCTTCCTCTACACCCTGCCCCCAAGATAAAAATAAAAATAAAGGAAATAAAATACCTCTACGTTTGGTAATTAGAAAATGTATTTCAGATCACTATTAACAATGATAAATTCTGACCTCAAAATTCTTGAAAAAAAAAAAGCTTGATAAGTTATTCTTACTGTGTTTTATAGTATACTTTCTTTTAACCTTGTAACTCTTGTTTTCACCAAAAGTGCTGATAGACTAATAAGTGGTTATACAATCGTATACCAAAAGTTCAAAACAAACTCTTTTTCTTATCTTATGGTTATGAAATCGCTTGTTCCTCCTGTTTGTTTGGTTTTATTAATAAATATTACTTATATTAAGAATTCATACACAATCCCCTGGGCTGATCATATGATACAATTCTACATTAAAAATTATCCCTGAATTGAACAAGAAAATTCAGAGTATATATATTAAATATTACCTTAGAGGTGAAATGCATCATTTAAGTATGGAACTGAATCAAAAGAGATCTGAAATAGACATAGTAACCTACCTGAATGAAGTAACCTACCATACTTTCCATATGGAAAGTGCTAGAGGAAAAAGCTAGTTTCCTAGATTGGAAGAAACATCAGCATCTGGTTATGCTACTGGCACAGATGGAAAGAGGGGCCATAATTTTCTAATAGATTAAAATATTCAAAGGCATAGAAAATTCCCATAGATGAAGGAAATTTGTATCCCACCAATTAAACCTGGATAGAAATTATTGCAGATTCCTGAGAGAGGAAATGCTAAAGGAATCAGTCATAAAGTATTACAGAACCACTTGGCCAAGTTTCTGGGTCCTCTAGAAGACATTTCCTTTGACAACACTCCTGAAATGAAATAACATGTGGGGATTTCAACTGAAATGGAGCTCTACCAGGGGAGTGTGAGCGAGAGTAGGGCAGTTTTTAGGAATTCAGTCCTTTTCTCTCTGTGGCATTAAGAAAAAAGAAATTGCAAGTGACCTGAAATTCAATGAGACAATGTGACTGTTTCAGTGAAAAAGTTCATCTGGTTCACAGCGGAAAAAAACTGAAATGAGAGTTTTGCTGAAACAAGCAACATTTATAATAACCACATGAGATATTTAAAAAGAGGAAAAAGAAAAGCATTCTAAATAATTCTAAGAAAATAAGATGTAGCCAGAAAAAATCACGGCAATTCTTCACATGTTCCTCCTTGGGAGCAGGAAATCGTCCCACAGCTAAGAGGGTTGGCAAGTGTGGACACGGCAGAGCCTCTGGGGCCTCTGCTCCTTTCCTGACCTAGCATTACACAGCCTGGAGGGCTGGTGGAGAAGGACAGAAAGCCGGTGGGCCCAGCTGACATCCATCTCTAATGTGACGACATTATTTTGTGTCTTCTAGTCTAGACTCCTCCCAGGGCAGAGATGAGAGTTTTAGGTACTAGGAACGGCAGTTCCAAAATGTTTAGGAGTTGTCGATTAGAGAAAGACTTAAGAACAAACAACAATAACAAAGAATTCCATGTCTATTTAACATGATGAAGTTATAGCAAAACCTATTTTAAAATATGTGTTTTAAATGTAACTTAAATGTTATTCCTAGTCCATAGAGGAATGTGGGATTAAGACCAGGTATGTTGGCCTCATCCCTTACCTGTCGATATGCCTCCGGGCTCTGTGCTGGATCCTATTTTATTCCCCTCTCCACACTCTGGGCAATTCCAGGTAGCCCAGCACTTCAGTGACCACATGCCTATCACCTTCAAATCTGTATTTCTCTCTCAGATCTCCCTGATGAACTTTAATCACACAGTACACACTTGAAAGTTCATCATGGATGTCCTACAGGCAACTCAAACTTAATAAAATAAAGTCATCATCTATCCCTTCTAAACCAAACCCTTCACTAAATTTATAGCTCCTTTGCTGCTGTGTGGAAACCCTGATTATCAGTGTTTTGTTTCTCCTCCTGGTCCTCTACTTTCTTTTCCAATGCATAATTTAAATTAAGTTTTTACTTTTATTTGTATACTTTGTAAGCTACCTTACATCTCTATTATGGAACAGGAATAGGTAAAATAAAGAATAAAAGTGAAAACACTCTAAGGTGGCAGCGAGGGAGGGCACATTCACAAGGCAGAATGTTCTCTCCAGGAGATGGCGCTCACAGTGTATTTTTGCTTTTAGGTTTCTATGTTGAGAAAAATTTCACAAGTTTCTTATATAGAGAATTAATTCGAAACAGTATGATGTTTCATACTTTATCGCTTTTAAGACGATTCTCTGGGCTACCAAGACTTTACCTAATGACTTTGTGTCTTATTTGACAGATGTAGGTAGGGTTTGGGGGTGCAATTGCTAGAATTTTTGATGAGGGAGATCTGAGATATAAGGTGAGAAGAAGTACACACCTAAAAGCTGTTCCAATAAACAGAAGGTCATCATCTTATTACTACAGGGTGGGAAGCATACAAGCTGGAAAGCAGAAGAGAAGATAGAGACGTGGGGAGAGGACAGCTAACAACTGAACATATGCCGAGGGTTATCTGAAAAGCTAAAGTGGTAAAACCATATATTTCAAAGGCAATTACATAAAGTAGTCCTGGCACTTCACTTCTAAGATGTATGATCATAGGAAAGGTTTTTTTCCTCTCTGTCTGTTAGCTGACTTGTCTTTCAGAGTCACAAAGTTGAGCTAGATAATATCTATGGATACTACGGTTCTAAAATTCTATGACTGCCAAACAGAAGCACAGAGTAAGGGGGAAAAAGGAATTACAAGTTTAACTGAGGAAAGATATAGGCTGAAAGAGAGTCTTCATGCTTTATGAGAAGGTAACCTACTGGTTTTTCCACAGAAGTAGTTTGTGGATGGATCTTAACTCTTGGTCACTATTATTAACTCTGGCTTCATATTTGGTTCCCTGGGGAGGATTCTGAATTATTGCAATGGCTGGGCCTCACACAGATCAACGAACCAGCATCCCTGGAGGTAGGCCTAGATTATCATTAGTTGTTAAAAAATGCGGGGCGCCTGGGTGGCGCAGTCGATTAAGCGTCCGACTTCGGCCAGGTCACGATCTCGCGGTCCTTGAGTTTGAGCCCCGTGTCGGGCTCTGGGCTGATGGCTCAGAGCCTGGAGCCTGTTTCTGATTCTGTGTCTCCCTCTCTCTCTGCCCCTCCCCCGTTCATGCTCTGTCTCTCTCTGTCCCAAAAATAAATAAAAAACGTTGAAAAAAAATTTTTTTTAAAAAAAGTGCTCCAGGCAATTCTAGGGTACAGATGATTAAGAACCACTGATCTAAAAAACCTGGAAGATAGTAAAGCTAAAAACCTTTACTGGAGATAAACAGCATTCCTCATACTCGAGAAAGATGTGGGCATAAGCCTAGAAGGGAAAAAGATACAAAAGAAAAAAAAAATAAAAGAAGAAAGAGAAGATACAGACTATAAATCTGGGAAGAATAATAGGGTGTCAGCTGGTGGGGATCCCACCAACTCAATGTGTCACCACATTCGGAAAATTTAATCTAATGAAGACAATTGCTCCATTAAAGAAAGAAGAAGAAACATTTTCCTTCACCCTCCATTCCATACCTTCAGCTCTGTTGTCACTGTTGGGAAATGAAAATCCTGAATGTGGGAAGTGGTGGGAGTAAGAAATAACATAGCCATGTTTTTATAGCTCACATCATGTTATCTGGAATCTCTTCTCTTTCCATATGGAAGGGCTAAGTTTAAGGCATCTCTGCAGACAGTCTTCTTTCTATGATCTCTTCCTTATTGAACCCTTTGTTGAATTTAAGGTTGCAAGTGACTCTTATGGTTCTCTACTTGATTTTAGTACTTTGTCCCAAATAAGTCTGCAGGGTTTTTTTTTTTTTTTTTTTTTTTTGTTTAGTATAAGGATCATTTTGATAGCCTTTTCTCTCAGATTGCTTGGCTCCATTTTGAATGAAGAGAAACTATTTGTTGCCTGGGTCATTGGACTTGAGAGCACTAATAACAAAAATGTCATGTTGTGTATTTGTTTCTTTCTTTGTAAACACATAATATTGCTGTTGTGGACATCTCACTCTCTAGAAAGTTTATACTTGAGTAAGAATGCAGAGGAAAATGATAATGATCTCTCAGAGAAAACAGGGTAAAAAAATTTCATTTAAAACACACACACACACACAAGTTTTATATACAATTTTAAGGGCTTCATTATGGTCTTGAAGCCATTCATGGATTTTTATTGGGCCCCGGAGGCGGGGGGGGGGGTATAACCAAGAGGAATCTGGATTGGACATATGGACAAGTTAGTTGTTGTCTTTGACTTGTTAAATGAATATGCACTTACATGGTTTTGTATATATGAGTGAACTCTAAAAAAGGCACAGAAGTAGACTTGAGCAAATGAAGAAAAAAAAAATCCCCTGTTCTTGGAAGGATGACTCACCATGATAAAGTTGTCAGTTTTTCCTTAAGTTATAATTTTAATTCAATTTAATAAAAATACCAGCAAATATTTAATGGAGCTAGACAAATTGATTTGAAAGTTTATATTAAAAAAATTCAGGAGTAGCCATAAAAACACTGGAAAGGTAAAACCATGATATGGACTAGCTCTACCAGACATTAAAACACACCACAAAGTCACCATAATTAAATCAGCCCAGTGCTGGCTCTTGAATAGACAAAAAGACTAAAGGAATAGAACTGGAAAAATAAATCCCAAAACAGACACACTACATATGGGAATTAGTATAAGATAAAAGTGGCATCTCAAATTACTGTAGGAAAGATGGACTTTGTAGTAAATGGTGCTGAGACAACTGGGTAACAATATGGAGAAAAACAAAATTAGATTTTAGACCTTATGCTATACATAAGAATAAATTCCTATATAATCTAACCATACTATACACAAGAATAAATGGAACAGGGATAAAGATAGATAGGTAGATAGATAACCATACAAATAATAGAAGAGAACATAGGTAGATTATTCCCTAACCTCAGTATTAGAAAAGGCTTTCAAACTATTTTCAAAACCTAGAGGCCATAAATAAATTGATACATTTGACTACATAAAATAAAATTATTTGCATGCAAAAAAATACCTTTAACAAATTAAACGACAATTGAGGTTTTTGTGTGTGAAGAGATTGGAAATTGCCACTCTGTCTTAACAAGTGAAAAGCCGAACAGGCTGAAAAATCAACTCTTGAATTCTTAAGAGAAGTGAGGACACAGGGCAAATCCCCAAATTGGAGAGACAGTCACGTGAATACAAGGGGTCACAACTCAGTCTTCTTAACTGAGACTCATTTTGCTTAACAAGGCCTGTCCTCAGGAAAACTAGGTATCCAGAGGCATCTTCCTGGGGTGTTATCAGAGACTAACCAATATGGCAGAAAGGAAATACCCATTCCAGCCTACTCTAGTCATCCTCTCCTACCTAAAGGGGAAGAAAAAAAATGCTGAAAAATACTTTTGAAGTTTATAGTCCAGAAGTATAGGCTCGCTAAAAGATTGAGATCTAATCATAGGACTATAATATACCTCCCCTCCCCCCATATTTTACCACCATAATACAAAAGGACTATTTATAGTAGTTCCTTTTATTTAGTATATCATGTCCAGTTATCAAGAAAAAAAATGACAAGGCATATCAAATGGCAAGAAATACAATTTGGAGAGACAGAGCAAGCATCAGAACCAGTCATGACAGAGATGTTGGGATGGAAACAACTATGGGAATGTAAAGGAAGTATGGGGATTTAAAACAACTATGATTAATATGCCAAGGGCTTTAATGGATAAAGTAGACAGCATGCAAGAACAGATGGCACTATAAGTAAAGAGATGGAAATCTTGAGAAAGAACCAAAAAGAACTGCTAGAGATTTAAAAAAACAAAACAAAACAAAAAACACTGTAAGAGAAATGAAGAATGACTTTGATGGGCTTATGAATAGACTGGATGTGGCTGAGGAGAGAATCTCTGAGCACAAGGATATCGTTGTAGGAATCAAAAACTGAAAGTAAAAGAAATCAAAAACTGTAAAGACATAAAGGGCTGTGGGACAACTACAAAGTTATAATGTTCATGTGATGAGAACACAAGGAGAAGGAGGGAAAGAAACAGATGAAATATTTGAAACAGTGATGGATTTATCCATATTAGTATCAGACATCAAACCACAGATCCAGTAATCTCAGAGAACACCAAACAATAAATGTAATAATAGTAATAATAATAATAATAAAATAATAATAGCAATAATCAAGTTAGGAATATTATATTCAAACTACAGAAAATCAAAGCTAACGAAAAAAAATCTTGAAAGAAGTTACAGGGAGAAAAAATACCTTACTTATAGAGGAACCAAGATGAGAATTATATCAGACTTTCCTCTGAAACCATGCAAATAAGAAGAGAATGTATTGAAATATTAAAATATTGAGAGAAAAAAACCCCACCAACCTAGAATTCTGTACCCTGTGAAATTATCCTTTGAAAGTGAAGGAAAAATAAAGACTTTCTTAGACAAACAAAAATGGAGGGAATTTGTTGCCAGCAAACTTGCCTTGCAAGAAATCTTAAAAGAAGATATTTAGAGAAAGTTAAAATTATATAGGTCAAAAACTTGGTTCTGAAGAAAGGAAGAGCATTAAAGAAGGAGTAAGGGAATAAAAGCTTTTATTCTTCTTTTTTTTAAAATTTTTTTTTAACATTTTTATTATTAAGAGACAGAGAGACACAGAGCATGAGCAGGGGAGGGGCTGAGAGATGGAGAGACACAGAATCTGAAGCAGGCTCCAGGCTCTGAGCTGTCAGCACAGAGCCCGATGCGGGGCCTGATCTCACAAACCATGAGATCATGACCTGAGCCAAAGTCAGACGCTTTACCGACTGAGCCACCCAGGTGCCCCATAAAGCTTTTATTATTCTTATTGCTAACAAATAAGAGTTTGTTCAAAGTAATAATAGCAATGATGTATTCAATTATGTATGCTATGTGTATGTTATATATATGTATGCTTTATGTATGCTTATATATAAGAGGAATGAATCACAGCAATGATACAACTAATGAGAGGGAGAAATTAGGATTATTTTAATATTATAAAGTATTCACACTATCTGTGAAGTGGTATAGTGGTACTTGAAAATAGACTCTGATTAACTATAAATGTATACTGTGAACTCTAGGGCAACCACTAAAAAGTAAGAAAAGAAAGAAAGAAAGTATGGCTGATATGTAAGAAAGGTGAAAAAAACCCCAAATGATATAAAATGCTCAGTTAAATCCACAAAAGGCAGAAAAAAAAAAAAGGGAAAACAAAAATAGGAACAAAGAACAAGAGCAACAAATAAAAAAAACCAACAAATACGGTAGATAAAAATTAGATAAAAATTGGAATGTATCTGCATGACATGAAAAATCTCTTTAACCTATTGCTTTTTAAAACTTACTAAATTGTGCTAACATTCACAGGGTTAAATTTTGAAAAATTCTCTTAATTCTAAATGATATAATATAGAAGATACAACATTGCAGTTTCAAGTACTTTTATCTGCAAATAACTTTTTAAGTGAATTTTTCAAATATCTATTTGGTTAACTATCAAATTGAGAACATAGAATGTATATATATGTTAGAAAGAAACTTGAGGAATTTGGTAAGTTTCGGAAAAAGAGCTTTTATCTTCTAAAATCATCTAGGTAGGGGAGCCTGATGGCTCAGTTGGTTAAGCATCTGACTCTTGATTTGGGCTCAGGTCATGATATCAAGGTTTGTGAGATCAAGCCTGGAATAGAGCTCCATGCTGACAGCCAGAGTCTGTTTGGGATTCTCTCTCTCCCTCTCTCTCTCTCCCTCTCTCCCTCACACATGTGTGCCCTCTCTCTCAAAATAAATAAACATTTAGAAAAAAATAAAATCTTTAAAATTATCCAGGTAAAAATGAATGAATTATGGGGTATAAACAAGTGTTTCAAAATCAGGGGCAGGGGTTTTCTTTCTTTCTTCCTTTTTTTGTGATAAAACTTGTAGCTGGCTATATTTTAAAAACTGTAATTTTTTTAAAATATAATTTATAGTCAAGTTGGCTAACATACAGTGTATATAGTGTGCTCTTGGTTTCAGGGATAGATTCCCACGATTCATCACTTACATACAACACCCACTGCTCATCCCAACAAGTGCCCTCCTCAATGCCCATCATCCGTTTTCCCCTCTGCTACCCTCCCCCCATCAACCCTCAGTTTGTTCTCTGTATTTAAGAATCTCTTATGGTTTGCCTCCCTCTCTGTTTGAAACTATTTTTTCCCCTTCCCTTCCCTCATGGTCTTCTGTTAAGTTTCTCAAGTTCCACATATGAGTGAAAACATATGATATCTGTCTTTCTCTGACTGACTTATTTCACTTAGCAAAATACCCTCTAGCTCCATCCACGTTGCTACAAATGGCAGGATTTCATTCTTTCCCATTGCCAAGTAGTTTTCCACTGTATGTATATACCACATCTCCTTTACCCATTCATCAGTTGATGGACATTTAGGTTCTCTCCATAATTTGGCTACTGTTGAAAGCACTGCTAAAAACATTGGGGTACATGTGCCCCTATGAATCAGCACTCCTGTATCCTTTGGATAAATTCCTAGTAGTGCCATTGCTGGGTTGTAGGGTAGTTTCAGGGGTTTTCTTTTGGACAGAAAATAACATTTTATGAAACAAGTGACAGTTTAAACAACACTACTTAGGCTATTTCAAAGGCTCTTTTCAATTGAGCATAGTTGTTCAAATGGTCCCAATTCAAAAAGATGGTAGTTAAAATGGGCCAATTTAGGTCTGACAAATATTGTTTTCAACTCTAGACATGTGTTGAAGTTGTTGATTTTAACACTAGATTGCCCCGTGGATGTAATTACTTGGCTACCTTAACTACTTAAAACAAAACAAAACAAAAATCCATAGGTATATATGCTGAGAGAACATCTTTGAAAAACCTACCAAACAAAGGATTTTCCTTTTCATCTGGCAGGATATTTGGGTGCCGCAACAGGCAGTTATTTGGGATTTTTTTTTAGATTATGAAGTATAAAGTTGGCCTATAATTAGAATGTATAAGCTCCGTCTTGACCTCTTTTCTGCAACACAAATTTATTTGCAGACACAGTGCAATATAATAACAACTACTAGTTGGCTTCCTCTTTCTTCTGTTTCTTTCATTAATTACAGAAATAGTTATAGGTGAACATTGGAAACTTAACACATAGTGGTTTTATTTATCATAGATGCATGCTTAGCCCTCTGTAAACATGTAGTAGTCCTAAAGGTGGATATTCCTTGTTATTTTTCTTTCTCTTCTCCTTTGTGCTCAGCTACTACTGCTTTCACTATTTCATACTGGGTTTTAGACTTTAAACACGGTCTTTAACTTATGGCCTCACTTTCTCCCGCCCTTTGGACTAAGCATTTCCACCGTTATTCTGTCCTTGCTCCTTAGTTCTGTGTGAAGGACTCTGGCTTGGATTCATTTGACTACTATTTGAGAATTTTTTTCTAATTGCATACATACAGTCCTAAACTGGCTCCTTGCAATCCAAGTTGGTCTACCTGAGCTCATAGTGAAGGGAAGATTCTGCCCAGTGGGGTGAGTACAGAACCACTCAGTTAGTATTTTCTAGAGCATGAATATTAGTTTGGAAAAAAAAAAATGAATCTTCATTTCATTGTCAGCCTCTTCACTAAGACTAGCCTGATTATGTAACCAATTTAAAGGAACAGCCTCAGTACTGCTCTATCAGCTCTCACAAAGCTAGAGGCTCTATAAAAGTTAAGGTGTTGCAAGGCAGAGGTAGATGGCCCCAAATTCCAAATGTGAAAGTTCCTCAGCTGGACCTTTTGAGGGAGAGAGTGCCAATGCTGCAACAATACAGTATCAGCACAAGCCACTCCAGACCTATTTCAGAACTAACACCTGGCACTGGAGAATCCATATCCCACCTAATATTACCTTTAAATCAGCATATCTGTATTCCTGGGATTCCTAAGGGCTGATAAAAACCATAAGATCTGATAATAGAGATTCATTCATTCTGGCCTAAGAAACTCCAACTGAGATATTCCCAATATGAAAGAAAAATTTCACTGGATGCTTGTTAAAAATGGTAAGGAAGACTCTATTCAACCTATTGCAACGGGGGTCAATTCCATTGAAACAAAAGGCAGGAGAGTTTAGAAGCTCTGATGTAAGGTAGGGGAGGAGTATTGGAACACATTAAGGGGGAGGTCTGTTAGTGTGATTAGGCCATTTGTGTTTGCCAATCAGTGCTTATAAATTGGGCTTCCACTTTCTCACACAGACTTGGAGATACGGAAACTACTTTCTAGATGTTTACATTTCTGGGAGAAGATTTACATCTCAAAGGCATAGAAAAAGAATTTACACTTGTCAATTTTCTAGAGTAAATCCTCTGAGTAAAGGGAAGTCAAAGGTCTATAGTCAGAAAGAAAGTGTCTAAAGTTAAAGTCAAGCTGAGAGGATCATTAAGGCCATCTTGGTCAACAGGTGACGGGAGTTCTAGTGAACCATGAAAGTACCCAGGAGAGAGGAAGTTTTAAGCCATTGGCAGACCCATAGAGTGAGAAGAGAATACCAAGTACCAGTCAGTTAAGAATTTCTTGCCCCCTTTCTTCTGTCTTGAGTTGGAATTGATGTTTTAACTGTTTTTATCCAATTCTGAAGAGTCTGGCTCAGAAGGCTTCTTGGTGGAAGAAGTGGAAAATCATGCCAAGTATTGAGCTTGTAGGTTAAGCCTAAAATAATACCCAACATTACTTTTTTCTCTCTGGTCCTCATCCGCCTTCCCCATTTATATGTTTTCAGGTTGTATCTCACCCCTTCATTCTTCCAGACATCCTACTTATCCTGGAAGTCATCCGGCTTTTCTCCCTTCCCTTAGTCCACTCCACTGAAAACAGAATGAGATGTGATTTAAATTTATTATTTATTAAGTGTATGAATAAAGTGAAGATATGATTAAAAAATATATAAGATATCATAATGTTAAACTTAAAGAAGTTTCTGGAAAGAAAGATTGAGGACTTGCTACTGCTGGAGTGGTTTGAGCCATTGGTGACTTTCAATTCAACATCACATGTTAGAGTAATAGCACAAAGCAGCTGATGTGTTTGGTCCTCTGGCTATAAACTCTATCAGTTTATGATGGGGTTTGGAGTGGTGGTGGGGTTTTGGAGCTGATGGCCAAGAAATAATTCTTGAAGACATCTTTGGTGCAAAAAATGTGATTTTATTCAAGAATGGGGATGGGGCCATGGGTAGAAAGAGCTGCACTGGGGTTGTGAAGAGTGGCTGGTTATATACTGTGGAGTTGGGGGAGGTAAAATCAAGAGGAAATTTCTTAAAGGAATTTCCATATGCTAAAGAAGACTCACAGGTTACTGGAGCTTTAGCTATTGTCAAGCTAAGGTTCCTTTTCCCTCTAGCAAAGCATTATCCTTAAGAGTAGTGAGTTCCTGGAGATTAGGCTATTGATAAGATTGCCCATTTTTGTATTATTACTAAGATATTTGTAAACTGATGGAGACTCTATCAGTTTAACCATTTGTTTTCTGTCCTTTCCTTTGTTCCTGGGCAGCTAGGAGTGCATGAGGAGCGTCACACATATCCTACCTGGGGGGATAGGTATGCTAGTTTGTGCTTTGCCCTCAGCTTGCCTTATGCTCCCTCATCAATTTATCCTTCTCTTCCCGGGGAAAAGCACTGGATATTAGGAAAGCCTAATGATGTCTAATACCATCTAAAGATAGTCTGGCTTGTCAAGTTGTATTTCAGGATATTAAAGGAGAAGGTTAATGATCCTTGATCTATTTCTTTTCTAAAGAAACAAAACCAACTCTGGAACAAACACAGGGACAAGGATCCTCTTGGTTGGCCCTGTCAACAACTATATGATGTAGATTTATTATTCCTACTTTATGGGTAAGAAAATTAGAACTTCGCAAGGTAAATATCATGTCCATTGCAAATGCTGCACTGGATCTGAACCTAATCAGATTGTGGCAGAACCCCAACGTTAACCACATCACTATCCTGGGTCAGATACTCTTAAAGAAAAATATTGCACTGTACACTTGTTAAAAATGGCATGGAAGATTTTATTCAAGACTATTGCAATAGTGGGTTCAGACTATTGCAATACAGGAGAGAGATTCAACTTTGAATATAATTGGGACAAATGTGGCTGTACAGCCAATGGGTAAAGTGAGAGAGTGGACAGAAAATTACTAAGTGGAACTTTGTTAGGTGCCAAGGGTGAGAAGAAAGAGGAACTTGATTAGACATCAAGGGTAGAGGGAAAAGGGCTTTGAATAGACATCAAGGGTGGGGATTCTTGATAAACTTGTTTAGCAGGATTCCTTGCTAAAACTGAGCTCAGCAGCCCAAAGTGAGAGGTGGGGGTGGAGGGAGGACCCAGGAGATTGACTAATTTTTGGTCAAAGTCCTTGTCAATGCAGCAGTGAATTAAACAGCTGAAGATATTAGAGTTTAGAAGGAAAAAATATGTACATAAAGTTGCTTTTTAAGTCATGTTACATTGAAATTTAGTTAATTTGTATATTCTATGATGATAGCCTTTGGAAAACTCTTGGGCCTCATTTCCCAGTCACCTTGTCCTAATTACATTACTTTTATTCACAAGAAATGATAATATCATTGTGATATGCAGGAGGGAGGTAAAGAGGAATAATGTAGAAATGTTTCATATTTTTTATTGCATTTCAATATTTAATTCTTTCATATAGGTTATAGGGGAGCAAATTTTACCACCCCAAGATGTGCCTTTTTGGCGTATTTTAAGTTGGTAATTTTTTTTAAGTTTGATTGATTTATTTTTAAGTAATCTCTGCACCCAATGTGGGACTTGAACTCACAACCCCAAGATGAAGAGTCACATACTCTTCCAACTAAGCCAGATAGGCACCCTTTAGACTGGTTATTTTTAAGAAATTGCAGACACAAGAGAAGCTCTGAAAATTGAGTAGAAGTTACCATTCTTTTAATGAGAGATTTACGTGTATAAGGGAAATCTCCATTTGTAAGAGTGTCTCCCTCAGTACCAGGAAGATGGGGAAACTCTTAAATCTCTAGAAACTGTTATCAATGGAGAAGGCATGGGCTTAAATCTGGTAACAACCTTGCCCTTGTTTATTGTCCTTTTCCTGGTAACCTCCCGCAACTGACTCCCTATCCCCAACATTTTGCCCTTAGCTGGAGACGGTATTTAAGGTGATATCTTGGGCCATTTTGGGGAGTTATTCAGTTCTCCAGGGTCTCGTCCATGCATACAGGAGGTACACCTGTTATTAAACTTCATTTGATTTTCTCTTATTTTTCTGTTTCATGTTAATTTGATTCTTAGGCCAGCTAGAAGAACTTTGAAAGGCAGATAAAAATTTTTTCCTCCTCAATCAGATACAACCCCATTGATGAGGGAGCATAAGACAAGCTGGGGGTAAAGTACAAGCTAACAAAACACCTCTCCACCCCCCCCCCCCCCCCCCCCCACACACACACACACACACACACACACATAACCAGGTGGGATATGTGTGATATTTTCTGGACACTCCTGGCTGTACAAGAACAAAGGAAAGAAAAACAAATGGTTGACTAATAGAGATCACAGTCATGCAGGACAGGAGTCTCCTTCAGTTTATGGATAACTTAGTAAACTGCAAAAAAAAGGCAGTCTTATCCACAGCCTAATCTCCAGAAAACTATAGACTGTTTCCTGGAGCCCTAATATCACCCCCATCACGAAGTAAGAGGGTTTGTTTAAGTGCTTGTCATGGTGATGTGGGAAACAAAGGCAAATGAAAAATTAAATTCCCTACTTCCTACACCCTTTTGACAAGTCCTTGAAACAGGCAGAGTGACCTCCCTCTAGGAGCTCTGCTGCCTCAATGATGACACTTTGCTAGGGGCAAAAGGGAATCTTGAATTAACATTATCCTGACCCCCCCCCCAGAATCCTGTGAATCTCCTTAAACACATAAAAATTCCTTTGCAAATCTCCTTTATCTTTACCCCCCAAGTATATGTTGGCAATTATACTCCAAGCATATGGCCCCCTGATTTACATCTGAAGTTTCATGACTGAGGTTTTACTAAACATTAGTAGATGACATTTTCCTAACAACAGCTAGCCCTTCAAGGTCTTGGAAACCTTGCTTTCAAAACTCCTTAGACACTGATACTGCCCTTAACCCCCTCCTAACCTGAAGGTATATAACCAGTCACTCTTCACAACCCCAGTGTGGCTCTTCCTGCCCACAGGTCCTGTCCTGGTGCTTTAATAAAATCACCTTTTTACACCAAAGACATCTTCAAGAATTCTTTCTTGGCTGTCAGCTCTGAACCCCACTATCACCCCAAACCCTCATCACCATTATCTGGATTCTGCGTCTATCTCGTATTTCCACCCTCCTTCCTTCCCATCCAACTTGATCTTTTTCTTTTTCTTCATTTCCAAATAGAGAAAAAAAGGAGACTTATTATTTCTTTTTATATCTAGAGTCCTACTTTCAATTTTATTTTATTTTTTTCTCATAATTTTTAGGTTTTTAAAAATGTTAAGTTAGTTACTTTCCTTCTTTAAAATGTGTTATAGCAAGAGATAAACATACTCAACTATTTTAGGACATATGCAACTTTAAATTATCTGTGAAAGCCAGCTGAGATCTAGAAACATTGGTATGCAAGAGCATGTACTTGAGACTATTTGGTTTCCAAAGGTCCTTCATAACATCCAGTCCTGAAACAACAAACATCCTTTTGCTCTTGAAACTGGTTCAGGACAGAATAGAAAGAACAAGGCCTGCTGGTTAGAGCATTGGAGGTAAGCCGACCATTTGCTCAACAAAGCAAGGCTTTACCTCTCCAAGGCGCTTTCATCTGAAAACTGGGTTTGGAACCAAGTAGAAACAGGCCTGCTCCAGTGGGATTCATCACTTCCTGGTTTCAGATGGGTACAAAGAATAGACTCTTTTGTGTTTTCCTGCTATTCACATTTTTAGTCAGATCCGAAACTCGAGGTGTGCTTCAATAATGATGGCTGGTACACATTTCCTTTTCTCCAACTGGGGATTCAGATTCTTATTTTCCCAGAGCAAGGTGAAACTGCTTTTCAACTCAGCACACTAAAAGCTGATGCAAAATAATATGAAAGGAACAGTCCTTCATAATGAGAAAGATAATTGGAAACATACAGTCTCTGCTGCCCCCTCTGAATGCCCTGTAATTTTTTTTTTTCTTGGCCTTTAAAAGCTCTGGGTTTCTTTCTGAGGACAGGGAATAGAAAGGGGAGCTCTTTAGCTATACAGATACTGCTAAAATCAGATAATTTGGCCTAACATGACGTTCAGAAAGCCATTTGTTCCCCCATTCCCATTTTTGTGTAATTAATGAGAACGGCATTGATTTACATATGTGTATTCTAGAAGTTTGAATACAGTGCTAATCATCAGAATAGACACGGTTTCATCTCTGTTGCCTTTTAAGAGCGGTCAGCCTCTTTTGAAACGGAAATAAAAAACACAAACTAAAACCAAAAACAAACCACAGACAGGCAAGTACTGTTTCTACCTCCAAATGTGCGTAACCGTCAAACTCCGTTTCCTGATCGGACCTACCCTTTCAACAAACCCTGCAAGTTGTGACCACAAATGCACATTGTTTGTGTTCAGAAGTGAGTCTGGTCAACTTGAAGATGTGGATAAGGAGCTAAAAGCAGGGGACCACTAATGTTTGGGCCTAGCTCATGCCAGAACACTTTTAAAGACCATCAAATTCCATTTTCTTTGTAATGGAAGGCACAATATTCTATATCTGAAAGGCCTCTTAAAAGGCAATAGTTGAAGGAAAAGAGGTACTAATGTTGGAGGTGGGCATCCAGTTCTTTCTTATCACAATCTATTAAAAACAAGAATCTAAAGATTGGGTCTTAATGAAAAAAAACCGAAAAACAGAAGAGTGAAAATAATGAAGGACTGATAGGTGGGTAGAAATCTAAATATTAAGTATATGGGCATCTGATTAAATGCTGTACAAGGTAGTAACTAAGAAAAAGATATATTGTCTGTCTTTGAGGACTTCGTGCCTTCTAGGCACTAGTACAGAATAGAGGAAGTAAAAGGATAGCCTCGCTTGTCATTGTCGAAATGAATATTGGCGAAATGAAACAATTTAAGTAAACAGTGTGATGTCTTTTATCCAAGGTAAAAAAAAATCCATGGACTGGGGATTGCAGGGTCTAACAATCTGTGGCGCTCTCTTCCCAAGGGATTTTGGGTGAGGGCAAGTTTTATAGAGTTTTAGAAAAGGCAACTTTAAAAATGGCATGATTGACTAGGAGGACAGGGATTTCCTCATAGGGCGAGCAGACCCTATTTTCTAGGGCCAGATAGGCTAGCTAAAACCGAGTTGGAGGATTGTGCTTGGTGTATGTTAGGCTTCCTTGACAGTGAGGCATTTTCTCCACCTGCAGGCTGACTCAGGTGCAGGTCTGTGGCATGGGCTGGGCCACTGGGGCAGCCTCCATTTTGTGGCTCCTGAGGTACACAAATTAGCTTTACGATCATAAGTCCTGAAAAGCAGGTGAACAGTAAACTAGAATTGTTCATTCTCTCTTTCTCCCTCTGCTTCAATATCTAATTCCCTGCTCACCTCATCCCTGTCTTTAACAGCACGTCTAAGGCTTATCAAAACGTACACTGACCCAACAATACTTGAAGACATAGAAAAAGAGGGGGTTTTGTTTTTGTTTTTGTTTTTTATTTCTTTGATTTTGAAAGAGAGAGCGTGAGAGTGAGCAGGGGAGGGGCAGAGGGAGAGGGAGAGGGAGAGAATCTCAAACAGGCTTCACACCCAGCATGGAGCTGACCAGGGGCTCGATCTCATCATCCTGAGGTCATGCGTGACCTGAGCCAAAATAAAAAGTCAGGTGCTTAACGGACTGAGCCACCCAGGTGTCCAGAGCCTTTTTTTTTTTAAATTTTTTTTTAACGTTTATTTATTTTTGAGACAGAGAGAGAGACAGAGCATGAACGGGGGAGGGTCAGAGAGAGAGGGAGACAGAGAATGTGAAACAGGCTCCAGGCTCTGAGCAGTCAGCACAAAGCCGACGCGGGGCTCGAACTCACGGATGGAGAGATCGTGACCTGAGCCGAAGTCGGACGCTCAACCGACTGAGCCACCCAGGTGCCCCCCCCTTTTTTTTTTTTAAATTTTTTTGAGCCTTTTTTTTTTTAACCAGCAAAACCAAGATACAACAATTGTATTGAGGAAAGAAGAACAAATGCATACATTCAACTTGTCAAGGCCTTTTATGACAAGACTGAAAATGGTGTTGACTTTTCTGAGGTTTTATTGTATTCTTTTGTTTGGAACCTATTCCCGTTTCTTTATTTTGCTCACTCTCTGGGCTGGTTTCCATGCATTAGGTAAAACAGCCACCTCTCCCAGTCTTGAAGGAGTGGCCTGCAGCGGGAGATAAACCTCACCGTTCAACACTGGCCTACCTCTTGGCTGTCCCTCAAACCTCAGTGACTGTCCCAGCGGCCAGTTTTATCTTTAATGGCTCCCAGTGGTTGAGGGTGTGCTAACACCAGGGACCTGAAGGGGATGATCTCAGTCAGCACCTGGATTCAGGCTGATTGGAAGCCAGACCCTCAGGCAGTAAGTAGCTTTTAAAATATGCAAATACAGACAGTCAGTGGGGGCTTCAAGCTTAAGCCCCACTGGCCACCAGTGCTAGGTGATCTACAGGGGTCCCTTGTGGTGCAGCTGCAAATATCCGGGCTCCAGACACGTGTATATAATCTCCTGTCTGGGAGACAAAAGCCGGCTGTAGGGACGCGGAGAGCAAGAGTAGGGAACGCGCCCGCCAGGAAAGAAGAGGAAAACAAAGGAAGAAAAGATGGCACCTGCCAGTCTCCATCCTCAGAGAACACCCTAGCAGGCCCCCCAGTGTTGGTCCAATGCCTGCCCTTCAGGCAGACCCTCCAAGACAAGCGCAGGAGCCTCTCCCACCCGAACCCCAGGCCCAGCGGCAGGGCAGGAGAGTCCCCGCACACCAGCCAGCTCTCAAGTCCTTAGAGCCCTGGGGTTCTGGTGGAGGCGAGTCGCCCTGGGTTTCAAAGCTGGGTGCTTTGAGGGCTCCTCTCTCAGGTGCGCGACTTAAAAGTCTGGGGGTGCCTGATGTGGGTTCACACTGTTGGGGTCCTGAGGGAGAAGCTCTGGGATCTGGGTGCCCTCCAGACTGTGGGTCCCGGCGCCGCCGTGGGTGGGGTTTATGGCGAGGCTGTGTCCCAGCCTCTCCTACCTGCTTCTGCGTAAGCCTTCTCTGGCTGCGGGATGCCCAGGAGCCGCTCAGCCCGCCGCTGCACCTGTAGCTCCAGATTCACTACGTTCCATGGAGGAACTGAGTTCAGGATCCTCCTACCTCGCTGTCTTCAATCCCAACCGGGTGTTGATCTTTGAAGGCTGAAAATAATAAATATGGAACAATTCAAAAACAATTTAAAGTAACTATAGGCAAGGAAATTGGGTGAACATCTTCATGATTTTCTACCAGATTTTCATGCCCAAGAGACCCGTTTACCTGAAAGAGGTCTGGACTAATCAATTATTTATTTATTTATTTATTTATTTATTTATTTATTTATTTATTTATTTATTTATTTAACATGTGTTTACTTTGAGAGCGTGTGTGCACCTGTGTACCTGCATGAACAGGAGAGGGGCAGAGAGAGAGGGAGAGAGAGAGTCCTAAGCAGGCTCCGCACTGTCAGGTCAGAGCCAGTAGCGGGCTGGATCCCACAAACCATAATATCATGACCTGAGCTGAACTCAAGAGCCAGAGGCTTAACTGACTGAGCCACCCGGGCACCCCTGGACTAATCATTTTAAAATCCAAACCCAACTAAAGGAAACAATAGCTTTACTGTTAGTTCAAGCATTCATTGAATAAATTCTAGTGGTTAAAGAAACCACAACCCAAGAAGTATCATAGTTCTTGTACAAGGGCTTTTCTTTCAATGAGCATTGTTGTTGATGATAAATATCTAACAATACATAGTATTTGCTAAATGAATAAATCTTGAAGTTGTCTTATTTTTTATTTTTTTTATTGCACAAATAATATATTTTGTTTGTGGATGTTACAGAGAAATACTATATATATATATATATATATATATATACATATATATATATATATATATATATATATATATATATATATCTTTGCATATTCTTTGGCATTTTCTACTAACAGTGTGTGTGTGTGTGTGTGTGTGTGTGCGCACATGAATGAAAGTAAGTTTTATTTTTTTCCTCTCCAATTTTTATATTTTTCTTCTCCAGTACAATTTGAATAGAAATGGGGAGGAAAGATATGCCTTTCTCATTTCTGATCTTAGAAAGTTTTCAACGTTTTGCCATTGAGCATGATATTTGCTATAGTTCTCTTCTTTTAATGAGGATCCTTTATCAAAATAAGGAAAATCTCTTCTATTTTTAGCTTCTGAGATTTTAAAATTTTATCATGAATTGATGTTGAATTAAATCAAATGCTTTATTTTCATTTACTGGAATGATCATATTATTTTTCTTTAGTCTGTGTATTGGAAAGCCATTGTCACCATAAAATTGCAAATCACCCTAAAACTCAGTGATTTAAAACAACAATCACTTGTATCAGGTCTGTCAATATCTCACTGGCCAAAGTAACTGACTTGGCTTTGTTCTGGGTCAAAAGGAGGGAAATGCTTTCTGCCACCAGTGAGAGGAACTTCAAAATTTCATGACAAAGAACATGGATAGTGGGAGGGGTCAGTAAACAGATCTTCCACATTTCTCTTCTTGGCCACAATGATTTACAACCCTTTCCATGCAGAATACATTTATGCCCATCCAGGATCCCCAGAAGCTCACAATACATAGCAAGAAGCTTAAGATCAGATCAAGATGCTACTCCTCTTGATCTAGAGCCCTATAAACAAACAAACAAAAAGTCAAATTATCATCTCATTTATAGGTAGCATTGAACCATGGAATGGATAATCATAGTAAGTGCTCTCAGATAATGGGAGAAGGGAGGCATACAGCAATCTCTAGTCCAAGGTGATTCTGAAATTCCACTGGGAAAATGCTACCATCTTCTCTTACTTGGAGGTAGAAAATGTTACTTGACCAACCTACATCGCTGTCTGAGAATGGCTGTCCATCAAGTGTCTTTTTTGGCTCTTGCCTCTATGCTCTGGGAAGTCATTCCTTTTCCATTATCCTTCCTGGTTTCTGAGGAAAGGCATTAGAGAATATGCTTTGCGGGGGAGCAGGTGAGCAGTTTTATTGGCCTGTATACTGCCTCTGGAAAGTTGAGGACTAAGTTTTTAAAAGTCTCCAACAGCATCAGTCCCTTTATCCCAGGCTAGTGACACTTTTGCTAATAGAGATCTATTTAGAAGGTTGTTGATTACCTTTGCATTTGATTTCACTCAACTCCTTTTGTCAAATCCTGCCCCTATAGTTCTTTTAAAGACATTTCTTGCTTTCTTTAGGCTTAATGATAGGTATTTTGGGTCTATCAGATTTCTATGGGCCCACATCCTTCAGCTTTCTAGGAGTCTTTTTATTCAGGTGGAAGGGTCTACTAGGTACCACCTTAAGTTTTTCATAGCTTTTAACAAAGGGCATGAATACTTCATCTTTGATTTGGTTTTTACTACCAAGCTTAATCAAATGGCCACGGTCTTGATTTCATCTCCCCCAGCCCCATCACAATTTGAAACTCTACTCTCTGGACAGGTATAGATGAAAGACAGTTTTATTTTTCAGCATAGTAAATTCTGGGCTCTTTATATACCTTCTAAAGTCTGCTTGTACACTGGCCAGTTCTTTTCTGAATTTATCTTTGCTTCGTAGTGTCTTTTTCGTACAAGGAAAAGGGATAAGCTGAAGCTTTGAACATCCTTCCTGAAAAACATCTTTTTGCCAAGACTACATATTAATTAGGTACACTTAAATAAAAGTTTCTTTTGAGAGAGAGAGGGAGTAAGAGAGAGAGACAGCATGTGGACATGCACACACACAAGTGGGGGAGGGGCAGAGAGAGAATCCCAAGCAGGTTCCACACTGTCGGTGCAGAGCCAGATGTGGGGCTCAAACTCATGAACCCTCAAACTCACGAACCATGAGATCATGACCAGAGCGGAAATCAAGAGTCAGACGCTTAACCAAACTGAGCTATACAGGCACCCCTCATTAGGTACAGTTTTCATCTTGCATGTTATAGTAGGCAACAATTTTGCCATTATGTAACATAGGTCATCATTTTTTTTTTTTTAGTGTCCTGTATTAATAACTTTGTCATTTTTCAAGACTCATAACATTTTTCTCACTTTCCACTATCTGGTTCTAAAACAATGTTATATATACTGGCAGCATTCATTTCTATTTTGGCTAACTATTGCCATAACAATGCTGCCAATAAACCATCCTGAAATTCAACGCCTTAAACAGCAATCATTTATTGTTACAGGTCTCCATGTCACCTGGAACAGCTCTGCTCACATGTTTGTCAGACTCATCCTGGGACCAGTGGTCTAGTCTGAGCATGTTCTTCTAATGTTGATGGCAGATACTAGATATCAAGTCCACTCACTTGAACCATTTCAAGTCTCTGCCCCTCCCGTCCCATCACTACTAACATTTCATTGGCCAGAAAAATCACGTGATTGAGCTCAAAGTTAAAAAGAAAGGAAATGCATTCCTAACTAATGTAGTGGAAGGAAATGCAAATTTAAATGACCAAGGGCATGGATACAAAGAGGTGAAGGAAGAGTTGAGGCAATAATACACTCTACTATGTTCTGTTAATGTGGTGAATTACATTAATTTTTCATGTTCATGTTAAATTGGTCATGTTAAAATATTACTTGCATTCCTAGAATAACCTCAATTTTGTCCTAATAGATTATACTCTTTTCATTTGCCTGGATTTGATGTGTTAATATTTTGTTTCAGAGTTTGAACTTATTTCCTAAAACACTGAGTGGTTTTTTTCTTTTTAATGCCAGTTGTTAATATTAAGATACTTTTGGCCTCATAAAATGAATTGGAAGGGTTTTCCTACTTGTCTATATTCTGAGTGTGTATAAGGTTGGTGTTGTTTCTTAAATGTTTGGTAGAATTTATTAATAAAGTCATGCATACGTGGTGATTATTTTTGTGAAAAGCTTTCAACTATGGTTTGAATTTATTTAATGTTTTTTTTTTAATGTTTATTTATTTTTGAGAGAGAGAGCATGAACAGAGGAGGGGCAGAGAGAGAGGGGCACAGATGATCCAAAGCAGGCTCTGCACGCTGACTGCAGTAAGCCTGACACTGGACTTGACTCACAAACTGTGAGTTCATGACTTGAGCCAAATTCAGATGCTCAGGCACCCAATGTTTTGTTTTTGTTTCTATTTATTTATTTTGAGAGAGAGAGAGAGAGAGAGAGAGAGAGAGAGAGAGAAGGAGAGAGATAATCCTAAACAGGCTCTGGGCTGTCAGTGTGAAGGCCTATTTGGGTCTTGACCTCATGAACCGTGAGATCACACCCTGAGTCAAAATCAAGAGCCAGATGCTTAACTGACTGAGCCAGGCACCCCTGAATTTATTTAATTTTACCCAGATATTCACTTTCTCCTTGTGTCAGGTTTGTTTGACATTTGTGCTTTTCTAGAAATGTTTCATTTTATGTAATTTTTCAAATTTACAGGGAGAAGTTGACATCATTGTATCCTTTTAATGTCTGTAGGACCAAAAGTTATTCTTCATATTGATGTTTTCTGCCATCTCCCTTTCTCTCTTACACTTCACCACCTCCTATTGTTACTATCTCTTCTATCTTGTCTTGCATTTGCTTTACAGAAGCAATTGTTTCAGCCAGAGTTTTGTATTCAAGGGGATATATTTTGTCAGATTTTTCATTCACTTTATGCCAATATTTTTGTGGTGAGTGCTCTTATCTACTTTTACTTTTCTTATTCTTTTCTTCCTTTGTTCTTGGGGTATCTTCTAAATTTTTTTTTTAATTTTTTTTTCAACGTTTATTTATTTTTGGGACAGAGAGAGACAGAGCATGAACGTGGGAGGGGCAGAGAGAGAGGGAGACACAGAATCGGAAACAGGCTCCAGGCTCTGAGCCATCAGCCCAGAGCCCGACGTGGGGCTCGAACTCACAGACCGTGAGATCGTGACCTGGCTGAAGTCAGACGCTTAACCGACTGCGCCACCCAGGCGCCCCTTTGGGGTATCTTCTAAAAAAGATTTTCTTCTGGCTTCGTTTTGATCACTTATCTTTAAATGAGTTGAGATTAATTTCCTATAGCAATGACTTGAGAAGTAAGGGTGGTCCCAGAGCCATGTTTCAGTTTTGTAGGCATTTTCCCTATGCTCTTGCCTTTTCATAAGTGAATAGTCCTAGTCTTTACTTCTTCCCAGTCAATAGACATCAAGAGCTATAAGTCTACTTACCATTCAAAATGTTTCTTCTCTTCTTGCAAATATAGCTTATGTGTATGATTCCATTTTAACTCTCTTCTGCTTATTAGAACCAAACTGGAATAACTGAAGCTCTCATCTCTAGCGTGCTTGCGGTCATGCTAATTTTAGTTTTGCACCTGAGATCTTGATGCACACATCAAGATGCACTCTGGAGATGTGTATGTACTTTGACTCTTTTCTGCTAACACAAGATTCTTGTCTTAATTCTTCCTCATAACCCTAATGCACTTTCCTGCTTTTGACCCCTCTTTCACCTTTTTCATCTTGTTAAATTTGGAAAAAATTAATTATTTTGCTAATTTTTTGCTAATGCATATTGTTTCTTTTTTCTTATTCTCCTTGTTGCATTTACCTTTCTTTCTAAAAGGATAAAGGAAAATGCCAATTTCACAGAATTAATCAAAAGTATGGACTGTGTTGATACGTGTCAGAATTTGTTTGAAGCAATCTTTTGTTCGTGGTCTTGAGGTCAAATCCTGTGCTCTTTTCTCATTAATGCACAACAGTTGGCCTCAGGTGGATTAGAGACCGACTGTTTCGGTAGATCTAAACACATCCAAATCCATTTTTGAAAAACATGATTTATAATGAGTTTTCCAATGAAAAGAAGGAAGCATCATTTTTGCATTTGAAGAATTCTTTCCATATCTATCTATCCAGCCATTTATATGTATCACAACTCTTTTACAATAATATGATAATAAAGAACAAGAAATGAGTATTTACAGTTAAAAGATTAGATATATATTAGTTGAGATCCTAGAGTAGACAGAAAACTGTATGATGTAGACCTGAGGAGGAGAAAATATATATAGATGGTACCAAACTAACATAGGGAAATGGTAGAGTAGATCTCAGCAGTAGGACCAGGCTATCTGAGGTCTAATCCCATCTCTGCTCTGTCCCAGCTGTGTGGCTTGAGGAAGTGACTTAACCTCTCCGTGTCCTCATTTGTAAAGATGAGGAAACAGTAGCATCTCTCTGATAACGTTGTTGAATTGATATATGTGGGGAGCCTAGAATAGTATGTGGCATACACTAAGCACTCAATAGATGCTTACTATTATTGTGTGACAGTTGACCTTATGCAAAACTCTTCACAAGTCAAAATAGTCTTTTTTGTGATACATATAAACTTATGTCTACATTTCCTCAGCTAGATGGTAGTTTTGTATGCACGAAATGAAGAACAAATTGGCAGACTTTTGTAGTTTTAATTATACTTTTGCTGTATATTATTACTTTACAGTTACTTGCTTTCAATTTCTCACAACTTAAGGTAATTCTGACTTCATAAAAAGGATTTTTTTTATAAAAAAGTATTATTATTTTTTAATGTTTATTTATTATTGAGAGACAGAGAGACACTGAGCATGAGCAGGGAAGGGGCAGAGAGAGGGAGACACAGAATCTGAAGCAGGCTCTAGGCTCTGAGCTGTCAGCACAGAGCCCGATGCGGGGCTCGAACTCACAGACCGCAAGATCACGACCTGAGCTGAAGTCAGATGCTCAACCAACTGAGCCACTCAGGTGCCCCAAAAGGATTTTTTTTAGAGAGCTTGTGCTAATCAATTGCTGTACATGAAGCATATAGTCTCTAGTTTTCAGAAGATCAGAGAATCTGGTCTTTGTTCAGGGCATACCCACCATGTACACTGTTCATTGACGAATACTTCCAAACCCAAGGGGCCCAGCTGTGTGCTATCTTCTTCAAGAAACTTTCCCAAACCCCTGCAGGACAGTAAGTCTCTCACAGTAGTGCTCTAGCTTACAGCTGCAAATAAGCTAATCCCCTAAGAAAGCGACCTAAACAGTGGTGGTACTAAAGCATACAAAAGTTCTAGAGAGGGGCAGCTCCATGATGGGCTCAGCAGCGTTCTGCTATTATTGAGGGTCCGTCTTTTCACCTTATTATCCTCATAGTACAGCGTGAGTCTAAGGACCCTGTGGAAAATTGCTAGATAAAAACTCAAGGTCTTCCGTCTTCTAATTCTTTTTTTTTACTAACAGAATGACAGTTTTATTTGCAAAGACTACTTGTCTAGCTTAAAAAAAATGTCAAAGGAAGTCCCCTTGGACATCACTGACATCCAAATGAATTCTGTAAAATACCACTACTTTTTTTTTAATGCCCACAGATATTCCCTGGAACATTTTGGGGGCTTTGATTTCATTATAAAAGTGATTCATGCTCAAAGATAAAAACTATTAGGGTGGAAAATCTTAAAGTAAAAATTAAAAATTATCTCCCCTGATCCACTCCTACACTCCCAATTTCTACTCTCCGTTCAGTTAACTTCAGTTAACAGTTGCTTGTATATTCTTTAAATGACATTATTTTAAAATGTCTTTTATTTGCTGCATAAGTTCTTTCTTAGCCTTTTATTTTTCTATTACAACCACCCCAGTTCCTTTACTCGTCTATATATTCTGAGGTAGGTAGGCTAGAAATCACTTTTGGAATGCTACAGAGACATTGGCTGTCTTTATCAAAGACAATATGTTCATTTAGGAAAAGAATTTGAATGAACAAGACTTGCTATTGAAACGCTAAAACCTGTGACGATTATAGTTGTAATGACGATGGTGCGTGTATGTGCATTTTTGTGAATAGATTACTGTCATTTCACCGCTATATTATCCATTATTAACAACTATGGCAGTGAGATGCGCTGGTCAGTCACAGATTTTGTAAATGGTCTGCCATCTTTAGTGGCAAGTAATATTTTATATTTTGTTGTAGCACAAAAGGTATGAGTGATATCCTTTCACTGACACGTATAAAGCAAGATGTGAGATTTTAAAAATGCGAAGCATGTCTCGGGTACATGTGCTGGAAGATTATGGCAGAGAAAAATGACCGAGGCTAATGCATTTGAAGCTTGCTATAAAGTACAATATAGTCTAAGGTAGGACTGTTTTGGATTTCTTCCAAGCCATTTATTTCTAAAGAACCATAAGAACCTTATTAAATTGGGGTTATCCTGGGCAGTGTTATAATGTCCTTTTAAGTCTCAGCTTACTTTTCCCACATAGTTCTCCCTTTCCTCCAGAGACTATTTTATCCAGTCCTTCAGGAGCTCCCACACTGTTTCTCCTTCCCACTAGTCTAAAGGCACCAGTATTCATTTACTTCTTAAGTCACCATGTTTGGATCCCATCTCTTACTCTGAGTAGACAAGGTGTCTTTCACCTTAAATCCTTAATTAAAGGAATATACACCATTCTTGAAGGAGCTGGAAGTTTCTGAGCCCTTTAAACCTCACTCTACCAGCTGAGAAGAAAGACGATCCTCCATTTAATACGTTGTCATTTCTTTTTTTTTTAATATATGATATTTATTGTCAAATTGGTTTCCATACAACACCCAGTGCTCATCCAAAAGGTGCCCTCCTCAATACCCATCACCCACCCACCCTCTCCTCCCTCCCACCCCCCATCAACCCTCAGTTTGTTCTCAGTTTTTAACAGTCTCTTATGCTTTGGCTCTCTCCCACTCTAACCTCTTTTTTTTTTCCTTCCCCTCCCCCATGGGTTTCTGTTAAGTTTCTCAGGATCCACATAAGAGTGAAACCATATGGTATCTGTCTTTCTCTGTATGGCTTATTTCACTTAGCATCACACTCTCCAGTTCCATCCACATTGCTACGAAAGGCCATATTTCATTTTTTCTCATTGCCACGTAGTATTCTGTTGTGTATATCAACCACAATTTCTTTATCCATTCATCAGTTGATGGACATTTAGGCTCTTTCCATAATTTGGCTATTGAGAGTGCTGCTATAAACATTGGGGTACAAGTGCCCCTATGCATCAGTACTCCTGTATCCCTTGGATAAATTCCTAGCAGTGCTATTGCTGGGTCATAGGGTAGGTCTATTTTTAATTTTCTGAGGAACCTCCACACTGCTTTCCAGAGCAGCTGCACCAATTTGCATTCCCACCAACAGTGCAAGAGGGTTCCCGTTTCTCCACATCCTCTCCAGCATCTATAGTCTCCTGATTTGTTCATTTTGGCCACTCTGACTGGCATGAGGTGATATCTGAGTGTGGTTTTGATTTGTATTTCCCTGATAAGGAGCGACGTTGAGCATCTTTTCATGTGCCTGTTGGCCATCCGGATGTCTTCTTTAGAGAAATGTCTATTCATGTTTTCTGACCATTTCTTCACTGGGTTATTTGTTTTTTGGGTGTGGAGTTTGGTGAGTTCTTTATAGATTTTGGATACTAGCCCTTTGTCCGATATGTCATTTGCAAATATCTTTTCCCATTCTGTTGGTTGCCTTTTAGTTTTGTTGGTTGTTTCCTTTGCTGTGCAGAAGCTTTTTATCTTCATGAGGTCCCAGTAGTTCACTTTTGCTTTTAATTCCCTTGCCTTTGGGGATGTGTCGAGTAAGAGATTGCTACGGCTGAGGTCAGAGAGGTCTTTTCCTGCTTTCTCCTCTAAGGTTTTGATGGTTTCCTGTCTCACATTTAGGTCCTTTATCCATTTTGAGTTTATTTTTGTGAATGGTGTGAGAAAGTAGTCTAGTTTCATTCTTCTGCATGTTGCTGTCCGGTTCTCCCAGCACCATTTGTTAAAGAGACTGTCTTTTTTCCATTGGATGTTCTTTCCTGCTTTGTCAAAGATGAGTTGGCCATACGTTTGTGGGTCTAGTTTTGGGGTTTCTATTCTATTCCATTGGTCTATGTGTCTGTTTTTGTGCCAATACCATGCTGTCTTGATGATGACAGCTTTGTAGTAGAGGCTAAAGTCTGGGATTGTGATGCCTCCTGCTTTGGTCTTCTTCTTCAAAATTCCTTTGGCTATTCGGGGTCTTTTGTGGTTCCATATGAATTTTAGGATTGCTTGTTCTAGTTTCGAGAAGAATGCTGGTGCAATTTTGATTGGGATTGCATTGAATGTGTAGATAGCTTTGGGTAGTATTGACATTTTGACAATATTTATTCTTCCAATCCATGAGCAGGGACTGTCTTTCCATTTCTTTAAATCTTCTTCAATTACCTTCATAAGCTTTCTATAGTTTTCAGCATACAGATCTTTTACATCTTTGGTTAGATTTATTCCTAGGTATTTTATGCTTCTTGGTGCAATTGTGAATGGGATCAGTTTCTTTATTTGTCTTTCTGTTGCTTCATTATTAGTGTGTAAGAATGCAACTGATTTCTGTACATTGATTTTGTATCCTGCAACTTTGCTGAATTCATGTATCAGTTCTAGCAGACTTTTGGTGGAGTCTATTGGATTTTCCATGTATAATATCATGTCATCTGCAAAAAGCGAAAGCTTGACTTCATCTTTGCCAATTTTGATGCCTTTGATTTCCTTTTGTTGTCTGATTGCTGATGCTAGAACTTCCAGCACTATGTTAAACAACAGCGGTGACAGTGGGCATCCCTGTGGTGTTCCTGATCTCAGGGAAAAAGCTCTCAGTTTTTCCCTGTTGAGGATGATGTTAGCTGTGGGCTTTTCATAAATGGCTTTTATGATGTTTAAGTATGTTCCTTCTATCCCGACTTTCTCAAGGGTTTTTATTAAGAAAGGGTGCTGGATTTTGTTAAAGGCCTTTTCTGCATTGATTGACAGGATCATATGGTTCTTCTCTTTTTTTTTTTGTTAATGTGATGTATCACGTTGATTGATTTGCGAATGTTGAACCAGCCCTGCATCCCAGGAATGAATCCCACTTGATCATGGTGAATAATTGTTTTTATATGCCATTGAATTCGATTTGCTAGTATCTTATTGAGAATTTTTGCATCCATATTCATCAGGGATATTGGCCTGTAGTTCTCTTTTTTTACTGGGTCTCTGGTTTAGGAATCAAAGTAATACTGGCTTCATAGAATGAGTCTGGAAGTTTTCCTTCCCTTTCTGTTTCTTGGAATAGCTTGAGAAGGATAGGTATTATTTCCGCTTTAAACGTCTGGTAGAACTCCCCTGGGAAGCCATCTGGTCCTGGACTCTTATTTGTTGGGAGATTTTTGATAACCGATTCAATTTCTTCGCTGGTTATGGGTCTGTTCAAGCTTCCTATTTCCTCCTGATTGAGTTTTGGAAGAGTGTGGGTGTTTAGGAATTTGTCCATTTCTTCCAGGTTGTCCAATTTGTTGGCATATAATTTTTCATAGTATTCCCTGATAATTGTTTGTATCTCTGAGGGATTGGTTGTAATAATTCCATTTTCATTCATGATTTTATCTATTTGGGTCATCTCCCTTTTCTTTTTGAGAAGCCTGGCTAGAGGTTTGTCAATTTTGTTTATTTTTTCAAAAAACCAACTCTTGGTTTTGTTGATCTGCTCTACAGTTTTTTTAGATTCTATATTGTTTATTTCTGCTCTGATCTTTATTATTTCTCTTCTTCCGCTGGGTTTAGGCTGCTTTGCTGTTCTGCTTCTAGTTCCTTTAGGTGTGCTGTTAGATTTTGTATTTGGGGTTTTTCTTGTTTCTTGAGATAGGCCTGGATTGCAATATATTTTCCTCTCAGGACTGCTTTTGCTGCATCCCAAAGTGTTTGGATTGTTGTATTTTCATTTTCGTTTGTTTCCATATATTTTTAAATTTCTTCTCTAATTGCCTGGTTGACCCACTCATTCGTTAGTAGGGTGTTCTGTAACCTCCATGCTTTTGGAGGTTTTCCACACTTTTTCCTGTGGTTGATTTCAAGCTTCATAGCATTGTGGTCTGAAAGTATGCATGGTATAATTTCAATTCTTGTAAACTTATGAAGGGCTGTTTTGTGACCCAGTATATGATCTATCTTGGAGAATGTTCCATGTGCACTCGAGAAGAAAGTATATTCTGTTGCTTTGGGATGCAGAGTTCTAAATATATCTGTCAAGTCCATCTGATCCAATGTATCATTCAGGCCCCTTGTTTCTTTATTGACCATGTGTCTAGATGATCTATCCATTTCTGTAAGTGGGGTGTTAAAGTCCCCTGCAATTACCACATTCTTATCAGTAAGGTTGCTTATGTTTATGAGTAATTGTTTTATATATTTGGGGGCTCCGGTATTCGGTGCATAGACATTTATAATTGTTAGCTCTTCCTGATGGATAGACCCTGTAATTATTATATAATGCCCTTCTTCATCTCTTGTTACAGCCTTTAATTTAAAGTCTAGTTTGTCTGATATAAGTATGGCTACTCCAGCTTTCTTTTGGCTTCCAGTAGCATGATAAATAGTTCTCCATCCCCTCACTCTCTTTTTTTTTTTAATTTTTTTTAACATTTATTTATTTTTTAGAGAGAGAGAGACAGAGCATGAACAGGGGAGGGGCAGAGAGAGAGGGAGACACAGAATCGGAAGTAGGCTCCAGGCTCTGAGCCATCAGCCCAGAGCCCGATGCTGGGATTGAACTCACGGACCGCGAGATTGTGACCTGAGCCGAAGTTGGACGCTAAACCGACTGAGCCACCCAGGCGCCCCCCCTCACTCTCAATCTAAAGGTGTCCTCAGGTCTAAAATGAGCCTCTTGTAGACAGCAAATAGATGGGTCTTGTTTTTTTATCCATTCTGATACCCTATGTCTTTTGGTTGGCACATTTAATCCATTTACATTCAGTGTTATTATAGAAAGATACGGGTTTAGAGTCATTGTGATGTCTGTATGTTTTATGCTTGTAGTGATCTCTCTGGTACTTTGTCTCACAGGATCCCCCTTAGGATCTCTTGTAGGGCTGGTTTCATGGTGACAAATTCCTTCAGTTTTTGTTTGTTTGGGAAGACCTTTATCTCTCCTTCTATTCTAAATGACAGACTTGCTGGATAAAGGATTCTTAGCTGCATATTTTTTCTGTTTAGCACACTGAAGATATCATGCCAATTCTTTCTGGCCTGCCAAGTTTCAAAAGAGAGATCAGTCACGAGTCTTATAGGTCTCCCTTTATATGTGAGGGCACGTTTATCCCTTGCTGCTTTCAGAATTTTCTCTTTATCCTTGTATTTTGCCAGTTTCACTATGATATGTCGTGCAGAAGATCAATTCAAGTTACGTCTGAACGGAGTTCTCTGTGCCTCTTGGATTTCAATGCCTTTTTCCTTCCCCAGTTCAGGGAAGTTCTCAGCTATAATTTCTTCAAGTACCCCTTCAGCACCTTTCCCTCTCTCTTCCTCCTCTGGGATACCAATTATGCGTATATTATTTCTTTGTAGTGTATCACTTAGTTCTCTAATTTTCCCCTCATACTCCTGGATTTTTTTATCTCTCTTTCTCTCAGCTTCCTCTTTTTCCATAACTTTATCTTCTAGTTCACCTATTCTCTCCTCTGCCTCTTCAATCCGAGCTGTCGTCGTTTCCATTTTGTTTTGCATTTTGTTTAAAGCGCTTTTCAGCTCCTCGTGACTGTTCCTTAGTCCCTTGATCTCTGTAGCAAGAGATTCTCTGCTGTCCTCTATACTGTTTTCAAGCCCAGCGATTAATTTTATGACTATTATTCTAAATTCACTTTCTGTTATATTATTTAAATCCTTTTTGATCAGTTCATTAGCTGTTGTTATTTCCTGGAGATTCTTCTGAGGGGAATTCTTCCGTTTGGTCATTTTGGATAGTCCCTGGCGTGGTGAGGACCTGCAGGGCACTTCCCCTGTGCTGTGGTGTATAACTGGAGTCGGTGGGCGGGGCCGCAGTCAGACCTGATGTCTGCCCCCAGCCCACCGCTGGGGCCACAGTCAGACTGGTGTGTGCCTTCTCTTCCCCTCTCCTAGGGGCTGGATTCACTGTGGGGTGGCGTGGCCCGTCTGGGCTACTTGCACACTGCCTGGCTTGTGATGCTGGGGATGTGGCGTATTAGCTGGGGTGAGTAGGCAAGGTGCATGGGGGCAGGAGGGGCAGGCTTAGCTCGCTTCTCCTTAGTTGATCCACTTCAGGAGGGGCCCTGTGGCAGCAGGAGGGAGTCAGATCCACTGCCGGAGGTTTGGCTCCGCAGAAGCACAGAGTTGGGTGTTTGCGAGAGTGAGCAAGTTTCCTGGCAGGAACTGGTTCCCTGTGGGATTTTGGCTGGGGGATGGGCGGGGGAGATGGTGCTGGTGAGTGCCTTTGTTCCCCGCCAAACTGAGCTCTGTCGTCCGGGGGCTCAGCAGCTCTCCCTCCCTTTGTCCTCCAGCCTTCCCGCTTCCCGAGCAGAGCTGCTAACTTATGACCTCCCAGACGCTAAGTCGCGCTTGTTGTGGGAACACAGTCCGTCAGGCCCCTCCGCTTTTGCAAGCCAGACTCAGGGGTTCTGCTTGGCCGGCGAGCCGCCCCTCCGCCCCGGCTCCCTCCCGCCAGTCCGTGGAGCGTGCACCGCCTCGCAGCCCTTCCTACCCTCTTCCGTGGGCCTCTCGTCTGCGCTTGGCTCCGGCGACTCCGTTCTGCTAATCCTCTGGCGGTTTTCTGGGTTATTTAGGCAGGTGTAGGTGGAATCTCAGTGATCAGCAGGACGCGCGGTGAGCCCAGCGTCCTCCTACGCCGCCATCTTCCTGACCTTCCCAATACGTTGTCATTTCAAAGATAGTCACGCAGAGAGCATTTTAGTGAGGTTCCTCATTGATGGTCAGTCCCAAACTTTTTGGTTATACTCAAGTAACCTGGTAAAGAACAACAAGGAAAAACACGTTAATTTTTTTAGTGGCCTGATAGACTTTCGTTTTGAAGATTCCGTCACACCGAAGTCTTACTGTGGTTAACTGTTTAACTTCCTGCTTCCTACTTTGAAAGGATGAAGTCCCCTCTGCCATGGTTTCGGCCTTCGGTTGGTAAAGGTGCTTTGGCAGTGAGCTGATGACAGAGCCACAGCAAAAAATGGCAAAGCACAGCGCTGTAATGACTGCCAATCTCTGACACCCTGGTCGGGTCTGTTTGCAATTATTCTAGAGTGTGAAATAATTTCAAACTTCATTCACAAGTAAGGGGCAGTGGAAAAACACTGTTGTGAAATAAGAGACACCATGATAAGGTGTCTCAGATCCTCCAAAAGGGGGTTTCACTACTATTATGCATCTTTTCTGGGCTTGAGATACAGTAGGTGTTTCTTTAGGATCTTAGATTCAATCAGCGACGTTTATGATTCTTTTCAGAGTTTTGTAATGTACTGGAACTACCTAATAAACTTATTTATGGGAAACTATTTTCTTGTTATCTATCCAATCTACCTAATGATTTTTCAGTAGGTATCTTTGTGTGACTATCTTTTTTGAGAATTTAAATTGTTATTTCATAACTCTTATTATTATATATAATCATTTGACTAAGTGTCAGAAAGGACTTAAAAGGAGAGCTGATGATATAAAAAGGAAGTTAGACACTGGAGGGACTCCACTAACTTTTAGCATTTGACTAAGATAATATCCCAGTATTAAAGTATGGGTTAGTCAGTTTTCTGTATGAGAGAAGCTCACTCATTAGTCTCATCTCCTTACCTGGTAAAGTATACACTGAGATTCTAAACACAAGTACTCTGGAATTCACTATTATTTTCAGTAATAAAAAATTCCATTTAGAAAATGTGCTTATGTGTTTTTATGTTCCTTTATTCAGAAATTTCCTTTCCTTTTAGGATAATAATCACTCATTTGTGAAACCAAATTCAGCGTAGTTGAAGACAGCTTCAGTATGTCTTCCCATTGTCAAAATCTTTTTTTGTGTGTATGAAGGTAATAAAAATGGTTAAAATAATGATTTGCTGAAGAGCACCTGGGTGGCTCAGTCGGTTAAGCATCTGACTCTTGACTTTGGCTTGGGTCATAGCCTCATGGTTCATGGGTTCAAGCCTGCATCATGGTCTGCACTGACAGTGCAGAGCCTGCGTGGCATCCTCTCTCTCCCAAGCTCTCTACCCCTCCCCGCTCACATGCTCTCTCTCTCTCTCTCTCTCTCTCTCTCTCTCTCTCTCTCTCTCAAAATTAATAAACTTAAAATAAGTAAATAAATAAGTAAATAAAAGAATGATATATGGAAAAGAAAAAGAAAGACAGAAAAGAGAAAAAGCAAGCAAACAAGTTCTGATGTAAAATCTACATTAGACTTAACTTTTTTCCCAGTTTATAGTCATGGCAAACGTTACCCAGAAATATCAGCTTTGTATTGTAATCCAACCAACATCTTTGGGAAGAAATGTGACCTGGCTGAAAGTGAAGAATGCTGATGGCTAACTGGAATGGCAGGTTTTCAGGATGTTTTTGATTAAACATTTGCCCCAAGAAGAAGCGACTGTATCTCTCTGTTCTCCAGGACACTCAGATCGGTAATGCTGTGTGTGTTAAGACTACTAAATGAGCCACTGGGCGGATGCTGGCCCTCCCAGGGAAAAATCTGCAATGGATTCAAACAAAAGATTATTTGGACTAATAAAATGTTCTAATGTAGTGGCCAGAGTACAGTTTTCTTCTTCTTTTTCTTCCCCACAAAGTATCTCACTTTTTAGCTGGTAGAAGGCCTATAGCTAAGTAACAAGAAGCAATCCACTATTAAATGAACTAAACAAGGAGGCCATTAGACTGATGTCGATCTCGCACCGTGATGGCTTACAGAAGCAAACCAAATGCTGAGCCTGTAAATGCCTCCAGATTACAAAATCAAAATGCTAAGGACAACCAATCACAAACAGCCAACTAGGCTCTAAGCTATAGCCCATCTACTAATTTCCTTTCTTTGCTTCCACATTTTCTCTGCAGTAAATCCTTCCCCTGGTTCCTGTTGGCAGAGTGCTTCTAACCCCGTTTGGAATCGACTTTTGCTCAAAATAAACCCTCAAAAATTTTAATGTGCCTCATATTACCTTTTGACGTTACCTAAAGTCAAGAAGGGATGGGGATGATTAAAAATACAGGGGCTTTTATAAGATCCAAATGCAGGAAGTACAGCTAGTCCTCCCTGGAACTGAAAAGGAGAAAATAATCAAGCCTCTTTCTGTCTCCCTGTCTCTTTCTGTCTTTATCGTTAGCTCTGTCTCTATCTCTGTCCTACATATACACACGTGCACACAGACACACACACATCCTTTGTCTTGGATGTATATTGGCTTCATTCTTTTCTTTTTACAGATTGGCTACTTAGGCTTAATTCCCAGGTCCATCTGGTCTTTTAGTTCAAGTTTTCATACAGCTAATGAAATCTCTGTGTCCCTATTTTTAGATTCTAGGAAGAGAGAATCATTTTGGCCCTGGATGTGACATCCATACTGAGCCCAGAGCCCCTGAGTCTATATTCTGGCACAGATGACCAGCTGTGTGGTCTCAAATATGTCATTTTGTCAATCTGGGTTGCAGTTTGGGGATCCAGGCATGGGGAGAGGCAGCCAAGTTAGAGGTAAAGGCCTGAGCCAGTCTGAGTAGGGTGGAGGAGAAAGCAGGGGTGGACAGGAAGTTCATTCTCTATCTCCATCTCTGCTTTGAACTTTGGAGCTTCATTTTTAGAATCACCTTAAGAGACTGTACCAGATACACAAAGAAACAATTTTCTTTTCTTTGTGGGTACTCTTTCCTTACCTCTGCCCTTTCCTGTTTCCCTCAATTCATTTCCTTCTCCTCTTTCCTTCATTTGCCTTTTAACAACAAACCACAGTCTGAGGATTGCCAAAGATAGACGCTGGTGCCTGTGTTAGAGACCAGGAGAGAAGGCTGAAGAGCAGGAGGAGGTTGGGAGGCCAACCCAAGCCTGGAAGTCTGGCTCACAGCGTGTGGGGAGGCAGCCTCACCGTCTATTTCTATGGTAGCTATTACTGGGCTTGTGGATATGAGCAAATGCGTTTTGACCAGCTCTACTTGTATTATTCCTGTGAACAAGACAACTCTACTCCACAAATGGAGATGTCTAAAACAACCAATTTAAATTAATAGTCAAAACAAATCATAAGATAAATACCCCTTACTTATTTAAAAAAATACAGTAGTCCAAGTTGATAGTATGGAATTTTTAACTGATTTCTGTTAGTCAGTTATAAAAAATTTCAGTCATTAGGAAGTAGAGGCTGCCTGTAGTCTGAAGGACCAAACTATCTATCTATCTACCTTTCTTTCTTTTCTTTCTTTCTTCCTTTTCTTTCCTTTCCTTTTCTTTCTTTCTTTCTTTCTTTCTTTCTTTCTTTCTTTCTTTCTTTCTTTCTTCCTTCCTTCCTTCCTTCCTTCCTTCCTTCCTTCCTTCCTTCCTTCCTTCCTTTCTATATTTGATACCCTTGTTAAAAATAAATCCATCTCATTCTTTTATAATCATATTCCATGCTTATTGGCCTGGGCCAGAATCAACTTCAAATGCTACTTTTTTTTTTATTATACATTCTCATTATGGTTTGTTAATATGGATCTAATATACACTGCATTCCACGCTACGTTGACTTATATGTTAGTGAGACTGTCATAATTTATTTATTCTACAAACCGTTTATAAGATATTCGTGTTTACATATTAGTATATACATCACAGGAGTCTATGTTTAGTGCTAGTATTCAAACTCTAGGAGAAAAATGATTCCTGTGGTATTTCACTTTTAAAGTGGTGTATACTAATTAATATATGGTACTACATGCTGCTTTGTAAGCAGAAACCAGAGAAAACCAGGTCATGCATCCTTTTTACTATTGTACTCATTCATGTACAATATGAAATCACCATGTCTCATATTTATTAATTTATTTCAAAACAAAAACAAAACCAACCTTGCGATCTTGCCAAAGAAACTGAAACAAGTTTCTTCTTGGAAGGTACTGGATTTGAGTAAATAAAGTTTATTATGCTGTCCTGCAGCCCATGGCCAAATCATCCACAACACTGCCTCTCCAATAGTTACAATGATTTGAACTTTTCTATGGCCAGAATCCAAACTGCTTCTTTGTTAACACTGGAGTGGGAGACATGTAAAGCCATTTAGGACTATGGTGGATACTGACTTGAATTTATTCTGTGAGATTATTTATTCAAATTATCTTTGAATGAAGGCAATACAAAAAAAATGTTTTATTTTTTCAAAAAAATGTTTTAACTGCCTGTGACACTAAGACCTATAAACTGTTACATAAGTGTAATTAATCTGACTTTAAAAAAAAGGGAATCTACCTGTATAAACTAATAGTAGGTGGCAGGAATAAACAATTTTCTTTCTTTTTATTTTTTATTTGAGAGAGAGAGAGAGAGAGAGAGAGAGAGAGAGAGAGAGAGAGAAAGAGAATACAAGCAGGGGAGAGGGATAGAGGGAGAAAGAGAGAGGGAAAGAGAGAGAGTGAAAGACAGAGGGAGAGAGAGAGAGAATCTTAAGCAGGCTCCATACTCAACACTGAGCCCAAGGGGGCTGGGGCTCGATCCCACAACACTGGGATCATGACCTGAGCTGAAATCAAGACTCGGATGCTCAACGCGCTGAGCCCAGAACAACCCAGGGCACCCAAGTGCCCCAGAACAACTTCCTTTCAGTAATTTACAGTATGAATTAAATTTCAGCGTTAAGAGTGAATGATATTACAAATTGGTAAAGGAAAGTAGTCCATGTGAATTCTTCAGTGTTTCATGACTCTATAGAAAAACAGAGAAGAGTCAGGAAAATAGCTATGTCTGAGCTTCATATTCCTCACATGTAAAATGAAGGAGACAGAGGATCCTGAACACCTTCCCAGATGTTACTCCTATTCAGTGTTTTGCAAAGACCCCGGGATGATGCCTGTAGTGGGCTTCCATTAGTCAGTTCTAGAAGATCTGCAACAGAGCCTGAGCAAAAGAAGTCCGGCTTTGAGAATCTCTGAAAACAGAGATTGCTTTCCCTTTTCCTTTGCTTAGCAACTGGATGTTATGAACTTTGGCTGCTAGCAAGGCAGGCTTGTTCCTTGCTAGAGAACTTTGTGGACACATCTGCTTTGATCAGTGTTTCAATATAGCAGCATGAATATCATCCAAATTATTAAATAAATGAAGGCAGTTTCCTAAGGGGGCTGCCATCTGCTTTGTCTACTAGTCCTAAGGGGACTGAGCATGTAACATCATGTTTTGAAAAACATCAGAGAAAATGAGTCAAGAAACTGCTGATCATAGAATCCAGACCATTGACTTCGTATTTACAATACCGAAGCATATTTAAAGCTCTTTGCTTTAAGCCATTACAAATAATTTTAAAAGTATTGACCTAACAAAATAGAGCTTTTTTGTTTTGTTTTTTTTTTTTGTTTTTTGTTTTTTTTAATTGGACAAGGTATGGATTTCAGATTTTGTGAGCACAGAAAAAAAATAATGCAAAAACATTCTTGGCTATAGTTCTCTCCCCTGGCTTTCATGAGCCTTCTTTAAAGCCAGAGAATTGGTTTCTTACCCAATATTGTAGGCAGCCTTAGAGCGCTGCCACTAAAAGGAAGTTCAAAATGACTACAAAGCACTTTGTGAATATGGATTCTATCTGGAGGCTAAATGAAAATCTATAGCAGAAAACAATAATAAAAGATTGTACTCCAAGTGGTAGGCACATAATTTTAGTAATTTAATAAAACTGTAACAAATAAGTAAACATATTACTTCTCTAATTTATTGATGGCCCAATACCAGCTGTGATAGGAATGGATGTTTTATGAATTCATGAATTATTCTTCTGCTTAGTTTTTCATTCCTGAAACTAAATGTTTAAGTCATGTTTTTAGCTTTCATTCTTTGTATTACATAAAAAGAACTCTTCCTTCAGTCCTAAAAATGCAAGTGGAACATATTTGTATAACCCAAACATATTTTTTCATTATTAATGGCACAGCCAGCCAGTCATGAAGGTTATGATTCGCTATTTGAATACACAATTGAAGGTGCCCAGCTTGTCGTTTGGGTAGGAGAGCTGTATGTGATTAATGTGAGGGAATTACTACTGAACTCTAATCCTACCAACTGTGTTTTTCTTGGAAACATGTTTCTCTATATCTGCCTTTTGGGATTGTTTTATATAGTGATCATATCTGGCATCCAGTGATTGTATAGTGATATAAAGTCATTCACTCACATGGCATATGTAAGTCATGGGTCCTGTGGTTTCCATTTAATAAATATTTACTCAGGGGCACCTGGGTGGCTCAGTCGGTTAAATGTCCAACTCTTCATTTTGGCTCATGTCATGATGTCACAGTTTGAGTTCAAGCCCCACATTGAGTTCCATGCTGGCAGCATGGAGCTTGCTTGGGATTCTCTCTCTCTCTCTCTCTCTCTCTCTCTCTCTCTCTCTCTCTGCCCCTCCCCCACTTGTCCTCTCTCTCTCTCTCTCTCTCTGTCTGTCTCAAAATAAATAAACTTAAAAAAGATATGTTTACTCAGCTGTCCTAATTGTTATTAAATGAAGTCCAAATTCCTTGTTTGAACCCTATACAACACATGCCTATGAGTCAGAGAAAACTCTTCCATTTGCTTCTATTTTATTAATTTAATTTTATTAATTTTATTTTAGAAAGAGAGAGAGTGTGAGAGGGAGAGAGGGGCAGAGGGGCAGAAGGAGAGACAGAGAATCTTAAGCAGGCTCCACACTCAACATGGAGCCCGATGCAGTGCTCAATCCCACAACCCTGTGATCATGACCTGAGCCGATATCAAGAGTCAGATGCTCAACCAACTGAGCCACCCAGGTGCCCCATCATTTGCTTCAATTATAGATGGAATAGAATTCCCTTGACAGTTAACTTTAAACTTGTCTTTTAAAAATCCACCAAGGGTTTATTACAACCTAGACTCAAATTTGCTTATTGGAGCATTGTGCCCCTTGATAAAATGGAATCAAGTTTTATGGGCCTACTTCTAGACCCATGATGGGAAATTGCTAGAAAATTATTACTAAAATGTAGACAATAGGCAAGGGAGCTGTCCAGTAAATTAACACGAATCTTTCTGAATAAGAAAATTTTAATAGTAAATAGAAAATGACATGTATGGAAAACAGTAAAGATATAAATGACACTGTCAGAGAAATAAAATAAAATCCTGGCTGACCACTTAATTTACTAGGTGATCCCGTGAAAATTACTTAACCTGATGTCTGTACTGCACCGTCCTAATCAGATAAATGGGTGCGATAGTGGTACATCTTTCCTAAAAGTTGTAAGGATTTGGGGTGTCTGGGTGGCTCAGTCGGTGAAGCATCTGACTCTTGATTTTGACTCAGGTCATGATCCCAGGCTCATGGGAGCGAGCCCCGCAATGGGCTCCATGCTGGGCGGCATGAGGCCTGCTTAAGATTCTCCCTCTCCCTCTGTCCTTCTACTGCTCACTCTCTCTCTCTCTCTCAAAAAAAAAAGTTGTTGTGAGGAGTAATTGAGATTTTTTTTATGTAAAGAAGTTGGTAGAGTGCCATGCTCATAGACATCCCTCAATATTGATTAATAGTAGTAATGTGGTACTTAGCACAGTGCCTGGCATGGAGTTTTTGATAATAGTGTAGAGGGTGCATTGAAGAAACATCATGGTTGGCCTGTAACCATAATGAAAAGTTTGTCTCTGACTGCTCCTTTACAATTTACTCACCAAGAAGACATTTCTCTTGTCAATAGATGAAAACTGAGCAGATCCATTCTTAGTAAGGGTAATAAACAGTAAGCACACGGTTATGGTTATTTTAAGGTACAAAATGCTCTGTCAAGTCATAAATCTGGTATTCAAAGATCTGTATTAACATTTCACTCTTCCATCAAAATTACACTTTCACCTTCTCTTCCTGTGCCTTCTGGCATCTGCAGTTGGTTGGCCGAATGCCTTGGGTGGGAAAGGGGGTGTGAGGCATCACTGTGATGTTTTCACTCTGTGCCCTCTGTGTCAGACCATATCAGGGATGGATTAGGGGAGAACAGAGGGCAGGACTGCCAAGTTCTTTCTTGACTGATCACTGAGCCTGGCAGGAACTAGCTTCTTCTCTGGCTCTAGATGTTTAAGCATTGATCTTTGTCTAGTGGCCTTCTCTTTGGCAAGCCACTACTCCCTCAGCCAGAGTCTCTAGGAGCATATTTTGTACATACCTTCTCACTGTTGAAGTCCCCATCACCTTCCCAGGTTGCCACCTTAGCAGTATTTGAAATGGCTCCAGGCACACATTTCCCTTTTAGCCTACATTTAGTCTGTAAGGAACAATCTCTCACTCCTTGTCCATGCCACTTGTGGGACTGTAGTTACTTCCCAAATGCTCTTCTCTACCTTTCCCTCTACAGGGCCTGTATCAGGTGAATGCCATCACATCATATCACATCACCTCACATCACCTCACGTCACAGCATCTCTCAGTTGCAGGCAACAAATTACAAACTCTCCGAGTGGTTCCCTGGAAGCCTGCTCTCTTTAGGCTAAAGAGAAGGAAGAAACACCGGTCCTCCCTGTTCTTCCTGCTTCTCACAGGGCAACCTGTCACCCCTCTGAAGCAGAGAGGGGACCCCTCAGGGAGCCATTCCCTCCAGGAAATCTCCTCACAAATCTCCTTGAACACTTGTACGTTTCTAAAACGGATAAGGAGGGATTAAAAAACTGTGGGGTAGTTTATGATTTCTCCTTTGGAATTTCTGTTAGATGTAGAGTAAATCTATATTATTATAGAAATAATAACAAGCACAATAATAATAAATAACATTTATGGAGTGCTTACCAATGCCAGATACTGTGCATGTGCTATTTTATTTAATCTGTTAAAAAGAAAATCCTGCTATAAAATGGGTCCTAGTTTCTAATTCAAAAAAATAAGGATACTTACTGAAGCATAGAGAACTTTAGTTATATGTTCAAGCCCACATAGCCAATTAAAGCCCTGGCATTTTAATTTTGAGGGACACAAGCACATTGTAAGCTGCTTCTTCATTACTATTAAATGAATCAGTGATTATATATTAGTCTTACTTTCCATTATCCCCTAGGATTTTACACAGTTCCTGACAGAAGATAGGCTTCAAATTTTTATTGAATGAGTGGGAAAAAAAAAGTGACAAAACTCGAAAGATTTTATAAAATAGATTATATTCTTCTTTTTTTAATTTTTTTTAACGTTTATTTATTTTTGAGACAGAGAGAGACAGAGCATGAACGGGGGAGGGTCAGAGAGAGGGAGACACAGAATCTGAAACAGGCTCCAGGCTCTGAGCTGTCAGCACAGAGCCTGATGCGGGGCTCGAACTCACGGACCGCGAGATCATGACCTGAGCCGAAGTCGGCCGCTTAACCGACTGAGCCACCCAGGCCCCCCTAAAATAGATTATATTCTTAAGGACAAAAGTTTTTTTTTTTGTCTGCAATTGGGTCAATGTATGAATTTGTTGGGGGTGGGACACAATTCAGGCCATAACACATGGTAACAACTGTAACAATTCCACAACATGGGTTGACAGCCTCTTTTTGAAATATCTTCCCGGATTTGTGTGGTCAACTAATTTGAGAAACTGGCAGTGGTATTTTTCAATGAAAAATTTTTACTACCACTTAGCTTACCAGAGAGAAAGAAACACATGCTCAGAGTCGAACACCCTTGTTTTACAAACAGATTTGGTTTGCGGAATCTGCACTCCTTCTAACTCTCTGGTGACTGTAAGAAGTGAGATCAGAGTCTTTACGTGTTCTGATCTTCTGGGGCAAATTATTCCCCAGGAACTGAGTGAGGAGCGCATGTTCACAGGGTCAGCCGTGAACACAGCTCCCCACAGAACTGAGAAAGGAGACTTGGAATCTGGCTCATTAGCTTTTACCCTGCAGATTCCTTGTTCATTTAAAAAGAGGTCAGCGTCTTAGCCCCTTTTTTTGGTTTCATCACAGCTCGCTCTTCTCTGCAGAACTCTTCTTTGATTTCTAAGTTTTTAGAGTTTTCTTGGCAGGATTTGCTAGAGCTGCTCTTAAAGTTCTCTCGTGACCAGTTTTGGCATTTTCCATAATAAATGCTTTTCACAATTGGCAATTGTAAACACCATATGCCTTCTGTTTATTTAATTCTTCTCAAGGCTTCATCAAATCCCTATTTATAATATAAAGAAAAAGCACCATGGAATTTAGACTTGTTAAAGAAGGATGATGTAGCCCGTTTCCCGGGTTTGAAATCTGCCTCTCCAATTTCTAATCAGTGTGTCTTGGGAAAGTTATTTAACTTCTCTGTGTCTTGGCTTCCTCATCTGTAAGATGGGGATAAAATAAGATGTTGTTGAGATTAAAGGAAGTGATGGACTTAAAAGGACTTAGAATGCTGCTTGGCACAAGGAAACACTCGGGAAATGTTAGCTGCCAGTCATTTTTGTTGCTATTGTTTTTACTGAGTAGTGTGGATGTCCTTTGGCAGGTGAGGAAACTCCATGATGCTGCTTCTCACTATTCAGAACCGGCTACCAGGGGAGGCCACGGCCAGGTTCCAGGAAGACCAATCCTCTCTAGGATTGCATGGGACTCTGGGCTCTTGGCTTTGCCCTTGTCCATTTCTTCCAAGCTGGGGACATGACTTAAGTGAAGTAAAATCAACTTTCAACCTCCCTTCCTCCCATTCCCCCCCACCTACTCCCTTGACCGCTAGCTGGAAGTGGACACTAGACTTTTGGATTTCGCTTTCACTTCATGTTTATGAACATGGGCTTCTTCACACAGCACTGGGAAGCCATTTAGGTTTACTTTAGTGAACGTCTTATCTTCTTTGGTACTTTCTGCCACAGTTCCATCTACCACCAGAAGATATCTCAGTGCTCTACCACCTAAGGCTCTTCATGCCCTCCAGGTGCTCAGATCCATCCTGGGGGGGAATCCTCCTGGGCTGGTCTCCTCAGAAGGCACAAGAAATTACAGGTGGTTTAAAACTGGAGAGACTGGGATGAGGAAGACAGTTCGGGAAGGTAAATCAGTGTGCCAGCGAGATGTTGCATATTTGGGAAGCATCCTCCTTGCAGCACAGACTCTGGGATAAGTCAGAGTGATCTGAGTCCTTGGGCAGGTCCTTCAACTTTGGTAAGCTTTGGTTTCCTGATGTGTAAAATGGAGTTAATTATATTTCCTACTTACAGGTGAGTGTTGAAAGATTTATGAAGTTTACATCTATTTATCTATCTTTCCATCATCTCTCTTAGATACAACTTTATCTGGGGGCCTCACACATTGTACGTATTCAATAAATATACTGTAAAGAAAGAGGGAAGGAAAGAAAGAAAGGAAGGAAGGAAGAAAAAAAGAAAGAAAAGAAAGGAAGAAAGGAAAGGGAAAGTAAGGAGGGAGGGAGGGAGGAAGGAAGGAAGGAAAGAAGGAAGGAAGGAAGGAAGGAAGGAAGGAAGGAAGGAAGGAAGGAGAGAGAAAGAAAGGAAAAGGAAACAGAAAGAGTGACATGTCTCTACTCAAGGCAGCTAGGCTGGCCAGCTTCTGCTCTCTCTTTCTTGCACTAAGTTGTAGCCACCAGAGACATTTGTGCCTAGACCAAAACACCAAATTTGGAGAGGCAGGTGGGAGGTCTCCTGGAATTGTCCTCTTCTAGTTGAGGGGCAGAGTATAGGCTGAGGGGAGGAAGCAAGAGGAGTGGGGCAGGTTGATGGTGAAAACAACGAAGTGATTTGTGTTCATGGGAGAGGGTTAGGTATGGTCTCCAGGATTCATTTTCAGCTTCCCGAGAAAATATGAATGTTAAGAAAAGCCTTTGGGAGATTATACTGCTGTTCAGTTTCAGATTCAACCAAGAGAGTTATATTCTACACAGTGTTTGATATGCTATCAAGGCCATTTGTTTTGGTGATATATCATTTGTAGCCTGATGAAAAACAATGACTTAGGGGCACCTGGGTGGTTCAGTCGGTTAAGCATCTGAATCTCGGCTTTGGCTCAGGTCGTGATTTCATGGTTTTGTGAGTTTGAACCCCGAATCAGGGGATTCTTTCTTTCCCTCTCCCTACTTCCTTACTCACACCATCTCTGTCTCTTTCAAAATAAATAAATAAACTTAAAAAAAAAGACTAAGATGAGGTCCATTTCAAGGCAGACATTTTCCTGGGTTGTCCCCTGCCACTGGGCTGACTAGATGCTCATCTGCTTTCTTTCATGCATAATCAGCCCTACTTTATAACTTTCCAGACACTGGAGCCAGTGAGCGTTTTAGCTGTATTAGTTCCCCCCTACACCAACTACATGTCCCTTGTTGTTTATCAATTAGTATATATTCAGTGTCACTGTCTTCAGTTAGCACTTGTTACTAGTATCAGTGCTGAAGTCAGGGATTCCCTGATTTTTTTACTTGAGAGGAAGCAGGAAAAGCATCAATAGCAGCTCAAACTGATTACAGAAACTGGTTAGTCATGAGGTATTTCAAGGAGCTCCAGTCTGACCTTTGAGCAAAGTAGTCTGATAAATTAGCGAACACTGACAAAACAGGATAGAAATGGTTTCGGAAATTCAGGCAAAGAACTCATTTAGGTTGTGTGTTTTTCATCCTGCAGAGACTCCTTCCGTCTTCTTCATTTTATATCTTTGCCTTATTCCTATTATTTCCATAGCGCTCTTTTGCCCTGGTGACATCTCCTTTCAAAAAAGTTAACAAACTCACTCCTGGGTGTAAATTCATTTAGCTATCAAGTTGCCTAATTTGTGTAGGGCCCACAGCCAGCAGGTTTGTGAAGTTTGCTTCCTGCCCCCCGAGAGTGGACTTCATAACTTGGTAGGAATTGCATGAATGGATTACATACACTTAGACGGTTTCTCTCTCCAGTGGATTGATACTGATTAAGCATCCAAGTATCTTCAGGCTACATGAAGCAGATGAAATATATCATGGAGGTGAGTGAATCATCCTGAAGATCCTGAAATCAGTGGACCTGGTTGCTTGGAGATTCCAAATGGGCAGCAACAGCTCCTGGGAGTTACAGCTTCTCTGGAAAGTCTACTTGATGAGAATAGGTGCCATATCTGTGTTGTTCATCACCAAGCCTACACAGGACTTGAACACCATACATTTACATCGACTGTTGTTGCAGGGAGTCCAAGAATTTAAAGGCTGTTCTTACAGAGGAAAACAGGGGAAGAGAAAAACTAACTCCTGTAAAGGTAAGGCTAGAAGTCAAGGACACATTCAACTATCTAGTGACCACGGGAGTTTGTTATTACCAAACATTGAACATAAATGTATCACCAACTTTTCCTTTTTATTACATAATAAAAGCACTATGGCAGTTGTATAGGGACCTCCCCTTTCCATCTTTTCCTCAAAAGGATTTGAAACAGTCAGTCTTATGAAAGTGGGAAAGGGCTGCCTTTTCAAAACTTCAAAGCCTCACAGAAATCTTTAATGGTATTTCTCGCCATCTTTCACACTCTTCTCCAGAGCAATGGATAAAGTTAAGGGCATCAAATGTCAGACACCCTTACTCCAGAGTGGCATCTAATTTCCTTTTGTCTATTTTATTTTTCCTGTTTATACTGACTCTATTCCATGACCTCTGAGCAAAAGGAACCCATTTGCTAGAAGACACCCTTGATTTGACCCTCAAGTTCATACATAAATGGCCATATTTTATGGTCAAATAATTGCATACATAGTTTTACTTGTTGGGTTATTTATATGAATGTCACTATATCAAAATCCCTTTCCTGGCCACACAGTCTAAAGCAGTTTCCCATTCCAGCCCACATCAACACTTGTTAGCCTTTACCTTGCTTTATTTTTCTTCTTAGCATTTTTGTCACCACCTGAAATATATTTATTTGTTCATGTTTATTTGTTTGCTATCTCTTAGCTTAGTGTTGTATCCTTAGTGCCTAGAATAGCACTGGGGGAATAGGTACTCAATAAATATTGATTGCATGAGTGAATGAATGAATCAGATATTCTATAAAGTTTAAGCCATATTTCGGCATATATTCAAAGTACTTAGAATTGTAAATAATAAAAGTATACTAAGCTGTGATCTGGTTGTTGAAGTTGATGGACTTTGAAAACACAGGAACCTGGGTTTAATGATAACAATCATTTACTAGTGCAGTCTTATTAATCCTTTTGAGAGAGAGAGAGAAACAGAGCATGAGAGGTAGAGGGTCAGAGAGAGGGGGAGACACAGAATCTGAAGCAGGTTCCAGGCTCCGAGCTGACAGCCCAGAGCCCTACACAGGGCTTGGAATCACGAAACACAAGATTATGACCTGAGCTGAAGTCAGAAGCTTAACTGACTGAGCCACCCAGGAGCCCCTAATTCTGTTTTAAAGGTTAGGAATGATGTATGCAAAATGTCAAAGATTGCTCTGTTCATGATAATTATTAAAGAGAAAGAGTCATGATTTCAACAACTAGAAAAACAACAGCAACAAAAACTAGAACACCCAGGATATTTATTATAGCTATGAGAAATTCTTTTTTTTTTAATTTTTTTAACGTTTATTTATTTTTGAGACAGAGAGAGACAGAGCATGAACGGGGGAGGGTCAGAGAGAGGGAGACACAGAATCCGAAATAGGCTCCAGGCTCTGAGCTGTCAGAACAGAGCCCGATGCAGGGCTCGAACTCACGGACCGCGAGATCATGACCTGAGCCGAAGTCGGCCGCCCAACCGACTGAGCCACCCAGGCACCCCTAGCTATGAGAAATTCTTGGGATTTTATGGAATTATTTTTCAAGTCATGTCAGGTGGTTGTTGGCAAGTTGTTGCTTGCCTATTATAAAAATGGATCTTTCACCTCAAAAGTTAATGCCACTACACACATCAAAAAATAAAAACTCTTTAGGCTAAGGCTGTGTGTGGATTATAGAAAATGACCCGTGAATCTGGTTTTTTTTTTCTCTTTTAAAAACTGTGTGAAACATCAGCAGGCACCTGGGTGGCTCAGTTGGTTAAACATCTGATTTCAGCTCAGGTCATGGTCTCAAGGGTTTGAGCCTCGAGTCCAGCTCTGCGCTGACAGCTCAGAGCCTGGAGCCTGCTTCAGATTCTGTGTTTCCCTCTCTCTCTGCCCGTCCCCGCTCACACTCTTTCTCTCAATAATAAATAAACATTAAAAAAAAACAACCTGTTAACACATCAGGGTACCCCCAATTACTTTTGAATAGCTATGCCCCTTTGTGATTCTGAGTTTATATACAGAAAATTAAAACAAAAACTCTGGCTTATAGAATTCCTAGTGGTTATGTAGTTTGAGTGAGAAATAGACCTTGCTATGGTAAGTTTTGGGGTTAATGTCTTACCATAATGTAACGTAGCCTATTCTATTTTTTTTCTTTCAATATATGAAATTTATTGTCAAATTGGTTTCCATACAACACCCAGTGCTCATCTCAACAGGTGCCCTCCTCGATACCCATCACCCACCCACCCCTCCCTCCCACCCCCCATCAGCCCTCAGTTTGTTCTCAGTTTTTAAGAGTCTCTTATGCTTTGGCTCTCTCCCACTCTAACCTCTTTTTTTATTTCCTTCCCCTCCCCCATGGGTTTCTGTCAAGTTTCTCAGGATCCACATAAGAGTGAAAACATATGGTATCTGTCTTTCTCTGTATGGCTTATTTCGCTTAGCATAACATTCTCCAGTTCCATCCACGTTGCCACAAAGGGCCATATTTCATTCTTTCTCATTGCCACGTAGTACTCCATTGTGTATATAAACCACAATTTCTTTATCCATTCATCAGTTGATGGACCTTTAGGTTCTTTGCATAATTTGGCTATTGTTGAGAGTGCTGCTATAAACATTGGGGTACAAGTGCCCCTATGCATCAGCACTCCTACATCCCTTGGGTAAATTCCTAGCAGTGCTACTGCTGGGTCATAGGGTAGGTCTATTTTTAATTTTTTGAGGAACCTCCACACTGTTTTCCAGAGCGGCTGCACCAATTTGCATTCCCACCAACAGTGCAAGAGGGTTCCCGTTTCTCCACATCCTCTCCAGCATCTATAGTCTTCTGATTTGTTCATTTTGGCCACTCTGACTGGCGTGAGGTGATATCTGAGTGTGGTTTTGGTTTGTATTTCCCTGATGAGGAGTGACGTTGAGCATCTTTTCATGTGCCTGTTGGCCATCCGGATGTCTTCTTTAGAGAAGTATCTATTCATGTTTTCTGCCCATTTCTTCACTGGGTTATTTGTTTTTCGGGTGTGGAGTTTGGTGAGTTCTTTATAGATTTTGGATACTAGCCCTTTGTCCGATATGTCATTTGCAAATATCTTTTCCCATTCCGTTGGTTGACTTTTAGTTTTGTTGGTTGTTTCCTTTGCTGTGCAGAAGCTTTTTATCTTCATGAGGTCCCAGTAGTTCATTTTTGCTTTTAATTCCCTTGCCTTTGGGGATGTGTCAAGTAAGAAATTGCTGCAGCTGAGGTCAGAGAGATTTTTTCCTGCTTTCTCCTCCAGGGGTTTGATGGTTTCCCGTCTCACATTCAGGTCCTTTATCCATTTTGAGTTTATTTTTGTGAATGGGGTAAGAAAGTGGTCTAGTTTCAACCTTCTGCATGTTGCTGTCCAGTTCTCCCAGCACCATTTGTTAAAGAGACTGTCTTTTTGCCATTGGATGTTCTTTCCTGCTTTGTCAAAGATGAGTTGGCCATACGTTTGTGGGTCTAGTTCTGGGGTTTCTAACGTAGACTATTCTAAATAACAAATCCATAAATTTATCATTTTCTTTATGCTCTTCATCCTATCTTGCATATCAAACCTTCCATTTAGGGTAACTTTCCTTTTCTTTAAAGTATATATCTATTAACTCCTTTGATGTATGCTTATTGGTGATAACTTCTTAGTTTTTATTTGTCTGAAAGTATCTTTAGTTTTTCTTTGTGTTTAAAGGATATTTTTTTGCCAAATATGTAAATCTAACATGGCAATTATTTTCTCTCATAACACTGAAAATAGAGTCTATTTTCTGGCTGTACTTGTTGATAAGAAATCAACTGCTCTCTGTTACTTCTTTGAGGTTAATTTGGATTTTCTCTCTGGTTGTGTTCTTTGGTTTTCTTTTGGATGATCTTTGATTTTTTTCTTTCTTTTTCTTTTTCTTTCTTTCTTTCTTTTTTTTTCTTTTTTTTTTGGTTGTGCCTAACTTCACTTTAGTATTTCCAAAAGTAGATTTCCTTTCATTTATTCTTGAATTTTTCAGTTGGAATAGTTTACTATTTCTGGAAAATTAACATCATTTCTTCAGTCATCTTCTCAGTCATCATCTCTTCAAATGCTTCCTCTACCTCATTTTTCTTTCTTCTCCTTCTGGAACTCCAATTAGATGTATCTGTAGCAATTTCTCACTTCATTGATTGATTTATCACTTTTAACCAGTGTATGTTAATTGAGCATCAAGCATTTGTGTTAACCCTACTCATGATTTTTTTTCTCGCTTATGTGAAATCTTTATTTAAACCATGTATTCCCTTTGGCAAGTCTTTAGTGAAACTTAAATAAAGAAATAAGACAGTTGAGAAAAATATCTCTGCTTCCCCCACCCCTCCCCACTAGTGTTTTTAAATTTACTTACCACATATTGCATTTCTTGAATGAAACATGGTTTCATGTATTTGGTTTCTTTTCTTTTTTTAATTTTTTAAATGTTTATTTTTGAGAGAGAGAGAGAGAGAGAGAGAGCGAGCAGGGGAGGAGCAGAGAGAGAGGGAGATACAGAATCTGAAGCAGGCTCCAGGCTCTGAGTTGTTAGCACAGAGCCCGACGCGGGGCTTGAACAGTGAGATCTCGAACAGTGAGATCATGAACAGAGGTGAAGTCAGACGCTTAACTGACTGAGCCACCCAGGAACTGCTCTTTGGTTTCTTCTCAAACATTTTTGGTCACTTATAAGTTATGGTTCTTTGCACTTATTTTCAAGTTTGTTTTTAATTTCTTTAAGCAAAACAATAGCTATTTTAGTCTCCTTGCTACTACTGGTATTTGAAGTCATGCTTGTCTGCTTCTGCAGGCTCTCTCTCAAGATAATTTATTTCCGTGCTTGTTGGTGAATTTTGCAGGTGGGTACATATTTGGTTGATCTGTTCATTCAGAAAACCTCTTTGACTAAATTGAAGATGCTTACCTCCTGGTAGCATGTGTGCTCGTGTTTGCTGGAGCTTTTCAGCTGCTCCACCATCACTGGTTCCATCTCAGAAACTTCTGGTTTGGTGTTTCCAACTCATCAGCATTTGCCTTCAGGGCAGCCCTACTTTTTGCATGTTCTCAAAATTCACCTTGTGAGTTTCAGGTCATGGACTGTGAACTGATTGGCCCTTAGGTGATTTCTCTTACTTCTCGTGAAAAAATAAAAAGTAGGTTTTATCTAGGACCTAGCTATTTTATCTTATTATTTGATTTTATTTATCAAAAACATTTTTTTACATTTATTTGTTTTTGAGAGACAGAGAGAGACCAAGCACAACTGGGGGAGGGTCAGAGAGAGGAGACACAGAATCAGAATCAGGTTCCAAGCTCTGACTGTCGGCACAGGGCCTGATGTGGGGCTCAAACTCAGCAGCCATGATATCATGACCTGAGCTGAAGTCGGACGCTCAACCGACTGAGCCACCCAGGCACCCCTAGGATCTAGCTATTTTGGAGTGAGAGGTTCTTCAAAAGCATCTACTCCTCCATGCTGTTTGAAGTACTTCTAGTAATGTGGTGATTAAAAACAATTATTTGACCACATATCTTTGATCCTGTGGAGTATGTACAGGCGTGAATTTATGCTTCCTCTTACATGAGCCAGCTCCATCCTTCTCCTCTGTCTCTGTAAGTCACTAACATTTCTCTGTAGGTCACTAACGTCTTCCTATTTGAGCAGGTGCCACTTGCAAATGTGTTGGATACGTGGATTCTAGAGGGTTACTATGCATATTTCTTTGTGCTTCCCTAAGCAATAGCTTGTGTTGTAGATGTATATTCATTTGTAACACACTCCTAGGTGACTGTCATAGCAGTAAGGAGATCTGAACTCGAAACTAACTAGAGCATTTTTAACGAAACTCTGTGGTTGCTGTCAGGGAGACTCTTTTCTAAACCACGTAAAGGCTTGCCATTATATGTGTGCATGTATTTTTAAATTCTGAAAAGATTCCAGAATTCCAAGGAGAATCAATGATACGTGACTTATACCTGACAAATTGGGACATTTTGAAACCTAATGAATGCCAGAGTGGAGGTTCGACACACACTGTATCAGATCTGTGGTGATCTTTAAGGCTATCTTTGGAGTTCATTTTGGTGCCTAAATAGGAATGCATTATTTGGGCTCTATTTCTCTTCACCTGCCTCTCTGTCAGGAACCCTCATTTGGGCTATGTTTCATAACTGCTTCATATTATTCAGCATTATTAAGATTGCTGGGTGGTTATTTCCCCATTTCCCATCATCATGTTATTTGAGGGAAAATGTTTTTTAAGGAACACTTTTAAAGACTGCTTGAAATTCAACGTGTCAGCTTCATCAAAATTTGCTGAATAGATGCACACCGCACCATCGCTAGATACAACCTGCCAAATGCTCTTGGTCCCTGCCCATCGTTTTCTCTCCCTTTGCCTGCTCCATTTCCCAGCTTGGCTCACTGACTTCTGTGAGCCAAGTCAGAAGTCCAGCTTCCAGCCAGTTCGTTTTGATATATTAAGTTCCTTGATTCTTTTCTTCTTGAAAAAATTATAATATGTTAAATGAAGAAGAATTCAGAGATCATTTTGTAAAGTACCTTCATAGGTAAGGAAATGTAGACTTGCCACTTTATATTCAAAAAATTTTTTTAAGTTTATTTATTTACTTTGAGAGAGAAAGAGAGAGCTCACCCACACAAGCAGGGGTGGGGCAGAGAGGGGGGGGGAGAGAGAATCCCAAACAGGGTCAAGGCTGTCAGCGCAGAGTCAGATGTGGGGCTCAGTCTCATGAACTGTGAGATGAGGACCTGAGCTGAAATCAAGAGTCAGATGTTTAACTGACTGAGCCACTGAGTCACCCCCCAGACTTTCTATTTTAAAGTGTTTTGCCCAAGGTCACATAGAGAAAAACTAAGTCCTGCTATGTCTTACCTGAATGAAGGTGAGAGAGACTAAGTTTTGTGGACTTTATTTACCAATGAACAGCAGCCTCTTTATTTCAATGCTCAACTGACTGATATCCGAACGATTCTAGTAGCCTTTAAATTTCAAGGAATAGACCACTAAGTTCAATAAAAACTGAAATAAGCTTCAGCGATATTTTCAATTTTATAGAATTAATTGTTTCAAAACTAAGAGAATCCATCAGCTTTTAGATTCACGTCCTAGTAGTGACTATAACACAATGTCAGTAGAGGGCAGCCAGCTACTAAAATTTAAAACATGCTTCTTGGCTTTTCTATTTGCCCTAAAGTTTCCAAATCTGATTTTATAAAACATTTATGTGTCAGATACAGTAGTGATTCTTTTTTTTTTAATTTTTAATGTTTATTTACTTTTGAGAGAGAGAGAGAGAGAGAGAGAGAGAGAGAGAGAGAGTCAGAATGTAAGCAGGAAGGGCAGAGAGAGAGGGAGACACAGAATCCAAAGCAGGCTCCAGGCTCCAAGCTGTCAGCACAGAATCTGACATGGGGCTCAAACTTGGGAACTGCGAGATCATGACCTAAGCCAAAGTCAGATGCTTAACCGACTGAGCCACCCAGGCGCCCCAGTAGTGATAGTTTTTGATTAAAAATAATAAGAATTTATTCAACTTCCACTCCAACTATTCTAATGCCAAGTGCTGTGCTGAAAATCATTTGTGACACTAACCACCCAGAGCTAGTGTCACCTTCACAGATTTAAGGGCAGAGTCCTCACCAAGACCATCCTCCCTTCACATGCCAGCTCAACATTAGTAGAGTCTCTGAACTACTCACATTGCTGACACACTGGATGTGAAGTTGGTGGCTCCCATAATCCCCTTGGGTTTGATAATTTGCTGGAATGACTCACAGAACTCAAGAAAGTGCTACACTTATTTTATTACCAAGGTTAAAATCAGGAGGGCCAGCCAAATGAAGAGATGCATAGGGCAAGGTTTGGGAGGGACTATCGGTCTTCTGAATCCCTCCTTTGGAATCAGAGCATTTTAGTCTCCTAGTAGTCAATGTATTCACCAACCAGAAAGCTCTACTGAGCTTTTGTTTCCAGAGTTTTTATTGGAGTTTCACTACATAGGCATGATTGATTGAATGATTTGTCACAACCTCAAACTCAATCTCAAGCCCCCTTCTTCTCCCCAAAGTTGGGAGATCAGGTTCATATCATAGGGCTCACACCCCAACCTTCTAACCATGTGATTGGTCTTTTCAACAAAACCAGCCTCCATCTTGATGTTATCAAAGGGTAAACCAGGAATTACCTCATTAGCATAACAAAGATACTCCTAAAACTCAGGAGATCCAAGGATTTTGGGTCTCCCTCCCAGGAACCAGGAACAGAGATTGGTCAAATTCTTTATAACAACAGACTCATGTACACATATATACACCCAATTTTGCCAAAGAACGTTAGTGTTTGTTAATCTCCTAATTATCATTGTCTTCATTATTTGTTGCTGATTTTTACTAAAGGACTGAAGGAGAATATGTAAGTGATACAACATCGTAGACTTTTCTTTTCTTGGATATATACAGAAAGAAATATTCGAGGAAAATATTTCGCTATTTATACAATGGAGGAACATTTCATTTCTGATTAAATATTTTTGATGGAGTATGTTCTAAAGTTTGGGTTTATATTTAGCTCATGTTAATGGTGGACACTGGGGAAAAGTGAACAAACTATAGGTAAATCAATAGAGAATACAGGAGGAAAGCTGCTGAGTGAGTGCATAGTGGGATGATCTTAATCAGGGGCATACATCATTTTGGCTCTATTCCTAGCTAGCCATACTATCTTGAAGATCTGGATGCTCACAATGTTTCCTTCATTTTCACTACGTAGAAATTACATGTAATTGTTTTTAGTATAGTTAAAAATACATTTCCCCCATTTAAAAATAATAACTTTTATCAGAAATGGCCAAGCCCATGGTATGGAAGTGGACTAAGTCCATTACCACACAGGGTGCTGGCACCTAGAACTGGCAATTTGGTTCCAGATTTCAGTGCCTCAGGGAAAAGTAGACTCAATGTATCCCACAAGGGGCAGGGCACTGGAGACTATTTTCCCACATTCATAAACGAAAGCTGTAAAAACTTGATTTTCTTGTGTAAGGCTGCATCCAGTTAGAACAGGTTCATGAATGGTGAAGAGAAGCAAAGAATCCTAAATGATTAGAAATGAGACGAATAGTGGGTATTAGCTTCAGTTCTGAAAATATGAACCTGTTGAAGAGATACAAAATATACTTCTGATTTGTGGACCCGTAGGACCTGAGGTGAAGCTACTTAAAGAATGCCCAAGAGGAAAGGAAAAATGGGGGAGAGAATGAAAAATAAATCCATGGAAAGTAAATATACCAACAAAAATGACAGAACACCTGAGGAAATCCAACCCCATGATGTGAATTATTCCCTACTGCAAACAAACAAACCTGTGAACACAAAAACAACAACAAAAGCAAAGCAAACAACAATAACAACAAAACCACCCAAAAAACAAAAAAAAATTCATTCATAAAAATATAGAAGAAATTAAATAATCTAGAAGTACTTTAAATGTATGTGCTTAAAATTCTTGAAGAAATATCCATAAGACAAAAGTAGGGAGCACTGAAACAAGAACAGGTACTTGTGAACCATGAACCAATTAGATTCCTTGTAATGAAAAAATAAATTAAAATGGGAACCATAATACACATTATTCTTGAGAGAGTTGGAGAAAAAAATTCTAATAAAGAACTTTGAAAATTACCTAGAATATGGCTTAAAAAGATAAAGAAATAAAAAAAAGTGAAGTTCTGAGAAACAGAACATAGTTTTAGATGCTCTAGTAAAATATAAGAGAGAGAAAAGCCATCAATTTTCAAAACTAAAGGGCAATGTACATCCTGATACTGAAAGAGTACCTTAAACGCCATGTATAACTAACAAACAAAACATCATTTACATTGGATAGATTGGATCTTGTGTACTTAAGATGACAAAAATTTGTACCCAGCTAAACTGTTAACACACTTGTGGGCAAAAAACAACAACAACAACATATTTTTGGACACTTAAAGACAAAAATATATTTGCCACAAAATATCATTGAAATTTCTCTAAAGGGTATAATTTAGCAAGAGACAATAATGAACACAGAAAGAAAAAATTGATAAAAAAGCACATTGATAAAACCATACTAGGACATAAAAATAAGCAATGTCTGCAGATATAATTTTGTTGATATATTTAAAAATAATGAACTGGGGCACCTGGTTGGCATAGCCGGTAAAGGTTAGCTTCTGACTTTAGCTCAGATCATGATCTCACAGTTCGTGAGTCTGAGCCCCACATTGGGCTCTCTGCTGTCAGCACAGAGCCCACTTCAGATCCTCTGCCTCCCTTTCTCTCTCTCTCTCTGCCTGCCCCCCCCCACTCTCACTCTCTCTCGAAAATAAACAAACATTAAAAGAAAAATAAAGAACATTCTATACAACAATCTCTCTACTTATCAATCTATTTGATAAAATTTAATGAGATGAAATTTATGATTTACTACGGCCAACATTATATCATTTTTGTCGCCTACACAAAGGAAAATAGTTTCAAAACTTTGAAAGCAAACTGAAACAGAATGGGGGATCATTACCATTTAACTTTTTGTACAGTAGTCTGATTTTGCAAAATTGAATTTTTAGGCCCATGAGATTTTTATTGTTACATGCTTTATAATTATTGCTTTAAAAGATTTTTTAAGTACCAAATTATTAATCTAACTCTTAATTGCCAGAACCAATATTTAGTTGTCAAATCGCCTTTGGCAATTAAATGTTCAAATCAGTAATTTAAGTCTTAGATTATTATGTTGAACTTCTATTTGATAATTACACTATTATGTTGAACCTATTAAACCACTTAAAAAAAATTAACTGGTAGCTGAAATATTCTGTGACATGGTATTCTACCTTACAAAAATCTAATTTAGGGGCGCCTGGTGGCGCAGTCGGTTAAGCGTCCGACTTCAGCCAGGTCACGATCTCGCGGTCGGTGAGTTCGAGCCCCGCGTCGGGGCTCTGGGCTGATGGCTCAGAGCCTGGAGCCTGTTTCCGATTCTGTGTCTCCCTCTCTCTCTGCCCCTCCCCTGTTCATGCTCTGTCTCTCTCTGTCCCAAAAATAAAAATAAACGTTGCAAAAAAAAAAAAAAAAACCATTCAAAAATCTAATTTAGATTGACAAACTTTCTTCTCTTCTAATTCATGGCTTTTCACATTTAGAATAAAATAGAACTAAGACTTAACAGTTGAATATTTAGTTCCCAGAATTGTACACCTTTCAGTGTTACACAGTGAAGAAGAGAAATTGGTCATGTAAAGCATTTGTCTTTTTCCTCCTTGCCATAATTCCTCCCTTGTCACATTAATATTTTCGACATATTTACATAAAACCTTGCTGTATTAAGTTGAGAACAACAGAGATCATTGAGTCATTTATGTTAGTGTGTAACCTGAACATACCAAATCTGAGGTGTAGATTTAACCTGTCACAGAAAATATTTACAGTAGGCAAAGCCACCATTTTTGTTGTTGTTGTTGTTGAGGTATTTAAAGGACATAAGTAGTATGTTGAGTCAGAATAATTTAGTCTGTATCTAGCAAATGCTACAGACACTATTTTTTCACTCTTAGCACTTAAATGCTACTTCAGTGAGAACGCAAACGCTAGACAAATTGCTAATGTTTTCATGCTCAGTGGTCAAATGAATCCCTTCTCCATTATGTAAGTTGATTGCCAGGCTGTCATAAAGCTCTGAGCAGAAACCCTCTGATATTGCTATCCCATTCCACGGAAGAATATCGTAACATTGCTCGACTTAACATTGAGCAGTGGCGTGACCTCTAAGATGGGGTATTTGTGGTAGTTTACTGTAATGCCAGGGGTGAGGCAGTGATGGCCTCCTAGCTGTCGGCCGTGGGAGAGTAGAAGCCCACTGTTTCCTAGGTGTTCCCGTTTTCATTTTCTTCTAAACAGCAATCCGATCACTGCTTCTAATTAAGATGCCATCACTTATGGCAATTTGAGAAGAGCAAATCGTGTTCCTGCGAGTTGCCGGTGCAAAGTAAGTCTGCAGCGTAAATAAAAGAAAAGAAGCCTTTGTATTATCTGTTTCAAGTGTGGCAACTCAGTGGCATAAAACAGAGATAGCATTTGTCTTTGCCAAGACCACAGGACAGGTTTTGCTCTCGTAACACATGTGACATTGAGATATTTTCTTTGTTTTCAGATTCCAGGAAATCATATATAAAATAAATCATATAAGCCCCAAACAATTAAAGCTCACTAGAAAACTCCTGAATTGCAGAATACCTTAATATTGTAGCATGAAAGACTTACATAATACTGCTGTGTTGTAGAACAGGGCAATTAAATACTGTTCCCAGGATATTAACGTGGAGGGGGCTGTAGAGGATGAATTAGGAAGTGGAGAGACTGGTACCAAGGAGGGAAAGTAGGAAACCGTAGAAATTTTCTTTGTGCAGTGATGCCTGTGGTTATAATAATAGAGGCTGAGAAAAGGACTTCAGTGATAATCTACTGAGACCCTCACTTTGTGAATAAGAAGTAAGGTCAGAGACATCGACTTAACGAAAGTTACTCAATCCAAATTTCCTAGCAGTATATTTTTATTGTCACATGAGATGCTTCTAAGATTTATTTTTGAGAATTTAGAGGCTCTAACATTTCACCGACTGGGGACTGGCGGTAAGAGAGACTCATGTATTAAAGAAATTGTCTGCTTTCTCCTAGGCTAAAATGAGGGGGAGGGAGTAAGAAGGAAATTATAGATTAGGGATTAGGCCACTGGGGTTGAATTTCAGATTTTGCCAAAATCTTACTGATATTTGGCAGAAGTTTTACCATGATTTACTACGAAGTTAACAAGACTTAAGCTTCAAGACTGTCATGCCTGCATGCCATGTTACGGGAGGCCTTGGAAATGCATTCATATTTTTCGCAATATTTATAAAGTAAAATATTTACACAATCAATATCACTGTCTCTTAACAATTCTGACCTCCACTCACTTCCCCTTATGCAGGTGGCATTGGAGTGACCACTGACATTGCTAACAACTGCCTACGATAAAGAGACGTTGACCATACGTTTAAGTTTCAAGGGATTATATTCACGTGGTCTGCAGCCACAGTGTGTATAGATGTATTTTCGCATCCAGGGGAAGGAATGGGTTCCAAGAATTCTTCTACATCCTCAATGAAACAATGGACTCAATGACATCAACAACAAACTGGCTATGAGTGCTGTCAATACAGAATTCTTAAAGATAGTCACAGCAGCACAACAAATCTGGATATGCTCCAAAATATTACAGCTTATATATCATGACTTTAAAATTTCATGTCTTATGTGTAAAGGAAAACTGATGGAAGATTCCCCAAATTTGACAGCAATCTTAAAATTTCACATGACACCAATTGTGAAGCTAAACCATCAATAATAAATGATAAATACATTGCCACCAACGATGCTAGAGGGAAAATTCAATTACCTTCCTATTCTCTCCGTTGAAAAAGACTTTACAAAATTGATGTATATGAGGGGGTAATCAAGGAGCCTGTATCCCAAAATGTAACCTGGATGTGCACAAGGGAATTCATTAATAAAAATATTATATAACTTTTCTAGACTTTGTGATATTTGTGTTGTCAGCTTTCTAATATTTGTGATTTTTAGATCTTCTCACCAAAACATGTATATTTGTTCTAAGACCCAGTTTTGTATTGTTTTCCTTTAAAAAGCATCCCCAAATTGTATATGATTAAGGTCACATAAAACCTGGATTTCTCCCCATTAGTTGAGTCCTTAGGGATCCAGATAAAGAGAGCTAAAGAAAGGGAGAAGAGAGATAGTGGACATTTCACCTCCTCATCCCTTCGAGTAGTGTTCTTAGATAAGGATATACATGGTTAAACATGTGCAAGGTTATCCATGGCCTATGGGAAGAAAATAACTACTTTTTGGTTTACACTTAATCCTAGGGTACAGTCTTTTGGTCCTTGTCTCTGATTCCTAAAGCTTTTGAATCTAATTTTGATGCCTCTCTCCTAAGGTCTTCAAAAGATACAATTCAGTCTCTTGTCCTCTCTGACATTTCTTTTACAAAGGAGCAGAAGCTCCAAACTTCTGGGCTTATCTTCGTAAGCCTCAGGGTAATGCATCACTTTTTTTTTTTTTTTAATGCCTCAAGCCTTTCAAAGGGATTAAAAAAAAAATATGATAATGAGCTTTTTCACTCAGAGTCTGGGCCAAATTACTCAATCGACCATTATCAGAACCTGATATCTGAATCTGAAATTTTAACGGCACTCATGCTGAGAATGCAAGCATTATTGGCAGAATTGGGGTTCCTGAGAGGGTCTTCAACAAATGGTATCCCCCTCCTCCATTCGGGATCAGCAATGGGTTGAGAAATAGGACAGAGTTAAAGTTACGTCCAAATTAGCAGTCAAAGTTGCAGAGATAGCTCAGCACGACAGTCATTTTGGCCTGTTAACTGACACCAGAATCAGGCAGATGTACCCAGCCAGGGACAGGCCATGCTGTACGAGGATACGGCTCACGTAGCAGTCCTGACCATACAGCTGAGCGGGAGATAGTTTCAGCTTTCTACATGCAGGCCTGCTTTGTAGTCAAAAGTCTGTCACCTGCTGGAGTGAGCAAAGGAATGGGATGGTGCTGAGGAAAAATCCTTCCTTGTAGATCCTTGAAACACAGAAAAGGCATTCCTTCTAAAAAGGTAATTGCAGAAATTTAATTTCATTAATATTTACATTTAAATAAATATAATACATGGGTTAGTATCAAGAGCTATGGGCTTTTGAAAGGTTGAATATTCTTAAATACTGAGTACACCAATACTCAGTACTTGAACTTTTAAAATTGTGTGACTTTGGACAAATCACTTACCTTCTTTAAGACAATGTTCTCTTTCTAGCTAATTTCTTTAAAAATTTTTTTCTTAATGTTTATTTATTTTTTGAAAGAGAGATAGAGTGTGAGCGGGGCAGGGGCTCGGAGCCTGACACAGGGTTCGAACCCACGAACTGTGAGATCATGACCTGAGCCGAAGTTGGACGCTTAACCGACTGACCCACCCAGGTGCCCTGCTAACTAATTTCTCTTAAAAGCTAAATGAGACTATGTGTTTAAAGTACTATACACATATAAGGAAATGCTCTGCGCAGTATTGTGTGTGTGTGTGTGTGTGTGTGTGTGTGTGTGTGTGTGTGTGTGTTTGGTGTTTTCAATGCTTTCTGAATGCAGCCTCCTGGGTGCTTCTCCTTATTAGGATGTTTGTTTGTCTGCCCTCTGCCCTCCTGTCAGTGCTTGAGGGGCTCCCTTCATCTTTCCTTAGCAGAGCACACATAGTCATTTCCATGCAGCATAGGCTCTCACACCTTTATTGCCTGGCTTTTTATTTTTTCCCCAAGCACAGATGAATGGCAGGTCTTATAGATCTTTTCTAACTTACCATTATGTTTCTGGTGAAAAACACTTTTCCATTTGAAAACTTCTCCCAAACCCTGAAGGTCACTTCCTTCTATCAAAATATATTCTTTAGTTCTCTGACATGCTAGCTTATTAAATCACAGCTCAGCTCTCGGTGCTCAGATGGAAAAAAATCAGCCAGCTTTTATTTTCTCTAGTATATATCTCAGGCTTTACCAAGATATAAGCCGAGAATATCTGAATATATAATATATTGATATAACATAATATTGATATAAAATATAACTATGATAAAATAGAATTACGATATATGATATGATATGATATGATATGATATAATACAATATAATATAATATAATATAATATAATATAATATAATATAGAAAATTTTATGCTATGCCCCTGCCCCAACCAAACCCCAAATTTCCTCTTTATGCTTCTATAAATGACACAGACAATTTAAAAATATGATTGGGATTTCTACTGGGTTAAACGTAGCAAGGTGGGTTTTTTCCCAGGAAATTTTTTTGTCATTATAATCTAAGACTTTAATAGAAAGCTTTTGTATGTTAGCTCTCTTTGCTTATACATTTTGGAGGATAGAAATAGAAAATACAAATATACGTTCTTAAAAATCCTATTACTTAGAGTTAAAATGTTTTCTTCTAAAACCCTAATGTGGGGCACCTGAGTGGCTCAGTCAGTTGAGTGTCCAACTCTTGATTTTGGCTCAAGTCATGATCCCAAGGTCATGGGATTGAGCCCCATATAGGGCTCCACACTGTCAGTGTGGGGATTCTCTCCCTCCCTCTCTCTCTCTGTCCCTCCCCCATGCTCTCTCCCTCTCTCTCTCTTTCAAAAATAAATAAGCATTTGAGAAAAAAAGAACCCTCATTTATTAAAAAAAATAACTAAATAAAAACCCTACTGCTAAAATCAGTTCCACTATTTACCTTGGCTCATGAGATATTTTACACAGCTGCTTATGAAAAACATATGCAGAACATTCAACTTTTCCTTTACGTTTGTTAAGTAGCCTCTAAAGATCATGTTCGTTTTGGCAAGCTTCTATTCTTCCAACCCATCTCTGGCTGTTGCTAATTTTATGCGCTCTTTCTTCAATTGCTGCCGGAAGTCTAAGGCCTTTTTTACTGCAGCGATGTTTCCGGTCTCATTCCGGGATCATGGCCATCCTTCTACTGTGTCCTCTGCTAGCATCTATATCCACTCAGATCTGAGAATGCTTTCCCCATCTGACCAGGGTAGATTAGTTTCTCTTTGAGCACCTCCCAGAATTCTCTAATTCACCGTTAACAAAAGGAGCTCTGACCTTGGGTTGAGGAACGTTCTCCATTTCTAATTCTTCTTCCAAAATGAACAAGTCTGTTGGAAGTTGTTTAGATGAGGGTTGCCTAGGGTTTCCCCCTGCTGGTCAGCATGCATTTTCCCCTGCTGAATATATGAGCTTTCCTCTTGATTTTTATTCTCTGAATCATTCATTTCTCTTAGAGGCTGCACAATGCCAAAATATCATGGTTTTCTACAGAGTCAATGTTGTTTGGACAAATGGATGTAAACTGCAGTTTAAAACAAAACAAGCATAATGCCTGTGCCTCCCGATAGGCCTGACATCAGGGAACATCAGTCTAACTTCTGTATTTGTTTCTTGGCAGCATGGGGATGAATTCTTCACTCTTATGTCTTTGTTGCATAGACAAGATCTGCACTCACATCTCTGGAATTTCACTTGATATATCATAGTTGATATGTCATTTGAGACTGTCCATATATCATAGAAAAATAAAAAAGTGGCAGAAAAGACCCCTGTGCCAGTACCCTGCTTGTTATTTAAAAATACACACACACACACACACACACACACACACACACACGTATGAGGATTTGGTGGACGTTGTGTACTTTTAGAGTTACCTTTCCCTGGAATTGATGAATTCTATTCACAAATGATCTCACTTTCCATATATAGCCTCTCATGGCTTTCAAGGCTTCCAGATTTAAAGCTGGATATCCTCTGATCCACTGTTTATTTTCTATATGTCTGCTCTTCACATGTCTCCAGCATTAATCCTCTTTGAAAGGATTAGAGCATATTCACTATTAATACTAGGCCTCCTGTGAAAACTGTTGAGGCTTAAGGAAAATGATTTCATTAATCCATGAATTTGACATTGTGTTTAGCAGCTACAAATATGGGTGTCTCCAGAGCTCCAGAAAACAGTAAGCTTAAAATGGAAAACTATCATAAGTAATTCTTATCTCTTCATTGTATTATAAAGAAGAATGTAGATCTAGGAGTCTGCAAATTTTATTTTAGACAGCGATCCTTCTTTTTAAATATCTGCTAACAATTAGTAAGACACTAACTGGGAATATCCTGTACTCTCTATGTCAGAGGTGTTAATAAAATGCCCACAGTGTGTTGCAGAACAAGGAGAGGTTTAGATATTGATGTTCTTCAACCAGAAGCTCTTGTGTCTTGTATTTTTCTCTTTCTTCCTTACTGCCATTCATTTCATTCATTTCATTTTAGAGCCAGAAGGACGCTTTTCATATATGTGCTGCCAAAGTGAGCAGTGGAAGGGGCTTTGAAGGGCATGTGCTCACTCTCTACGTTAAGTACGCGGAGGGCCAGACGTGTGAGTTGCCAGAATGTCTAGGCTGTTAGGGGCAGAGCTGATACTTGGCTATTCGACCGACAAAACAGTGCGCTGTCCACTAAATCCCAATGTGTTTTTTTTGACTTGTTCTCTCTCATGTTTAGACATATGGTCTGGCTCAGTTGTGAGGAAGGAGAATAAAAGAAAAACAAAATATCAAGATTGAGAAAAGACAGAATTTTAGTTTTGAAAAAGTACAGACCAGAAGGCATAGTCTATATAGATATAAGCAAATGCTGTAGAATTTTATTTTTAATTTAATTTAATTTTTTATATTTATATTTTTATATTTTATAAAAATATTTTTATATTTTACATTATATATTTTTTATATTTTTATATTTTATATTTTACTTGCCTTTGAGAAACAGAGAGAGACAGAACGTGAGCAGGGGAAGGGCAGAGAGAGAGATACAGAATCTGAAGCAGGCTCCAGGCTCCAAGCAGTCACCAGAGCCCAGTGTGATGCTCGAACCCACGAACCCTGAGACCATGACCTGAGCCGAAATCAGACACTTAACCAACCGAGCCACCCAGGCACCCCAAATGCTGTAGAATTTTAAAATTCAGTCTTCTCATTTTTTATGCTAATTGACTCAAAATGAGTCAATTATATATCAAATATATATATTTTATATATATATCTATCTATCTATATCTATCTATCTATCTATCTATCTATATCTGGAGAGAGAGACAGAGAGACAGAATTCCAAGTGAAATAAAGCTAATGGTTTTTTTTTTTATTGTAGGACTTTTCAAAAGTTTTGCATTGATAATGAACATGAAGTCTTCTCCCAGTTTTTCTCAAAATTCATAAAACCAGGAACTCCTTTTTTTTTAATCAAATATGGGATCTGTGGGATCTCTAGTGTGTTTCCAAATCAGTTTGGGAGAATCTTTCCATCCAGTTCCATGGCTGTGTAGTTCCATGGCTATATATATACATATATATATATTTCTTTTTCTTTTCTTTTTTTTTAATTTTTGAGAGAGAGGAAGAAAGTGCATGAGAAAGCATGTGAGCTGGAGAGGAGCAGAGAGAGTGAGAGAGAGAAAACCCCAAGCAGGCTCCACAGAGCCCACACTGGGGCTCGATCCCACGGACTGAGAAATCGTGACTTGAGCCAAAATCAATAGATGCTTAACCAACTGAGCCACCCAGGTGCCCCAATATGCATATTTTTATCTCTGGCTCTGATTTCTCCCTTGAGGTCCAGAATCACATAGCTAAATGTCTTCACATCCTTATTTGGATATTAATAGGCATCTCAAATATAACATAACATAATCAGACCCTTTATGTACAGCCACACATTCATACACACAACCTATTTTTAATCAAAGTTAATTCTCATCTCAATAAATTGCACCACCATCCACACATTTTTTCAAACCAGCTTTAAGCTGGCTGCCATCTGGAATCATCTCCTGTCACAGGCTGGATTCTCTGGAAGCATAGCTGGGATGAAGTTTGATGTGCATATGTTTATTAGGGATCAATCCCTGTGAAAGGAAGGCGGTGGAGGCAGGTTTGGGCAGAGGGGAGGTAAACATTTGTTTGGTCCCAACAGTGTGCTTCAGCCAAGCTGACAGCGAGCTTTCCAGTGAATACTGCCCCTCAGAGTCCTACCATGTTAGGAGAAAGTGGCTGCTCCTTTGGACTCCTGCCTCGTTCCTGTCAATCACCATATCAGTTGACCAGGGAAAGGTATAACTCAGCTTTGAGAAGTTTCCTCAGAGGCATGTGTTACTGAGGACTCTCCTGAATTCTTGAGGAGGACTCTGCAGATCTGTAGATTTCTCCCTCTGGGCAGCTTTCTGTCTTACAGATTCTGTTTGCCTTGGTCTTCTAGGATGCTCAGCTCTGTTTCTTCAACTCTGGTTGCTCTATGAGGCTCTGTCTGGCTTTCCTTTTCTTGATCTGAGACGTTGGATCTCTCTTAAGCTATAACCTGGGGCAACTGTAAGCCTTACTCTGTCTGCTTTCCATCTTTCAGAGACCATTGACTTTTGTTTTCTGATGTCTAGTGTCTTGAAAATAGTGAGTTCGTATATTATGTCTGTTTTTGTTTGTTTCTTGGTTGTTTCAAGGAGGAAGGTGAATCAGTTCCTTGTTACTTCATCTTGGCCAGAAGCAAAAGTCCCTGGAGCTTCTCTTTTAAACTCTTCTTTGTACAGTTTGTTTACTTTTGCAACCACTTACTTCCTTGCAAGCTCCACTTGGGTCCTGCATCACCCCTCCGTCCAAAACAGAGTCGGTGGTAATTGCCCTCACTATCGTTTGAAAGACTCTTCTTGGTCTCCCTTTCCCTTCCCCCCTTTGCGTTAAACCCTCTTCTCCTTCCAGGGAAGAAAACATCAGACAGATACACAGACACAAATGCACACAACTTATTTCCATTTAGGTATTGCTACAGATCTTTAAATTGGGAAGAAGAGCCTACATTACTCCCTCTCACCCCATCTCACGTAGGTCAGAGGAGCTCTGTACAGATGAGCTTCTGTGAGGAAGGGACTGCTCTGTACCTGCACTGTTCGAGGCTGTAGCCAGTAGTGCCTGTGGCTATTGAGCACTCGAAATGTGCCTAGGGCAACTGGCAGACTAGATGCTGATTTTATTAATTGTGAATAATTTACATCGTTTTCAATGTTTTTTAAAAATTTTTTTTAATTAAAAAAAAATGTAACAGAGCGTAAGCAGGGGAGGGGCAGAGAGAGAGGGAGACACAGAATCCGAAGCAGGCTCCAGGCTCTGAGCTGGCGGCACAGAACCCCACGCGGGGCTGGAACTCACAAACCAGGAGATCATGACCTGAGCTGAAGTCGGGCCACTTAACCCACTGAGCCACCCAGGCGCCCCGTGAATAATTTACATTTATATTTAGATAGCCACACGCAGCTAGTGGCTCTTGTATTGGACCTCGCAGGCATACAGTTTATTTTTTGCCAGAGTTTAATAGTAGCTTAGAATGCTGTGGCTCACATCTCCCTTAGCTACCATTGTTTTTCTCAGCAATTCATCCCAATGACAGATTGAATTGCCACTGTATAGGGTCAAAAGCATACACTCCTTTATTTATAGACAGCTGATAGGCACTAACCGTTTGTGATGAAAATTTAACCTATTTGAATTTCAATCTTCTGGACTAATGGGGCTGATGACACCTTCAAATAGTTTACTGTCAGTTCATGTGAGATATTGTGTAAGTACATAGTCATTGTTTAGTAAACATTATTTTTCTTCTCCTTCTCCTCCTCCTCCTCCTCCTCCTCCTCCTCCTCCTTCTTCTCCAATACATCTCCTTTTAGAAATAAGAATATTTCTGAAGGCCATAAAATACTAAACCAATCACACTTTAGTGTGACTATGTTGAATAAATACTTTTCCTCTGTTTTTATTTGTGCATAGGGAAAGTGCTCTTAAAGAAGGAGGAGGGACATAACCAGACTGCCTTAGAGGAAGCAGGATGCACTGAAGACAAAGTTCATCAACTTGAAATGTCAGCAGAGCAGGACGGCAAAAGTGGGTCAGCCTTCAGGAGTGCTAGCACCCTTTTTACCCCCAGGTTACACCGGCACTCTTGTGCTTACTGAAAGTCAACACTTCTTTCAACCTGCTATTCCCTGAGAACACTCCATTCAGAGCCATCCTTTACCTTCAAAGCTTCAGTTCAGTTCAGTTTAATGGGTTTGGACTAATGAACTGGTGTAGCAACTTGTAGCCAAGAGCCCCAGAGGTATCATTCAGATCAGCAACAATGACAAGAACAATAAAATGTATTTAGTTTGTCTTTTAAAAATAGTATCATAGTCAGGGTGCCTGGGGGGCTCAGTCGGTTAAACATCCGACTCTGGATTTTGTCTCAGGTCATGATCTCATGGTTTGTGGGTTTGAACCCTGCATCTGCACTGTGAGTGCAGAGCCTGCTTGGGACACACACACACACACACACACACACACACACACACACACACTGTCTCTCTCTGCTCCTCCCCTGCTTGCATGCTCTCTCTCTCTCTCAAAATAAATAAATAAACTTAAAAAATAACACCACAGGCACAGGAGAGACTTGATTTTATTGATCTCTGTTGTTTTCCCCCTAATCCACTCATCTGGAGTGAAGTGTGGTCAAGAGCTCTCAACTACCAAGGAGCTTCTCTTTTTACAAGGTGACTGCTATGCACTATTGTTTCTCTGTTAAGTGTCAAACCGTGAGCCAAGTTTCCTACTGGAAGTCATAAATGTCTGTCACAGGCAGACGCAGGACTGCATGTTTGCTAAGTGCTAATTTGGGGGGGGGCATGACACCAGGTGGAGGAGAAGCTGGTGTTTACGCTGTCTTTTGCTGTGTTCTCACCTGCACTGTGTGACAGTGGGAATGTTATATCACGTCTCTGAGGTTTAGATTGCCTAGTTGCTAAAAGAAAAAGAAAAAAGAAGGAAGGTAGAAAGAGATAAAAATGAGGGTTATGGTGCCGTTCAGGGTTGTGTGGATAAATGAGATTTCAAAAAAAGAAAAAAGAAAAAGGAAAACCTCGATGGGTTATGCAGTTCATATTTTCTTAACCATGGTGTTCATTTATTTCGGCTGCATTCCTAACATCTTAGATGCTTTCGAGCATCTAAGAAATATATATTTCGACATCTATAGATGTCTGATTCAATGATTAGAAAAATCTAATTAAATAATTTAAAAGCATCAATAAAAAATGACACTTCCTAAAATAGGTTATGTAACAATTTCCACACCTTGGAAACCATGAGTGCATTCACTTGTATTGTTAGGCTAACAAATTTGGGGCCATCTCTAGCTAAAAAGAAGACTTTTTCTGCCTGCAATGAATTATAAAGACTGTAGTTGTATAGAACGCTTAAAAAGTCTAGCCTTCACATCGCTGGTGAGCTAAATTTGCACTTGAGCAAGTACCCAGTAGAGCACATATGCAATTGAATTTATTAAAATGTCAGACAAAGCTCATGGGCGCCTCCAGCCCGTGCCCACCTTCTGCTCCTGCAGCTACACTGTGCACCGTTGGCGATGTGCAGAAACTCACACACCATGTCACTTGGAGATGTGAAAACGTAATGACATTTATTTGTACTTGAGTTCAACTTTTATAGCAAAAAAAAAATACTGAAAACTTCAATGTATTTTATGCAGGGGAATTTCATAAAATATTTCTGTTATCCCTGCAATATCATCTTGAATATCATCTTGAAACACTGCACTGTAAGCGTATAAACAAGGCTCTCCATTGCTTTCAAAGATGAAATTCAGGGAAATAAGTTGAAACCTGACAATGAAAATGTACTTTTAGCATACAGTTACCATTTGATAGGTGAGGGAATGGAACACACCATTGAAGTATGTGCTAGTGACATTGCAGTAGGTATTTATGTGAGCTTTCATTGAACAATATGTTGTCCCATAAATAGAATTTAGAGAAGCATCTAAGCATGCATGTATGGGAGTGATGCCAGATGGTCTTCTCCAGGATCTCTTTCCTCTTTTTCCTAAGAAAGAGAACTTGGCTCTTTGCTGGGCACAGACTTCCACAAAGACTACATTTTCTGGCCTTCTTTGTATTAGATAGGGTCAGTAAACAGAAATTTTACATGGCAGATTCTAGGAGAGCTTCTGCTTTTTCTTGCCTTTTCCCTCTATCCAACTCCCAGGAACATGAACGTGGCTGCTGGAGCTCTGACGGCAATTCTGCTCGGCTGAGGAATGGTGGAGCAATGTTTTTGCTGGGTTTGTGGAACCACATTACTGGCTGCCTATTAACGCATTCTTTTCTACGTAAGGAAATAAATTTATGTCGTGTCTAAGCCACTACTATTATGCTTTTTGGTCACAATCAGTTACACAAAATCGTAACTAATGTAGACATTTACTCACTCGAAGACAGAAATCATGTAACATTCTCTTGGTTCTAGGGACACCAAACTGAAAGTTGTAGATTGCTTCATTTGGCTTAATTTTTATGCCGTATTCTGGGGGCTCAATATGAGGAGGACTGATACTTTTAAAATAAGCGATATGCACAATAAATATAATAATATAATATAATATAATATAATATAATATAATATAATATAATATAATATAATATAAATAATATACATGATAGGAGAAAAAATACTAAATACTCAAGGTCAACTTTTAACATACTTTCGAATAAAGTGGCATCTGGAGGTCTCTGTGCTGATAGAATAATTACAATAGCAGAACACTCTGCAGGTTGGGTAGCTCCTGTAACGTAATAACCAAAATGTTTTTAGGAAGTCCTTATAGAGCTGTGTCTTGTGCAAGAATCAAGTTCTCAAGTTAGCCTCTCTGGCCAAAATCCCGTGTGGTCAGTACTACCCTTAGAATTCTTGTAAAGTTAGAATATGTATAGTTGTGGGATATGGCTCTGCTCTGATTTCTGGGCAGTCAAAATATTCTTCACCGACATCTATGGTAAAATCCCTAATTGTGAGTGGACTAGTTGGGAGAAAACTCTGAACTTCTTTGCTTCTGTTCAGGGTTTACTTCAGATTTGTATCTTAAGCCTCTAAATCCCAATACACCCGAAGATAATTGTGTGGGTGAAGATTAAATAAGATGGAAGAATTGCGTTTCAACATAGAGCTAGGTTCAAAGTCGTCTGACAACGTGTTAGATGCTCAGGAAGTCAACTTCCTGTGCTGCGTTTATATCTTCCCGGTGGTAGGCAGATACCAACATCTTTCAAAATGTCACTGGTTAATTTTCATACACAATGTCAGTTTTATGAGGGTGTGTCTTTTGATTCTAAGTTTTTCAAAATTATTTGTAATTTTATACACAACGAATTCCAGAAATTTACTTTTTTTATGTCCAAGTTCATTTGCAAAATGTTGGTATGAATAATTCACCATATACATTATTGATAGAGTGTATTAGTTAATTGCTTTTATTTTATTCTTTTCTTTTTTTTTGAGGGATAATTAACATATAGCTAGTTAACTTTAAAAAAATCTTTTTTAACATTTATTCATTTTTGAGAGTGAGACAGAGCACAAGTGGGAGAGCGGCAGAGAGAGAGGGAGACATAGAATCCGAAGCAGGCTCCAGGCTCTGAGCTGTCAGCACAGGGCCTGACGCAGGCTCAAACTCACAGTCTGCAAGATGACCTGAGGTGAAGTCAGATGCTTAACTGACTGAGCCACCCAGGCGCCACCTAGTTAACTATTTTTTTTTTAACAATATAATATGCTTGCACTGGTTTGTATCAAGGTGTTCTTTTCAACCTACTGAATGAACTCAATTTGCCAAGGCAGTAATGTAGCTGTACTCTGCGGATAAATCTTAGGAATTAAGTAAAATTTTAAGTTTGGACTGACATGGAAAATAAAGTAAATATGATTCATTTGTTACTTTAGAGGTTTGATAGAAGTGAACACTGAAGAGTCTTTTAATTTAAATTTTTATTTGTAACAAAATATTATGGGGAAACAATTTAAAAGGCCATATAGTAGGGGCGCCTGGGTGGCTCAGTCGGTTAGGCGGCCGACTTCGGCTCAGGTCATGATCTTGCGGTCCGTGAGTTCGAGCCCCGCGTCGGGCTCTGTGCTGACAGCTCAGAGCCTGGAGCCTGCTTCATATTCTGTGTCTCCCTCTCTCTGACCCTCCCCTGTTCATGCTTTGTCTCTCCCTGTCTCAAAAATAAATAAACGTTAAAAAAAAAATTAAAAAATAAATAAATAAAAGGCCATATAGTGCTGAGAGTCATAAAAAACAGTCAGTCTCCTGTCCCTGCAACAGATTCCCCACAGGCAAAGACTTTCAACTCTCTTGTTGTTTCTTCTGATATCTATCTCTACAAAGGCAGATAACATTGGCTACTGCTATTTGTTGATTCAGGAATTTCAGACATATCCCTGGATTTTTTATTTTGAGAGACGAGGATTTGGGTTCCTTTAGTGCTTTCTTCCTTGCCATCATACATTTTGGTAAAACCCACACATATTTTTTTCTTGTTACAATATAAATATTATTTACTTTGAGCAAAATAACATTCTGTAATTAGATTTTGTTCCCTGAATGGCTTTCTATTTTTTTTCCTGGAGATAATTGGCTTATTTTTACATTTACTTAATTCTCCTGAGTATTTAAGCTTTCTGCACACTCAAGGAACTCTGAAATTGTTTTCTACGCAATCCAAACTTTTAGATCATTTATAAGTTACATTTTTGTCCTGGAGAACTGCTCCTTGATGTCTCCGCCATGCTGTTAATCGGAACTCTTTGCTTCCTGGGCCTGACACAGACTCGATTTGGCTGTGCTGCCATTTAAGACTTCTCTTACTTCTCTTACTTCTGTACTCTGACTCTTCCTTTTATTGGATTCTCAGTTTCTTGATTCTTGTATCTTCCCCTTTTCTGATTTAATCCTGTATTTTGGTGCAGCACATTTTCCAATAGCTTCCTGAGAAATGGTGCATGGGAAATAACTTTTGCAATTTTGCATATTTAAAAATAGCTTTATTCTAACCTCATTTTTGATTGGTAGTCTTGTGGGTCTAATAATTCTAGGTCTAATCATTCTAGTTAAAAATAATTTTCTCTTGGGGCACCTGGGTGGCTCAGTCGGTTAAGCGTCCAACTCTCGGTTTTGGCTCAGGTCATGATCTTGTAGTTTTGTGGGTTCGAGCCCTGCATCAGGCTGTGCACTGACAGTGAGGAGCCTGTTTGGGATTCTCTCTCTCTACCTCTCTCTCTGCTGTTTCCCTACTCATGCTGTCACTGTTTCTCTCAAAACAAACTTAAAATAATTAAAAAATAATAATGATTTTCTCTCAACACTTTAAAGGGAAAGTATTGCTTTATTGTTTTCTGGCTGCCAGGGTTTGTGGTAAGTCCAATGCTACTCTTACTCCTAATCACTGTTACTTGCCCTGTTTTCTTTTTCTGGAAACTTTTACTATCTTCTTCTTATTTTGGGGGAGGGATGTGTCAGTATTTTCTGTTCTATGCAACTTAAACAAAGATCGTACTGTCTAAACTTTGTTTCTATGAAAACCACCTTGCCAAAGAGAAAAGAGCTAAGACGGTTGCATAGAATTAATTCACTTTCCAAACTCGAGTTCTCTTCTGGGTAGTTAGCATCATCTATCTTTGTTTTATTCGAATGAGTCCCCTCATCTGCGCTGTGCCATGAAATAATCCTAGGAAGGTGAGTTATGACCCTGAATGCCTCCTAAGGTTGTTCACGGACCAGGCAGTGACTTCTCTTTTGCAACGTGGGCTTGCGTGCTTCTACAACAGCCGGATTTTTGTGACATTATCAAGATAAGCTGCATTCGTCCTAAGATTAACATAGATAGCTAATGTCTTACAATGGGAAAGTTTATGGGCTCTGTTGTACTGTATTTTATTTTCATTATGTTTTTCCATTGTTAGAATAATACATTTCAAATGCAGAAAAACCCAGGAAAGAAATTTATTCATCGCTCCAGAGATTATAAATATTCACATTTTAACGCTTGTTACAGAGAATTGCATGTGTTGCCCCTTGCTCTAACAGTGTATCAGGAGCACCTCCCCATGTCAGGTATCATTGCACATATTGTACAACATGACTTTTGATGGTTGCTGTGTTTCTATTATACAAACTTGCATTATGTATAGAACCTTTTTCTTAGGACATGAGACCTCCATTTTTGTTTTTGTTTTTGCCTTTGCTGTCCTAAGCATTGAGGAGCCCAAATGGCTCAAGTTTCATCAGCCTATACATGAAAATGGGGTTGCACTAACATTAATTTTCCAATTATGATGTGTCATAGCCCCTTCCTGCATGATTCAACCCCCATTTGTTATTTCTAGAAGACCCTGGAGAAGTCTTACTTGTATACAGGAGTAAGTCAATATATGTCCTTCCCCTTGTGCATCTTTGAGGGATTACCAGCCACAGAAATTTAATGAGGGGTCTTGACTATGCTGCTAATGCTGGTCCCTTCTGGGGAGAGGCTGGCCCACACTGCACCTCTGTACATCCTTCACAGTATTTGCAGACTCTACTATGACAATTTTCTGCCAGAGAAAGGACAGAATGTGCCTTTCCCATTTTGAGCTGGAGTTCATTTTCTAGGTTCTAAGGAAGTAATGCTTATACGCAGTGTCTCGGGGACACTCTTTCATGGAAACAGTCCTTCAGCTTCTGACTAGAATGCCTCCCTCTTGAAAGCAGTGGTTTTCCAGCCGGGCTGAACCACACACAGGTCTTTTAGAAGATAGAAATGTCCAGCGCATACTTCAGATCTGCTGAAATACTCTCCTAGGTGGAACCACAGGATGTGCATTTCAAAGTTCATCAAGGTACATCAGTTTTGTTGTGTGCAGTGGATCCTGTTGGTTCTTCTTATAGATCTTTTGTCCCAGAATCACAGCCCTCTCTCAGCTTCTACAAACACAGTGGTTAACAGCTTATGCTTGTGATCCTTCCCCAGGGATTGCATTTGCCTTCTTGCCCAGAGATGCGGGGGGATGCAACAACTCCAGAGAGGTTTTATTGGAGAGTACACTGAATCATTGTAAAGGCTCTAATTCTAGGAAATCTGGTCTAAGACAATGTGTGACTAGGCTACTCTTGTGAGGAGCATGAGCAGTCCACAGAATAGGTAAGAGACAGCCATCACGTTATTTCAACCACTGGTCTGATTTCTCTCTCCAGAGTACTCCTGTCCATGAGCGCATGCGCGTGCACACACACACACACACACACACACACACACACACTCCTTCGTGCACCACATACGCACACACGTAAAGAGAATTATTCCATTCTCCTTGTAACAGAAAAACAAAAATCTTATGCATATCAACTCATCTATTACTTGCTGATGCTCCATTTATGAATCTATCTTTAGGCATATTATTTTTCATTTCCTAAGTATCAATAACTATAAATGAAATTGCTGATCTGATCGTAAGACTTGATTCAAATTGCCAACAGTTTCTCTGAGAGTTCATATTAATTTACTCTGTAACAACCAGTGTACAAGGTCTCCATTGTCCTATAACCCTCCCAGGGCTGCCTACCTTTCTACTCTAGTTTTTCTGGGAAGGGGAGGAGTCAGACAGACATAAATGGTGGTGACAGTCTATGGTTCATAAAAATAGAATTGAATATAGATAGGAATCAACCTAGAGGCATAGGCTGGAGAAGATAGGCAGGGGGGCAAGGTGAAGATTTGGCATGAGATCACTTTAGGACAAGGATGATGGCATGGAAAATGGCAGATTCTCAGCTTCAGGAGGGACTTGGATGTTATCCAAGCCAAGATGAAGAATGTATGTTGAGGGATATTGCTTAGAGTTTTCCCCCCAGTCACCAACTGCACAAGGAGGAAAGGGCTGGTATAGTTGAGTTCAGTACAAGGCCATGAACTCAGTCACACTACTATGGAATACAATGGTAAAAAGAAAAGAAATAGTCTTGCATGGAGCAAACACTCTTTTCTCCTACTTCCTTAGAATATTTTTCTCCATATTTTCCTTTGGCATTGAGTTGTAAGGATGGCTTAAATATACATTAGTGTTTTTGTGAGACTTAGGTGTAGATATAATGAATAACTTTATATATAAATCTTTTTGCTCTATAGGGCTTCAAGTCTGCCCATTATAACATTCTATTTTCCATATTGAATAAAATAATTCCAAACACCTATTTTGCTAAATTACAGGCACCTTCAAGGGAGATCAGGAGGTAATGTGGGTTCTCTGATATTGAGGAATCTCTATTCTGTAAGATCCTCACTATCTGAGGATTTATAGGCCGAGGTTTCTGAGAAGAAATGAAGCACAATCTAAAAAAAACCTTAAATAATATGAATTCCAACCACCTTTGCCTTAATTCTCATGAGAGCAGAATCTAGAAAGACCTACTAATGAGTTACTACTCTTTTAGGTCCAGGCCTTGAAGACACATGAATCAATTTATTAAAATTTATCCTGGGGGTGCCTGGGGTGGCTCAGTTGGTTAAGTGTCCAACTTTGGCTCAGGTCATGGTCTCACAGTTTGAGAGTTCGAGCCCCCACATCAGGCTCTCTGCTGTCAGTGCAGAACCTGCTTTGGATCCTCTGTCCCCCTCACTCTCTGTCCCTCCTCTGCTCATGCATGCACACTCTCTCTCTCTCTCTCAAAAATAAAATAAACATTTAAAAAATATCCTGTAAGTAGGTTAAATAAAATGAACATTAAAAAAATTTCTCCTGGAAGTAGGTTAACATAAAAAGACTTTGGTTATTTGTACACTCTCCCTTTATGTCTCTTTTTTCTAAGACATCTTTTTAACATATTTAATATGACCTGGCTGAAAAATCATAGAGAGCTGGCTGCATGCACCCAGGTAACACTTCCTGCTCAGAAGTGGTCACCGTCAGGGCATTGTGTACAGCAGGGACCCTGGATTCTGCTGCACAAATACCCTCACAGAGGCACTGAATCATCCTGGAAAGCCAGAGAGGAGCTTTGTGCCACCAACTTCCCAGAGCTGTCTTCGAAACTGGTCTTATTACATTTCTGCTGGGGTAGTTTGCTCTGGGGAGCTTCTGAGTCACTTGAATGGAAAAAAAAAAAGCCTTCAGTCTGTGACCTGACTTTACTTATAGAACAAGGCTCGTGGAGGATTCTGCTTCTGCTCTGGGCCACAGGGAAAGCCCAGTCCGGTTAGTGCGATGCTAAAGCCTCCTAGCTCCTCCCGACTGAGCAGACTCCTTCTCACACGCCTTCTCTAGTTCCACCTGTTCCCACTTGAAAATACAAAAATTACGTTAATATAAATAAGAAAGAAGGACTAATATATTACTTTTTCATCTTTCCCCAGGGAGACCTGACTGGGAATAGGTTCTTCTGAAACCTTAGGGCTTGTGGCTGGTTTTTTTCCTTTGCTTTGATCCAAACATCCCCCTATTTTCACAGAATATTCTGGAACCTCAGTCACTGAGGTTCTAGCTCTTTACCCTGTGTACGTCAGTGGCTGCAATGCACTTGGCTGGAGGCAGGTTCTCTCTGGATTCACACACAGCATTTGCAAATTAGACTAACCAGACGCGTGATCAAAAGAAGTAATCATTACCGACAAAAAATGTGCCTAACCAGATGTGGAATAAAAATAAAGCAATGTGTAAATACAAATCCCTGGAGCTGACATTCTCATCGGGGTTAGATGACAGCCACTAGGTGGAGGCACACCTAGAAGACAGTCCAGGTGAGGACATCTGGAATCTGTGAGTAATAAAGACATCTGGAAGGGAGAACCAGGTGGAGAGTCCCAGATCAATCCCATCTTTGAGAACATATGCAAATTAGGCAAGGACTTTTGGGAACTGTCCCTGGGCCACACTAGGTGTAGGCCCCAAGAACCTGTGCCTGAAAGCGAAACTTCGGGCCTGAAGCAGGACCAGCATCTTCCCTGTCCTGCCCTGCCTGCTGATGGGGAAGGGACAGGCTGACGATTACATAATTACTGGAAGGGGGGCTTAAATGAGAAGAAAAGAAAGCAGGGTGGCTACTGTTCTACCACTAATCCTAATGAACATTTCTTGTGTTCTAGGAGAAAAGGGTAAGATGAGAGGAAGAGAGGAGAGGCAAAGCAATGAAGAGCAAAGAGTAAATCGAATGGCACAAGCAAGGGCCCCAGAAGATGGTTCTGGAGAGTCTTCTCCCCATTAGAGGATGCAGAGTAAGGAGAAAGCCACTCCACCTTTTTGGATTTGGGAAAGAGGTGGCATAAAATTCAACGCAATCAACAGGATAAAAGGATATTTAATATATGCCAGACACCATGTTTCATGCTGTGAGGGATGAGAGAGGAAAGAACAGTCCCTGTTTTTAGGGGTATTGCAATATGGCAAAGGAGATGACACATTCAGAAGGAATAATAATTCCCAACCCGCCGAAGTAAGATCCATGATAAAGATGCAAGCGGGTAGCAGCATGGGAACAGAGGGAGCACAGTAATGAATGAATGCTACCTTGGGAAAAGCCTCATGGGGCAGCTTTTGAGTATGAAGAACAACCAGGACACAGAACAGACACAGAGGAGGGGAACAACCTTCAGACTGAAGAGAGAGCTTGAGCAGAAAGAGGCATGGAGCCGGGGAAGGCGGCATGTTTTTGGAGAAAGGTGAGCTCTCATGACACTGGAGCTAAGACTGAACAGTGGGTGGTTAAGGCTGCAGGGGAAGGCAAGGCCAGCTTGCGATGACAGGCTAAGAAGGTCGATCTGATAATATGCAGGATGGGGATGCACTGAGAGCTATTCAAGAAGAGACTGACAAAATCACAACTGTGCCAAAAGTCTAGAGGCATTATGCATGACGTGCTAGAGAAAGCAGAGACTGGAGACAGGGGACATTGTTTACCAATGTCCCACGCGTTGCCTGCATTTAGGCGTATCTTGTAAGCACGGGCACTGCCTTTGTACTGAACTATTTTTCAAGGATGCTTTTCTAGTGATTAGTGTCGGAAGAAAGAGATAACGTCTCTCTCCAGAGCAACACCAGGCAAGCCCACTGTCTGTTAACAAAAGATTCAGTTTCCCTAAGATCAGGCTTTCCTCTCCGATAATACAACCCACTTCCTATGCAAGAATCCATCTGCTTCTATCTCACGGCTCCTGTGGAACTTAGAAGTAAGGGGAATGGACAGAGATGTGTTGCTTATATTGTTTTATGTCCTGAGAGAAATTACTTTGTTTCTGACCCAACAGTCTATGTCTTTTGCCATAATTCATGAAACCATGGCAGGCTAACTTGTCACCCGCATGTAGTGTAAAAATCTCAAATTGTTCATCTTTTTCAATGAAGGGGAAACTGTTAAGAAGCTTTTTCAGTCATCTTAATAGTAAATACTTGTTTGATGGCAAAAATAGAATTTTATTTATTTTTGCACCAAGTACCTGACATTTAAATATGATCCATTTTACAATGTCCAGAAAACACGGTTTCTTTACCACAAACAGCCTGGCCCAACGCCATTCACACTGTCAGTTCATCCCACACCTTTCTCCTGAGTCTCACCCACTAGAGTCTCAGAGGGGAAGTATGGCTCCAGGACAGGATGGGTGTCAGGGATTCCTATCGTGCATAGAATACGTTTACACTCTCACTTTGCTCTTTTAATGTGCCTAAATGAAGCCAAAATAGCTGTCCTAAAATTTCTTCCTTATTGCAACTATCCTAGTATTTAGCCGGTCGCCTAGCATATACTAGCTAGTCAGTAAATATTTAGAGCCTGAAAGTGAAATAAAGCAATTAACGTTAAAAAATAGAACGAGTTGGGAAATTCTTGTCTTTAATCACTTACCCCAATTCTAAAGATAGAGTTGTTTTTAAACCTATTTACGTTATTGTCTTTATACTATGTGGCCGATACTAGGTATTTTTAAGACTGGCTCTGCCACTTACTGTTTTTTGTGACCCTGAACCTCAGTGTTTTCACCATGAAATGGGACTTGATTATTTTCAAGGTCTTTTCCAGCATCGGATTCCATGAAGCCCAGTTCATGGAACTGAGTACTAATGTTACTTCCAGCTTCTTTATTTTCCTTGAAAAACACAGCCAGAAGAGTTATTTTAATTGGAAAGAAGGAAAGATGAGCGATTTAAGTATGTGAGTATGATGAACAAGCTTCTTAGTTTCTTTTGCTATCAATAGCTTTCTGGCCCCTTTATTCACTTTGAAGCAAAGCCTAAATGTAGGGTAGCAATTCTTTCTTTTGATTAGGTTCGTGGTATCTGTAATCTCTTTCAAAGATGAAAAACAATGGGTTTTGCTAAGATCCTTTCACATGGGCATAAAAATGGTGGTATTCTCACCAAAACATAGAAACACAGTTTGAGTGCTGAGACTTTAGTTGTCATCCTTATTATGGCAACTAGTAATTAGCTTTTATTGTTTGCAAGAAGTGTGAAAAATCAGATAGGAAAATTCCTCACTGTTGGAAGGAATGGCCTATTAATTGTGATTGCACAAAAACAAAGACACCTCATGGTGGTGTTTCTCCTGCCAAGCGTAAAGATGGGCATATGGCTATGTGAGCTCAATTGGTTGGAACACCGTGTAATAGAGGCCAAGATCACAGATTAAAGTCCAATATGGGGCAGTCAACTCTTCTCTCTTCTGGCCTGCCAACCATCCTACAAACAGGAACCTAACTGGACGTCAAACACTATTGATGGCATGTCAGTTATCACTTCATACATGATAGCAAAAAGAAGGTCACCAAGTCCACTGTGTTCTGTCCTCTTTGAGTTCATGATGTCTTTATATGCCAATGCAATTTATTTCAAAAATTACTAATTGCTTTCATGTGCTTGCAAGAAAGTTTGGCCTGATACCTATTCTGGAGAAGCTTATCATCTTGAATGGAAAGAGAAACTCACATTTTCTTAAAATAATTTTATTCAAACTATTCATATGCATGTTCAGCATCAGTGACTTCATAATTTTTATAACTGCTTTTTGAGCCAAGTAATGTTTACCTAGAGCAAATCATCTTCACTTCCAACTAAGCTGTTGGAGATATCAGGCTAAAATTAGAATCTGTATATGATTCTGTTCCTGGAAATGTTGTGCTGAGCACGGATATCCACTTATGTAACATTTGGACATTAGGACAGTCTTTTCCCTCTGCTTTTCATCCTATGTGTGTGCATTTTTTTAAAAAATTTTCACAATGCAATCACTTACCATATTGCTTTTTAAAATTATCTTTAGAAAGTTGGTTTTCAATGATATTCATTGCTTGCAACCCTGAAATCATGCCCTCCAGAAAAATAATCAAATTTTCCCATCTCTCTCTCTCTCTCTCTCTCTTTTTTTAAACATTTTTATTTTACTTTTTGAGAGACAGAGACAGAACACGAGCAGGGGAGGGGCAGAGAGACAGGGAGACACAGAATCCGAAGCAGGCTCCAGCTCTGAGCTGTTAGTACAAAGCCCAGTGCAGGGCTTGAATGCATGAACCCTGAGATCATGACCTGAGCCAAACTCAGATACTCAACCGACTGAGCCACCCAGGCTTCCTTCCCCTTTCTCTTTTTTAAAAAATAATCATTCTTTATATTTGTACCTGAACTGACTTGACTTCCTTAAGTTTTCTCCCACTCCTTTACTCCTCTATACCCATCTGAATTCTCTATTTTCCTGGCTTACTCAACAGAATGTTTTAAGATCTAACTTAGACTGCTACACTCATCCTTTACTGAGAAACTTCAATTTTTTTCCTGAAAACCAAGCTACTAAGTGAAAGGTTGTTAAATTAAAAAAAACCCTTCAATTTGAATGAGAAATATCATGATGTCTTCCATTTTAACATAAGATATCCAATTTTCACAGATAGAAACATTTAGCAATAACAGCACAAAAGCAAGCTTATATAAGCAAAACATAAGTTTGCAAGTAAAGAAATGTAGATTGTATATAAAACGAAATGTACTGAAAATTTATTGTATGGACTAGATGAGGAAGAGAAGACAGGATGTTGAGTTTTGGGGATAGAAGGGTATGGATCGTTCTTTGTAGATTCTTTCTTCTGCACTGTTTTCCTCATCAAATTTTCAAACTTAATGAGGCTCATTGTTATCTTACAATCAAATTGCAGTTAAAACCAAAGTTATAGTGCAGAAAAATGCCTTTAAGGGCAAAATAAAGGCTAACCACAAGAGTGCTTTGAAATCTATGAAGGGGTGCCCGGATGGCTCAGTCAGTTGAGTGTCTGACTCTTGATCTCAGCTCGGTTCTTGATCTCAGGCTCATGATTTCAAGTCCTTCGTTTGGCCCCACCCTGGGCAGGGAACCTACTTAAAAAATAAAAAATATGAAGACTTTGGGAAGACTGCATGTGCACCTTTTTCTATGAAACATCACAGAAAATCTCACCTTTTCATTCCACTCACTTTACTTACATACCCATAGAAAAAGGTTTTGAGTTTATCTAAATATGGCACACAATTTAAATTTGTTCCACATGATTGTTTCTGACTACAGACTTGAATGTTAAGTAAACATATGTGTCTTTTCCTGGAATTATAATTTTAAACTACTACGTCTCAAAGCATATTCATTTAGTGTGGTTTTAGATGTAAGAGAGTATTAAGAAACAGACAAAAAATCATCTGGAAAGTGGCATAACTTTTTATGGGTTGTTGTGAACATTTACTAACTGATAAGTAACTGCGTGGAGTGAATCTTTATTCCTGGTCCCAGAGGCCATCTTTGGATACCCAGCCAGGTGAGGTGTTCCTTCCCTTTATTCTCCTCTGTGTAGACCTTTCTATCTCTTTCAACATTGTTTTTTTTTTAATGTTTATTTACGTTGAGAGAGAGAGAAAGACAGAATGCAAGCAGGGGAGGAGCAGAGAGAGAGAGAAAGAGAGAGGGAGAGAATCCCAAGGAGGCTCTGTGCCATTAGCACACAGTCCAGTGTGGGGCTTGATCTCATGAGTCATGACATCATGACCTAAGCCAAAAGCGAGTTAGACACTTAACCGACTGAGCCACCCTGGTGCCCCTCAACCTTGTTTTTATTTATTTATTTATTTATTTATTTATTATTTAAGTTTGTTTATTAATTTAGAGAGAGACAGAGACAGAGAACATGCACAAGAGGCAGAGAAAAGGAAGGAGAAAGAATCCCAAGCAGGCTCCACACCATCAGCATGGAGTCGGAGGTGGGGCTTGAACTCACAAACCATGAGATCATGACCCGAGCAGAAGTCAGACGCTTAACCTATTGAGCCACTCAGGCACCCCTCTACATTGTTTTTAATAATTTTTTTGTGTATTTCTCTTGCTGTTTTGTAAGATCTCTGAAGGAAGGACCGTGAACTTTTTTGTTGCCAAAGCTTAACCCTGAATCAATGAATGTATAAATCTCCACATCCACTTTACCAGCCTCCAGATGAAGGCAGGTTTCTGTGTTACCTACTTAACAGACTACTGAAAATAGTTCTCTGTTTTAAGTTACCCCAGATCAACAGAGCATCTCATGTCTTAGAGAACATTTCTATCAAAATTCTGATAACTTGGGTGGAAAATTACTCTAGTGATCAAAGATTGACCTTTTTTCTTGGAATCTGCCTAAGTATCAGTTGGAATAGAATACTGGGTTTCTCTTTTAGTGACCTGAGACTCTTTACTCTGGGTACCAGATGGTTTTCTCTTTCACTTGAAAATGAAAACATGTGACAGACTTTGTCAGGGCATGTGTCAGTAATGTTATTCATGGGGAAAGTCTTCCAAATGACATGCTTGTCTCGGAGGGCGTTTATCTGGAGCATGTGTTGTGTCTTCAGATGCCTCAAGTTCACACATTAAAGATGTTAGTTCAGTTGTAAATTGTTGCAGGTCTGCAGTCTCGACGCTTGAAAGAAATCAAACTCTGGGAAAATGAATATTTTCACTCTTCTTTTTCTTTTTAGGGTTCTGAAATACACTTATAAACTGTAAGGGAGAAAAATTTGTATTCTCTTTCTCAGAAACTGTTCACCTGCACTGATTCTTCACACACTGACAGTCAATCAAATTTTCTTAGAGACTTGAGAATACACCAAGAAATTGTGCCTGGGGGGACATCCAGACTGTCTTCTTCCAGGCCTTGCCCAACACTCAGTAACCAATAACTGCTCAAAACTTCAGGCTGTGCTGTGATAATGTGCTAATATCTAGCCCAGAGACATCGCTGCTGACAGCTCCATATAATACTGTTAAGAATGAAAGTAGGCTTTAGTTAAGTCACTCCTCTCTTCACCTCATGTGTCAGCTGACAGCCATTAGAAAGACAAGTGTCTGGATGTAGAGATTGTAATCCTAGAAGACTTTGTCTCTTTACAATTCTGATAACACAACCTTGGATTCATTAGGCCTGTGCCCAGCCCTCAGGGAAGTGCTCATTTGACAGATCATCATTCCGTGTCTAATTCCTGGAGGAAGAGGAAGAGGAAGAAGAAGGACTTCTCATGATAGATACAAAGATTTATTGTAACACTGTGGTAATTAAGATAGCATAAAACTAGTGAAGGCATCAAGAAACTGACCATTTCTTTTAATAGAACCACATACATATAAAACTTTGATATATAGTGGGAGTAGCCTGGCAAATCTGTGAGGGAAGGAAGGATATTTCAGTAAACGTAGTTGGAAAACTTAGTATCCATGTGGAGAAAATGAATTTGGATTCTTATTTCAGAGCATTCAAAGTCTAAACACAAAATATGTTAAAAACTGGAGTATCGAAAGCAAGGCTTGAAGTTTTGGAGAGGGCGGCGGGGGTGTGTGGGTTACATGGGTATTAAGGAGGGCACTCGTGATGAGCGCTGGGCGTTATATGTAAGTGATGAATCACTAAATTCTACTCCTGAAACTTAAACAAACAAACAAACAAATAAATAAAAGTTTTGGGGGAAAAGAAGGTGACTATCTTTGTAAAGCAGGTGTAGGTGGGATACCTTCTTAAATAAGACAAAAAACCTCTCTAACCGTAAAGGAAAAAAAGATGAGAAATAACAAGCACTGGGAAGGATATGGAGAAAAGTTTCTTTACGCACTGTTGGTGGAAATGTAAAATGGGACAGTTGCTGTGGAAAACCGTCTAGCAGTTCCTCAAAAAATTAAAAATAGAACTACCATCTTACCCAGAAATTCCACTTCTGAGTATATACCCAAAGAACTGAAAAGGTTTGGAAGGGATATTTGTACAGCCATGTTCATGGCAACACTATTTGTGATAGCTACACTATTCGTGATAGCTCAAACATGGAAAAAAATCAAGTGTCTATCAATGGATGAATGGACAGACAAAATGTGGTAGATTCATACACTCGAATATTTTTTCAGTCCAAAAAACAAAGGAAATTCTGACATTTGGTACAACATGGATGAACATTGAGTAAGTTATGCGAAGTGAAATAAGCCAGCCACAAAAGCACAAATGTTGTAAGATCCACTTATCTCGGGTACTTAGAATAGTCAAAATCATAGGCACAGAAAATAGAATAGTGGTTGCCAGGGGCTGAGGAGAGGAATGAGGAGTTAGTGTTTAATGGGTACAGAGTTGCAGTTTACAAGATGCAGAGAGTTCTGGAAGTGGGTGGTGATGATGTTTGCACAACATTATACATGCATTTAATGTATGGAAATATATATGCAAAAATAGTTTCAGATGGTAAAATTTGTTATGTATATTTTACCACAGTTATAAATATTAGGAAAAAAATATATTTGGACCAAGAAGCCTAAAAAGACCAACCATAGAATAGGGTCTTAATTTCAGTTTGAGAGATGAGAGCTTCTCTAACTGGACAGTAGTGTTTAAAGCCCTCTCTGCACATTTCCTATCTACTCCAGGGGAATGAAGCAGGATTGTGAAAGATGGCTGCCTGCTTTTGTATTGCCCGTTGCACATCCCAATCGCACATCCCAAAGTTCTAAAACGGCTGTAAGAATTGCTTGTTTAGGGGTTCCTGGGTGGCTGAGGAGCATCCGACTCAGTTGATCCGACTCAGTTGATCCAACTCAGTCAGCTGATCAGCTCAGGTCATGATCTCACAGTTGGTGAGTTCAAGCCTTGCATCGGGCTCACTGCTGTCAGCTCAGAGCTCACTTTGGATCCTCTATCCTCTGTCCTCCTCTCTGTCTGTCCCTCCCCAGCTTTCTCACTCTCTCTCAAAAATAAATAAACATTAAAAAAAAGAATTGTTTACTTATTCAGGAGTAACTTAGCCAGGCAACAGTTTAGACCTAAAGAGTATTTCCTAAGAAATCTAGGTGTGTAGTTCCCTGAGTCTTCTTTGGAGAGTACTGTTGTCTCCAAAGGTTCTGGGAGGTCATGGCTTCTAAATTTCCTGTCATCCATCAGTGGAGTAGACATTGCTAATGAAAAACATGCTGGAATACTCTTTCCAGCCTACTTGCATCTAGCATTTGCCTCAGTCTTATTAAGTGTGTTTAATGAAACCCACCCTCATTATAGCTAAAAATGAAGTAAGAAAGAAAAATTATAACCAAACTACCTCTTTTGGTTTTTTTACATTTATTTATTTTTTGAGAGACATAGAAAGACAGAGCACAAGTTGGGGAGGGGCAGAGAGAGAAGGAGACACAGAATCCGAAGCAGGCTCCAGGCTCTGAGCTGTCAGCACAGAGCCTGATGTGGGGCTCGAACTCACAAACCGTGAGACCGTGACCTGAGCCGAAGTCGGACGCCCAACCGACTGAGCCACCCACGTGCCCCACCAAACTACATCTTTAACATTCTAGTCAAAACAATTGTATGATTTAGTATAGCTATTCACGTTTTAAGTTGTTGCTTTAACAAAATTGAGGCAAAGAGAAAGAAGAGGATACACTGTATTGTATCTACACTCGTATAATATGGAAGGTCATTTGTCACTAGCATAGAATATACTCTCATTAACTTTTTGTTATTTTATTTTTTAATTTTTTTAGTGTTTATTTATTTTTGAGAGAGAGAGGCAGAGCATGAGCCGGGGAGGGGCAGAGAGAGAGACATACACACACACAGAAACTGAAGTGGGCTCCAGGCTCTGAGCTGTCAGCACAGAGCCAGACGTGGGGCTTGAACCGTGAGATGACGGCCTGAGCCTAAGTTGGGGGCTTAACTGACTGAGCCACCCAGGCACACCTCTCATTAACTTTTTAGAATAAAATTTATGCCAAAGAATTTTTGAAATGATAGGCTGCAACCTTAGCTTGACAAGGCTTATTTCACATCTGAATTGCTTCTCTCTTAGAATTCAGTCCTCAAGGCAGAGAAGAGTCTGCCTCTGACTCTGTGCCTTCTCCATCAATGAGACCTCTGTCAGCACCGTATAAATAATTAATTATTATTAATAACCACCATCACCATCATCTCTGTCTCTCACTCCTGAACGTAGCCAGCACTTTTTTGATGAACTGCAGGGAACAGGTTTATTATTTAGTTGCTGTGATGAATAGGAAGTGGCAAGCATGCCCAGGGCCACAGAAAAATTCCAATAATAATAAGTGGGTAGAATAGCTTCTGTGCCGTGTGAATACAAGGCTATTTGCAACGTAAAAATTTTTAGTGACTTGAAAATTATAATTAGGATATTTTGAGTTTCAGCCTCTGTAGAGTGTCAGGAATTTAGTTTTGGGTTTTAATCAATAAGCAGATTTTTGGTGAGTTTTTCCTACTTGTGAAGTGCCTCAAGCAACACATTCTGAAAGAGTGCCCTTTTTTCCTCTCTATGCCTAAAACTAAGCTCATGTCAAGAAACCATTTCCTTCCTTTTCTGATTATATTGATATATTTATTTTCCTTCTATATTCTCCAAATTATTCTCAAAATGTATAATTATTTGAAAAAAACGAGGAATATATATGTATATATTACATACACATATATACATAATATATATGTATATATGAACATTCTGACAGATCCTTTAGGTGGGATAGGAAATAGACAATGGATTTCCTTTTATTAACCGTTACGGAAATCTTGGTGTTTAATGCTCTTCACACACACACACACACACACACACACACACACACACAATATCTAATGAAATAAAAAAAACACCTGAAAATAGTGAAAATGAATAGAAAATTCACCAGCAATGACAAAACAGAGGAAGTCGTACTACATATCCTAAACCTCAAGGGGTAGTAGGGAGGACAGGATCAAAGGATTCAGGGGAGATTCCTAGCCCCACTTCCACTACCACATGCTAGAAGCAGCACAGGTGAGTTGACAGCATCCTAAAAACACTCTCAAATCGTCTGATAATTGCAGAAAAGTCACTGCGGTGGTTTCTTCACTGTTTCCCCATTTCAGATGAGGGAGAGCAGAAATGTTGGCGAGGAGATATAAATAAACAATGAGAGCTAAAGCCCTTTCATGAAATACTCCACAGTTCTTTGGGGAAAGATTTGAACGCCAAGAGTATCCTGGACATTCCACCCATCCCAGAGAGGACAGATCCAAGTTCCATCAGCAAAAGTTTCATATAGCTTCACTTCAGAAGAGCTTTTTTGTCTCCACATCCCCCAAGCTCCACTTCCCAGAACTACGAGGTACAGTACTCCATGAGTACAGCCTAAGGAGCTAAACTAGAGATTTTACCTATATCATATTAGAACAAACAGAAATTTTGACAAAGAATCCCGTATTAAACATGACCAAAATAAATGTGAAACTATATGAAGCCATCTGATCCTGGACTTTCCTCTGTTGGGAGGTTTTTGATTACTGATTCAATTTCCTTACTCATTACTGGTGTGTTCACATTTTCTATTTCTTCATGATTCAAGCTTGAATCATGAAGAATATTTGTTCCCAGAAAATTGTCCACTTTCCAGGTTATCTAATTAAGCATTGTCATTATGAGTTTAAAATTCATAATATACCGCATGTAACACTTTAAAGTCTTGACCTAACTTTACTCTGATTCCAGAGAATTCTTTACGTGTAATAAAAAACAAAAAAAAAATCTTTGTTTTCTCTTTCTATATATAGATATTTTGTTTCTTTTTTGGCTAACTTCTGAAAAAGGAAAAAAACTAGGATATTAAATGTCATTATTTTTCAGTAATGCATTTATTTTCTCACCCTGTTAGAAAATTATACAATAAATAAGTGATTTTTGTCAATCTATTAAACATAGAGGAGGATAATTGAAAAAAATACGATATTTCAATGGCTGAGCATCAAAGCTGATCTTCTCAATGGAAAAGTATAGAATTAAAGTTATTTTAATACGCTTAACTTTATGTGTATTCATTTATAAGTTGCATATATACATGATGACAAAAATGCTAAGTTAAAATACTGAATAATATTTAATGAAAGAAAGTAGAATAATTAAAGTCAATTCTGTATTTTTGCTTTTCATAAGATTCTAGGGCAGACGAGGGGTGGGGCATTGATGAATAAGAGGATGGTTCTGTTGCATGGAGCTTACTTTCCACCAGGAGAGAAAGCAAACCAATTAATTGTGCAGTTTGAGGTAACACAAATGGAACTGAAATTATTGATGTTGCTTAAATGTAACCACAGATTACATGGCAAGGGAGGTCCAAGGAAAAGCAGATGTAAAACCAAACTCAAATTACATTACAACACAGGATATGTTAAAAATAGAACGCAAATCAAACAGCAGCAAAATCTTGATTTTAAATGATGTCCTATGATTGACTGAGATTGATTTTATGAGCTATTTCTTTGAAAGGTCCAGTTACAGATATCTTAAAGATGGTGTCATTATAGAGACTTACACAATAATTAGTTCCTCCAGCATTTTCTAGTTCTAAAAATTCAAGGGGAAGGGTGTGTATCCTGAAGCAACTAAAGATTCTAACTTGGTAATCGCTTAGATTTCAGCGTGTGAGTATTTAAGAACAAAAATATGTTAAGGAGGAAAGGGCTCCTACCAGCCACACCTTTCTGTATTTTATTTCCATAGTTATTTTCAGGAAAAGTCGTCAGACTTGGAAGTGGGCAAAATGCCCGTGGGTATCCTTACAGGAGATTGCTAGGTGTTATGGCATGCTCTCTGGGGAGTTATCTGATTTCCCCGTGCATATGTAGAGATGTGCATCTCTGACTGTCTCTTCAGCCACTAGAGTGATTTATGACTTTGCAGAGGTAAAATGCTAAGTTGTAGGAAACTGAGAGTAATGCAAATTATTTTCATCTGCGGTGATTTATACTCTGTAGAAAAGACTACAAGCTTTACATTTTATTACGTTATAGGATTTTAAATTGCTTGGTATTTATTAGCAATGTTTCAGAATTTGTAATGGACCTTATACATATATGTCTGCTTTCCAAATTCACTTTAAACTGGTTCTAATATCTTATTAATTTCCTCACAAATTAATGAGTTAAATGAAATCTTTATGTTTGTGTGAGAGTCATGGCTTACTATTTTAAAAACAGCCACTCTGGAAAACAGTGTGGAGGTTCCTCAAAAAATTAAAAATAGACCTACCCTATGACCCAGCAGTAGCACTGCTAGGAATTTACCCAAGGGATACAGGAGTACTGATGCATAGGGGCACTTGTACCCCAATGTTTATGGCAGCACTCTCTACAATAGCTAAATTATGGAAAGAGCCTAAATGTCCACCAACTGATGAATGGATAAAGAAATTGTGGTTTATATACACAATGGAGTACTACGTGGCAATGAGAAAGAACGAAATATGGCCCTTTGTGGCAACGTGGATGGAACTGGAGAGTGTTATGCTAAGTGAAATAAGCCATACAGAGAAAGACAGATACTATATGTTTTCACTCTTATGTAGATCCTGAGAAACTTAACATGAACCCATGGGGGAGGGGAAGGAAAAGGAAAAAAAAAAAAGAGGTTAGAGTGGGATAGAGCTAAAGCACAAGAGACTCTTAAAAACTGGGAACAAACTGAGGGTTGATGGGGGGTGGGAGAGAGCGGGGGGGGTAGTGGGTGATGGGTATTGAGGGGGGCACCTGTTGGGATGAGCACTGGGTGTTGTATGGAAACCAATTTGACAATAAATTTCATATATTTAAAAATAAATAAATAAATAATAAATAAATAAATAAAAATAAAGTATTATGAATTGACCATAAAAAAATAAAAATAAAAATAAAAATTGTATTTAAGCAAAATATAAATTGACCTAAGTGATACCTGCATTTTGGCAAGATGGCGATGATTCTTTTTGTTTTGTTTTATTTTTGTTAATAACAAAAAAAAAGAGAGTATTTCAGAAAAGGTCATATACTGAATGTAAAATTCACCTTAAAATTTTATTTTGTGAGTACTTACATTTAAATTTGTTTAAATCACTAAAATGATTAACAGACCCTTAATAATAGGAAATGTGGTACATTCTTTATGACTCTACCTAAATAAACTAATACTTGAATAAAGTTACCATCACTAAAATGTACACCTCCTTATTGTTCTTAAACAATTTTAAAAGCACTTCCAACTTAGTATTTAATTTACAATCTTAACACAGAGGCGGATAGGATAATGTGTCACATTCTATTTAAAACAAAACAAAACAAAACAAAACAAACATCAAGAGGTTAAATGGCTTGTGTTCGCATAATTAAGCAGGGAAGAGTTTGTAATACTAGAACCAGAACTCTGGTCTTGTTACATGATCGGATTGTGCAGGTCTCTATCCTATAGTATATACTGAAATTATGGATGAAATGTTACTCCCACCTTTTTCAATTTTGCTCAGTGGGTGCAAGTTACTTGGCTCAAGTTGGTGAGAAGATTCTTTTTCACTAAATAATGCAAGAGTTGCAAGTGACACAGAGGAAAAGAACAAGGGGCTTTTGTTTTATCAGCATAGCTTGTGCAGAATTTGGCTATTTTATAATTTAAACAAATTTCAAAATAGCAGCTTTGGTTTGAATGTGTTTTTCTTTTTCTTTCTTTCTTTTTGCAGTTAGTATTTTTATGGATCAAATTCATCTTTTTAATCTTTCTGAATTAAGGAGTGAAGTAAAGAGCAGGGCATTCCCAACATTTGGATGAAAAGATTTTTTTTTTCATTACACAAAACCTTGACATCTTGGGGTGGGGGGACAGATGAAGGTTAATAAATAATGAAATCTGATAGTTTCTACCATTTGAGGATCTGGGCAAACTTCAGAGAAAAGAACATTTATTATTTTATCAATTGAATAAATACCTTTCTGAACGCTTTCTGTGTCAGCCATTGTGACAGGTGCTGGCATAGAGAATACAGTATGGGATAGATTTGTTGTTTGAATGTAAGGAAATTTTAGCAAAGGAAACAAAAACAGCAAATAGAAAAAAAGAGACAGTAGCTTGAGAAGTGCCACAACTGGGCACAGATCACGTGGTGCATATACAGATCACGTGGCGCATCAGAACAGAGACCCGACCCAGGTCCTGGTGGGCCTGGAAGATGATGGCTCAGGGGCAAGAAATTTGTAATAAACAACTTATTTTACATTATTTAACCTCAGTATCCTCATCTTAAGATTTCAACTAATATCTCCCTTACGGATCTGCTGTGCAAACAAACAAAAAAAAATTATGTATAGTGCCAGGCACATAAAGTGCACAATAAATGGTAACCATCATTATTACTCTTATTATGACTAATAATAAAATGGAGTTTGAAGGGTGAATAACAATCTCCTTTAGAAAAGGAACAAGAAGAGATTTCATAAAAACTCTTTATCATGACTGGATCTAGAGAGGATGAAAGAGATGCCAGAGATGAGCTAGAAGATGAGGAAGAAACCAGATTACATAGAACCTGGCAAACCACCTTAGGGATTTGGAATTTATCCCAAAGCGCATGAGCAGCCATTAAATATTTCAAGCAGGGGTGTGAGGTGTCCTGGTTTCCGTCTTAAGAAACCAATTCGACTACTGCTTGCAGTTGAAATGGGGCAAGTTCAAAGGATACGGGGACACAACTACAGAAATATATATGGCAGATGACCCTATCTTGAAGTGGCCTGGAGATGTTAGAAATGGAAAGAAATGGATAGAGTTGAAAGTTATTTTGCAGATAAAATCCACTATTTGGGGGCTAGGAGTGAAAGACGAGAGGGTAGGATACAGAGAACTGTGTCTTCCTTAGGAAAATGGGTGGCTAGTGGTATAGTTCACGGCCATTGGGATGCAGGAAAGGAAGAGGAAAAAGAACTGGAGGTGGAGGAAGAAGTTTCAGGGAGATTTAATGAGCTCAGGTTTGGAAGTGTTGGGTTCTAAGACAATCAGTGAAGGATCCTCATAGGGCCTGGATCTATGGTATCGACTGCAGCAGGGAGAGAATTTGCCAGAAATTTCTTTTTTTCCGAAAATTTGTCCGTAACCCTTCTTTTAAAAGTTTTTAAAAATTGTTTTATTACAGAAATCATTTATGGTCTTGGTCGATAAAAAAGAGTAAAAAATAAAAGACATATATTCCTATCAATGAAAGAAAAACACTTATATTTTTATCTTTTACTTGTAGGCCTTACATACATATAATTCATACTTCACAGAAAACAAAATGTGTCAACTTAGCTTTTTGTGTTTGTTCCAGATTTTCTATGAGTTGTTAAGAATATAACATATTTTAATAGAAGAAGTACTATACCTGTAATGTGTCAGCTCCCAATGCAGTCCATTGACTGGGGAAGCCTTAGTTTTTAATTTATCAAAGAGGAAATAGCATATATTTTACATTAAATGTCTAGTTAGCTAATGGGTCTATAATTATAATTATGAGAGGGAAGGAATCCGTTTACAAAACTTTGATAAACTTTGTCTAAGAAGATGGAAACTTATCTGCAGAAATCAAGATAAACAAGTTAGCAGCACTGGGGACAATCATTCAGAGTGGTCCTTGGATCATTTTGGGGTAGAAAATATTCCCACTATATAGAAAAACTATGATTTCTTCTACTTTTTCCTGAATAGAGATTGCATTTTACCATTCCAGGGATTTAAAATTCTAGGGTCACCTGGGTGCCTCAGTTGGTTAAGCATCTGACTCTTGATTTTTGCTCAGGTCATGATCTCATGGTTCATGAGATTGAGCCCCACGCTGGGCTCTGCACTGACAGTGTGGAGCTTGCTTGGGATTCTCCCTCCCTCTCTCTCTCTGCCTCTCTCTGTCTCAAAATAAATAAACAAAACATTTAAAATAAAATAAAATTCTAGGTAAAATAAGGCATTCACAGGTAAAATTATATATATAAAATATATGTAAAAATAAGTAGTTTAAACATGGCCACAGATTCTTTGCTACTCCTTCCATTGAAAAATTGAATCTGGGCAGAATCTATTGCTTGACTAATAGAAAACAAGAGAAAATGCATGAAAAGCAGTATTCCTGGATTTCTGAGATTAGAGAAAGCCTTGTAGCTTTTGCCTTGATCTTGTGGATCATTCATTCTGGTGGAAGAGGACTTCCATGCAAGAAGTGCAACCCTAAGACTCCATATTGTGAGGAAGCCCAAGCTAGGTACATGGAGAGAAGCAGATGCTGGACCTGCCTACGTATGACCTAGGTACCAGGTGTGAGTGAAGAAGTCTCCAGACTGGACTCCAGCCTCAGGTGCTATAATGGCTTAAACTTTAAGAGGGACCCCAAGCTGAGCATATGAACCTATGGGACCATGAGTGATAAAGAATGGAGCTACTAAGTTTTGGAGTAGTTTCTTACACAGTAGTAAGTAGGTAATTGGAACACATGGGTTATGATTTAAAAAGAACCAGCCCATAGTGTCCTTATTAGTTTCATACCAGGAACATAAAATATCCCTTAAATATATAGTTTTGGTGAACTGAGAATTTCTGGAGAGGGGTCGACCCACATCAAGTCCTAGATCTACAACTCCAAGATGGAGACACTTGGACAAGTCAGTTAACCTGTCTGAGTCTTGGTTTCATCATCTATAAAATGAATGAGTGGGACAAAATGATTTCTAAAGTATTGTGGGGACCTAAAATTCTGAGTTAACAAATTGGTATCAATAACAGCAGTCCCGGGGCGCCTGGGTGGCGCAGTCGGTTAAGCTTCCGACTTCAGCCAGGTCACGATCTCGCGGTCCGTGAGTTCGAGCCCCGCGTCGGGCTCTGGGCTGATGGCTCAGAGTCTGGAGCCTGTTTCTGATTCTGTGTCTCCCTCTCTCTCTGCCCCTCCCCCGTTCATGCTCTGTCTCTCTCTGTCCCAAAAATAAATAAATGTCAAAAAAAAAATTAAAAAAAAAAATAATAACAGCAGTCCCTGGGGGCACCTGGGTGGCTCAGTCAGTTAAGCGTCCGACTTTGGCTCAGGTCACGATCTCATGGTTTGTGAGTTCAAGACCCACATTGGGCTCGGTGCTGATGGCTCAGAGCCTGAAGCCTGCTTCAGATTCTGTCCCCATCTCTCTCTGCCCCTCCCCCACTCAGGCATTCTCTTTCTCTCTCTCAAATATAAATAAATATTAAAAAAAATAATTAGCAGTCTCTGGTTACGTCTATTTTCTAATTCCCTGAGGCTCCTAAGTGCCATCATCAGCAAGAGGGAGGAAACAAGAAAATCATCAGCCCCATTGAAAGTGACTTGACTGTTTCATATATTCCCTGTCAGAAACTTTGGCTATGTCAGCATAACAGCCATGTGGTCAGAAGATATTTTGCTCAATCGTAATATCTCAGTATTAGGAAAATCAGATTCACGCACGACAGGCAAACCTATGCTTCGGAATTTTTTCCAGAAGGAGGCTGTGATGAGGATCTTTGCTATAAAGGAATCAGGTGCAAAGTTAGTTTTTGTCTAAGAAGTCCAAATGCTACAAAGACAATTTTTTAAAGGTTAAAGCACAAACCCTACAACTGACTCAAATCTTAGTTCACTAGAGTGGGCATGAAATTTCTTTCTAGGCCTAATGCCTCGTCATCAAGATCCATCTAAACCTCCACCTCGGAGGACTCTGGATTTGTTACATGAACAAATTTTTAATGAGGACTTACTAACTGTATCTTAAGCTGAATGCAGATGGCTGAAAGTGTAAGACCCATGTTTTTCTTTCAAATATCCCTCAGGGGAGAAGTACACAAAAAAAGTATGGTAATGAAGGAAAGGAAGGTGGGAGATGCTGATAATTGTTGGTTATATAAATAATCACCTTCCGGATTCAGCATGAGACTCTGGGGCAATCTAGTGTGGACCACTGTTAACTCCTATTCCAGCAGCACGTTTGATTCTAACCTGGGTCTAGCAACAGAAGATAGGTAAGCTGGAGGAAAGAGAAAATGGGAGACAATCTGGGAGACACGTTCCTGAGACAGTTTGACTTGAGAAGTGGGAGCAAGGTTACACACACACATGCAACCTGAATCTTGTTCCTCTATTAGAGACGCTGAATTGGTTATTGTTGCAGAATTCTGTCCCTGCTATTACTCCCATTACTAATTTTCTGACAAGAATGGAGTGGGAGTTGGGTAGTATTTCTACTCTGGCCATATGATTCAAGAGGCATTCACTCTTTACAACAGCAGATGAAATCAGACCGGGCACATACACAGCGCAACAGGATTTTCCGTTTTCTCGGTTTGTGTCTAATCTAAAGCCAGTTCTACTTGAATGCATCTGGAAACCTAGGAAATTAGGCCTATAGGAAGGCTAATTTGCATGAGAATCAAAATATCAGGTGACAACTAAATCAAGGTGTTCCTGGAGTACCTTTTTATTTGGCGATTCACTCTCTTTTTTTTAATGTTTATTTTTAATGTTTTTATTTTAATGTTTTATTTTTGAGAGAGACAAAGACAGAATGAGAGTGGGTTAGGGGCAGAGAGAGAGGGAGACACAGAATCTGAAGCAGGCTCCAGGCTCCGAGCTGTCAGCACAGAGCCCGACGTGGGGCTCGAACCCATGAGCTGTGAGATCGTGACCTGAGCCGAAGCTGGATGCTCAACCGACTGAGCCACCCAGGCTACCTGGTGATTCACTCTTTAAGTAAAATGCGTGTGCTGTCTACCTGTGAGCAATTTAAGTAAAATTGCTAAATGATTGCATCGTTGAATGGATGTGCAGCTTGAATGTCTCATATTTCAACATTGCTTAATTTGCACCTGAGCTCCAATGATACATACTATGTAGTCACACCTCTTCCCTAGACTACACAGCCTTACATACTAATTACTTTAACCCTTTGCCCACACATAATTAATTCTTTACTTATACCTTCTACTTAATATTTCTTACCTATAACAGTCCAGCTTTCCCACCTCATTCACCTTCCCCTAATGTTTCCACTGCTCATGCTTTAAGAAACAGATCAGGTATCATCTCCCCAAGCAAACTTTTACAACTTCACTAGCCTGAATGAGACACTCCATACACAGCACTCTGCAAACCTCTTTGATGTCCTGCACGAAATTGTTTTGTGGTGGTTTCTATACCCACACTCAACCGTGAGTGCAAGGACCTTGTTTTTATATGTGTATGTTCAAGGCTTGATTCAGTTTTCTGAATAAATAAATGAATGAGAGCTAGACCTAGAGAGACCTAGAAGGGATCTTCAGGGTGGGCAATGTTAGAAGTAATTCAACATGTCTATATTAGGTTCCCATTACTGTTATAATAAATTACCACAAGCTTAGTGACCTAAAAACAACACAAGCTGGTTTCCTTATAGTTTTAGAGGTTAGAAGTTCTAAAATCAAGTGTTGGCAGTGCTGCCTTTCTTACAGAAGTTCAAGGAAAGAATCTGTTTCCTTGCCCCTGCCAGATTCTGGAGGCTGGCTGCCTGCATTCTTTGGTTTGTGGCCCCTTTTTCAAACTCCAAAGCCAGGTGCGTAGTATCTTCGTAGCTCTCTGATTCTGGCCACCTTCGACCACGTATAGGGAAGGACCTCTGTGATTGTACTGGGGTTGCCTGGATAATCCAGGGGAATCTTTTCATTTCAAGATCCTTAATCACATCTTCAAATTCCCTTTGCCATGCTAGCTAAGTATCCACAGGTTTGGGGGATTATGACATGGACATGCTCATGGCATTGTAGGCATTGCAGGCATTTTAGGCATTGCAGGCATTGTAGGCATTGTAGGCATTGTTCTGCCTACCACACAGTATTGAGTTAGGATGTCCATTAGCAAAGGTGGTCTAGTGAAAGGTGCCTTGTTCAAGGCTGGAAGGAGGAGGCTCATGACATGACAAGATAAAACTTCCTCTTGCACTTCTACCTTTAGAATTTTGCCTTCTACATAAGGGATACTTATAAATAGAGGATAAACAGGATCCTTCATAGATACATTGGAAGAATTCATGACACAATGATCCTTGCCCTCATACTGAGGAAGCTTTCTTCCAATACACTCCTTTCTAGCCAAATGATAATAACAAATAGCAATATGCATCGTTATTTCTTTTCTTGATGGTGAGAATCATTGCTGAACCGAACATCCTTATATATCCTAGAAGAAGAGTGGCACTCAACTGCACATTTATATCATCTGGGAAGCTTTCCTTATTGAAAAACATTTTTTTTTTTAATTTTTTTTTCAACGTTTTTATTTATTTTTGGGACAGAGAGAGACAGAGCATGAACAGGGGAGGGGCAGAGAGAGAGGGAGACACAGAATCGGAAGCAGGCTCCAGCCTCTGAGCCATCAGCCCAGAGCCTGACGCGGGGCTCGAACTCACGGACCGCGAGATCGTGACCTGGCTGAAGTCGGACGCTTAACCGACTGCGCCACCCAGGCGCCCCTGAAAAACATTTTTTAATGCTTATTTTATTTTCCAGAGGGAGAGTGTGTACGCGCACGAGTAGGGGAGGGGCAAAGAGAGAGGGGGGACAGAGGACCAAAGCGGGCTTTGTGTTGACAGCAGAGAGCCTGATGCGGGACTGGGAGAACCATGAGATCATGACCTGAGCTGAAGTCAGACGCTCAACTGACTGAACCACCCAGGCACCCCTCATCTGGGAAGCTTTCTAAAAGTACTAATGCCTCAAATCTTACCTCCCCTTCCCCACCAAAGATGCTGATTTAATTGATCTGGGGTGGGTCCTGGCATTACTTTTTAAAAATCCTTCCAGGTGATTTTAATATTCCAGAGATTTCCACAGGCATGCCCACATCATAGGTGAGGCACTATAAGCTATTGACTTGGTAGTTACCCGGTGTTAAAATGAAAGGACTAAAAACTGCAAACTGTGCAAGTTCAGCATGACTAAACCATATTAAATTCTTCCAGACAATTTTCTCATATTTCAAAAAGTAGCCATAGTTCGAAATCTGAGATGATATGCATTTGTCTGTAAGTTCATGAATCTCACTTTACTTGTGATATAGACACAAGCGATATATTTCAGGAGGAATGATTTAAATATACTCAGGGTGTGGTGGGGCCTGAAGACATATAAAGTAAGAAGAAATTGAGCAGTGATCTTAGTTTGCTCAGAAGGTGGATAACACAGAGGGGAAAACCTCATTAATTGCTTCAGAATGGTTTTGTTCAGAAAGCAACGGAAGGCCGTTTGGCTTTGGATGCGTCTGAGCAAACCAAGGGGCTTATAAATAAGAAGAAAGGCTCAGACTATTTCTATGTATGGAAAATGACAAGGTTTCCCAATGCATCACTGCTTTGGCAATGTCTATGTAATTATATTGTTCTTTAAAACTGCACTGCGAGATTCATTACCTGTCAGAATGGCAGCCACTTTACTTCTTAAATCAAAATCATTAGCAATTTTATTATGCAGGGAGATACTATCTTCTAAACTAGTAGCTATAAAGTTAGTATCTAAGTTGTAAGATATACTTTATCCTTATCCTACGCACCCAGATCCCTAGCTTCTAAATATAATACCCACACATTTGGTTACGTATCAATTGACTTTTAAACAATTTTTTGGTGATGATGTTTTAAAGCATTAATCCCTGGTTGGATAGTTGGACAAAATAAAGGGAATTCAAGAAATAGTCTAGCTTCCAGTACTGACATTCCTGCTGAATGTGACTACGTTAAGAGCTTGGATTTCTTTTTGTCTGTGTGTTCACACTTCAGGTTGTAACTCTTGGCACACTTAAAAAATGGCAGAGAACTCCCCAGAAACTGATGGTTCTGTGACAGCGTCATCTTTGGTAGGTCATAATTTTTAATATACTTCAACATATCCTTCTGAACTTTTCATTTGAGTGCCTGCCATACTGCCTATGGCTCAAGAACAGAAGAGTCACAGCAGTAGTTGGAGATAACAGAACCTTCACAAATATAGGAGTCATTAGGGATAGAATGTTCTGCGTGCCGGAGGAACCATCTTTTTGAGGTATAGTACCTTTAAAAAATTTTGATTAAGTTCTTATCTATTTGGGTGAGTCACTCGGTGAAGGGGCTACAAAAAGCATCTTTGCCAACCTGGATTTTGAGATTTAATATAAACGAGTACCTGTGTGGGTTTTCCTAAAAATGAATGAACAGATATGAGACAAGTCCTATTTTCCATATGTAGCCCCATATGTAATTTTAAGAATCCCACATATTTTAAAAGATGCTCCACTTTTTACTCTTTCTATTCAAAAACATCGCTGGGCATTTTTTTTTCTCTCATTGCTCCTCAGGCAGGAAAGCAGCATTGGACCATAATTAATACCCTAAATATAGTTAAGTGGAAAGTATAACACGTGCCAGACACAAATGGTCCACCTGACACGTAAGCTCTTTCATATGTGTTCTTCCTCTATTTCCAGTTCATCAGACTTTGGCCTATATTAAAATGGAAGACATGTTTTTATTTTCCCACAATACGACCACAATAAAGGACTGAAGAGGAAACTGGAATTCGTCTTGCAGCTGCTTTTATTTCTGTGCCTCACTGCAAGCTATAGTAAAGGTGAAAGCTCGTGTCAGGGAGCAAGGGACACCTTCCATTTCTCTAATGCACCACAACCGTGAGACAATCATGTTGGCAGATCCAGTCTCAGTGGTTTTATTGGGAAGAAGGGAAAAGTGCTCTAATGGTGTCCTCTGGGCTCGAAGGTAAAGCTTGTCAGAAAGACAATGCCTTGTCTTCCACATGAGGAATGGGCCTTTTCATTCTGTTTGTGAAGGGTATTTATGCTTCTTTATAATACGCGGTGTTTCTTCTGTGTGCCTTTTACTGGAGAAGGTTTAAAGCTTTGCTACCAGTAGCAAACACAGCCAGAGGCAAGAGGCCACCTCCATGAACAAAGGTGGGCAAACAGAAAAAGGGGACTTCCTTAAGGGGAAGGAAATATGAAATGGGCGGGGGGGACAATTTCTGGAGCACTGCCCACCCACAATACCACCGTAGGATTTGCGTGGCCTTCAATCTTTGCAATTTCTTATGGTTTTAAATTTTCTGCCTGAGTTTGTCTTCCCTGGGACCCTTGTCACGTATTCTGGTGTTGGAAAATTAATTAATGAAGGTATTCTTTTTAAACTTGGCTGCGGTACTGCTGTGCTTCCAGAGATGCATCCAACCAGGATCATAAATATCAAGCTCGGATGCCTGTGCATTCATAGAACCACATTATTTTAGAATTGCCACAGTTCTTGGACATAGTCCAGTTCTAGTTCATCATTTTACACCTGAAAAATAAAAAAGAAAAAAAAAATGGAGGTCCTCCAGTGAGGATTTTTCAGTCATGCTTAAAAATTCTGAGTGTGGTTTTGGAAACACAAACTGAGCTAGGTGATGGCCTTAAGTGGCTCCCAGGGGCTTTTTTGGGCAGGATTTGTCTCCTCTAAAAGCAAAAACGCACATATATATTAAAAAGGCCCTTGGTCTAAAGTACAATGACTGGAACGTGCATTTGTTGATTGAATTAATAAGACAAAATGTGATCCCTTGAAGGACTGCCTAAAATGGCTCCCAATTGTGAGTTAAGACATTTCCAAGCACTCCTCTGTAACAGGTAACACATAAAATGAACAGGTAACATGGGGGAGCATCATTCTGGTCGTACCGCCACCTGAATCCACATTGCTTAGAGCAGTGCTTCCCTAGAACTGCCTAAAGAGTGATGTTAATCTCAACAGATTTTTTTTTCAGTCCAAGGCTAAATGAAAATTTAATAAAATAGGAGAGGTGAAATAATTCCTAAATATTTTAAATTCTCTCAGTTTAACATATAATCTCCTTTTTCCTAAAATGAACTCCTTTCCATTTTTCTGATATTAAAATATATTATATTATGAAATAATTATGCTAACATATGGTAAGTTTTTTTCTTCTATCATCTTTATTGGAAAAAAAATTGATAATACTATATTTAACTGGTCCATGAAGCCAAAAGTTTGGTAATTCTTGATTTCCACACACCAGGTAGCTTTTGACATGTTAAGGACAGAGGCTAGTGGGTGAGTAGGGAGGCCCTGTGCCTGGCTGCTGGGGGTGACAATGAGGGCAATTTCATTGTCGAGAAAACTAGTGGGCTACCATAAGCTGCTACCTTTGCCAGAAAAACGTGGCCCTTTGATTTTCTATAGCACACACAGTTCTCAGATTGTTCCTCTTTGCTATCCATTATGAAACATTTTTTATTTTCCATACTTTTTGTTCTAGTCTGGGTAGCGTATGCTTCCTGCCTGACCGAGACATACTATGCCTGGATTTCTTTTTTTTTTTTTTTAAGTTTATTTATTTATTTGAGGGAGACTGCATGTATGCATTTGCATGTGTATGTGAGTGGAGGAGGGGCAGAGAGAGAGAGAGAGAGAGAGAGAGAGAGAGAGAGAGGGAGAATCCCAAGCAGGCTCTGCGTTGACAGCATAGAGCCCAATGCAGGGTGCTGTCTCCTAAACCATGAGATCATGACCTGAGCCGAAACCAAGAGCTGGATGCTTAACTGACTGATCACCCTGGTGCCCTTTTTATGCCTGAATATCTAATACCAATGACAATAGTCAGTACTAGCTGTGAAATTGCATGAAACTTGCTTAGCTTCTTTAAATTTCAGTGACCTCTAATGTAAGTGGAAATAATATCGATAACCAATTTATAGGGTTACGGAGAGGACTGAATAACATTACATATGTATTAGTGCCTGGCACTTAATAAATGGTAACTTATTCTTTATATAAGCTTATATATATATAAGACACAATATATAAGTGACATATATTTGTGTATACATCATACATATAAAAGTCATATATACACACTGTATATATACTATATATACTACACACTTTATATTTACATGTAGTATGTGTATATATATGAATATGTATATATGTATATATCCAAACATATAACTGTACAAATGAATACGTGTAATGTATACAAACACATATGACATATTAAATGAGAATACAATAAAATCAAATGGTAAATTGTATAAATTTAAACAAGGGAGAGATAATGGGACATACTCTATACAGGTGTTTAGGAAAGCTTCATGGACTAGTTGGAGTTCTTGCTATGCCTTGAAGGCTGGAAACCAGGACAGAGGGATGAAGCAGATATTCAGAGACATTTTATAGAACGATCATGGGATCTGAAGTTGTAGGTCTTCTACTTAACAAAATAAACGGTTGGCATTTATTCTGACTGTAAAAAGTTGGTACAATGTGAATAGCTATACCTTTTCAAAACTAAGCTCTTCTCAATTATATCAGTGAAAAGTTTAAAACAGTGAATTGCCTTTATGTCGTGGAGATTTCTTTCTGCCCCAAACATTAAAGTCCATAGATATTAAAATGAATCCAAAAGGCACGCTTTAAGCCTGTTTTATTAAAAGAACAAATGCCATATTCGTTGAGGACTTGTGGTAGTTGTATACAAATGCATCTGTTTTGCATTTCATTAACAGCATCAAAGGCATTTTTGCAGGATTTTCTGATTTGCCTTCAACTTTTGCAATACTAAAAAGCATTTAGAAATGAGCCTTTATTTTTAGCATGTTTTAGGCTAAAGTGGTAGGATATATTTAAGGTATTTCTTTGGAGATTGATTAGACTTTTGTGTGGATATTGCCAATTCAAGTCCTTTTCTAGAATCAAGATAGTATTAAACTTCATTTTGACTCCATTGTGCAGTGGGAAGCACTTTCAACAATAGCCAAATTATGGAAAGAGCCTAAATGTCCATCAACTGATGAATGGATAAAGAAATTGTGGTTTATATACACAATGGAGTACTACGTGGCAATGAGAAACAATGAAATATGGCCCTTTGCAGCAATGTGGATGGAACTGGAGAGTGTGATGCTAAGTGAAATAAGCCATACAGAGAAAGACAGATACCATATGTTTTCACACTTATGTGGATCCCGAGAAACTTAACAGAAATCCATGGGGGAGGGGAAGGAAAAAAAAAGAGGTTAGAGTGGGAGAAAGCCAAAACATAAGAGACTCTTAAAAACTGAGAACAAACTGAGGGTTGACGAGGTGGGGGGGGAGGAAGGGGAGGGTAGGTGATGGGTATTAAAGAGGGCACCTTTTGGGATGAGCACTGGGTGTTGTATGGAAACCAATTTGACAATAAATTTCATATGTTGAAAAAAAAACATTGTGCAGTGGGATCTTCTTGAATGTTTCCTTACCAATTGCACTTCTGCGGGTTGTAAGGGCCCACCTCTTCCATAATATTTTCAAAGAGAAAAAAATCAGGAAATGGATTCCCACCCAACTCCGGACACTCACACGTCTGCTTTAAATACTTGTCACTTTTCGAGGATGCTTGTGTGCACTGGACTACCTATGAATGGTCATTTGAGGACAGGAACCAAACACAGGATCAGTTTACAGAACTTGATGTTTCAACTGTTCCACTTCAAAATGAACAGCAGGTCTCTTATCACTCATTCACTTTTACGGAGTTAGCTATCGCTTCTTACCCATCCTTTCAAACTTCCCAAACATGAATCTCCAGACATAACATCACTTCTGTTCTTAACTGTATTTCTTACTACTCTCTTCCGGGTTTTTCTACTCATTACTCTTTTTATTTTAATGTTTATTTATATTTTGAGAGAGAGACAGAAAGAGAGAGAGAGACAGCAAGGGAGGGACAGAGAGATAGATGGAGACAGAACCCAAAGCAGGCTCCGGGCTCTGAGCTGTCAGCACAGAGCCTGTTGCAGGGCTTGAACTCACGAGCAGTGACATCATGACCTGAGCCAGTCAGATGCTTAACCGACTGAGCCACCCAGGTGCCCCTTCTACTCATTATTCTATCATCATTCCAAATTTAATTTGTCTAAAACTGAGTTTGTTTGTTCCCTTTTCCAAAACAATAACAAAACCCAAACCACCAAACAAACAAAAAAACAAAGAAACAGTCCTAACTCTCCATCTTCATTATTCACTGTATCAGTTGAAACATCCTTTCCACAGGCTGGAGAACTCAAATTCCTCTTTTTTTGTTTCCCTCTCCTATATAGTCCTTTGAAGTGTCTTTCAGATTTAGCCAATTCTTCCAAAAGCATTAAGCTTCCCCTGTCTTTAATCCATTAGACAGTGAGGTGGATCTTTTGAAGGTGCACTTTTCATCTTGCTTTACTTAGGAGTTTAGTAACTTTGTTACTTAATCCACAGACTCACATTCCTCTGTCTGATTTTCCAGGTTGTCTGTTTCCTGTTTCCACCCTATCTATCAACTCAACTTTGCTGCCAGACACGGGCCACCATGCTGACACACATAAATGCACAGCCATCTAAGTCAAACCATCCTGCTTCTTCTCCTCTACACGCCACCCTCAGCTTTCTCTCCATTCATGGATTCACACTGATGACAGTGAGCAAATACCCTCCTTTCGCCTTCTGCTATATAAACGTTATGACTTAGTTTGGGGACCGTTCCAAGGGGTCAGTTTGATCTCTTTGATGCAGCTTTTCCGATTACTCAAGTCCATCTTATTTTCTTCCCTCTTTGAAATGGGTAAAGACAGAAATTCACAAACTATTACTTAATTGTTCTGATTGTTTCATGTATATTTATGTTTCGTGAATACTTCTGGAGCCTATTCCCTAAGAAGGAATACTAAGCACTTATTTTTGCACATAGTAAGTAGTGATTTTTTTGGCAGTTGGTTGACTATGGCTCCCTGTCAGGACTTAAATATCATATTCAGGTTCTTGGTAACCATAGTCTTGCTCACTCTAAAATAATTGGTATAAAAACTGGTTCTTCAAAAAAATTTTTTTAAAGAGTAAGTCAATCCTTTGAGAAGCTGAAGTGGCTTTCAGCCTGGGTCTAAAAATCATCACGTTCTTCAAAAAGTCATACATGAGAAATTCTGAAGAGAGTGCTTCACAATCTATAAGATAAAAATTCACATTTATGCTTTCATCTTTATCCAAATACATCAGTACTGAAGAGACAAGACCATAAATAGAAAAAGGCCCTGAAGGCAGCAGCTACAGACACCGAACAAAAAGCAACGTAAAAACAATGCAAGAAAGGGACTGTGGTACCGCGTGTCGATCGTTGGAAACACACTTGCAGTTACAGGAGAGCAATTCATGCCACAAATACTTATCAGACATTTACACAAGAGAACTCACTTTCCAGTTATTATACATTGCAAAAAATAAAAGATCAGGATGGAATGCAGCAATAGAGGCAAGGATGTATATACTTATATACATAATCATATATGCATATGATTTTATACACACACACACACATATATATATATATATATATATATATATATATATATATATATATTAATACAAAGGCTAGTATTTCTTAGGGACCCACCATGTGCCATGCACTGTGCTTCATATATATCATCTCATGTAAAAAATCACAGAAATCCTAAGAAGTAGATATTTTTTTCTTCTTTAAGGAAAGAGACTTAGAAATTTTAATTTTCTCACCCAAAGTTACACAATAACTGGTGGAAATCCAGTTCATGTCCAGTTCTGACTTCAAACATCTTTACCATGTTTAGAAGGAACAGTAGCACTTTGGTCGATGGAGACAAGCATAGAGGAAGTTTGGGAACAGTGCTAGGCAGGGGCATCAGCATTAGAGCTAAAGCAAAAAAGGCAGGAATTGATAGTTTACCAGTGTAACTAGATTGTTCACTACTGTTGAGGTTAGGGGGTAGATGAGAGAAGCAAGGGGGTGAGTTGAGGAAAGTCATACCATAGAACGACATTGTCCAGAGTTTGGACTTTATCATAAAAGTAACAGTGACTCACTGTGGATGCTAAGCCTGGAAACATAGTCAGACTTATATTTCAGGAAGGTCACTGTATTGGCAGTCTGGGGGATGGTTATGACATGGAAATTGGAAGGGCATGGAAATATTTAGAATGAGAGAAGTTGGGATCCTGAACTAAAGCTGTATAAGGGCATATGGAGAGGATGCAAGAAACTCGAGAAATATCTTTTGAGGTGGAATTTATAAGGCCTAATAGATAAGGTGAGAAATAGAAAAAGTAGAAGCTAACATGACCTAAGATGGTACAGACTATCCTTAGCCCACTTAATTGTTTTATGGGAAGAGAGAAGAGTGAGCCTCAGGCTGGGAGCCTCCATTTATAATTTCATCCTGGGCCCCTCAGTTATTAAGGGTGAGACTTCTCTCAGGTTATTCGTTTTGGGTAATCAAGCGGATCATGAAATAACATGGTGAATATAGGAGAATCTGGTTTGAAGGAAAAGGACCAAACAACTTGGCTTGAGATATTTGTGACTTATCCAGTGAATGGTGACTCATAGGCAGGTGGATAAAGGTTATTATGTTGCTGTTTTTGTCTATTTTTTGTTTGTGTTTGCTAATAGCTTTCAGACCCCAACAGTTCCTATTCCCCTTCTGCCCCCACACCTAGGCAGGCTGATAAGAAAGCCTGACATTCCCTCTTTTGGTACCAGCACAGACTTAAACCTCCCCAACCCTAACCCACACAAAGGAAGCCTCACTCCAGTCTTCCCTCCAACCATGAGAAAACTCCAAGCTGGTTCCCCTACTCTGCCCGCTCTCAAGCCAATTTAGGACTGCTTTGGATCCTATTCTGTCTCCCAGCACAGCTTCATTATATGAATAATAAACTCTTTCATGCCTTCCTGATGTGTCTATAATGTCATCAAACCAAATTTTGCAAGGAAAATCCATACTGGCTCTGTGTGGGGCAAAAACAGTGTGATTTCTTCAAATGTATTCTACCAGTTCTCTCTCTCTCTTTTTTTAATGTTTATTTTTGAGAGACAGAGAGAGAGAAAGAGCATGAGTTGGGGAGAGGCAGAAGGAGGGGAGAGAGGGGATCCGAAGCTGACTCTGTGCTGACAGCAGTGAGCCTCCTGTGGGGCTCAAACTCAGGAACCATGAGATCATGACCTGAGCTGAAGTAGGGAGCTCAACTGACTGAGCCACCCAGGCGCCCCCATATTCTACCATTTCTTAATGGAGTTTTCACTGATCTTCTAGAGAACTTCCTTTCTTCTTTTTTAATGTTCATTTATTTTTGAGAGAGAGAGAGAGCACACAAGTTGGGGAGGGACAGAGAGAGGGGGGGAGGGAGGGAGAGAGAGAATCCCAAGCAGGCCCTGCACTGTTAGTGCAAAGCCTGACATGGGGCTGAATCCCATGAACCATGTGATCATGACCTGAGTCTAAACCAGGAATCAGACGCTTAACTGACTGAGCCACCTAAGGCCCCTGAATTTTATTTTTATTTTTTATCCAAAAGTTGCCAACATCCAGAAGGTCATCATCAAAAACAATGATTTTTATGACCTTATAGTTTTAAAAAATACCAGTCAGGACTTTTGTAGAAAAGTTCATTTCCTTTTATTTCTGAGTTGTGCTCCATTATACTGACACATCACAGTTTGTTTATCCATTCACCTGTTGATGGAACTTTGTGCTGTTTCTGCTTTGGGCTATTACAAATAAAGCTGCCATGAGCATTTACATACAAGTGCTTGTATGGACTTATGTTTTCATTTCTCTTGGGTAAATATGTAGGAGTTGAATAGATTAATCATATGGCAGGTATACACTTAACTTTTAAAAAAATTATAACACTGTTTTCCGAAATGGTTATAGTATTTAGCATTTCTACCAGCAGTCTATGTACCTCTAATTTCTTCCTATTCTTACTAACACTTGGTATGGTCAGACTTTAACTGTAGCCATTCCTATAGAGGTATATAGCGTTATCTCATTGTGATTTTATTTGCATTTCCCTAATGACTAACAATGGTTGTGCCTCTTTTTATGTGCTTATTTGCCATCTCTCTAGCTTCTTTGGCAAACTGTCTGTTCAAATCTTTTGCCCATTTTGGGGAGAAGCTGTTTCTTATTGCTGCTTCCTGAGATTTCTTTATATATTCTATATACTACTCCTTTATTAGGGATATGCTTTGCAAATATTTCCTCCCAGCCTGTGGTTTGTTTATCATTGTCATAGATATCTTTTCAACCTCATTTCTGTCTGTATATTTATATGCCAGTACCACACTGTTTGGGGTAGCTTTATCATGTTTTGATACTTGATGAGACTGGTTCTCCACCACGTTCTGAGGTCTCAAGGGTTTTCCTGGGTTCTCTTTCTAGTTTTCTTGCTCACATTAACATTAGAATTAACATACATAGTTTAAAATCTTACTCATATTGTTAATGGGATTATATTACACTTTGATTTACTTTAGGGAAACTGACATGTTTGTGATATTGAGCATTGTTTTTCATTAACATGATGTGTCCTTCAATTTGTTCAAGTCTTCTTTTTATGTTCTTATATAGCATTTTAGAGTTTTATTCATATTGATTTTATATATATCTTGTTATGTTTATTCCCAGGTAATTCATCTTTTCGGATACTATTGTAATGGCATCTTTCTAATTTCTTATTGTTTGCACACATGAATGACATTGGTTTCTGCATGTTAATTTTCAAACTACTCACCCCATTGAATTCTGTCACTATTTCTTTTTTTTTATGTTTAAAAAAATTTTTTTTTATTTTTGAGATAGAGAGAGACAGAGCATGAACGGGGGAGGATCAGAGAGAGAGGGAGACACAGAATCTGAAGCAGGCTCCAGGCTCTGAGCTGTCAGCACAGAGCCCGACGCAGGGCTCGAACCCACGGACCGTGAGATCATGACCTGAGCCGAAGTCGGACGCTTAACCGACTGAGCCACCCAGGCGCCCCAATGTCATCATTTCTAATAGTTTTTCAGTTGATTCTTTTGAGTGTTCCAGGAATATGATTTTATTTTCTACTTTTTAATTTCTACATTTTTAAATCCTTTATCTTTTCTAGTTGTGCTATTATTTCCAAGAAAATGTTAAGTAATAGTGGAGATAATAGTCATGGTTTCTGGTTTCTGGGTTTTTTTTTTATTTGTTTGTTTGTTTGTTTCTGTTTTCAATAGGTTTGTTTCAAGTGTTTGACCATTAAGCATGATACCAGCTTAGAAATAGAATTAGACTCATTTTTATTATAATAAAAATACTCTCATTTTTAGTACCTATTGGCTGCTAAAGGGCATAGTTTAGAGTTGAGAGAGATAAAAGTTATTTGGATCATTGCAAAGCTTCTTCTCAGAACACACATAGGAATTCTGCTATTTCTTTGTTTGGGTGGATAGAATTTTCTTCAGTTTTTGACATCAAGAGTGTAGATTCCTTACACCAAAACCCTTTAAGCCACAACATCTCCTGACACTTCTTCACTGTCCTTCTTAGTCAACAGTCCCTATACCAAGGGCCTGGGTTATAGACAATAGGATGACATGTGGTCATGACCTTTGCTCAGTCTCACCTTCCATGATTCTCGGTGCTATCAGCCTGGAACCTTCAGTGACACTTAGGCCAGTTCATGACTCTACACTCCAGCATTGTACTTAATGGATAGGTAGGGGCTCTAATATTGGGATTTCTTACAGTATAAGTTGCCCATGTTGGTTTTCAGGTTCCAGCTTCACTTTCTTAGCTAAATATGCTTTTCAGCAAGGAGTTTTTATTGTAGCAAATTATATATAAATCTTACAGTATTTTTTCTTCAATTTTTATACTCTGTGAGTTTTCCTTGGGTATAGGATCAGGAGAGTACACTTGTCTACATTTACTCTCTTATTTCAACTCAGAAATCTCCCACATTAGTTTTCAAATGAGCAAAATATGCTCTTTGCCCTTCAAAATAACTACTTTAAGAGATAATATGCTAATGCTAATGATATTTTGCAAAGGCTTAAAAAAATCCCTCCTTTGGAAATAAGTTTAGGATTAACTTTTGTTGTGACATATAAAATCCACCTAATTACTTCATAGTCATATTGCATTTTCTAATGTAAAATGATTCCATTCAAGCACTCACCTCACCCTATAGTCACTGAATAATTCTGGACCATATCTGAAAACTAAATTAATCACCAAACACTGAAAACTTAATACAATACTACTAACGATTTTCAAAATAAAAGTCCCAAGTATATTCCTTTTTCCTTTTCTCAGAGACAGCTCAAAAGGTACATTACTCTGCTATTTTCCCCAGGGATACAACTATATCCTTTAGAATTAATATTAGGCATAATTATCCATTTCATTTTTATGAGTTATGAATATTTTATGAGTTAGATACTTGTCACTCACCTTTAAAAATCTTTTAATATTATTAAGTTTCCAAACTGTATTTCATCACAGACTTGTACTGAGAACAGTTTATAGCTGATACATGAAAAAGGGCCCTAGTGATAAATAAGTTTGAGAATTATGCATAAACGAAGTTAAGCAAATTTCTCGGTTTCAGTACTTCTGATAAACCTTTATACGCTAACGTGTGCTGTGACTATCCAAGACAGATACACTACACAGCATTTGCCAGATTGGGCAAATGAGTCCCCTCTTTCCTTTTTTATCATTTATTTTCTATCCCTCCCAAAGTGTGCAATATTCAAATAAGAGCATTAATTTATAATGCAGCAAAGATTTCTCTTGTCTTTCTTCTCTATTCTTTTCCTTCTCTCTTTTAAATCATGATCTAATACATCAGCAGAATTTAGTGTAGAGAGAGAGACACAGAGGCTAAAGGACACTGAAAATTCTCATCAGCTTCTTTAATTTTTTTTAAAACATTGCTCTATAATGCAAATTTGTTCTTACCTCTTTTGCTTACCCTCAGTAGCTATTTATTACTAAAAGAATAAATTCCATGTGTGCCTCTTACATTTCTGGACTCATCTACACATGCTCTGAATGTTCCAGCAGCATCAGACAGCTTGTAGATCACCTAACAGGCCAAATATGTCAGGATGATCCGGCATGATAGTGTCAGGAGCCCTGCAGACCTGTTCCCCAGGGAAACTGGTATAAACTTTTCAAAAATCAATCATTTTAAGGACTCTGAAAATGGCTCTAAGGGAAAATAGCAAATGAAGAAACATTTATTCAGGAAAATTTGGTAAGAAAAGCATGAATCTGTAATATTTGAGCCAAGACTCCTCCCTTCTGCCTTCTCTCAGCTCAGTGAGGCAGACTCTCTGTTTTAGATGTGTCTAAAGAACAAAGGGCTCTCTCTCACTCCAGCCCCCAGTCAAGGGGCTTTCTTCCTGGGAGGGACAGGACATCGTCATTTCTCCACCTTGCCCCCAGGTACCTAGCATTGATATTAAATTTCAGATGGGGCTTCCTTCTGCCAAATCACTGCTCATGGAATGAAGGCTCTACTTAGGGCAAGGAACTGCTGACAATATTAGGGACTTTATCACTTTTGCCCTGGCTCTTGAGGAAAAGCAAATGGAGGAGACCTCAGGTTACTTACTGCCCATCCCCTACTCTCCCACCAACTGCTTGGCTCCTAAGGTGACGATGTCATTCAGAGAGAAAGAAAGGGGTATAAAAAATTTTTCTAAGAAATAATGGTCAAAAACTCCCTCTTTTTTTTTTTTTTTTTTTTTTTTTTTTTTGGAAAAACACTAACCTATACATTCAAGAAGCTCAACAGATCCCAAGTAGAATAAACAAACTTCAAATAGGATCTATAAACTGATACATCACAGTAAAAATGCTAAAAAGTCAAAGACAAAATCCTGAAAGCAGCAAAAGAAAAATGACTTATTACTTATATACGGGAATCCCAAGAAGGTTAACAGCGGATTCTCCCAGCAGAAACAATGGAGGCCTGAAGGCAATAGGATAACATATTCAAAGTACCCCTCCAAAAAGTCCCACCAAATCTGTTCACCAAGAATTCTATATCCAGCAAGGCTGTCTTTAAAAATGAAGGTGAAACATAGACATTCCTGGATAAACAAAACAGAATTTCTTGTTGATAGACCCACCTTATTAGGAATACTGGAAATTTCTTTGGCTAAATGCAAATGACTCCAGATGGCATCTTGCATCCACACATACAAAAAATAAAATAAAATAAAAATAAAAATAAAATAAAATAAAATAAAAAGCACCCGTAAAGGTAACTGTAATTATGAAAGACAGCATAAGTAGATAATTTTCTCCTTCCTTCTCTAAACTGATCTATAAAGCAATTATATAAAAATATGTCTATTATGTTATTGGACTTGTATAGAAATATAATATATTTGCCAATAACAGCACAAAGGAGGTGGGTAGGAGCAAAGCTATAATGGGCTAAGAAAATGACTAAGATGATAAAGTCATAATTAGAACACTGTATTACTGGGTTTGTAAAATTAATTGATATAATATGTATAACAATAATACCACAAAAAGAGGGAAAAGGGAATAGAGCTATATAGGAGAGATGTTTCTATGTGTTCTTACAATTAAGCTAATATGAATCTGAAACTAATTCTGATAAATTAAGATGTGTATGGTAAACTCCAGAGCTAACACTAAAAAAATTTCAAACCCCAAACCAAAACCTCAAAAATAGTGAAAAAAATCATTTAAGAAATATTATGATACATTAGAAAATATTAACCTCATGTGAAGAAAGCAGTTAAAGAAAAACAGAGCCACAAAAAGGATATGAGACACTTAGAAAATAAAAAAATAAAATGGCACATATAAACATAACTATGTTGATAACAACATTAGTGTGAATGGATTAAACAATCAATCAAAAGGCAGAGGTTGTAAAACTAGACAAATATGCTAGTCTGTTTCACACTTCCATGTATATAAAATTCTACCTCAAATGTTTCTCATCTTGTTCATCCCCCTCACACCATTCAAAATATAATCATAACATAAAAGCCTACATCTAGCATCTGCAGGACCCAGAGGAAAGGTTGAAATGAAGGCCCAAATGTCATATTGAAATTATTAATGCTTTAAAATATTTTAAAGATAAATATTAAATATTTAAAAGTTAGAAAACAAGTTGACAAACTATCAAGTAAAATATAGACTATCTTCCAAACTTTATAACAACCTAGGTTTGAATTTGAAATTCTTGGATTCCTTAGTCCATTCTAGAATGGTATTATGAGGTATTCCACTCCCTGGCTCCAATTCCTGGCTTTTCAGTCGATGGCCCAACATCCCTTCTCTTTTTATCCCTGTTTCCATTCCATATTACAAAGGGCCTTGCATGCATGCACATAACTAAAGCCTCACATTCAAAACCCATTTATTTCTCTTCAGCAAACAATTGTCCCTTGCCACTCCTTGAGTCACACGAGGTGTTACAGCCACTCTCTGGAAGGTGGGATCACAAAAAATAACCATCTGGTCTCTGGAACTAGATGTGATGACATTTGGAGAGAGTGTTACAGGGTTCAGTGTACTTGGAACTTGGGAGTTATGGCTCTGTGTGGTCCATTATATTGGCCCTACAGACTTCTTGTCCTGTAAGATTGGATGTGGCCAGAGAGGTAAGGTAGGGAAATCTCAAATCACAGGACCAAGGAAAGGGGCACCTTTACCCTAGTATAAGGATACTAATTATATGTTATCTGAATCAGTCTTGGGATCCTACAAGTTTCAGCCCAGGTGACATAAAAAGAATATAGAGTGTACCCGATGAAAACAATTTTTAATTCTCATCTTTTGATCTTCTTTGGTGCTCTTTTAGAACGTAAAGAAGGTCCAATTGATAATGCACACTTTGTTTTTTAAGTTTCTTTATTTTGAGAGAGAGTGCATGGGGAAGGGGCAGAGAGAGAGAGGCAGACAGAGAATTCCAAGCAGGCTCCATGCTGTCAGTGCAGAGCCTGACATGGGGCTCAAACCCACGAACCGTGAGATCGTGACCTGAGCCGAAGTTGGGTAGGATGCTTAACAGACCGAACCACCCAGGCGCCCCAACAACATACACCTCTTACCATTCTTTTCATTTTTCTAACTGCTAATCAAGTCCCTTGCCTACCGTAGCCATGCCCAGATCTTTCTCCTGTCACTTCTCACTTTCAACCCCCAATCAAACTCCTCCTTTTATTTCTGCTCTCTCTTTCCTTAAGCTTCTGTTAATTTTTCTCGCTCTTCAGCAAACATCTCTCCCTCTCTCTCTCTCTCTCTTTGTTTTTGGTTCTTTCTCTACAGAGTCCTGAAATCATCACAATGGGGTCTAAGAGATATTAAGGAGAGGGGAAAATCTAAGCAAGCCTCCTAGAAATTTCCTTGGGATAAAGATAGAAAAAGAGGCGGTAACCAGGTTATTAAAACAGAGCATCTAGGAATTATGTTTGGCTCTCATTTCCTTTTACCTTCAGTATCTGGAAAAGTACATCTTGCTGATTTGGCTTTCTAAGTGTTGAAACATGTATAAGGGAGTTTCAGGAAGAAATACTGTCATATAAAATCATTGTTAATCTTAGCAAGAACAATTTCAGTGGAGTGGTGTAAGTGATGAATATAGTGTAGAGTGTTGAGTAATGCATGGAAGGTTGAGAAAGGGGAGAGGAGTAGGTGAATGTAGACAACCTTTTTGAAAATTTGTATGAGCCGTGGAGAATAATAAATAAAAGTACAAATGAATGAATTAATGTACTAACTGTGTTGAACCCTGTTATAGGATGTTTTACTTCCACAGGCAGTGGCTTTACCTGTTACATTAAGCTTACTGAATTCTTATTGAGGATGTATGAGCCAAAATTCTGGATTTTCAGGGATAATATCTTCAGTCCAACTCATTAACTTGTTTTTAAAATCTCTAGTTTGGTATTACAGGAGTTTTTCAAGAAGAGACTAGCAATTTAATAAAAGGCTCATAGGGAGGTCAATATACCAGGTGGGATTTTCAGTGATCATAACCTTTATGATCTCTTTCAACTCTGAGATTCTTTTATTTTATAGTTTAAATGGTCATTCAAGCATAGAATCAATTTTATTCCCTAAATTTGTCATGCTAATCACAATTTTAAGTTGTAAAGTGGTAATGTTATTGCCTGATTTACAGACTCTCTAGCTTTATTTTACTGGGGTATATTGTACAAAGTGGCATTTAAGAGATGTAGGTTGGAACCTTTAGATTTGGATATCTGAAGGAAAATCCCAGATTGTCTAAAGTATCTCATAGTTCCTGGTCTTTAAAAAGCATACACTGAATTAAATTCAATGGTGTACAAGACAGAATACATGAAATATTTAAGTACATAATTAAAAAAAAATTTAAACAGCACCTTTCTTCTCCAATTAAACATTACGTCATATCCTAATACACTTAGAAGGTAAAGGAGGAATGGTTCTAGTTAAGGCAAAGGAAATGGACCCAGAGCCCTGCTCATTTAGCTTCATCATTTAAACTTTTCTCCTAAATAGACACACACCGCATACACTCAATCATACACATACTCATACACATATGCACAACTCCCTTAGGATTCTGCAGAACACCATTTAACAAATGACCAGTTAACACTAAGAAAACAATGCAAGATAATTCATGATTAACTCCCCAAATGAGTGGTATCATTTAGGGGTGAGGAAGATTAATATCCACTCAGAACATTTTATCAAATATGTATAAGCTATCTACTGCTGTGTATCCAATTAATCCCTAAATTTAGAGGCTTAAAACAACAACATTTATTATCTTACAGTTTCTGTGGGTCACAAATCTGAGCACAACTCAGTTGAGTCCTCTAGCTCAAGGTCAAGGTCTCTTAAGGTATAGGCTAGGACCAGAATCATCTCAAGATTCTGCTGGTGCAGTATCTGCTTGCAAATTTTCTCCGTGGGTTTTGATAGAATTAAGTCCATTGCAGGCTCTTGGACTGAGGACTTCAACTCTTTCTTGGCTGTGGGCTAGAGGCTGCCCTCGGTTTTTTGCCATATGGGTCGGTGCAGCAGCTCAGAACGTGGCAACTGGCTTCATTAGGGTGAACGATGGGGCAAAAGGAGTATGAACAAGATGGAAGTCACAGTGTTAAGCAATATAAAAAGATCTATACTTTTATAATCAATACTATTTATGCTCTTAAACCTGAGAAATGCTTTGCTAATGATAATGAATCAGGTGTTTTACGTTGGTTAAAATTTTCTCAGACTTTTTCTTAATTTTTTTTCTCTAGAAACTCAAATACTGGCATTGTTTTAATGCTGAGTTTTACATATCTAAGGGTTATAGAATAGTTCATAACCTCCAGTATATTTTGGAGAGGAAACAGGATGTTAATGAAGATGTGGTAATGTCTCCAGACAAAACTTAACATCTTGATGTGTTTAAGATTAATCGCGTTTTGGGGCGCCTGGGTGGCGCAGTCGGTTAAGCGTCCGACTTCAGCCAGGTCACGATCTCGCGGTCCATGAGTTCGAGCCCCGCGTCGGGCTCTGGGCTGATGGCTCAGAGCCTGGAGCCTGTTTCCGATTCTGTGTCTCCCTCTCTCTCTGCCCTTCCCCCGTTCATGCTCTGTCTCTCTCTGTCCCAAAAATAAATAAACGTTGAAAAAAAAAAAAAAGATTAATCGCGTTTCTGTTTGAAGTATAGCCTGTGCCTGTCCTCCTGGCATGACATCGAGCCCCACAATCATTAATGTACAAAGAGCCTGAGCCTCTGTCAGAGATAGGCATCCCTTCAGAACTGAAAAGCAGCAAACCCAGCAATCAAATGCTACGAAATGCATGTTAGGATGGCATTTAGAGAGTGTGCAGTGAGCAGCTGTGGTTAATAGGATAACTGATACTAAGTGATCTATATGAGCATCATGCAAACAAGGCACACTTTGAAAAGTGAGGTTTCTCCTGCATATTTCTTCCTGAATTCCACCCAAAGGGATTCTAAATGCAAGACAGTGGAATTCTCCCAGAAGCACTTCACTAATCGGGCCTCATTTTCTCAAGGAGACACAGAAAGAAGTAAAGACAGAAAGCTGTCTTTTTCTAAAATGAAGCCCTGGGCTAATGAAAGTTTTGCTGCTTGTTATCTAATACTACCCTAGAAACATCTGGAATCACAGAGCTGGAAGGTAGTGCTGGGCTTTAAAAGACTTTTGCAAAAAAAAAAATAAATAAAATAGAAGACTTTTGCTTTTAAAGAAGGAGTGTTTTTAAGAACAGAACAGACTAGGGCTGGGGAAGATCCACAGTACAGAACTCCTTGGAGAGCCTCACCTCCCCAAGAGCTCTTTTGCACGTCACATGGGGCCAGGTCATGAATTTTACCAACACTCTTCACTTCTGCTTTTGTTTGAGTTTACATCATATTTTCCCCCATAGGGGTCCTCAAATTCCATAATTCACCCCAAATCCCTATTGGCTACTACTGATTCTACAATAATGGTGCTGCTACCTTAATGGATGTAGCTCCATGCTGCCTCTAGTTGGGAGACCACACCATGGCTTCCTCTTTCCAAGTCTCCCGCCTATGACTCCCACTTCACCACCATCCACACCCTGTCATGGCTGTCCACTGGCCTTTAGTGGGACTCTCAAGAGACCACTGCAGCTCCCTACATCTGCACCGTACTGAAAATTGTCTGCCCAGCTATGAAAAGTATTGCTCTGTCAGCCTGCTATACCAAACACTTAATGAAGCCCCTTAAAAGTGTTCTCCATTTCCATTTTTATTCTCCTTTGGGAAGCCAAACTGTCATACTCACTCTACTAAATTTGACAGTGATGTATGCTCTCACTTTTCTAAAATCTTCCTGCTTCAAAAAGCAAGGGCTTTGATGTTCCAGCTTTTTATTTTTGTCCTTCCCGCTGTGTATAAGATTCAAGACCCTGTTCAGGAGTAGGCCTGGGAAATGACTGTAACTCTGTGCACCATTATATACTAAGACATGGTGCTCCAACTGTTGGGATAAGGGAGATGTCAGTATATATTGGTAACCCTACCAAGCTCTGGGTTCCTCATATCTTATACTCTACTTACCTAAATTCTCTAGAAGCGGAGTCCAGGTTCACATTTCTATAATCATGCTTCCTGCTGAAATCTGAGTCCCATAACGACACGACTTGTATGATCAATTCCTACAGGATGAAGTCACTTAGGCACACTCTCTATGCATTAATGTCTCTCTTTCATCTTAAAGAATAAGCGCCTGGGTGGCTCAGTCGGGTAAGCCTCTGACTTCAGCTCAGGTCATGATCTCACAGTTTGTGAGTTCAAGCCCCGTGTCAGGCTCTGTGCTGACAGCTCAGAGCCTGGATCCTACTTCAGATTCTGCATCTTCCTCTCTCTCTGTTCCTCCCCTGCTTGCACTCAGTCTCTTTCTCTCTCTCTCAAAAATAAATAAACACTAAAAAAAAAAATAAAAAAGAATAAGACAATAGGATTAAACACTATATTGAGTGACTCAGATAGAAAATGATGGGGCAAAAGAGCTAAAGTGAAAAAGGAGTTTGAGAAGGGAGAGTTTCATCTGGGCTGTAGCCAAAAACAAAGTGTCATGGTCAAGGTGAAGCTAGAGATACACTTCAAAGAAAGACAAGCTCAGTGAGACTAGCATAGGACAGGCAAGAGGGATGAATAACCACATATACCTATGTGATTTGGGTACCCGGCTACTGATCCTTCCCCTCTGCAATACGAAGATAATTTTTGCTAAGTTCTTAGAAAATGAACACCCTTACAATTATGTGGTTTGTTGAGACTACTGAGTTGAACACTTCATAATAGAAGAAGATGAGAAAGCTAGTTCATGACCGAAATGCCATCTCTTTGTAGTACATGAAGATGTTTATTGCTCTGGTTTTTGCAGGACCAATCCAAGGAGTTAAAAGGAAAAAAAAGAGTTTGGAAGGGAAGACCCTTGATGTTTTTACCCATTCTCTTCACTTGTAGGCACATGTAATTTACATTGCTCTATTAGTTCAGAGAAGCAGAACCAATAAGATGTGTGAGTGAGAGATTTATCTCAAGATATTGGCTCACGGGATTATGGAAGCTGCTAAATCGGCAGGGTGGGCTGGCAGGCTATAGGTCAGGGATGAGCCGGTTCAAGTCCAAAGGCTGTCTTCTGCAGAATTCCTTCCTCCTTTGGGGAGGTCAGTCTTTTTGTTCTATTCAAGCCTTCAGCTAACTGAAGGAGGCGCACTCACATTAGAGAAGGTAATCTGCTTTAAAGTCCACTGATGTTCATCTCATCTAAAAACACCATCACAGAAACATCCAGCAGAATGTTTGACCACATATCTGGGTATGGTGGCTCAGTCAAAGTGACATAAAATTAAGAGTCAGCACTGACTCTTAGGTTTTTTTTTTTTTCCTATAATCCTTCCTAGTGACAGTGGATAAGCCACTCACTCATTCTTTCCAGCCCTCAGTCTTCTCTTTTGTAAAATGAAGACTGATGTTGTCTAAGTTCCCTTCTATCCCAATCTCACAATATTGTTTTCTCTGATGTAGTATCTTTTTTCCTTTTTCTACCTTTCTTCTCCACAAATATACTTTTATAGATATGTAACTATATAAGCAAAAGCAACTGATGATTGATCTAATTACAAGAGGCTATGACGTCAATAATTGTGGTTTTTTTCTATGTGAAGATAGTATTTCCATATATTGTTAGAAGAATGTATGAACCGAGCTGCTTTTTCACTAATGCTGATAGGTTTGAGCTCTGTCATCCTCATTTTCTCAACTGAGTTTACCTTGGGGCTAAAGATACACATAATAAAAAGACTTGCTATTATTTCCGTGTAGACTGTGCCCTTAGAACAGAGGCAATTGGCTTCTAGGAGATTTAATGACTTTATTCACATTAGAAATGTATTCTCCAATTAACTGAACTAACTAGACTAATGACCTAAGGTTTTTGTCTGCGTAGCTACCACACTAAGATTCAGGAGCAAATGCTAGTTAAAATACCAAAGTCAAATGGCAAAATGATGTCAAACAGACCAACCGACCCTATCAAGATTTCTAATTTAAGGACTGATTACTACGTGAAATGTTACTTTTTCATGCTTGGCTTTTCTGAATTAAGAATTGAAAAGTAGGATGTTTAAAAGTATAGGATTATTGGGGTGCCTGGGTGGCTCAGTCGGTTAAGTGTCCGGCTCAGGTCATGATCTCATGGTTCGTGGTTTCTGCCCCACTTTGGGCTCTGTGTTAACAGCTCAGAGCCTGGAGCCTCCTTTGGATTCTGTCTCCGTCTCTCTGCCCTTCCCCCGCTTGTACTCTGTTTTTCTCTCTCTCAAATAGAAACATCAAAAAAAAATAATAATAATAATAAATAAAAGTATAGGCTTATTAAAAGTTCACCATTTTTTATACATAGTTCTGCCTTTCTAGTATATGCAAATACGTTTCTGCCATTAATCAGAGATGCTCATAATCAGAATTTTAAAAAATAAAGCTTTCTTCCTAGAGTACCATGGCACTCCAGAATGCTTAGCCACTGCTACACAAACATTTGGCTCTGTAGATTTCCCTAAGACTCAGCCATTTGTGAACATCCTTGGATTCACTGTCTTCAAAAATAGCTTCCATGCCCTAGAGGGAATGCATGCGAAGTAACTGGAATGAGACCATTTCCAAAAACAGATTATCAGTTGACACAGATAGACCAGATACTATAGAGAAGATTGATTTGGCCACACCCATAGTATTTCCTTAAGAAAATTGTTATTATATTGGTAATGTCCAAGAGAAAATAGATATGTTTTAATTTCACAAATAAGGAAATCCAGGCTTCAGTCATTATAGAATTAATTTAGCTAACTGTCACAAATAGTCTATGTGATAGGTTTTGAAAGATCTGTGGAAAGATTCTTATGTTGAGACCAATGATCATAGAGCATGAGAACATTCCAAAAGTGTATCTAAAATTGACTTATCAAGACTCAGGAGGCTTATCTGGAATTGATTCCTAAAAAACAAATAGAAGTGTTAAGAACATCACATGTGTTTTATGCCCTTAGAGAATAAATCTTCACAATGCAACTGTGGTCTTTGAGACAGACTCATTTCTGTTTTAAAAAAAGGTATATATTGGGGCGCCTGGGTGGCGCAGTCGGTTAAGCGTCCGACTTCAGCCAGGTCACGATCTCGCGGTCCGGGAGTTCGAGCCCCATGTCAGGCTCTGGGCTGATGGCTCAGAGCCTGGAGCCTGTTTCCGATTCTGTGTCTCCCTCTCTCTCTGCCCCTCCCCCATTCATGCTCTGTCTCTCTCTCTCTGTCCCAAAAATAAATAAACGTTGAAAAAAAAAAGGTATATATATAATGTTCTGCAAACACACTCTTTATTAAAAGCAGCAACACCAAATATACTCAAAGCAAGAACAGTGTCTGAGCTATAAAAATTCCCCCATGTTTAGCCTAACATTGCATTTGAGTCTGAGAATTTTCTTAATATGTTACACTGATAATGGACATTTTACCATCTACAGGCAAAGTGAATATTCTGTTGGCCAGTGTGTAATATGTGTCAGTTATAGAACTGATATAGTTAAGAAAACACCCAAATATACATGTGTCTAAATTTTGATTTTTTTTTAGAAAGTTATATCTATAAAATCACCAAAAGTTGTCTTTAAATCCAATCCAATGACCATTTGTCAGTTTTTCTCTCCTTCACAAACAAACAAATAAGTGTATACATTGACTGTGGCACTACTGACTGCTGATGTCTGGAAGTTCAATTACACAGACGCTTCTGGTGATACTCTTATTTCTGTGATTGCATTTCTCTCCTTCCTGGTTGCTTTGTTCTCTACTAAACAGCAAGGGGTTTCCTTTCCCCAAGCTTAGATGGCCTCTACATGCCCTCCCTTGGGAATCTCATCTTTTACATGGATTCAGAATATACAAAGAAATATACAGAAATGATTAATCTATCCAGTTCTGTCATCTGGATGAGTTACACTCTTAAGTGCTATCTATTTTTCTCACTAAATGACTTTGTGCTTCTATGCTCTGCTCTGAGAAAGGTATATTGATAAAATGTGATTAAGATTCCAGTAAATGAAAATCCAAATGTACAATTGGTTAGTATTTCTTGCATTTCAAAATTCTGCTAGAGTATCCTTTAACTATGGAATTTCCACAGCAATTTAAGTTTTCATTACTGTCATTTCATTTCTTCATAAATAAATTGCCCGACACCTTAATTAAGAACATACTTATTACCAACTCTATTTGGAATCATAGATACAAGGTTCTAGGAACTTATAAAAATTAAAGATAAATAATAAGGATAATAATTTAGTAATTTGCTAATTAAGAAATACTCTCCTACATCACAGTAACAATCTCAATTTTCTCTGTGCGGTGCGCAAAGTGAGGACAATAAACAAGGTGAAGTTGGCTTTTCTACGTAAGGAGGTAACTCATCTTATAGTTAATGCAGGGAATCGATAGAAAGGGCTTATGAGAGAGGCTGACTTATCATAACAAAGGCTGACAAATCATGGGCTGATTTCTGCAAATATAGTAAAAGCTCATTTAATGGAAAGAGAAGAGATGTATTTTATCTCCCCTGCTTCATCTCGTGCCACTCTTGTGCTTACTTTTCTCTGCTCTTGCAAACCCTTCTTATTTCCTCAAGATGCTCCAAACTCTTTCTTTCCTCAGGGTGTTTGCACATTCTATTCTCTCTGATTGAAACACCCTCCCTCCGGCTCTTCACCTGGATAATGCTCTCTCATACCTCACAAAGTCCTTTCCTTGCCCTTCCAATCTAAGTGAAACCCTTCTTGTTAGTCTCCTTCATTACATCCGGGTTTTTTGCCACTTTAGCTTTTTCCAAATCTAATCGTGTGTTTCCTTGTGTGCTTATCTTCCCATAAACTGCAAGATCCATGATGCCAGGGAAAATACTTCATCCTTGTAACTGTAATGCACTCTGCAAATTGCTCAGTATTTACTGAATGAAGGAAAAAGTTCATAATCACAGAAATTTCAACTCCCTAAATAGTTCTTGTGAAATGGTTAAAGCGGAGCGTAGGATAAAATCTTGACTCACTTCTCTGACAAATTCATTCCTCAAAGATAAAACAACATAAATATCTGCCTTTCTAAGTTTAGATATGAGTAAGTACTTTTTAGTGATAAGAACTTTGGAGGATGTAGCAGTAGGAAAGGAAGAAATTACTAAGTATTGGTATAAAAGTATATTCACAGACCCATCTGCAGAATGGGAACAAACCTGTTCTGCGTGTGTTCTATAGTCTCTGTGAAGGCCAAATAAACTAAAGTATATAAAGCTTGTAAAATCTTGTACAATTTAAGATGGTAGTTGCTGTATGGCAGTTTGGGAAGAGGATACTTCACATATTTAAATAAATAGGAAAGACAGGAGTGCCTCGGTGGCTCAGTGGTTAAATGTCTGACCTGCTTTTGGCTCGGGTCATGATCTATCTCATGGTGGTGAGATTGAGCCCCACGTCTGGCTCTGCACTGACAGCGTGGAGAGGTTCTCTCTCTCTGCCCCTCCCCGGCTTGTGCTTGTGCGTGTGCGCATTCTCTCTCTCTCTCAAAATAAATACATAAACTTAAAAAAATAAATAATAGAAGCCAAATAAGGAAAAGGACTTCTAAAAAGTGAAGTAGGTCAAAGTCCTTAGTTTAGTCCTGAGATAATCCATGTTAATTATAGAAAATGTATACAATTAAGACTTAAAAAAGGAGAAAATAAAATCTCCCTTAATTTTATCACTTGGAAGTAATACTTTTTAACATTTTGTAGATATTTTGACATTTAATTTTTGTTTTTATCTTATTGTTTTTTAAGTTCATTTATTTTGAGAGAGACAGAGAGTGCCAGCAGGAGAGGGGCAGAAAGAGAGGAAGAGACGGAGAATCCCAAGCAGGCTCTGCACTGTCAGAGCAGAGCCCAATGCAGGGCTCGAATTCACGAACCGTGAGATCAAGACCTGAGCCGAAGTCAAGAGTTGAACATTTAACCAACTGAGCCATCCAGGCACCCCTAATTTTTATTTTTATTAACAAAAGTGGTGTAATTTTCTGAAACTGCTTTGTAATCTCTTCACTTAGTGATAGAATCCTTAATGGGTGAATAGTATTTCCCTATGCTGAACTACTCATTCATTCTTGCATTTCTTCACTAATTGAGTAATTATTGATTGAACACCCACTCTATGTAAAGTACCAAGTATGATGCTGGCAGTGGTGGTCAAGACAGAAGACAATAAAAAATTATTCCATTAAACATTTCGTTCTAGCGCTGATAAATGCTAGGAGCAGAGTTACATGCTGCGAGTGCATTTAACGGGGTGTGTAGGAACTAGGGAACTAGGAGGGAACTAGGAGGTCAGGGGAGGGAGGCATATTTTAAGCCAGGATTTCAAAGATAAGGAGAAATAAAGCAAACTATCAAAAAGGGCATAGTAGGCAAAGACCTTACATAAGAAGGCACATGCAAGTGTGATTTTTGGATTGGAACAGAAATCGAAACTTCACTAGAGAGTGAAATTCTGAACATACTCTTGAAATATTTCCAGTTAAGAAAAAAAAAAGGAGCAACAGAGAAGATGCATTAAAGAAACCAAGGAACAGGAAGTTTTTCCATACTCAGAATTTAGAAGAATACCTAAAAATTATGAAAGAAGGAGCATAGAAAAAAAATGTCGTATTCAAGAATCATTCACATGTGCCACAATTTGGGGGACCTTCTCTGATCTTCTTCAATAATTCATTTGGGATATCAAATTGAACTTGATACAGTACAGTCATTCCCTACGTGTTGAGAACAGAGGCTGGTGGGAATAGAGGCTGGTGGAGACCCTGTTAACCCCAAAGCATGTGCCACATATTGTCTTCATAGATGTGTCTCTGAATTATTTTTCACGTAGCTGCTATGCTTAATAAAATACAAGTACTTTAAAAAACACTACTTTTCCTTAACAACTATACCACCCACTTCTCTGAGTTATGTCACCGATCCCTAGGCCACCCCTTTCTTGTACTTATTTCCAGGTTCATTGGCATGCTTTCCAATTTTATCTGTCATAATCCTTAATGAAATTCAGTGTTGACATACAGAATCTATCTAACATCCTGACTTCTTGGCTGCTTGACCTACTTTTCTCAGTGATCATGTCCTTCATCCTAAAACTGCTATTCATTCCTTATCTCAGTAACCAAATCTCAATAATTTCAAACTCTCAGATCCTTCCATGTTGGGAAGCTCACCACAGACAGACAATTCTCTTTCAGAATATTGCTAAGAATTAAGAAACAGATATGTTTAAATTTGCATAATAATCTGACTTATGAAACATCCTCTCCTGCCTTATCCCTTAGATCGTTCACCAGACATCTCCATTTTGCAGTCCCGACAACTGATGAGGTTGAGATTTTAGTTCATATCTATTTTGTGCTGGTCTCAGCTATCGAATGTAATGCTATCAGCTAGAAATACCTGTGGGCACTCGCCTGGGCCCCGGTGAGCTTCCTGCAGACATCTCTCCTTCCAAACCAGTGTTACAACTGAACTGATCCTGTGGTTCTTACTATCACTGCAAGATATCCTTCAGCAACAACAATCAGGAAACATTGAAAACAATATATGTTTATTACTTACAACATCTAGAAATTACATAGCACACACAGTGCCGTTAGGGATGAGGGTTGTACACAGGGGCTGGGGTGTTGTGCTTTCATTGAGGTTGAGGGTAGGGCCTAGGGTTTCAAGGGCTCAATCTTTATTGGTGAATTTAAAACATAAGAGCAGGAATTTGAAGCATGGGAAGAAAAAAAAACCCAAGTGGCCCAAATGGCCAATTATTGAAATAAATATCTCAAACAGAGGAGCCTCAGTATGGGGAGGTGTGATGGCTCTGTGTCTAGTCATGTGTCTGGCAATGTGTTTATATAAGGTTTCTTTGCAGTAGATGCCTCTTTGAAATAGATCTCTCAGAAATCAAAATGTAAATCAGGAACTTACGTTACAAAAAAGGAAAAAAGAAACAACTGCCAGAGCTTGTACTACAATATCTCTGGGTTATAATGATATTAGATCATCTATAAGATCATTAGAACTTTATCCATACATCAAAGTTCAGGAAAATTATTTTTCATAATAAATCACAAAACCAAACAACTTCTTGCAAGAAAATCATATGAGCATTAGACTTCTGTCTACTTAAGCATTGAGGTGAACCAAAGGAAGTACAGGAGAGAAGGGTCTTGAAAGGGAAGAGGATTGTAACTGTAACAGGGGACACATATACTGCTAGAATTTGGGGGAAACTGATTTTGTGATAAGCATTTAACATTTTGCTACTAAACTTGTCACGCTGTTGTGGAAACCTTAAGACATCACTGAAAGTACTCAACTTCTATTCTGCATCCTTACTGGCTTAGAGCCAGAAAACTTTAATTCACAGTTAAACATTTAACAGAGTCCCCATAAATGTTGACTAGTCGACGGAGTTTTTTCAGGATTCAACTGTTTCAATAATAAATGTCAGAACAGGGTACTACATAAATTAATTCCTGCATAAGAAGGTGTCCTGAAACTTAAGAAAATATTGGGTGAGTGAGTGTGTGTGTGTGTGTGTGTCTGTGTGTTCTAAGACACAGATTGATTTTTTTAAGGGCCATTCTGTTAGCAACTCATTCATCATTCATTCATTCATGTAACACATATTTATTGGAACCCTACTTTTTACCAGGCATTGGGCTAAGTTCTTGGCATATAAAGATGAAACAAAACATTCTCTGCTTCCAGTTGAGGATGGGTAGGAGGCAGAAAATCCAAACAAGAATGCAGCAGAGAGCTATTACTATTATATTAAAAGGGTTATAAGAGACGAGAAGAAACAACAGCCTATCTAGTATAAAGGAATTCAAGGAGAAGCTTCATGGACAAAAAGACCTAGAACCTGAGACATAGTGGTCAGATAGCAAATCTTAGATGGGCCTGAGGAATGTGGTGAGGAGAGTGAGTAAAGCATATCTTGAGCTAGAGCTGGCCAATGAGAGCAAAGTGCATTTGATCACAAAGCTAATCTGACTATAGCACATTGTCTGCAGAATGGCAAGGGGTGAGAGAGGAGGGGCAGGAGGGTATTGGAGGGTCTTATAAGCCATCTCAAGGAAGGCTCATGGGAAGCAGTCATTGGAGTTTTAAGCAGGCACTTGGCAAGATCATTATTAGATGCATTTAAAAAGTCCTACTGGCTTGACCGTTTTTCTTGTATGTTTGTCACTATATAGATCATCAGGCCTGGTTCGGCTAATCTTGCTCGCTTCAGATACCTCCCTTCTCCCTCAGTGCTGTACAGTGCATTTATCATAGGTTTTTAAAAGTACTTTGCAGATATTTCTTAATGAATTCTCCTAGGAATTTTGTATTTATTATTTAAATACTAGTGCTGGAACAAGACAATAAACTTCAAAGTAAAATGACTCCAGGGGAGGAGGCCAAGGAATAAAGGTACCAACTAATTTTGCATAATTATATTGGCCCAAGGAGGCTGATTAGTGTAATATGTGAAACCATCTAGGCAGGAAAACACGACTGTTCTCTAAGGCCTCAGAAATTGCAAATCAAGCATGTTGTAGAACTGAGATAATATAGACTCTGTGTAAAAGTCTGTTAACTGATTTAAAAAATGAGAACACAAACTCAGGAGATTTGCTTTCCTGTTCTTCTGAGGAGCTTGGGGTTTATGGTCCCAAGGGACTGCCGCTTTTGTAATTCACAAGTTACATCAGAGCATCAGAAGGATGCAGAACACTTGAGGAGGATCTTGCAAGAAACAGTGGTTCGGTCATCGTACACACACACACATGCAAGTGAGCCCTGAAACCTGAAGTTTCCTGTTTCCAACGTCAAGTGCTTCTCAATCAGGTTAAGAATGAGTTTCATGGGATCTCCTGTCCCTTCCTCGGAGACAAAGAATTTCCCATTGTGCCAACTTGCTCCTGACTTTCTATCTCTATCAATGGTGTATCCTTTTCTCTTGCTCCAAATCAAAACTCCTTATGCTTTGGGGTATCTTGAACCTCCTTTATCCTCACATAGGAAGAGAACAGAAAGCATCCTTCACGATGCTCATTTCCTTGCTTCCAAGACTGACTCTAATTAGCCTTGTTAACTCACCCCTGAACTACTGCAGCAGCTTCCAGACACAGGAAAAAATATAGTAGCTCTCTTTAAATATCGAAGAACCGTGGAGTAGGAGCCGGGGAGTAGAAGCTGCAGACGATGTTCCTTCAGATGGCATTCAGAAGACGGAACATCGAAGCTACTCAGTAGAGCACTGGGTTCAAAATCAGGCGGGCTCACGAAAGAGTGAATATTTCTTCCAAGGACAGTCCAGATGATTTTGTCAGGGAAGTGGCTGAAGAGATTTCTGCACTGGACACGTATAGTTGCATTTGAAGATGATGTTCCATGATTACTTGATTAAGACATTAAAGACCTATCTGTTGTTACTATTTATCAAGTTTCACAACAGATTGGAAGGAAATTCAGAGTGATATATGTAAAAGGAAAATATGTAAACATGTTCAATGATATTTTTAAATAACATTTGGCTCAAAGCATCTTATTAGGTACTATCTTTAGAACGATTAAAACTAAGCACATATGCTCACCCATCTGCTTTATAAGAGTCTCGTAATAATATTCAGTGTTTATATCGATTTTAATTTAGTTAATCCCCATATTCCCATTTTACAGAGGAATGCAGAACAACGGCATGTGAATGATGATATTCCATGATATTTTGCTGATGCAATTTTACTGAGACCTCATGAAAATCAGCAGAAGCCTTAAATATCAAGATTGTCTAAGAATTCTTGCAGCATACTGAATTGATACATAATTGTAAATGTCAGGTGAGATGTTATGGTCAGAGAAGCCAAAGGTGATGAATAAGAGGGTTGTAGTCAGTAATTTAATATTCATCTGCTTAGGGGTTGTATAAAAAGAACAAAAATACAAAACTTTCTGACTTCTTTACCAAAGAATAACCCTTCCCACCTTTTAGGACTTTGAAATGATAATGTAGATGTAGTGCACGAATCTTTGTTGTGGGGGAACTTCATGTTCTAGTTTATTTATTTGATTAAAAATATTTATTGAGTGCCTATAATATACCAGGATATACAAAGTAGATACGGAATTTAATATCTTTTATATGAATTCCTGCAAAAATCTTTTGGATTCTTTCCCTGCCTCCAGCAGGTTCCTTCTAGTCCACCCTCCACATACTGCCAGAGTTATTCTTTCAAACACAAGTCAAATTGCATCACTGCCTTAGGTAAACATTTTAACAGCTCCCACTGGCAATCGAATGAAACCCAAATGCCCTTTCTATCATCTGCTTGCGTTTCCAGGTTTGTGTCCTAACACTACCTTTTGTGCTCTCTTGCAGCCATCATGAATTTCCTCCTCGACGGTTAGGTGTAATTATTCTTCCATGATTTCACACATGCTACTTCCTTGATCTTGAATGCATTTTCTTCCCTTTTCTGCTTTTGCTCTAGGCAGCGCAATATATACTAAAGACACTTCCCATTGCCTTAACTTTTCTTTCTCTTAAAAGCATCTCTTTTTTGAGAATACTGAGTTGCTCTGTAGTGTCCTAGTCCTGATTTCTAGTCTGTGTTCATTCTACTAATACCGTTCACTATTCATGGATGCTCTGGTGAAGATAATGCAGTGAGAAGAGATGAGCAATGGGTATGAGAAGAGGAAGGATGTAGAAGGAAGTCTTTGTGAATTCAATCAAGGAAGCTGACAGAACATCAGGGAAGCCCTGAAAGGGGCTTTCAACTCACTTCTGATACTGATTTAATTCCACCACTCAAAAGGCCAGATAGATCATTCCTTTTTAGGCTGAGACCTCATACATATTTCTACCACTTTAAGTTTGCATCATCATCTCTCTACCATAGGTAGTCGTTAATTGACATCTCGTTTACAAATAATACACAAATGCTATATATACAATCAACTGTGCCTTCAGGAAGAAGTAGGTAGATAAAAAGAGATATAGGCAATATAATCTATAGGAAAACATATATAAAGGCACGGAGATATAAATGCATGTGTGTCTTCAGACCCTGACCCAAATTCACTGTGACTGCAGTGAGGTCAGCACCGAGGAAATGGCATATATTTAATGATGTTTCTGATCCAGCATCACGGTGTTAGGTACCACTACCTACAGACACAGTAGACTTTGCAAACTTAATGAAGCACTGCAAGACTGTAGACTCCACAAGAGCAGGGACTGTGTCATTGACTGGTACTCTGCTACTATCGTTTCATTTCTGGTTCTCTTCCCTGGTCTGTGAGAGTCCTTCTGTGATGACAGAAGTAGTGACACTCCACAGCACCGTTTGTAATCAACTGTGTTCTGTACATCTGAAAACATTCTTAATGTTTATTTATAGTCTGGGGATTTGGAGGGAGGATGGGAATTTTGCCTTTTTCCTTTATCTGGCATTGATCACTCCAGATATTCTGAATAAGTCAGGGGTCTGTTCCTAAATATTAAAAATTCTTACTTTCCAAGAAGTTGGAAGTTGGTTGGTACCAAGAGTTCAAAGCTAGGAAGATCACCTTTCCTAAAAATTAAATACATTTCAAATAACAGGCTTTTTTTTTTCCTGTGGTAGTAAAATTTGCTTTGTTTAAGTAAAGCAACGTGATCTGTTCAAGGAATTAAAAAAATGTTTCTTTTTTATTATCTTTGATTTAAAAATAAAATTTGCTTGAAAGGTACTTCTCAATATAAATATAGGTACACTCAAGTATATTAAGTTCTAATACTGGTATAAACATAGAATCACAAATGTACTTTATAGATTTTCAAGGCATTTTGCACAGTAGGACTGTCATTTTCTTCTCTCAGATGGTCACACTAAAATATTTCTTTTAAAGTATAATAGAGCATCAAGCATTCATACAAATAAGTTATATGAAAACCAATGTAAAATTAATCATAAAACTTAAAATCCTCAGGGGATATTATTACACTTGTAGGGCAAACATCCCATTTTCATTTATCCCTTAGTCATCCCTTTTGCCAGAATGTGTACTTAGGTCCTCAAGACCTAAATCAGCTTTGTTTTTCTCATAAAAGACGCAAATAATCTGTATTTCAAGTTGACATTATTTTCCAAAGAAAAACATTTTTTCCATTCAATCCATATGTTTTGAGTCCAGATTGCTATCCTCACCATATTTAGAACCAAGACAAATGCAAAATATCCCTAGGCAAGCTTTACAAAGCCTCTTAGACATTGAGGCAAACAGTACTCCAAAGACAAGGCTATCTTCCTGGGGTTAAAACAACTTTCAATGTAAATGGACATGATGGGGCAAAATGAACAGTGTGTTAACACTAAAAGGACATGGCATTGCCCTTCCAGGATGAGGCCCATTAATATCATTTTTTAAAAGCATGGTGTACTTACAATGAAATGGAAAGAAGTTAGCAAGTTGTTATGTGGGTTTTGCTGCACATGTGATTTGGACATAATCAGAAATTCTAATCATAAGAGGCTGTGAGAGCATTATAATTGCAAAAGAGGGAGGGCCCCTGGGCGTCAAACTCTCAGCAGGGAAATGGAGATTTATCACCTTAGCTCACTGAGGCAGGTGAACGATGGATGGGGTGGCTTACTGTCACTCCAGTGAATTTAGTGAGGAAGTGAAAGGCAGCCTTGTAGGGGGAGGGGGGTGTATAATGGAGAAAGAGCTGGGATTTACGAACTGAAATATGTGTTGTAAAGGAGTGGATTTCAGGAATCTCAGTCTTAACTTCTGTCACAGCTATAGGATTATGGATGAGTCTCAGACAGGATTGTAATGAGACCTCTCAAACCAACTGAACGTACATTATCATCATAAACCACACAGAATGTATCTGCAGGCATTCCAAATCCATGAAGGTGAAGATCTAATTACACATTAAGTTTTTCTTTCTGCCAATAAGGATATTTGCTAAAGAGCAGGTTAACAAAATTACATTTGTTGTCTTTTGCTTCCTGAGCCCACATGCCTCTATCTCTACTTAATTATGCACCATTGATGTTTACAGACAGTCATGGTGAAGAGTACAAAACCCCAAGGGAAAGACTAAGGAGCCTCCTGGTTTTGCTGCTACCTCTCCTAGTCCTGGGTATTTCAAAACCACAGGCTAGCAAGGTGAGCAAGCTGGATTAGCAACAGGTGAACTACAAGGTCCTTCTTGTTCTAGGATTCCATGAAATAAGAAAGGGACTATGACTCTATTTCATACAAAAACTACACACTGACATCAGATCCTTCAATGAAAAATAAAACAAATATATAAAATAATAAATGCAACTGAATACCAAATCATAATACTATCAAAACATTAGCATGTAGTATATACAAAATACCAAGAAGATTTATTGATTTTTGTTATATTTGTTTATGTGGGTTGTTTTTAAATTTTTTATTTATTTTTGAGAGAGAGAACGCAAGTGGGAGACGGACAGAGAGAGAGGGGGACAGAAGATCTGAAGCGGACTCTGCTCTGAGGTGAGCAAGCCCGATGCAGGGCTCGAACTCATGAACTGCAAGATCATGACCTGAGCCGAAGTCGGTGGCTTCACCAACTGAGCCACCCAGGTGCTCTTGTTTATGTGTTTTTATGCAAGTATATTCGATATGCACGTGTCTGAGGTAAAAATCACACTGTGTCTCTGTCTATATTAAAAATATTTTTTTGTTCACCAATGATGCCTATTATAAAAAAAATCTAGGGGTTCCTGGGTGGCTCAGTTGGTTAAGCATCTGACTCTTGATTTCGGCTCAGGTCATGATCTCACAGTCGTGAGATTGCACCCCATGAGCTCTGAACTGGGCATGGAGCCTGCTTAAGGTTCTCTCTCTCCCTCTCCCTCTCCCTCTGTGCCCTCTCCCTCTCTCCCTCTGTGCCTCCCTCTGTGCTCCATCTGTATGTGTGTGTACTCTCTCTCTCTCAAAAAAAGAAAAAAAATCCAGAAAATAACAAATGTTGGTGAAGGAGATGTTGTGCACTGTTGATGGGAATGTAAAATGGTGTCCTTACTGTGGAAAATAGTAAGACTATTCCTCAAAAATTAAATACAGAATTACCATATGATCTAGCAAAAATTTCACTCTTGTATATACACCCAAAAGAAATGCAAACAGGGACTTAAGTCAATATTTGTACAACCATATTCATAGCAGCATTATTCACAATAGCCAAAAGGTAGACAATACCCAAGTGTCCAGTGATGGATGAACAGATAAACAAAATGTGCTGTATGCACACAGTGGAATAAAAAAGAAGGAAATTTAACACACTCTACAACAGGGATGAACCTTGAAGACATTATACTAAATGAAATAAGCCATTCACAAAAGGACAAATATTGTATGATTCCACTTATATGAGGTATCTGGAGTAATCAAATTTTTAGAGACAGCAGAATGGTGGTTGATGTAAGGAGAGAGAATGAGAAATTAGTGTTTAATGGGTACAGAGTTTCAGTTCGGAAGGTGAAAAATTTCTGGAGCTGGATGGCGGTGACGGTTGCACAACATGAATATACTTAATGCCACTGGACGCTTAAAAATAGTTAAGACAGCACAGCTTAAGTTATACGTATTTACCACAATTAGAAATATTCTAACTACATAAAAAAATAATGAGTATAGAAGTTCCAATTCTTCTTTAGAAACTGAAACATTTCAGTTAGCTTTCTGTTCTAACCAGATTTGGGGCAATTAATGGTTTAATGTTTTTATTATAAGGGAAGCTGTTACCAGAAAGTAGGGGAAATAGATGCTGGGTAAGCAAAAGTAGCAAATGCTGTCTATGCCATGACTCTAAAGCAGGATGCAGGTTTGAAGTAGTTGGAAAGCCACAAAGACAGGGAGTAAGGGCTCAGTCAACAGAGGCAGAGGGGACATACAGTTCAGAGGAAGATTAGGAGGGCTTTGGGAAATCATGAGTTTTAGTTTGGGAATCTCCTTCTCCAACTGTAAAATGGTTGATTCATCAGATATTATTATTTTGAATTGACTTTATCATATTTATTTTCTTTCTACTACTACTAAATTAGTTTCACACATTTTTGCTTCTCCCACTGGACTGTAAGATCTTGTAGAATACAATCGATGCCATATTTATTCCCAACTTCCTTATAATTCATAATAGATACATTCTTGGTAATGACTGAATCAATGAAGGGACGCAAAGTAACACAGTACTCGTCCTGCTAGAATTCACAGTGCAGAAAAGTATTGGTGTGTCAATCAAACAATTAGAACATATCTTAATTGATTATTTGAGCCATCTACTAAATTCAGGAGAAGGTGGTCCAAAGTTTTTCTTAATCTACCAGTACAGAATCTAATATAATTCTGGTGAATTGGACCTACCACAGAATAACAGAATGTACTGAGAATGATACAATAAGATAATAAAAATAATAATAGTTAACAATTCTTTAGAATTTAAATGTCAGACTCTGTATGAAGCACCTTCCATGGCATCTTTTTTTTTAATCTTAATTTTGGAGGTATTTATTTTTATTTTACAGACAGAAGAATCCAAAGAATCCAAAGAGATAAGGTTAAATAATTTTTCAAAGCCATATTCAAATTATTAGGTTGATTATTTAAACCCAGAGAATTTAATCCTAATCCCATAGAATTTGAAGATAAATGCACCTTTCTTATCTGGTGATGTCATGAAAAGCAGACCAGGAGCACTTACTCTGCACACTGTCAGGCCACCCAAGCGCATATGATTGCTTAATTCAAGAATATGAAAATATTTTCATTAGTATTTACAGATTATTATGGAGCTTTTTTTCAAGGGAGCAAACATTTGGGGCACCTGGGTGGCTCAGTCGATTGGGTGTCCAACTTCGGCTCAGGTCACGATCTCATGGTTTGTGAGTTCGAGCCCTGCGTCAGGCTCTGTGGTGACAGCTTGGAGCTTGCTTTGGGTTCTGTGTCTCCCTCTCTCTCTGCCCCTCCCCACTCATGCTCTGTTCCTCTCTCCTTCAGATATAGATACACATTTAAAAAATTAAAAAAAAATAAAGGAGTGAACATTTTAGTTGTTTTCAGTAGTGAAAATTAGTCATTCAATTTTTGTCAGGGAGCATTTGCAAGCCTGGGGCTTTTTGTGGAGTGCAATGTGAACAGATACATATTTAAATAAAAGTGACAGGCCTATTCTTGCAAAAAAATGGAGCTAAAATATTTCCTTAGAGAAAAGATCAGGTTTTAAAAGATATAGTTAAAAGTAACTATTTTTTTAACAAAAGTGATTTAAACATTTAAAAGTTATTATTTAGTTATTAATGCCAAAGAATTAAGTATATGTGAGTTCCCAGTTTAAGTACTCATTTGAAAATATCTCTTGCAAAGCATGGCTCTATGGGGTGTTCCTGTAACATAAGTTCAGCCTTCTATTTGGCTTTTCGATATGCTAGACATACATGACGTGTATCATGCTCCTGATGGAATGGACGTTCATTGGTAATTAGTATCTAGCCCATTTTACTCCTTTGCTTTAGGGCATGACCACGAAGACCTACCTATAGCTTCATTCCTCTAAAGGCCACTTAGTTCTACACAAAGAAAATATAGTTTCCTAGAGCCATTCTCTGCACCTTTACCGTTCACCTTTCTAACTCTTATCTGAATGTGCCATATTGTGTTGGGCAAGACAGTTTCTATTGGGAAAACCAAACATCAAATAGCACAAACATGGACCACCGCCCCACTATCATTAGTCTACTCAAAATACATGCCCTGATTTATCAGTAATATTTTTACTTAGTTTCTGTATTTAAAAAAAAATGTTTATTTATTTATTTTGAAGGAGAGAGAGAGAATGCGAGTGGGGTAGAGGTAGAGAGAGAGGGAGAGAGAGAGAATCCCAGCAGGCTCTGCGCTGTCAGTGCAGAACCCCACAGGGGCTCGATCCTATGGACCGTGAGATCATGAATTGAGCCCAGATCAAGAGTCTGATGTTCAACCGACTGAACCACCAGGTAACCCTCTGTATTTTTAAACTAAAACCAATTTAATCATTATATTTTATTTTAAAAGTTGTTTTAATAAAGAATAGCAGACATGCAAAAAAAGAGTATACAATGATTACACATCTCAATAATTTATTATGAAGGGAATATTTTCATTTAATCACTCCCAAGGTAAGCATGATCCTAATTTCTAAGATTGTAGTCTATTTTTCCCCTAGCATCCGGCTGTTATGAAAAACTGTATACTCACAGTTTGTTGGTATATACCAAGGGATGGAAACTGCTGCATCAAAAGGTAGGCTTACATTTGATTTTAAAACAACACGAAACCATTTGTAAATTGGTTATTTTGTTTGCCATTCTTACGAGCAGTACCTGAGAGTTCCCATTACCCACATCTTTGCCAACCTTCTGATAAGCAACGTGGAGCAGAGTTTTATTAATGTGTTAGTGAGAGAAATGTTTTCTTTACATTGGAGCATTTCATACATTTATATTTCATATGTTAATCTTTTGTAATATAAGTCTAAAATATCACTATTTGCTTAAAATATGACCCACCTACCTCCTCCTGTAGTTCACGAGTCTGTCCAATGCTTATGCTCTGCTTCTGTGCCTTTTCAGTCTCTTCTAATTGCACCAGAGGCCCTGGAGAGAAAAGCATCCCCGATTATAGTTTTTATAAGCATTTCCACTGTATGTGTACATGTATTAGTGCCTTTTTTGTGCTAGGCATTTTATATACTTTATCCCATTTTCTTTTCAAAAACATATTTGAGAGAGGAGGGAAGGAAAGGGGAGGAATGCAGGGGAGGGGAGAGAAATTAAGTAATGTGGCCAAGGTCAGACTCAGATTTAGGAAGCTGGAGAAGGCATGGAATCAAGTTTATTTAATCCCAAAGTCCATACCATTTTCAGAGCATCACAGTGCCTTTTATGGCAGCAGACTGTTGATATTTGTTATTTAAATATAAAAGATCTAAAACAGATTTTATATATTTTTAAATTTTAATGTTTATTTAATTTTGAGAGAAAGAGAGACAGAGCATGAGTGGGAGAAGAGAGAGAAAGACGGAGACAGAATCTGAAGCAGGCTCCAGGCTCTGAGCTGTCAGCACAGAGCCCCATGTGGGGCTTGAACCCACGAACTGCGAGATCGGACACTTAACAGACTGAGCCACCCAGGGTCCCGTTACTTCCACTTTTAAATGTTAGCATTATCCTGGGTGGCTCAGTCGGTTAAGCGTCCGACTTCAGCTCAGGTCATGATCTCACAGTCTGTGAGTTGGAGCCCCATATCAGGCTCTGCACCGACAGCTCAGAGCCTGGAGCCTGCTTCGGATTCTTTGACTCTCTCTCTCTCTCTCTCTCTCTCTCTCTCTCTCTCTCTGTCCTTCACCCGTTCACACTCTCTCTCAATAAATCAATAAATCAATAAATACTTAAAAAATGTTAGCATTATCCCTTTACATATACATTTTCTTAGTGTTTACAATAATCTGTAAAAACAATTAATCATATTCCAATATTACTGTTTCTTTCCTATGTTGAAAACCTTACCAGTGCCAGGGAAGCAGTTGACTGCCATTATGAATTTAATGTGAAATATTACAGATTTTGTTTTTATCTGTCAAGTGCAAGTACCCGTAGGGAATTAGAAGTCAGCAAGACATTCTTAGAGAATCATGTCTGTTCAAGGTCCAGGAAAGTAACACATAAATACAGGACAAAGAGATTCATCAACATCAATGTCAGAAAGGCATGGAGGAAGTGTGTGCCCTCTTTCCCTGGTCTGATTCTGAACAGGAATTCTCTGAGGACTGCACTGAGACTCCTTCTTCTTCTTTCCTCCTCCCTGTGTACTGCCTGGCACAACCAGTGTGCCCTTGGGTTCTTGTACTCAGGTTCTTCCCCCCAGGGTTCCCTTTGCCAGAATTGTCCCTGTTGTTTGTAACAAACATCCAGAAGAGTTGGGCTGTGTTTTAATATTTCAAAGGATTTTCAGGTCAGTGCTTTTCCTGTGATTTTAAAAAATGCAAACTTAATTTTACTATGGTGTTTAATGAACCTGTGATAAATGTTAAAAACTCTGTTTGCATTTAATGTAGGACCTGGATTCTTCATATTGAGGAATGATTAAGACATTAGTCCACCCTTTCTATGGAAAACAAGTTATGCACAGTTGAAGAAATAGAGACAATAGGAAAATAATTATTTTGTGCCTAACGTGTGCTAGCTACTATACATACGTTATCTTATTGAACAAAAAAAACCCTCTCAAGGTAGTTACTATCACCCCTACTTTGCAGATGAGTAAGTGGGTATTAAAGAGAGCAAGGATTACTATTTACAGCCAGTGGCTACAGATGAGGAATTCAGGATCGAATTCAGGTAAGCCTGCTACCCAAGTCCCTGATTCTTTCACCAAAACATTTGCCTTGCCAGACTTGTAACTAATATTGATGTCTGTTAATAAACAGGCAAATAATACAATAAATCTATGCAGGCCATTTTTTTCTAACCAGTTTGTCTCCACGCATGGGAAACAGGATGGCATAATGGCAGATATGAGCACAGTTTTGGATGTCAGCAAGCATAGATTCCAATCCTGACTATAACACTGATTAATTACTTTATCTCTAATGCCTATTAGAGTATCAAACTAAACTAGCCTCTGTGAGGTTCTGCTTTCTCATGTGTAAAATGGGAATAATAATAACATCTAGATCATAAGGTGATGTTATAAATAAGATAATGAAAATTAAGTGTTTAACACTGCATTACGTAGAGGGCAAACCATTAGCTATAATTATAGTATCTCTTATAGACTTTAACACATGTAAAAACTATTTAAAACAATCTGCTTATTTAATAACAAATAAAAGAAAGTTATGATTTACCACTGTGCTAAGTCTAAAAAGCATAACCGTGATGGGCTGGTACTCAACAATAAAGGCATTTATCTTCACTTAAAAACATAAGTAATTCTTAAATTAGGAATAAAAGTGTCAGTGCAAGCACAGTTGCATTTGCTTGTCATTAATAGACTTTACTTTAAAAAAAATTTTTAATGTTACTTGTTTTTGAAAGACAGAGACAGAGCATGACAGGGGAGGGGCAGAGAGAGAGGGAGGCACAGAACTCGAAGCAGGCTCCAGGCTCTGCGCTGTCAGCACAAAGCCCGACATGGGGCTTGAACTTACGAACTGTGAGATCATGACCTGGGCCAAAGTGGGATGCTCAGCCGACTGAGCCACCTAGGCACCCCGTCATTAATGCACTTTAAACCGACCAAGTAACTAAAGACTTAAAATGTCCATTTCCTCAATTCTTTGCTTGGACATTTCTCTACATCTAATAAGGGTTACAAACCATGGATATCAATTGTGAAATCATCCTTAGTGAAATCCAGGAGCTTACATAAGACTTTGAACCACTTGCGATTGTTTGGGCTAGAGCTTCCTGCACACCAGTGATGTAGGAGGAACCCCTACAACAAACAGCTACAATGAACTATAAATAAATAACTTGTAGCTGAAAGGAACAAACGGACTCATCAAGTTTCGCATTTTATTCAGCTCAACAGAGATACAATTTCAAACTTAGTCATGGACTAAGGCTGAGTTGATAGGTTGTCATGACCACAGTTCTAAGCACCGAGAGTTTATTCAGTTCCTCATGGTATCACAGCAGGGGTCATTTTCTTATCATTAATTTTAATTTCTTTCTCTCTCTCTTTCTCTTTGGCCTACTTTGCATAGTGACCTACAGAATATGTCACCCTCTTAATCTTATCTAGGTCACAAACTGGAACAGGGAGAGACATCATGCTGCATTTCATCTGTAGAAAAGAAAGACTTCCAAATCTTTGAGAGGGATAGGAAGCCTAGTGTTTCCAATTTGGTTCCAAAATGAAAAATCTATCATTTTGCCTCTAAGATTAGCCATTTAAGTAAAATAGATTATACATTAATGTTTACTCCCCCCGCCATGTGAATACAAGTCGAGTGGGAATATTTATTTTAGAGTCTAACAAAGTACTTTTGAATTTTGTCAGAAACATCTCACATAGCAATTTTGTGTCGAGTTTACATTTGTCATCATCCACAGAAGAACCTTGTGGGTCAGAGAAGCCACTACAGTGTCTTACTTTGTTCCCATTAGGGACAACACTTAACAATGAGCCAGACTGTGTTCCAATAAAACTTTATTTATGGGCTCTGAAATTTGAATCTCATATACTTTTCACGTATCACAAAATACTCTTTTATTTTTTTCTAAGCATTTAAAAATGAAAAAGAGATGCCTCGGTGGCTCAGTCGGTTAGGCTGACTCTTGATTTTGGATCAGGTCATGACCTTATGGTTCATGAGTTTGAGCCCCATATTGGGTTCTATGCTGGCAGCATGGAGCCTACTTGAGATTCTCTCTCTTTCTCTCCACCCCCCCACCCCCTCAAAATGAATAAATAAACAAAAATGAAAAAATTTCTTAGTTCATCTACCATACAAAACAGGTGGATTTGGCCCATGGTCTAGCTATAATGTGCTCACTTCTGCACCAGATGATTGAATTGAAAGAATGGACATTATTTGATTTGCAGAAACAAAGTGCACATCTATGAATATTTATCTTATTTGTGCAAAGATAACCTGGTCATTCACTGGATCTTCCCACTAAACTCCTCCACTAAAACAGTGTATATGTGAATGCCTTCTTGAACAAGTAATTATTTGCCAAATACAGCTAAATCATTTTTTTGTAAGCTACATAGATCTTATCTTATAGGAAAGACTCTATATTTATGGTCTATATTCTCTAGGGATACCAATGTATAATTTATTTTGATCTACAAATTCATATTCCTGTGTCATTAATAGTATGAAATTCATTCATTAGTCTAAATCATACTATTATGCTATGTTTTTTAATATCTATAATATTAAAAAATAATAACTCCTATGTTTTTTAATATCAATAAATAACTATAAGAATAGATTTATATAATAGCAGAAAACGAATTTATTGCAGGATATGTGAATGTTTGTTCCTCCTTTAATTTTTGAGGTATCAAGGAAGCTCACTTTTGTAAATAACCAAATGATGATTTTTTTTTTTATAAAGTCAATAGTGGTGGCAACGAAGTATGAGTAGAACCCTAACCTCATTTCTTAATCTCTTTGGGCCTTAGTATCGTCAACAATTAAAAAACAACAATGTCTTTTCACAGCTTGATGTAAATTCTTTGTAAATGGTGGCTTGCTATAAACATAAAAAAAGATTATTACTCAAAGTATCTATTTCAAAGTGCAAAAATCGTGAGTGTGTATATACGTATATATGTATGATTTTTAAGTGAAACATACATAGATGGTTATTTAATTTATTCAAAATTTGGAATTAGGTATTGGGAATAGGAATTTATTTGAATGCATATGTGTTTGTGGATATAGGACATAAGATATATATATGTAAGAAGCTTAAATTTACATTTTAAATGTATAGTTTCAATGAATTTGCCTACCAGTTGTGCTGGGAAATATGGCCCAGTTTTTTCAAATTAGCATTCATGAAGTTTGGTGGTTGAGTCTTAGCAGAACATATTGAAAATGTAGCTCTAATTGTTAACAACCCCCTCCACTCCTATGTTTTTTAATATCAGCATTTAGAAAGCCCCTGAGGATGCATTTAGGTGAATAAAGAGGACTTACAATCACATGGTTAGGTGACTGCCTTTTTTTTTTTTTTTTTTTTTGCTCTAAAGATTTACTGTTACAAAAACAAGTTTTGCTGCCGATTTAAATTACAAAATTAATGAATGTTCATTTTTTAAAAGTGGAAACACTGGAATATACAAAGAAGACAAAAATTCACACGTTGTCCCACTTTTCCAAATAAAATCACACTTAATATTTTGGTGAATTTTGGATCCATTTACATTTAAACTACTGAATTTACAATTTACATAAAATTTGCATATGGATGCTTTTAATTTGATACAATGCCATAATCCCTTTTCCAATGTCATACAGAACGTGAAAGCATCAGTGTGGCAGTCAGGGCTTGATCAGAAGACAAAATAAGAAGATTTTTTTTTTTATAAGGATTTGATTTTATGCAAGTGAGAACACAGGTTAAACAGTCTACGTGAAGCTGTCCTTCGCTGTCCGGTGCAAGAGGCTACAGGCAGCAAGGCAGGCAATCTGGAAGGAAGGAGAGCCATAAAGAAGAGGAGGAGCCGAATACGCTAGGAACCTACCAGGGTGAGTGGGGACTGATGAGGCTGGACTGGTTTCCCACAGCCTCCAAACCTCCAGCTTTGATGCATGGAAATAACCTGCAAAGAGAAGCAGGCATCCACCCTCAACAGCAAAATGCACACCTGGCCCCGGAGCTGGAGGAGCTGCTGAAGGAGCACCAGCGGGAGCTGGAGAAGCTCCTTCCTGGCTGCTGACCCATCCAACGTGGACAGGCAGGAGCTGCGACAGGGTGGGGTCCTCCGCACTGCCCTTCCCTTGAGAAAAGCACAGGGATGCCTTGGCTCGACTTCACTTCCAAATCTCACACAAAGTTCTGGCACTCCCGACTCCCAACTGTGCAGAAAAGGGATATACATACCCTGCTCAAATGAGCACGGTACCATTCTACCACAATCACTTTTATTTTAATGCCTATACAATAATTCATGAAGTGGGCACACTATGGTTGGTACCACAACGTGCAGTTATTGAATATTTGGGAACGTGGAGATGCCTAACACTATTTTATAGATATTATACCTTGTTACTTTGCACATGGTCTCTAAGGATCATGGTGGTCGGCATTTGTTAGTTGGCAACATTTACTGATTCTTCTCTGTTTAACTGACCTAATACTTGCCTTCAGGTTTGAGCGTGAGTATGAAGGTCAAGAAGTCTCTCCTGATTTTGTAAAACTTGTTTGTGGTCCCCCACCGTGCTCCTGTAATGCTCTGTGTTAGCTCTACTGCAGAGTCCTTACTTTTCAGTGCGATTGCACATGCACCTTTGTCTTGCAGTAGATTCTAAATCACTTGAGGCCAAGTATCTCAAATGTTGGACGTCCAGTTTTTGGAAGTAGGTAAGCAATCAGTGCTCTTGAATTCATGAAATCAAACTGCTACTTAAACCAGCAAGATATATTCTTTTGTTCTATTGGTTTTCCTTATTTCAAAATATTCTCCGATTTAGTTACACGAGTTTTCTTCAGAAAAATGCACTGATGACCAGCTTTCCTCTGGTCTCATGGGGCACTTTGCTAGTCCCCATGGATGAAAGTAATTGGAAATGTTTGCCGTTAGCGTCACATGGTTGGCAAATCTATGCAAAAATAAAAGCCGTTTCACCAACCGAGTAACAATGTTTTGAGATTTTCTGTTTGGGATCAACTATTAACTTTTTGAGCTGTAATTTAATTTAACTAAAAACTTAAATACTGGATTATGGTCGATACAAAATGTTACACTAATTTCAGGCATACAGCGTAGTGATTTGACAACTCTATATGTTATGCTATGCTCACCACAAGCATACCTACCATCTGTCAACGTACAACGCTATTACTATACCACTGAATATATCTCCTATGCTGTACCTCTCATTCCCACGACGTAGATCAACTATTATCGAAGTTAATAAGTAATAGCTAAAAACAAAAGCAATCGCTATGTACCATACTTCTGCTAAGTATAAAATGAAGAAACTCCAGTTAACTCATTGCGATTCTTTTCCAAATATTCATGTGAAATACATATTAATGCTGAATTCATGCAATGTCTCTCACTCATCTGTTATTCAGAGTGCTTTTACAAAGGGTAGTTTCAACTTAAAGACGAGAGGAGAGACTTTGAATAAAGGACAAACACAGGAAAATGTAATCTCTGAATATTTTGTCTTCTGTTACTTCTGTCAGGGTATGTAAAAGGTTCACTTTTGCACTATTCTAAACATAATCAATTACTGGAGCCCTATTTATGTTAGTGAGCTGGTAGTGCTGGAAAGATAGTAGGCTCTTCTCCAAAATTTATGAGATGGTTGTATCTATTACCTTATTCTCTGTAATACTTTCCTTTTGCACATTTTGGCTTTATTTTCCATCCAAACTGGTAAGTTCTGTAGTAATTAATTATTAAATAGATATCACATTTCTAAAAGCCTTTTGTTATCAATACTCATTCTTTTCATCATTGGGTTTGATATCTTTGGGTTTGATGAAGTCAGCTTTTAAGAGTGTCATCAGAACTTATTCAATAGCTCATTTCCTTCACCTCTCTGCCCCTCGTACTGCTTTTATGACTTCGATTTTTTTTTTAGTTTCCACATAAAAGTGAGATCATGCAGTATTTCTTTTTCAGTGTATGCCTTATTTTACTTAGTATAATGTTCTGGAGGTTCATACATGTTGCCACAAATGGCACGATTTCCTTCTTTTTTTAAGGCTGAATAATATTCCACTGTATCCATATGCCATATTCTCTTTGTCCATTTATCTATCAATATTTAGGTTGTTTCCATATCCTGGCTATTGAGAATAATGCTGTGATGAACATAGGAGTGCAGGTATCCCTTCAAAATGCTGATATTATTCCCTTTGGGGATACACCTGTATCTAGAAATGAGATTGCTGGAGATCTAATATTTAGCGTGATAGCTATTGTTAATAATACTCTATTACATACTTGAAATTTGCTAAGAGAGTTGATCTTAAGTGTTCTCAGCACACACACATGAAGATCATAACTATGTGAGGTGATGGATATGGTAATTAGCTTGATTGTGGCAATTATTTCACCATGTATATGTATATTAGAACATCACATTATATGCCTTAATTATACATAATATTTCTCAAGTATACCTCAATAAAGCCGAAAAAATTAATAAGTGTCAGCATTAGGCTTTAATTTGAATTTTTCTTTCTCTTATTTGCAAGCAGAGTCTAATGTCATGGCAAGTTAGAATACCCAAATATCACCTGTAAAATATTGATGCATCAGTTTAAAGCAGATGTATTCTCAATAATAAAGAATAGATGAATTACTTCCCTTTATTGCTGCACAGTTTTATATTTTATGGGCTCTAAAGTGTGACATAAATGGCTATGGTTCCAAGTGTTCTTTTCTGTTAGACATGCTCCTACTGTTGATCTTTGCTGCGTTCTCCATCTCTGACAGTTAGATCCCAGTATCACTTATCTCTGTCAAACCAGCTGCCACAAGATGGCACCCAGGAGGTGATTACTCACTGAAGGTGATGAAATGAGCCACAGTGGGAAGCACAGGTTGTGCCTGAAGATACCTATGGCATTTTAGCTCATTCTTCCTCAAATCTTGGATCATCTTTGTTTCTTAAGGAACAATTTTCACTGACTTCCTTGGCCATTACCCTATTAACCTTGAGCTATTAACAACTGAGCTCACTCAATTATTGAATAATACCCTGAACTTTATATATATATATATATATATACATATATATATATATATATGTATATATATATATATATATATATTATGTTACAGTTATATTACTTTCAGGTGTACAATATAGTGATTCAACAATTCCATACATCACCTGGTGCTCATCACAAGTAAGTACTCTCCTTAATCCTCATCACCTATTTCACCCATTCCCTGCCCCCCCCCCACCTCCCCTCTGATAACCATCAGTTTGTTCTCTATAGTTAAGAGTCTGTTTCTTGGTTTGTCTCTCTCTCTTTTTCTTCCTTTCGATTGTTTCTTTTGTGTCTTAAATTTCACATATGAGTGAAATTATATGGTATTTTTCTTTATTTTGCTGAGCAGTATATTCTCTAGCTCCATCCATGTTGTTGCAAATGGCAAGATTCCATTCTTTTTATGGCTGAATGATATTCAATGTTCTCTAACCATCTTCTCTATGTATTCATCTATGGATGGACACTTGGGTTGCTTCCATAACTTGGCTATTGTAAATAACGCTGCTATAAACATAGGAGTGCATGTATCCCTTTGAATTAGTGTTTTTGTACTGTTTGGGTAAATGCCTGGTGGTATGATTACTAGACCATAGGGAAGTTCTATTTTTATCTTTTTGAGAAAACTCCATATAGTTTTCCACAGTGGCTGTACCAGTTTGCATTCCCATCAACAGTGAAGGAAGGTTCCCCTTTCTCTATATCCTCGCCAACACTTGTTTCTTGTGTTGTTGATTTTAGCCATGTTGACAGGTGTGAGGTGATACCTCATTTCATGATGACTGATGTTGAACATCTTTTCATGTGTCTGTTGCCCATCTATATGTCTGTCTTCTTTGGAGAAATGTATGTTCATGTCTTCTGCTCATTTTTTAATTGGATTATTTGTTTTTTAGGTGTTCGGTTGTATAAGTTCTTTATATATTTTGGATACTAACCTTTATTGGATATATCACTTACAAATATCTTCTCCCATTCAGTAGATTGCTTATTAGTTTTGTTGGTTGTTTCCTTTGCTGTGCAGAAACTTTTTATTTGATGTAGTCCCAGTAGTTTATTTTTGCTTTTATTTCCCTTGCTTCAGGAAACATATCTAGAAAAATGTTGCTATGGCTGATGTCAGAGAAAGTCCTGCCTGTGCTCTCTTCTAGATTTTTGTGGTTTCAGCTTTCACATTGAGGTTTTTAATCCATTTTGAATTCATTTTTGTGTATGGTATAAGAGTGGTCCCGTTTCATTCTTTTGCATGTAGCTAACCAGTCTTCCCAAAACCATTTGTTGAAGAAACGTTTTTCCATTGGATATTCTTTCCTGTTTGCTGCAGATTAACTGACCACATAATTTTGGGTTTATTTCTGGGTTTTCTATTCTGTTCCATTGATCTATGTGTCTATTTTGGGTCAGTACCATACTATTTTGATGACTGTATCTTTTTAATATAACTTGAAGTCTAGAATTGTGATGCCTCCAGCTTTGCTCTTCTTTTTCAAAATTGCTTTGGCTATTCAGGGTCTTTTGTGGTTCCATATAAATTTTAGGATGATTTGTTCTAGTCTGTGAAAAATGCTGTTGGTATTTTGTTAAGGGTTGCATTAAATGCGTAGATTGCTTTGGGTAGTATACACATTTTAACGATGTTCTTCCAATCCATGAGCATTGAATGTCTCTCCATTTCTTTTGTGTCATCTTCAATTTCTATCATGAATGTTCTACAGTTTTCAGAGTATAGGTCTTTCATCTCATTGGTTAGGTTTATTCCTGGATATCTTACTGTTTTGGGTGCAATTTTAAATGGTATCATCTTCTTAATTTTTGTTTCTGCTGCTTCATTATTGGTATATAGAAGTGCAAACAGATTCCTGCACATTGATTTTATATCCTGCGACTTTATTGAATTAACTTATCAGTTCTAGTAGTTTTTTAAATACCCTGAGCTTTTTAATAGTATCCATACATACTATATTGTTTTGCTGATTGGAAGTAAGTGAAAAGTTATATATGAGAAATATTGCTATTTGGATTATACAAGTTCAAAATATTATCTTTGTCACCTTTGTATTCTTGGATGGATTTGTGCTTAAGCTTATCCAAAAATTCTTTTCCCTTGGGATAAGAGAGTTTTTTTTTTTTTTTTTAACTCAATGGATTAATTTTATTCTTCCTACATGGTTTCACAGTTTCTTCTTCATAGACTGAGGGGGAACTGTTAGATTAATTTCATTTCATTGTGTAGAACACCTTTCACCTGTCTGGTACCTCAGAGGAGTAATATTCAGTTCTCAAAAGCTAAGTGACATATTTGCAACGTGGAAAAGGACAGGGCAGAAAGAGTCATGCCAGGTGAAGATTGTTGCTATTTCAGAGTCAAGCACTTTCATCTCCAGATTCGTATCTTATTTCTTTTCTTAATCTGAACACATAGAGCAATGCCAAGAATACAGAGGATAATCAATAACTTTTCAAATGAAAGAAAGGTCAATAGTGTCTGATAGAAAAATAGGCACTACATTAGAAAGAGCCCTACAGCTGATATTTCTGGGAATATACTTCAGATATCTTATTCCCGAAGTTGGTACTCTATATGGGCTGAGAAACAGGAAACAGAGAAAGATGTCATTTGCTACTGTCCGCATCACCTTGCCTGTCAGGAAAAAGTTAGGAACAGTGGGACACTACAAATTCGTCGGTACTTCCTGATGTATGTAAATGGAACCCCAGCTCTGTGCTCTTTTTCTCCTCCTCTTACAAATAGCATAAACTAAATTCCCTTTCAGTCTCATCAAGCATCCTTTAATTTCAGTGGTCCTGCTTTGAGTTAATGGCATAAAAGCAGAGGCCCATACCACTTTTCCTTTAAAATGCTGCTTGTCTGTACACTAAGTAAATGCAAGGAGAGACCATGGCCCAGCTGGGGAGACAAGGAGAAAAGGAGGAAATCAACATGAACCTACACATGTAATAGAACTACTAAGCCTTTGTTCTACACTCCCATTAGTTTATATGATAGCAGGCAAAAAGATGGAGGCTCCCATTTAGATATTGACAAATTTAAACTAAATGCAATGCTATTATTCTCAATTGTAAAACCTATTTCCAAAGACACAATGAATGTAGAGCTTTATTTAGATTCTGAGTCATTCCAAAAAGGGATTTGATTTGGATTGCATATATACACAAATGAGTGGTAAACTAAGAGGAAAGTGATAATAGAGCTTGAAAAATAAGGTGTAACCTAATGTAAGGATAGTTCACAAGCAAAGGATAGGACCATACAACAGGGTTTTCTATGGAATTTTAGAAATGATCAATAAAGCAGTTTCTTTTAAAAAAATTGTTTTAATGTTTACTTGTTTTTGAGAGAGAGCAGGGGAGGGGCAGAGAGAGAAAGAGACACAGAATCTGAAGCAGGCTCTGGGCTCTGAGCTGTCAGCCCAGAGACTGATGTGGGTCTCGAACCCATCCATGTACATGAGATCATGACCTGAGCTGAAGTCAGACACTTAACTGACTGAGCCCATCCAGCATCCCAAGTAGTTTCTTATTTTCCTAGTTGTCCATATGCACAGCTCCATAAAGTGAATGTCTATGGATCACAGAGGGGACTGACATATCATTTTTCCTGGTATTGAAACTTGTAAGACATTTCTACTATGGCTTACAAAGGAGACATAGTACATTTTCATGCTAAATATAATAGTGAGTTTCAAATAACAGTTCCTTGATGAAGGCCAATGTCATAATGCCAAAGCATAGTTCATTTAAAGCAACTCTGTGAGATGCCAAAGAAAATTGGCCCCCAAACACCACTTTAAATATCTAGATAGATCCAAGAATATATTCAGTCAATATAAAATGGTTCTTACCACTTACTATGGTATTCCATAAGGGTAGACAAATATCAATGGATTATTAGAGTCCCAAAATAGATCTACATTTATACAGACCATTCATTTTTAACATTAGCCAAAAAGGAGTGAAAGCTTTTCAACAAATGGATACCCATATGGAAAATTTGAACTTCAACTACTACAATGTGCCATTTACAAAAATTAATTTGTTATGGGTCATAGACCTAAATTTAAAAGCTAAAATAATAAAGCTTCTAGAAAATATCTTCACAACCTAGGCATAGAACTGGATTTCTTTTTATGTCATTAAAGTAATTACTGACAGAGAGGGCCTTACTATTGCTACTTTGGTAATTGTTTTCTATCTTACAGCCTCTTTGTTCCTCCTTTCCTCTCCTACTATCTTCCTTTGTGATTCATTGGTTTTTTTTTTTAATTTTTTTTAACGTTTATTTATTTTTGAGACAGAGAGAGACAGAGCATGAACAGGGGAGGGGCAGAGAGAGAGGGAGACACAGAATCGGAAGCAGGCTCCAGGCTCTGAGCCATCAGCCCAGAGCCCGACGCGGGGCTCGAACTCACGGACCGCGAGATCGTGACCTGAGCTGAAGTCAGATGCTTAACCGACTGAGCCACCCAGGCGCCCCTGATTCATTGGTTTTTTATCGACATACTTTGATTCTATTCTCATTCTCTTTTTTTGAACCTTCTATAGGTATTTTCTTTGTGTTTACCTTGGGCTACATAAAACACCTTATAGTTATAATAATCTATTTTAAGTTAATCACTTCAATTGCATACAAAAACTCTATACTATTACGCTCCCCCTGCACACTTTAAGTTACTGATATCACAAGTTATATCTTTTTAGATTGTGTACCCATTATTCTAATAGATACGGTTTTTGAAAGACTTTATTTTTCTAGAGAAGTTTTGGCATCACAGCAATATTGAGGAAAAGATACAGAGAGCTCTCATATCCTCCCCTGTCCCACACATGCGTTGCCTCTTTCATTGTCCACATCCACCACAACAGTGGTATATTTCTTACCACAACCAGTGAACTGACATTGACTCATCATAATCACCCAAAGTCCATAGTTTACATTAGTATCCACACCAGGTATTGTGCATTCTGTGGGTTTGGATAAATGTATAATGACACATACCCATCATTTTAGTATCATACAGATATTTTCATGGCCTTAAAAATTTTCTGTGCTCTCCCTATTCATGCCTTAATCTCCTTCCCACTGCCCAATCCCTGGAAACCACTGATCTTTTCACTGTCTCCATAGTTTTTCCTTTTCCAGAAGGTCATAGATTTGGACTCATATAAGATGCAGCATTCACTTAGTGACATGCCTTTAGGCTTCCTCTATGTCTTTTCATGGCTTGATAGATCATTTCTTTTTAAAGCTCAGTAATATCCCACTGTCTGGATGTGCCTACCATTATCCCTTCGCCTACCAAGGAAATCTTCGTTGCTTCCAAGTGTTGACAAGTATGATTAAAGCTGCTGTAAGCATCCTTGTGCAGATTTTTATGTGCACATAAGTTTTCAACGTCTTTGGGTAAATACCAAAGAGCATGATTGCTGGACTGTATGGTAAGAGTCAGTTTAGCTTTATAAGAAACAACCAAACTGTCTTCCAAAGTAGCTGCACTGTCCTGCAGTCCATCAATAATAAAGGGGAGGTCCTGTTGCTCCACACCCTCATCAGCATTTGGTGTTGTCCGTGCTCTAGATTTTGGCCATCCAAAGACTTGTATAGTAATAACTCATTGTTGTTTTAATTCGCATCTCCTTGAGATTCTAGGGGTCCCTTAAACCTCTTCTGCGCAGATGTCTTCTCTATATTTAATGCATGCAAATTCCAGATTAGGATGTTTTGCTGGTATCTTTTTTTCAGGAGCTTTTAATCTCTTGTTCCCTCTGGTGTCTGTTCGCAATACTGCAGGTTCTCTAGAGTTGCTGCAGGCCACCGAGCTCTCTTTAGTTTTCAGAAGCCCCTAGGCTTTGAGAGCAGGCTGAGTTTTTTTTTTTTTAGTGGTTTGAGTTGAGTGAGACAGAAACCAGTCCATTGGACACCTCCCCCCCCCCCCCCGCCCAAAAAAAGTCTGACCACTGGTTGTGTGGTATTTTCTTTCCCTCCCCAGGGAGAAGTTGGGATCTGGGAGTTTTCTACTGAAGTATGGTGTTGTGCTGGGGTTAGAGACTAAGGAGGGTGAAAATCACACATTTCCCTACTGACTTTGATGAGACTAGCGCCTTGCTCACTTTAAGGGGAAAGGGCCTCTAAACTGGTTTCTGTCTTTCTCCCAAACGGCACTTGCCCACATATCATTGTTAAGTCAGTGTCTCTGTGAGAGGAAGGATGTCTTTCTACAGTCAGAAGTACTGAGTGTTCTCTGGGCATCCAACACTGTAGCCACCTGGAAAAGCGTGGCCTGGTTTTTTGGGCTGTCATTATCACCATGAAAAATTAGTAGATCCAACTTCATCACTGAATACTTATGCTATCCAGATCCTTAGTTACATCTCTGAATGAGATTAGAGAAGCTGGAAAAGTTAAAAGTATTGATTAACCATTAGGGATTCATCTTAGAGCAAAAGGACAGGCTTTAGATGTGAGAGTAAGTACATTTCTCTTGGGAAATCAACCCATTTTTATACCCACTAGATATAATTATGCCCTGATGAGGCTTTTCCACTATATTTCTTTTATTCTCTTTTTAAAATCATCTTAGTAGGTTCTGTTCTTGCTTCTTGCAAGAAAATAATGGGTCTATATAGGATAATTTTAAAGGGATACTATGTACTCTAAACTGTAATCTTTAAAAAGCAAGAAGTCTTGTTAATAATTGCCCGCTTTTCTCTCTTCAGTCCCTAGACCTATTAACAATTCAATCAGTAAATGACTTTGTGACAATCACAAATCAAGGAAATAATATTTCCACTGAGACCTTGAAGGACACTGCAGATTGGCAAATGAAATATATAGGTCAGATTAATATTTGTTTGTTTTCCAGATAATTTTTTTATTTAACACATTTGCATTAGTAACATGCAAGTTTTTTAGCAAGATTCGCAACACATCAGGAAAAATTTAGAAGACCAGAAATAATTTTAATGTCTTTAGTTATTTAGGAAAAACATTTCCTCACACCTAAAAGTTCAGAAAAATGTTTTTTAAAATTGCTAAAAAAAATGGAATTTATATTTAAAATTTTTTTATGTTTATTTATTTTTTTTTTCAACGTTTATTTATTTTTGGGACAGAGAGAGACAGAGCATGAACGGGGGAGGGGCAGAGAGAGAGGGAGACACAGAATCAGAAACAGGCTCCAGGCTCTGAGCCATCAGCCCAGAGCCCGACGCGGGGCTCGAACTCACGGACCGCGAGATCGTGACCTGGCTGAAGTCGGACGCTTAACCGACTGCGCCACCCAGGCGCCCCTGTTTATTTGTTTTTGGGAGAGAGACAGAGTGCAAGCTGGAGAGAGACAGGCAGAACCTGAAGCAGGCTCCAGGCTTTGAGCTGTCACACAGGGCCCCAGGCAGGACTTGAATCCACGAACCGCGAGATCATGACCTGAGCTGAAGTCGGACGCTTAACCGACTGAGCACCCAGGAGACGTTTTTTTTGTTTTTTGTTTTTTCAATTTTTGTTTTAGGTTTCTAAAAAATAAATGGAACTTAAACATTACTTATCTGGAATTAATCTATTATTTAACAAATATTTCTTGAATACTGTGTAAAAATAGTTGTGAAAGCAATTTGATGAATAATTCTATGATTCATACACAAATAAGTATAATAAACTGCATTATGGAATTAGTACTATGGGAAAGATACAATATATTACAGAAATTCAGCGGACAGAGTAACCACTGCACTGGAATGAAAGGCTGTTAGCTCCTGAGGGAAAGAATCATGCTTATGTTATATTGTATTACTGGTGCATATCACAGGGTCTAGGAATAGTTGAATGAATGAATTCAAATGTACTTCTTTAATAAGGTGATTCAATTTAAGCTGTATTATGATTTACAGAGAAAAGAATAGGAGGTACTTCAGACAGAGTACGTAGTACACTTTGAGCAACAACTCAAAACAACTATATGACATATCCAAAAACCAAGTAATTCAGTTTCAGTAAAAATTATATGTGATGAGGCTAGCAAGGTAGATAAAACTCACTTCGTAGAGGTTTTTACCTATTACTCACCAGATAATTGGAAGCAGGGAGGTTTCTGAGCAGGAGAGTTAACAGGACTAAAGATCCTTTGCAAAAATTAATTTGACGGAAACATGTAGGAGAGACTGGAGGTATGAGAAACTTGTTGGACAGCCACGCTATTTGTGGCAAGACTAAAGGGCCTAAAGTAGGGGCAATGAGAAGAGGGATGAGGATATGTAGGAAAATATATAATGGGGGTAGGATTGTTAAGACTTACCAACCAACAGGATATGGATAATGAGATAAAAGAGGAGAGAAAAATTGAGATAACTTTATTTTCAAAACCCGATTAAGGTAAAGCATTTTGCCATTACCAGAAATACTGAAGTTGGAAAAGGAGGCCAGTCTGAAGGCAAAAGGAAAGATCACACTTACATCAATGGGACATTAAAGTGGAGAAGTCCACAAGGTAGTTGGCAAAACAGAATGTAGGAAGGTGTTAGGGATTCAGACTGGGAAATTATTTGTCAAGAAGTAATAGTCAAATCTTTAGAAGTTAATGAAATACTAAAGGAAGAGAGATCGGGAGGAAAGGGAAGAAATAAATGTTTGAAAGCATGTTTTTGTTTACGGCACAGAAAGGAGAAAATGGAGCCATCTCTGTGTAGAGGTATATTGATTTGGGCTATGGCACTTGAGGGCTGACATATAATTACAAACCTAAGAGCATTTTTTTCCTTCAAGTGTATTTGTATTTGAGGTTCATGAAGAGAATGAATGTTTAATATAGATAACACTGCATAAAGTCATGTAACTGACTTTTTGCTAGATGTTAATTTTCTATTTTATTTTATTGTGTTAAGAACATTTAACATGAGATCTGCCCTCAACAAATGTTTGAGTGTATAATACATTATTGTTGACTAAAGGTACAATATTGTACGGCAGATTTCTAGAGCCTATTCTTGCTTGACTGAAACCTTATGCCTTTTAATTAGTGATTTCCATTTCTCCCTCCTACCAGAACCTGAGAACTTCCATCCAAACCCTTTGATTATATGAATTTGACTATTTTAGATAGATCATATATGTGGAATCATACAGTATGTGCCTTTCTGTGACTGGTGTATTTCATTTAGCCTAATGTCCTTAAGGTTCATCTATGTTATTACATGTTGCACTATTTCTATTTAATTTATAAGGCTGAATAACATTCCATTGCATGTATATACCACATTTTCTCTATCCATGCATCTATCAATGGACATTTAGGTTTTACAGAAATAGAAAAAAAATTCTAAAATTCATATGGAACCACAAAAGACCAAACATAGTCAAATCAGTCTAGAGCAAGAAGAACAAAGCTAAAGGTATCATACTTCCTGGTTTCAAAATATATTACAAAGCTATAGTAATCAAAACAGTGAGGTACTGGCACAAAGACAGACATATATCCAATGGAACAGAACAGGGCATACAAAAAATCCACTTTTATAGTCAGTTGAACTTCTGCAAGCATCCCAATAAATACTCAATGTGGAAAAGATAGTCTCTTCAAGAAATGATTTGGAAAAACTGGATATCAATATTCAAAAGAATGATATTGGACACTTACCTTATACCATACATGCAAGTCAAGTCAAAATGGATTAAAGACTTAAATGTAAAATCTGAAACTGTAAAACTGCTAGAAGAAAACATAGGGGGAAGTTTCATGACATTGGTCTTGGCAATGATTTCATGGATATGACACCAAAACCATAGGCAACAAAAACAAAAATAGAAAAGTGGGGCTACAAACTAAAAAGCTTCTATACAGCAAAGGAAACAATCAACAGACTGGAAAAGAAACCTATGGAAGTGGAGAAAATATTTGCAAACCATATATCTGATAGGAGTTAATATTAAAAAAAAATATAAGAAACCCTTACAACTCAATAGTAAAAAACACACAAACAAAATAATAAGCCGCTTAAAAATGGGTTAAAAACTTGAATAGACATTTCTCCAAAGAAGACATACAAATGGCTAAAGTCACTAATCATCAGGAAAATAGAAACCAGAATTACAATGACATCACCTGAAATCTATTGTCAAAAACTCACTTCTGTTCTTTGGAGCTAAACTATAATTCAAAGACAGAGTTTGAGATAAAGAGGAACAATTGCTGGGGCACCTGGGTAGTTCAGTCAGTTAAGCATCAGACTTCTGTTCAGGTCATGATCTCACAGTTCATGGGTTCTAGCCCCATGTCAGGTTCTGTGCTGGAGCCTGCTTTGGATTCTGTGTCTCCCTCTCTTTTTGTCCCTCCCTCACTCATGCTCTGTCTCTCTCTCTCTCAAAAGTAAACATTAAAAAAAAAAAAAAAAAACAAGAAACAATAGATTTATTGCTTTGCCATGCAAAGGAGGCTGCCAACAGGCTACGGCCTTCAAAAAACTGCAAGCCCATGAGGAGGAAGGGGCGGGGGTGGGATTATAGGGAAAAATCAGGATCTAGCCGGTTTCGACAGGAATTGTGTGCTTGATGCCAGCCTCCTTAGACGTGGCTTTAGAGTGGTATGGGCTTCCTGAAACAAAAGGCTAAGAAGAAGTGGGGGAAGGGTTTGCAGAAGAGAGGAAAAAGGTTACTTTAAAATTGAGCTTCCTTGAAGCATTAGTGCAGCCATTTTGATTTTTGTTCAACTTTATGTTTTTAAGTGGTTTCACTATCAAGATAGCTTTTATTTAAAAAAAAAACGGAAGACAAGTTTTGGAGAGAATGTGGAAAATTGTAACCTTTGCACATGTATAGGTGGGAATGCAAAATGTGCAGCTGCTATAGAAAACAGAATGGAAGAGTGCCTGGGTGGCTCAGTCGTTAAGCATTCGACTCTTGATTTAGGCTCAGGTCATGATCTCATGGTTCATGGGTTCAAACCCCACATTGGGCTCCGTGCTTGGGATTCTCTCTTTCTCTTCCTCTCTCTCCTGCCCCTCACCCACTCTCACGTGCATGCTCGCTCTCTCTCAAAATAAATACACTTAAAAAAAAAAAAAAAGAAACCAGTTTGGAGATTACTCAAAAAAAAAAAAAAAAAAAAAGGCCTACCATATGATCCAGCAATCACATTTCTGGGTATTTATCCTAAAGAACTGAAATCAGGATTTTGAAGAGAAATTGGCAATTCTGTGTTCATTGCAGCACTGTTCACATGACTATTTTTTAAAGGATGTTTTCATTATTCCATATTTGCCTACCTCAGAATTTATTTTTCACTGTTGTGGAATTGACTTTTCTGTCACATATATCTCCCAAGTTTATTACTGAACAATAATCAACTCTTCTTTCAGCTGGTACTTCTTAAGAAATCTCAGACAAAAGTTAAAGTGAGGTAAATGTCTTCACCCATTAGGGTTTCTATCAAAACTACCAGATACTGGGTAGCTTATAAACAAGAAACATTTATTTCCCACAATTCTGAAGGTTAGAAGTCCAAGATCAAGGTGCCCATATGATCTAGTTCTGATAAGGGTTCTCTTCCAGTTACAGACAGCTGTGTCCTCCTCGAGTGGCAGAAAGGGCCTCTGAGGAAGAGCTCTCTGAGGTCTCTCTTACAAGGGCACTAATCCCATTCATGAAGGTTCTGCCCTCCTGTCCGAATCACCTACTAAAGTCCTTCCCTCCTGATACCATCATTTTGAGGGTTGAGATTTCAAGATCATAATTTGGGGGGAATGCCAACAGTCAGTCTAAAGCAGTTAAGCTTTAGTCTTTATAAATGTGGCTGCATGGTAGGAACTTAAGGTTTCTCCCTGGGTAAAAACCCAAAGAAAAAGCTACAGGGTGCTGAAAGAATGGGCTGAGTTCTAGCCCATTCCAGAAAGCAGGTGAATGGTTTTATCCTAATCAAGACCAGAGGTTCCCAAACTTTCCTGCTTTGTGGAATCATCCAGGGGAACGTGTTAAAATCCCAATGCCCACGTCTGATTGCATGCTAATTAAATGAGAAAATCTGGGGATAGGAACCAGACATCAACATCTTTTTAAAGTATACTATGTCATCCCAAGGTGCAGAAAAATTGGGGAACCACTGTCCTGAAATAGGAGTTAAAGAAATACTGATATCTCAGTAACTTCTATGACCAAATTGCAAATGTTCATTGTTTCTCCTTAAGCTAACTCTTTTGTTTTCTTTACCTGGGCTGAGAAGTAAACAGTTTTCACACTACTGAATTCCTTCCTGGGCCTGAGGGTCAGGACTAGACTCATAGCAGTGAGGTTGCTTCAGGGTCTCAGAGTGGAAAACCCCACACCCTGAGCTCTGCTTTTACTTCCCTTTTCCCCACTCACAGAGCCTTTAATTACTTACTTGAACTGCTTGTCCTAAATGAGAATTTTTTTTACGTGATTTTTTTCCCTATTGTAATTGTCTCACTTGGTTCTATTTCTTGTGATCCTTGCAAAAGTGACTGGGGTCCAGGATCACGTTTGCTGAGTCACTTCTCCCATTTGGTTTCATTCAATTAGGAAAAGGTCACCAACAGCAATTGCTTCTAGCCCCTGCAATTTACTCACAGTTTCTACCTTATCAGTGCTTCATTTACATGGAGGTATTTTGTGTACTAACCTCTGGCACAGGTCATTAAGTCTTTGTGCACAACTTAAGTGCCTAAATAGACAAAACTACTGTTACAGGCTCATTTCCTCAGGGCAGCCCTGCAGTGAGGAATCTCCTCAAGGGGTTTGTTGTGAAAAAAGTTCTTGCCCATTAGTGGTTAGTCACTGCACTATTTTCATTAGATTGCAAAGCACCATGTATTTCTTTGTTTACATATATGTGTATATTAATATGCGCACACATATTATATATGTATAGGCGTATTTATATAGATACGTATATGTATATTTCTAAATATGATAATACAACTTATTAAACTGAATTTCTGTGACAGTTTCTTGTCTCAGAAAGGTTAGAATTAATTTTTCACTTAAAATTCATACACCTGTTTTTTTAAGTTTTTGGGTTTTTTTTGTTTTGTTTTTGTTTTTGTTTTTGTTTTTTAGTATAGTTGACCCATGATGTTACATTAGTTTTGGGTATACAACATAGTGATTCAACTTTTCCATACTTTATACTGTGCTCCCCACAAGTGTAGCTACCATCTGTCACAACAAAACACTGTTTCAATACCATTGACTATATTCCCTATGCTGTACCTTCTATTTCCATGAATTATTCATCCATAACTGAAAGCCTGTACCTTGTTTTCCCCTTCATCCATTTTGCTTGTCTCCACCCCACTCCATGTGGTAACCATCAGTTTTTCTCTGTATTTATAGGTCTGATTCTACTTTTTGGGTTTTTTTCTTTTCTTTTTTTTTTAGATAGCACATATGCATGAAATCATAAGGTATTCGTCTTTCTCAGTCTGACTTACTTTACTTAGCATAATACCCTCTAGGTCCATCCATGGTTTCACATACCTGTTGATTATTTACAGGAAGGATTTTAATGACAGATAAAATATCCGGGGACAAACAATAAATAGGGTTCAGAATAGGCAGAGGAAGGAAGGGAGTAATGTTCAAAAACACTGACTTGGAAAAACCTCTGTATTTGAAACCAAAACTTTCCTCTGCATTTTATGGTAGTCAAATTAAAAGGGAAGCAACACTGAGTTACCATAATCTCATTAGATAACAAAAGAAAGCATGATAACTTACTAACAGGACTAATATTTTTGCAGATTCTGATGTCTAAGAGAGATGTCATATAAGGAAATAACTTTAATCATAATTTTGCCAAAGATGTGGAGGACATTCAAATGGCCATGTTCATATAGCCAATCCTTACATCAACCCTTAATGAAAGTCAAGAAAAAAAAGGTTAAAGCACGGTTGTGCCAAGGCGGTTGCAAGCTCAGTAAAGCAACCCATCCCAGGTGCATAGCTGTCTAGCACTACAAAGAAACCAGATTTAGACCATTCACGCACATAAATGAACATTGCATATAGTACAGTGGCCATATTTATCCACTAAGATAAGAGGATGGGTATAAAATGTGATAATAGAAATTCCAGATGGGTTAAGATGCACTTCTTTGTAGTAGGAATTAGGAGATAATGCAAACAGCAAACTAAATGGGGAGGGGAACTATTCAGTTTTCAGAAAAAGAAAAGCACCCAGGTAAATGTGTTTGGGTATGGATTTATGTGTCAATGGCACAACCAAGTCTTCTCCCTGGGAAGACTTAATATGATTTGTTTATTTCTTAGAGTCTATGGCCAAGGGAAATCATAATACTTATCACCCAAACTGGGACTTTGGGGAATGCAAGGGGGCTTCGATTAATTATGATGCCAAGAAAATAGACATAAATTAGGATTGTCTTAGGCATATTGGACTCAAACTGTGATTGCAGAAAAATTGGTTTGCTTTCAATTAATTAGCTATTTAAACAAAACTTTTGATGTCTATTGCTTCTCTCTGAGGTGTTTAATTTACAGATGATTTAATTAGAGCTCTGTTGCAAAACTTTGGGCAGAAAAGAGTATTCACACTTTCAGCTCTCCATGCCCAGGATACTCTTTCCTGGATTATTTTCATTCTTCAGTTCACAGAGAGATCATCACCTTCTTACATAAATCTCTTCTGATCCCTCATTCCAAAGTAGCCCCACAATTTGAGCTCCAAAGTAAATACAGAGAAGAATGCTCTTTTCAGTGGTGTGCGAACCCATAAATGTAGAAGAAATGGAATAGTTAGAAAAAACATCATTCTGAAATCTTCATAGCAATAACCGATTCAGGCAATAATAATGTTTATTGTCACAGGCCTTGTTTGGTTATAATTTTTTGGATATGATTAGGACTTTTTTTGTATTCCTTTTTTTGTAGTAGTTAAATGTAAAACCAGGGGGAAAAATGTGTTTAGAAGTAGCATCTGCCAATCAGACAGGAAAGATTTGGAGTCATAATCCAAGAATAGGATTGACAAGAGGAGTCTAATGACTTCCCAATAAATTGAGAAAAAGAAATTCAACTTTTCCAAGCAAGAAAGTCTCCATTAATTTATTTTTCTGTGTTGAGGTGGGAACTACAGTTAAGCTAACCACTGTCTTTCTATGCTGTTTTGGCAATTTCCTATGTTAACAGTGTATCTTAGTAATACGTTTCCTTCTTTAACTCTTTGATAAATTCTCTAGTAAAATACGAAGTGAGGCCATCAGAGTTGGAAAGATAACAGTTGATGGATTCACAAATTGTGAACTGGTGATACTATCTTGTCATACTCTTCTTCCAAAGGATTTATATCCCATTAAATTGCCTCATAATGTCCCAGGCAGCTTTAAAATTTTAAATTGATATTAAAGATCATATATACATACATGTGTTATGTGTATGTATAGTGTGTGTGTGTGTGTGTGTGTGTGTGTGTGTGTGTGTGTGTGTCTATGTTCTGCTGTTTATCTTCTGGATCATTTACTTCAGTGGTTTCTAACACAGGTACCACTGTACCCTAATGGACTATGGAATTAATGTAGGCTTTCCAAAATAAATCTGTGTTTGGCTCATTGCCTAAACACCAAATTAATACCTTTTTTTATACACAGTTTTTCAATGGTGTAGAGATGCTATTAGGATAGCTAAAATCCATTTTTGAAAGTGTTACATAATTCATGGCACCAATTTACTATGTACTTTTATTGTTTTTTTTAAGTTTATTTATTTATATATTAAAATTTTTTTTAATTTTATTTTTTATTTTTTAAACTTTACATCCAAATTAGTTAGCATATAGTGAAACAATGATTTCAGGAGTAGATTCCTTAATCTGCTTACCCATTTAGCCCATCCCCCCTCCCACAACCACTCCAGTAACCCTCAGTTTGTTCTCCATATTTATGAGTCTCTTCTGTTTCGTCCCCCTCCCTGTTTTTATATTATTTTTGTTTCCCTTCCCTTATGTTCATCTGTTTTGCCTCTTAAAGTCCTCATATGAGTGAAGTCATATGATTTTTGTTTTTCTCTGACTAATTTCACTTAGCATAATACCCTCCAGTTCCATCCACGTTGTTGCAAATGGCAAGATTTCATTCTTTTTGATTGCCGAGTAATACTCCCTTGTATATAGATACCACATTTTCTTTATCCATTCATCCATCGATGGACATTTGGGCTCTTTCCATACTTTGGCTATTGTTGATAGTGCTGCTATAAACACGGGGGTGCATGTGTCCCTTCGAAACAGCACACCTGTATCCAGTGGATAAATGCCTAGTAGTGCACTTGCTGGGTCGTAGGGTAGTCCTATTTTTAGTTTTTTGAGGAACCTCCATACTGTTTTCCAGAGTGGCTGCACCAGCTTGCATTTCCATTTGCTATGTACTTTTAAATAAATATTTAATTTCCACTACAATTCTGTTGAAGAATCTATGAGTCTAAGAAAATTTGAAATTTGAAAAGAAGTCCCCAACAATTTTGCCTCCGAGGAGGGAGAAAATGGAGTGATTTTGGAGAGGGGGACTATTATTTTTTAATATGGAGGCAATATGGTAAACTGTTGATATTTGTTACAATGTTTATTGTATAGCATTCTGAATGATTAAACATGTTTAAAATGCTTTAATAATTTTCAAAAATACACCCTTAACTTGAAAATATAGGCACATTTATATAATTTAGCCTTTTATCCCAGAAGTTCTCAAAGTGTGGTTCAGGGATCTCTGAGAAACTTTAATGGGGACTAAGAAGTCAAAACTATTTTCATAGTAATACTAAGACATTATTTGCCTTTCAATCTCTTCTCTCAGAAGTTTCCAGAGACTGTATGGCATGTGATATTTCAGCAGATGGAATGCAAAGGCAGGAATAAGGATCTAGTTATTTTCTATAAAACCAGCAATTAGAGAGATTTGTAAAAATATAAAACAATGCCACTATTTTTCACTATTTTTTGTTTTAGAAGACATAGTTATTTTTGTACATATATTGTTTCATTAACTAATAGTAAGTTTACCATTATTTTAAGTGAATAAGTATTTTCTCAGTTTTAATTTCTTTAAAGAAATTTTTTTTCAATGTTTATTTATTTTTGAGAGAGAGAGAGAGAAAGAGAGAGAGAGCATGAGCAGGGAAGGGCAGAAAGAGAGAGGGAAACACAGAATCTGAAACAGGCCCCATGCTCTGAGCTGTCAGTACAGAGCCTGATGTGGGGCTTGAACATGCCAACTGCAATATCATGACCTGAGCCAAAGTCGGATGCTTAACCAACTGAGCCACCCAGGCACCCCTAATTTCTAATATAGTAAATATAGGTCTATATAACACTGGTAAGCAAAACTCTTGCGGATTCTTGTGCTTTTTAAAAGTGTGAAGAAGCCTTGAGACCAAAAAGTTCTAGCACCACTGTCTTAGTTTATACAAATATACTTTCTACCACACTTTCAGAAGGAGGCCAACTCTAGTACTTATTTAGGGGTGCCTGGGTGGCTCAGTCGGTTAAGCATCCGACTCTTGATTTCAGCTCAGGTCATGATCTCCTGGTTTGTGAGTTCAAGCCCCACGTCAGGCTCTTGGCTGCGAGTGCAGATCCTGCTGGGGCTCTCTCTCTCCCTCTCTGTCTGCCCCTCCCCCACTCATGTGTGCTCTCTCTCTCAAAATGAATAAACTTTAAGAAATTAAAAAACAATAAAGTTTATTTATTTTGAGAGAGAGAAAGAGAGTGTGCAAACCAGGGAGGGGAAGGGAGGGAGAGAGAGAATCCCAAGCAGGCTCTGCACTGAGAGCAGAGCTTCACACAGGTCTGGAATCCCATGAACTGTGAGATCATGACCTGAGCCAAGATCAAGAGATACTTCACCAACATTCATGTCTCACTTATTTGGTAATTTCAACTCCAAGAACTTAATTTTCAATGTTTCAAAAATAAAGAACTCTACAGTGTTCTTAGTTTTTTGTATCTCAGAGTCCTGTATAACAATGTACATGGTAACATGAGAAAGCAAAAACTTAATAAGCATGTCCTCCCTCTTTTTGTTTCCAAAGAAGTAAATCAGTAAGTGATTAAAATTGTATTCTTTGCTAACAATTTCATCATTCCTTTCATTCCGCCAAATATACCTTATCTATAACGAGGCAGTATTATATGGCTAGTGATCTTCTTCATCCCAACTTTATAGAGCTAATAACTTAATACTAGGTTTCATACTCTTACAACCTATTACTGACTGGATGCCCTCTTGACATCAATCTCCATTTACTCTCATGTTTATTAATGTCACGTATAACTCCAGTTCAACCTAATGGCTAAGAATAGACTGGATCAAATGGGTTAGGTTTGATATTTGTACGTGTGAGATGATACTCAATAGTCAAAATCACTGCTCCGTTCAGCGAGAGAATAAACGTGCTGCTTCCCCGGAAGAGGCAAGGGAAATGAGTTCCACTTTTTAGAATGCTCCATTGTTAGTTTGCTGAATAAGGAAGTGAGGCATCTTTGCTTAATAGTCCTTTCTCCCTGTGCTATATCTTAGTACCACTCATTCCAGAACATTAACAGGAAACACAAGAAGATGTGCAGATCCAATACGTTTTAGTTCTGAGTAAGAATGGTGGGGAAGATACCTGATACCCAGGTGGTGGTTACATATATGGGAATGGAGTTTTTTTAAAAAGCATGCTCAGGAAAGGAAAATACAGTAAGGAAAAGTTTTAAAACCACCTCATTAGAAACTGCATACACAGGAGAAGGTAGAGGGATTCACAGGTTTTTTTTTTTTTTAATAAACACAATATGTAAATATTAGACATCTAGATAATTGCTTTAAAATTAGACATCCCACTGTAAATATGATAGGCTTCCACTCTCTTCCAATTTTATGAAGAGGGTTTGGAAAAATATGAGAGCACCATGATTGACATTCACCAGTTTTCTTAGAGGAAAAATCCAAAGAATAATAAAATGAACAATCCATTTGGAGAAGTCTGGAAATTCTTTACAGGCTGAGAGATGGTCCCCGATTTCAGATGTCAGTCTGTAAGATCAATTATTTCCCATGTAATCTGATCACTCGCTCTTTTCTGAGTCACTGATATACAATAAGTAAAACAACTTTAAAGTGTTTTATTTTTCAGACTGTATATTACTGATCACAAGACTCTAAATGACTTTTTTGGAGTATTGAGAGTTGTTTTGCTTTTACTCCAATAAAACTGCATGGTGCACTGGCATTTGGAATAATTAAGTTTAGGTTCTTGCTACTGTCCTGCAAATCTTGGGCTTCTCAGACTAAAATATGTCAAACTATGAAACCATGGTCACGCAAGAGCTTCAATCAGAATTTTATGCTTTGACATATTTATTTTGACAGTTTTCAGATTTACAATTTGATGTCCTAATCATTGTAAATACCTATGTGTTTAACAGTTCTTCATTTCTGATGGAGGCAAAGACCCTGAACTGAGCCCAAGGGGCTTTCCCCCGACCATGACAGATGGTTCTACTGCTGTGCATAGGAAAGAGGTACAACGAATTATTGTGGCCAAAGAAAGGTGTTGAGGGGTGCCTGGCTGGCTCAGTCAGTTAGGGCATCTGTTTTGGCGCAGGTCATGATCCCATAATTTTGTGAGTTTGAGCCCCACATGGGACTCTGTTCTGACAGCATGGAGCCTGCTTGGGATGCTCTCTCTCCCTCGCTCTCTGCCCCTCCCCCACTCACATTGTCCCTGTCTTTCTCAAAATAAATAAATAAACTAAAAAAATTTTTTTAAAAAGGAAGGTGTTGAAATCTTAAGTCTCATGTGATCTGACCAATTTCCATGTTTTGCAAGGCCATTTTTAGCTGTTATTGCTGTTTTGCTACTCCTTCTTGTTCATAATATAAGTGATTATTATGTAACTGTTTATGAATTAATAGTGCATCCAAATACTAGGAGTATTTCAGACTCCTTTTGTGTTTATAATTCAAATAAGAAAATCATGCTGTCTTACAGGCAGAAGTAAGTTTAGAAATTATCTAACTGCTCATTTTATGGATAAGTAAACTGAGGCCTAAGTAAATGAATAATAAAAATAGAACTTAAATTCTTGTTCCTGAACTTTTTACTGATGGTCTTTCCCATAATACACACTGACATCCCCCCCCATTTTTATTTTTATTTTTTTTTTAATTTTTTTTTTAACATTTATTTATTTTTGAGACAGAGAGAGAGCATGAACAGGGGAGGGTCAGAGAAAGAGGGAGACACAGAATCGGAAACAGGCTCCAGGCTCTGAGCTGTCAGCACAGAGCCCGATGCGGGGCTTGAACCCACAGACCGCGAGATCATGACCTGAGCTGAAGTCGGCCGCTTAACCGACTGAGCCACCCAGGCGCCCCCCCCCCCATTTTTAAATGGAGTTATTTATCAGCCTCAAGTTTCCCATTATTATTAAGTTAGGAATTAAAGTGTAATTTAATCATTAAAATCTGTACAATTTTAGCAAAACATTTTAATAGTATTTCAGTCACACTACTTAAAAATAGAATCCATTAAAAAAATAGATTCCATAATGGGGTGCCTGGGTGGCTCAGTCGGTTTGCCGTCTGACTTCAGCTCAGATCATGATCTCACAGTTTGTGGGTTTGAGCCCCCTATCAGGCTCTATGCTGACAGCTCGGAGCCTGGAGCCTGCTCCGGATTCCATGTCTCCCTGTCTCTCTGCTCCTCCCCCACTCATACTGTCTTTCTCTGTCTCTCAAAAATAAAATAAAGCATTAAAAAAAAAAATTAAAGAAGGGTGCCTGGGTGGCGCAGTCGGTTAAGCGTCCGACTTCAGCCAGGTCACGATCTCGTGGCCCGGGAGTTCGAGCCCCACGTCAGGCTCTGGGCTGATGGCTCAGAGCCTGGAGCCTGTTTCAGATTCTGTGTCTCCCTCTCTCTCTGCTCCTCCCCCGTTCATGCTCTGTCTCTCTCTGTCCCAAAAATAAAAAAAAAATAAAAACGTTGAAGAAAAAAAAATTAAAGAAAATAGAGTGCATTAAAAAACCAGAATCCATTATGTTGAAGACAGTAAAGCACAGCCACTATAATGATCCCTTCTACACACCCATGACTATACCAGCAATTCCTTACAAAAAATAAATTTATGTACGTATGTATGCACGTATTGGTCTTTCAGGAATGTCATCCTTGCATAAAGATGGAAGCCTGAAATTTAATGTCCTTTAAAGTATCAGGAGTGATGCTCATTAACATAAATTCTATACTTAGAAAGTTAAATATTCAAGTTATGTGATGAAACGGCTGGAAAACCTGGAAAGGAGGTTTGATGTCTTCTTCCAAGGGCAGGATGGAAAGGGAGGTGTGGCGTTCAGAGCCATGTTCCTCGTTTCTGTATTGGAAGATCTTGAAGCCACAAGTTGATGTTATTTTAATAGTGTATATCATTGCCATCATTTAGCATACTTCAGTTGGTATTTCCTCCCGTCTGGGTTTGTTAACATGTTCACACAGCCTACCATCTGAGAAGGAATTTTCCCTGGCGGCCATGACCTAATTTCAAGGTTCTGGCAGACAAATGCAGGCAACTGACAGCCCAGGTTTTCCTATTTAGCATATTAATCACCTACATTGTTAGCATGCAGCCATGATAAGAGGCAGCCTGTGAAGGAATTGCCAGCCTTTCTCAAATCAGGCTGATTGCACCCCTGTAGACCTCAGATTTTCTGTGCGTAGTTTGCTTTTTGCAGGTATCTCTGAGCTTCTGAAGTTTCTGACCGGCGTTCGACTTGAACACATGCTATGTATGACAGAAAATGATTGGATTCTAGAAGATGCCAGAGTTCACTAGCATATTGCCCAAGCAGGACTCAATAGATGACTTTTTTTTCTCCCCCTTTAATTACCTTTCACACTTGTTCCTGTAATCCAAGGAAGGGCATCTCTTCTAAGAGCAGAAATAAATGCCTAGCCAGAGCCAAATGAGCCACTGCACTATTCTATTTTCTGATCATGTGCATTCTTAGTGACAGAATATTTTTTTTAATTTTTTAAATATCTTTTATTTTTGAGAGAGAGAGACAGAGCATGAGCTGGGAAAGGTCAGAGACAGAGGGAGAAACAGAATCCGAAGCAAGCTCCAGGCTCCGAGCTGTCAGCACAGAGCCTGATGTGGGGCTCGAACCCACGGTCCGTGAGATCATGACCTGAGCTGAAGTCGGACATTTAACCAACTGAGCCACCCAGGCGCCCCCAGAATAAGGGAAATCTTATTGAATTAGTATTCTTAAGCTTATTACTGATGTTGGGAAAGAAATGTCAGTGTTTGAAAATGTTACAGAATCTATTGTATGGGAAAATCTTTGGGCTTGCTTGGAATATTGTCCTATTTTTATTTCTTGGTAAACATTGTTACATGTTTACTTTTTGCATTTATAGGCAGGAAATGAAATAGACTGTCATTTCCAAAAGGAAAAAAAAAATGTTCTTAGGCTCATTTGATTGACTTTTAACTTGTTTGTTTGTTTGTTTTGATGGCATGATTTTGGGCCCCAATATTCTTTTTTCTTTCAAGTAGCCCGTAGGCTACTAGTGCTATCCAAAAGGAAGTTTAATAATAAACACATTGGTATTTTTAATGATCAGGTTGAAGATTTCATGTCTCTTTGAGAACTTAGCTAAAGGTCAGTGATAAAACTGATGGAAAAGCCAAGGACAGTTGTGAGAAATCATGTCCTTTTTTTCCTTTGCATGTTTTGGGTACATTTTTAGCTGTGCCTATTTTCCCTAGAGGCATTTACAGAGGGAAATAAGAAGTCACTGAACAGAGCTGTTTTGCAGACAGAGGCAGCTGACTTGGGAAGAAGGGACAAGAGTGGTCAGCTAGTAGTCAAAACGCTAAAAATTGTCTGAAGGTAAGAATAAGGTACAAGATTGCGTACATACAAGAGTAGATTTCTTAAAAACCACCAGCTAGTTTGTGATGTTTCATGCTCTTATCCCCTAAGATAGCCATATTTTACCATTTTATACATAAATAAAAATGACTTCTGGGCTTATTTGATTACAGACTGAATTACTCTGTCACAGGATGACAAGGAATGACAAATAGGTTCCCCATAATGAAAAGCCTAGCAGACCCCGTATTCGCAGGGAAGATGGTAAGAGAAAACCAGGCACACTTTCCTTCCATTCATACTCTTTCACATGTGAGCTACAGTACTGTCAATGTCCATCATGTCAATAGGTCACTTGGAAGGTCTTACATTTGGCAGGGCAATAGAAGTTTCAGGGTAATTTTTGTGGCTCGCAACCCAAGGCCAATATAGCAAAACTTGAAAGATCAATTAAATTCTAGGAAAGGTGTGCCTAACATAAATGTTGCCCACTTGTCGACATAGGTAGGAGCGTTCATCTTCTAATTAGAGCGATGACAGAATTCCATTTTCAGACTCTAGTCTTTTGAATGAAGTGGTAAAAATCATCAACATGATGGGTTTTGCTTCTTTATTATTTTTTATAATATTTGACAGTGTCTCTGTACTTTGCAAATACTCTAAAACCACATTGGCTTTGTGTGTTAGCTAAATTGCCTGGGCACTCTTTCTGAGTACAGCTCATTCCTGGAGGTAGAGAAGACAGTGTGAGGGTTGCAGAGCCATGGGATGTAGATCCTTATGGTAAACGACAGATTCCTATTTGTGGTCTCCTGTCCGTCTCATAAAAGAGGGTCAATCGCTATTTGAATTAATAAATGTATAGATGTGAATTAATAAATACATTTGTCTAGAGAGGAAGATGAGACACCTGAATTCTTGGTGACAGTCACCGTTAAGTAGTGAAACCTGAGCAGCTTCGAAGTGGGGGCATCAAGGATGAAGAAAAGCATTTTTACTGTACTTAAATAAGAGATGCCATTATGTAATATTTTCAGTTTAGACTCAAAAAAGAAAACGGCTTTTTCTGCAGAAAAGAAAAATGTAAATCTGTCTCCTTCACCATATGCCACAAGAAAAAAAAATCACAGATGTTAAAGAGAACACAGGCTGAAGGAAGCCGATGAGCTCTAAAGACCAGAGTCCTCATTTACAGCTTAACAATAAATCAAAATTCAATATTTAACAAGCATAGTAGAGAAGAGAAAATCTGTTGTAAGGTATGCATTTAAAAAATTTTTTAACATTTATTTATTTTTGAGAGAGAGCACAAGCAGGGGAGGGGCACACACACACACACACACACACACACACACACACACACAGAATCCGAAGCAGGCTCCAGGCTCTGAGCCCAACTCAGGGCTCAAACTCACGAGCTGCAAGATCACGACCTGAGCCAAAGTTGGATGCTCAACCGACTGAGCCACCCAAGCGCTCCATGTTGCAGGGTATGCATTTAAGGCAAAGTTTACCTGCAAATACATGTGTCTCCAGACTCAGATTTGCTTTCACCTGTGGGCCTTTGAACACATTATTTCATTTCCCCAGATGTTCTGTCCTTTACTTACTCTTTCTATTGTTCTAATTTGTGCTTTAGAACTCATGTCAGGCATCGTCTCCTAAATCCTTGCCTGATTTCGTGGAGCTCCCTTCCCTTCCCACACCCCCAAGCAATGTATTATATATATATATATATATATATATATATATATATATAATATATATATATATGTATATATATATATATAATATATATGTATATTATATATATACATGTATACAATGTATTATATATATATACATATATATATATATAGCTTCTAGCACGCCACTTGATACATATAAACAAATACTTATTAGTGTTTCTTTTTTTAAAAAAAAGTTTATTTATTTATTTTGAGAAAAAGAGAGAAAGAGCATGCAAGCGAGAGAGGGGCAGAGAAAGGGGGAGAGAGAAAATCCCAAGCAGGCTCCGTGCTGTCAGTGCAGAACCTGATACAGGGCTGGAATCCATGAACTGTGAAATCATGACCTGAGCCAAATTCAAGAGTTGGACGTTTAACCAACTGAGCCACCCAGGGGCCCCGGTTGTTTATTTCTTATTTAAGCAAAATCTGAAATGCAATGACAAGGACACACAAAGAAATGAAGATTCTAATGCAGGCAAAGAGGATACAGCAATCATTGGATGTGTAACAAATCTAGGAAAATAAACCAGAACAGGACAGAAACTAAAACTAAAATCTATATTCACATATTGTTTTTTTTTTTTTACCTTTTACAATTGGTAAAGTCTAAAGCCAATGCCGTCACTAATGCATTAAAACCATCTCTTTTGGCTACCTAAGGGCTTTATTCATTTTATTTAATATTTAAAATTTATTAAAGTGAAGTTGTCTATAATATCTTGTGACTTTTAAATATTGAAGCAACTGCATTTGGTTATCTGACTCTCTTTTCTTGATTAGTTTTACCAGGAGTGTATCAGTTGTTTTTTTTTTTAATTTTTTTTTTTTTTAACGTTTATTTATTTTTGAGACAGAGAGACAGAGCATGAACGGGGGAGGGGCAGAGAGAGAGGGAGACACAGAATCAGAAGCAGGCTCCAGGCTCTGAGCCATCAGCCCAGAGCCTGACGCGGGGCTCGAACCCACGGACCGCGAGATCGTGACCCGAGCTGAAGTCGGACGCTTAACCGACTGAGCCACCCAGGCGCCCCATTATGAGTCTTCAAAGAATCAACTTTTTTCATCTTTTCTCTCGTGTTTGTTAATAATTCATTTATTCTAGTTCTTATTTTCTTCCATTTTCTCTGACTTTAATTTGCTGTTATATTTTCAATTTCTTGTAATACTCAGAACAGCCTTTCTCCTTTACTAACAAATATACCTTAAGGCTATAAATTTCCTCTGCACAAATTTAGCTGCATTTACAGGTTTTGGTTTAATTTTTAAATTTCCCAACTTCCATTTGTGACATTTTTTCATTTGTGGGTATTCAGATGTACTTTTAAAATTCTAAATTGCTGACTGCTTTCTAGCTATGTTGTATTAATTCTGACCTTAATTCCACTGTAGCCAGAGAACATACCTTAATTTTATAATTGGAAATTTATTGATACTTTCTATTTCCTTAGCAAGTGGCCATTATTCTTCTATGGTTTACTGAAAAGATTTTGGAGTGTGCAATTGTGGGGTATAAGATAATATCCCAATTAGGTAAACATAAGATAATAGCAAAGTAGGTAAATGTTTTAATTATGGCATAGCCTATATTCTTATTGACTTGTCAGCTTGTTTTATCAATCACTGAGAAAAGTGTATTGTTTTCCTTTCTATTTTTACTCTTCATGCTTTCAAATTTTAATACAATTGGAGTTATGTTATAATTTTCTAGTGGAAAGATGTCTTTATCATTATGAAATACCTTTGTTTATAATAATGCCTCTTGCTTTGAAATCTACTTTGTCTGATGTCCGTATAGTTAAGCCAGCAGTTTTTATTTGTTTTATTTTTATTTTTTGTGGTTAGCACTTACATGATATATCACTTTTGATCTTTCTATATATTTACAATAAAGGTGTATTTCTTGTCAACAGTATTTAGTTGCTTTATCGTTGTCTTGGTTATGGGCTGAAATGTGTCTAATCCCCACTCCCAAATTTATCTGTTGAAGTTGTAACCCCCAGGATCACAGAATGTGACTATTTAAAGATAGTCTTTAAAGAGGTAATTAAGTTGAAGTGAGGCCAATGGCAGGGAGGAGCTAATCCATACAACTAGCATCCTTATGATAAAAGAAAATTTGAGCACAGATGAGTACAGAGGGCAGACCATGTGAATACGCAGGAGTAGACAACCAAGCCTGCTGATACCTTGATATTGGACACCCAGCCTCCTCTAGAACTGTGAGAAATAAATTTTTTTAAACCACTCAGTCTATGTTACTTTGTTATGGTAGCTCTGGCAGCCACAGAACTTTTTAGTGTCTCCATGGTTTTGCATTTCCTAGAATGCCATTTAGTTGGAATCATACAGTGTCTAGCCTTTTCAGGTTGCTTTTATTCACTTACTGATATTCCCCTAAGCTTCCTTCATGTCTTCTTATGGCTTGATAGCTCATTTCTTTTCAGTGCTGAGTAATTATTGTCTGGATGTACCACCATTTATTTATTCACCTACTAAAGGACATTTTGGTTGCTTCCAAGTTTGGGCAATTATGAATAAAACTGTCTTAAACATTTGTGTGTAGGTTTTTGTGTGGGCATAAATTGTTAACCCCTTTGGGTAAAGCGTTTAATTGCTGGAATATATCGTAAGAGTATGTTTAGTTTTGTAAGAAACTGCCACACTGTCTTTCAAAGTGACCATACCCATTTTGCATTCCCAACAGCAGTGAATGGGAGTCCTTCTTATTCCACATCCTCATCAGAATTCGGTGTTGTCAATGTTCCAAATTTTGGCCATTATAATAGATGTACAGTGATATCTCATTGTTTGAACTTGTGTTTTCCTTACAACATATGATGTGGAGTATCTTTCCATATGTTGATTTGCTGTCTATGTATCTTCCTTGGTGAGATGTCTGTTAAGATCTTTGGCCCATTTTTCAATCAAATTGTTTTCTTGTTATTGAGTTTTAAGAATTCTTTATATATTTGGGATAACAGTGCCTTTATCAGAGACATCTATTGCAAATAGTTTCTCCCAGTCTTTGGCTTGTCTTCCCTTTGTCCTGACACTGTCTTTTGCAGAGAAGTTTTTAATGTTAATGAAGACTTAGTTTAGCAATTATTTCTTTCATGAATCATTCCTTCAGTGTCATATCTTGAAAGTCATCACCACACCTAATGTTCTTCCTATATTGTTTGTCTTTTTAAAAATATTTGTATATTGCTGTTTTGCATATAAATGTCATAATAAGTTGAGGTTCGGGATGAAGTTTTCTTATTTAAGTGAAGTTTTGCCTCTGCTTCTAGATGAAGTTAAGATAGAGATAGATTACTTCAATTTAATTACAAATTGAACCTATTACACTTAGACTTCAATCCTTGTACAGAATACTTTGGATGCACTACCAGAGACGTTCTGGTTTAAGGTGTCTCTGGGGCGCTAAACCATTGCTCTGCTCTGTTAACCAACTCCATGAAGGATTCTTCATAGATTCTTGCTGTATTTCTGTGTTTCTCCTTCTCTGGCTTTTTTTGGATTGAATTGTCTTATTTATTATTTATATTCCTCTGCTGCCTGTTACTTTGTTAGTTATATACTCTTTAACTTTTCTTTCATTAGTTGTTCTAGAGATTAAAGTGCAAATCCTTATTTTATCAAATTTGAATATTACTTGGTATTTTCACCTTCTTTACAGAAAACACAAGGATCTTAGAACACTTTAAGATTTACCATCCTCCTTACTTTCTGTTATTGTTGTGTATTTTTATACATATAAGCATTATTTTAAAAAATTTACATTTATTTATTTTTGAGAGACAGAGAGACAGCATGAGTGGGGAAGGGGCAGAGAGAGAAGGAGACACAGAATCTAAAGCAGGCTTCAGGCTCTGAGCAAGCTGTCAGCGCAGAGCCTGATGCAGAGCATGAACCCAGGAACCATGAGAGCATGACCTGAGCCAGCCAGACACTTAACCAACTGAGCCACCCAAGCGCCTCTATACATATAAACATTATTAATGTTATTTGTCATAACCACTGTTCACTTTAACATTTTTCACTGCTCTTTATTTCTTCTTCTAAATCTAAACCTACATTTGGGATCATTTTCTTTCTACTTGAAAAACAGTCTTCAATATTCCACTTAGTGTTAAGTTCTTGTGATCAATTCGTTTAGTATTTGTCTGAAAATATTTTGCCTTCATTCTTGAAGGAGATTTTTCTTTGGTTATAGAATTCTAGGTTGGTGGTTATTTTCTCTCAACTTTATGGCTTCCTTTTTTTTTCTTGTCAGTCTGGTTATATATTTAAATAAGTTTTGCATATTGTATGTGGAAAATAATAAACATAATTTAAAATCGTATGATTTTACCTTTCTTCAGTGTGAAAATTTATGTTTCTGTGGTACATGGTCATGAGTGTCAATAACCAGGGAACATCTTAAACCAATTTCAGGTACTGAATTAAATCAATGTTTCCCATGAGGGATAATACTTTCCATTTTTAACATACAGGGGAAGGATCGTATTAGACCTCTTTTTCCCCTTGGTGGGGTTCCAGTTTCTGTTCCTCTAACACATAAGGCAGTCATAAGCACCACTCAGCTTTGTAGCTAGTCAGTTCCTCTTCTGAAACCAGGGGTTACTTCTTGGGGGAAAAGTGACATTAAATGTCAAACTCACATTTCATGGTGTCTTAGACCTTGGCCCATAATTCTTTACCACCAAATGAGTTCTCCCATGCTCTCACACAGACGTTTTTTTCTCTTCATCCTCTTTTGTAATTTGCCTCATTGGGTGCAGTCATATGAATGGCCTATTCTCCATCTCTCTTAAATTAACTCTAATCAGAATTTGAGCCACATATGTCCTTGTGTGTTCATGCTTCTATAATAAAATATCATAGACAGGGTGGCTTTCTAGCAACAGAAATTTATTTCTCAGTTTCTTGGAGAACAGAAGTCCAAGATTAGAGTGCCAGTACGATCGGATTCTGGCAAAGACTCTGTTCCAGGTTGCAGACTGCCAGCTTCTTGCTGTGTCCTCACATGGTAGAAGTGGCTAGGAAACTCTGAGGGCAAATTCTTACAAATTCTTTCGTAAGGGCACTAATCCCATTCATAAGGGCTCTGCCCCACCTATCACATCCCAAAGGCCCCACCCCCACCCCTTAATACCGTCACCTAGGAGGTTAGGATTTCAACATATGAATTAGGAGAAGACACAAACATTCAGACCATAGCTCCATATTCTACTGAAGGTAGCATGTTCAAGAATAACCTATGTCTAAATCAACTGTCATCCCTCATGTTATTCGATCTATGTGACATATGCCACAGCTGACTATTATATTACACTTGCTCATCTAAAATGAGGTACCTTTGAGTAACATGTTGATGCTATTAATAATTAAAGTGGGATAAGAGTCACAAACTGGCAGTGTTGCAGGCAAACTGTGGCAAATGGTCATTCTCTTTATACAATACACAAGCCATTGCATTTTCTTCTACCTCACTCGTTGTTTCTTTCAGTTACCTATGCTGGTTCCTCCTTTTCTTCCTGTGTTGAAGGGTTTCAGAGTTGTGTCTGTGGTTCGCTTCACTCAACCTACACTCCTTCTATTATTTCATTCAGTCTCATTCTTTGAAATGCCATTGTGATGACCATGACTCTAAAGTGTAACTTCTGTGCCCAGACTTTTGTCTCCAATCAACCTGAATACACAACTGTCTGATCATCAGCTCTACTTGAATTTCTAATAAATATCTAAACCTCTACGTGTCTAAACCTCAATTCCCCCAGGCCTACTTGATCCTTCTTCCAATGCTACCCTGACTTCAGTCCTATTCATCTCAGTTGATGGCAAATTCATGCTTCTAATTTCTCAGGCCAACATCACTGTGGTCCTCCTTGACTTCTCTTTTTCTCTCATGCTTCATATTCAATCTGTGCAAGAGTTGCTGGTGCTTCCTTCAGAATATACCCAGAAAATTCAACTAATTTTCGCTAGAACTACTACTCCCCTGATCCAAGACATATCATCTATTTCCCAAGCTACTATAATCATTTTCTTTTTTGAAAGAAAAAGTTTATTTATTTATTTTGAGGAAAGATTGAGAGAGGAACAAGCAGGGGAGGGGCACAGAGAGAGACAGAGGGAGAATCCCAAGCAGGCTCCACCCTGTTAGCAGAGCCTGATGCGGGGCTTGAACTCACAAACCCTGAGATCAGGACCTGAGCCAAAATCAAGTCAGATGCTTAACCGACTGAGTCACTCAGGCACCCCTATAGTTGTTTTTTTTGTTTTTTCCAACTGGCTTTTGGCTGCATAGCCCCCTGAACCTAGTTTCAACACAGCAATCAGGATGATTCTCATAAATCCTAAAATTGTGTCACTTCTCTGCCCACTTCACAAAGTAAAAGTTAAAGTTCTTATTTGGCCTACAAAGCCCTCTGTGCTCTAGACTCTTTTTACTTCCATGGCCTTATTTCTGCCTCTCTCTCTCTCTCTCTCTCTCTCTCTCTCTTTTAGGCATTGGTCATATATGCTTTATGTATAGTAGTCACCGTCTTGCTTAAGGGCTTTTGCACTGCCTGACAGGCTTCCTCATAGTTAATCTGCAAAACTATCTCCCTCTCTCCTTTGAGTCTTCATTCACTTTATGATCAATCATTCTAGCTAAAGTTATAATCTATACCCCATTTCTAGCTCCCCTATTCCTCCTAACTTGCTCTCTATCTTCTTTCCCCACAACACTTCTCATTTTCTATTACACTGCTCTCATGTGGAGTACCCCAGCTCCTCAAGGACAGCGGTCTTTATCTGTTTATCTACCGACGGATCCCCACTTCCCTGAAGAATACCTGGCACAAAGTAGTTTTCAATAGATATTTATGCAATGGATTAGTGAAATACACTGACTAAAAAGATCACCTGCTTCTTGGTGACAAGCACTTAAAAGTCAATACCAACGTGGTCGGAACAGTATATCTTGGTTGTGTTTGGGTTTATTAAGCATTTATTTAAAAAAAAAAAAAAACTTCAGACTTTAAAAAACTTTAGACTTCATTCCTTTTCATCAAATTCTGAGATAAGAAATACAGAATGTGATAAGGATGCCACACTTGGAGAGACTTTTCTGAATGTTTTTGAAGGCTTTGGTGCCCAGTGGGCAAAAAACAAGAAAGTGATATTCCTTATTGTTTATTTCTAGAGAAAGCCTATTTTGGACAGGATGAATTAGACAGTATATTTGTAGCATGGGCTCCAGTTACCTATGTAATTAAGCAAAGGAATATTGATTGAGCAACTTCTATAAACCAGGTACTCCACCAAGCCCTTTTACTTAAATACTTTTATTTAATTATGTCAACAACCTTTTGAGATATTTATTACTATCCCCACTTTATAGATAAGATAATTCATAGCTAGTGAAGTAGCTGTGTCATCTGACATTTCTACTTACTCTTTTTTTTTTTTTTTTAATTCTGTAAGTAAGGGTTATTCTTTGGCCTTTCAAATTCTTCGTTTAGGGAACAGAAAATCAACCACGTGCCAGGAATGTTAACTTTGGCCTGGTCACATTATATAGTTTTCTTATCTGTAAACAGTGAGGATTGTGATAACTGCAATTTTTATACACAGATCTTCCTGGTACCCTCCGATCAGAGCAGATGCAAAAGAGTTCAGAGTCCGCCCTGTAATGTTACATCTAACTTTATTTCCTCTTTGCTAACTTTCTCTGGCTGCCATAAACTTTCCCATTTTTACTAAAGGCCAGAGAAAAGGCTGATGGAGTGTGAGCCACACACAATTATATTAAGAGTTCTCAAAACGCACATAATTCATTTTTTGATTCAGAAGTAATTATTTTATTGAATCCCAGACTGTCAGGACTTGAATAATTATAGCAAACAATTTCCAGCATTTTTAATCATTTAAAAATTGCCTTTTTTCTCCTACAATATTTTATCTTAGGCTTTAAGCAATCCTATGAGGTAGCAATCATTATAGTCCTATTAGGGATGAGGAAACAGGCTGAGTAAAATACCTGCCCAAGACTTCACAGCTGCAAAACACCGCTAAATATATCATCTTTAACTTACACCACACCACTGCAAATAAAAAATGAGAGGCTGCCGTTGATTTGTCTGATTTTGTTTGACACGGAGGGGAGAAAACAAATAAGGTAATGGAACAATTTTCTTTAGAGAATATACAGAGAATTGATTGAGCTTTTCCAATCTTAACACCAAAATAGCCTTCCTTCTGTTTGATATGAATTTTAGAGCAGGGAAAGAAGTAATTCATTCTTTGCTCCTGAAGTAGCACGGATGGAAAACTGGAAATGGTTTTTTTTTTTTGATAACTTGTGATAACTCTTCTTTTTTATCCAATCTGATGTTTAAAGTAAAAATCAGAACGCTTTTTCTTTGCCATATTGATGAATGATAATTTGTTGATTTTATTTCTAACCTGGAGAATTTCTCAGCAGGGTGTCTACCTCACATAATACAGATCTTCACAGATGTTCACAGATCATATGTAAGATAATTTGGGGGGATAATCTTAAAAATTAAAATCACATGTTTTTCAGCATATATACTCTTCCATCCATTTTTTTTTTTAATTTGAGAGAGAGAGAGAGAGAGAGAATGAGTTGGGGAGATGGGCAGAGGAAGAGAGAGAGAGAATCTTAAGCAGACTACATGCTCAGTACAGAGTCTGATGTGGGATTCGATCCCATGACCCTCTGGGATCATGACCTGAGCCGAAATCAAGAGTCTGATGGTCAACCAAATGAACCACCCAGGCTCTCCTTACATCAGTTTTAATGACATTTACAATCATAATATTTTGTGGGATTTAAAAAAAAAAACTTGCTTCCCTTATCAAGTAATATTTCTTATAAATTTTTCAAAAAACATAATTATAAAAATGGAATCCATCTGTGCATACTGCTTTTTAATTTTCTTTTTCTACCAAAAATATATATTTTAACTTCTTCCCAAGTAATTACATATTTTTCTACAATGCTCTTTTTCTGCTGTATTTGCATTTACCAGCATTTTTCTCCTATGATATTACTCTGTTTTTCCACCTGAGGTAATTACTGTGCTGAATTTTGTATTTTATTCTCTTTCCCACTTTTAAAAACATTTTCATGGTAACACACTCAGAAAAATGCAAAATATATATAAATAAACTCCTGAAGTTATTATTTTAAAGTAATCTTATGTGTAAACACCACATTGAAACACCATCCCTGATGTTTCTCTGTTTAACCTCCAGTGCTTGGCTAAACATAGATTAAAGCCACTCACTTAAGGTAACTGGACACAGCAGCATAAAAGGGGTTTTAGAGAAAGAGACCCTAATTAAGGAATCTGAAAACTAATAGTCAGAAAGGTAGGAAGAGAAGTTACAGGAGAGGATGGTAGCATGATAGATCATGCAATAGAGAGCTGAAAAAAATGAGAGACAATAGCACAAAGTCTCGAGAGTTTCAAATACATCTAATAAGGTGAAGACTGAGACATGTCCACTGGCCTTGGATATTAGCAAGACGTTGATGGCATTTCCAGGGTAGTTTTGTGGAGTAAACAAAGGCAGGCTGTCAGGCCCAAAAGGAGTGAATAGCAGAGAAGCTGAGCAGAGAAAGAGAAGAAACAGAAGGCAGTGTTTAGACAGTAATTTAATCACAGAAGCTTATAGTAGTTTTGGTCCTTTATTTGTTTGCTTATCAGAGAACAGAGATTTAAGTATCTCTATAGCCTGAGGCAAAGAGCCAACAAACAGTAAAGTGTTACAGCTTGGGACCAGAGCAGAGTACTGGAGGAAACAGGAATCTTGCAATCAGGGCATAGAAAGGGGGATGATTTGTGAATGAAGGGAGCCCCAACTGAGTGGAGGAAAGAAGGAGCAGTAACACATGTATGATGAAGGTCCATTTGAACCTGACACCATTCTTTACCTGGTCCTTTTTTCTCAATGAAATAATTTCCTAATGTTACAAAGGCAGCCTCAATATTTTGGAGTATTTTAGAAAAATGGGAGATGTTGTAACGGAAATAATGTAAAGGAATGAAAGACAGGTGTTGAAAGATCAAATGAAGTTGGAAAACATTATGCTGGTATTTCCTCCAGACTGAGGTGGTTTGCCTTTTTCTCCTGCAGCACTTGAGCTTAAGGAAATGTGGATCTTTTTTCCTCATGTTGGGAGTATGGAGGCCAAATGGGCAAGTGAGACAGGGAGTCTTACTTTACGTGATCAATCATGGAGTCAAGACTGGGTAGGGAAAAAAGGAAGGCCAGAGGTATACTGAGGAAGGGGAAGAATCAAGAGATTTGAGGTCTGTAGTCAAACATCAAAGCAGCCTAAATGAAGTGGAAAAGCATCTCGAAAAAGATAAGCAAGCTGGTGGTCATAGTTTAGAATATATGCACTTCAGCTTTTGTGTCTCATAAGGTAAGAATATTTCTGTGACTACACAAGGAAAAATATATTGACAATCTTCCTCAAATGTTGTTTTAAAACATGATTTATAGAGGAAATAGGCTAAAATTGTATTTAAAACTGATGAGACTCTGATTGATAGCTAAAGGTTTATAACACATTTCTTTCAACAGTATTAAGTTCCTGAGCTATCAGAAACTTGCTAATAATAAGGTTGACAAATGATAATGCTATAAACAAGGAATTATTGGCTGTAGAATACTAAAGAACACAAAGTTTCAGGAAACTGACAAAAATTAGTCAAGATCAGTCTTACTAACCTCAGGGAGCACTTCCTAGGCTTTCTAAAAATCTCTGGAGTTGTCTCATGGGACGCTGTGTGTAGTTACTGGATGTTTGTAGCACACATAGCACAGAAGGAAAGAGAGAAGGAAGTGTTTTTGAAATTGCTAATTCAAGTTGAGCATAAAAATATCCACTGACCTGGCACCATTCTGTCAATTTTCCTCTCACTTCCTGTGTTACTAGAGACATATGCACCCTAAAAGGAAGGGTGGAAGCTATTAGTAATCTGTCACGAAAAGAAATTGATTTTTTTTTTGAAATTTTAAAAATGCATCGTGCCCAAGAGCTCTTTAGTACTTTGCAGAGATGGAAAGTCTCCATAATTTATTTATAGTGAGTTCAGAGCTAGGTAAGGTCAATCAAGGAAATTTCTTTCATGGTCCTGGGATGACATAAGGAAACTAAGAGAATTCTAGAAATAGTTATCTCGTGCAAATCCTTTTGTTTGTTTAATATATCTGTTAACTAATGTCACAGTATCTGATTATCCAGGTATTTGATTCAGTCACTTTAGTCAAAATGTCAAATATAACAAGTGTAAAGTGTTATTGTAGATTCTTATCATTATGAATTAAAAAAGGCCATAAATGGAGTCCTTATCTAAGATCAAATGCATATTGTTAAGTAGCGCCCTTTTGAGATTTTGTATGCCCTGGCATTTTTATTATTTCATTTATAAGAGTATTTTTTAGTCTTAGTAATGGAATTTCTTAAAGGTAGATACAGTCTTGACATTTAAATTTTACAACTTGAAACCCACATTGAAAGTATATTGATTATACTTCCTGCTTGTCTGCTCTCTTTCTTTCATTCTTCCTCCTTCCTTTTTCCTTTCTGAATAATTTACTCTAAAAGCCAGAGGATGAGGTCAGGATTTCCACATGAAACAGTGGGTGGCCCTACTGACAGAATTTAGAATCTAAGCAAGGAAAGTGGCTAGATATTGAAGCCCAAGTGAGAAAAGTGATCATCTAGGGTGGTGATCTGGTGGAGATATGTTACATAGGAGATATTGATGAAATAGGTAAATATATTCAGAACAATGGGAGCTAGGTTTCTCATTGCCAGAGAAATTATAAAGATGAAAAGATGGAAAGTAGAATAAACCTGTTGTGGTGCACTGGAATTGGAATTGTTGGGGGAACATGATTTTCAATATGTATGGGTAAATACATAAAACAATAGATGGGTGTGTGTGTGTGTGTGTGTGTGTGTGTGTGTGTGTGTGCGTGTGCGTGTGCGTGTGTTTTCTAGCTTGGTCCACTGAAAGGGCTGGGTAACACTGACATCCCAGTCACAGTAAGCATCCATAGTGACAGATCTTGGCTTCTAAATATGTTCTTCATTAAAAGAAACTAGAGTTTCCTGGAGAAATGGCTGATACAAAATGAACCCAGAATCTACTGTGTTGGATAGTGATCCAAGGATGACAGAGGTATGTTAAAAGGACACAAAGCCAGCTTGAAGGAGCTACAAAATTTAGGTATGAAATAACAGTAGTAATTGTTTATAACCCCATCAAATAGTATAGGAATCTATAAGTCCATACTGATGTAAATGAGAAGAAACAGTCTTTCTTTACAGTAAGCAGAATGCCACCTGATGTAGAAGGAATGGCAGAAGTAGATAGAGATGTACTATTTCGTTGTCAATCTTCCCATTTTGATGGATGTTTTTGTAGGAGAATGTTCTTGTTTACAGGAACCACACTGAAGTATCCAAGGTTAATTGGATGTGACATTGGCAAATTACTCTCAAAGGTTCAGGAAAAAAAATTCTGTGTACTCTTTGCAAGCGACATTTTTGTAGGTTTGAAATTATTTAAAAATGAAACTTTAAAACTCGATGCTGACCACAAGAAAACTGCCTTTGCTTTCCAAAAATCTTTCAAGAGTTTTGGGTTTGGCAAATATAATTAATGATTTAAATATCAATGGCTATGTTATAGACCATGCAAGTTAATAACCATCTCTGAGAAAATCTTAAATTTGATAAAAATTATTAAACTCAACTAACTTATTAAACCAACCTAAAAGGTGAAGTAATAGGTGTGGCTGATATTTGATTTTTATTTATTTAATAAGCACGTATGTAACTTTTACTTTCTTCCACGGCTCTAGTATTAACTCATTTAATCTACCCAACACACGGATGAGTTGGGTGTAATTATTTTCTTCATTTCACAGATGAGGAATTGCAACACAGAGAGGTTAAGATAAGTTTAGATAACTTCCCCAAGGGCACACAGCTAGTATGTGGCAGAGCCAGGATTCAAATACAGGTAGTTTAGCACCTGAATCCATGCTATTAACCACTTCCCTCTGTTGCCAAGTACACCTTTCCATAGTTATGCGTCTCTTAACTTACACTGCTAAATAACAGAAACATTGCAGAGACCCAATACAACAAATCAATTCTGCCTGAGGCTTTGTTTCTTCTCATAGGAACAAGAGACTTTAAGAACAATACATTTAGTCCTTTCTCTTTTCAATCTTTTGAGTGCATTTAATTGTGGATTGAGCCTTTCTGTGCTGTGAGGGTTTTTTTTTTTTTTTTAATGTTTCTAAAAAGGCTTCTTGACCATCCCCTCTCTGTAAACGTTTATCTTTCTCCCCCTCCTCGAAAGACAAACTTCTTACAAGTATACTGAACAATCACAACTTCACTTTTCATTTGCCTTCAGTTCACAGCATTATGCATTTAGCATCCATAACTCTGTTCACACTCATCTTTAAAAATCACCGTGTTTTCCAAAAGGTCAAACCTTTTGGGTTCATCCTGTTTAACCTCTCTTTTGCTCTTGACTTTGTTGCAAATATAGTCTTTCTGAACTTCTCTTTTAGATTTGATCACACGACTTACTCTTGGTTCTCTTTCCAATAGCTTCTTGAATTAAAGACAGGCTTTTGCCCTTAGCCCTATGCTTCAACTGTCACATATATAGTAAGACTCGTAAAGTCCATGACTCCAGGGTTAGCATTTCTTCTGGTGCGGTCCCAGAGATCAAACTGCGTGATAAACTCTTTTACCTGGTTCTTCGGAAGACCTCTGTGTTTGTGTGTGAGAATCTAAATCATTATCTCCCCTCTCCAATGACAGCATGTGTTCATCTGTGGCCCACACCCAGACCCTCATGATCTTTGGCACATTGTACAATATTCTCTTATCACTGCCTTCAAAAGAACATCTTTCCTATGAAAATACAGAGAATGCAAATTCACTGCACTATCAAGCGTGATATTATAGTCAAAATTTGGTATGATTTTTTTTTTACTAATTACAACTTGATTGAATAGGAATGAAGTATCCACTCAGTTGTCCGCTCATATGTTATATCTAGAACACAGAAAACCTGGCCAAATACATGTACTTTGCATCATCTTTTCGCCACCGTCTGGCTCTTGAATGAGAAAAAAGACTGTTCGAAACAGGAAACTTGGCAGCCTTTCTTCTACTGCAAGATGGAGGTTTTTGTGGGCAGTTAGAGGGTTGTCCATCATCCATAGATCTCCCTTCTCTTTCCAGAAAACAACTGTGCAGAAAGCATGTGATAATTGAAGTGGCACACTGCCACCCAAGAGTGGTGCATCTGGAGATCAGATTTCTATGCATTGTGCCTTTCATGGCATCATAGCACTGGGACACCTGGATAGGGAATGATCTTATGTATTAAATGAAAATCTTACACTAGGAATGGAAACAGAAACTGTTACATCTATGTATTTAGGTATCTTAGACAGGAATCCTATCAGCACTACATGGAACTCAGTGGAGGCCAGAAAAATCTAAAGACACAATGCAGAGAGAAAAAGGGCAAAGGATAATGCCCCTCCCCAAAAGGAAGTGAAAACATCAGCAAGTATTAGAGAAAAAGCAATTCCCACGAAATAATTCTCCCCAAATCCAAAGTAAAAATTAGAAAATTTGTTCATCCTTATTAGTAAAGAACAAAGGGAAGTTTGGTGTTTTTGTTTTGTTTTTTTCTCCCAAGGGAAGTTTTTCTTACACAGGAACAGAAATCCCCAAGGTAAGACTGAGATAAATGGATAAGAGAATGAGTTCTAAAGGTATGTATAAAACATGAGGAAGAATTACAAGGTAAATAAAACCGTAATAGCAGAATTTTAAAGCCTACGTGAGGCAGATGGGCCAGAACTGACACGGTGAAGTAAAAGAATAAGATCTGAAGAGGCCTCTTAATATGCAGAGGGAAAAATTCAAAAGGTAAAATTAATGAAAAAAAAAACTAGAATAGATGAGAAAATGGAAATGCAACTTAAGCATTATTGATAGGTGTGAAGAAGACTTTTGGAGCAATAGTTAAGGAACAATAAGGAACATAGCTCAGGGGCACCTGGGTGGCTCAGTCTGTTGAGCACCTGACTTTGGCTCAGATCATGATCTCATGGTTTGTGGGTTCGGGCCCCACGTCGGGCTCTGTGCTGACATCTCTGAGTCTGGAGCCTGCTTCGGATTCTGTGTCTCCCCCTCTCTCTCTCTGCCCCTCCCCCACTCGTGCTCTGTCTCTCTCTCTCTCTCTCTCTCTCTCTCGCTCTCAAAAATAAATAAATGTTAAAAAAGAAAGAATATAGCTCAAGTACATTTTTCCCAAGTTAAAAAAAAAACAAATGTCAAAAAGGTCAAACACGTTCTAGACAATTTCATCAAAAGCATCTTATCAAATATATTTAATTCTAAGGAAAAAATTGAAACCATCCACCAAATGAGAAAACACACTCTTCTCTTTTCCCCAAATACATGTCTTAAGTTAATTTGAGATGTTTTTATATACACCTACCAATTTTGCATCTTAAGAATTTTACATGTATCCAGCCTGTTTTTCGTAAGTAAAAGAAACGGATAATCTTTAATGTGAAGAGGATGTGAAAATAGATCACCCACATGCTCTTTTGAAAAGATTTTGAAGGCTTGTTCCAGTCACGTAACACCAAAATACAGAGCTTAAAATGTGGATAATGTAACTAGAAAAAGATGTTGCGTTGAGACTATTGCTGGAAAGGATAATAGCAAAACTGTCTATCTAGCCAGCTAGATGGATAATGCACAAAGAGCAATAAAAAGACAGTCACAGGAAATCACAGAAAATGTAAAACATCAACAAAATGACAGGCAAGAAATCACTTATCATTTTTATGGCCCTTTCACTCTGCTCCTTGCTTCTCCCAACAGGTCTGCAAGGGAAACCCAGAGGGCTTCCCTCTACCAATACACCCCGTCTTCCCCCAATACTAACAGGCTCACCATTGCAAACTCACTGAGAGACCGACCCCGGAGTCTCTTATTTTTACTTCTATCCACACCCCTTATAGAAACCATCAGAACTAACTACATCATACCCTATTTTTCTATTCACTTTAACCACCGCATGAATTCCAAACTTCCCAGATTATCCCTTTATTAGAAAGGGAACACCTGAGCAGCAAAATGTTGACCTTCTAAGCTTCAAGGGAGGTTCAACCCTGCCATTCCCATTGTGTCTAGTGGTTCTTGACCTTATTAGATCCAATGTCCTGCTACTAAAACAAATATTTCTAGTGCTTGCTTTACTCCCCTGAAATGAAATTTATAGGCTATGTGATCTACGTGCACAGACAATCGAAAACAATTATACTGGCGTAATATAAAGGAGGAAAATAAAATTATTTACTACAAAAATATTTTTATTTGCAATAAAATAATCTGTGTGTGCTGTTAATGTTCAGGCATGACAACATTAGAAGACATAATGAAGGGCTAGGTGTTTACAAGGGTATGTGGAATCACCAGAATATGATAGCTGCAAAGGCAGACTGATAGAGGTGTGTTTTATTACAGCTCAGCTAGAGAGCTAGTGTGGTTGGTAATGTGATTTTCTAAAATGTTGAATAACTCCTAGTCAGTTTCTAAACAGAAGGCAGTACAATTTTCCATAAAGGCAAATGGTAGTTCCCATTCCTGGAAGATTCAGTGTAAATTAGAATTGTGTAGAAAATCTTTATATTTATATGTAAAATGGAGTTAAGGTTCTAGGAGGACACAATTACGAGCAAGTTTTTTACTTACGTTAATGTCCAGTAGGATATCCCAGGTTTATGTGTTGATGTGTGATAAATAACTTTTGGGGGACTGTATCATTCATCCCAGAGTATCTAGCAACTTTTCCACGTTTCCATTCATCTTAAGTATTGCCCACACAATTATTGTGACAAAGAAAAAAACTCCCATAAATTTCCAAAATACCCCCTAGGGGGCGGTACTAGCTTTGTTGAGAAATCTTTATCTAGACTTAGGCTAAGTTTATTACAACTACGAAGGACTACTGTAAGCTGTAACTTTGACTTTATCTGAAAGTGTATATAAACACATCAGTATTAATAGAAAACAGTTGGAGATGTTTCCAGCAAAAAAAAAAATTAACCATCTGAAATACTTGTAGTGCCACTTTTAATACGTTTAAACTCAATGTTTAGAATTTGTTCTTTCTTGTTTTGGAGTTGAAGGACTTCCACATTAAAAATGATTATTCTTAAATTTTCTAAAAGCTGACCATCATCAAAATTTTTCTTATGATAGAATTTATTCTAACATTTCTAAGGGAGAATATTTTGCTTATAAATGCAATGACTTTATTTTATAATACTAAATCAATATAAACAAGTATGTGTGTTTTAAATTACATAAAATAAGAGAACAATTCTTCACTGATCTAAAAGATTCCATAATTATGTTAAGAGCAAGTAAAAACATTACTGCTATATGTAAATAATGTGAATGTAGACGCTAAATGAAGTGGGTGATCAGAATGGGGTAAGATTTATAATGGAAGAGGAATTTTTGTGTAGGAGGTTCTAAAACTCAGCTGAAGTATAAAACATCAGAAAAGATAGGGTTGTGTTTGAGGAGTGCTCATGGAACACGGAAAGATATAAGGCAGAAAACAGTTTGAAGTGACACATGTTGTAGAATGAAACAATGCTTTGATTACCAAAATCTAAAGGGTAGGTAAAATTCAACTATATCTCCTCCTTTTGTTTTTATAAAAACTTTTTAATGTTATTTATTTTTGAGAGAGAAAGAGAGAAGAGAGAGAGAGAAAAAGGACAGAGAGAGAGTCAGAGTATGATTGGGGGAGAGACAGAGAGACAGGGAGACACAGAATCTGAAGCAGGCTCCAGGCTCTGAGCTGTTGGCACAGAGATGACCTGGGCCAAAGGTGGATACTTAACTGACTGAGCCACCCAGGCTCTCAACTATATCTCCTTTTAAAAAGGTTGACTTTTCCTTTCTTTTGATGCTTTTTCATTTATTGTAGGAGGGCATCAAAAAGCAGTCTTGATCAAAGTAACTGGATTTTTTGAGCAACTTGACTTAGCTGAGGTCATGGATCCCATTCCTCACTTTTACACAGCAGCATTTGAAACTTATCTATTCCTCTAGGGGTTTTTTTGAGAAACAATAGGTCTTCTCTTGTTATTGATGTACAACTCAGGACACTGTTCCAGACCACAGCAACGCTGCTAGGAACACCAATGATTCCATTTTGGAGTAGTGGACGAGTAACAAACAGTAACAAAGAGCTAACTGCTGCAATTCTTATCATGGGCTTTGCATAGCCAAAACTTGTACTTCTGCTATTTCCATTTTTTATGTTCAATTACTCACTCTCTATATTTTATTCAAGTTCCCAAGTAAAGCAAATGTTTGGCTATATTAATGCATATATGTGTGTATGTATGTGCATGCACATGTGTGTGATATATATATACACACACTGTATAGGTATGTGCATGCATACATAGCAAATGTGTTCAATTTAGGAAGAAAAATAAATACATCTATATATTAGGTTAATAAAGCATTTGTTACCGAAAGTGTAAACTTTCTTTCTAAATATTCCAACCGACGCTAGTTTGGAATAATGTAAACCGAAGGACTCTAAAGGAAGGGGCCACGTTAGCAAAACACCATTAATGCTCCAATTTCAAACCAGTTATATCAACTCATGGAAAGGCTTTCTAAAATTATAAGTAAAATAAAAAAGGGTGACAAAATATGTTAAATTTAAAACAACCATGTCAATTCAAGGACAAAATTAATTATCAAAATTATCCCAGCAGGGTTGGTGGTCTTGTTTTTGTCTGGGCCACCTGCTTTTCCCATACTCACCACCCTGGCTTCTAACACTCGTACTCATAACCCTGTCATTGGCCACGTTATTGTTTGAGAGCATTGTGATTTCTAAAAGGATGTGTGCGGGGGTCATGTTTAAACCATTGTCAGTTGCTATTATAATTACAGTGATTGTTATCTAGTGAAAGCTTTTTTGGCAGATTTCCACCAGAAAGCTAAAACTTGCATTTAAGTGTATTTTCATTAAGCTAGGGGGGTTTGTCATTCCATTTAAAATGAGATTTAAATCCACTTTTTTTGTTTTAAAGAATGTTAGCTTTATTGAATTCCATAACTGTCAAAAGGGCTTCTGAATCAATTTAAGAATCAATGAGCTGATTGTCTTAAAGACTGTCACAAACCAGGACGTTTAACTATATACATGCATGCTTGTGATATCTGTTAATAAAATAGGTATATACATCAAATATAGTATTTTTATGATCTTTTTTTATGAAAAAGGGATTTATAAAATCATGAACTATTAGTGTCTTAAAAAATCATGTTACACCTGTGATTAGTGTTACATATATAGCTATCTGTCTTGCATAAGTAATTCTGAATAGGAAAATAATTCCTCTAAGAAATTTTACTTTTGTAAACTACTGATTACATATAAGAAGAAGTTAGGAGACTTATAACAGCTGTTTAGTAATCAGAATCCTAAAAGGGTATGCTATATTTAATGAGAAAATATAAAAATGGTCTATTATCTGAAAAGTTTGGCTAGTCCATTTTATTCTGTATGTACCTATGTATACTAAAAGGAGAGAGGAAATAAAATAACACTACCATCCTGAAAATAAAAGTCCTGCTTACTCTTTTTTCACCAGAATTGTCTTCCAAGTAAAAGCTCAGCAAATAACTTCCAGATAAAAATGGACAAAAGTAAAACACAAACGAAAACCAGACTTAAGGCTTTTTATTTATTGTTGGTATGATAATCAAGATAACATTTGGAAAATTAACACTACAAAGTTCTTTCTGCATATCTAGAGCTCATATATACTTCCAAAATGTAAGTGATTTCCACCTAACTGAAGCATATTTCTGTGGACACAGACATTCACACTTTCAAATATTTATTTAAGATGTATGCAATCGTTTAAAAAAAGAGGCAAGTTGCTTGACCTCTTAGTTTAAGTCGTGGTCTCCTTATCTGTAAGATGATACTGATATAAATTAAACGTAGGAGACTGTTGTAAGGCTTTCACAAACACAGGGTTCCAAGAATTAAGAAAAACTAATAGTTATTAATTCTCTAATATGTACCCAAACTTTTAAAGCATACATGTGATGGCATTTAATTCATATAACAGCACTCTGTGAAGCATTTGTAAGAGAAGCTCTCTCATCCACCACTTTTTAATTCATAAACCAAGTTAATGATGCTCTACGTTTCCTCGGTGAAACATAATGTTACTGCCCACTGTACCGATTGCCCAGGCACCTCTCCTACCCCAATTGGAGTCACACAAATACCAATGGTCAGTTGATGTTTACCCCTAAGTCTAGAAAGCTACGTTAAAATGATCTGTAAATATTCTATAAAGATGAGTCATTAATAAAACAATTGCTGATACATTAGAAGAGTACAGAGTTTCAGAAGTAATGGATGTTTAGGTTTTATAAAATTTATTTCATATTTTAATCTTCTACTTGTAAAACAAACAAATAGAACCTTTAATTATTAAGTAATTGCAAGGGCCAAGTGAAACGCTTTCCATTTAGCATTTGCACCAACTGGCAGACATTTGGGTTATACTGGCGATCCCTGAATGTGGGCTCATGTGTGTATTTAATAAACTGCAAGTATTTTACAGTGTAGTGGCATAGTGTTACCGTATTTGGTTAGTTTGTGATGTAAACTACATATATGTATTTTTTATTAAAAATTTTTTTTAATGTTTATTTATGTTTGAGAGAGAGAATGACAGAGTGCAAGCGAGGGAGGGGCAGAAAGAGGGAGACACAGAATCCGAAGCAGCCTCCAGGCTCTGAGCAGTCAGCACAGAGCCCGACATGGGGTTCGAACTCAATGGACAATGAGATCATAACCTGAGGTGAAGTCAGACGCTTAACCAACTGAGCCACCCAGGCGCCCCTACATATATGTATTTTAAATAAATTTCCTAAATAAAAATACACAAACATATAAGCTATGTACAGCATTATGATATTGCCCATAAGATAATCTCCATTTACATGTAATTTTCTTGCCTACATTCCAGAAAAGGAAACTATCATTTAAACATAGCTATGTTGGGGTGCTTGGGTGGCTCAGTGGGTTAAGCTCCCAATTCTTGATTTGGACTCAGGTCATGATCGCAAGGTCATGATCTCCTGTTTGTGAGATCTTGCCTGTAACTGTTTAAGATTTTCTCTTTTTCTCTCTCCCTCTGCCCCTCCCTCCCTCTCAAAAAATAAAGAAAAAGAAAAAAAACAAAACACAATACTAGGGGCAATGAATCACAAACAGCCAACTAGCCTATAAGCTGTAGCCAATCAAACAATTTCTCTTTTTTGCTTCCACACTCTATATAAGCCTCTCCCCTGGCTCTCATGGGCAGAGTGCTCCTAACTACTTCCTGTTTCATGTTGCCCAAGTGAAATAGATTTTTCTCAAATAAACTCTTAAGATTTTTAATATGTCTCAGTTTTTCTTTTAACAAATCTATAAACTGTTATTAACAGACCCATTTATCGATTGTTACCACCTCCATGTTCAGGCTTTTCTACTTCAGTGAATCTTACATATTTGCTGGGTGGTAAAGAATTGATATATAATGGTTCTTTTCAATAATGAAAAGATGAGAAAGAAAAACAAACATTGTGTCTCTTTCAGTTGACATCATGAGGTTGAATTTAAATCAAGTAACACATTTTGAGAACTCTTACACTCAAACTTTTTAGAACTGCATCATGTAAAGATTATCTTCTATTTGAATGGAAATGTTTGTGAATATGCTTAATTTGCCAAGTGCTCTTGAATATAAAATATTATTACTGTGTATTTTTTCATTAAGTCATGGTCATAAGTAAGAAAAAAAATTTGTAAAGAATTTTAATTATCCTTTACATTTTCTTTTCTAAAAATATTTACTGGCAACTTCAACATAATATTTTTTAAATTCTAAGTGTGATTTTTTTCATGGAGAAACACTGTTTATAATATTCTAAAACATTCATTTCTTATTGCTTTACCCACTTTCAAAATATATTTTTTTCCTACTTCTTTTTCCCAATGTCAGACAGACAGTTTGGTCTAATCTATATGTTATTTTGCAGTCAAAAAAGTATTTGACATGTATTCAATAGGTTAGTTCAATGCCAAATGGTTTTCACATGGTTCTCATCTCATTCTAGAATCTGCATGCTTTCAATGCACACTGAGAGGCACAGTGACAAGTAGAAGGAAAACACTGGAAGAATCACAAGTTAATTCTCTGCTTGTGATAATGTACGATGAAGAAAAGAAAAGAAATGCTACTGCTATAGGTCAAAGAGAGAGAAAGAAAATCTGCTTATTTTTCAATATGTCATTGTTTCTTAAACAAGAATAATGAAACACTGACCACAAATGGCTTAATTAATCTCCAGGCACAGCCTCTAGTATTGCCCCAGATTCGGGCTGACATTTGATGACAATGTAAGACATTTGTCTCTTGGGAATCTATTGTTTAGTTGGCCTTACATTTGCTGTTACAGTTACAGATTACAAGGGATGCAGGTTTTCAGAGAATCACAGATTGGAGTAAGAATGGAACGGTATGTTCTAGATCACAGACCATTTCTATGCGTATGTATTCCTAATATAATGCTAAAAATGCTCATTTAATTTCTTTATATGTAAGAAAGACACTTCTAATTTCAAATAGAGATGATCATACCAACCACTGGTAAATATCAATAGGAAAACACCAACCATTTTTAAAGTACATTTTATGTAATGGATAGATGATTCTAACTTCATGTTAATGGATTTTTTTTTCCAAAAATGAACTAACACCTATTTTATTTTTAAAAGAATTTTTAATATCTATTTATTTTTGAAAGAGAGGGAGAGAGAGACAGAGCATGAATGGGGAGGGGCAAACAGAGAAGGAGACAGAATCTGAAGCAGGCTCCAGGTTCTGAGCTGTCAGCACAAAGCCCGATGTGGGGTTCAAACTCACGACCTGCGAGATCATGACCTGAGCCGAAGTGATATGCTTAACCGACTGAGCCACCCAGGCACCCCAAACTAATGCCTATTTTAGATTTCTATTTGATTCTTTGTTAAAACTTTAGATACAATATCTAAACGTTTACTCTTGCTGAATGTATGAGTATGATTCAGTAAAATCAACTTGTTGGCAGTAAAGAAGGAAAAGAAACTTTAGTGTTGCCAATTAAAGGAAAGAGCTCCAAACTAAAATAAGATTTCTGTAAATATTAAATTTTGTGTTTCTGCTTTGTGTTTCTACAGCATGGAATGACCGTCAAGTTAAATGCTTTAAAAAAGCTGAATTGAAAACAATGGTCTTTACGTTTCTTCACAGGAAAAGCATGAAAAATTTGCCATATTGTCTGTGTGTGTGTAAAAAACATCTTCCTCTGATATTAAAATGGATGAAGACATGTCAAAATAATTTTTCAGTTAGAAATTTCCTTAACTGCTTAACAATTTTCCTTACTAAGTATAAATGAGCACAAAGATACTTTCCTTACTGAGTATAAATTGAGCACAAGCTATGCCAGCTACATTGTGGACAAAAGACCTTAAAAGATGTTTTTATTCATGTAATCAGCAACTGATGCTACCCAGAAAATGACAGATAGGTGGTAAACGTTCAAAAATGTTTGCTGATGGATGGACATGAATCTGTAAAAAAACCTGCATAATAAACAGTCTGATATTTCAAGAAATATCTTTTCACCAGAGATACGTCTATAAATATACAATTTTAGATGTTGAGAGATAATAACAAAATTACAAATGCGGATTTGTAAGGGACTTGGAATAAACATTTGCCTTTTCCCTTTACCCAATCTTCCTTTTATTTATTTATTTTTAAATTGTATTTATTTATTTTTGAGAGAGACAGAGAGAAAGTGAGTGGTGGAAGGGCAGAGAGAGAGAGAGGGAGAGAGAATCCCAAGCAGACTCCACACTGTTAGTGCAGAGCCCGACGCGGGGCTTGAACTCACAAACCAGGAGATCATGACCTGAGCTGAAACCAAGGGTCGGACACTTAACTGACCGGGTCACCCAGGTGCCCCCAATCTTCCTTTTAAATGTACATACAGAATATATACATGCGTACATACACACATACATAAATGTAATTCCTAGAGAGCAAATGGATTGAAATGGTGGGGTTAGGGTTAGGGGCGGCCTAATGGTGCCCATGTCATTCTAGGAGGAACAATTCCGACAAAAAATGCTAAACAAGGAAGAATGATGGGTTCCCCTGAGAAAGTTGGAGAGCTGTACTAGGAACTGTGTACATTCTCCTCAGGGAACTGGACCAAGACTCAACGAACAGAGATGCCCACTAAAGGCATCCATAAAGAATCACTAAAGGCCAGCCCACACATTCTGTTTCTTGAAAACCATTGGGGGAATCAACTCTTCCTCTTTCCATGGGGGATGGAAGAAAAAGCACTGTCGAACGAGCAGAAGGAAACAACCTACAAAAGCTCAGAGGAAGAGCAAATGTACAAAAAGGATTCTCACCAAAAGAAGCGACAGTTAGGAGGCCGACAGTGGGCATCAGACAGCTGGGCTGTGGGCTTCCTCTGCAGTGCAGTGAGATTACCTAGGCAGCCATGACTTGCCGGGTGAGTGGTAGCTTCTCTGCTAAGACGGTAGATGGCTCCAGAGAAGGGAAATCCCCCCAATTCTGGTCAGATCTTCACCTGTGCTCTTTGGTTATTTGTTTTACTGAATATAAAAGTGGCACAAATATGAACTTTTTCTTCAGGAGGCAATTTTAGGATTTTCTTATAAGCAACAGACGAGCAGAGAAAGAAAGAAAGAAAGAAAGAAAGAAAGAAAGAAAGAAAGAAAGAAAGAAAGAAAGAAAGAAAAAAGGAAAGAAAAAGGAAAGAAAAGAAAAGAAAAGAGAAAAGAAAAGAAGCTCCCTCTATAATTTCATTAGTGTTATGGCCTGAACTGTGTCCTACCCAAAATTCCTATGTTGAAACTCTAAACTCCAGTAGCTCAGAATGTGACTGTATTGGAGAGAGGGCCTTTAAGAGGTGGTTAAGTTAAAATAAGCCCCTAGAGTCAGCCCAAATCCAACCTGATGGCATCTTTTATCAGAAGAAGAGATCTGGACTCCCAGAGAGACATTAGCGGTGTGTATACACAGGGGAAAGACTATGTGAGGACACAGTGAGAAGGTGATCTCTGCAAACCAAGACCACAGAAGAAATGAAACCTGCCAACACCTTGGTTTTGCACTTCCAGCCTCTAGAACTGTGAGAAAATAAGTTTCTGTTGTTTACACCAACAGTATGTGGTACTTTGTTATGGCGGCCCTAGCAAACAGATATGGTTAATACCCAAACTGCATAGGCAATCTCAGTAAAGGTTTCTTTTCTAACTGTTTATTTTGAGCCCTCATCTGTTCTCCATCTCTACAACTGTATTATTTCAAGAATATTGTATAGATAGAATCAATTGTTATGCAAACTTTCAGGATTTGGCTCTTTTCTCTCAGGATAATTCTCTTGAAATGCATCCAAGTCATTGTGTGGTCCATTCTTTTTTACTGTTGAGTAATATGCTGTGATATGGATACACCACGGTTTGCTCAGCTAGTCACAATTGAGGGATATTTGAGCTGCTTCCAGTTTGGGGCCATTACAGATAAAGCTGCTACTAACATTCATGTACAGGTTTCCATGCAGATCCATGTTTTCATTTTTCTGGGAAAAATGCCCAAGAGTGTGAATGTTGAGTCATATGGTAAATACTTTTACTTTTATATGTGCTATACCGTTTCCCAGAGCACCATTCCTCTTTACTTTCCCACCAGCGACATAGAAGTCCAGTTTCTCCACAGGAAGAAATAGATAATACATATGCTGTATAAATGTTTCCAGAACATCAAAGCATGGGAATTTTTTTTCATCGGGTCTGCATACCCTACATACCCAAACCCAGTAGTGTGCTGGTAAGCTAGCTCTCTGGAATTTAAGAGAAAAAGAAAAAAGCTCCGGCTTACTCCAATTGCCTATTTGCAGTGTAGATATTTCTGCCATGGCTGATTTCAAACCACTGAGGCTTCATTGAGAGCAAAGTTGGAGAGATAAGCATACAAGCAGTTCTCACAAACTGGCACAAGCCAGTTCTAGCACACTGCCGCACAGAAATACACATGCACACACACACACACGCCCCGTATTTATCTCCTTCATAAATATAGATGGAAAGTTAAATAAAATGGTGACACGAACTTAACAACATGGTGACATAATCAAATGAAGAGACAGATGTAAAATTAAAAGACTATGATACAATTTGGGGGAAAAAAGCATATATTAACGTATAAATATACTTGTAGACTAAAAAGGAATTGAAAACAAAATGTTAATAGTGTTTATTTCTGGGTAGTTAGTTGATGAATGATTTTGGTTTCTCTGACTACGTTTTCTTGGTATTCCAATATGTTTTCAATGAACATTTTCTTTTAATCATAAACACATTATATTTTAAAGTTTAAAATCTAAGGGGACAGAGTTATTAAAGAACATAGAACAAAGCAAAATATGGGTGACCATATTATATAATAAAGTGCCAAGTGAGCTCAGAAATAGTGAAGTTTATTTTAAATGTAAACTAAACAGGATCATATGGAGTGAATCAGAAATGTTTCCAGGAGAAAATATTTTTGAGCATAACTTTCCCTTCATCTCTATCTGAGGAAAATTCTTGAAGAGTCTCTATATGTCCCTATGTTTGTATCTATGTCAGAGAAGCAGGGAGACAAGTCCTGGCAGGCAGCTTGTTGTGAAAGGAAAATGAAGTCAGTGAGATGATCCCGACTTTGGATGCTCTTCCTCACCATCTAAGATTTTGGGGCAAGTCTCTCTCTTGGGGCCTCAGTTTCTTACTCTCTAGCATGGGGTTACTATTCCAGCTTCATTACGTGTCTAAATCAAGCAATATCTAGTTTACAAAGAAGACTTTCCTTCTGTTCTAGCTCACATTATTTGAAATTATAAGTCACCAAAATCCCAAAGTCAGTTTTCATACTGACCTTAACAATTATTGGGACAGGAAATGTTTCATTTTAAAGAGCTAGATGGGATTTTTAAAAACATCAGTTTTATGGTTTACAGCATGAAAAGAGATTATATGGTGTTTAAAAATGAGTATTATATTTCAAAAATCTATTACAAAAAGCAAAGTTTTACCTTTTCTGTGATCTACTCATTTGTCCATTCATTCAACAGATATTTCGAGAGTAGCAACTCAGTGAAACTCAGCATTATTTTAGGAGAGAGTTACCAGAAAATGCAAGGTAAATGACCTTGGGGCCAAGAAATTTCCCATAACTTTAATAGATGGCATTTGGCACGTCCCAATGAAGATGACAACAGCTGGTACTGTGACCTCTGTCCCTTCCTCCCGTCCTAATAGGTACCTACTGGCCCGTGTCAACTAATGCTTGAGTTTAGGCAAGTACTTATTTAGCATCACAAAACAGAATGTATAAAGTGTACAATGGATAGTCACATGTATAATCATGTATTCTTGGATTACCCAATCTTTGAATTATTAGGAAATCATAACAGCAATACTCAAATCATGTCCTCCTGCCTGACTCGGTTTCCTCTAAAAGAGCTAAATTGTGCTGTTGTTTCATGGCAACCCTTTCCCCCACTATTTAGCCATGACTATTGTATTAGTCTGCTCCGGCTGTTAGAACAAAATACCATACACCAAGTGGCATAAACTACAGGTATTTATTTCTCAGAGTTCTGGAACCTGAGATGTCCAACAGCTAAAGTCTCCAAGGGATGAAGGGGATTTCTCACTGGTATCTACACAGGTACAGTGAGGAGGGTAAGGATAATAGAGATGAAACATGAGCTTTGAATGTGCTGGGAATTTCTAAGAAGAGGGCCTGTGGAAGAGAGACAGCCTCCACCTGAAAAGGCTACAGAGGAATGCGTATCATTTGGAAGAGGGGCAGTTTCAATTAAAGAAAGAAAATGAAGGAACTTTCAAAAAATCGGTAGAGGTTGTAGAGGAATCTGTTGATGACTGATTTTGAGCTCCAGAGTTTTCCCTCCAGAACAGATATCAAGAATTGGGACAGATGGAAGAGGGTTCAGAGTAAGGGATATACAGCATGACATGGGCATGGGTTTCTGGTTACAGGAGACAGGCCATGGAGCCTCAGCCTTCTGTCTTAAACTTGAAAAGGTCAACAAGGTAAATAAGAATACATGGCGTGATGCAGTAATTCAGGCAGATGGAAATGGAGTGGGAGAGGGGCTAAGGATCTTGCCGCGAGTGTGTGGAGCTATCAAAGACAACGAGTATGTCAGAAGTGGGCAAAGTTACCAGGAACATGTAGAATTTAGAGGAAATGCATTCCAGCTGGAAATTATTGGTATTGATTTACAAACGTGATCAGTAAAGGGGCAGTTCTACTGGAACTACCGAAGGATGGGCATATAATACCAACACTAAATACTGTCATAAATACACATGATTATGAATGTATGTGTAATAAAACAATAATTCCCAAATCAATGTCTGATGACAATATTTAATTATCATTTCCTTGGTGAATGAAGTATTTAATTGTAAAAAGTTAATCTAATAGGAAAATATGTAGAGAAACATGATAAACTTACGTATACTACCATCTGAAATGAATAACTACTAATGTAAACATAAGCAGTACTCGCTTCAGATCATTTTTAGTATAATTTTTTAAAGTAAGAAAATTCAACAATACTCTGTCTACATTTTGCCAGACCCATTCTTCTTCCTTCTTGCCCATAGGCAACCACTATCACGAAATTTCTTTTTCTTCATATTTATGCTTTGTGTACATTTTAACACAGGTATAAATCTTTGAAAGCATGTAATATTATTTTGTGAATATTAATATTGTACATAAATTTTATCATAGTATTATCAAGATCATGTTATCGTGTCTAACATAGAATTACCTTCTTTTCATTCAGCATTGTACTTCAGAGGTCTATTCCATCACATGAATACACCATGATGTAATTAGCCATTTATCTGTTAATAACATGTTGGTTGCTTTTGATTTTTAATGTATCAGCAATGTCACAAAGCATATCTGTGAATACATCTCCTTGAACACATGTGCAAAGGTTTCTCAAGGGTATTCACTTCGAAGAGGAATTGCTAAGTTGTTAGAGACAGGTTTTTCCAGGTAAATATCCATTTACCTATACCCTTGCCTACACTAATAAATTTGCCAATTTCATAGATGAGATATTATATCTCACTCTTTTAATTTGCTTTCACTTGATTACCAGTGAAGTTGAATTTATTATCATTTTTTATTTACCATTCTTGTACCATCTTTTGTAAATTTCCAGCTCATATCCTTGTCCCATAGATATATTGTATGTTCTGGATTTGGGGTTTTTGTCTGCTATATGTATTTGAAATATTTTTAGTGCTTAGTTTTAGCTTTGTTTTGGTATCATTTGGAAGATTTTCAGTGTGATATAATTGAATTGATGAAACTTTTCTGCTTAAAACCTTAGATATTGTATTTGGTTTCATGTCATTAGAAAAATATTTTAATCTTTGGTAGAATCCATAGAAATAGCTCACACTATCATTTCATGCATAGAGCTAGCTCAGCAATGAAAATAGAATGATCAAAATTATATGACCAGACTCAGAATGGTCATTTTCCAGATAGAGTACTATCAATGAGAAATATGTTAGTGATTACAAGATACTGCTAAGCAGGTAGGACTGTAAATGTTGAAAAGACTAAGTATTTCCTATCCACTTTGCCTTGTCCATGTTTTATGTATAGGATAAGTTTGATTGATGAGCTTTGTAAAGTTGTTACAGGAAATGTTTGGCGCAGACACAGACAACAAAATCAATACTGTCTAGATAGACTGGGTTCATGTGAGCAGATTTATTATCTTGACCTTTCACTCCAAATGCCCTGCCTTATTTTGTTATTATAAAAGTTAAACATACTTATTTATAAAGCGACAGGGAACAGATAACTGGTAAGGCAACTTTATTAACATCTCAGGGTTTGGATATAATTTGTGAGCCCAGCACTATTTTTGGCTTCTTTTAAAAATGATTCTGTTCCCAGATTAAGGTCATTCCATTGTTTCCTCTACCCCACTGCCTGGAAGACTTAGTATAACCCAATTCTGCCATATATGTGAGTGTCTATATAGACCCTACATATGTCTAATGGTAGATGAAGAAATGGACATATTAAATTACATCCTTTCTCTCTTCAGAATATGCACTAAAAATAGAACATACGAATAAGCAAACAAAAAGAGACAGCATAGTGTTGTGCACATAGCAGATGGGCAATAAATCTCTGTAGAATTAATAGATTACAAATTGCAATATGTCACAACACTCAAAGGATCATGGAGGTATCCTTTTCTCCATCATCTATGAAGGATTTAGTTGTTTGAGCTTACACAATTCTTTATTTGGAGATTATAAATTCTGCCCACATACTTTCGGAGCTAAATTATTTCAATTTTTGCCACATACTTCACGCAAACAATGGCCTGGTAAGTCCCAAAGCTCTAGCATTGTATCACCATGTAGCTATATGTTTTATAAAAGAGACATCAGTATACTTACACACAATACACTAGAATGCTGATGCCTTTATGCTTAAGAAAATACCCAATGGAATTTCCTACTTGTTTTTTACATTTTGTAGGGAAAGGAATTTCTCATAACAGCTGGTGAAATCCAATAAGCTAGATACATCAGGGATTTTTGTTGGAAAATACATTTAACGTAAATAAGTGTTCTATACTTCTGTCTATATAGTGTCTTAAAGTTTTAAAATAATAAAAACTGAACCTTATTTTACAAAGTGTTTAGTAGTGGCTAAAAAATCCCTTAAGACTAAATATTACCTTGATATTATGCTTGTATCAGTGCAATTGCTCTTGAAATTTACTAAGTAATCAAACCTGATTCCTTTTTTTGTATCAGCATTTATAAGTAAGTTGAATGACTATTTGGAATACAAACATTGGTTCAAACTATTTGCTACAAACTATCTCTATGACCTCATAACTGAATGTTTCATGTGTCCCAAACCCTGATTAAGTTAATGCCATAGGGAGTCTCTGACAATTCATTTTATCCAAAGTACTACTGATGTATTTCTGTGAGTCATCTCTTGTAGTGGAAAGGTGATACTATTTTTCCAATTGTAGCTATTTTTATTTGATTTGAACTTTTTATCACCCATTCTCCAGCTTTACCTCTTTTACATCTAGTCTCCATAACCTTAAGAATACCATGTAGTCTTCCCATTAAAACAAATTAATATCATTCTTATTTGGAAAATTTGGGGTGTTGTAAATGGGGTTAATAATGAGCAGTGATTTTTATCTGCTGGTAATCTTGTGGGATGGTTACACAGTACTCTCAGTTAAGTCCATCCTTCTATCAGTTCAACTCAACAAGCCCCTTGCACAAATTTGTTACTGAGTTTCTCCCAAGAGAATATATGATTGAAAGTATTAGAAATTTCATTGGACATTAGAAGATTGTAAAGGATCATTTTCCCTTCTAGACTTTGACAATCTTAATAAAGTCTAAAGAAACACATTGAGGAAGCACAATGTTTTAGGGCTAGCTCATCTCCCCTGTAATTTTTATTGATAAAGAAATTAAGGACAGTCCTAAATCACTGTAGTTATCATTAATCTTTTTCAGAGAAGCATCCTACTCAGTAACCAAGCTCTCAAGAATTAAAAAAAAAAATCTTCTAGCTACCTTTTCCTCTGCTATCCTGTACTGTTTTTCAAGGAATTTTTTTTTAATCCAAAAATTGGTGAAGCGGAACAGACACACAGTAATGCCATGTCAACATTTATTTATGGCCTGCCAGTTAAGATGGACAAAATAAAAAAGTAGAGGATTTAAAAACAGTGCTTGCAAAGAATTGCATGGTGAGGTGGTACATCTCACTTGTCAAACTGGAAATGGAGACAGTACAATCTATATCTGTGATTATTTGCTTGGGTACACCGTCCATTTTCCCAGATCCTACATTAATCATTTTATTTCTACTTGTTTGACATGACATTCCAACTTCAGACTAGAAGATGCTCTGTTTCTATTTATCTCTTGCATGTCATGATTTTCACAAACCTTATGAGATTTAATAGGTGCTGTTTATTTTAAATATAACAACCACATGTTATGAATGGCATGTGTTGTAAAGGTCTATAGGATTATTCAGTTATTTAGAATTTGGAATGATTTTGCCCATAAAGGCGATGCTGTGAATGCACATTAAATTTTTATAGCTAATGGTGAAATTGCATCTAGTTCATGAGACACCAAAACTGTCATGCCGAAGGTAACATTTTTTTTCCTGCTCATCATCATTTATAGTTTTCTCCCATAGGTGTAGGACTTTCTCAAGCAGCTATTCAACCATCTATTTAGTAAAAATATTCAAACAGTGCATAATAAATGCCAGATACTGGGAATTTAATAGTTCCAGAAACACTATTTCTGTTCCTCAATAGACACAAGGTACTAGGCAAAAACAATACAGTGTTATAGCTGCTCAGCCCCCTTCCCTGCAGCATGAGGCACGCATTGGTCAAGGGCAAGGCAGGAGGCAGAGAGATCAGGACAGGAGTCGTTACAATAATTCAGGAGAGATATAGTGTTGACAGAGGAAATGAAAATCAATGAAAATGGTTACAAGAGATATTATGGTAGAAAAGGAGTCCAAGATAACACCCAAGATATTGGCCTGGGCAACTGCAGGACAGTGGATTGGAGACAATTTATAGTCCAGCTAAATTTCCATAATGGAAATCGTCTTTTTATGAGTAAGTAACTGGGCCCAAGACAACCAGTTCTCCCATTAGGGTGACCATTTAAAGTGAACTTTTCCTCAGTGTTACCAAGATTTTCTCAAAGATTTACTAATCCCTTGATTACTACTCGCATTAATTTATGTAGCCAAATATTAAATGATAATGAGATTTCTTCTCCTTTTTTTTTTGAGACTTATTCTTTTTTTTTTAAATCTTTTTTTTCAACTTTTTTTTTTTTATTTATTTTTGGGACAGAGAGAGACAGAGCATGAATGGGGGAGGGGCAGAGAGAGAGGGAGACACAGAATCGGAAACAGGCTCCAGGCTCCGAGCCATCAGCCCAGAGCCTGACGCGGAGCTCGAACTCATGGACCGCGAGATCGTGACCTGGCTGAAGTTGGACGCTTAACCGCCTGCGCCACCCAGGCGCCCCTTGAGACTTATTCTTAATAGAACTCAGAGTTACCAGCTTGTGATCACTGCATTAATTTTAAAGTATTATCTTCTCTAGAAAAACCAAGCATGTATCACATTCTTCACCTGCCCAGGGTGTTTTAAAATTGTTCTTATTTATTAACTACTCAAACAATGGGGCAGCTCAGCTCAGCCAATGAAGCAATAAGAAGCTTTTTTCTCCTTGGAATACCAAATATATCAGTAATTTGTGCAATGAGAGAACTTTAAACTTAAAAAAGGTTTTACTGTCAAGTGTTTTTATGCATTGCTTTCTCCTTATAATTTTTTGCAAGTAGCTAAACTGGACATGGCGGCATTTAATACTCCATTACAATAACCTATTTACTTAATAAGTTTTCTTTTTTTTTTTTTTTAATTTTTTTTCAACGTTTATTTATTTTTGGGACAGAGAGAGACAGAGCATGAACGGGGGAGGGGCAGAGAGAGAGGGAGACACAGAATCGGAAACAGGCTCCAGGCTCTGAGCCATCAGCCCAGAGCTTGACGTGGGGCTCAAACTCACGGACCGCGAGATCGTGACCTGGCTGAAGTCGGACGCTTAACCGACTGCGCCACCCAGGCGCCCCTACTTAATAAGTTTTCAAATAAATGGTTCACAACTCTCTTTGGGTACAAACATCTTCTTTTCAGAATTGTTGGCAGGCTAGGGTCTTGAGAAATAAATATTTATCCATGTTTTATGATCATATTTACATGGGTTCAACTGCAAACTTTCATGTAAGATTGGGCTTTACTCTTTTTTTATTTTTTACTTTTATCTTATTTATTATTTTTTAATACAATGTATTGTCAAGCTGGCTAACATACAGTGTATACAGTGTGCTCTTGGTTTTGGGGGTAGATTCCCCTGATTCATCGCCTACATACAACACCCAGTGCTCATCCCAACAAGTGCCCTCCTCGATGCCCATCACCCATTTTCTCCTCTCTCCCACCCCTACCACCATCAGCCCTCAGTTTTTTCTCTGTAGTTGAGAGTCTCTTATGGTTACTATTTTTTTTAACTTTTACTTTATTTTCATATAAGATTGGGTGCATGGTTTTTGGTGGACATTTTCCAACATTCTCTTCTGTAGTCTTTCAGTGCAAATGTCATAGCTTCACTTTGTTTAATATTCCAGCTGCCTCAATCTGTTTCATTTTGGGTGTTATTCTTTTGGCAATATATTCCTGTCCTCATCCTTCAGAGTCTGAATGACATTCATTCCCTTGCAGATTTGACACATGACTTGCTCAAACATCCAATTCTTTCACTTCCTAGTACATTTCTCCTCTCCAACTGTCATTCTAATCCTTATAGCCCTTTGGAATACATTCCTTTTGTTCACTTTCACATTTTTCCTTTGGCTAAGTACTTTGTCCGTCAGAAAATGACTCACTGAATTTGTTTACCCAGTGCAGGGTAATTTGACACAGTATTGTGTGTTTCTAACACATATGCTTTTATTAATGTTGTTCCCTTGTTACCTTATTTATCATTCATATTTCCTTGACAGTTCTTTAAAAGAAGACCACTTTCCCTGCATTTATTATCACTTTTTTCAACCATCGTCCATTTAAACTAGTGCATACAACTCTGAAAGAGAAACTTACCTTTTGTTAATAATAATAAAAACCTAATAAACTGATTTTCTTGAAGTCTTCCAGGAAAAAAATAGTTTAGAAGAAATAACTGTTCATTCTCTCTCTTTTAAAGAAAAAATTCAATTTGAATAATGAAACTTTTTATGTAGGGAATACATTAAGAGCACTTTTAGTCATTGCTTTTCAACAGCAATGGCAACAATAACAATATGTTTTTAACTGAGATTGCGGAGTTTAGAAGGAGGGATGCCTTAAACATGGTTAGGAACTGATGACAGTTGGGAAATGAGCCATCAATGTTAGCAGAAGCTTTTCCCCTGATCCTCAGTGTTTGTTACTGCCCACGTTTAAATAGGCGAGCCTGTCTGTTTTGATCTCGTATAATACAGGGAAGAAAAACAAGTCTAATTAAGCATTTAATTTATGTATGGTTACGTTTGTCAGTCCCTGTTTACTATATGTCAGATCACAGATATTGTCTTGCTATTACTAAAGTTAACTTGATTAGTGGGTCCATCATGGTCATTAGGTCACAATTTTTTATGATCCACATAGCTGACATGCGTGGTCTCCACTACCACTATCTAAAACCAGTGAGAAGCCCATTTTATACTAAAGATTGCTCATATTCATAAAGGAAAGCATGTAATAATATATTATAGAGATCAATTAGTAATGCATTTCTCTGTATCCAGAATGATAGTGAAACTATAATAATAACACAAAGACAGCACCGGATCCAGGATGAGAGTTTCTGCTTCACCCTGCACTAACTCTCTGACTTGAGACAGTATAACTAACTTTCTGGAATCACTGTTTTTCAGAAAGAATAATTTCCGTTTCTACCACAAAGTGTTTTTTTAAAGATATCCTATGAGATAATGTACATGAAAAGCCTATAAACTTCTACATTAATATTATATTTATCCTAACACCTCCTCTCCCAGATAATCCCTCACTCAAGTATGACAGGCATTGATTTTCTTAAACAATTCATTACTTAGTTCAATGCAAGCCCTGGTTTTGTTTTTCCTTGTTTCGTTGAAACTGGGGAATAATTGTTCACCCATATTAGTAGGAAAGAATCAGAGAATTGCTCTGACATCTTCTATATATTTATAAGCTTTACGTGCTTACTCAGTATTCATATTTTCTGTTTTGAAATAGGCAATTTCCTCTTCCAACCACCCAATCTCCACTTTGTTCCCCATGTAGACTAAATACTTCTGACTGGACTATATAGTGGAATTTTGAAATTAGGCATGAAGATGAGCATTTCTTTTTAATTACCTAAACATGATTTCCTCAATATATTTTTAAAAGCAACTATTTCTAATGCATTAAAAACTTAGGATGAATCAAAATCTCTGCTAGTTGGAGAAAGTGGTCTGTCCCAAAGTGAACTTGGCTTTCCCCAGATAAGTTTTTCCTCCAGGCAACTGGGGAGCTCTAAACTGTGGTCTACTTTTTAACTTCTCTTTCACTTTGTACCCTTCTAGCTTTTTCTTATTGCCCATCTTTAGTGTTTTTTTTAAAGCTTGGGGTGCCAAGCTTGGAGCTCTGTTGGTTAAGCGTCTGATTCTTGATTTCTGCTCAGATCATGATCTCATGGTTTGTGAGTTTGAGCCCCACATCAGGCTCTGTGCTGACAGTGCAGAGCCTGCTCCCTCTCTCTTTGTCCCTCCCCTGCTCGCTCGCTCGCTCTCTCGCTCTCTCTCTCTCTCTCTCAAAATAGATAAACATTAAAAAAAAAAAGCTCTGGGGCACCTGGGTGGCTTAGTCGGTTAAGCGTCCGACTTTGGCTTAGGTCATGATCTCATGATTTGTGAGTTTGAGCCCAGTGTCAGGCTCTGTGCTGATAGCTCAGAGCCTGGAGCCTGCTTTGAATTCTGTGTCTCCCTCTCTCTCTGCCCCTCCCCTGCTCATGGTCTCTCTCTCTCTCTCTCTCTCTAAAATAAATTAAAAAAAACATTAAAAAAAGTTATTAAAAAAAACCTCATTGGCACATCTACAAGTAAGGAGGAATTTATGAAATTTAATTAAAATCATATCATACACAGCAGCAGTGGTTAGTTATATTAAACTAACAATCGCTTTAGCATGAGCACCAACCAATCAGATATGACACTAGCAATAAGTTCAGGTACATGGGATCATTACAACTAAATGTCAGATGCTTACCAGTAACTTCAATAAAGGCTTGGTCAGTGGAAGAAGTTGTGAGAAATATATATTATTATAAAAACAATTGTAGCACTCCTTTATTCATTATAGGCAGAATCCACTTAAAATTATTTTTGGCCTTACCTCAAATTGTGGGAATAGGAATTCTCAGAAATGCATATTTCAGACTAGGTTTTTGCATGTTTTCAAATAAGATTTTACAATATGTAAATAAAAGTGCAGCTGCTCTAGTTGAAGTAAAAGTAGGAACCTCTGATACTTTCTACATCAGCTGGTGATTACCCACCAGGGCCCAGTAAGGTTGTGTAACAGTTTGAAAGTCCCAAAGAGCAAGGAACACTTCCAACTCCTGAAAGCCCAAATCTGCATTAATTTCAGTAGGAAAAAAGAACCTCATTAAATAAGCTTTTTAAATATATATGCTTTAAGCAGAAGTTTTAGTATATAAATGAGTTGAATGAAGTGGCCTTTCTGGTACAACTCTTCAAAATATCCAAAAACCATGAAATTTTAATATACCACAATTTGCTAAATATATATTGGACATTTACCCAAATAAAGCATTTCGGTTGGTCCCCAGATGATCCCAAAATAAAGAAACCTAAGCCCTGCACTCAAGAAATTTAATTAATCTAGTAGATTATTCCAGACTGAAACCAGTAACAGTAATCAAGGGATAACATCTTTCTTGATTTCATAATTAGAATTTCCCAATTATTGTTGTTCTCTATCAATACCAATATACATTTTGTTTTTTCTTTGAGATAGTGCCAAAGAAAATGCTATAAAACCTTCCATAACTCTAAGAAAAAAAAAAGCAGTCTTTCTGAAGGTGCCCATTCATTTATGAGACTCCATTACAGTTGGTACCACTTGAGCTGTCTACACCTGTGTTTTTTCAAGACATAGAAGAAGCCCATTCACATGCACAAGAGAGAGAACAGAAGATCCTGGTATATCATCCACAGATGTTAGCTCTTAAGAAACTTCCTAAATTTTTTATGCTTTATGTTAAATTTATATTGTACTAAAAAATAAAGTTTCTATAAGTTTTTAACAAGATAGTTCTTAAAAAGCAGCTATTTATGATTTTTTTTTTTGCTAAAATCCAGCTTATAGATAGATGCTTGTCTTTACAGAGACTGTTGCAACATCAGTTTATGAAATATATTTTTTCTTTCATTTTATCTCAGTCTATATCAATTTAGCAATGGCACATAGGCATTCAACCGGTCACATTTTCCACACAATTTAACCATAGGCTTTTATTGTCTGTTTTCTTAGTATATTAATATGGGCTTGCTGTCAGATCATTTAAGAAATAGATTTTTTGCATATGTCCATAGGTAATGGAGTGAAGTGGGCCTATACTTGGCACATACAGAAATAGGACAGGATGATAAATCTCTTCACGGCTAGCCCATCTTTTATAGCAAGGTGTTACAGTTCAGTATATCCTCTAATTCCCTGTGCTATGGGCAATTTGCATGTATTAAATGATCCTTATCATTTCCTGTAATTAGGATGTTGCCATACAGTTGAAGTTTTTGAAGTAACATATGGCTAATTAATGTCTTATTGGTAAGTTCCACCTAGATAATAAAGAATTGAAAGATAGGAGTTGTGTGCCATAGACTGAATTCACTTCATTTTTACTCGTTTGTAAGTATAAGCTCTTGCATGGTTTTTTTTTAGCATATATGTCCATATTGCATACAAGGATGAACGAATTGGCTAAGTGTCTACACACACACACACACACACACACACACACACACACACACACACACAGAAATTCCAGGGGATTGCAATCCCACAACATTATGCAAAGGAATAGAACAACCTCCCCATCAAACAAGAGCTATAAAATATTAAGGATCAATACACATTCTTGGCTTATTAAAATTATCACAAATCTCAGAAAGGCAATTTTATAAATTTTAAGTGAAAAAATAATTGGTAATAGGTCAAAGTGAATGCTGAAGAAAATAAATCATACCTTGACTTATATGATGAATGTGCACAAAATCCCATTTTTTCCAAACAGATGCCATACATTCCCCTACAAGTCTTCCTGAGTACCAGTAAAGTGGACTGTGGACATTAGTGAAACACATTGGCCCATGAATGGAGTATGATCTCTGGGTCATCACATACAATCCATGACAGTCACATACAGCAGAAATCTAACCCACAGTGTCATTTTGGAAAGAGGAAAACAAATAATTTCTGAGTGTGCTTTGCAGGAGACTTTGGGGAATGCTTCTGCATGACCCCTTCTACCTGCAGACACAGCAGCATTCACCAAGAAGAAAAGGAGCAAATGCTCTATGTTGACTACACTATAGTCAACTCCTATGTCTATAGATATAAAAATATATATTCAAATATTTTATTTTATATGAATGTAGATATCTAATTATTCAAATATATGCCTGTATCAAATGTATGCCTGTATCTATAAAATGAAATAAAGATGAAAGATGTAAGAATTGTTTACTCTCTATAAGAGTCTCTTAAAAACTGAGAACAAACTGAGGGTTGATGGGGGGTGGGAGGGAGGGGAGGGTGGGTGATGGGTATTGAAGAGGGCATCTTTTCGGATGAGCACTGGGTGTTGTATGGAAACCAATTTGACAATAAATTCCACATATGAAAAAAAAAAGAATTATTTACTCTCTGAGAACCAATTCAATCAGCAAAGCTACACCTCTTTAAAAGAATAATTTATTTTATCACAGCACATAGATTTCATCTTAAAGATTTACAGTTTTTTCTAAAAGTTTTATTTGAATGGTCTAAGTTTCATTTCCTTGGAAAGGACAGTTTATTCCATTCAAGGACATTACTCATTGTGAAGAGAGTATTTTAGGCACACAATGTAGTAACATAGTAGCCTTTATTAAGAACACAGAGAGCAAGGCTTTATAAATGCTACCCTTCTAGTTTTGATGAATATGCTTTTAATAACAAACAACCTAGCGGTAATGTAAAAGAAAAAAATTTACAGGTAAAACTTTTTTTTAAAGAGAGATGTGGCTTAAAGTCTTGTTTGCTTTCATTTCTGCATAAAAAGTCACTAGAAAGGAATGAAGCATAGAGCTCAGGGACCATGCTGGCTTGTCCCTGAAAGTTCCAGGGCTGCAGCTCTGACCTCCGCCCTGCTAGAGGCTTCCTCCCTCCTTCCCTCCCTCCCAGGTTCAGTGATCTCACCAGCTGGCTCCGATCTCTGAAACCAGCCCTCTGTCACTTTTCAGCGGCTGAGAGTCTGCACATATCCACCAGATGTGCTACACAAAGGAAATTAAGGTCACCAGCAATAAGGATTCCAAAATTAAACCTTTCCAACCTCTGGACAAACAATGCTCAGACATTCCTGGGTTCTTTCCTGGATTTAACTTCTCCATCATTGACCTTCAAGTCTCACTTTTTCACTCAGGCAGTTTTAATACTATTTTTTCCGGTCAACTTAGCATTCTCCACAAGTCTTCCAAGATGAGACTTCGAATATTTGTATACACAATCCCAATACTCAATTCAGTGTGATCACTTCAGTACACTCCTTGCTTCCATTTTAAGACTGTGGCTAAGAATTCATTAAACATCCCCATGGGACATTGCTAATGCTGATGCACGTTCCTCTGTATTCATCTTATCCTACTTGCTGGCAATCTTCGTGGCCAAACTGTTTTAGATAGTGTAATGGCGAAATTCTAATGCTCTCGTCCCAGGCACCTGAATTACTTACAAACCACTCTGTCACAACAGGGCTGCTCTCGCCTGTACTTTGACTTTTCAGGGTTACACCTTTCTCCTCTGAGCAGTCTCAGGTATCCTGGGTCCTAGGAAACTCTAACTCAAAGCTCCTTGTTCTTCCCACTAGTTGGACTCTGTTATGCATGAGCTTCCACCTGCTTGTGAGTCTGTGAGGGAGCCCATAGCCCTCAAAACCCACCAGCAGCTTCTCCCTCACCGAAACCCTCTAGGCTGTCGGTCATCACTCATCAAATTTAGAATATACATTGTGTATTTTCACTTATTTTGATTTTATTTATCCCTCTTCCTGCTTCAAATACAGGAAATATGCCTGGCCTACCTTGATCCTTCCTCATTGTCCAAATCAGGGATAATCCTTGGAAGCTTTTCACTTACCGGGTAAGTAGAGTTCACTCCCGAGTCACTGACTAACCGGACTTTTAACTGCTTCCTAATAACGCATTGTGCGAATTAAGACATTGTGCTTAAGCTTTAGTCAAGACTGGAGTCCCCTTACATTTAATGTGATCTTTGACAGAATGTATTAGGGCAAGTTAAAAGCTATAGCAAACAATCAGAATCTAGTGGCATAAAACAATGAGGTGTTTATTGTTCATATAATAGTCTCCTGCAGGCATTTGGCAGGCAGCTTCCTTTTTGGCAGTTCAAGGACTTGGTCTCCTTTCATTCTGTTGCTTCCTCATTGCCTAAGGCTCTGAGGTCTGCTGCTGATTGCAGATCCAGCAGATAGATAGGGGAGACACTGTGCAAGAGGTTATTATGGGCCAGGGTACTTCTCCCTCCACGGAATTGGCTGAACCCAGTCACAAGGCAATGCTTTGTTACACTAGACTCTTTCAAATATAGTCTTGTAATGCACCCAGGGGAAAAAAGGGAATGGTTTTTTTTGTTTTGTTTTTTAATTTTTTTAATGTTTATTTTTGAGAGAGAGAGAGAGAGAGAGAGACAGAGACAGAGACAGAGACAGAGACATGGAATCTGAAGCAGGTTCCAGGCTCTGAGCTGTCACCACAGAGCCCGATGCGGGGCTCAAACTCATGAATTGCAAGATCGTGACCTGAGCTGAAGTCAGACGCTTAACTGACTGAGCCACCCAGGCGTCCCAGGAATGCATTTTGATGATACATCACTGTCCCTATCACATAAAGTGGCCACCATGGTCAGAACTATGAGATCCCTCCTGTGTCACCGGCAGTCCCTGGAACTCAGGAAGGCAGACAGAAGCTCACCTTTCACACATCAGTGCTGTAAACTTTAAACATTAAGATTTAAAGGTAAGGAACAGAAAAGTTAAAGACAGAAGGTTGGTGATTATTATCATCACAGGTGGTAAGAAAAATTAAATGCATTCCTTGTGATGAATATTCTCAGGGTTGAGAAAGGGCATTGGGCATTTCATCTTCATCATTCCATATAAAAAAAAATGGAAAGAAATGGATCGCTCTGCCTTTCCATTAATTTTTCAGTAGTAAGATTGGGAATAAGGTCATCAAATTTCCTTGTATGTTTGAGAACATCCCACTCCAACACTACAAACATACTAGAGTTTCCCCCAGCATCACAAGCTACCTCTAGAATAAAGATCTCAAGTTCCTAGAAAACACTGCCTCCCTTATTGACTAATAATTTTAAAGTCTCTTCATTCAAAGTATCAATTTTCCATCAACAGGAATTACAAATTTGTCCTTTTGCATTGTTATCTATATTGACTCAATTTATTTTATTATTTTGCTGTCTATATGCAAGACAATATGCACAATATTTGATAGTAAAAAAGAAAATTTAATATAGTACACTAACTTTATCTGTCTTTAAAAAGTTTTTTCACCTACATTGTTTTTTTTAGTGAGTGCTTATCACGTTAGTAGTTTATTTTATTATTTTTAAATATATGAAATTTATTGTCAAATTGGTTTCCATACAACACCCAGTGCTCATCCCAAAAGGTGCCCTCCTCAATACCCATCACCCACCCTCCCCTCCCTCCCACCCCCCATTAACCCTCAGTTTGTTCTCAGTTTTTAAGAGTGTTCTTATGCTTTGGCTCTCTCCCACTCTAACCTCTTTTTTTTTCCTTCCCCTCCCCCATGGGTTTCTCTTAAGTTTCTCAGGATCCACATGAGAGTGAACACATATGGTATCTGTCTTTCTCTGTATGGCTTATTTCACTTAGCATCACACTCTCCAGTTCCATCAACGTTGCTACAAAGGGCCATATTTCATTCTTTCTCATTGCCACGTAGTACTCCATTGTGTATATAAACAACATCTTCTTTATCCATTCATCAGTTGATGGACCTTTAGGCTCTTTGCATAATTTGGCTATTGTTGAGAGTGCTGCTATAAACATTGGGGTACAAGTGTCCCTATGCATCAGTACTCCTGTATCCCTTGGGTAAATTCCTAGCAGTGCTATTGCTGGGTCATAGGGTAGGTCTATTTTTAATTTTTTGAGGAACCTCCACACTGTTTTCCAGAGTGGCTGCACCAATTTGCATTCCCACAAACAGTGCAAGAAGGTTCCCGTTTCTCCACATCCTCTCCAGCATCTATAGTCTCCTGATTTGTTCATTTTGGCCACTCTGACTGGCGTGAGGTGATATCTGAGTGTGATTTTGATTTGTATTTCCCTGATGAGGAGTGACGTTGAGCATATTTTCATGTGCCTGTTGGCCATCCGGATGTCTTCTTTAGAGAAGTGTCTGTTCATGTTTTCTGCCCATTTCTTCACTGGATTATTTGTTTTTCGGGTGTGGAGTTTGGTGAGCTCTTTATAGATTTTGGATACTAGCCCTTTGTCTGATATGTCATTTGCAAATATCTTTTCCCATTCCATTGGTTGCCTTTTAGTTTTGTTGGTTGTTTCCTTTGCTGTGCAGAAGCTTTTTATCTTCATGAGGTCCCAATATTTCATTTTTGCTTTTAATTCCCTTGCTTTGGGGATGTGTCAAGTAAGAAATTGCTATGGCTGAGGTCAGAGGGGTCTTTTCCTGTTTTTTCCTCTAGGGTTTTGATGGTTTCCTGTCTCATATTCAGGTCCTTTATCCATTTTGAGTTTATTTTTGTGAATGGTGTGAGAAAGTGGTCTAGTTTCAACCTTCTGCATGTTGCTGTCCAGTTCTTCCAGCACCATTTGTTAAAGAGACTGTCTTTTTTCCATTGGATGTTCTTTCCTGCTTTGTCAAAGATGAGTTGGCCATACGTTTGTGGGTCTAGTTCTGGGGTTTCTATTCTATTCCATTGGTCTATGTGTCTGTTTTTGTGCCAATACCATGCTGTCTTGATGATTACAGCTTTGTAGTAGAGGCTAAAGTCTGGGACTGTGATGCCTCCTGCTTTGGTCTTCTTCAAAATTCCTTTGGCTATTCGGGGCCTTTTGTGGTTCCATATGAATTTTAGGATTGCTTGTTCTAGCTTCGAGAAGAATGCTGGTGCAATTTTGATTGGGATTACATTGAATGTGTAGATAGCTTTGGGTAGTATTGACATTTTGACAATATTTATTCTTCCAATCTATGAGCAGGGAATGTCTTTCCATTTCTTTAAATCTTCTTCAATTACCTTCATAAGCTTTCTATAGTTTTCAGCATACAGATCTTTTACATCTTTGTTTAGATTTATTCCTAGGTATTTTATGCTTCTTGGTGCAATTGTGAATGGGATCAGTTTCTTTATTTGTCTTTCTGTTGCTTCATTATTAGTGTATAAGAATGCAACTGATTTCTGTACATTGATTTTGTATCCTGCAACTTAGCTGAATTCATGTATCAATTCTAGCAGACTTTTGGTGGAGTCTATTGGATTTTCCATATATAATATCATGTCATCTGCAAAAAGTGAAAACTTGACTTCATCTTTGCCAATTTTGATGCCTTTGATTTCCTTTTGTTGTCTGATTGCTGATGCTAGAACTTCCAACACTATGTTCAACAACAGCGGTGAGAGTCGGCATCCCTGTTGTGTTCCTGATCTCAGGGAAAAAACTCTCAGTTTTTCCCCAATGAGGATGGTGTTAGCTGTGGGCTTTTCATAAATGGCTTTTATGATGTTTAAGTATGTTCCTTCTATCCCGACTTTCTTGAGGGTTTTTATTAAGAAACGATGTTGAATTTTGTCAAATGCTTTTTCTGCATCGATTGACAGGATCATATGGTTCTTTTCTTTTATTAATGTGATGTATCACGTTGATTGATTTGCGAATGTTGAACCAGCCCTGGATCCCAGAAATGAATCCCACTTGATCATGGTAAATAATTCTTTCTATATGCTGTTGAATCCGATTTGCTAGTATCTTATTGAGAATTTTTGCATCCATATTCATCAGGGATATTGGCCTGTAGTTCTCTTTTTTTACTGGGTCTCTGTCTGGTTTAGGAATCAAAGTAATACTGGCTTCATAGAATGAGCCTTGAAGTTTTCCTTCCCTTTCTATTTTTTGGAATAGCTTAATAAGGATAGGTATTATCTCTGCTTTAATTATCTGGTAGAACTCCCCTGGGAAGCCATCTGGTCCTGGACACTTATTTGTTGGGAGATTTTTGATAACCAATTCAATTTCTTCGCTGGTTATGGGTCTGTTCAAGCTTCCTATTTCCTCCTGATTGAGTTTTGGAGGTGTGTGGGTGTTTAGGAATTTGTCCATTTCTTCCAGGTTGTCCAGTTTGTTGGCACATAGTTTTTCATAGTATTCCCTGATAATTGCTTGTATTTCTGAGGGATTGGTTGTAATAATTCCATTTTCATTCATGATTTTATCTATTTGGGTCATCTCCCTTTTCTTTTTGAGAAGCCTGGCTAGAGGTTTGTCAATTTTGTTTATTTTTTCAAAAAAACCAACTCTTGGTTTCGTTGATCTGCTCTACAGTTTTTTTAGATTCTATACTGTTTATTTCTGTTCTGATCTTTATTATTTCTCTTCTTCTTCTGGGTTTGGGGTACTTTCCTGTTCTGCTTCTATTTCCTTTAGGTGTGCTGTTAGATTTTGTATTTGGGGTTTTTCTTGTTTCTTGAGATAGGCCTGGATTGCAATGTATTTTCCTCTCAGGACTGCCTTCACTGCATCCCAAAGCATTGGGATTGTTGTATTTTCATTTTCATTTATTTCCATATATTTTTTAATTTCTTCTCTAATTGCCTGGTTGACCCATTCATTCTTTAGTAGGGTGTTCTTTAACCTCCATGCTTTTGGAGGTTTTCCAGACTTTTTTCTATGGTTGATTTCAAGCTCCATAGCATTGTGGTCTGAAAGTATGCATGGTATGATCTCAATTCTTGTATACTTATAAAGGGCTGTTTTGTGACCCAGTATGTGATCTATCTTGGAGAATGTTCCATGTGCACTCGAGAAGAAAGTATATTCTGTTGCTTTGGGATGCAGAGTGCTAAATACATCTGTCAAGTCCATCCGATCCAATGTTTCATTCAGGGCCCTTGTTTCTTTATTGACCGTGTGTTTAGATGATCTATCCATTGTTGTAGGTGGGGTGTTAAAATCCCCTGAAATTACCACATTCTTATCAATAAGGTTGCTTATGTTTGTAATTGTTTTATATATTTGGGGGCTCCCGTATTCGGCGCAGAGACATTTATAATTGTTAGCTCTTCCTGATGGATAGACCCTGTAATTATTATATAATGCCCTTCTTCATCTCTTGTTATAGCCTTAATTTACAGTCTAGTTTGTCTGATATAAGTATGGCTACTCCAGCTCTCTTTTGACTTCCAGTAGCATGATAAATAGTTCTCCATCCCCTCACTTTCAATCTGAAGGTGTCCTCAGGTCTAAAGTGAGTCTCTTGTAGACAGCAAATAGATGGGTCTTGTTTTTTAATCCATTCTGATACCCTATGTCTTTTGGTTGGAGCATTTAGTCCATTTACATTCAGTATTATTACAGAATGATATGAATTTAGAGTCATTGTGATGTCTGTAGGTTTCATGCTTGTAGCGATGTCTCTGGTACTTTGTCTCACAGGATCCCCTTAGGATCTCTTGTAGGGCTAGTTTAGTGGTGATGAATTCCTTCAGGTTTTGTTTGTTTGGGAAGACCTTTATCTCTCCTTCTATTCTAAATGACAGATTTGCTAGATAAAGGATTCTTGGCTGCCTATTTTTTCTGTTCATCACATCGTAGATTTCCTGCCATTCCTTTCTGGCCTGCCAAGTTTCAGTAGAGAGATCGTCATGAGTCTTATGAGTTTCCCTCTATATGTTAGAGCACATTTATCCCTAGCTGCTTTCAGAATTTTCTCTTTATCCTTGTATTTTGCCAGTTTCACTATGATATGTCGTGCAGAAGATTGATTCAAGTTACGTCTGAAGGGAGTTCTCTGTGCCTCTTGGATTTCAATGCCTTTTTCCTTCCCCAGATCCAGGAAGTTCTCAGCTATTATTTCTTCAAGTACACCTTCAGCACATTTCCCTCTCTCTTCCTCCTCTGGAATACCAATTATGCATAGATTATTTCTGTTTAGTGCATCACTTAGTTCTCTAATTTTCCCCTCATACTCCTGGATTTTTTTTATCTCTCTTTTTCTCAGCTTCCTCTTTTTCCATAATTTTATCTTCTAGTTCACCTTTTCTCTCCTCTGCCTCTTCAATCTGAGCTGTGGTCGTCTCCATTTTATTTTGCAGCTCATTAATAGCATTTTTTAGCTCCTCCTGGCTGTTCCTTAGTCCCTTGATCTCTGTAGCAATAGATTCTCTGCTGTCCTTTATACTGTTTTCAAGCCCAGCGATTAATTTTATGACTATTATTCTAAATTCACTTTCTGTTATATTGTTTAAATCCTTTTTGATCAGTTTGTTAGCTGTCGCTATTTCCTGGAGATTCTTTTGAGGGGAATTCTTCCATTTCATCATTTTGGATAGTCCCTGGAGTGGTGCAGAACTGCGGGCACTTCTCCTGTGCTGTCTTGAATAACTTGCGTTGGTGGGCAGGGCCGCAGTCAGACCTGATGTCCGCCCCCAGCCCACTGCTGAGGCCACAGTCACACTGGTGTGTGCCTTCTCTTCCCCTCTCCAGGATTCACTGTGGGGTGGCGTGGCCCGTGTGGGCTACTTGCACACTGCCAGGCTTGTGGTGCTGGGGATCTGGCGTATTAGCTGGGGTGGATCCGCAAGGTGCACGGGGGGCGGGAGGAGCAGGCTCAGCTAGCTTTTCCTTTGGTGATCCACTTCGGGAGGGGCCCTGCGGCCTCACCTACATTGTATTATGGACCCTTTCCTAAAAATGTTCTAAGGTCATTGTTATTGTTTCTAGCTTTTATTTCTTTCTTTATTTTTAGATGTTTATTTATTTATTTTGAGCGAGAGAGAGTGTTGGGGAGAGGGGCAGAGAGAGAGAGAGAGAGAGAGAGAGAGAGAGAGAGAGAGAATCCCAAGCAGGCTCCATGCTGTCAGTACAGAGCTTGACATAGGACTTGAACTCTCATACTATGAGATCATGACCCGAGACACAATCAAAAGTCGGACTCTTAACTGACTGAGCCACCCAGATGCCCCTGTTTCTAGCTTTTAGATTATCAAATTGAGGCTTCAAGAATTACCTGGACTTCTCTAAAGTCCCACTGTCACTCAGAACACACCTAGGGGTCATAATTAGCCTTTCTGGCTCTAAATCCTATGTTTAAAGGATATTTTATTAGCAGGGTTATTAGAAGCCATTAAACGTATCCAAAAAAGTATTATTAATATAGAGAGAGCATTGTGAATTCACAGACAAAAATAGATGTCTCTGGGGCACCTGACTGGCTCAGTTGGTTAAGCATCTGACTCTTGATTTCAGCTCAGGACATGATCTCACAGTTCCTGGGATGGAGGCCCATGTTGGGCTCTGCACTGACAGCATGGAGGCTGCTTGGGATTCTCTGTCTTTCTCTCTCTCTCTCTCTCTCTCTCTCTGTTCCTCCCTCATTGCGCTCATTCTCTCTTTCTCTCAAAATAAATAAGTAAACTAAAAAAAAATTTCAATCACTTTGTTTAGATGATATTAAAGAAATCCACTCTTTCACTCTCTTAAAAGATAGAAAGACAAAGTATATAATTGTGGGAGCACTCATGTATTGAGATTAGTAAAATATCCTAATTGAAAGAGGATATGTTGAAAGTGGTAGATAAATATAAATAATTCAGTGATAAAATGATTTTTCTGGTATATCAAAATTTTAGTGAAACATATACATACATGTTAGTAGGTTTTCCAAAATAGTAATCATTGTAAATAGCTACAAATAAAAATTGTTGCTGTCATTCAACAGGTACTGTATATGCACCAAGTGTTCATGGTTCATATTATTTTCTTTAATTTAAAGAAAAGTAAACTGAGAATTAAAGAGGTTCTTGAACTTGACCTAATATTCAACTGAGATAAAAACCCCAGATCTGTCTGATTCTAAAGTCAAAACTCCAATATTTTATGTGATATCAATGTAGCAATAATATCAAATTCTACACATAATCTACAAATAAAGGCAGAAAAATCACTTCAATTTCTGTCAATATTTGATCTTTTAAAACTATAAGACACTAAATATAAAATAGTAGATAGAATAGTTTTTACATGATACAATGAACAAGAATAGAAACCTGCAGGGATATAGCATAGTGGAGGTGCCAAAGCTGACCCACTCCACTGGACAGGAGAGACCTAGCATCAGATTCTTAAGAGAGGGACACAGCTGTCATCACAAAGGTCTTCCCATATTTATTTACAAGAGGAAGAAAGGCAGGAAAAGCATAGAGACAGGAGTTAGGATCATGCCATATTCCGGCGTCTTTGACAGTGGTCAGCCATAGAGAAGTCTATCTGCTATTTCTGAGATCCCAGTCAGGTCTGAGGTGCAGGGGTGAGACCCCAGACTCTAGCAGATGTGACAGAACCAACTGGCAAAACTCAGGGGGGACTCTCAGTCCTGGAGGAACAGGGAAGATTCCCAAAACAGGAATTAGATGCTGACACCAAGAAAGTAGTCCACTTTTCAGAACTGAGGAAGGACTCAGGACCAAAGCAGCTGCCAGAATTGGGTGGATGGTTGGGGAGTGGCTAGGGCAAAGAACGATTTCCTTCTGCATACTACAGATGTTGAATTGGAGAGACTGAAGTATCTTCTGATGAGATTAGGTTCACCTCCAGATCTGGGAACAGGCCACATGTGCTCACAGGATTTGAATGGATTAAAAAAAGGGAAAGGGTCAGGAAATGGGGGAGATCTCGACCTGTGTAATACTAAGTATGTCAAGGCTATTTTTTTCAAGTTTTTATCTAAATTCCAATTAGTTAACATATAGTGTAATATTAGTTTCAGGTATAGGATTTAGTGATTCAACATTTCCATGCAACATCTGGTGCTCATCACAAGTGCACTCCTTAAACCTTACCACCTTTTTCACACACATCCCCATCCACTTTCCCTCTATAGCCCTCAGTTTGTTCTTTATAGTTAAGAGCCTGTTTCTTGGTTTGCCTCTCCTTCTACCCACTACGTTCATTTGTTTTGTTTCTTAAATTCAACATATGAGTGAAATGTCAAGGGTTATTTCTGAAATCAGGTTGATCAGAAATTTGTAATGGGTAAACATGACTTATTATATTTATTACTGAGTGTGAATACACAAGAAAATCTTGATTGCACAAATCAAACCTAAATATTTTTAAGCAAAAATGGTCATAAGAACTGTTTTAAAATAAGTCACATAATTCTTCCTGTTTCCAAATGGAAAAAAGAGAAAACAGAGGATGCCACATCCAGAAAAATGTGCGAAAGTCTATCCTCTGTAACTATGGAGAACACAGGAACAACTTGTTTAAAATCAGTGTTCTAACATTTTATTATTATTTAGGTATGATGAGACCAAAAGATGAAGATATAAATGTCATGGAAGGTGTTATAGTCACAGATCCCAAGAAGAGGGGCATGTCGTCCATGGAAGGGGGCATTCAGGGAAGGATCAGGTGTGGTCAGGCAGCAGAAGCAAGGGGAAAATATGGGCAAGAAGCTTTACTGTGGTTTTTGTAAGAAGGAATGGTAAAGGCAGGGTAATTAGGTTTAGAATTGGCTAGTTTGAATAATGTCATTAGATTGTCCCTCGTGTCTGCCAACTGGCCCTAACGAAGGTAGGGAAGTGGGATAGTAGTTCAAGCATAAAAGATTGATAAAGGAGTCGGTTCCAGGTATGGACTCTGGGTTGGCTGCTTTGCATATGAAAAGCACACTTGTAGGCAAGTCTTACTATATCTAGGAAATGGTTAGTACAGGGAGGGGCAGCCCCTCAGAGGGCAGCAAAGCCCCAAGATGTCAAAGCATCAAAACTACAGAATGAAAAGACATGATGAAGACAATCACTCAGGGAGCCTATTGGCCTACATTTGTCTAAAATCACTTCTGGGCCAAGAAATCTATCTACATCACCATCTTGTGTACAGATTTAGGATCTGTTCCCATTTCTTCCTCCATGGGTGGACAATTTTTCACCTTGAAGCTCTCTCCTGTGGCATTGAGTAGGGCCCAGTTCTACCATTTCTTGCATTCCACTCTTGAAACAAGTAAACAGATTTTCTAAAATACTGTCCTTTTTCTGATTACTGAGAATAGAAGCAAACAAATAAGGGCAAGTTACAAGTTCACTAGAAATCTTAAAAACATTTTTCTAATCATTTTTGCTAGACTTCATCAGGTTGAGGCTCGAGATAAACCTCATTTTTCTCAGCACCTTTTCCCAATCCCTCTCTTCTTATTTCTTCTGTATATTAGCCTTGTTGAGATGCCCTAGCTTCCATTTTATACGAGGGTGACTCCTCCAGATTTTTCTTTCCTTATATTTCCACCTCGTTGGGTTTCAGGAACCCTCTTTAGGAAGTGAGATTAAGGTAAGCTGTCACTACTGGGGAATAGTTTGCCTTCACATATGACTCAAAGATGTTTCTTTATGGTCCAGAAGTATTAGCAAATTCATCTTCTACCTCAGTATCTTACATGTTATAGGAAGATTCTTAGAACTTGGGGATCCATGCCTTGTCTTGCAATGTAGATGCGTATCACTTATTTCCATGGTTAACTTCAAGAGACTTTGGATATGAACTATTTCTCGCAAGAGCTATGGTTCCACTGAAAGCTTCAAAAGGACCATCCTGGAATGATTATACAAGCTGTAGGTTGGAGCTAGAGATGCTTCTGAGGGACACTGAAACAACACTTCCCTCCTGGTAGGGAAGCAAAAAAAGCATTCTGGGAGCTGTGAACACATGAATTTGATTTCTGGGGTGTTTCTGGTATGTAATGGAAGTCAGCCAGGTGCCCAATAGACTGGGAGTTCTAAGCCTTAAGGAATGATCAAAAAGACATTGTCTGAAAGCCTAAGTTCAAGGAACCATTAATTAAGCAGACATTAATTGAATATCTCTTCTTCATCTTTATATCCCCAGTACTTAGATGATGGCTCATGCATCCTGACATAGCCTGGTTGAATTAAAATGCATTGTATTAGCAGAGCCAAGTGTTAAGCAAATTGAAGTATTTCAAAAACATTGAATCTGACTCCTAGGCAGGTTCATATTTATAGGTCCTCCTCTAAAATATCAGCGACATGAGGAAAAAGAAAAAAAAAAAAAAAGAACCTGGGATTGAAGATAGGTATGGAATGACCTGGAGAAATGATCCAACAGAATATTTCCCCTAAAGAAGGTAAGGCCATTGTTAGGGACAGGACTGCTGTCCCCACAGAATACCTCTTCTTGAAGTTTTCTTGATAAAACATTCCAAAATATAGCACTTGCATAATTAATAGATGCCCAAGAACCAATATTTGAGCCATCAAAAGGTTGCCTCTTTCAGGTAAACTATATCATCATTCTTCTATATTGGGGGCCCATGAATATTTTCCATTTTACTGTGTCATTTGCTATTTAGATGTTTGAAAGGGGAGAAGGGAGAGTAGTACTGAGATGGGGGTTAGAAACAAATAATACAGTAAATAATGATTTTTTGACCCTAGCTCAGATCTTATAGTTTCTAAGAAACTTCTTATTACTCTAATTCTTAGAGAACTTTCTATGCGCTGAAATACAAGAGAATATTTTCTTCTTAGCACTTAATTTTGTTCATAAAAAACATTCACTTCTTGGTTATCTGGATCAAGGACAGCATCCTATTCTGCTTGGCACAGGGCTCTCTCCCATCTCCCATAAACACACATGCAGTCTCACCACCACGAAACATATGGGTGCATTTCTATCATCTCCTTCTCTTCCTGCTGCCCCCCAACACACACACACCTCACGCTCCAAATACAGCTCCCTCAACCACACTCAATCAACCTAGTGGAGAAGCCAATGCTGACTGACTGGTAGTTGCCTATATATGGAATATACTATTTTACTGTCATATTTTGTTGCAGAATTAATAATTCAGCTAATTCAAAATATTATTTTCTTAATAGAACAATTAAGGAATCACATCCTATATTGTCTTGGTGCAATCATCTCTATCTTATTCCTATTTTGTTATTCTCTTGGAGGAAACAGAAAATATTTGCTACTCCTATGTAGAAATAGCATCTTTTGATTATATCATTAAGTCTGCCTCGATTTTTAAGACTGGAGCTCAAACTGCTATCACTAATTATAATGCCCTCACTTTTACTGAAGAATAAAAAAAAAAAAAACTAAAATGGGGTAATCTAGTCAAGTCTGCAAAGCTAGAAGTTTCAGGGGTAGTAAGGTAACCCCACATGCAGACAAAAACCAGGGTGGGATTCTGGTGTGAGATGACGCTAGGCAGTCAGGGGCCAGTACATGTGAGCATGTATATGGGGGACACAGTAGAGCCAGAGTGTGTGGATGTGTGTGTTGAGGGAGTGGAGACTAGGTAAGAGAATAGCCTGCTGGTTAGGCACATGGACTCTGGAACCAGTCTGACTAGGTTTAAATCACAGCTTTGTCATTTACTGTGTGATTTTGGACTAAACAAAGACAACATAGAAACTGCCTCCTAAGGCTGGTGTCAGGATTACAGGAGTTCGTAAACGAAAAGCACTTAAAACAGCGCCTGGCAAATGGTGAGCAGTCAATAAATGTCAACCACTGTTACAAGTACACCAATCAGAAGAATGCCATACGTCAAATGCAAGTTTCACCTTTTCCAAAGGTAACCCACATTCACCCACAGTTTGGAGTATGAATTAGAAAGGATGAAGAAACTGAGATTAAAATTAAGAGTTACTAAAATAAGCATTCCTCTAAACTACTGGAAAGGGCTGGCAATGTGTAGGCAGGTATTTAGATGGGCTAGAACACTGTCCGGCTTCTCAAAACCTCCACGTATTTGAGTGTACGCATCACTAGATGGTGGTGTAAAATTTCTAATAACCTCCCAATAAATTAATCCTATCAAGCTTTCAAATACTTCAAGAAGAAAAAATATCCAAAGAATCACGTGAAAATGCTTAAGAATTTGTATCATTAATTTTTATCACTCAGCGACTAATGAAAAATCCATTTAGAGAGGAAGAAATAGTGGCTATTTAAAGCTATGCAATGTGTCCATCAAAATATATCAACAAATTTTAAATGCACATATATGCGCATTAGAAAATGTGAATGTGATTATGAAAAATAATTTTAGTTTACTATTTTAATTTAGTCTGTGGCTAACTATATTTACGTAGTAAAATTTCACCAGCATTTCACATGACTTATGAATTCAAGATATCTTTTTAGTGGCAGTGCTTGAAATGTGTGGGTGGGGCAGTGCTGATGATTGGGCTCTATAAGAAGAATAATGACAAGCCTCACACTCTTTTCGTAAGGAATATTTCAAATCTATCATATAAAGTAGGCCCCCTGCCCACATGACAACAATCCAGGAGGAAGAATAAAGGATTTACTCTTGACACAAAGGGAATTAAAATAGAATTAGAAAACATTCTCGCTTTGGAGAGTATGTAATATATAATCAAATTCATAGTGACAAAATATTGAGAAAAAAATGACTCCAAAGGTTTTACCAGGATATTTCCATATGAAAATATAGCCACATCACTCGGGTCATTATTGCATCATATGCTCAGCTGTAGGGTTCTAGACTCAGATAGAAAACAACCACTTCTACCATGATAAATGTCCTTTGGGAGTATGGATCTCATTTGCCTGCTGCTGGTCAGTTCTGTCACTTTGCCCCAACCTGGACGGCATGGTTACAGCAGGGCTGGGGACTGCCACTTCCCATCTGTACCACCACCAGACATGGGCACAGCAGTGGGAGAAATGCAGCATCGTATCAGATGACATGGCACACACATTTCATCCTTTAATTGCCAAAGCCAGGTGAAAAGAGAGAAAAGGATTGCTGGCTTGGGCTTTATGGTTACTTTCTTTTCTGAGTGTCCAGTTGCTCATGGGAAAAAAATAGAGCTGTGGAAGATCTAAGTGATCATTACTACTAGTCCTTTTATCCTGATGGATATCCCAGTACGGTTTTCTCCTTTTGTTCTCAACCGAAAAAGGATCGATAGTGGGATGTCCCTCGGTTAGGATTTGTCTGATGTTTTTCTCTTGATTAGACTGGGCCATGAGTTTTGGGAAGAAGACCATAAAGGCAAAGAGCCATAGTCATCGCATCATATCAGAAGCACAAACCATCAACATAATTTATTCTGTTGAAGTTAACTTTAACCACCTGGCTCAGGGTGTTTGTCAGGTTTCTCCACTGTTAAGTTACTCTCCCCACCCCTTTCCACACAGTACTCTTTGAAAGGAAGTCATAATGCACAACATCACATTTAAAAAGTGGAGTTATATACCATCTTCTTGGAGGTGGATAATCTACATAAATTAATTGAAATTCCTCTGCATGGGAGATTTGTCTATTCTTCTCCCATTTTATGTGTGTATGGACGTATGTATGTATGTATGTATTCATTCATTCATTCAACCAAACATTCATCTATATTAACATGGCCTCATGGGTATCTATTTTATATTTGGGATTATAAACCAAGATTATTTAATTGCTCAAATTTTTCCAGCTCGAGTCATTGGGAGCTCTTTCTTTCTTTCTTTTTTTTATTTTATTTTTTTTTATATATGAAATTTATTGACAAATTGGTTTCCATACAACACCCAGTGCTCATCCCAAAAGGTGCCCTCCTCAATACCCATCACCCACCCTCTCCTCCCTCCCACCCCCCATCAACCCTCAGTTTGTTCTCAGTTTTTAACAGTCTCTTATGCTTTGGCTCTCTCCCACTCTAACCTCTTTTTTTTTTTTCCCTTCCCCTCCCCCATGGGTTCCTGTTAAGTTTCTCAGGATCCACATAAGAGTGAAACCATATGGTATCTGTCTTTCTCTGTATGGCTTATTTCACTTAGCATCACACTCTCCAGTTCCATCCACGTTGCTACAAAAGGCCATATTTCATTTTTTCTCATTGCCACGTAATATTCCATTGTGTATATAAACCACAATTTCTTTATCCATTCATCAGTTGATGGACATTTAGGCTCTTTCCATAATTTGGCTATTGTTGAGAGTGCTGCTATGAACATTGGGGTACAAGTGGCCCTATGCATCAGTACTCCTGTATCCCTTGGATAAATTCCTAGCAGTGCTATTGCTGGGTCATAGGGTAGGTCTATTTTTAATTTTCTGAGGAACCTCCACACTGCTTTCCAGAGCGGCTGCACCAATTTGCATTCCCACCAACAGTGCAAGAGGGTTCCCATTTCTCCACATCCTCTCCAGCATCTATAGTCTCCTGATTTGTTCATTTTGGCCACTCTGACTGGCGTGAGGTGATACCTGAGTGTGGTTTTGATTTGTATTTCCCTGATAAGGAGCGACGCTGAACATCTTTTCATGTGCCTGTTGGCCATCCGGATGTCTTCTTTAGAGAAGTGTCTATTCATGTTTTCTGCCCATTTCTTCACTGGGTTATTTGTTTTTCGGGTGTGGAGTTTGGTGAGCTCTTTATAGATTTTGGATACTAGCCCTTTGTCCGATATGTCATTTGCGAATATCTTTTCCCATTCCGTTGGTTGCCTTTTAGTTTTGTTGGTTGTTTCCTTTGCTGTGCAGAAGCTTTTTATCTTCATAAGGTCCCAGTAATTCACTTTTGCTTTTAATTCCCTTGCCTTTGGGGATGTGTCGAGTAAGAGATTGCTATGGCTGAGGTCAGAGAGGTCTTTTCCTGCTTTCTCCTCTAAGATTTTGATGGTTTCCTGTCTCACATTCAGGTCCTTTATCCATTTTGAGTTTATTTTTGTGAATGGTGTGAGAAAGTGGTCTAGTTTCAACCTTCTGCATGTTGCTGTCCAGTTCTCCCAGCACCATTTGTTAAAGAGGCTGTCTTTTTTCCATTGGATGTTCTTTCCTGCTTTGTCAAAGATGAGTTGGCCATACGTTTGTGGGTCTAGTTCTGGGGTTTCTATTCTATTCCATTGGTCTATGTGTCTGTTCTTGTGCCAGGGAGCTCTTTCAGTTGGCTGACTTTACTCCTCAAAAAGCCAAAGTTACCAAAAAACAGGAAAGTCTGAGAAACTATCACAACGTACAGTAGTCTAAGGAAACATGATGGCTAAATGTAATGTGGTATCCTGGATAGAATCTTGAACCAGAAAAAAAGACATTATGTAAAAACTAAGATAATTTAAAAAAACCACAGCTAATGGAATCTGAACAAAGTGTAGACTTTGGTTAATAATAATGAATCAATAATTGTTCATTAATTGTGACAAATGTAACACACTAATATAAGATATTAATAATAAGAGAATAAACCATGTTGGGACACTGGATAGCCACATGCAAAAGAACGAAACTGGACACCTATCTCACATCATACACAAACGATCAACTCAAAATGGGTTAAAGACTTGCACAACTCTTAGAAGAAAACATAGCGGGTAAGTTCCTCTACACTGGCCTTGACAATGGTTTTGTGGGTCTGACATCAAAAACAAAGGCAACAAAGCAATAAAAAAACAAACTAAAAGGCTTCTGCACAGCAAAGAAACCATCAACAAAATGAAAGGCAACCTATGAAACGGGAGAAAATATTTGCAAACCACATATCCTATAAAGAATTTGTATCCAAAATACACAAGGGACTCACACAACTCAATAGCAAAAAGACAAATAACCCAATTTTAAAAACAAGCGAAGGACCTAAGTAGAGATTTTTCCAAAGAAGGAGAGCAATTAGCCAATAGGTGCATGAAAAGGTGTTTCACACTGCTAACCATCAGGGAAATACAAATCAAAACCACAGTGAGATATCACCTCACCATCATTACAGTGTCCGTTATTGAAAAGACATCACAAACCCTGGCGAGGATGTGGAGGAAAGGGAGCATTGGTGCGCTTTTTGTGTTGATAGAAAGGTAGCCTGGTATAGCTGCTACATAAAACAGTATGGAGGCTCTGCAAGAAACTAAAAATAGAACTGCCATGTGATGCAGCAATGCCACTTCTGGGTATATGTCCAAAGGAAACGAAATCAGCAGTATCTCAAAGAAAACTCTGCACTTCCATGTTCGTTGCAACATTATTCACATTAGTCGAGGTATGGAAACAATCTGTTGATGGATGGATGGATAAAGAAAATGTGGTATGCATATACAATGAAATATTATTCAGCCTTAAAAATGAAAGAAATCCTGTCATTTGGGACATTTGGAACCGGAAGGCATTATGCTAAGGGAAGTAAGCAAGACTTAGAAAGACAAATCCCACATAGTATCACTTATAGGGGGAAACCAAACCAAACAAACAGTTGAACTCAGACACTGAGAATAGAAAAGTGGTTGCCAGGGGCCGGGGGTGGGGGGCAACAGGGAGATGCTGGTAAAAGGGTATAAACTCTCAACTATAAGTTGAACGAGGCCTGAGGATCTAATGTTTAACATGGTAACTGTAACCGATAACACTGTATTGGATAATTGAAGTCTTCTAACAGAGTAGAACTTAAATATTCTCACCAAAGGAAATAAAAAGATAAATATGTGAGGTGATGATGGACGTGTTACTTAATTCGACAGGGTGAGTTCGTTCACAATGTATATGTGTACCAAGTCATCATGCCATATGCTTTAAATTTCCCACAGTTTTATTAGTCAATTATACCTCAGTAAAGCTGGGAAAGCGAAAGCAACAACAAACATTTCTACTTAGAACATGTTGAGCTTTGGAGAAAATGGTACTTAAAAATGGACTTTCTGCCCTTTCACTTAATTTTCTTCCTGTTTCCGATGTTTAATATACTGTTTTCCTTTTTGTCTCTGTCTCTTTCATCCTCTTCCCACCCTTTTTTTTTCCTTTCTTTTATTTTTTTATACCCTCCACTGTCTGTCTGTGCTTTCACGTAGAAGTTAGGGAATTTCCCTCTTTCGGCATCCGCATTGATTATCTCAGAAAACAATCACTTCACTCCAGGACTACTATTCTATACCTAGGAAATCTTGAGGGTCTATAAATGTAAATTCATAACTGGACAGATAATTGGAATAACTGGAACGAGTCAGTCACTTCCTACCTCTTCTTCCTCATTCTCTATTTGTCTTCTCTCTATTATACATTTTATAAACAGAATAGTATCAAAGATCATTAAAAACTTCCTTAAAAATAGAAGACAAACAGCAGCCAGGACCTTCTGTTTCATAACAGCAGTTGTTATTTCCACTTCCAAGCACAGAGACTAATGTTCATTCTGACATTCCAGTTGGAATGTTCCATTCCAACTTCCAGGAAGTTGTCAAATAATTCCATTTTCAATGGATTTTTTTTATTTTTAAATTTCTTTTCATTTATTAATTTCTATTTTTTATATTTATTTATTTATTTATTTTAATTTTCATTTTTTAATTATTTTAATTTCTTGACTCAAAATGTGACTAACCTACATGCATGCATGCCCTTTGACAATAAACCTCCAGTTTTCGTGGAGATTATTACAAATGGCAAAATGCAGGATCTTCCTTTCTCTCTCTACTCAGAATGAAAAAGAAAAACTTTTTTATTTTTATTTTTATATTTTTTAAATGTTTTTTATTTGTTTTTGAGAGAGAGAGAGAGAGAGAGAGAGAGAGAGAGTGTGTGTGTGTGAGCAGGAGAGAGGCAGAGAGAGAGGGAGACACAGAATCCGAAACAGGCTCCAGGCTCTGAGCTGTCAGCACAGAGCCCAGCGTGGGGCTCAAACCCAAGAACCTTGAGATCATGACCCAGGCTGAAGTTGGATACTTAACCAACTGAGCCACCTGGAGCCCTAAAGAAACACTTTTTTAAAAAAGTAATATTGTTTTTAAACCATAAATGGCAAGAATAAAATAATTGCCTAAATAAAAGGCATAATGAAACATTTCAGAAACCAAATTTCAAATTCATATTTTGCCACAGTTTTCTCAGATTGTATAGCAATCAGCACAGTGGTCATGAAGGATCAGGCTATGGGATGGTCTATATAGTGGTTGTGACTCCCACTGGTTGTTTAATAAAATTACAATATTTATTTTATGTATGCTGAGAAAGTTATATACTAAATAAAACAAGTGTTGGGGCGCCCGGGTGGCTCAGTTGGTTAAGCATCCAATTCTTGGTTTCAGCTCAGGTAACGATCTCACTCGTTCATGAGTTCAAGCCCTGCATTGGGCTCTGTGCTGACAGTGCAGAGTCTCCTTGGGATTCTTTCTCTCTCCCCATCTCTCTGCCCCTCCCCTACTCATGCTGTCTCTGTATCTCTCAAAAATAAATAAACCTTAAAAAAAAAAAAACTAAATGAAACAAGTGTCTTGTAATACCATGGGTATGGGACCAAGATGTCTTGGTACTATCTTTGCAACTTTCTTGGTAAATCTAAATCTATACTAAAATAAGAAGTTAAAAAGAAATGGCAATGCTTTTAGCTTCCATCCAGCAGAATTTTAAAGGAGTCAAAGGTCTGATTTGAGCAGCATTCCTACCTCGGCCACAAAGATATCAAGAGCAGCTCAGTTCTCACCATAAACTGAAATAGTCAAGATCTTCTCTTCTAAATGGATTTTCAAGGCTCTGCAAGGAACTCTTCATGCTTATTACAAAGTTAACTCAGTAACAGTGATCTGAAACTTCTCATCTATAGACCGGAAACTGACAAGTTAAATTAGGGCTACTGCGTATGAATAAAGTCTCTCAGAAAACCTAGTGCCTACTTATTGGGTAGGGCTGCTCCCTGGGCGGGAAAGTCGAGGGTGGTGTCGCCTTGCAGATCTCTCGTCACCTGTGCTCAAGTCTGAAGGTGGCTTAGTGTCTATTCACAAATTCACCTTGATAGCCACTTAAATATTTTCTGGGTGAAGCCTAGTCTGTAGACAGGGAGCGTTATCTCTCCACTTTAGGAAGTGATGACTCTGCATCACCAGCCCCAAATTACACTGACCTTTTTGATAGCTATGTCACATCCTGTACTGATAGTCAATTAGAGTGCCCAGATGACCCATAGGTTTTTTCCAAGCACTGGAGATTAACAAGATTTTTTCCCCATCTCACTAAATGTCTGTATTTCTGATTTATGTCTCTATGCATTGATCTCTATTTCTTGGCCTGTTTATTTCTGGATTTGCAGCTTTTCCCTTTTTACATTCATTTTTCTCTTTCATGTAATTCTTAATTTGTGTTAGGAAGAAAGAAATAATTTCCTGCATTTAAGATTCTGAAGACCCCAAATAGCTCTGACATTTGCTGTTTTATGAATGATTGGCAATCAAAGTCATGCTTAAGATGTGATGAAAGTGTCCCTGTGATTCGAGATTTAGGGCCAGCTCTGGTATAATTATGATAATGATGAAGTCATTGCTCCTTTTTGTTTTTGTTTTTGTTTTTTGTATTTTCAGGAGAAGGCAGGATTCTGTACTTCATTCAGAAAGTCAGGGTAGATTTGCCAACAGAAAAACCTCTGAAAAAGGAAGGACTTTTTTCTCCAGGGGAGAGCCTTCCTGGACAGAGACTTCACGTCAAGGATACTGAAGCAGTGAGACTTGAATCATCCACCTCCACATTCCCGTGACCTACTGGGAAAATGCTGAGAGCCATTTCTTCAGAAAAAGCTGTGCTCACACTCTAAAGCTGACACACTCATTTGCTTTCCTGTTTAATTTGTCTTCATTGTTACAATCATCACCACCATGGAAAAAAAAGCAGGCATTTGTTACCAATGGCTGAGGATCTCTTCTTAGCAGCTTCCAAAGATAACTGCATATACCTCAGCAGATACGCTTACAGTCAATAGTGCTCAAGGTATAAAATAAGATAGATACATCCACATAAAATTCCTGGACGGGAAGAATTGTCTTACTCATCTATTTTCCAATGTACTCAGCAAAGTGCCCTGTTGTAGGTGCTTAAGAAATATTTGTTGCATTGAGTCAAATTATAGTGAGAAGAGACATAAGCAGGCAAAGTGAGTATCATGCCAAATCCCTTGATTCCCTAAATCCACATACTGCCAACAACAAACTGTAAATTAGAACTGCCACAGATAGGTTTGAACTTCTGTTTAAATTCCTCACTAAGTTCGTGCTTCTAAATTTAACACTCCAGTCACATTCCTGGCAGGAGGATAAGCACCGGGATGGAAAATTAGAGAAGTCTAGTCTAGTGCTCATCTTGGCATTACCTTTTGGCTGCAGAAGCCCCAGGGCAAGATGCATTATGCTTCTCAGCCTCATTTCCCTTACTTGGCTGTTAAGGGGGAAAAGAGGAGCAAAAGCCAACATTTTAAAAACACTCTAATCACTTAAAAGAAAATAGAAATTTTACGGATACCCATTAACTCTTTGATGACTTTCTGTCATTAGCACCATGCTACTAAATGACCAAAGGGCAGTTTTCAAAAGCAACATAGCAGGTATGTATCTTAAAGAGTTGCAGTCTGATCCTTGCAGAGGAGATGATGTACGCTAATCGCCCATAGTTTAAATAGTGTACCTGCACCAGGATCATATGAAAACAACACTAGGGGCTCACTCTGGGTGGCCTGGACCACACACTAGCTGGTTACGAGGTTACTCCCCTTTTCCTAGACAGAAGGGTAGCACCCAATAGAATTGAGAGTGTCCTCCCAAGCAGAGTCCTGCAACCCAAGCAGGATCCTGCAACCCAAGCATGAGCACCAAAGTTTCCCACTGCCCAAGGTATCAGGCAGTTGGTAATCCCAGAACATACTTTTAAGTATCTGACACTCAAAGTTTAGACTGCCTGGGGTCAAACAGCCTATGTATCCCATCATTAATGAAGTCATTTACTTATATGTAGAAAAAGAGATACCCACAGGTTCCTCTCCTGGAAAAAAGTCCACACAAGGTGATGCAGACTGTGACCTCGCAAGCCACTTTGTAGAGAGAAGGGGAGACAGACTGGAGGACTCCCGTATTACTGTCTTTTTGATGCTTGCCTTGTAAATGTGTCCTTTCCCCTATAATTCTTATTCTTTAGTACATATCCTGTGGTATTTTAAAAATCACCCAACCCCTTACTCGACCAATAGAAATCCTTCAGGGACAACCTGAACTAACAATATTATAGACAGAAAAGTATACACTTTGGGCTTAAAATCTGTAATTTACCAGTAGAAGTCCATTGATGACTTATTTAAGTTCTGTGAGTCTCAGTTTCCTCCTCTAAAGTGAGATTGATAACTGCCTCAATTTGTAGTGGGTATTAAGTAAAATGATATGACAGGCTCTAGCACGAAGCACGAACCCAATATTGGAGTTCTTTTCCAATGTCTCCCATCAGCTCCTACCACACTTACCTTCTGTTCTAAAATTGCAAAAGAAATCATGGAAACAAGGGAGAAAGCACTGAGAAAGTTCCATCAGATCAAGGACTAACAGTGGGGAGGAGCAAGGCAAGGAAGCAAAGTAGGAAGAAGGATGACTTTGGAACAGGGTGAGAGATTTCTGGGAAACGTTTTCTCTTCTGCCTCAAGTGTGCTTGGATATCACCATCTCCTCTAGGCCTCAGCAAAAGGCAGTTACAGATAATTTTTCGACTATTCTTTATTTATCCTTAAGATAGATGTTGATGATTTCTTTACTTCCTTTGGTGCCTGTGAGGTCTGCCTGGTAATCAAGGTAACACTAACAGGTGCCGAAGGACAGAGTAGCATTTCACAACAGCACCGTCTCTGCTTTTGGAAAGTATAACTACTACGACTTATAAACCTCCCTGCAAACTATCTCAAGTGATAACAGTTCCCAAGACAAAGGCTATGCTGTCCAGAGGCTGCCATGATGTGTTTTCATTTATGACTGCATGATTTATATCGGGCAATGGCAGCAGTGGCATCGTAATCACTCTGGAATTCAGCTTAGATAGACTCATAACTCTTTAAATGGGTACAGTAGCTTTCAGGCTGTCAGCACGAAGGAGGAATCATTTATAATATCAGCATCTTAACAGGATAAGGAAACAAATGGAGTTCTACGTATACCAGAATGAGACAATTAACTCATCATTAATATGAACTGCAATGTTTTTGAGGCACGAAAAAAAGACATGTCGAATATTTCTGTGCTTTTTTTAGTCAGTCTGAGCTCTTGACTCAAAATACTTATTTGTAAATGACATGCTCAGATCAGACCAAATATGAGTTCAAAGGCAAGAAGCTGTTATTATTAGATATTTATCCTCAAAGCTGAACTGATTTTGCCATTTTTAAATTATATCAACTCTGCACCTGTATACCACAGCCGATAAAGAATCAGCTCTTGTTTTAAGTTTTTCTCTCCTACGGGAATTTTTTTTTAAATTTTTTAAATGTTTATCTATTTTCGAGAAAGAGAGAGAGCGCGCAAGCAGGGGAGGGACAGAGAGAGGGGGAGACACAGAATCTGAAGCAGGCTCCAGGCTCTGAGCTGTCAGCAGAGCCTGATGTGGGGCTCGAACTCACGAAATGCAAGATGATGACCTGAGCTGTAGTTGGATGCTTAATTGACTGAGCCACCCAGCCGCCCCTAAAGGGATTTAAATTTTTTTATTATTATTTGAGAGAGAGAGAGAGAGAGAGAGAGAGAGAGAGAGAGAGAGAGATCAGGGGAAAGGGACAGAAGGAGAGAGAAAATTTTAAGCAGGCTCCACAATCAGTGCTGAGCCTAACGTGGGGCTTGATCCCACGACCTTGGGCTCATGACCTGAGCTGACCTGAGCTGAAACCAAGAGTCAGATGCTCAGTCGACTGAACCACCCAGGAACACCTCCCATGGGATTTTTATTATGACTCCATGATGAGTCTAAAAAACGATCTTCCAAAAGAGGAGAGACCAAGTCATTGCTTATCAAAGTTGGAGAAAAATGAACGATCTTTTTTCCTTCTCGGCCCAGTCTCAGATGAAGGAAGGTGACGTAAGAAAACTTTATCTTGAATTTATATGGATTTTATAGTTTAGAAACCGTCTTCACATATTGCAGCTGGAGTTGCAGGTACAAGAGGTGAATGTGCATATAAGGGAGACTCTTGTCATTCACTGACTATATCAAGGTACATGAAATGCCCATGTAATTCACAACAGCAATGTGGGAAAGGCCCTAGATTTAGAATCGGAAGTCAGGTGTATAAGCCTCATCTTTGCTACTTACCAGCTGTAGTTTACCATGAGGACAATCAGTCAATCTCTCTGCAGCTATTTTCTCTCTTCCAAAATGGAATTATTTGACTTTGGTACTTGCTAGGATCCTATTCAGTTCTAACATTCCATAATTATGTATTCTCTCTTTTTTACTCACTTCTAATTTTTTTTTTTTTAATTTTAAGCCAGGAACTGAGGCAACCAGCAGAAATAATAGGATGTGGGCTGAAGAGCAGAGTGAGATGCTACCGGAGAGATTGCAACCAAGAGAGAAAAGCACGCCGAGGATTCAGAGTTGAAAAAGCCCAGGCAGGGCTCACAGATCCTGGAGACTCTCAGGGAGCAGATCCAGCCACGAACAGAAGCGCTGCTTGCACTACTATGTAAAAGTGCTGGGTGGCAGGGCACCTCGGGAAAGTCTAGCCAAGCCCTATTACAAGAAGCCCAGGGAATCCACCCTGAGAATACTTAACACTGGCCGCACCATCCAAAAGAAGGGCTTCTCTAAGGGGGCTGGAAGCATCTATGAAAACTGTATTTGCCCCTTTCTCAAATGTCGCCATCTCAGAAGACTGCTTCATAGCTGGAAATCAGGATATTCACGGGAGCTGAATGGGAAAGATAATTTATATATTCTTTTTTTAAATGTTGTACTGCTTCATAGTGGCACGTCTGCTGAAGATCCACAAGCCATCAGATAAAGTAGAGGATTTAGTAGAAAATTGGAAGAACAAGGTAGGAAGAAAGGAATCCGTGTTTTCATTTGAGAATGCTCATCTGAGTGGTGAATAAAAGGTTCACAAAAATGATAGAGAAAATTACTTGCAAAAAAAGGCTTTTGTAGAATCAATGATTTGTGACAGTAGTGGTTAAAAACTGTAATTAAGGTGTCCTGTCTTAAGCATAAGCCTAGTTCTAGAAAAAGTAGTCAGTAGTTAATAGAATTTGAGGTCTTGGTCTTTTAGGGAAAAAAAATCAGCATTCTTTTTGTTACTCCACATGAAGTTCCCTACAGTTCCTCATTCCAGTGAACATCAGAAACATCAAATCTGGTATCTGAGTTCAAAGAAAACTAGATTAAAAGAAAAAATGTCCTAATTCCAGTGGTCACAGAATATCAGCAAAAAGGAGGACAGAAAATGTCCCTAGTGTATTAGATGGATTTGCCTTTGATATAATAATGTTTTAAATGACACGATTGTATAGAAGACAAAAATGGATATTTGCGACGTTACTTGCTACTTTATTAAACAGGCAATTCTTAAAAGGTGCAATGTGTTTTGATGTCTAGCCATTTACTTTTTACACAAAAATGTTAGAATTGGAAGAGAACTTAAACTTTTTTTTTCTTCAACAGACTAATTTTGCATCAGAAGAGAGGATGCTGAGCACTGGAATTGGTGCCCCTGGATTTGACCAGGTAAGGCTGCAGGAGAGGCATCTGGAACCAGAACCTTTCCCTCTGCATCCTGAGAGCCTTCATTTTGCTCTTTTAAGCATTTCCCAGAGTCACTTTTTGTGTTTTTCCCTTTCATTTCTCCTCCCTATTTTCTCTTTCTTCCTTCCCCCCATTTATCCATCATCTGGTTATTATTATTGTTTATAATTTTGAAATTCTTAGTTAACCGAATTCCAATTCCAACAATTCACATTGTCTCACTAAAGACTGCACTTTCCAACTTAAAAAAAAAAAAAAAAAAAGGAGAGGGACACCTGGGTGGCTCAGTAGGCTAAGCAGCTGACTCTTGATTTTGGCCTAGGTCATGATCTCATGTCCGTGATTCGAGCCCTGTGGGGGCGGGGGGGCGGGGCTCAGCACTGACAGCACAGAGCCTGCTTGGGACTCTCTCTCTCTCCCTCTCTCTCTCTGCCCCTTCCCCTCTCACTCGCAAGCATGTACTCTCTCTCTCAAAAAAAAAAAAAAAAAAAAAAAACTTAAAAAAAAAAGACTGTACTTTCCTTTTGAGTTAATTCTATTCTATTTTCTTTCTATTTTCAATGATGCTGACATATCAATCAATGACATTTTTAAAAATGTTTATGAGAAGTTGGCAGGATTAAGAAAAAGATGGTATGGTATGTAAGTATCTAACATTCCGGTTAGAAAGTCAATGAAGTGATTAGCAAAAATAGATCTGAAGAGATTACAGCAGCAGCAGCTCTTGGAATCGTGTGAAATTAATCCTCTGGGAAATAAAATAAATCAAGAAGTATCCAGGGAGAGAGTCTCTGCATTGGGGCCTCTAAACTTTTAGATGTCGATTCTTGGGTGTTGCAGCCCTCATGTGCTGCTAGGAATAATTCCTGGAAATAGTATTAACCCAAATCCCACTAATACGTGAGGAGTCCTGGGTGTAGGCTCTGGATACTGAACAACGGTTTGTGTGATTAACATAAAATATTATATTATTGAAGATGAATGTCACCTACAAATTTTAGTTGTCTCAATTATAGTCTGCAGCTGTTATGCAAAGCTAAAAATAATGTAACTGTCACCATCAAAATGTATTTTTTTAAAGGCATGTCTATACAAATGGCACCATGGTGAATGCTTTACAGATTGAGTAAATTTAAAGGCTCCCAATTTAAAGTGGATGACTAGGTTCTCTCTTGCAGCTGGTGAAATTTGCTAGGATCTTAATTCTTTCAAGACAAGGAGATATGTCCTCAAGGAGAACCAAGTTTTCTGTTTGAGCACTCTTGAACTTCTATGTTAGGTGTACCTTCTCACATAATTTATAGCATATTTGCTATGAATTCTGCTCTAACTTGAAGCCTCCCCTCCTCTGGGGGCTTTGACACATAATAAATTTCTTCATTTTTTCTTTCTTTCAAAATGATAGGATTATTTGGAAATAAATAAGAGGTAAAGAAAAAGAGAGAAAAGTATAAACTACCATCATAATAGTTTTTATTTTAATTGTTAGGTACTTAAATATAGCCTTAGATAATTGTCACAGCAAGATATAGAAATGTCCGTTGATGAGAAAAACACCATAAATAATTTTTATTGTATATAGACAACTTTATCACACTCTTTTGGTGAAAACTGCCATATTAATTTGTACTTTCAAAATTAAAATAATTGGAATTCATTTTTCAGCATTTAGAATACCATATGCCATTTCTTCCCCCCCCCCAAAGCATATGAATAGATCTATATCTACAGTGTCAAAATAATTACTAGACAGTGAAAAGTTCCACCAACGAGGAAGTTGGTTTTTTTTCAACGATTGCTCACAGATAATTTGACTTTTTCATGCCGAAATCTTTGCACCCACCAGGTCACCAGGTTTTTGTTGTGCTGTGGACAATGCAAAAATATCAGTATATGGTTGGTCCTTAGCGGCCTCATATCAGAACCGCCAGAGGTCAGGATAGTTGGACTATTTGGGGACAACATCTGAAGAAATAAATTCCACCTTTTGTTGTCTGGAAGCATAACCAATTAGGAGCTGAAAACAATAAAGAAGTTTAAAAATATGGGACTGTTCTTTATGATAAACTGAATTGTGAATGAAACTAGCAGTTTATCTTAAATATCTTCAAGATGCTATTTTTTCTCTTCCTCGTAGTTATACATGTTTTTTGAGAACAACCAAAGATGCTCTTTTTTCTCTTTATCACATTTATACATGTTTTTGAGAACAAAATAAAAGTATAATCCTAGCCTATTGGTTTAACATCACAGGCATTAGGTCTGTCGTGCTGAGAAACGTCTTCCTCTCTATCTTGCAGCGTTGGTGGGTAAAGAACTGACATGAGAGAGCAGAAGAGGACAGGCCAATTTTGAGATAATAAAAATAAATGTCTCTAAAAGACTCATCGTGATGAAGAAAGACTCACATTTCTCTTCAGCCAGCATTGGAGAAGAGGGCTATTTTTAGTCACAGATACACTTCAGAGTTCATTAACTAACTAAAACCAGAGGCTACTTAGGAATAATCCTGAACACAGTCCATTGTAAAATTGTAAAATACAAATGAGGATGGGGTCATAGGAAAAGTAGTTTAAGGATTGGGGCTCTAGAAACAGGAATACCAGGGTGGACGTTAAGGATGGAAAAGGAATTGTTTGGGGATTTTTCAGAAATCGGTGACCTTTAAAGGGCAGTTTCAGTCACCCCGGGAAGGTCAAGCAGTCAAGCGTCCAGGATTAGAAGCTTTCAGATTTGCTGACCAGTAACGGATGCAGTCTGCTATAACAAGGCTTCCCAAATTCCTGCGTCCAGAGCCTTATTCCTCTGTGTCAGGTACACCCAACCCAATCATCAGCAAAGCCTCCTGCTGGCAGTCTGCAAGAGGGTTTTCTGGAAGCAGCTGGAAATCTCATTTGTGTTGTAACTGCTCTTCCTGACAAGAGACTCAAGCCTCCATGGGCAGAGAGGACCTGGGAGCCTTTGCTTTAAAAGAAAGCATCCCTCACCACCCCCATAATCAGCCAAGTTCAAACACAATTACACAAGCTTCAATTCTGCAAATTTCACAGCTTATACAATTTAAAATCACACTGGGTCCTAATAAATAGGGTCATCTAATCATCCTGTCACCTAATCATTTAAATGGGGGACATCTAATCATTTCCTGTATCTAATTCTTAAGTTGAATTTATGAGAAATGAAAAAACAAACAAACAAAAAAGGTAATAATAAAAACCTTAACAGACTGCTATTTATTGTCTACTGTGCTCCAAGAACTAGGCATTTTATATTTTACATTCAGTACATTGAATTCTTACATAAACCTTCTATGGCAGGATTTAATAATAATAATAGAAGAAACTGACAGTCAATATTGGAAAGAAGGGGATGCCTGAGTGGCTCAGTTGGTTAAGCGTCCGACTTCAGCTCAGGTCATGATCTCATGGTCTGTGGGTTCGAGCCCCATGTTAGGCTCTGTGCTGACAGCTCAGAGCCTGGAGCCTGCTTTGGATTCTGTGTCTCCCTCTCTCTCTCTGCCCCTCCCCTGCTCTCCCTCTCTCAAAAATAAATAAACATTAAAAAAATGTTTTTAAAGATTGGAAAGAAAGACTTTGATGATACTTTCGTATCACTTTTCCTCTATATTGTTGCAGTCTTTCAGTAATACAAGCAATGCAGCGGTCAGTACCCTGTGTCTCCTTGTAAACATATGCCATGGTTTGTAGTATGTAGTCATAGAAGCACTGGTCATTGACTATAAACTACTTTGATTCATTCAGTTACGGTTACACGTTTAACCAATTGTAATTAGATGTTATTCTCTGTACCAATATATGGATCTAGGAGCCGGCAATGGGCATAGGAGTGACTCTGCTCACCCAGGAAACTTTTGCTTCCTATCGCCTCCTGTTAAGTTCAGGCACTACTGGGAGCCCTTGTTCTCAGATTGACTGTTTCTACCAAAAGATGTAGTAAATGCTTCAGTAAACCTAAAGTTATAGCTCCTGCCCATCACTTTGTGCCCTCATCACATCAGACAAACTAAACAGGAGAAGGGAGGAGCTGCTGTTCTGGCAGAGGTAAGCAGCCCAGGTTATCATGAGGAGGCAGGGTTGCTGCTCACAATTGAGACAGAAAGACATATGTGGCTCTGAAACTCATTCTCTTTCCAGTAACTGGGTCCCCAGCACCTCAAGAATAAAGTCCTGAGTTTCTCCATCAGGCTGGCCAGTTAAGGGAATCTTGAATAAATGGAAGAAAAGGCGGGGCGCCTGGGTGGCGCAGTCGGTTAAGTGTCCGACTTCAGCCAGGTCACGATCTCGCGGTCCGTGAGTTCGAGCCCCGCGTCGGGCTCTGGGCTGATGGCTCAGAGCCTGGAGCCTGTTTCCGATTCTGTGTCTCCCTCTCTCTCTGCCCCTCCCCCATTCATGCTCTGTCTCTCTCTGTCCCAAAAATAAATAAACGTTGAAAAAAAAATTAAAAAAAAAAAAATAGGGGCGCCTGGGTGGCGCAGTCTGTTGAGCGTCCGACTTCATCCAGGTCACGATCTCGCGGTCCGTGAGTTCGAGCCCCGCGTCGGGCTCTGGGCTGATGGCTCAGAGCCTGGAGCCTGTTTCCGATTCTGCGTCTCCCTCTCTCTCTGCCCCTCCCCCGTTCATGCTCTGTCTCTCTCTGTCCCAAAAATAAATAAAAAAACGTTGAAAAAGGAAAAAAAATAAATGGAAGAAAAGGCAAATAGTGTATATCGTTTATGGCCTTATGACCAACTATAACTTTTCTACTGAATCTGTTGTAAGCGTGTCTTGAGAAATTAGACTTTTGAGAAACGACAGGACATGGGAGTGAATCAGGGCAGTGCGAGGAGACTGCATCAGTGCTCTGTGCGTCCCTGTTTTTGGGCTCTAGCTGACCTCCATGTCTGCATCTGCATCTGTGCCTATTACACAGCAGACCCGGAGGACAAAGGAATTAACACTATTAGGAGCAGCTCTCGTCAATCATTGATTCTCTGGAGTTTGTGTGTACATCTCCTGGTTCCCCTGCCCTTTGGGTGGGATCTTTTTTTTTTTTTTTTTATAATTTTTTAAAATGTTTATGTATTTTTTTAAAAATTTTTTCAACGTTTTTTATTTATTTTGGGGACAGAGAGAGACAGAGCATGAATGGGGGAGGGGCAGAGACAGAGGGAGACACAGAATCAGAAACAGGCTCCAGGCTCTGAGCCATCAGCCCAGAGCCTGAGGCGGGGCTGAACCAACGGACCGCGAGATCATGACCTGGCTGAAGTCAGACGCTTAACCGATTGCGCCACCCAGGCTCCCCAAAATGTTTATGTATTTTTGAGACAGAGGGAGACAGAGCATGAGTGCGGGAGGGGCAGAGAGAGAGGGAGACAGAGTCTGAAACAGGCTCCAGGCTCTGAGCTGTCAGCACAGAGCCCGATGCCGGGCTTGAACCCACGAACCGTGAGATCAGGACCTGAGCCAAAGTCAGACGCTCAACTGACTGAGCCACCCAGGTGCCCCATGTGTATATCTTCCAAAGCAGTGTTCAGTGGATCCACAAGAAGATGTGTATAAGAAAGCTCAGTACAGTGGGGTTTCTCGCCTGTTTGTTTTTTGCTGTTGTTGGTAGGAAATAGCCACCGATGCAGGCATCTACCATGAGAAAAGTTAATGGTAAGATGTGTTGCTGCCCATTCCGTAGTATATGTGTCAGGAGAAGCAACAGACTAATTACATACATACCAACTTGGATAGAGTTTAAAAATATTTTGCAAGATGAATAAAACTGAAATCACAACATTTTCTTTATCCATCCGTTCAGTCGATGGACATTTGGGAAAGAGCCCAAATGTCCATTGACTGAACGGATGGATAAAGAAGATGTGGTATATATATATGTATGTATGTATGTATATACATACATACCATGGAATATTACTCAGCAATCAAAAAGAAATGAAATCTTGCCATTTGCAACAACGTGGATGGAACTAGAGTGTATTATGCTAAGTGAAGTAAGAAAAAGACAAATATATGATTTCACTCATATGTAGAATTTAAAAAAAACAGATGAACATAGGGGAAAGAAGAATAAGATAAAACAGAGAGGGAGGTAAACCATAAGAGACTCTTAAATACAGAGAACGACTGAGGGTTGTTGAAAGGGAAATGGGTAGGGGGATGGGCTAAATGGGCAATGGGCATTAAGGAGTGCACTTTTGTGATGAGCACTGGTGTTATATGTAAGTGATGAATCACTAAATTCTATGCCTCAAACCATTATTATACTATATGTTAACTAACTTGGATTTAAATATTTTACAAAATTAAAAAAAAAAAAAAGAAACAAAATTAGGACAAAATGTGCCTGCAGATAGACAATGGTGTCACTACTCTCGTACCTTCAGGCCCTGTGATCATATGAACCATAAAGTTTAATGCTACTTCTCTTGGGGCAGAGTTAGTAATGTGCAAATGAGAAGTCTCTTGACATCCCTGTTATACTTCAGGATTTAATGACATAAAAATTTAATGTTAAGGGGCGCCTGGGTGGCTCAGTCGGTTGAGCGTTCAACTTCGGCTCAGGTCATGATCTCACAGCTCGTGAGTTCGAGCCCCGCGTTGGGCTCTGTGCTGACAGCTCAGAGCCTGGAGCCTGCCTCAGATTCTGTGTCTCCTTCTCTCTCTCTGCCCCTCCCCCACTCACACGCTGTCTCTCTCAAAAATAAATAAACATTTAAAAAAAATTAAAAAAATTTAATGTAAAAAAATCATAACAAGCTATAAAACATAATTCTTATGTGTACATTAAGGTAGGCATATAAACAGCAATTCATCTTCTATAGCTGAAGAGGAATATACACTATATTCTGTAAACCAAATGGGGGGGGGCAGGAAACAGAGGAAATAGGAATGGGAAAAAAGAAAACAAAGGAACAAAACAAGAACTGTGCCTTGTGAAGACCAGTGATAATGCACCAAGTACTGACAAATTAAGATAAACCTTGGCACCTAAAGTAAAAAAAAAAAATGTTCTGTATTTTGCGTATTTCAAGCATTTGTACAGGTTTGCTGCAGATGGAAGTTCGGGTACAAGCAGAGTTTAAGGGCTGGAAGTGCTTACAATTCATTTAATAATTTCCTGGTGGTGGCTATTAGTTTGGTTCCAATTTTCTCCTATTACAAATAGTGCTGCATGAGTGGCCTTCTGTGCCCATGTGCTCGTATATGTAGTGCTGCTGAGACATGCGGTGGGATGTACTGGGTGAGAACGCGGGGTCGTGTTGGAATCCTGGCTCGGTTACTGTGTGCCCCTGAGGAACTCAGTTAACTGCTCTAGGCCTCAGTTTCTCGACAATAAGAGTACCAACTTCCGAGAGTCAGGGGTGATAATCAAATGAGTTAATGTTTGTAAAGCACTTAGAACAATGCTGGCACATACTGAGCACTTAACAGTATTAGTGATTATTAATCCTATTGTTTCGGCATGTGTTTCAATAGGATAAAATTACAGATCTGGAATTTCTTGCTTATGGGGAACACATTTTATATGTTTATTCATTTTTTAATCCTCAATGGGCTGTATCAATTTAGTCTCCCACAAAAGGTGCTGAGAATATCATTTTTCTATACTCTTGCCAAAATCAGATATCTTCCTTCTTTTTCATTCTTTTTTTTATTTCACTGTGGAATAAAGCATTCCATTTTACCTTGTATTTCCTTGGTTATGAGTGAGTAGGTGAGCCTTTTAAACTTTTATGGAATATTCATTCAAAAACTGGCATATTAACAAACTTAATCCTAACCGGTTTTAGACAAAAGCAGCTTCAATCAGCTTTTGTATCTATTTGGCTTATGACCTATAATAGATTCAACCAGCGCTAAGCTTAGCATGAAGCAGCCTTGCACCCTGCCTTACAGGTTCTGCCATTATTTTCTTTCTGGCCAGATGGGCTATTGGGAGATATAAACGATTGTGATTATATCAGAGCGTTGCTGTATTTCTTTTCCTAACATTCATAAACATCATCTTGATTAAAATCAAATCTCCAAAGCTGCTAGAAGTGAAAATGAATTGACTCAGAGTTATTGGACATTGGATTACTTTATAACATTGCTTTTGCTTTAAAAAATTTTCCATGACATGTAAGATTTTAGCAGCATCATTTTAATCCAAATGCCTAAATTCTATTCTGTGACCTTAAAGAAATGTAAATGTTTATTATATCTTTGTTAGAATAAAATGCTAGTTCATGAGGATTTAGAAAATGTCAGGCAATGTAGCCAAAGGGGATCTTTATTAAGACGTTCGTTTCAAAAAAAGGCAAAGCTTATAATCCTAGGGTAGTGTATACGGGAATAAAATTAACTGCCAAAAGAGAAGTAACTTCATCACAGAATTATCTTTTGATGATTCATTCTACTGAGTTCCTAGAAAAGTTTCCCAAGAAAAACATTTTTTTTCAACGTTTTTATTTATTTTTGGGACAGAGAGAGACAGAGCATGAACGGGGGAGGGGCAGAGAGAGAGGGAGACGCAGAATCGGAAACAGGTTCCAGGCTCCGAGCCATCAGCCCAGAGCCTGACGCGGGGCTCGAACTCACGGACCGTGAGATCGTGACCTGGCTGAAGTCGGATGCTTAACCGACTGCGCCACCCAGGCGCCCCAAGAAAAACATTTTTTATTCAGTGTGGTATATATTGAGACAATTCTCACTCTTCTATCTAAGATATATCCTTGATGCACGGAGCTACTGCTGATACCGTAGCAACTTTATCAATATAGAAAGCCCAATATGAGGAGAGGAGAGAAGAGTCAGAACGTGTGATTTTATCAATCTATTGTCGTAAGAAGGAACAGCAATGGTAGGGGAACCATCAGTTATTAGAACACTATTTTGCTGCCCTGTATTCTCAGCTTACTTCTCTGGGAATTTGGAAAAACTAGAAGATTTCAGATTTTTATATTTTTCAGTATTAAACAAGGTTATTAATTATTGCTTCTATAAACCCCTTATTAAATGTTTCTATAACTCCAAGGTTTAGGTTATATTTTAGGAAGCTGATCTATTAACTTAAAGCCTCATCTAGGAAATAGGGTAGAACATATTAACAGTACAGAGACTTCATATTTGAAAACATATTATTAGCCACAAAAGTCCTTCCAAATAAAGTTTTAGTCTAATGCCCTTCTAATGTATGTCAGGTTATGCTTTGTGAAGAATGACCACTTTAACAAAGAAACTCATTTCTTGTACAACTGGTGCAGTTTTTTACAATCTCTACAAGACTCTGATGTAAAACTGCTTCAGGGATAACTCTGTGAAGACTGATTTTCATCAATACATCCTTTGCATAATTTCTCGCTGACATCATCAGTGAAATAAAGCACAGAACTCTTCTTCAATGACTCTTGGTATTAATAATAGTCCTCCTCTTATCTTTTATGCATTTCTTTTTTTTTTAATTTTTTTTCAACGTTTATTTTTTTTATTTTGGGGACAGAGAGAGACAGAGCATAAACGGGGGAGGGGCAGAGAGAGAGGGAGACACAGAATCGGAAACAGGCTCCAGGCTCTGAGCCATCAGCCCAGAGCCCGACGCGGGGCTCGAACTCACGGACCGCGAGATCGTGACCTGGCTGAAGTCGGACGCTTAACCGACTGCGCCACCCAGGCGCCCCTATGCATTTCTTTTTTTTTTTAAGTAGGCTTCGTGCCCAGTGCAGAGCCCAACATGAGGCTTGCACTCATCACCCTGAGATCAAGACCTGAGCTAAGATCAAGAGTCAGATACTTAACCCACTGAACCACCCAGGCACTTTTTTATTTTACCTACTGTAACAGAGCAGAGGAGGTCATCAATGAGATGCCTCTTCTCTTTTTTAATTACAATGTATATTGAGATTAAGACATTCTGATCATAAAGATCAAAGACAGACATAGTCCAATTACTAAGTCCACATTGAGTCAAGTCAGGGATCATTCATTCACTCAGCGAGTGTTTAATAAATCCCGACCATGAACCAGTTACTATACATTGTAGAGGATTCACATGTAAACAAACTTCCCTTTATTCAGTGTGCCCAGGTAGATAAGTTATGTACTTAATTTTTTGTGATGCAACATAGAAACGGACAGGACCTATATAGATAGCAAGAACACATCATGGAAAGACAAAGAAAGAAGGTAGTTCTTTCTACATGAGAGCATCATGGAATCCTTCATAGAGATGTCACGTAGTCTGAACTATGACAGGTGCATAGTATTTCCACATGTGGATATGGGATAAACTAGTATTTGAATGGGAATAAAAAGGGAGAAGAGACCCTGGAGCGGGACTATGTGGAGAGCATGTAGGGAATATCTAGGAGTCTGGCCTGGCTGGGGAATAAAGTATGTGAAGGGAACTGATGGAAAGCAGGGCGGCAGAGTCAGCGGAGACCAGATGGCAAGGACTTGGTACGCCCATGCCAAAGAGCTAGGGGTTTTCTTGTTCATTGCAGGTTTTAGGTAGAGATTAAGGGATCAGAATTGTGTTTTGCAGGGTGAATCTGGCTGAGGGGCTCAGGCTGGATTGCAATGGGGAGATTTGGCAAAGAGTAAAAAAGAGAATCTTCCTACAAAGGTCAGGGGATTTGGCAACAGGGCTTCAACTGAGATAATGGCACTGAAATGGAGGAGAGAGCAGTGAGTGGGAGTGATGTAGAGAACTTGGTGACAAGATGGAGGCTACAGGAAAGAAAAGAAAAAACAATAAGGTGATACCGTTAACAGAAACAAAGGAAACAGTGGGCAAAAGATTTTGGAACAAAAGCTGAATATTTCATTTTAATACATATTGAATTTTAGGTTTGGGGAACCAGCAAGTTTACTATGAGGTGTTAAATCCAAGGAAGAATATGCATCAAGACTGAGGGGAGGGTTAAGGTACAATGTTTTAGAGAAACAGGAGAAACAAGAAGGGGTCCTTGAATTTAGTGACGGAAAAGTCACTGGTGAATCTCTATTTTTAAAATGTATCAATGAGAGAGAGAATGATTATATCCCCAAATATTAATTTTACATCAGGTGGAGACATTAAGGGATTGTTTTCTGTATTTTTTTCTTTCTTACAATGACCCTGCATTACTTGTGTAACAAAGAAAAAAACAAGGAAATGTCCACAGTCTTTGGTGGCATTTGGTAGTGAGAACAGAAGTCATATGCAAAGATATTGCAAATCCAATTGCAAAAACTCTATTTTTTTAGAAGAACACTTTGAGCTCTATTTCTGCATTCACAGTGAATTGTCCTGCCAGGAATTTTCTTCCATTACAGGTCCCCAGATCTGAGATTTTATCACCTGTGGATCTTTTGATCATAGCTAGTGCACACAGCATCAGTGTCTGAGCCCTTAATGCTCTCACAAAGAAGAGGATCCTCTTTCTATAGCTTCAGTTCCTGCCCATCATTCTACAGAGGTCACCATAATGACTCCCTCCCAGCCAATTATAGTGAAAACAACTAACTTTAATTAAGCAGTTACCATGCAACGTACATTTTAATAGTTGATTTACGTACATTATCTATCTGAATTCCCACAATGCCCCTATGACATCTCTGGTATCATTTTCCCTATTTACTTAGGAGGAAGCAGATATTTAGGGAATGTAGGTGACTTGTCCAAGGCAACCCAGCCAGTAAGTAGTGAGGAATACATCACTCCCTACTGTCATATTTTGTCATTTCTCTAGCATGGGATTGGGCAGTCTCTCTCCAAGAAAGAATATGATCAATGGTTCAAAGGTACATGAACTGCGTGTTTCCCCTAAATTACTAATATAGTTCCTTTTCTGTGATTGTTAGCAAAATGGAATTACGGAAAGTCAAGAGATCAGAGTTCCAGTTTTAGGTCTTCTGGCATGAGCACAGAAATATCATTTAACCTCCTTGGGTCTTTGAATTCTTTTACACAAAAAATGGGTTAATTCATGGCTAGCTACATCATAATGCTGTTTGTGACTATTGATTAAGATAACGCTGTGAAAGCTCTCCACAAACCATATAGTGCTTTGAAAATTATTCAGGTGCTGATGCAAACCTTTTTGATCCTCTCCCCTTCACCCCAAACAGAACATTCCAAGTCTGTTTCTAGGGGTATTACTATCTAAGTTAGGGATATTGTGGGAGTCAGGGCTCTGACTCTTGTTCTCACTAAACAGGATTACACTGGTAAAATGTTCCTAAACCTTGGATGAAAAGAGAGATTATAGTATTAATGGTTTTACTTTTCAGAATACTATATTTCTGGTTGAACCCAAAGGTTGAAATGCTAAAATTCATTCCAGGGGATTATAATGTTTTCAGTGAGTTTTCTGAGAAAAAACAAAGCCTCTATCTAGGTTTTCATTTATTCAACGTTATTGAGAACCTACTGTGGGTCAGATACTCGAGTGTCTCATAGTTCAGTGCTCATACAGGGAAGAAAATAATATTCAACATTGGCCTAACAGGTGGGAAGGAGCTCTGGGTGTTTGAATCAGCATCCACAAGGGCTTGAACATGAACCAGTATGTTTGCAGAAACTGAAAGTCGATATGGAGAATAAGGGCGAGATCAGCAGATTTCAAAAAATTCTTGAGCACTAAAGAGGAAGGCCAGATAGCAACAGCCTTGTATTCTATGTTAAAATGTCTGTATATTATCTTGAGGACTATGAGGAGTCATTGATAGTTTTTAAACATAAAATAATTCCTATATTTAAAAAATAAATCTCAGGTTCACGTAGAGAATAGATTAGATTGATGGATCAAGTTTTTCCTTCTTTCTCCTATGACAGCCTTATTTTCCTTAAATCAACTTTACAGTGATGTAATTTACATGAAATAAAATGTACGCATTTCAAATGTACAGATAAATGCATTGAGAATAATTTATACACCTGTGTAACTCCTGCTACAATCAAGATACAGACTATTCATTACTCAAAACCTTCTCTTCTGCCCTCCTACAGGGTATCTTTTCTGCTAACCAACCCCCACACTCACCTCTAGCCCTAGAAATCACTGATGTGTCTTTTGTCACAGTGATTAGCTCTGGCTTTTCTGGAATATCATAAGAATGATATTTTAGTGGCTGTATTCTTTTCAGCCAGGTTTCCCCTCAGCATAATATGTTTTTTTCTCAGCATAATATTTTTGAGATTCATCCACATTGTTTTATATTACATATAAACTATCACATGCCCTTTTATGATATATAATATTCCATTATATAGTTATGTCATAATTTGTTTTTCCCAGGTCTCTGTCTATGGAAATTTGAGCTAATTCTAGTTTTCAGCTATTATAAATAATGCTGCTATGAACATTCATGTACCAGTATTTGTGTTGGAACAAGATTTCATTTTTCGTACCTAAAAACCTAAGAATGAAATAGTTGGGTCATTTGGTAGGTAAATATATATTTAACCATATAAATAACTACAAAACTATTTTCCAAAATGGTTGTCATATTCTACATTCCCATCAGCAATATGAGAGCTCTAACTGTTCACATCTTTACCAACACTGGGTATTGTCAATCTTTCTAATTTTAGACATTCTAGTGGGTGTATCTCACTGTGGTTTTAATTTGCATTTACCTAATGACTAATGATGAACAACTTTGTGTGTAGTTCCTTGTCATCCATATATCTTTTTTGTTAAAATCTTGTCTGTTAAAAACTGTCTCCTTACTGATTGGATCATGTGTTTTATTACTGAGTTGTAAGAGCTCTGTACATATTCTCAAAAGAATTCATTAGTGAAATATATATACAGTTGATCACCGAATGACATAGATGTTGGGGCACTGACCCAACAAAAATCCATGTATAACTTTTGACTTCCCCAAAACATAACTACTAATAGCCTACTGTTGACTGGAAGCCTTATCACTAACATAAATAGTCTATTAAGACATAGTTTGTATGTCATATATATTTCGTACTATATTATTATAATAAAGTAAACTAGAGAAAGAAACAGTTATTAAGAAAGTCATAAGGAGGGGCACCTGGGTGGTTCAGTCGGTTAAGCATCCAACTTCAGCTCAAGCCATGATCTCACAGCTCATGAGTTTGAGCCCTGCATCAGGCTCTGTGCTGACAGCTCAGAGCCTGGAGCCTCTTTCAGATTCTGTGTCTCATTCTCTCTCTGTCCCTCCCCTGCTTGCTCTCTCTCTTTCAAAAATAAGCATTTAAAAAAATTTTTAAAAAGAAATTCATATGAAAATACATTTACAGTTCTGTACTGTATTTGTTGAAAAAAAATCCACATGTAAGCGGACTACCCAGTTCGAACTCATGTTGTTCAAGATTAACTATAAATTGCAAATATTTTCTCTCAGTCTGTGGCTTGGCTTTCTCTTTTCTTTTCTTTTTAATGTTTTATTATTTATTTATTTTGAGAGAGAGAGAGAGAGAGAGAGAGAGAGCGAGCGCGTGCGCAGGGGCGGGGAGGGACACAGAGAGAGAATCCCAAGCAGGCTCCACACTGTCAGTGCAGAGCCCGACACGGCTTGATCTCATGAACTGAACCGTGAGATCATGACCTGAGCCAAATGAAAAGTTGGACACTTAACCAACTGAGCCACCCAGGAGCCCCATCTTTTTATTTTGTTAATAGCGTCTTTCAAAGAGTAGAAAGTTTTAAATTTTGACAAAATTGGAGAGCGATGTTGTAAACACTAGTTAAAAGGAAGAGACTGAAAAATCAATAAAAAAGCAAGACCATATATGCTGTCTGGAAAGATACACTTTAAAGACTTAGGTAAAGATATACTTTAAATATAAAGAAATAGGCAGGGAAGTGAAAGTAAATAGATGGAAAAATATATACTATGCAAACACAGACATAAGAAGACTGTGGATTGGCTGTTTTAATATGTCATAATTTGTTTTTCCTTGAATGGTTTTCAAGACGAATGGTATTACTGGAGATAAAGACAGATATTTCATAATGATGAAAGGAACAATGTATCAGCAAGACTTAAAAATTTTAAGTGTATGTGTGTCTATTTGCAGTTTTAAAACACATGAATCAAAAATTTGTAGAATTAAAGCTTATAGTAAGATATTTTAACTGTTGTCTTTTGGCAATCGATAGGACACCTACATATAAATCAGTACATGGCTTAAATGTAATTACTTTAGAACACTTGACCCAGCCACTGAAGAATACACATTCTCTTTGGGTTCACATGGTGCATCAAGCTAGATCATAACACATTTCATAAATCCAAAATTATCACAATCATATGAAATGTATTCTCTGATGATAATAGAGTCAGATTAGGAATTAACAAAAGTAAGACAGCTAGGAAAACCTCCCATATATGTGGAAATTAAACAACACACTTCTAAATAATTAATGGGTCAATTAGCATTTAATAATCTTTTGTCTCACTTTTCTCTTTATTTTAGAGATCGTGTGAGTGGGGGAGAGGGACAGAGGGGAAAGGGAGGGAGAATCTTAAGCAGGCTCCATGCTCAGCATGGAACCTGACACAGGATTTGATCCTATGACTCTAGGATCATGACCTGAGCTGAAAGCAAGAATTGGACGCTCAACTGACTCCTCAGGCACTTTGGCTTTTTTTTTCTTTCTTTTTAAATAAAGGACAAACTATAAAACCTCCCCAACAATTTCACACAGTTATTTGAGGAAGAAATGAGGGAACAGAGGTTAGATTGCTTTGACTATCTGGAGGTCCATATGGTATTCTCAGAAAACAAAGACTGAAAAATCTTCCCTGAATAATAGCAAAATGAATTCTAATGCTACCTTTTGTAGCCAAAGAGGACAATCATGTGCCAAAGGGGAAGAATCATGGCCATTTTCGCCACCAGCTCTTTTGGTTTCATGACACAGAACAGTTTATCCCATCATTTACGGCCGTTTTCCAAATTCTTCCATTGTCACCACCACATTCTCCCTTGGCTTTTCTTGTATCATGTTTGTGATGCGGGAAGAAAATAGTCTTCTTGAGAGAATTGTGTAAGGTTATGTCTTTAAGGAAAGGCTGGTAAACTAAGGCAATTGATGGTGGCCCTGGCGTACTTCTGCTAGTACAATTCTCTCTCCTTTATCTTTCTGTTATTTTTGATTCCTTCCCTTCCTTTTCTCCTATATTCTCTATCCTCTCCCTTTCTTTTTCATCACCTGCTCCCTCCACATCGATTCTGACTCACTTGTCCAAACTAGTCCCTGATGGAATTTAGAACTAATGATGACACTCATAGTTCGTTGGGGGAAAAATCCAGTATTTTTTGTATTTACTTTAGAGAGAACGTTCGTCTTCATGCTGTGGCCCAAGGTAGTTATGTGACTTTAATTTGACACAAATCCACTCCTTTGGTCACTTGTTACACTTTTGAATTCTAAGTCCCAAGGAAGTCCCATGAAAATAGCTTTGCTGAAAGTCCTTTCCCCACCTCTGTGAACAGCCAGGTTGACTGACTTGATCTTCTCTATCATTTCCCCACCTTTTTTCTAGTGACTTGGGTTTGGCTCTAAACCTTTACAGTGTTGTCCAGGATCAGTTGGTATCACAACTTGTGTCTCCTTCCTGGATCTCTTTCTCTTAATAGTCTATCCCTCAGCTTCCTCCTCTGTGATTTTTCTCACAGTGCTTCTCATTTTCACTTGGTCAGCTGCTTTTTCTTGTTCAGTTGTTTTTTAACTTTTTTCTTCTTCCATCTTCTAAATATGAATATTAGATAAAAACATATTTAGGGGCGCCTGAATGGTTCAGTCAGTTGAGTGTCCAGCACTTGATTTCAGCTCAGGTCATGATCCCAGGGTGGTGGGATTGAGCCCCACACTGGGCTCTGCCCTGACAGCATGGAGTCAGCTTGGGATTCTCTCTGTCTCTCTCTCTTTCTCCCTCTGTCCCTCCCTTGCTCTCGCTCTCTCCCTCTGTCTCTCTCAAAAACAAACAAACAAACAAAACCATCTTTGGTACCATCCTTCCCTTTTGTCTGGTTTCCTAACCAGACTCCTGTCAGTCTGGTTAAGAACAGGACACTATTCTTCATCCTTCTCAGGCTACTTCTGATGAAAAAGCCACTCATAATACCACATTATGGCCTACCCCATAGGTCAGCAACCCCAAATACAAATACAATTTACTTTTGGGCGGAATAACATAAAGGAGTAGTGATAACCCTTTTGTTTTTAAGTGAATTTATTGTGGACACCTCAGTTACTTGAGGCACTCTAAGTGTATAGACAAATCAACATCAGTGCCAGTTAAAATCAGAGGGAGAAAAAAAGTAATGAAAATGATAAAAATATTTGTTGAATAAGAACTGACATTGTATTTTCCAGAAGAACTCTTTGCCTACACACTAGAGTTAACAATCCTGACTAGTATGAAATGTCCCTTTTTTCACCTCTAGGTTGCTGTCCTATTTCAGGTTCCATCACTGCACATGACCTATAGAGTTATGTATAGCTCAAATCTATTTTATTTAGCTTGCACTCTCCAAGACATTGTGCTCAGAGCTCAACCCATGTGAATGTAATCCTCATGGCCATGCTCAGGATCAAGTGCTATTATTACCTTCATTGTATAAATAATGAGCCAGTGCAAAGTCAATGGAATAAGATGAGCCAAAATTTGATTATAGCTAACCAACTTCCTAGATGTCTAATGTTGGGAAAGTTAGTTAACTTGTCTCAGTGTCAATGCTACCATCAGGAAAATTGCTCCTAGATTGGACAGAGAGGTCATTTGACAAAGTAAATGAAGGTCTCAAAATGTTATCTGGGTAAATCCTAGTCATTAGAAGCATTTGTCTAGGCTGGAAGTGGTTTGGAGGACAGGAAGAAAATTGTTCTCGTCCTACACATACACTTTCAGAGATGTAGGAGAGAATGCAGTGATGACATGGACTTGACTCTTCCAAAGAAAACTGAGTGAGTTTAAGTGTGATTAGTTTGCAAAGGCAAGAAGGAAAATGTAACAATGGCTATATGATACATACCCCCATATAGATATGGTAGAGACTTAACGGTCATCAAATAACAGATGTCAATGCACCAAAAATGGACAAAAAGACCAATTCTGCTAGAATTCCAAGGAAAATTACATCAAATCCATGTTCTTTCATTATTTCAGGTTGGTTTATATTTGTTGACAGTGTGAAACTTGCTACCTAATTAGCTGGTTCTGTTAAGCAAATACACAAAGGGCAAGAGGCCCAAGATTAGCAGAAGATGGGATTTACTCATTTTAGATACATTTTATATATACAAAAATCTGCTATGTGCTGGATTTATTATGATCTCAGATAGATAATAGCTGACCTTGTTTTGTTTCCAGTAGAGAAGACAAACATTGATTAGATATACAAATAACAAACTAAAGGTATCAGGAAATAACAAAGCATGTTTTGGGACATCTAGACACCATATGAAGACCACCATATGAAGACTGTATGAAGATCACTAAATATTCTGTGGCTTTGGACAGGATACATAAAACTCTGTTTCTTCCCTCTCAAAATAATTAAGAAATAATACCATCCTTCCAAACTATTCACAGGTACAAAATATGGTTGAATTAAATAGTATCCAAATTCTTTGAGCATTTAAAGATTATATAATAATGGTAACACGTAATTATTATCCTGGTAGACAGTAATATCAAAGTTTAAAAAAAGATAAAAAAATTTTACACTGTTCTCATAGCAAAATCCTTGGTGTAGCTAGTCAATAATGTTATTTCCCTTCCACTGCCCATTCTCTTTCTTGAGGAGTAAAATATGCATTCAGACAGAAAATATCCATTTCAGAAAATGTGGAGAGTAGTCAAAAGTAAATTAGCAGCATTCTTCATGAATATTTAAAATAGCCAGTATGAAAACACACTCCCATTTGTGTTAATTTCTGTTATTTTAAAAGTCATCTGTGGTTTTGGCTCATGGAGGATGAATCTTAAAGAATTTATTTTCCTGCACAGCATAATCAGGTTGCAAAGAAATAACCAGTGAGTGACTATAAAGCATTTTGCTACTATCGGCGCTAATAAGAGAAAAATCTGATTTTCAATTCATAGTAGCTTGGTCTGATTTTTTTAAGGTAGGGTTTCCTAATCTCAGAAAATAAGCAAGATAGCCTTTCTCTGTATCTCTAGGAGATATATAGATACGGGGTGGGGAGGGAGACAACGGGGTGGGTGGAGAGAGAGAATTTTCCTTCTTTTCCTTCCTGTCATAATGCCAATGGTGATCTAAGGCCAAGTTTCCAATGACTAACCAGTAAGAGAAGAGATTATGGATGCTTGAAAGAATCCTGTTATGTTGTTTCTCTTGGGCCCTAATATATCTCTACTGCATAAGAATGAAATATTAGATCTGAGTGTAGTATTTCCATTTGGGAGTAGAGCACCAGCTGTCTTCTTAAATTTCCATGCCACTTAATCTAGCTCTAAGCTTAGTTAGCTTTCAATTCACAAAGAAGGCAACAACAGTTACACAGGGTCACATTTTCAGCAAGGTCTCTGAGGTAATGAAGTGTACAAAGTATGCTAATAAGGGGAGCAGCTAAGTTAATTCCTTGAGGCATGTGGAAATACATGGCTCTAAGAACCGCTTTTTGGTGCATACAAGGAGTGAATAGAAGGAGTTAACACTGAAAGGTAAGAATTTGAGAGTTTCTCAGCATTGTTGGGGGATTACCACTCACTTAGCCTTGCTGATGACAATGTTGAATTTATTACATTGCACGTTCATTTCTCTCCACATAAGCATCAAAAACGCGTAGGGTCAAAACTCCCAAGATGATCATCTAGAGAACCACTCACATTAAAATCACCTGCTGCATCAGCCATTCTAATGCACAAAATGGGAACTATCACAAAATCAACTAGATATGAGGTTGATATATACTCATTCTAATGACTACTAAGATTTTTCATAGCCTACTGGTACATTTGTCAAAATTTCCAAGTCCTTCATGCCTATGCTAGGTCAGAGGGGAAAAATAGATATTTAAATAAGCTTGGTACTACTTTAGAGAAGTAATTTTGCCAGAACATGATGTTAAAAGTTTTAGAGTTGAGGGCACTCCTTTGAAAATAGCTTCTCATCTAACTCCCTAGTATGTGCCTGTTAGGGAAGATGGTTTATTAATATTAAATCACTCAATTAAGCCTATACTACAGTAGCAGACACAGAAAAATATATGAAAAACAAAAATGGAAGTTACCAAGATACCATACTATTATTCAGATGCATACCTTATGTCTCTTTAAGATTAATAAGTGGTTGATAGGCATAATATGGAATAAATCATAGAATCACAGAATATTAATGCTACAAACTATGCTGATATATTTCTAAACACCCTAAAACTTAGTAGGATAAAATGACAATCATTTATTCTCATGTTAATAGGTCACCTGGTGTGGCTTTGTCTCAGTTTATGGGCTGTGGGACTGCTCATCTGCATCAGATTATGGATCAAGCCAAATTTGCTTTATGAGCCTCATCTAGGTCCTCAGTTATCTTAGGATATTCTCCTAATGACAAAGATCCCAGATATGTGAATAAAAACATGCAATGTTTCTCCAAGCTTAGGCACAAGAACTCTAGCTATTGGATCTCACAGATGGTGACTTCTCCCATATTCCATTGGCTGAAGCAAGTCACAAAGAGGAGAAGAAACATGTTCCTCCCAAAGAAGTAGGTGAGGGAGTCATACTTGTTGAACAAGAAGTGATTCTGCTCAAGCTGTTCACAATAGCCTAACCTCCTTATTCTACAGACAGGAACATTGGAGGCAATGGAAGCACTTGCTCTTGTGTGTGTGTGTGTGTGTGTGTGTGTGTGTGTGTGTGTGTGTGTTTTCAGGGCACACTACAGGTTAATTTCAAAACTAGAAAAATAGCAATGTGCTCCATATTTTAAAATAGGAAACTCCACTATATTTTGATATAATGCTCTATATTATATACCCTCTTGGAAACTGACATATTTTCCAAGTGATAAAATGAACTATTGCTTCTCAAAAGCTCATTGTAGGCATTAGGAAGGGTATGTTTTGATGTTTTTTAAATTAATAGCTCCTTCTCCCTACCCAATAGATATACACACAAACACATACACGCACACACATATGTCCACACATAATGTGGAGGGAGAGAGGAATGAAGGGAGAGACAGAAAATACTAATGTAGAAATGCAGTTTTTTACCAGATTTAAAGCTAAACCAGACCTAAGTGAATTTGGAGCTGCAGTTTCTTTTTTTTCTAGGAGTTTAGGAATCTCCAGGACAAAACAGAAGCTGCTAGGCAATCTCCTTACCAAGTCTGTCATTTTGTTAGCAGGAATGGGAAGTGTGGATTGATAATCAAGGCAACAAACCTAGCAGAGCCAAGAATTTCTATTCTTTCTCTTTCAGTGGGGATGGAAAACAAAAATTATTATTTTTTAAAATTTATAAGACTTTTTTTATGTCTCAGGAACGCAGGATGTGCTGACAAAATAGGTCAATCAGAAGCTATTGGAAGGAAGAACATTTTCTTTCTTGACATAAATCCTATGAATATATGAAAAAGAAATCGCTGTAACAGAAAAAAAATACTATTACAGCTGTGACTGGTGATATATACTGAGCAGCCTGCAGATCTAACCCAGAATCACTCCGGAATTCACTCACCACACATTTACTGAGCTGCAGATGGTCTTCTTGCTTATCTGATGGCAGATGATCTCCAAACTGTTGGAATTACCCGGCAACTTAACTTTCTGAACAAGACTTCCTACAGATTTCTTTGCTACTACAATGAATGTAGAAGGAGCAGATAACTAACCACTTCGGTGGACACATGTTGTGTTGGTTTGTTAATGGAGACAGAGTTTGGAATTAATTCTATGAGGTAAAGGCAAAATTCATACTTGCTTGACAATAACGATTTTACTTTTTTTGAGGATTTTCTGTTGTCTTGTATCCAATTTATGTTTCAGATTTTCATAGGTTTTTGATGGACTACCATATAGTTTTATCTCCCAGATGTTTACCTTACTTTGAGTTTCCATGAAATCAATGGAGAATGACATATTCTGGTAGAAATCCTACATTATCCCCCCTAGACATAATGATTAAATCTTCCTCTACAGGAATTCAAATTAATATTTTGGGCACGTGAAGGGAGTGGTTCTGTGGTTTAAATGTCTTTATAACAAAATTGGTCTTTCTGTGGTTAATCAAACCAAAAAATTTTTTCATTTTTTCTCTTCTATCACTAGTTTGCCTTCATCTCCTGACATAAATAGAAGAATTAATCTTAGAAAACAAGAGTGTTTTTTGAAATGACCATAAGAGACGCAAAGGAAAGACCAGTGTTTTTCTTTTTAATGAATTTTATGTTATTTATGAAACTGTTTTTCATGAAACATGTTTTGCAAAGCAAGCAATTCAAACACCCACCACCGTTTTCCAGCACACCTAGGTTGTGCAGAAGAAAAGACGAGTCAGATAGACCTGTATTAAAATTCTCTCTCTGCAAATTAGAAACTAAATGACCTTGAACAAGTTATTTAATTTCTGAGTTTAAGTTTACTCCTCTGGAAAAACAGAAATAATACCTACTTAATACGTTGTGATAAGAATAAAATGATATATGCAAAGTGCTTGGCCCTTGGTGAGTATTCAGTAAATAATGATGCCTCTTATATCATTATATTTGGAAAACACTAATGCATGGTAAGTAAGAGTTCAGCCTTTGGAGTCAAGATGGATCTGGGTGGTTCAAATTCAGACTCCTCCACTAGCTATATGAAGAACCACTGATGAGTTTACCCTTACCATAGACTTCATTTCCTAGTTTTTATAGGGCCATAGTATTTGGGGGGAAATTCTTGGCTCCAGGCCCCTTGCTTAGTAGATAGTTGTCACTCAGTAAGTGGTAGCCAGTGTTAGTGGTGGTGGAATCAGTAGTGAGCCACTGAAAATCGTTATTTGATAAAATTAGTGTAATTTAGTTTTTCTTATGTAATATTTTAGTCCCCATTCCAGATGAAAATATAGCAAGATCTTCCTGAGAAGCCCTACTAAAATCTTATATCTCTTCTGACACTTCATTGGATTCTAAACGTATTTATGCCTCCAAGAGAAAACTCATAATTGTCATTGTGACTTTCTCCAAAGAACTCTTCCATCCCAGTCCTAAGGGGTCATCTCTTAGATCTTCCTCAAGTAGGGAGGCCTCACGTGCACCAGAAGCCCCAGCATGACAAAGAAGGAGAGATCCACTCTTACCCTTGGCCTCCTTGATTTTACCTCCATGTCTCCTTGACTTTCTAAGTAATATGGTTGAGTAAAATATCTCCCTGGAGAAAACCTTGACATTGTAAACGTGGGAGGTAAGTTTGAAATACAGAGATGCTCCTGACTCATAGGCAATTGGCTGTCTCAGTTACCTGCTCAACTCCTGACAACTTGAGCAACCTCTTGGAGGGGCGGGCAGCTTGCTGTAAAGATTAATGTCACTGGCCACTAATCTTACAATCTTCTGCTCTCCAGGAAAGTTATCATTATGTTCCAGCAAGGCAGACATAAAGTAAATCTTATTTTTAATTAGAGGTAATGAGTGGAAAGAAGAATCTTTTTTTTTTTTTTTGGCTGACACAATTCTTAGTGTTTCTCAAATGTTGACACTTATAATTCAACTGACCAAATTTGCCTTTTTCTCACTTTTATTTAGGGAAAAAAATTGCTTCTTTTTATTTATATGGTACAAACAAAACTGATGATTTTAAAAAAGGAAATTCATTTAATCGATGTATCTTTTTGTGTACAAACTTCAATTAAACAACTGGTTTGATTGATTTCCCTTCTGCCAGTCTAAAATAACTATATTAATTTCAGATAGTTTCATTCCTAAACTTCAGTCAAAGGACATTTGTAGGTCTGGCTGCATAAGAATCACCTTGGGAGCTTTATAATAAATATAGATTCTTGGCCCTCCTTCCTGATACTTCAGATTCAGATGCTCCTGGCCCAAGAATCTATATTTCAACAAATATCTCAGCTATCAGTAGCAGTCTTACATTTGTCGTATATAATACCAAAAAGGTCATTCAGATGACAAATAGAGATATTGTAGTTTCCTTAGGCTCTCTTGCTCTGATTCTCTTCGTGATTTATCAGCTAGATTATTTGATCAATCCTTACAAGTTAGCATACGTAACCATGGCGTCATTTTAGAGCACTGGCTTCTAAGCTCATGGGGCAGGTAGAGACTTTGGGGAGAACATACACTGGTACCTATTCTCTCTCTGTCCTTACTCTCTGTTATAACCATTGATATCTTTCTATATATTTTCCCCAACATGGTAAATAAGTAAGTAAATGGCTGAATAATGACACTGCATTCTAAATAAGAGCAGTGATCCTGAGAAGAGGCAGATTTGAGTGTCCCTGGGAGCTGTTCTGAGCCTGGAAACTGTCCTCAGATGAGATTTCTGTAGTACTGACTAAGCTATCTGCAAAGTCTGAAGATACCCTTGTCATAACCACTGGATATTACTGACTAAAGGAGTTGCCTCTCTAATTCCTGCTGATGTCAGTCACTTTACTGGTTCCATAGCTGATGGCCTCAGCCCCTAAATCCAGCCAGCCTTTCAGCCAGTCCTTGTCATTAATGAGAAAGTGAGGATGAGAGATGTGGGAACCCTTTTTCCAACCCTAGGAGAACAGGGCTATGGGTACCTAAAAAAAACAGGCATGCCTTAATTTCCAAGGTATTTAGAAAAATCATTTTTATGTAAGAATGTCAGCAATCTGGCAAAAGACTTTTTTAAAGGAAGTTTAGTCTGTTAAAATGTCCCAATATGGGACAAATGTGGTATTTTTTTCCAATATAGTCACTTGGAAAAGAAATAGCTATAAGCATTTAAAAGGATCTGATACAGCCCTCAGTCATCAGAGCAGCATACTTTCAGAAATCTTTGCAGCTAGGATTCTTGAGTAGCGGAAACGTTTACATAGCAACTAGTGAGCTGCAGAAGGATATGAGGTGGCCAAAAAGGTGTAATGATTACTTAGGGGGGGGAGAAAAGAGCTTCCATGATTGCTCTGCTATAAGTACTCACAAAACAGAAATGCCTTCATAGAAATCATAGTAAGGATATAAATACAAATCTAGTTTTGACATGTTCCATCATGCTTGTTACAGGGTTCACAACATGAATTCGTTTGGTATGGTTGAGGAAGACTAATCCATTTAGGGTAGATGGTATAAAGGACCCACGGAATATCTTTGCAGTCCCACCTCTTTGGAAGTTCCCATCCTGCCCACAGAGGTGCACCCCTCTCATCTCTCTTCATGCTGTATAACCCCTACCCTCAGACCATAACTGATTAGATCATAACCAGGCACCTGACCCATGTTGGACTTATCTCATTCTCTCTCTTCAGACTTTGGTATTAAACTAGCTTGGAATTTTCACACAGTAAAGTTTACACAATCCACTTGAATAGTGGCATTGCAGGACGGAAGTATTGGATTGCTTCATTTTCTTAAATGGCAAAGGAATTGAGAATTAAAAAATAATGAAATAAAAAGAAAGAGAACATGATTATGTGATAAACTCTCATGTCTTCCCACCCACTGATACCATGAGGAGAGCAATAAAACACTGCTCTGTTTTATTAATAATAAGAGCAATAATTTTTGCCATAAAATACAGGCAAATGATTTATTGTTAAATATATTCTTGATATAACTTAATGAGAAAAAAGAATGATTCTGCCTCTCATGGTTGGAACTGTGAGTCACTAGATTATCGGCTGACACCTCACTGGGGCTCCCAGAGATGTTTGTGCAGAGGACAAGGCCAATGGTCCAACTGTACATTACCAACTGTCCTACCCCAGGAATTAAAAACAAGTTTCAAGAGGTTCTTTGCCTTCCCTAGCCTTACCTGACTTCAATTTCTTTCTTCTATATTTAGTTTTGATGCCAAATCAATCAATCAAACATACAAACAAATCTTAGAAAATAAACTCAATGAAAAGAGTAACAAGAACAGAATTTCTCCCTAAATAACATGTATTCCATAATCTTCTGCTGAGTTCTCCTTGGAATTATATCACAGTGCTTCTCAAACTTTAATGTGTATACAAAACAAGTGAGGCTCTTGTTAAAATTCAGATTCTGATTTCATATGTCTTGGGTGTGTTCAAGATTTGGGTCCAATAAGCACCCAGGTGGTGCCAATGGCCCTCACTTTAGGTATCAAGTTTCAAAGGTCCAGTGAGAAGATACCTCCTCCCAAGTCAGGAAAATGCTCCAGATTATACTAACCAAATGAGAAAAAAAAAAAAAAAGAGTGAGAGGGGTTCTTAAAAGGGGGAATACCAAATGCTATTGAAAGAGAACTCATTGGGCACCTGGGTGGCTCAGTCAGTTAAGCGTCCAACTCTTGATTTTGACTCAGGTCATGATCTCACCATGTGAGACTGAGCCCTGCATCAGACTCTGTGCTGACAGTGGGGAGACTGCTTGGGGTTCTCTCTCTCCCCTCTCTTTCTGCCCGTCCCCAACTTGCACACACATGCATGCATTCTTTCTCTTTCTCTTAACATAAACAAACTAAAAAGAGAGAGAGAGAGAGAGAGAGAGAGAGAGAGAGAGAGAGAGAACCAATGATGCAAATATAAGAGTAGTCAACTTTTTCTCAATCCTTTGGCTGCTTGGCATTCTGGGTTTTGACAAATATCTCAAACTCCAGTTCTAGAATGAAGAAAAGGAAAAAAGAGGTTTGATTTCCTCCTGATCATTCCAACATAGAATTTCTCTTCAAAATAGTTGGCAGAAATTTTTTAAGGAGATAAATTCATATGATCTAGCAAAACTTATTGAACGGAACCTTGGTGTGGGGACCCAGGTTTGTGTAAGTTTACATAGTTCAATATCAGAGCTCATGTTAACACTTATTTATTGCTGGGACTGAAGGTAATCTCATTGCATAAGAAAATCCCTTATAATAGTTATGTCCTTGTCAATATATTTTTATAAATTATTGAAGCATAATCTCCAATTATATTTATAATATTAAGCATACAAAATAGGGGCTCTTGATTTTGGCTCATGTTGTGATCTCACAGTCTGTGATATAGAGCCCCTGCATTGGGCTTTGCCCTGACAGCATGGAGCCTGCTTGGGATTTTCTCTCTCCCTCTCTCTGCCCCTACCCCACCCCTCAAAATAAATAAACATTTAAAAAATCTTTCAAAAATACTAGGAATACAAAATATAATTTAGCATGTTTCTAAAAAATGATGTATGAGTGATTATAACTCTAGAGAACAGGATTTCTTCCTAGATCACTTATAGTTGAATAGTTCTCAATAGTTTATAATTTATTTCTATGCATATTAGCAAATTTAATCCTGTAGTAACCTGATAAAATGGGTACTATTATTTTCTCCTTTATAGATGAAGAACTTCAGACAGATAAGTATTTGCCCAAAGTCACAAAATTAATGAATACGAATGCCAGGATTTAAACAAGGTTTTTCAGATATTTATTCTCAACCTCTGTGATATGCAACAAGATTTTAAATCTATGTAACAATTTTAAACAAATAAAGCTATTATTCAAGTCTTATTGAAAACTGTCTTTCACTTTTAAAAACTTGGATGTTTGATTTACAATTTGCTGTCTTAATCAGAAGACGAATTTGATTAATACCCTTTGTCCTTCTGGCATTATATTTTGTATCCTCTGTTCTCCACGCAAAGGCCAGATTGAAAATTGAGTAACAGAAGGAGATGAAACCAGAATAAAATAAATAGAAACCATTTCACTGGTAACAGTGTTCTTGTATCCCCTTTTAGAAGAAGAGATTTTGAAAGGGTTATTTTATCACCATCTGTGAGAAATTCAGTTTCAATTACAGAAAAAAAAATTGAAAATAATTTATGGAGCAAATTTTGCTCTGAACTGTGAAAAAATATATTTTTTTAACAGTAGGATGTGGAAACTGGTAGAAGAAATCATCTCTTTTCTATGAAGTAAACTTGATGTCACTGAAGAAAGCTGAGGCTTCCTGTGGGAGCCTCATGATAGACTGTGGGAGAGGAGAAAAATATACTCAAGTGTAACTTTCAGCCCCAGAGATTTTACCTCTTTTTAAAAAATTTTTCTTAATGTTTATTTATTTTTGAGAGAGAGAGAGAAAGAGAGACAGAGCTCTAGAGGGGAAGGGCCAGAGAGAGATGGAGACACAAAATCTGAAGCAGGCTCCAGGCTCCAAGCTGTCAGCACAGAGTCCAATGTGGGGCTCGAACTCACAAACTGCAAGATCACGACCTGACCTGAAGTCAGATGCTTAACCAACTGAGCCACCCAGGCGCCCCAAGATCTTACCTTTTAAAATTTACTTGCATAGTTACAAAATTCTACAGCAGTTGAATGCCATTCCTCTTAGCCAGACAGCTGTCTCTCACATTTCCTTCTCCATGGAGCCAATATTTATTTCTATCAGAAGATGCTGGATCACAAGTTGTTTGACACTTCTAGTTTATCTTTGTTAGCTGAAAAGGTTAATTTAATGCTTTCTCCACTGTATATTACAAATAGTTCTGAAAGCAGCAGCTTCATTTAAGGAAAAATATTCAGAACATGGCATTCTATTCACTTGGATTCCCAGGCCATCACAAAGTTTGCCCTCATAAGCAAACATGAAGCTTCTGCATCATGTTGAAACGCATTGTCTTATCACTTGATGTAGTGCATCCATCCATGGCCCAGAACCCCTTCCAAATTCAAGAACTCTCATCCCCTAGATCCTGGGCATGTTGGAGGCTGAGGGCTTACATCTGAGCCTTCCCTGGAGCTTGTCCTTCAGAAGTGAGCTGCCTCACTCAAGATTTCACCTCATCCACAAAATAGTAGATATGGGGATATGGAAGCCCAGCTCCTTTGCCTCTATTTGAGGCACCTGGAATGCCCATCCTACATCCAGAGTACCACATGGGACCAGATGCAAATGTATACAGTTCAGTCTGTCTGCCCATTCCAGATTCTCTGTTTCCTCACAAGTGTGGTTCCCAAGAACACTCACAATAAAGCTCCTGTGTAGAGATTTCAGAGATTCAGAGTCTTGGATCCCGACCTACACTACCACCAGTGCCCTAGAACACCTGACCCCCTACAAAGACATCATTCCCTTCATTCATAAGTCCCTTAATTCATTCATTCGTCAAGTATTTTTCAAGTTTCCATTATGTCAGGTGTAGTATTAATTCCTGAGGACTTGACGGTAAATAAGACAGATGTGATACCTAACTGTATGGAAATTCTGATGGGGTTCACAAAAAAGAAGCAGGTATTTATAATATATTGAAAATGTGCTACAATGGGAGAAATCCAAGGAGGGAGAAATTCAAACATTACATTATTATGCCACCCTACAAGCACTGTGCGAGAGTTCTAGCTCTTTGAAATCCTCACCAACACTTCCTATGATCAGTTTTGGTTTTGTTTTTGGTTTTTGTTTGTTTTTAATTTTAGCTCTTCTGACAGGTATGCAGTGGTATTTTACTGTGACTTCAATTGCAGTTCTTTAAATATTTCATGTGCTTTTAAGATTTTGTATTTTTCACTGGTTATAAGAAATTTAGTTACAATATGTCTAGGTGTAGTTTTCTTACTGTGTCATATGCTTGGCATTTATTGAAGTTTTGGATCTACGTAGGCTTATGGTTTTGATTAAATTTGGAAAAATGTCCAGTGATTATTTCTTCAGATATGTTTCTGTCCCATTCTCCTCTCTCTCCTCTCATTCGGAGTTCAATTGCACGTATATTTGGTCACTGGAAGTTGCCCCCCAGCTCTGTGATAGTCTGTTCATTCTTTTTGATTGTCCTTTTTCTCTGTGTTTCATTTTCAATGGTTTCTATTGTTGTGTCTTCAGGTTCATTACTTTTCTTCTGCAACACGTGTTTTGTCATTAATTCCATCCAGTGTATTTTTCATCTCTGACATTGTCATTTTTGTCTCTAGAAAGAAGTTCTATTTGGGTCTTTTAAATTTTTTTTTTAACGTTTATTTATTTTTGAGACAGGGAGAGACAGAGCATGAATGGGGGAGGGTCAGAGAGAGGGAGACACAGAATCTGAAGCAGGCTCCAGGCTCTGAGCTGTCAGCACAGAGCCCAATGCGGGGCTAGAACTCACGAACCGCGAGATCATGACCTGAGCCGAAGTTGGCTGCTTAACCGACTGAGCCACCCAGGCGCCCCTATTTAGGTCTTTTAAAAATATGTTTCATGTCCCTACTTACCATGTTTAACCTTCCCTCTAGCTTCTTCAACATATAGAATGCAGTTATAATTACCTTTCTAAGATCCTTTGTTAATTTTAATGGTGTCATTTCAGGTTCCATTTCAGTTGATTGATTTTTCTCCTCATTATGAATCACATTTTCCTGCTTCTTTGCATGCTTGGTAATTCTTTATTATACGCTGGAAGTTGTGAATTTGGTCTTGCTGGATGCTGCATATTTTTATATCCCTATAAATATTCTTGAGCTTTGTTCTGGGATGTGGTTAAATTACAGTTTTGTTCTTGCTTTCATCATTTGTTAGGGCAATTCAGAGCAGTGTTTGGTCTAGGTCTAATTATTCACTGCTACTGAGGAAGAAACTTCTGATTATTCTACACAGTGCTCCATGAATTATGAGGTTTTCCAGTCTGGCTGGTAGAAAAAGGCACTATTCCTGGCCCCATATGAGCTCCAAGTACTCTTCCCTCTAATTCTCCTGAGTAGTTCTTTACTTGTCCTCAAGTGGTTTCTTCACATGCACATGCTGGTCAGTACTCAGATTAATGCTTGAGAAGGATACTCTACATATCTCTGTGACTGTCCTTCTGTATTCTCTACTCTTTGGTACTCTGTCCTATGTACTCTAACCACTGTGATCTTCCTAAACCCTCAGCTCTGTCTCCTTAACACAGGAAGTCTGCTAAGCTACACTTAGGTTCTCCCTTCCCACGCTAAGACCTAGAAACACTTTCTAGGCAGTAAGCTTGTACGTGCAATTGTAGGGCTTACCTCATTTATTTCTTAGCTCTTAGGCATCATGCCTCCTTTTCCCTGGTGTCCAATGTCTTAAAAAGTATTGTTCTACTTTTTTCTCTTTTTTATATTATTATTTCAGGCAAGAGGGTAAATTTGTTCCCTCGTCTTCCAACTCGCCTGGGAATGTTGCAAGATTTTAAACAGAGAATAATTTTATGGATGCTGAGAAACACCCAGTCTACAGTATGGAGAATATTGAACTAAAGCAAACCTGGAGACAGGCAGTGAGTCAAATGAAGAGGCTTTACCACAGGTTAGGTGAGACAGCCTAGTGTGCAGCAGCAGATTGTATCATCTTGCTTTGTCAATTACTGTCAATTACTCTCTACCATTGTGTAGAGAGGAGAAAGAATGATGTGTGTGTGTGTGTGTGTGTGTGTGTGTGTGTGTGTGTGTATGTTAAGGATTGATAGGTAGCATACAAAAATACAAAGAAAGGAGTCAACTTTCCAGTCTATCTCCAGTACAACATGGTGGGGGAATCTTGTGGATTAACTTTATGTTGCAAAAATATATCAAAGAATTATTCTGCATGTTAGTATATCTCCTCTCTCCTCAGCTTGCTTACATATTTCTCAGTCACCTTTCCCCATAACAAGCAATTAAAAACAACACTCAAAGAATATTTCAAATATATACAGACAATAAGTTTTTCATTCTCCAAAAGATTAGATAAGATGAGGCTAAGAAAGGTGGTCTATAAAAGGTAGATATAGAGGGAGGGGGTGTTACTGTGTGTGACTCAACCTGAGGAGGAAAGAGAGAAACAACCTTGTTTCTGGACAGGGGCTCATGAATCAGAATCTTCTCTTACAAGAATCAGGGAGAAAGTGTAAGGGACTTAGGCTGTCCTAGAGCATGGAGTTCTACTGAACCAATGTCTATGAACAATAATGCCAATCAACTGCCATCCCAGAGCAATGGGTAGGAAAATGGGGCAACTTATGTGGAAATGGAGTTGTAAAGAAAACACTTTGTCCCATATCAGAGTTGGAGGAATAAATAAGAAGCAGCTGGGCCTTCCTCCATAAGCCACACTACCTCCACGTGTCACTTGTGTTACTATCTGTTTCTCCTCTCTTGGTGATAATCTCTTTCCTCTCTTCAAGACATTTCCTAGCTTTCCTGACTTTTCCCATTGCCTTTACCTTCAAAAATGGTTTGCAGGATGAGAAATAAAATGACTAATAATGCAGGTATATGAACTAGACCACCACAGCAATATAGAAGAACTAATGAAAAATGAAGACCATCACTATTGAACTAGGTAACAACCAGGTAATTTTACCTGAAACTAATGTAACATTGTGTGTCAACTACACTTTAATAAAATAATAATAATAATAATAATAATAATAATAATAATAATAAATGATTTAAAAACCTGGTAGATTTATTTCTATAGTTATCATATTTACATGTGATGTCCCCTGGAAACAGATTCTAGGTTCTACATCCCTTGATCTATAGCATCGTTCCATGGTAGTAAAAAGGTCTTATACATGAAAATTCTTAGTGAATGTTGATTGACAGACACTTATGGAGTGACTAAAGAGAGGTGATTAAAATCTGTAAGCTCCACTTTACCTGTATAAAATTATTCTCCTAACTACTTCAACCCACTGTTTTCAGAAACCAAATATATGCATAGTACCTTAAAGTATGAAACCTTGGTCCCAGGATCTGAAAAAAGACACATATAACATATGCTTCCACCCCAATTCCCTTCCCTGGAAGGCAGAGCTTTTAATATTATTAAAGCTAACCTGGTTAGAATAGGGAGAGGCTACTTAAGACTCTGGCATCTGAATGGTAAGAGTTTGTACGGTCAATCAGTAGATTCTTTATCCAAGAAGAATATTCATATATACATATGCATCCTGTTAGGTAAAAGGATAAAACCAAAGGTAGACAAAGTATTTTCCCCACTTAACATTTATGCTATTTGTAGTACCTCTGAACAAGTCTATTAGACCTGGTACTGCCCACTGTGGCCCAGCACCCTCAAAGTCCCAGTTGAGTGGAGACTCATGATATTCCCTCCAATGGGTCTGACCAGTGATACATCACTCCACTGAGCCTATGAACAATAGTGCCAAAGAAGGACACTTTGCATGACCTTAGGTTAAATTTTGCAGCTGGGATGCCCAGTAGATTGGTATCTAAAGTTAACTTCTGAATCCTTACAAACAATAAAACATAACACTATTACTCTATTTTAGGCATTGCATTAAGCATTTCACAAACATTACTTTATTTCCACAAAAACTCCCGGAGTTAGGTAGCACAGAGAAACTGAAACTTAAAGTTTAGTGACATGTAAGGTATCACAAACCTAATAAGAACAGAGTACATGTGGAGATTGAGCTTTTGATCTCTAAGCCTCTTCACAGCTAGCAGGATTTTTTTGGGGCGGGGGGAGGGGGGAATCACCTTTGGTTGTAATTCTACATTCCAGCCCATTTACATGCAAAGCACATCACCTCCAGGTCAAGCTTAAATTTAATCAAATAGTAACTCTCCTCACTAAATATTAGACATTCCCCGTTTTTTAAAAGTTGATGCTCTTTCTTCTACTAAATTAAAATTTCAAGAAAAAATATAGGGTCAAAGAATAGGAGGAGATAGGATGGTAAATCAATAACTTCTCTAACAAACAATTTGTAAAATTAAAGAGGGCTAGTTGATTTAGATTAAGAAAACACTGTTGGGTGCCTATTTGTCAGGCACTCTGCTTGGACTAGAACTGCAAAACTGCCTGTGCCTTTGGAAAGTAAATAACTTGCTTAGAAGTTCTTTTACATTATAAAATACAAGACTGGGTATCATCATTTTTCTACTTGTTTTTTGTAGCTTAATAACTAATAATCTCAATTATCTGACTTCACCAAGTTAAGCCATTTTCAACAATTCCTTTACAGAAAGTGACTGTGAAACTGAGAAGTTTTCCACAATATCAGAGAGAGATTTAGCTGGGAAGCATCCATTACTTTTAATATAATTTATATAATTCAATTTCACTGCCTCTAAAAGGTTAAATCTGAAAGATTTTCCTAAATGTTATTTCCTCTCCAAAAACTAGTTTCTGTCAAAAATAACAAGATATAGAACTCAAAAGTGATCATTATCTTTAATCTGTATTCATTATTTTTAGTCTCTTTAGACCTTTGTCCCACTAATGATACATATATACATACTTTTATATATATGTAAATATATATGCCTTTTCATATGCACATATGTATGCCTTTAATTATCTTATTTGGTAGGCAGTCTCTAAAATTAAGATATATATATATAGATAGATATAGAGACAGATATAGAGATAGATGTAGATAGATATCTATATCTATGTCTATATCTATATATAAATATCTCCCAACTTGGAACAACTGTAGGTGAGGTTTTGTTATTGTTGATTGATTGTTTTAGATAGGTAGAGAGATCAATTGATCTATATTTTAACTATAAAGACTACCTACCAAGTGAGGTAATTAAAGGCACAGACTCCTTTTTAAGAAGGGATATTTTCCACTTAAATGTCTTTGTGATAAAGTGTTTTCTCTTTGAATAACAGAAGGCAACCTCACAGAAGATTTACCATGGACTCTCAGTGATAGACAACCTCCAATGGTGGTTTGTCAAGCAAGCTGGGACATAACATGAGTAATAGAGTAAAAACTTAAGTCTGGACATAGCCCAATCTGCCAGGTCTCTGTTAGGAAAGCATCTGTTAGCAACCCTTTGTCATTCCCACTCTCTGTATCAGTCAAGTTGACTCCTGCTGTCTGAAGTTGTAGGTGGCTTCTTTGGTTAATTCAGATTCATCATGGGTATCTCTGCTCTTTTTTTGAAACTACTTGTGTAAATAGGCCAGGATAATGAGCAAAGGAGAAAACAAACAAACAACCTTCTGTTACAGTTTGATTCTCATTCACAAACACACAAGTCACGGCCTTATTCTTGCAAAAGACAGGCAGATCTTGGACTGCACCCCATTGAGGAAAATGACCACCTGACAGGAGTTGGAGATGTGACAAATCTCGTAAGTTGTACAGATAACAAATCAAGATATATTTTTTTTAAGCCTGGATTTTACTCCTATTGGAGGCACACTGAAAAACGGTACCATGGTGTGCAGGGTTATTAACCAAGTGCATCTAACTGCCAGAAAGTTGAAATCTCACCTCACCGTTTGCAGCCAGCAGGACTTCTCCTGGCATCCCGTGGTTGTGTTAAGTGCAGACAGAATGGAGTTGCACAGCCAGCTTCTCCCCATGGGGTAAGGAAAGGGCTGTGCAAAGGTAGAGTGCAGAGTGTAAGTGCTTTAGGAAATGAGCTCTAACTCAAGCTTTTCTTTGTTGAATCGACATCTAATTTACATGTAAAATCAAACACCGATGAATGAATTAGATGCCTACAGAACAAAAAACATTGGAGATCAATGAGCAATGTCAATCAATGACAAAGAGCTTTGAAGTATTATGAGGGACAGTTTATCAGTTTGTTATTTTTGGAGGGGAATAAATTTATATGATTCGTAATTCAAGAAGAGAGTTTAAATGCAGTAGGCATGTATTATATTACTCAATTTTGTTCTGCAAAACTCAACTCCCAAATACAACTAGCATGTCTTTCTTTCTCATATATTTACAGGTGGACTGGGGTATATCTCTGCTTCTGGCTACAATCTGGGGGTGGGCATCTTCTTATCTGAGGCATCTTCTCTTGCCAGAGGACAGAAGCTCCTAGATGAATAGGCACAAATGAGAGATGCCACTTGAAGCCTTGGCTTGGGACTCTGGTGTAGAACCACTTTTTTTGTTTACTTAAACTTTTGTTTATTAAAATACAGTTAGTATTTAATGTTATACTAGTTTCAGGTGTACAACATAGTGATTCAACAATTCTATACATTACTCAATGCTTAACACAATGAATGTCACCAACTGTTGCCATACATCATTATCACAGTATTACTGATTATATTCCCTACTTTGCATTACTGACTATATTCCCTACTCTTCAACACTGTGATTTACTTATTTTATAACCAAAAGTTTATACTCCTTAATCCCCTAATTCCCCTCTTAATCTCCTTGTTGCTCATCCCCTCACCACCCCTCTGGCAACCACCAGTTTGTTCTCTGTATTTATGAATCTTTGGTTTTTGTTTATTTATTTGTTTGCTTGTTTGTTCATTTGTTGTTTAGATTGTACATATAAGTGAAATCATATGGTGTTTGTCTTTCTCTGTCCGACTTATTTCAGTTAGTATAATACTTGCTAGGTCCATCCATGTTGTTGCAAATAGCAAGATCTCTTTTCCTTTGACTAAGTAACATTCCATTTCATATGTATACTACATCTTCTTTATCCATTCATCTAGAGACGGGCATTAAGGTTGCTTCCATATCTTGGCTATTGTAAATAATGCTGCAATAAACATAGGGGTGCATATATCTTTTGAAATTAGTTTTTTCATTTTCTTTGGGTAAATACCCAGTAGTAGAATTACTGGATCATACAGTATTTCTATTTTTATTTTTCTGAGGATGCTCCATACTGTTTTCCATAGTGGTTGCATAAATTTACATTCCCACTAACAGTGCATGAGGGAGTGTCTTCTCAGGCAAGGTAAACAAAAGCGAAAATAAACTATTAGGATTATATCCAACTGAGAAGCTTTTGCACAGTGAAGGAAACCATTAACAAAATGAAAAAGGCAATCTATGGACTAGCAGAAGATATTTGCAAATACTACATCTGAAAAGGGGTTAATCCAGAATGTATAAAGGGCTCATACAACTCAACACCAAAAAAATCAAAAAGCAAACAAACAAACAAAAAACAAAAAATGCTGATTTAAAAAATGGGCAGAGGACCTGAATGAAAAGATGCTCAGCATCACTCACCATCCGCAAAATGTAAATCAACACCACAGTGAGCTATCCCCTCACACCAGTCAGAAGGGGGCTGGTATCGAAACCACAATCCTGTCTTTCCACATTCCTCTGGCAAGCCCAGCTCCAACTCTACAGAAACGTTTGCCTCTTCACAGAGATGGGGGAGAGTGACTATTTGTGGAACAATGAGCTAATCTGGCACATCTCCTTCCACCCCATAATTTACAACATGTCAGAAATTAAGACAGACAAAAATAAAAATTACCAGTTAAACTATCATCCAGAGATCATCAGTGTTAATCTTCGGTGTACATTCTTCCTGTCTTTTCTTTATGGGCATGGAGTGAAGTGAGCGGTGGGAAGGCACTAGCGAAGGGGTCATGGGAAGGGAGTGAGGGGGAAGCCTGAGGCAGTTCCTACAGGGATATTACTTGAGATCGCCTGTGTATCTGTGACTATCTTATTCAAAGTAGCTATATAATGGTGCGTGCGTTAGTTAGCCTCTCTGAGCCCCAGTTTTAAAATGTAAAATGGGGCTAACAATTGTGTCTACTTCATGTAGTAGGCATGAAGATTAAAGGAGTTATTAAACGTAGATAGAACTTGCAATATGATAAATTCTCAGGAAAAATTAGCCACTATCCATAAATGTAATGTAGCACGTGATGAGGGAGCGTGGAGCAAGCTGAGGGCAAAATACAGGCTCGCACACTACCTCCCACAGGTGGAATATGTATGGTATTCCTTGGACACTTCTGGCTGCCCAAGAACAAAGGCAAGGGGTTTAAGTGTTTGCCATGGTAATGTGGGAAACTAAGGCAAATGAAAAATTAAATTCCTTTACCAGCTACAGCCCATTGACAAGTCCTTGAAACCGGCAGAGTAATCTCCCTCTAGAAGCTCAGGTGCCTCGATGATGACACTTTGCTACGGGCAAAAGGGAACCTTAGCTTAACGTTATCCCAACCTTCAGGATCCTGTAAATTTACTTCCTTGATCTCAACTGCCCCAAGGTATATCCTGCAATCATACTCCAAGCTTATTCTCCCCCCCCCCCCCCCCCCCCGCCCATATACATCTGAAGGGTCTCATGACTGAGGTTTTATTAAATGATAATAAGTGGCATTTGCCTAGCAACAGCTAGCCCCTCAAGGTTCAAAATACCCTAGAGACTTACTCTATCCCTGATCCCCTTCCAACCTCCTGGTATATAATGAGTTATTCGTCACAACCCCAGTGCAGCTCTTCCTGCCCATGGGTCCTGTCCCCATGCTTTAATAAAATCACCTTTTTGCACCAAAGACATCTTCAAGAATTCTTTCTTGGCCATCAGCTCTGGACCCCTCAAACCCCATATCACCCCAAAACTTCATCAGCAGGGTTTTATCTTTAAGTAGTGGCCTATTTATTTTCTATTTATTATCCATACTTTGTTTTCTCACTGGCAACCCAAGGGTCTCTTTTCTCGCCTAAAGCATAAATAAACGATTCAAACAGAATCCTGGCAATAATGAGAGAGAGAAAGATTTGGATGCTTGCTTGCAGAGTGGCAAGAGTCTCCCAGAGGCTCTCAAAGCCTGAATCAATGGTTATCTAGTATTTCCTAAAATAATATTTGGAAATCTATATATCCTCTTGCACATTTTTAACTTCACATCTAAGATTTCTCATAATGAGTTTAAATGGAAATAATTCCTGGAATTTGATAAGAAACAGGGGTCTAGTACTCTTAAATATCCAGTGAAATTTAAATAATCAAAATGATGCCAAACAATACATCAACAATTTTTTCCCATTCAGGAATTTTACATCTTTTGTTTTTATTCTCCTTTGAATTCATATTTCAATTCCATTTTAACCATACAATTTTATCCTAATATAATCTACTTTTTATTCTTGAAAGACTTTTATTGATAATCCCACCTTTACTCTTTGTAAAGAAAACATACACATAGTAAGTGCAAAATTTCTTTGAAGGGTTATAAGCATTCAAAAATGTTTTCAGGCTGACGCCATCAGTATTATCACTGTGCATAATAAATATAGTATTAATATATAATTATTAAACATTAAAAGTAAAATTTTAATGTTTCTTATTGAGATTAGTGATTTTTCTTTCAATTAGCTCTTGTCTGTGAATGAATGAAAAGCTGCTAGAGTGGACAGAGTTCTGCATAAATTGTATTCCGATTTGTCTTGTTTTTATAGATGTGAACAGGAGAAATTATTTTCACAGAAATCAGTAGACAAGAATGGGAGGAAGTTTGATATCTTTTTCATCGAAGTGTCACTCAATTCCTTAAATGCCAAAAGTTAGTGATCTATTATGAAAAATTATTTTTAATTATAGACTGTTTGACACATCTTTGAAGGCTCAAATCTCAATGATATATAACCGAAAATTATTTTAGTCATTTTTAATTCTCATTTCAAATTGGCAAAAGCAAAGAATTGGAAACCTCCTGACCATAAATTATACCAGTTGCTCTCTTATTTATAGGCATCTTATTCAATCTAACACGCCCAAAAGGGATAGAAAAAAAAAATCAAAATGTTACTACACTCTTTTTAACACAGTATGTTTGGATTAAATTCTTTTTATACTATTATATTCTTTAAGTATGTTTTATCAGTACTTTAGCATTATAGAATTAACCTATTAAATTTATGGAGACTATCTGTCCTATAAACTAATCTGCATAGTATCCCCAAGCTAATCAGACTTACATTCTGTCAGAAAAATTTTGCCTTCATGTTTCAATTCAAACAAATGTATCAATTCATTATTCAGGTGTTATTAAAAGCTTTGAGGAAATAGATTATATATAAAGAGATTGCCATAAGCAGTCATGAGGATTAAAATGATGTCAATCGTGAATAATTAATATGTTATGACAATAATGTAATAAATCATTAAGCCATTGCTTATTACTTAATTTGTAATAATTTAGTGGAATATTCAGCTAAAACTGTAAATTCTTTATAAAGTGGGAGGAACAGGATAAGATTAGGAGATCCTTCCCTATGTATGAGGATTTAGAAGTTAGCTGTTGATACAATATGGTTGCAAAATAACCAGCCAGATAGCATTAGTGTCCTATAACAATAAATATTTATTTCTCACATTTATTTCTATTGTTAGCTAATCTAGGCTAGCCTGGACTGGGTGACTCTTCTAGTCTTAGCAAGGGTCCCCAATTTGTTTCTGAGTAGGCTGATATAGGCTGGGTTCATAGGAGTGGCCCAGCTTTTTAGCATATGTCTCTCAACTGTTTTATCTAAAATGAGCAGTTTAGCCTGGGCATGTCCTTCACAAGGTGATGGCAAAATCAAAAAAGAACAAGTGTTTTTAAACACCTAAGCCTCTTGTAGCTTATGCTAGAAATTGGCCTACTGTGTGTCATTTTATTGGTCAAAGCATGTCACAAAACCACACCGAGGAGTAGGGAATCATGCCAGGTCATAGAGAGAGCACTCCGCACAGCTGCATGGCTAGGAACATGAATACAGGAAGGAAGGCAGAATGGGAGTAATAATCCAGTCCATCACTGTGTGCACAATAAGCTTTGGACTTCAGCTTTGGGAAATAATTAAATGTGAATCAAATATAACTATTAGACATAATTCAATTGAGTTCATTAGTTACCATGATCAAACATTTCCTGTATGCCAAAAAAAAAAAAGGAGAAAGAGAAAAAAACATATTGCCAAAATGCAAACAGTCTGGGAACTGGCATGTAGTTTTATCTTTTGTTAATAGGAGATAGATAGGGGCGCCTGGGTGGCTCAGTCGGTTAAGCGTCCGACTTCAGCTTAGGTCACGATCTCGCGGTCCGTGAGTTTGAGCCCCGCATCGGGCTCTGGGCTGATGGCTCAGAGCCTGGAGCCTGCTTCCAATTCTGTGTCTCCCTCTCTCTCTGCCCCTCCCCCGTTCATGCTCTGTCTCTCTCTGTCTCAAAAATAAATAAACGTTAAAAAAAATTAAAAAAAAATAGGAGATAGATAATAGTAAACATTTTATAACATGAAATAAACTCAGGATCACCAGTTATTGGTATAAATATTTCCTTTTTACAAGATAGTTTGACATAGCTTATTGAATAAGGAGTGCCAAATGTGAAATAAATTATGTTACAGTTTTACTTTTGAGTTTTAACCAATATACATTGAAAAATGTGGGTGATCTGAACATTTTTCCAGTTAACCAACATCATTCACCTATACTACCTAGGCTATTTGAAAGAAGGCTTTTCCTTCAAACTAAATAAAATGTCTTAGGGATGAGTGTTTGAAAAGAGTAGAAAAAACCTGCTTACATGTAAGTGGTGTTTTGTATTTTTCTCATGGATGGTCACTTTGTTTTGCTCACAGTGCTTTCTCTCTCTCAGTGGTGATGTATCCTTTGGTACTGGTAGGGGAATAAGAAGCAAGTTCTAAGTAATTGTCTTTACTGCACGCATCCAGTCTATTATATATTTGAATTCTAAACATCCCAACATGGGTCAAATACCTATTTCTTATAGAAACACATGTAAGAGAACTGGATGTAGTGTGACTTTAAAATGCAGTTTAAGGGGTGCCTACGTGGCTCAGTCTGTTAAGCATCTGACTCTTGGTTTTGGCTCAGGTCACGATCTCATATTCTTGAGATTGAGCCTTGAGTTGGGCTCTGGGCTGATGGAGTCAGTTTGGGATTTTCTCTCCCTTTGTCACTCTCCTCCTCGTTCTCAGCTCTGGTGCTCCCCACCCCCCCTCCACACCGCCCCATTGGCACCGTGAGCTTGTACCCTCTCTCTCTCAATATAAATCAACATTTAAAACAAAAAAATAAATAAAATGCAGTTTAAAAATTATCAGGCACGTCTCCACCCCTTGTATTTTATATTTCTTTACTCAAATTAAAATCTGTGCAGTTTTTCCTTCCTACATGAATTTTGTGATCATTTTGTCAAGTTCAAGCTATATCTTTTAAGATTTGGCTTAAAATTGTGTTTAAATATGTAGATTCACTTGAGGTAGCTATCATGACTTTGCCATATTGTTATCCTATTGTCACAAGGATTATGACATCCATGTATTTATTTATTAAAGAGTCATTAATAGTCACAAGCTAAACCTTGTCTCTTTCCCAGAAGCTCTTCACATTTCTTTCTTAGGTTATTATTTGCTATTCCTATTTCCACTCTTGGGAATGAAAATTGTTTTTAATTATAATTACTGATTCTTTTTTTTTTAATAGGAAAGAATCTCAAAGCATATATTTTCTGGGTTGTTAGTATTTAAATGGATGGCCTCAGGATTTTTACATTTAGGGAATTTTAATTAATGTTTAATAAAGTAAATATTAATTATACTTTTGAAATGCATATATTTTATCTTTATTTAATAATATAGGCACTTTTAAATGACATTCTTACTTTTAAAATTATCCACTTCTAAAATCTTTAGTAACTGTTGTTTGAAAGATCTCTGCTTCCTAATTATTGTTGGTTGTAATGAACCATTTAGCATCTCAAAGATCTAAGCCTATTCTCTAAATTCTTTAGATATAATTGGATATGTTTAACTGGTTGCTGTCTCACTGAAGTATAATTCCCTTTGCCCATCCTTATAAAGATATTTTTAGCAATTCACAATAAGAAAAAATATTCTGAATAAGCTTTCATTAGAAATTTCCAAGGAATACAGAAAGAGTTTATCTTTCTGTTAATTTCCTTTCAAGATTTCTCTTCTCCAACACAATAAAATATATGTCATGGGCATATATTTTGATACACCTGAAAAAGTCAGATTTATAACCTCTGGCTAGAATAGGGAAAGTTTATATATTTGATGTGGATCTAACTATAAAAATATATGGGTGGTTTAAGCAACTGTCATACCGAGATACAAAGGACAAAATTTTGCTTTAATTTTCTTACAGAAAAATATGTGTTATTTTAAATTATTTTTAGTTCAAAGATTGATGGAATCAGGAGTTGTTCAAAAAGTACTGTCAATCCTTCTCTGAAGTCAACTACAATAATACAACAAAAAGAAGTATAACCCATTACCAGTATCATTAGCAGTCACCTTACTCAGTGCCTACGGAAAATTGATGACCAAAATAGAGACTGACTCCTTTAATTTACTCACATTCATCTTGAAAGTCAAAAGAACGAGTGGACTATTTTCAAAAGATGGGAATAGGCAATTTATCTTTGTTCATACAGGACAAAATATCTCTGTCCATCAGCCCCTATACATAAAGTAAATAGAAATAAAGGGGGTGCAGGGTGAGGGTAATGGGGAAAAATGACAATGTTGGGGGGCAATAAGTTTTTAATGAAGGATGACAGAATATTTTAGATAAAATTTTAAAAAGGAGGAATAAGACTGAGAAGGAAAATCAAAGGAAACAGTAAAAGAAGAACGAAATAAACAGACATGTTGTAATGAACCAGAGACAATTATAGTCACAGTAGAAGGGGAAGCATGCGGAGCTCAAAGAAAGAAATAGAGTACTATTACGGTTTAAATTTCAGAATCCCTGATGTTATTGGATTATAACCCATAAATAAAATAAATATCTGTAAGTCCATACTGATATAAATGGAATAAACAAATCAATAAGAAGAAACAGATTTCCTTATTGAAAAATTCCAATTAATAAATGCAGAAAGAATAAAGGAAAAAAATTAGCATTGGACAAATACCATAATAACAATAATTGTTGCAGACATGATCCACACCAATGGATGCTAAAATTTGAAAGTAAAACTTTGAGGGGGAATTGAATATTTGCATACTCTCAAATATTTTCCTCAAGATATTTATTAACTACAAATGGGCAAAGAGTAACTTAGTTACTTGAGAAATTCAAGACCCAGGGACAGAACCTTAGCCAAGTGCTCACTAGTAATATTACTAATAATAAGACTTATTGACATTACGTACCCTCTGCGATGCCCTGAAAAAATCACTTCTGTGCCTTAACATGTATAACCTCATGCAAATAACATCAGATAAACCAAACGAGGGATATTCTATAAATTAAGTGACCGACACTCTTCAAAAGTGGCAATGTCCTGAAAGATAAAGACCGAAGAATAGTGACAGATTGGACAAAAGAGACAGAAAAACTAAATACAATGTGGAAAACCTGCTGAAGGTTGAATAAGGTCTGTATTTTAATTAACAGTAGTGTACCAATATTAATCTCCTGGTTTTGATCATTTTGCTGTGTTATAAAGGATATTAACATTAGGGGAGGCTGGGTAAAGGGCAAATGGAAACTATTCACTTGCAGCCTTTCTGTGAATTTAAAAATTATCTTATATAAAAATTAAAAAAAAAATTCTGGGCCTCAAGCAAAAATTTTAGACGAGACTTCAGTTGTAGGAATAATGTACTGATACATCTATTTGTGTTTGGTTTTCACTGTTTTTTTTTGATATACCAGGTGGTGTTTTTTCTCTTTAGTGTATGCATCCTTTACATGGAATGATGATGTTCCCTTTCCTCAAGGGTGATTGCAAGGCACTGAAATTCTCAGCTCCAACCAAGATTCTTAATTCCAAGCTTGGCAACATTACAAGAACATAGAAGCGCAACAACCTCCGGGTGACTCTGTACAGATGTGGGTAATTATTAAACCAGTAGCCACCATAATAGGCTCATGTGACAACCACATGCCTATTCCCCTGGTACCAGGTAATTCTGGATCCATATGTTATGATGGGGGTAAAAGAGAGGGCACTAACTCTCAAATTTACTTACATTTCCATCAGATGTCTGAATTGAGGTTCCAATCAGAGCACGTTGATTTAAAGAAAATAACAATACATTTCTTGCATCTTCAAGATTGTTGATTAAGATTTGTACTTTTTACCTCTCCTAAGTCTTCTGCTGATTATTAAATAAAATCATGATGAATAAATGAGCTTTTTTTTTTTTTTTTTTTTTTTTTTTTTTTGGAATAACATATAAACCAGAAGTTCTCTGACTGGAAATGATAACATTTCCAAATTCTTCTGCTCCAGACTTTGGAAAAATCCTACTATTGGTTAGTAGGCTCAAGTACCTACAAAATATGGTATCTCAGGGCGCCTGGGTGGCTCAGTTGGTCAGGCGACTGTCTACGGCTCAGGTCATGATCTTACAGTTCGTGAGTTCGAGCCCTGCATCAGGATCTGTGCTGACAGCTCAGATCCTGGAACCTGTTTCAGATTCTGAGTCTTCCCCTCTCTCTACCCCTCCCCTGCTCATGCTCTGTGTCTCTCTGTCTCTCAATAATAAACATGAAAAAAAATTTTTAAAAATATGGTATCTCCATGCAGTTTTTTTCTTCTTTTGAGATTGGAAAGAATTGGCAATTTTCATGATGAGTTGCCATTTCTGTGACTCTGAGGTTTAAGTTGGTGTGCTTTATGGCAGTGGATTCAGGGAAGGCACCTGACAGGCTCATCAAACAGATCATGAAACATTTCAGGAACCACTTTCTCTGCTTAGCAACCAAATGAATCTCTCCCTCTCATTTGGTTTATACAAGCAAGCAACTGTGAATTTACAGAGGACTTTGATATTCATTTGATTCTACTAAAGTTCAGAGAAGTTCCCAGGGTTACACTCCATCACTACCAATTTCTTTTTCTCCATGGTACATGGATGCATTTCATTGGGAAAGAAGAGTTTGATAGATAGCTTATCGAGAAAATAAATAATACAGTGTTTGCCAATTGTCGCTGTCTTTTATGCCTGGGTAGCCTAGATTTGCATTAGAATCCAGCCATAATTTAACAACATAATTTATGGTGTTTCTAAAAGACCTGCTTTTCTTTCTTTCTCTTTCTTTCTTTCTTTCTTTCTTTCTTTCTTTCTTTCTTTCTTTCTTTCTTTCCTTTTTCTTCTTCTTCTTCTTCTTTTTTTTTTTGATTCCCCAATCTGATCATCCAAGTTCATTCTTATTGTCACATTAGTGACTTAGAGGTTTCTATTTTCCCTTTGAAATCGTCAGTTTAAGAATTTATGGTTGCACCTAAGTAAATACTCTTTAATTCTGCACAAATAGTTTATAATGACATTATCCCTGACTCACATGGCTTTCACTGGGTTTTGAGCCAGATAAACTTTGATTCTCTGATCAGTACTTAGAAGCTGTACTAACTAGAAAATTGGGATTATATATTTGTCTTCTGAGATTTACAATGTAATATAAACACTATTGGTTAGAACATGGGTTGTCAATGACTTAAATGAAAAAACTGAAGACTTGACCACAATACTTTTTGGTAAGTTAATTAAGTATGTTAATATCTATATAAGATAGTTTGTCAATCAGAATAAAAGCATGGGTATCTTAAAGTAATACCATTAAAACCTTGAGTTATCTAACCCTTCTTCCTCATCTAAGCATGTCCATGATTTCCATGTTGATATATCTTCAGTTCTTTTTTATTCATCACTCATCATAGAGAACTAACAATGTAGCATGAGAGAATGTATTGATTGTCCCATATTTCCACACCTCATGACTGTGATTTCTCTTGGTAAATAGATAAAATGGCAAACAGGTTTTTTTTTCCTGCTTAAGAGCAGGGACTATTATTGTGAATATTCCCAGAATGTATGTACAGTTATTTATGTATCCATAATCTGGCTTTCTGGAGTCTGCCTCAGTGAAATGTGAATCTGATCTGTACAACCGTGGGTACTGGAAGAGGAAGTCTTTGGGGTCTTCAAAGTAATGATTAAGCCCCAGGCACCCTTACTTGAAATCATAATTCTATATCACTTCCAAGTTTATCTTTTATTGATTTGTATGGAATAACATCTCTGTGTTATTTACTAGCTGTGTGACTTTAAGCAATTTATATAAACTTCTTTAAGCCAATTTTCTTTAATCCTAAATGAAACTAGTAATTTGTACCCTGTAGATATGTTGTTTGGATATATTATAATACTTAGAAAATGTACAGCACATTTCTTTGGGTACATAATAAATAATAATAAGTGATAGTAAAAATAAAATATAACAAGTTCAATATAATTAATGTTCTTATAACAAATCTATCACCTTTTACTGTCTTAGAGGTGAGGACAAATCTAAGGGCATAGCCTCAAAAAACCTGCATTAGAATATCAGGAATACATCTTATTTGCTTTATGGGAGTGCTATTTCCCAAACCTAAACACTGAAGGCGGTATTATTGGTCATTTGGTCCAATCTCATCACAAATAAATCCCTACCAGAACTTCATTTAGATTATTAAAAACCTTTAAGTGATTGAGAACAGAACTCTTTATAAAACCCATTCCTTATTCTAATTTTGGATAAACCTCCCCATGAAGATGAAATTTGTCTTTGTAACATGTCTTTTTTTTTTCTATTAGCCTCTAAGTAACTAATGGTACAAATAATTCCTCTTAAAAAACTCGTATCATGTTTCTGTTAATTTTTTTCTAGGTTGAGCATCCAAAATTTCCTCATTTTTCCTATTTCATAATTTCTAAGTTCTTTACCATCTTTTAAACGTTAGGTGAACTATCTCCACTTGAATAGTCCACAAGTGGTCTGACAATGGCAGTGAACAAATGGAAAATGGGTCTATTGATTTCATTGATTCAAATACTGCCCTCCTCCTCTTGCGGCTTAATAATAAATTAATGTGTATTACCTTGTTTTAGCAACTAATCATAATTTTTTTTGTTCACACTGAGCTTATAGACAACTAAGATCTTTTTTTTTTTTACAATTACAATAACTACTATCAGAGTTGACCTTTCCTAAACATAGTATCAGTATGATATTTTTAACCCTGATTACATTCCTCCATATTTTTATTTTTTATTTTTTTTTTATTTTTTTTTTCAACGTTTATTTATTTTTTGGGGGACAGAGAGAGACAGAGCATGAGCGGGGGAGGGGCAGAGAGAGAGGGAGACACAGAATCGGAAACAGGCTCCAGGCTCCGAGCCATCAGCCCAGACACTGACGCGGGGCTCGAACTCACGGACCGTGAGATCGTGACCTGGCTGAAGTCGGACGCTTAACCGACAGCGCCACCCAGGCTCCCCCCTCCATATTTTTCTTAATATAATCTCTTTTATTTCTTTTCATCCAATATAATATTTATTCCCTTTAGGCTTATTCAGGTATAGGTGTGAACTCATTAGAGTATCAAGCAATTCACAACATATTGAAGAGAATTAGGGAAGCTGACCTGACAACCACCAAGCTTTATAACGGACTTGACTTTAAAGAACTGGTACTACCTACCAGTAATCCTCTAGGTAGAAATTTGAAGAGAGGTAGAACCTAAAATTCTTATACTGAAATAATTTGATAACTTTCTTACATAGTTTATTATAAAAAATTCAACAGGACATAGAGAATAATGAATAAAAACTTATACATGATTCATTAATGGTTCAAATGAAAATAGTCCAATGCATCCATTGTCTAGACTCAGCAATTTATCACGCAGTACTGTCATTTACCAAATTTGAGTGAATAAGTCAGATAATAACTAATACTTTTATGTTAAGGTTACCTGGCTCCATTCCAGTAGCCTCCATAATATTGATTAGTAGATTCAATTAAGCAATATGGTAATCACAGCATAATAACAGAAATCTGTTTACTACAATGTATTACTAAATGCTCCCTAAGGCTTCATTCCATGCAATAATTCTTAGTATGTTAAACTATAAAATGAATACAAGTCCTGTCCCAAACTGTAAGGAGGGATCATTTGAGAAAAAAATATATTTCAAGCTAACAGTATGCCCTAGCAGACTCCTTCTCTATCTTAAATCTTGTAATCATCCTAAGTGAACAGACTTCAAACATCCTTACACCAAAATTCCAATGCAGCTTCTATGTACATTATCTCCTTACTCCAGAACACATCTTGGGTCTGTCATCATTCAGAACTACTTCTCTCTGTTTCCTCTAAGTGTTCCCTACTATGTGAAATACTTCTAATCACGTTTTCCAACTCTATACTCACTTTTATTAATGTTTATTTATTTTTGAGAGTGAGAGAGATAGAGCATGGGGGGGGGGGCAGAGAGAGAGGGAGACACAGAATCAGAAGCAGGCTCCAGGCTCTGAGTGGTCTGCACAGAGCCCGACGCTGGGCTTGAACTCACAAACTGCAAGATCATGACCTAAGCCAAAGTTGGACGCTCAACCGACTGAGCCACCCAGGCGCCCCTATACTCACTTTTTAAGGCTTGGTTTAGATGTCAGCTTATTGGATAGACTTTTCTGGGGCCCAGAAGATTCCCCCCCCTCTGGCCTCCTGTACTATTGTGGCTAGTCCATTATTGAACCCACCACATAATGTTTTGTCTCCCCCACCAGTGGCAACATCTTTGAGGGTAAAGACCCTGAGTCATTCATCTTTGTGTCTCTAATGGTATGTACAGTGCCCGACAAGTGAAAGGTGCTCAATGAATTTTAATGAATGAAAAGCAAAATGCAATGTTCAACAGTACAGGTGAAATCAGAGCATTGAAGAAGTGCAAGAGAGAGAGAGAAATGAATTGTGAGTGGTGTCATGAAGTACATAACATTTGACATGGATCTTGAAAGGCACGCACGGTTTGGAATGGCACCGTGATATATAAGATAAGAGGATGGTGCATTTCAGAAGAGAGACTTAATAAACCATGACTAAAGATCAGAGTTTCACTTCAAGAATGCATCCAAAATTAAACTGATGAAGGAGAACCTGGTAGAACAAATGAGAACAAAACATTCTTTAACTTCTGACATGGATGATTGATAGGCCTCAAAGGAAAACCAACAGGACCTAATTAGCTGATCAAAAGGATGTCTTTGCAGTTGAAAAAGAAACATTATGTTTTGCATTCATGGAGGACCGTGAGAAAGAATGCCAAATTCAAAAATCCTTCTGGGGGGCCCTGGGTGGTTCAGTCAGTTGTGTCCAACTTCGGCTCAGGTCATTATCTCACTGTTTGTGAGTTCGAGCCCCGCGTCGGGTTCTGTGCTGACTGGCTTGGAGCCTGGAGACTGCTTCAGATTCTGTGTCTCCCTCTCTCTCTGTTCCTCCCCTGCTCATACTCTGTCTCTTTCTGTCTCAAAAAATAATAAATGTTAAAAAAAAATCAAAAATCCTTCTAGAAGAAAAGGTGTTTTTTAAAATGCAAATAATATATTGGATCTATGAGTAGTATTAGTTATATTTTTGTGTTGGTAAACTGATGAATAGACACAATCATGTGTAAATGACTTAAAAATACGGCATATGAAGACATTAAAAACGGGAAATGCTGGTCAATCAACAATTATTGAGCTACTTCTTTTTTTCACTACTGTGGAAGATACAACTGAAGCAAAAAGTAAAACCCTTTACCTTAAAACCCAATTAAAGAAGGTAGATAAACATAAAAAATAGAAACCAAAAATACTAGATTCTAACAAGTAAAACCTACAAATATGATTGCCTTTTTAAAAGGATGTCCAGGGGCGCCTGGGTGGCTCAGTCGGTTAAGCGGCCGACTTTGGCTCAGGTCATGATCTCGTGGTCCGTGAGTTCGAGCCCCACGTCGGGCTCTGTGCTGATAGCTCAGAGCCTGGAGCCTGTTTCAGATTCTGTGTCTCCCTCTCTCTGACCCTCCCCCATTCATGCTCTGTCTCTCTCTGTCTCAAAAATAAACGTTAAAAAAATTTTTAAATAAAATAAAAGGATGTCCAGAGAAGCCAGAAGTCAACCTAGATAAGAGTCTTCAGTGGAAGGAAAACCCCTGATTTCCATCATTACACTCCATTGTCTCAGCACAGATTTGTGTCTTCCCAAACTTCATCAACCAGCATTTTTAAAGAGTACAATAAATAAATAAATAAATAAAATTAATCAAAAGAAGATCTTTTCAAGAATGTTAAAGCTATGAAATTATGATTTCCACCAATTATGTATTCTACAAAAGAGTATAAAGAAGCAACCTCCTAAAAATACTTCTTTTTTTTTATGTTTTAACTTGTGTGATGAATATGATAGAAAATGTCAGAAAACCAGACAGATAAGGATATTTCATTTAGTCCACTCATTCAAAAGGGCATTTGGCTCAGAGAAGGAAGAAGATGAGGGAGAAGAAAAAAGAGGAAGTGAATGAGAAGGAGGAAGAAGACGGAAGGAAGGAAGGAAGGAAGGAAGGAAGGAAGGAAGGAAGGAAGGAAAGAAAGACAAGGATGAGAAGAAGAAAAAAGGGGAGGAGGTGGAGAAGGGGAAAAGGAACAGGCTTACTGAAAAAGAAAGACTAATGAATTGGTTAAATGACCACATCTAAACAAAATAGTATAAGATGAAGATAATTTAACAGAAAGCTTTAGGAGAAATAATTAAACTCAGAACCATAGCGGATTAAAAAATATAAACCTCTGTCACAGAGCAAGAATCTCCTGTCCCCTTCTAAGTCTTTCTAGAACTTGACTAAGAATCGAATTGACATGAGGCAGATTAACAGGAGAAAATCAAATTCAATTTTCTAGGTCCCGGGAATCCACACAGACATGGAAGTTCCAAAGACAGACAAAGTGAGGTCTATATGTCATCCTAAACTAAGGCCAAAGGGGTAGGGGTGTGAGACCTCAGAGAGAAGGAATGTAATTCACAGGAAGATGAAAGAGAGTAAATGTTTGGTAAACACATGTTTGGTGGGCCACTCAGGAACAATGAGACGCAGATGACTGATCAAACAGGCTTGCTAAGTGCTTCCCTCTCTATGGGGCCAATTCATAGCATAATGTAGTTATCTATGGCGATAGCTCTCTTCCTAGAGCAAGTCCTTTTTCTAAATTGGCTTTAGGCAGTTGTGGTGGAGGTAAAGAGCTTTTCCTGAACCTGGTAGGTTTTGACTGCTTTTTTAACTTAAAAGAATCTTCATGCCAATGTGGCCTATCTTGGGATGGCCTGCCCTTGGCCCCTACACCTGCATGGAGCTCTGCAGTATATGATGCATTGGTGTACTGGGGTGGGTTCAGTGAAAATATACTGGGGTTAAACAGAAAGATTTTGGAAGAAGAATACAGAATACAAAATAACTAAAATCACTAGAAGCCTGGACTTTTACTATTTTTCTTTCTTTCTTTCTTTCTTTTTTTTAAATGTGTATTTATTTTTGAGAAAGAGAGTGTGAGCAGGGGAGGGGCAGCGAGGGAAGGCGACAGAGGACCTGAAGTGGGCTCAGGGTTGACAGCACAGAACCCAATGCAGGCCTTGAACTCAAGAAACGTGAGATCATGACCTGAGCCAAAGCGGGACACTCAACCAACTGAGCCACCCAGGTCTCCCTTGCTGTCTTCTAACTTTATTGAAGTCTGAATGATTTGAATAAATCTATTGCTCCCATACTTCTCAACATTCCACACTCAATAGTTTCCATCCTAGAATAATCTGAGTTTCCCCTCTCTTTACTCAAAAAGATGTATCCTGATTGTACTGACAGGACTTGCTTGAAGCCCATGGTCATTGTCTAGCAAGGAAGTTTGTCTTCCTCACTAGCCTTGCATTTGCCACCATTTATCACCTGAAAGGGTGAGAGCTGTGTGTAAATGTTTTTCTTTCATTGAGGCCTGGCACACAATATGTAGTGGGAGAGTTTTACCACGAGTTTTACTCTTGACAATAGGAGGAAGGATGGAAAGTTACATTCTGGCTTTCCAATTTTAGTATACGTGCTGCCGAAGTGAGCACAACATTCTGGCTTTCCTAAAAGTCCTCAGCAGGAATAGGAATAAGCATAGGAATAAGCAAGAGATGAGAAATAGATGGTACATTTTGCAGGAAATGACTTGTGTTCCTGTTGAAAAACTCTGCTGCGTAAACAGGGTAGAAACGCCCTGGAGAAAAAGAGAAAGACCCCAAAAAGATAACCAGGAATAACAGCCCCCAAAGGTTAATTTATGCAGAAGGGCTGGAAAACATATTTTATAATGTCAGTTTCTATTATGTCAGAAACTGAGTAATGTCAAAATATAGCGTAATCACATAAAAACTCAAAGCTTAAAAATATTTAAATAAGTCTAAATCATTCTAAAATCTCTCAGTAATCATGTTACTGTCATGGGTTTTCTACCATCTTTCTTTTAAAAGTCTTCAAATATATCCATTTCAAAACATTTTGCAAGAAAGTATACAAGATCCTTTGACCCCATTTAACATATGGAGAATCTGAACCACAAGGAAACATTGTGATTCCGTGAATCACAAGGAAACATCACCTGACAAAATAAAGACAGTTTCAGGGTCTGACTTCCTTCTGCTGGATTGTAAAGTTCATGTTGTAGTGAAGACAGCAGGGAATTTCCACAGACTGGAAGACAAACCCTGAGTGAAGACTCCATTACTGTCAAAATCTATTTCTTTGTCCCCAAACCATTTCCTCATCCACTGTGAGATGTACTAACTTTTAAAGAAATATCGATCGAGAAAATAAATACATATTTCCCCAAAGTAAATGATTCCTAAACTTTTGGAGCTATAATGCCCTTTCACTGAGTTGTATGACACTCTATACATTCTCAAAGTTCCGCAGAGACATTTCTTTTTTTATTTGTTTAAATTATTTTTTAATGTTTATTTTTTGAGAAAGAGTGCAAGCAGGGGAAGGGCAGAGAGAGAGAGGGAGACACAGAATCCAAAGCACACCCCAGGTTTTGAGCTGTCAGCACAGAGTCCTACGCTGGGCTCGAACCCATGAACCAAACTGTGAGATCATGACCTGAGCCAAAGTCAGATGCTTACCCAGCTGAGCCACCCAGACGACATTTGTTTTAAAGTTATGTGTCATCCTTTTGTGAGGGTTCTAGGATTAAGTAACTTATTCTATAGTTTATATTTCCCTTGGGGCATAATGTATTTATTAATTCATTCACTCTCTTTTCTCTCCCTCTTTACCTCCTCCTACTTATGTTTGACTATTATTCTTGTCCACAATTCCCTGAAACCATAACGTAAACAATTTATTTTTAGGTTTGAAGTAGATTGATGTTAGCTGTATTTTGTATGACAGACAGCATTTCAGGGTGGTTAATCGCATACACTCTGGAGTCGGACTCTCTGTTTCCCCATTTATTAGATGGACAACATAAACAAGTCTTGGATAAGCAAGACCTTTCTTTGCCTCAGTCTCCTTAACTATAAAATGAATATAATAATAGTACCAAACTCACAGGATTGTGTTTAAGATGCAATCAGCTAAGACATAAAAGCACTTAGAGTAGTGCTTGGCATATATTCTTCATTGTGTAAGTTATTAGCTATTCCTGTTTTTCTTCACCTGTTCCATCACTTTGCTAACTGGTTAGGAGTTGATCAAAAGTTCCAAGCTGCTTATAGTCATCATATGTTTTCATGTCATTCACAGAAGGAAGAGTCTAACCCAGAAAATTTGACTCCTTGAGACACGGATTCTCTGGCAACCCCCGGCATGTGCGTGGTCTTGGCTCATCCAAAGACCCCTTGTTGATTTTGCATCTGGACATAGTGGGCCAACATTGTATGATGTACAAGGTGTCAGTAAAGCCTGCAGGGGATCCTTCGATCCTAGCAAAATGACAAGTCTCATTGTTCCTGTGAGGGAGCAGACAAAGAGACCAGAGGATTTAACTCTTTCAAGTGAATGCTATCCTACTTTGAGTTCTGCCTTGAGAGGTGAGCTTCCCTGAGCTACATACAATTGAATAAAACTGTATTATTAGTAAAAGCCCCTTCAGATCTTCATCTCTTCTCTGTCATAACAAGCATCACCTTCTCCATTAACCTACACCAGGGTTGAGATTAAGGTTAAGTCTTTGTTATCCTCACAGAGTGTGTCTATATTAGCTGCTTAGAAGTTTCTTCTGAATCACTGCTTTTAAACATTTATGTTATCAGACCACCTTAGAAAGTAATATTCCAAGTTTTTGGTTTGTTGTTTGTTTTAAACTATGCCCGTTGATGTGCTATATAGAAAAACAAAGTGTTCTTGTATTAGAACAATATTGTTGCCATTGATGAAGTTCCAGAGAGAGATTATTATATGCAGATTCTGCCATCCAGAGCCATGCAAAAGTATAGGGTTTTTTTTAATGCTTTTAACATTTCTTTAATGTTTATTCATTTTTGAGGGAAGACACAGAGAGTGAGTGGGGGGGGGAAGGGCACAGAGAGAGAGAGGGACCCAGAATCCAAAGCAGGCTCCAGCCTCTGAGCTGTTAGCACAGAGTCCAATGCAGGGGTCGAACTCACAGACCTTGAAATCATGACCTGAGCCGAAGTCAGTTGCTTAACCAATGGAGCCACCCAGGCACCCCTAATGCTTTTTGTTTTTTTTTAAAGGCACTATCTTTATCGTAATGAAACAAACTGGTAATAGTTTCTTATACATATAAGACATGATTTATGAAACTTATACTCCGTTTTCAAGCATTTTTATATGCACAAAAACAAAATAAAAATTATTGTGTATAATCTTACAGAAGAACCCTGTCACCCACATGAACATGAGTCTAGTGAGGCCTCACCAGGACAAAGTTTATTGTGCTGTTCTGTAGATTTAGGAAAGAGACTCTAATATTCAAACTTGTATCTTCAAGAGGAAGTGCCTGGAATAATGTAGATGCTTAGCAAATGCTTATGAAATACACAAGTGAAAAAATATCTAGGTGTTAATACAGCCATATTTAGAATCGTTGATCTAAAAACACTTAATGCTCACTTACAAATTATAAGCAATGCCCTTTAAAAAGAGTTTCCTTAAGGATATTTATCCTGAAATCAAAACCAAAAACTATTCTTAATTACATTTTTGGGTGACTACATACTAGATTACACAGAACCTACTTCCTCAACCATATCATAGCAAAGCAAAATGGTCTATAATCAATTCTCATTTCAGAGAGATATAAAAATATCCAAGATAAATTGGGGGGAGAAAGTTAGCATAAAATGTACTACAAGTTAGCTTGTGGTTTAAAAAAGAAAACTGCTTTGTCATGAGTCAGAAGCGTTTTAGCTTTTTTTAAAAAATGATTTGAAACATTTTGATTAGTGTCAAGGTTTCCAGTGAAGAAGGATCTCATAAATGCACTGGTTTTGATGAAAGATGAAAACAGTATAAGAATCACAGGATGAATAATTTGTATTTGTAATGTCTACTGATTTCTTATCTTGAACATGATAAGAGGGAACTCATCTGACCTAGAGGAGATAGTACTATTTCTGACAAATTCCTTCATCCTGTTTGAAAGAACTATTTTGCATTACATTGTTAAAACCAAATAAATATTTAAATGCTGTTATCAAACCCAAAATAATGATAACCGAAAGATAATTTATGAAAAACCATTGTAAATTGATATCTCTCACTTCAAGTAAATGTGTGAACAGAAGGGGTAAGGAGTGGAGACGGAAGGAAAAGGAAGCTCTAAATTATAACATCCATATGCTGATAAAGGTTTAATTAATTTGCAACACAATCTGCTGGAATTTTTTAAAGTTTTGCTTAAAGTTATAGTACCAAGCATTCTCCAGTTTTGGACAACTGCCACCAGTGGTCTGGACCACATTTTTACTTTTGGAAATACGGTGGTTTCTGTTCAGTGTCATATCAAAACAGATACTTTCCTAACCATCTCAAGCTATGAGAGGGCTGGTGGTTGTTTCAGGACACAAGGAAGAAAGATGGGGGAAGAATGATTGTCAAGTTACTCTTCGTCTCCATCTGAAGCAATGTTCTTGATACTGACTGAATATTGGAATCACCTAGAGTTCTAAGTATTACTGATGATTGAGTATCATCCCCCAAATTCTCATTTAATTGATCTCGTTGTGGGCTGGGCATAAAAACCTTTCAAAATTCCCCCGAACAATTCTAATGTGCAACACATTTTGAGAACCAGTGATCCAAAAGGAAGTAGGAAGGAAAATGTAAGGAATGGTTAACAGTTCAAAAGCTTTCTTTTAGAGGTGCCTGGCTGGCTTAGTTGGTACAGCATGTGACTCCTGATCTCAGGGTCGTGAGTTCAAGCCCCACACTGAGGGTAGAGCTTGCTTTAAAAAAAAAAAAAGTCTTCTTTTAAAAATAAGCAATTCAGGGGCACTTGGGTTGCTCAGTTAGTTGAGCGTCTGACTCGTGATTTTGGCTCAGGTCATGATCCCAGGGTAGTGGGATCGAACCCCATGTCAGGCTCCATGCTGAGTGTGGAGCCTTCTAAAGATTCTCTCTCGTTCTCCCTCTGCCCCTCTCCCCTGTTCTCTCTCTAAAATAAAAAAAAAATCAATTAAATTCTTTGGCTTCTCTTACATTGTCAGAGACTAGAATCTTTGCTTATTATGCTCATTTTGGGCTTAAGGCAACAGATAGAATTGCATTAAAAGAAGGTTTCCATGACTTATTAAATGATCTACTCAATTTTATTTAATTCAACTTAATAAATAGTGATTAACCAATTATCTGCAAAGAACTGACTTAATGTTGTAGGACATTCAAAGATGAATAAGATTTGATGCCCCTTCTCAAATAACATACAGACAAGTGGAATGTTAGCTAAGTCAACTGGAGTCAGATGTTTGCAAACAAATCAGACCTGGTAACAAAGCTTAATGGCTTCTTGAATAGCAAATGAATATCCTATAAGTTCTGACACCAAAATTACAAAATCAATTTCACAAACAGCATTACCCCATAGACATACAGCACTATGTCTGATTAGGTCTAAGAAAGCGGAGAAATGAGCCATTAGCTGATGAATTAAAGCTATTTGTTGTTTGCCAAATTGGGAGGCTGAGGGCATGTGTTGTTCCCAAGCACAGGATTTGAGATATAAAATACTCAGTTAAAAGTCTTAACAATCCACTGGGCTTACCTATGAAAGTGCTTCTTAGGTGCCAGTTGGATTTTTTTTTTTCAATTCAAATTAAGAATGTAATTATGCATAATCAATTGAATGCATTCTTTAAATTTTTTTTTAATGTTTTATTTATTTTTGAGACAGAGAGAGACAGAGCATGAACAGGGGAGGGGCAGAGAGAGAGAGCGAGACACAGAATCCAAAGCAGGCTCCAGGCTCTGAGCTGTCAGCACAGAGCCTGACGCGGGGCTCAAACTCACAAACCGCGAGATCATGACCTGAGCTGAAGTCGGATGATCAACCGACTGAGCCACCCAGGCATCCCGTGTTGTTTTTATTCTTAAAAAAATTTTTAAGTTTATTTATTTATTTTGCGAAAGAGACGGGGGGGGGGGGGAGGGGCGAGGAGAGGGGCAGAGAGAAAGGGAAAGAGAATCCCAAGCAGGCTCCACAGTCAGCATGGAGCCCGACATGGGGCTGGAACTCATAAACTGTGAGATCATGACCTCACCTGAGACCAAGAGTCGGATGCTTAGACTGAACCACCCAGGAGCCCTGAATACATTGTTTTTAGATTGGCCTTGAGCCTGTTAGATGAGTGGTACCCAGTAAAATCTGGCTCAGTATCTCAGTACCCATTGTTTTCTGTATGTGTGTGTTTACACATGTTTCTGTGGCACAAGCTTGTTTGTTCAGTGACACTATATGTAGTGACAGAAAGCTAATGCGTGGTCATATGGGTGCCGTGTGTGGAGTGTGATGATGCAGGATTATGAAGGGGCATTAATAAGCTTTTGGAGGAGATGTTTATTGTCTTGACTATGGTGATGCTCTCACAGATATATATATATATATATATAGTACACTTTATTACATGCAGTTTATTATATGCTATTACACTTCAATAGAACTTTTAAAACTCATTAAAAATAAACAGTTTTTGGGGCACCTGGGTGGCTCAGTCTGTTAAGCATCCGACTTCGGCTCAAGTCATGATCTCGCGGTTTGTGCGTTTGAGCCCCGCATCCGGCTCTGTGCTGACAGCTCAGAGCCAGGAGCCTACTTCAGATTCTGTGTCTCGCTCTCTCTCTCTGCCCCTCCCCTGCTCATGCTCTGTCTCTCTCTGTCTCAAAAATAAATAAAAACATTAAAAAAAATTTTAATAAAAATAAACAGTTGTACTTTCTTATTCATTATCATGAAACACTTCTCTCATTTGACATAGAGATATTCTCTTACGTCAACTTTTATATTTAAGATTTTAATCCACTTGGGGGGTATGTTTGGTGTGTGAATAGTGAGCTTAAAGATATACTTTTATTTTTTCATATAAAAACAATTTTATTATTCTCACTTAAAAAAATAACCCAGTTTCCCTCACTGATTTGTCATGCCCCCTCAATCATAAATCTAGTTTCCATTTTTGCTTGACTGTGTTTGGGATTCTTAATTCCACCCGGCTGCTCTGTTTCCCTCTCTCTGCACCAGTACCATACTGTCACGATTATTACCGATTTAGAGTGAGCCTGTATCTGTTAGGACAAGTCCCTCTTCCTGTTCTATTTGAATATGGTCTTTGTTATTCTTAGAGTGTTGCCCTTTGACATGAATTTATAATTTGTGCAAATTCGCTTTTTGCACTGGGTTTAAGAGAATTTGCGTTGCCTATACTGCTGCAAGTCATCACCATAGCATAACACCCTCCTTTCAATACTTGTAATGATTGCATTGTTTTGAAATACTAAAAATCTTGCCAATTCTGTGCAATACATAATACATCTCTGCATGCGAACTAAATGCAAAAAGCAGCTCATTGATTTTCCTATGAATTGCAGACCAGGGTGGCAGGAGCACCAAAAAAGGACAATAAAAATCACCTTTGAGCTTTATCAAAGGTGAGAAAACAACAGAACAGTTTATTCTATGTGTTCCTCCCAAAAGTATGCTTTTGAAACTGTCAGAGATGAAATGAAATTATTTTTACTAATTAAGATTGTCCTTTGCCTATGAAAAATAATTTTTTTCCAGTCTTGCAACCTCTGGCCCCTGACATCCATCACTCTCCCAAATTTTATGGAAAAAATATAAAATATAAAGATAGAAAATAGAAAAGAGATCAGATACGGCTCTAAACCATTTATCTTTGTCTCACAAGAGAACTGTCAAGGGGTTCAGAAGGGTAGGAAAAAATGATAATCTGTGCTTGAAAAATCACTCCACCTGCTGATCCAGGGCCTTGGGAAGCAGCTCTGAGAACCCATTGCCTTGTTTCTCCCTCAACTGTTCACTCCATGAAAGGATTTAAATATTTCTGGCTCTAAAAATACTACACACAAATCTGCATTCCTTTCCCCTCAGCTAGGAAGTGCTGAGAGACATAATCAGGGCCCTTACAAGTAATTTTAAAATTGTCATGTCTAAATGAGTAAGTTTTCAACAAACAGCAGCTTTTTACAAACTTGTTTTATACGGCAGAAATAAAAAAGCACAGGAAGCTTCAACCGGGTGTTTGCAAGTCTTGATGGGAATATAGGAATATTCTCAATTCTAAGGTCAGATGGGCTCTGACGGTGCCCTGAGAAAGCAGGCTGATGCCAGGGAAAGTACGTTTGAGTGGAGAAAAGTCTATGGAATCTTCTGCACTCATTCTGCCCCCCCACCCACACACCCAATCAGTATGTGCAAGAAACCAATGCACTGTTACCATCATCATTGCTTTCATCATTAAAGAGGTAACATGTCATAGTAATCAAGGTACCCAAGAGCACAGAAACAAGAGTCAGGCTGCGTGGATTCAAATTCTAGAATCTACTTCTTTTTTTTTTAATTTTTTTTTCTCAACGTTTTTTATTTATTTTTGGGACAGAGAGAGACAGAGCATGAACGGGGGAGGGGCAGAGAGAGAGGGAGACACAGAATCGGAAACAGGCTCCAGGCTCTGAGCCATCAGCCCAGAGCCCGACGCGGGGCTCGAACTCACGGACCGCGAGATCGTGACCTGGCTGAAGTCGGACGCTTAACCGACTGCGCCACCCAGGCGCCCCTAGATCTACTTCTTACTATCAGAATGATTCAGTCTCTTTGTGCCTCCGTTTCCTCATCTGTAATATATGGGATCTACATTAAAGGGTTATGATCAGAGTTATTGTAAAGACTAAGTTAATGCATACAAAGTGCTTAAATCACATGCAGTATATGTGTTAGTTTTTATCATTATTATTAGTGGTAGTACTCTTATAATTATCAGCACTCTAAGCTGTGAAAGGAACTGAAGTTTACAATTAGAACAATTTTGGACATTAAATTCTTTCAATCTTAACTTACTGGTGATGCTGCAAGCCATACAAGCCATACTTGTAATGACTGCTTTACAGACAGAATGAAATTCCTTATGTTAGGAGATAGAAAAAGAAAACCAGCACTACACCCATTTCAATTTTACTCTGTGATTAATCTTGGCCCTGATCTATATCTATTTATTCACTAATTTATTCAACAAATAATTCATTCAATATTGTTTATGAAGCAAACACTTGCCAGTAGCTTAAAATCCAATATGTGCCAGTTACTGTGTTTGCTGATGCGAAGACATCAAACACTTCTCCGCTACAGAAGACTTATAAAAACTTTTATTAATTATGATAGCATAATGGAATGATTATAACAAGGGAGACATGGGAAGTCTTCATAAGAGAAGTGACATTTGAGCTGGAATTTGAACTATGGGTAGGTGGGGAGGGCATTCCATGCAGAAAGCAAAGTGTGTAGTAAGGTTCAGGAATAAGAGTGTGTCTTACTTGGGGCACAGCGAGACATTCAATATACTTGAAGGGAAAGCTTTGTGTTGAAGGAAAAGCAGAAAACAAGGAGGCTACGAAAGCAAGTTGTGACCTCCTCGTAAAAAACCTGCGCCAAGGACTACTGACTAGGTTCTGGAGACAGAGAAGAGGTAAGACTCCTTGGAGTATGCAACATACCAGCTTCATAGACTATGTGTTCTTTGCTGTGTAACAGATTACCAGAAACTCAGCGACTTACACAAACACAAATATTATTTTGCAGTTTCCATAGGTCAGGAATCCAGCATATTTTTGTTGGATCCTCTGTGCCAGGCTGAAATCAATGAGTCAGCTAGGTTCATTTTTATCTGAAGCTCAACCAGGGAAACATCACTTCCACACTCCCTAAGGTTGTTGGCAGAATTCATTTCCTGCATGTATAACTGTGTGATGTTTTCTTGCTGGCTTTGGCTGGAATCACTCTCAGCTCCCAAGGCTGCTCTCAGGTTCCTGCCATGCAGCCCCCTCCGTAGGCTCTCTCACACCATGGAAACTTACTTCCTCAAGGACAACAGCAGAATTTCTCTCATGCTTTGAGTCACTTTCGTCAGGAAGAATGCAATTCCTTTTAAAAACTCACCTAATTAGATCAGGCCCACTCAGGATAATCAATTTCCTCAGCTTTACTGAGGTGTAACTGACAAATAAAATTGTTATGTATTTAAAGTATACAACATAAAAAAAAGGAAACAATGTGATGATTTGGTATACTTACATGTTGTGACAGGATCCCCCACCATAAAGTTAATTAACAGCCATCACCTCACATAGTTATCTTTTTTTGTTTTTTGGGGTGTAAACATTTCAGTTGTATTCTCATAGTAAATTTCAATTATGCAACACGGTATTATCAACTGTGGTCACCAGTCTAATGTTATACATTAGGTCCTTAAATTATTCATCTTATAACTGAAAGCTTATACTCTTTTACCAACTGGTCCCCACTTTCCCTACTTCCCAGTCGTTGGCAACCACCATTTTACCCTCTATTCTATGACTTTGACTTTTGGGTTTTTTGTTTTGTTTTGTTTTTGCTTTTAGATTCCACATGTAAGTGATACCATCTTTCCCTGTCTGTCTTATTTCACTTGGCATAATGCCCTTCTAGTTCATCCATGTTGTTGCAAATGGCAAGATTTACTTCCTTTTTTAAGGCTGAAAAACATTTTATTCTATTCTATATATATGACATATATTTTATATATTATCATATAATACAGATTTAATAATATAAATACTAAAATAGATATTAAATTTTAAAAAATATATAAAAGGTTTTATATATATATATGTGTGTGTGTGTGTGTATATATATATATATACATATATATATATATCCATTTACTTTGTCCATTCATTTATTGACAGATAGTTTGTTTCCATATCTTAGCTATTGTGAATAAATGCTTCAGTGAACAAGAAAGTACAGATCTCTCTTTGAGACATTAGTGATAATGATTTCCTCTCCTTTGGATGTATACCCAGATATGGGATTGCTAGATCACATGATAATTCTGTTTTTAATTTCTTAAGGAGCCTCCATACTGTTTTACATAGTGGCTGTACCAGTTTACAGTCCTACCAACAGTATATAAATGTTTCCTTTTCTCCACAGCCTCACCAACATTTATTATCTCTTGTCTTTTTGATAACAGACATTCTAATAAACGTGAGGTGACATTTTATTTGATTTGCATTTCTCTGATTAATGATGTCATGCACCTTTTCACATATTTTTGGCCATATGGATATCTTCTTTGGAAAAATATCCACATCCTCTGACCATTTTTAAAATTACCCCTTTGTTGTTGTCTAGGAGATTTATGGTTTCAGGTCTTCCATTTAAGTCTGTAATCCATTTTGAGTTGACTTTTGTGTATGGTGTGTGGCGTAAGATAGGGGTCAGTTTCACTCTTTCACCTGTGGTATCCAGTTTTCTCAACACCATTTATTAAGGAGGTGATCTTTTCTCCATTGTAGAGACGTGGGTCATTTATGTTACATTGACTCTCTTGTCAAAAAGTGATTGACCATACAAGTCTGGATTTAGTTATGGACTCTCTTTTCTATTCCATTTATCTGTATGTCTGTTTTTATGCCAATACCATACTGTTTTGATTACTCTAGTTTTGTAATATAGTTTGAAATGGAAGCACGATACTTCCAGCTGTGTTCTTTCTCAAGATTACCTCGGCTTTATGGCATCTTTTGTGGTCCATGTGAATTTTAGGATTGTTTTCTTCTATACCTATGAAAAATGCCATTAGAATTTTGATAGGGATTGTATCAGAACTGTAGATTGCTTTAGGAAATACAAACATTTTAACAATATTAATTTGTGCAATCTATGAACATAAAATATATATTTATTGGTGTCTTGTTCAATTTCTTTCATCAACATCTTACAGTTTTTTAGTATACAGCCCTTTTGCTTAAGTGTATTCCTAAGTATTTTATTGTTTTCGACGTTATTGTAAATGGTGTTCTTTTCGTCATTTCTCTTTTCATAGTTCATTGTTAGTGTATAGAAATGTAGCAAACTTTTCTTTGCTGATTTTGTATCCTGCAACTTTACTGAATTTATTAGTTCTAACAGTATTTTGATGGAATCATTAGGGTTTTCTATATATAATATCATGCCATCTGCAAACAGAGATAATTTTACCCTTTCCTTTCAGATATGGGTGCCCTTTAATTCTTTTTCTTGCCTAACTGCTCTGGCTAAGACTTCTAGTACTGTGTTAAATAAAAGCGGTGAGAATGGGCACCCTTTCATTGTTTCTGATCGTAGAGGAAAAGCTTTCAGCTTTTCAACATTGAGGATATTAGCTGTTGTATGTGACCTTTATTATGTTGAGGTACATTCTTTCTACACTCAGTATGCTGAATATCATGACAATTTTTTGAATTTTGTCAAATATTTTTTTCTGCACCAACTGAGATGATATAAAGTCATATGGCTTTTATCCTTCATTTTGTTAATGAGGTGTATCACATTGATTGACTTGTGAATATTGAACAATTCTTGCACTCCTGGAATAAATCCCATTTGGTTACAGTGTAGGATCCTTTTGATGTAGTGTAGAATTTGGTTTGCTAATATTTTGATGAGGATTTTTGCATCTCCATTTGTCAGGTATATTGCCTGCATTTTTCTTTTTTTTTTTAATTTTTTTTTTAACGTTTATTTATTTTGGGGACAGAGAGAGACAGAGCATGAACGGGGGAGGGGCAGAGAGAAGGGGAGACACAGAATCGGAAACAGGCTCCAGGCTCCGAGCCATCAGCCCAGAGCCTGACGCGGGGTTCGAACTCACAGACCACGAGATCGTGACCTGGCTGAAGTCGGACGCCCAACCGACTGCGCCACCCAGGCGCCCCCATTTTTCTTTTTTTATAGTGTCCTTCTCTGGTTTTGGTATCAGGATAATGCTGGCCTTATAAAATGAGTTTGGAAGTGCTCCCTGCTCCTCAATTTTTGGGGAGAGGTTGAGAAGGTTTGGCATTAATTCTTCTTTAAACTTTTAAAAAATGTTTATTTTTGAGAGAGAAAGAGAGACAGAGTGTGAGTGGGGGAGGCGCAGAGAGAGAGGAACACACAGAATCCGAAGCAGGCTCCACGCTCTGAGCTGTCGGCACGGAGCCTGACATGGGACTTGAACCCATGAACTGCAAGATCATTACCTGAGCCAAAGTCAACACTTAACCAACTGAGCTATACCAGTGCCCCTACATTAATTCTTCTTTAAATGTTTGGGAGAATTCACCAGTGAAGCCATCTGGTCCTGCACATATCTTTCTTGGGAGACTTTTGATTATTGATTCAATTACTGATTCAATTACTAGGGATTGGCCCATCCAGATTTTCTATTTCTTCATGATTCAAACTTAGTATGCTGTATGTTTCTAGGAATGTATCTATTTTTTTCCACATTACCTAATTGGCTGGAATATAATTGTTCATAGTAGTTTCTTATGACTCTTAATATTTCTATCAGTTGTAGTGTTTCCCCTTTTATTTATGATTTTATTTATGTGGGTCACCTCTCTTTTTTTCTTCTAAGTCTAAAGATTTGTCAATTTTGGTCGCTAAAAAAATCACTCTTACTTTCATTGATGCTTTCTACTGTCTTTTTAACTTCTATTTCATTTATTTCTGCTCTTACCATTGTTATTTCCTTCCTTCTAGAATAATCTCTGTTTTGATTATCTCAAAGCCAGCTGATTTAGGACCTTAACTATATCTTCAAAATTCTTTCACATTTATGATATAATATAATCTAACCAAGTGAGTGATTATTCCATCATATTCATAGATCTGCCCACATATAAGGGAAGGGAAGAACATAGAGTATATACATCATAAGCTGGGAAACTTGGGGACCATCTTAGAATTTTACCTATAACAATAGACTTTCTCCTTTTATGGGTTAATGGAATGATTTTTTACCTCCCTAATGTCTTCTTAAAAGACTTATTTAAGGGGCCTAAAAAATCATTTTTCTTTTCCTCAGTTATTTTCCACACATTTCAGTCATGTTAAACAGAATATGTGCTAGACTGACTGTACCCTGCAGTAAATTTTACTTTGTTTTTTCTAGTAGGGATTAGCTATGACCATATTACCAAAGTCATTTTCTAGTCATGTCAGGCATGCACTAATACATGTATTTGAAATGATTTATAGGGTTCAAGCAAATATAAATCAAAATCAAGAACCAAAAACTTAAATTAAAAACCTCCTAATATGTTCAACGGATCAAATAGCTTTTAATTCCACTGATGAGGTACATTTGTCATTTGTGCATCAAACGCAAACATATACATACATTTTCCTAAGGATTGGGTTGGGGAGATATTCAATAAAATGTGTTTAAAGATTTAGAAGCTGATGCTGTTTGAAAAGTTGTTCGAATCTTTGGTGGTATCTATTCTTCGCCGGATAGAAGCCTGGCCACATAATATAGGCCAGGGTTAAAGCTCTACTGTTCTGACATCAATGAGAATCTTGTGGAGACAGTTTCACCCAAAGGCAATGGAGCAAAATGAAATAATGCACTTCCTTGAGTGTTTCTTTGTGTCTTTCTTGTTGCTGTGGAAGGGATCTATGTTGTAGGGGTAATTACGTGTTCCAAAAGAACACAAAGGAGTAGAACAGGCCTGAGTGATGTGAGAGAGCTTTGGTGTACAAGGCAGACAATTAAATATATTGGTGGGGCATTACATAGTTTCTAATAGCTAACCCTCAGAATACTAAAGCGAAAGGAGAAAGAAGAGAAGAGATTGGCGCTTGCGGATTACTTGCATGAAGAGGTAGAACAAGACTGGAGTCACAAGTGTGTTCTATGTTTCATCCACTGGAGGCAGGGCTCTTCTTTTGGTGCAACCATTCCTCATGGTTATTACATCTGTGCATATTTCCTTAAGTGAATGGGTTTTATAGACACTTTTTTTTTTCCTGGCTGTGCTTACTTGAATTTTGTATCAGGGAATCAGGCTTGAAAGAATATAAGGTGGTATGTATCTTTTGTAGTCATCTCTTATTTTTGGATATTTTGTTTTGCATTTTCAGTCTTTTTTTTCTCTTTTCTTCTCAGTTTTAGAGATTTTTATTGAGATATCCTCAAGCTTAGAGATTCAGTCCTCTGCCATGTCTAGTCTACTAATGAGTTCATTAAAGGCATTCTTCATTTCTGATGCAATGTTTTTAATCTCTAGTAATTTAAAAAAACCTGTTTCTTTGGATCTCCACCTGTATCATGACATTATCCATCTGTTCTTGCATGTTGTCTACTTTTTCCATTGATACCCTTAGCATATCAATCATAATTTTTTTAATTCCTTGTCTAATAATTCCAACATTCCTGCCCTATCAGACTCTGGTTATGATGCTTGTTCTATCCCTTCAAACTGTAATTTTTGCCTTTTAGTGTGTCTTATAATTTTCTTGTGAAAAGGTGGGCATTATGTACTGAGAAAAGGGATTTGTGTTGAATAGGCCTGTTGTGATGTAAGGTTTGCAGGGAAAGGATGTGTTCTATAGTCTGGTGGTTAGGTCTCAGTCTTTTAGTAAGCCTGTGAGGCTGAAAGGTAAATTTCGTTGGTGCGTCTCGGAATTTTTCCTTCTTTACACGGGACCAGTTGGCTAGCGAGTGCTGGAGTTGTAGATTTCCCCTCCCCTATGTAGGTTAGGCTCTGATAAGTCATAGTATATTAACCCCTGGTAAAATAGCTTCTCCTGAAAGCTGGAGAAACTTATCCTACCTAAGAAAACTAGAATGGTCAGGCAAACATCAAAATCGTTCTTTTTCCTCTCCTCTGACACACATACAAGAAAATTTTCCTCTGATACTCACTGTTCCTGTAAGTAAAATTCACAGAAGTCTCGAGGCTCTCCAATGACTAGTTTTTAACTTTTAGATTTGTCCTGGAGTTTTTAATTTTTAGATTTGTCCGCACTAAACCTCTAGCAATTCATCAACTACAGTTCAGATTTTTCTACTCCAGTACTGATGCCTACAGAGGTGCCTGCTTGTGGGTTTCTACTGCAGTAAGTCTGATTCTCTATATTTACCTGACTGTCTCTCTAGTTCTGAGGATAGCAGTTTTTTCCCTGTGACTCACCTTTTTGGATCTAAGAAGAGTTACTGATTTTGGGGGGTTTTGGATATTTTTTTGTCTGTTTGTTTGTTTGTTGTATTCAGCTTTTTATTTGTTAAGATTCAGTGGTGGCTTTTAAACTCCTAATATGCTGGACCTAAAACTGAAGTTTCCAAATATACTTTTTAATCAAACATAGTAATTCTTGATCCAGTGTTGCCTTGATGCCCAAAGTTTATTATTAATTTTATACGGTGTCTACAAAAAATTTAAACATACTCTGATTCAAAATTTGTTTGATGTTCACAAACTGATTTATAAAAACTTTTATTTTATATTTATTATACTCTGGCTAAAATACTATATGGTATGTTATTTTTTTAAGGGGAACAAATGCCAGATGCCTATTTTTATTAGCGAGGCTGTTGATGTATGTGCACATCAAAATACTTCTTAGTTTTTAATCTACATTTCCAGAGAACAATTCATATTCTGCCACCTTCTCTCTTACAAGGAGACAGACTTGGCCAACTGATATATTATATTGCTCTTCGATTAGAGCCAGTTTTCTGTCTTAAATACATTTCTGTAACGTGTCATTTATGGTTAAAATATTCAAGAGCTATCATTTTCTTATAGAAAGTATTTACCAAGTGCTTCCAGCCTTTATTATTGATTCATGCAAAATTCATAGAGTAAAGAATGTTTTTTTCAACTACAGTTTTCCAATAAAGAGAAACTATAAATAAGGCCCAGGAATGAAATTCCATTTCCCTGCATAAATGCTACAATGCGGTATGTAAATAGATAACTTTTAAAGATGATCAAATCTAGAAACTTAAAATAGAACTTGGAGGACGTCTACCCAACTTCTCACACAAATTAAGAATCTTTTCAATAATACCCCTGGCAAATAATCATATTATAGTTTCCTGGTAAAACACTGAGAAGCTTTTTTATATACACAATGGATTTTATTCCACAACATTTAAATGTGTCATTAACAGACTGTTATGGTCGAACACTGTATATGGGTGGTAGGTGAAAGAAGGGAGGGATAAACAGACTCAAAACTACAACTCCTGTCTCCAGACTCCTTGCCAGGTCTTCTTACCACAAATCCAGAATGATAGCAACCAGACAGCCTAGAGAAGGCAGAATCCTGGCTCAGGGAACATAGCAGGGAAATATTTTTGGCATTAGTTCACGCTCCTCTTACAGAAAAAAAAATGCATTTCTTCTAAAAATAGATAAAACTAAAATGTATATCTCAACTTAGAGGTAAGTCTGGTATTCTGCCTAGAAAATGGCCTCAATCAAGGCAGCATGACACTACAAAGAAAATCACTCAGTATGTCATCTCAGTGCCACTTAGAGTTCTCAAGAAGCCTCTAAACAAAGCTCTACAACAATTCTATTTTATTGTCTAAGAAAGAGGATCTTACAAATTTTTTATTCACTATCTCATGTATTAATTTGACTCAGCTATCTCAGTGTTAGTTATATAATACATTTTAAAATCCTAGCCTGATTATTCTCACTTTGTTCATGTCTCCTAGCCTATCTCTTCACTTATATGCATGCAAAAATTTTATTAACGCAATATTTTAACGGGTCTATTTTGTGTAGGGTAATGGACATTCCATGTAATAAACCTGAATTTGATATTAGCATATGCAAAATATTTTTGAAGATTAAATCTGTTATGCAAAATAATATAATTCACTCCAAAGTTAAAAGCATGCTACCTTAGTCACCGTTTTGTTGTGTTCATTAATGTACTCTACAAATATTTATTGTGTACCCGATATATTTCAGCCTCTGTTTTAAGTTTTGCTGATACAGTTCTGAACAGAAGAATTAAAACTCAATCTTACATTCTTGTTTTGGGAGACACTGGCAACAAACAAGTTAAATTAAGAAAATATGTAGTATGTAAGATGGTATTGACTGAAATAGGGTGGAGCACATGTGGAGGTGCAATTTTAAATGAAAATGTGACCTTTAAGTAAAAACCTGAAGGAGGTGGGAAAGTGAGCTTTGTGGACACTCGTGAAGAAAACATTCCAAACAAAGGGAAACGCAAGTGTGAAGGCCCTGGGGCAAGAACACACCTGGAGTATTCACAGAAAATCCATGAGGCCAGTGTGGCTGGAGGAGACTGAGAAATACTATATGGACAGAAGTCAGAGCAGCCATACCCTAGAGACCGAGGTCAAAATAAGAGGTTATTAGAGAGTTTTGAGTGGAGGGGTAAAATGATTTCACTTATATTTTAACAAGTTCACCAGAGGCATTGTGCAAAATAAGGGGCAAGGGAAAAAGAAAGACTACTTGGAAGGCTATCATATAATGATCTAGCTGAAAGATGATGGCAGATTGGATCAGGTCAATAGCACTGCATGTATCTTAAAAAAGATCGATCCTACAGGATGTGCTGTTGAAGTGAATGGGAAATATGAGAGTTAAAGTTTGATTCCATGCTTTCTTGGCTTCATCAACTGGAAGGATGGAGTGGCCATTAACTGAGATGGGAAAGATTGATTATAGGAGGGGCAGGTTTAGACATTAAGTTTGAGATGTCAATTAGATGTCCAAGGAAGATATACACTAGGAAATGGGTAATATAAATAAGTTTGATGTTCAAAGGAGTTTCAGACAAGATGCATACATTTGGACATCGTTGGTTATAGGAGGGATTTTGGTCAATGAGACTAGATGAAGCTGTAAAAGGAAAACAGAGAGAGAGAGAAGTTCAAAGACTGAGTGTCAATCACTCCACTATTTAGTGGTTGAAAAATGAGAAGGAGCTAGCAAAAGGGATTGAGGAGAGAAAGTTCTGGAAGCCAAAAACAGTTTCTTAAGAAAGGAAGGATCAGTTATGTCAAAAGCTGCTAATATGTCAACCGTGTTGAAGATTGAGAGATGGCACTGGCTTTAACTACATAGAGATCACTGGTGACAAAAGTAGCTCTAGTGGAGTGGTGGAGATAAAAGCTAGTTGGAACGGTCTAGAAAGAATAAAAGGAGAAAAATCAGAGCCTGCGGGTAGAAAAACTTTTTGAAGAGTCTTGACATGAAGGAAAACAAAAAAGAAAGGACTACCAAATTTTCTTTTTTTTTCTTTTTCAATGGGTGAAATAAGATGGATTTTCCTCTATTTGTGGGCATTAGAGAATTCATTTTTTTAAAGGCAATTTATTGGAGAGTCTATGTGCCAAATAGAAACACAAGATAATATAATCTTTGAAAGCCTATTTTTAGGCCAGGGAAGCATTAGTTTTTAGGACTAATGGTTGGTGTAATTGCAAGAACAGTACTTTATTGTCCATAAACACAAAATGATCTTCTTTCAAACACACTCAGCTGCTTCTTTCTATGTTTACAAAATACTAGAAACAAAACCCAAATCCTTAAATGAATCTTAAGAGACAAAAATATTGACACTAGTGTTTTAAGTACAAGATAAAGTCCAAGGATATTGAAATTCCCTCACATTTATGTATGTTTTGTATAAGTCACTCTGGGGGGAAAAATACAAGCGAAATCTCAGTTAAATAAATGTTTTCATTTTTGGAAGTTTTCACAAAACTTAAAAGGATAACCTATTTTGGGTATATATTTTAATGAAATAAAATCTTCTCTGGGAAAAGAATCTGAAGAATCTCATGGTATTATTATGGAAATTAAATAATACTTTTGATAACAAGCAAAGGAGAGAAAAGTAATAACTAAGTAATACCACCTATAGCTGTTACTAAATCCTAGCCAAAAAATGTTAACTAAAAGAATTCTTCTCACTGTGTGTGTCTGCAAGTTCAAAGACACTGACAATGTCAGGGAATATAGAACAACTTAATATTATAGATTAAAGAAGAAATCTTTTTAAATTGTTGACTTATACTATTGAAAATATTAAAATAATTAGATATAGCCACATACATTTTGGTTAGAATTTTTCCATCCTTTATTTTCTAACACACACACACGCGCGCGTGCGCACATGCTCGCGCACGCACATGCACGGAGTTAAAACAAAATCTCCCAAAAGCAATAATTTTAGCTACGAATGTAGACTAGACAAGAAATGGAATAAAGCACATTTATCCCAACACTAAAGAGGGAATTTTTATTGTGAAAAAAAGATTAAGATGGAAAAAAAAAGAAATTACCAAGTGTTCAATGAACTGGAGGCTGTACTAAAATAGCATGCATTTTGTTGAGGAGGGAAAGTCACTCATAACTCAACATGAGCAATTACAATCTATTTCTTGTTTTTATCTCCTTTGAAATAAAATACACTCTATATGTTCTCAACATGTGGGGAATGATACTCTGTCAATAGAGAATAATATGACAATGGAAGCAGCATAATTATGCATGGAGGAAAATGGCAAAATTCTAATCATGGTATATCTTGCACTACCAGATTTTCCACACTATTTTTTTCAGAATATAAAAGACATTGAAGGAGAGTACAAATGTAAAATTAAATAGTGTAGAAAGGTTCAATTCCTTTAGAATTGGTATGCTACAGAATAAGTCTGGTTTATGAAACAGGAAGTCTCTATCATTGAAATTTCTGTCAACTTTACTTATTTCACAAGTTATAGAAAGTTTCTAGGTACAAATGATCATTTTGAATACCTGTACATATGACTTTGACACTTCAGATGTTCACCTTTATGATAAAAATATCAATAATTTTGGCAAAATGGAGAACCATCTCTGGATAATTTTAGAAGAAAAAACACAATTTCTGTAGAAGGTAAGGTCTTAGTGTCCTTTAGTAAGCTTAACAAGGTGTGGATGGAAGTAGGATTTAAGTCACTATATTGGATTAGCAAAATAATACCGTTATATCTCTATATAAAATATATGTTAATATTATGGGAGTAAGCTCAAAAATAAAAGTTAACTTAAAATAGTATACGTTTCTGTTAATAAAAGTAACGCTCATTGTAGAGTGCATGAAAACTGTTGACACAAGACAAAATAAAAATCATGTATAATGAACACTCATGAGTAACATTTAACATTCGATATATGCACTTGAAGACATTTTCTATTCATGTCATATCAACTAAATTAAGATCATATTGTAATATATAATATTGTTTTGCATCCCACTATTTGAATAATGCTTTGCAATGAACACTTGCCTTTATTTAATATTATTTGGAAGAGATCATGTACATAAACAATAATGTATTTAACAACTCCTTCATTGTTGTATATTTGGATGTTTCCTTTTTTGGTATCCTAAATGGGGCTGAGATTAATATACATATGTTAAAGTTTTAGTTTGAACTTAGTGACTTTATAATTATATTCATTCAGTTACTGCATATCTATACACAACTCACCAGTGATGGAATGAATGATTAAATATTTAATTAACTTTATTATGCCTAACACAACTCCAAATATTTTATGAGTATGTATTAGAGTATTATGAGTATTAGAGCTTTTAGATGAAAAAGTAATTAAAAATGAGAAATGAAAAAGGAAACAGAGGCAGAGGAAGACAAATGGCTGAATACATGGCATAAGATCCCATACAGTAGTTAAGAGACTGTAAGTCTCAGTGTTTGGAGTTTCCGAATAGCCAAGCCAGAAAGGGAAATAAACTGTAATTCCCAATACCTGTGAGTACGAATTCTTAGGATTAAAATAATAATGCCATAGTTCACTTTTTCTAGCTACTATGACTTGAGGAAACGTTCTTCCCTGGATTTTCGGGAAGACAAGTCAGGTTGCTGAAGTGGATTTCGTCTCCAACGACATCCCTGTAATTTATTCCGACACAGCTATTTATTATAGTCTCTCCATGTAGACCAAGTGCCTAATGGCAAGATTAAATAACCTTCAAAAACACATTAATGGGTCCTTATTTGTAACATAAATTTCCATTTGAAAAATTCTATAAAATAGTGACCACTTGGCTGAGTGAAAACTAACATGTGTATATATTTTCATTTTGAATTTAACCACGTTTAGCTTCAAAAAGCCATAGAACTAAAATATTTTGATCCCCTTTTTGATGGGAGGGGAGGGAATATTCTGACATATTCCTGGCATATTCTGGCATAGAAGCAGTTGCTATAGCAGAGATTTACAGTAGATCATCCTATTTCCAAAGGAGTGACTTTGTTTCTAGATTACATACTTTACCTAATTCCAAATAGAATATGAGTTGGCTTACAGTCAAAAGCAAAAGTGCATAGAACCACTGACACTGAAATAAAATCAGAGTCATTAAATTATGTTATGCGAACTGGGAGTACATACTTATACCAAAAAACTAGGCTGAGGGGAGCTACTACATTAAAATCCTTGGCAATAGATGTGACATAAATCTAATTAAATAATAATGGAAAATAGTTCAACTCATCTGGAAAAATAGACACTTTGTTACCATAGAATTTAAACTTAACCTTTAATTAAATATCAGCACCAGGCTTCCAGGTAAAAATGATAGATTTCTCCCTCCTTCAATATGTAATGAAATGAGTAAGAAATAAAAAGAAAAAGAAAAAGATTCATTTATCAATCTACGAACAAGGAAAGGGCACAAATGTAGTGTGGACTTTAACCACAACCCTACTTTATATTAAAGGTACCAGGAATTGATTAAATATTGACAATTCTCACAAATACTACCAATTTTATTTTATTTTATCTTTTAATTTGAATGATGGAGGGGCACCTGGGTGGCTCAGTCGGTTAAGCGTCCGACTTCGGCTCAGGTCATGATCTCACAGTCCGTGAGTTCGAGCCCCGCGTCGGACTCTGTGCTGACAGCTCAGAGCCTGGAGCCCGTTTCGGATTCTGTGTCTCCCTCTCTCTCTCTGCCCTCCCCTATTCATGCTCTGTCTCTGTCTCAAAAATAAATAAACGTTAAAAATTTTTTTTTTTTAATTTGAATGATGGAGAACAGTAAGTGGGAGTAGAGTGAGTAAGTGAAAACAGGTCTTAGTGAACAACACATTGATTCCAGGTATCCTCCATAAACTGAAAAAAATGATCTAAAATTCTGAGGTGAGTACACCCCCCTTCTCCAAATTCCTACCAGCTCCACTGTGAAAGTAGGACTCCTGGTCTTTACCAGGTAAAGGAAACGTTTGTACAGGAGTACTGAAATTCTCAAAAGAGCCCTTTCTCCCTAACAAAGACTGCATGCAGCTCTAGTTGATGTCTCCTAAACAGGCAACAGAACAAACCTGAAGCCCCAAAATGTAATTTGGCCAGAAACACAGACATGCCAGAGTCAATGTGGGAAGGAGAGTTAAGAAGTCATCCACAATATTTTAGGAGAAATGAACTCTCTAGATCCAGTGAGATTAAATGAAATGGTCTCACAGGCATCCCAAAACACTACACCACCCTTCTCAGAAAGAAATATAACATATGAAAGACAGAGCAGTTTGGAAAAATATGTTAGCTCCAAAACAGAGAAAATATTCCTACTAGTGTTTTACATCATAGGAGAAATTAATGAGAATAAGGATTTAATATATAAACAAACTCAAACACAAGATGATACAACAGAGTGAGATAAAAAAAAAAGAGTCAACAAAATGAATTGAGGGTCGAAATAATACTATTACAGAAGTAAAAGAAAATCAGAAATAAAGTAGAGAATAAATATGCTTTATAATTGAGATAATAACATAATAACACAGAAGAATGACGAGATAATTACAGTGACTGCAGACAAAAAGACTACGCAATCACAGCAATTTGAAGGGAAAAAATAGACACTGAGGCAAGGCAAAAAAGAACTAACATGAAGATAACTGGTGCTCTTAAGAGAATCCAACCAATTGAACAGGAAAATGATTTATTAACAAAAATCCTTGAGTTGAAAGGATGTCTAAATTAACAGATTAACAAAACCCACCTACATCTCAGAAAAGAAGGTTCAGAATGATTCCAAAGAACTGGTATAGTTTGATGACCTGAGATTGAAAACTAACAAGGGACAAGAAAGCAAAATTCTAAATTGCAGTTGTCTGGAGGTAGTTAACAGGCAGATAAAGAATAACTGCCCCAAGTCATCCTATGTATAAGATCTGGACTAGGATTCTATGAACCCAGAATGCTTTGAGAGTATCCCAAAGGCTGTGGGATGTTTAGACAATGGTGATCCAACAGATAGTTTTCAGAATCACAGTGAAAATGCATGACAGAGATACTGTGGGTTGGCTCTTTCAAATTCCTTTACATCTTCCTTCTATTTTGAAAAGTTGGACAGCTATAAAACAATATTCCAGAGGAATTCTGCTCCTATCATATCCAAATAACTGGTGCTCGACTTATTTTCTTGTGATACACCAACTGAAAACTGAAAACAATGCATAAAACAGCAGTTTTCAGACATTGGACAAGAGGTAGTGCAAGACTGATACCCGAGGGAAAGGGTAACAAAGGAAGTGAGTCCTACAATCCTCCTGGTTTTCTATCTGGAGGCAACTTCCAGACTACAGTGCAGGAAGGGGTTCCCTAAATAAGTACAATCACAAAATAAGCACAATCTTTTCCTTCAGCTACAAGAAGTGATCTCTAAGAAATCTGATTCCTCTGAGCTTCAATTTCCTGACAAATATAATACCCTTGTTTAGAACTGTTGCAAAAATTACACTGTATTAGACAGATGTATATTGATATACTCCCAAGTCCTGATAAGTGCCCAATAAATCTTAACTGTTATTATTACTAATTAGATATCTCACAGTATTTTTATTTATAGTGAGATTACCACATTGAATTGAAGAAAATCTAGAATTTCATGAAACACAGAGTACTTATCACAAGACTATAAAATTTCAAAATCCACCTAATGGCAAATCATAAACGGAACTTTTAACAATTAGACTTTTCACGGGATAGAAGAAAATGGAAATATTAAAAAATGTTTGCAATTGTGTTGCACAATTTATGAGCTTAATAATGAGGGTGTTTACTTGCAAATGGAGCCTAACCAAAAAAAAAAAAAATTCATACTACATCTTGAAAATAAACTGCATGATTTGGAACAAAACCCAGCAGCTGTGAGTCACAACTTGTAACTGAAAACACCAGAGTTGAGGCGCTGGAGGAAGATCTGTACATGAAGATTCCTTAGAGACACCATTCCTCTTAATTAGCCCAAGAAGTGAAGGAAGGTCTTTTACATATTACTCTCAGGTGTTTGATAATGCTTCCTAGACTGAAGAACCTAATCATAGGAAAACTTTTATCTTCTAGGTAAGATCATTATCCTTTACAAATGGGTTGCCTGAGAGCAATAATTCAACATTTAATTGTGTTTTCCTTATTTCTCCTAAGAGATAAATCCAGGAAAATATGAATTGCATTGTTGTTGAAGTTTCAGCAGACCTTAGTATCAGAATAATGTTCCCAAATGGCATCTTTCCTATTATTAGTCAACAATATGAGCTTTGAGTATTTGAGTACAGTGTTTATAGGACAAGGTGCCATAAGGTAGTACAGCTTTAACTCTGGACTCCCCTGTGAGGTTTTCCCAGTTTTGAAGTAGTTTTGCTCTCTGGAAGCAGCAGAGTATCTGCATACACATATTCTGCTATAGCGAACATGACCCCCAAACGACCACAGTTGTAAATTGCAAAATGGCTCTAATCTTCCACCCCTTCCTGTGTCTACGTTCATGCTGTTTGCCAAATAGCCTTGTAGGGTCCTTCCACTCTGACTCTGGGGTCAGACAAGGCACTTGCTCAGACAAACAGGCTAGAAGTCACTTGTCCAGTTGGGCTTGCTCTCTTGCTCTCTACCATCCATGAGAAGGCCATGCTGGAAGATGAGGTACACGTAAAAGAGATGACATATCCCGGTCAAGGCCATTCAAGATCACCCCAAATCCAGTCCACCCCTCACATGTGGGAAAGCGTAGGCACTAGCCAAGACCAGAAAATCCTCCCAGCTAACCTAGAGATGTGTGGCCTAAATAAATGCTTTTGTCTTAAGCCACTGATTTTTGGAAAAGTGGTATATCCAACATTTAGAGTGGCTTGCTTTCATCAAACTGAATCTCTGTCAACTGAATAAGAAATACATGCAATTTCCTTGGGGTCTTTTCCATCTTCAGAAACCACATTCCTGCACGCTAGCTTATTTACTTAGGTACTGGTTATAACTCAGAAACTCTGCAATAAATGATTTAGCAGAAAAAATACATACTTCCTCTTCTATGTATCTCCAGCTTGATTTAAAAATGTTTCTATTGGCCTAAGGAAATCTTTTCAAATGGGGCTAAAAAATAAGTTGGATTATATTTGAAGAGAGAAGGGTAAAGTAAAGCTGAGTGATCTCAACAAATAATCATCAAAAACCGTAAAGAGTAAATTGGATGTCAAAAACAATTATGTGGGTTTTGGCATTAATTGAAAGACTTTTATATCTAAGAGAGAGTACTTTCTCATTTATAATATGAAATTGAGTCTCCATTTCCAAAAATCTTGGGTAATTAATAAATATGCCTAAGCAACCCATAGAAATTTTGTGAATTTAAAAAATAATATCTCAAAATTAAATGCTTAGTGGAAGCATGGTGAGTGTGCACTGGCCTATAATTTATATAATTTTAATACTTGATCTCAGAGTACTTAAGAGTTTATTTTAAAAATATTTTTGGGTAGTTGTGTTTCAAAGATAAGTCTGGATGTTATGCTCAGCATTAAAGTTAGAATATGTTTTTTTTAGCAAGTAAGAGACACAAAATGTTTCTTAGAATTTGCATTCATGTCCTACATATAAAGGTTAATTTTATTCACTTTGATAGGCAATTATGTTTCTCAAGTTTTTAGAAGTCTTATTAATTTTCATTTCCTTATAATTGCTTTCTTTTATCTCTAGTATGGAAGTGCTAAAATTTTATCATCTTGATTTATAAATCACATAGCAATATAGCTAATGCATGTCCAGTGTCATTGAAGATTCATACAAGAGAAAAAATGTTTTTCTCTGGAGGTCTGATCATAAGTTAATTAATATAAGTAAGTAGTGAAACCCATAACCTTATATCACAGCTCTTCAAGCTTACTTATTTGTTCATAATCATACTTATCCTTGCCTTTCTCTCCTTTTATTGTTAAAAAAAATACTCCTAATACCTCCTTTGCCCCTCCATCATGGTGTGTGTGGTTGAATGTTCCTCACCATGTCTTCTCATAAGACTTTCAGGATCAAGTGATCACTGGCCAAGAAACAAAGGCAGAATCATCCCATTCCCCAGTGGATTCAGATGAAAACTGGTAATAAAATCAGGTACAATCCAAGAGGAGGCATCGGAGAAGAACCAGGATGGGTCTATAAGGGATGGCACATGAGATGGCACACATATTTATGTAGCATTAAGGCCACATGTTTGTATCCTATCACTCTGTAAACATCACTACTACCTAAGCAATAGACATGTTTTATCAGGGAAATGTTTTTTCTCTGATACTATACTTCTGTACCATAGGTTGGTTCAGTAATAGATATATGAGAACTTAAAAAAAATACTCCTAATATATGTTTCAACACTACAAATCCACAAATTCTCAATTATTATCCATTAGTTTTCATAATCCCACATTTTTAACTACAACTCTTTTTTTTTTCAACGTTTATTTATTTTTGGGACAGAGAGAGAGACAGAGCATGAACGGGCGAGGGGCAGAGAGAGAGGGAGACACAGAATCGGAAACAGGCTCCAGGCTCTGAGCCATCAGCCCAGAGCCCGATGCAGGGCTCGAACTCACGGACCGTGAGAACGTGACCTGGCTGAAGTCGGAGGCTTAACCGACTGCGCCACCCAGGCGCCCCTAACTACAACTCTTTAAATACAACAGAACTACATATCAAATAAAAGCATGTAACTAATATTTTAGAAAATCTACTCATTTTCTTGAGCACGTATATTGAAATAATCTGAGTCATGGAAAAATATATGTAAGAACATTGATCTAGAAGTCAAATTTTAATGTCATTATTTGCTAAATGATAATAAAATGTAAATGTACATCCCCAAGAAAAGGTACGTGTTAAGGAAAGCAATGCTCATTAAACTTAGTTCACCTGTAAACATTACTTATAACTAGCTTAACAGATAATACAATCAAAATCATTAGAATATGTTTGTTAGGTATAGGAGGCTTAAAGTTCATCAGAAATCTCACTTTTTAAAAAATGGATATGAAGGTAGCCATCTTTCTTTCATGCTTTAGAGAAGAATTTTCCTGAGAGAACTGTAAATTATAAAGTTTAAATCCCTGAATAGGGACCTACAAATACCCCAAAATTTAGGTTTCTCATTGATATATGACACTAACCACCACCTATCTGGAACAACATCACATATTGGGCAACTTATCTTTACAGCTCAAAGTGCAAGTTAGAGCAGATATATACGGTGGAGCATGTTCCATCCAAGAGAATGTATGCATTGATATACCTGGTCAACTTGTCTCATGATGTGACATACTTGGCAACTTGCTCTACCATTTTGGCCAATATAAACATACAAAGCCAGAGCTAATTATAGGTAAGTCTGCAACGTTTCTGAACCATGTATCTACATTCTCTGGGGGCTGCCATAAAAGAAGATTATCAAAGATTATTAAAGAGAAAATTAAAGTTGAACAGGAGGGAAGGTGGTCCACAAACACTCTGCTAATGATAGGAGGCAATCTCAGTTGTTAGAACTTATAGGAAAAAATCCCTTAAAAGAAAATTTAGTTTATATACAAATATGTACAGAAATGAGGTGTAATCATAAATTTGGTGCTTCAAACTGGTGTGTGGGGTGGCAAGGAGACAGGAATGGGCTATTCAGTAAGAGGTGTTAGGCCTACTGGGTTCCAGTGGAACGTAATTTGGAAAAATTAAATCTGGATCCAAACCTCCTGTTGTGTAGGTCTCAATTTATCAATAACCAGTGTTGTGGCTGGACCATCACTTGTTGGTTCTTATTATGAGTGTGGGATGCACACAGCAATAGCCGTCAGAAAACTTTGAAAGAGACAAGGTTTATTACTTATAGAAACTGGAAACTACACAGCATACCTGGGACCACACAGTGAGGTCGCAGGGGCTGAGGGGAAGAGCATGGGCCTGGGGTTCTGCTTTTACAGGGGTCCAGGGTACGGGCCTAGGGTTTCACAGGCTTACTCTGTGTTGGTGAATTTAAAACATAAAAAAAGTCAAATAGCAATAATATTTACAGAAATACTATAGGTGCTGCCCCAATATATTAATAACAAAAGTCATTAATAACATTAATAACAAAAGTCAATAAAGTAAGAAATGAATAAACAAAGGCTTCATATAAATTAAAATAAAAGGTCTCAAATTTAAAGATACTCAACTTCATTAATAACTAGAGAAATGTAAATAAAAACTATACCTCATCAAATTAGAGAGGATGAAAAAAATTGATGAAGCACTGTAGTGGAAAGACTATAGTAAATCATGGGTTCTCATACATTGTTAGTAAATGTGTAAACTGGTAACAGCATATACAACATAATTTGGCAATATTTTCAAAATTATAGATGTTCATACCCATTGGCACACCAATGCATTCGTAATCTGTTATGGAAATATGCATGCAGAGATGTGAAATAACCTACGTAGAGGCTATTCACTACATCTCATTGGTAATAGCAAAATGTTTATAACAAGATAGATGCATAGCAATAGGAGATTCATTAAGTACTTATAGATCTATACAATAGAACACTACTGATATAAAAGAATGAAGAAACTTTTATGTATTGATATGAAAGAACACTCAGACATGCATTTTCATGTAAAAAATGTAAGCTGAGAGTAACATCGGTGAAAATGGCAGAGTGGAGAACTCCAGGGGCCCATCCTCCCCTAGAAACACAGAAAAATCTGACAAAATGGTCAGAATCAACCTTATTGGAAATCTAGGACATTGTCAGAGATTAACCAGGTTAATGCTTCATCAGGAAATGCTTCTGTCAGAGTAACCAGGTTAATGCTTCATCAGGAAATCAATGTCTGAAGCACAGTAGACTTTTCTGGTGTTTTGACCTATCCCACCTCCTTCCCCAGCTTGGCAACCCACATTCCTGGTATTGGTTCTGGTTCTGGAGGGAGCAGAGAAGACCTGGTTCTCAAAAAATTGTGTTGGTCTATTTTGACCACCCTGGGAGCTCCCGGAAGGACTAGTGCAAAGGGCTTACTTTCCTGTTACTTAACTCGTAAGTCTCAGGACAGAGAGTCCACTATGCAAGGGAATTCCTCAAAAACACTGAAAGGAAAATACACTAGCTACTGCCACTTGAGGCAGAGGATATCATTTGGGGCAAATAATAAGATGTTGCAAAGTCTATCAAGAAAAGCTGTGGAATGAGATATTTGGGGGAATAAAGGCTTTGAATGCCTCCCCACATATACTAGGGAATCTAGAAGGCCACATGCATACAACAAAAGAGCACCAAAGATAGGTCTGGAACTTCTGTGTGGCAGGCAAAAATTTAAAATCATTAGGCTGTTTCATTACGGATTAGTAAAATGTCAGTGTCAGAGGTCCTTTTTTTTCCTGCTTATCCATTTCTTCAAAGAACCCTCCAACCTTACCTGAATGTCTTTGATATCTGTCTTTGCCATTAGACTGCAAACTCTAGCCATATCTCAGCTATAGAGCCACTGTCTAGAATAGTCATTAAATCATGGTTCACGTACACATTCATGCAAAATAGACAAAATCAGAAGCATTAAACATTGAATAAAATTATGGGTGTTGTTTCCCTGGTAAACCACCTCATTCAGTAGTCATGGGTGAAGAATCAAAGGGAGAAGGATTCATTTGTTACCTAACCCAACCCTTTAGTAGAGACCCAAGGGATATTCAGCTACCTTTGAAGGCAGTGTAGGATGTATAAGAGCCACAAATACAGAGAAATTAAACTGGACCACATAAAACCACATAAGCCTTGGAGTGTAAATAGAAGGCACTTTGTGATAATAAAAGGAGAGAAAAAATGTGTAGGTTTTTTTTTATTATCAAAATAAAACTAAAGGTACATCTGAACATTAAACAGAAGTTAGATTTTTTAAAAGGCAGATAGAAATTTAAATATTTTTCCCAAAGGCATATATTGTAGAAGACTTTAAAAGCTGAAATTATGGCTTTTAAGTGAAATCATGAGCAAAACCTTCAAGAAAGGGGAAGAATTAAGAAGAGCTTTGAGGAAATGTATGTTAAGAATTATAAATTGTTAATATAACTCATTGGTTCAGAGTCTCAAAGAACCAGGCTACAGAGTAGGAGAAAGTTTAAAATCAGTAGATTAGTGTTTTTCAGACATGGGAAATGGGCCTGCCATGCATCTCTTCCCAGGCTCTAGTCATGGATCTGAGGAAGAGATTCAAGCATTCGCCCTAGGAAGAAAGAAGACAGAGCTGAGGGACTGTGGAAAAAAATCTGCAAAGGATTGAGAAAAGAGAAAAGTAAAATATCAGGTGTCTAAGAAAAAACAGGGGAACCAAACATCATTCCTGTAGATTCAGAGGGAATAAAAAATTGACCTTTAAGAAATTTAAAACAATCTAGGTTGTCTTTAATGAATGAAATAAAGAGGGCCATTTCACAGGCATAAAATATTTCAGAAAATAATACTGCTTGCATGTTCTGTTTGGAAAGAAAGATATTAAAACTGCATTACAAATAACTGAAGACTCAAAGAAATGGAAAAATACTCCATGCTCATGGATTGGAAGAACAAATATTGTTAAAATGTCGATACTACCCAAAGCAATCTACATATCCAATGCAATCCCTATCAAAATAATACCAGTATTCTTCACAGAGCTAGAAAAAACAATTCTAAAATTTGTATGGAATGAGAAAAGACCCCAAACAGCCAAAGCAATGTTGAAAAAGAAAACCATATCTGGAGGCATCACAATTCTGGACGTCATGCTATATTACAAAGCTGTAACCAAGACAGTATGGTACTGGCACAAAAGCAGACACATAGATTTAAGGAACAGAGCCCAGAACCCAGAACCCAGAAATGGGCCCACAAATGTATGGCCAACTAATCTTTGGCAAAGCAGGATAGAATATCCAATGGAAGAGAGTCTCTTCAGCAAATGTTGCTGGGAAAACTGGACAGCAACATGCAGAAACACGAACCTGGACCACCTTCTTACACCACACACAAAAATAAATTCAAAATGGATGAAAGACCTAAAGATAAGACAGGAAGCCATCAAAATCCTAGAGGAGAAAACAGGCAACAACCTCTTTGACCTCAGCCACAGCAACTTCTTACTTGACATGTCTCTAGAGGCAAGGGAAACAAAAGCAAAAATGAACTATTGGGCCCCCATCAAGATGAAAAGCTTCTGCACGGCGAAGGAAACAATCAGCAAAACTAAATGGCAGCTGACAGAATGGGAGAAAATATTTGCAAATGGCCTATCAGATAAAGGGTTAGTATCCAGAATCTGTAAAAAACTTATCAAACTCAACACCCAAAAAACAAATCATCCAGTGAAGAAATGGGCAAAAGACATGAATAGACACTTTTCCAAAGAAGACATCCAGATGGCAAACAGACACATGAAAAGATGTTCAACATCCCCATCATCAGGGAAACACAAATCAAAATCACAGTGAGGTGCCACCTCACACCTGTCAGAATGGCTAAAATTAACAAGTCAGGCAACAACAGATGTTGGCAAGGATGTGGAGAAACTTCTGGTGGGAATGCAAACTGGTATAGCCACTCTGGAAAACAGTATGGAGGTTTTTCAAAAAATCGAAAATAGAACTACCCTACGACCCAGCAATTGCACTACTAGGTATTTATCCAAAGGATACAAAAACGCTGATCCGAAGGGGCACCTGCACCCCAATGTTTATAGCAGTACTACCGACAATAGCCAAAGTATGGAAAGAGCACAAATTTCCATCAACTGATGAATGGATACAGGAGTGGTATATACATACAATGGACTATTACTTGGCAATCAAAAAGAAAGAAATTTTGCCATTTGCAGCAATGTGGATGGAACTAGAGTATTATGCTAAGCAAAGTAAGTCAGTCAGAGAAAGACTAGTATCATATGATTTCACTCATATGTGGAATTTAAGAAACAAAACAGATGAACATAGGGGAAGAGAAAGAAAAATAAAAACAGAGAGGGAGGCAAACCATAGGAGACTCTTAAATACAGAGAACAAACTGAGGGTTGCTAGAGGGATGTTTGGTGGGGGATGGGCTGAATAGGTGATGGGCATTGAGGAGGGCACCTGTTGGGATGAGCACTAGGTGTTGTTATATGTAAGTGATGAGTCACTAAATTCTATTCCTGAAATCATTATTACACTATATGTTAACTAACTTGGATTAAAAAAACAAAACAAAAACCCTATATTCCAAATAACCGAGATGGGAAGATACCAAAACTACAACAAGCTTTGAATCTAGCATAGGAATCAGTGTAAAAAAATTATGAAAGTAAGTTCAAAATTGAATTCAAAGATTTTACTTAAAAGAAAGCATATGTGATAAAAATATGATTTAATCTCAAAACATCCAAACGCCAAATCATATTAAGACTCACTGAAAATCATATACATTTACATGTGCTATATAAATATAAACAAAATTTTCAACTAAAATAGAATAGGGAAATTGGCAAATAGAGTAAAAACAGCTCTTGCATATATGTATCTGAATTAATTATATTTTGCTTTTATTACTTCAAATCAGTAGGAAGATTAATAACTGTTCTTTAAATAGTGCTAGAAGGACTGATTAATAATTTTGAAAGAAAAAGTAAGCCATATTCTTACTTCATAACTTACACAGAAATATTTTACAGGTGAAAATACTGAAATGTTAAGAAAACATTCAGGTACTAACAGTAATGTATTGGAAATTTTACAATATTGGAGAATAGGAAACATTTCTAAAGTTGAAAATATGTTAGTTATTCAAAGATAAATGTTTAATTTCATTAATAGCAAATATATTTTTAAATTAAATCAATACAAAACACATCCATAGGAAACAAAAAAGACTGAAGAGAAAATTCACACAAATTGACATTCTCTCTCTCTTTTTCACACACACATGCACACACACACACACTCACGCACACACCACGCAAACTACACACAGTCAAACATAAAATTTTACTGACAAAGAAAGAAATGCCAATTATGAACCATGACACAACATAACCTTTACTCAAAACAAGGTCAAAATGTCTAAGTGCTGTTGGTAAGAATCTGGTAAAATGTGATTTTATGCCACTGGGAGGGAAAATTTGTGTACATTTTTCAAGGAACAAATGAACAACCTCCATAAAAATCTTTAGAACTGTGTAGACTCTTTGACAAGCAATTCTACCTTTAAGACTTTGTCCTAAGAAGGTCACTGTGAACATATGTAAAGATTATCATCAAGTATACTCATCACAGTCTACATACCTAAGAATATAGAAATGACATAATTAACGAATAATAAGAAATTTCTTTTTAAAAATTAAATCCATGCAAATCCATGCAATATCCATGCTGTATGGATATTAAAATTATATTGTAGAGAAAACCGCCAGAAGACTAGCAGAATGGAGTCTCTGGAGCCAAGCGCAGATGAGAGGCCCACGGAAGAGGGTAGGAAGGGCGGCGAGGGTGTGCGTGCTCCACGGACTGGCGGGAGGGAGCCGGGGCAGAGGGGTGGCCCGCCGGCCAAGCAGAGCTTCTGAGTCTGGCTGGCAAAAGCAGAGGGGCCAGACGGAGTGTGTTCTGACAGCAAGCGGGACTTAGCATCTGGGAGGTCATAAGTTAAAAGCTCTGCTCTGAGAACGGGAGGGCTGGAGGACAACGGGAGGGAGAGTTGTTGAGCCCCAGATGACAGAGCTCAGCTTGGCAGGGAACAAAGGCACTCGCCAGCGCCATCTCCCTCACCCATCCCCCAGCCAAAATCCCAAAGGGAACCAGTTCCTGCCAGGGAACTTGCTTGCACTGCGCAAACACCCAACGCTGTGCTTCTGCAGACCCACCCCTCCAGCAGCGGGTCTGACTCCCTCCCGCTGCCACAGGGCCCCTCCTGAAGTGGATCACCTAAGGAGAAGCGAGCTAAGCCTGCCCCTCCTGCCCCCCATGCACCTTGCCTACCCACCCCAGCTAATACGCCAGATCCCCAGCACCACAAGCCTGGCAGCGTGCAAGTAGCCTAGACAGGCCACACCACCACACAGTGAATCCCGCCCCTAGAAGAGGGGAAGAGAAGGCACACACCAGTCTGACTGTGGCCCCAGCGGTGGGCTGGGGGCAGACATCAGGTCTGACTGCGGCCCCGCCCACCAACTCCAGTTATACACCACAGCACAGGGGAAGTGCCCTGCAGGTCCGCACCACTCCAGGGACTATCCAAAATGACCAAACGGAAGAATTCCCCTCAAAAGAATCTCCAGGAAATAACAACAGCTAATGAACTGATCAAAAAAGATTTCAACAATATAACAGAAAGTGATTTTAGAATAATAGTCATAAAATTAATCACTGAGCTTGAAAACAGTATAGAGGACAGCAGAGAATCTCTTGCTACAGAGATCAAGGGACTAAGGAACAGTCAGGAGGAGCTGAAAAACGCTTTAAATGAGATGCAAAATAAAATGGAAACGACCACAGCTCGGATTGAAGAGGCAGAGGAGAGAATAGGTGAACTAGAAGATAAAGTTATGGAAAAAGAGGAAGCTGAGAAAAAGAGAGATAAAAAAAATCTAGGAGTATGAGGGGAAAATTAGAGAACTAAGTGATACACTAAAAAGAAATAATATACGCATAATTGGTATCCCAGAGGAGGAAGAGAGAGGGAAAGGTGCTGAAGGTGTACTTGAAGAAATCATAGCTGAGAACTTCCTGGACCTGGGGAAGGAAAAAGGCATTGAAATCCAAGAGGCACAGAGAACTCCCTTCAGACGTCACTTGAATCGATCTTCTGCACGACATATCATAGTGAAACTGGCAAAATACAAGGATAAAGAGAAAATTCTGAAAGCAGCAAGGGGTAAACGTGCCCTCACATATAAAGGGAGACCTATAAGACTCGTGACTGATCTCTCTTTTGAAACTTGGCAGGCCAGAAAGGATTGGCACGAGATCTTCAATGTGTTGAAGAAAAATATGCAGCCAAGAATCCTTTATCCAGCAAGTCTGTCATTTAGAATAGAAGGAGAGATAAAGGTCTTCCCAAACAAACAAACACTGAAGGAATTTGTCACCATGAAACCAGCCCTACAAGAGATCCTAAGGGGGATCCTGTGAGACAAAGTCCCAGAGAAATCGCTGCAAGCATAAAACATACAGACATCACAATGACTCTAAACCCGTATCTTTCTATAATAACACTGAATGTAAATGGATTAAATGCGCCAACCAAAAGACAAAGGGTATCAGAATGGATAAAAAAACAAGACCCATCTATTTGCTGTCTACAAGAGACTCATTTTAGACCTGAGGACACCTTTAGATTGAGAGTGAGGGGATGGAGAACTATTTATCATGCTACTGGAAGCCAAAAGAAAGCTGGAGTAGCCATACTTATATCAGACAAACTAGACTTTAAATTAAAGGCTGTAACAAGAGATGAAGGATATTATATATAATAATTACAGGGTCTATCCATCAGGAAGAGCTAACAATTATAAATGTCTATGCGCCGAATACGGGAGCCCCCAAATATATAAAACAATTACAAAAATAAGCAACCTTATTGATAAGAATGTGGTAATTGCAGGGAATTTTAACACCCCACTTACAACAATGGATAGATCATCTAGACACGCGGTCAATAAAGAAACAAGGGGCGGGGCGCCTGGGTGGCGCAGTCGGTTAAGCGTCCGACTTCAGCCAGGTCACGATCTCGCGGTCCGTGAGTTCAAGCCCCGCGTCAGGCTCTGGGCCGATGGCTCAGAGCCTGGAGCCTGTTTCCGATTTTGTGTCTCCCTCTCTCTCTGCCCCTCCCCCGTTCATGCTCTGTCTCTCTCTGTCCCAAAAATAAATTAAAAAAAAAAATAATAATAAAGAAACAAGGGCCCTGAATGACACATTGGATCAGATAGACCTGACAGATGTATTTAGAACTCTGCATCCCAAAGCAACAGAATATACTTTCTTCTCGAGTGCACATGGAACATTCTCCAAGATAGATCACATACTGGTTCACAAAACAGCCCTTCATAAATATACAAGAATTGAAATTATACCAAGCATACTTTCAGACCACAATGCTATGCAGCTTGAAATCAACCACAGGAAAAGTCTGGAAAACCTCCAAAAGGATGGGGGTTAAAGAACACCATGCTAAAGAATGAATGGGTCAACCAAGCAATTAGAGAAGAAATTAAAAATATATGGAAACAAACAAAAATGAAAATACAACAATCCAAACGCTTTGGGATGCAGCGAAGGCAGTCCTGAGAGGAAAATATATTGCAATCCAGGACTATCTCAAGAAACAAGAAAAACCCCAAATACAAAATCTAACAGCACACCTAAAGGAACTAGAAGCAGAACAACAAAGACACCCCAAACCCAGCAGAAGAAGAGAAATAATAAAGATCAGAGCAGAAATAAACAATATAGAATCTAAAAAAACTGTAGAGCAGATGAATGAAACCAAGAGTTGGTTTTTTGAAAAAATAAACAAAATTAACAAAACTCTAGCCAGGCTTCTCAAAAAGAAAAGGGAGATGACCCAAAGAGATAAAATCATGAATGAACATGGAATTATTACAACCAATCCCTCAGAGATACAAACAATTATCAGGGAATACTATGAAAAATTATATGCCAGCAAATTGGACAACCTGGAAGAAATGGACAAATTCCTAAACACCCACACCTTCCAAAACTCAATCAGGAGGAAGTAGAAAGCTTGAACATCCATAACCAGTAAAGAAATTGAATCGGTTATCAAAAATCTCTCAACAAATAAGAGTCCAGGACGAGATGGCTTCCCAGGGGAGTTCTACCAGACGTTTAAAGCAGAGATAATACCTATCCTTCTCAAGCTCTTCCAAGAAATAAAAAGGGAAGGAAAACTTCCAGACTCATTCTATGAAGCCAGTATTACTTTGATTCCTAAACCAGACAGAGACCCAGTAAAAAAAGAGAACTATAGGCCAATATCCCTGATGAATATGGATGCAAAAATTCTCAATAAGATACTAGCAAATCGAATTCAACAGCATATAGAAAGAATTATTCACTATGATCAAGTGGGATTCATTCCTGGGATGCAGGGCTGGTTCAACATTTGCCAATCAATCAACGTGATACATCACATTAATAAAAGAAAAGATAAGAAGCATATGATCCTGTCAATCGATGCAGAAAAGGCCTTTGACAAAATCCAGCACCCTTTCTTAATAAACAACCATGAGAAAGTCGGGATAGAAGGAACATACCTAAACATCATAAAAGCCATTTATGAAAAGCCCACAGCTACCATCATCCTCAACGGGGAAAAACTGAGAGCTTTTTCCCTGAGATCAGGAACACGACAGGGATGCCCACTCTCACCGCTGTTGTTGAACATAGTGTTGGAAGTTCTAGCATCAGCAATCAGACAACAAAAGGAAATCAAAGGCATCAAAATTGGCAAAGATGAAGTCAAGTTTTCACTTTTTGCAGATGACATGATAATATACATGGAAAATCCGATAGATTCCACCAAAAGTCTGCTAGAACTGATACATGAATTCAGCAAAGTTGCAGGATACAAAATCAATGTACAGAAATCAGTTGCATTCTTATACACTAACAATGAAGCAACAGAAAGACAAATAAAGAAATTGATCCCCTTCACAACTGCACCAAGAAGCATAAAATACCTAGGAATAAATCTAACCAAAGATGTAAAAGATCTGTATGCTGAAAACTATAGTAAGCTTATGAAGGTAATTGAAGAAGATTTAAAGAAATGGAAAGACATTCCCTGCTCATGGATTGGAAGAATAAATGTTGTCAAAATGTCAATACTACCCAAAGCTATCTACACATTCAATGCAATCCCAATCAAAATTGCACCAGCATTCTTCTCGAAACTAGAACAAGCAATCCTAAAATTCATATGGAACCACAAAAGGCCCCGAATAGCCAAAATAATTTTGAAGAAGACCAAAGCAGGAGGCATCACAATCCCAGACTTTAGCCTCTACTAGAAAGCTGTAATCATCAAGGCAGCATGGTATTGGCACAAAAACAGACACATAGACCAATGGAATAGAATAGAAACCCCAGAACTAGACCCACAAACGTATGGCCAACTCATCTTTGACAAAGCAGGAAAGAACATCCAGTGGAAAAAAGACAGTCTCTTTAACAAATGGTGCTGGAGAACTGGACAGCAACATGCAGAAGGTTGAAACTAGACTACTTTCTCACACCATCCACAAAAATAAACTCAAAATGGATAAAGGACCTGAATGTGAGACAGGAAACCATCAAAACCCTAGAGGAGAAAACAGGAAAAGACCTCTCTGACCTCAGCCATAGCAATTTCTTACTTGACACATCCCCAAAGGCAAGGGAATTAAAAGCAAAAATGAACTATTGGGACCTTATGAAGATAAAAAGCTTCTGTACAGCAAAGGAAACAACCAACAAAACTAAAAGGCAACCAATGGAATGGGAAAAGATATTTGCAAATGACATATCAGACAAAGGGCTAGTATCCAAAATCTATAAAGAGCTCACCAAACTCCACACCCGAAAAACAAATAATCCAGTGAAGAAATGGGCAGAAAACATGAACAGACACTTCTCTAAAGAAGACATCCGGATGGCCAACAGGCACATGAAAAGATGTTCAGCATCGCTCCTTATCAGGGAAATACAAATCAAAACCACACTCAGATATCACCTCACGCCAGTCAGAGTGGCCAAAATGAACAAATCAGGAGACTATAGATGCTGGACAGGACGTGGAGAAACGGGAACCCTCTTGCACTGTTGGTGGGAATGCAAATTGGTGCAGCCACTGTGGAAAACAGTGTGGAGGTTCCTCAGAAAATTAAAAATAGACCTACCCTATGGCCCAGCAATAGCACTGCTAGGAATTTACCCAAGGGATACAGGAGTACTGATGCATAGGGGCACTTGTACCCCAATGTTTATAGCAGCACTGTCAACAATAGCCAAATTATGGAAAGAGCCTAAATGTCCATCAACTGATGAATGGATAAAGAAATTGTGGTTTATATACACAATGGAGTACTACAGGGCAATGAGAAAGAATGAAATATGGCCTTTTGTAGCAACGTGGATGGAACTGGAGAGTGTGATGCTAAGTGAAATATGCCATACAGACAAAGACAGATACCATATGTTTTCACTCTTATGTGGATCCTGAGAAACTTAACAGAAACCCATGGGGGAGGGGAAGAAAAAAAAAAAGAGGTTAGAGTGGGAGAGAGCCAAAGCATAAGAGAGTCTTAAAAACTGAGAACAAACTGAGGGTTGATGGGGGGTGGGAGGGAGGGGAGGGTGGGTGATAGGTATTGAGGAGGGCACCTTTTGGGATGAACACTGGGTATTGTATGGAAACCAATTTGACAATAAATTTCATATATTGAAAAAAAATAAAATTATATTGTACAAAAGAAATAAGTGACATGGAATAATGACTATCACCTATTTTTAATTCCAAAAAAATTCTAAAAGATAGCATATACAATTTAGCTTCCTTTTTGTATTTTAGTGAGTATATAAAAATACATGAAATATATGCACACAACTAAACTAATAACTTTTCCTGAGTCATGTGCAATATTTTTTTTAAGTTTTCAATCTTTCTTTGTATTTTACATATTTTCTAAAATAAAAATACACCTTTTGACAAAGAACTATAAATATGGATATATATGTATGTATATGTAAATTTATGACTGTTTAATTAATATCTTCTAGGCATTCATCCAGAAGAAATTATCAGAGGTGTTGAGAATTACTTGGCTATAATTATTTTTATCATGAGATTATTCACAATAGCCAAAGTTTGGATATATATTTAATCTAGGAATTTGTTACATAAATTATGCTGAGTCTATTTCATGTAAAATCATGCAGCTATTAAAGTTCATTTTCTCTTACATTATTTCTTGAATTTGGGAAGTGCTAAAAAAAAACTAGAGTAGGATAGATTATTTCCCATTATCTCAATCTTATATAAGATTTGCATGTGCATGCGTGTACACACAGAACCAAACTTTGATGTTGAGGACTGATGTGGAAATAGAGAATACATACATGCTTTAACTGAGTTTGGCATTCCAGTCCTAATGATTTATGGTAGACCCCCTTATTGGTAGGGGATACATTCCAAGATCCCCCAAAGGATGCCAGACCAAACTCTATATATACTATTTTTTGCCTATACACACATACCTATGATAAAGTTTAATTTATAAAGCAAGGAATGTAAGAAATTAACAACAATGATAATAAAATAGAACAATTATAAAAATAGATTATAATAAAAGTTATGAGCCCTGGGTATCATATGTAAGAGATGAATCACTGGGTTCTACTCCTAAAGCCAAGACTATACCGTATGTTAACTAACTTGAATTTTTTAAAAAAAAGTTATCTGAATATTATCTCTCTCTTTGGAAATACCATATTCTGTTGTACTCATCCTTATTCTTCTTGGGATGATGTGAGATGATAAAATGCCTACATGATGAGATGAATCGACCATATGTTAGAAGGAGGATCATATGCAGGATCAACTGCTTCCTGACCACAGTTGACCGTGGGTAACTGAAACCCTGGAAAGTGAAACTGGAGATAAAGGGGGACTACGGTACCTCTAGCATGATGGAGGAATCTGCAGACTCATTCAATAAATCACCTAATGAGTGTAATTATCAATGATAAGAGAGAGAAAAAAAATGCTAGTGACTAAGGTATATTGATTACTAGATCACTTATAACCTGAATAGAGGTGTGCAGCATGTTAACCCCTTGCATGTTAGGCTTTGTCTCAATCTACCTCTTTATCAATAAGGTTTTCATTATTATATGTTGTATCCTAAAGTGTACTTATCAAATTTTCAGATGCCACAATGCCAAGATCAAATACTGATGTATAATACTGATGTACAGTTTTCAATATACTGGAGCAATGAGTTGAAACTAATAAAATTTGACAGATAAAAATATGAAGTCCTGGAATTAGATTTAACATACATCAGCACAACTGTATGACGAGGAAACCTACAACTTGCTGTAACAGCAAATTGTTCCAATAAAAAAACTCATATATTGTCACGGTGTCCAACACCAGTAGCCAACAGGATAGCAAGGCTTTCCCAAAATAAATATGGTCTTATGCTGCATTAATAGAAACAGTGTCCACAAAATGGCAAATCCCATAATTCTTTTCAATATCTCGAACAGCATGTTCTGTGCTAAAAATGCCTTCAGATGCTATGAACAAAGGATAGTCACCAGGATGATAAATGTTTAGAAAAACAGTTATCAGGAAAGATTGTAGGAATTGAAAATGTTGAAATGAAAAAGAGAAGCTTTATGTGCAATACAATGCCTATTTTAAATTAAAAGATATGTCCAATCATGCGAATGACTACACATTGTATGCAGCCCAAGACCAGCAACAGAAAAATTGAAAGAAAGATCTAGAAAAGCTGACTTCCCTTCACTCTTGAAAGCAAACTTTCAGATTGAGAGGCTAGTATCCTACTGAATTCTACCTCTATCTCCACAATATTTCATCATGCCCTCAGCTGCCAGAGGCCACAGGCACAATGACATTGGTGATAAGCACAGATTAAAGGGATTAGGCCTCTTCCATCTGGAAAAACAACTATTAGAAGATGCTATGGTCCGTTTCAAGTTAACAAAGATGTGTTCACTAAAGCTTAAAATAATAGGACCTCACCTATGAACTACTGATTTTAAAGATACAAAGTGATAGTTGTTAATAGAAAACATTTGCTGAGTACAGAGTATGTGTCAGGAACAGTTCTCACAAGAACTTAATGTGCTAAAAATTAACTCCGTTTTACAGATTAGGAAACTAAAACCAAGATATGTTTTAAAGAACTGTTTTTAAGTTACCCTTGGTCACAAAGCTGGTAAGAGGACTTCATTCCTAGGTTTGTGACTCCAATGCCTCATTTTACTTAAATGTTGTATCTTGTTGGCATGTAGGCAGTGGAACTAGAAAATATTACTGGCATAGGCAAAAATATGAATATGATTTTGAAAGAAGATAATGAAATTTATAAAGTAGATTAGTGATATATTCTTTGCAAGAAGTTTCTGGAGTTCAAGAAAATGACCTTGAGACTTTTACTTCTATCATTTTCTCAGGAACTTCACATATAATTCTATTTATAGAGCCCTTCACATTAACATTTTTTTTTTACATTTAAACTTAAAGCATATTTCTCAGAGGATCTGAAAACTCTGTTAACTAACACTTCTTCATGTTTATCACAATAAGCCATGTTGTCCCTGAGGTTTCTGCGTGATCTGGAATTGCCTTCCAAGTTACCCCCAAAAAGTATAAATTAGGCTTAGAACAGGACTCTTATTAGATATATTTTATCATGCCTTTATTTCTTGAATGTGTTTTAGTTTGACTTTTTTTGTAACCATTACTCAATTATACAAAATAACACAAAATTTCTTGTAGCACTTTACCCATCAGAAAGCAAACATTCCAAACTCTACTTCAAGCGATAAAAGTGAAAAATAGATTATAAAAAAATAATTAAATTTAAAAATATAGAAAAGTTCATACATAAAAGAAAAAAATACATTGTGCTAGGAGCCAAGGCTATTTGAAATATATATATATATATATATATATATATATATATATATATATATATATATATATATTTTAACTGAGGTGATTTTAAGGCAGGATGGACATATCCTTGGTCCGAGAAACAAAACTTGATTGCATAAAACAGCTTGGACCTGACTAAGTGGTTTATTCTTATGCTCTTATTTTCTCAGGGACTTGAAGATCCAGCCAAGTTTCAGGTCCTTGCTACTGATAGACTTCAAGATCCTGGGAACACATCTGGGGAGCTCTCACTTCATGGCTTCTAAAAGCAACAGCAAAGCAAACAACTATTTTTGAGAATTCTTGTAGGTAAGCCATAAATCCATACAAGCTCTTGCAAATGCCTCCTCCCTGATAGATTTTCCCACTTAAATGGGAGAAGGGTTTTCATAAGGAAAGTCTCAGTTTCAATTAAGGCCATCAGTTGGAAGAAGCATAGGAAAACTTTTTAACTATGATCAGAGAGTTTCAGAGTAGAATATAGTGATCAGGTCTGGGAGACGGTGCTAAGAGGAGTAACTTAAGGACAAATCTGGGGCAGGAAGCCAAAAATGTTCCAAAAGTGAGAATGCAAGAAACAGGAGATGACTGGAGGGGTCTATATACTGGGTGGTGACCAGAGATAAGAATAATATGAATCCTAGTGGGTTAAATTAACCACAGGCTTTCCAAGCAAAATGATTTCTGCAGTCTATTGGTAGGTGGAGTGTAGGCATAGGGAGTACGAAGGCTTTTGCATCATCAGCTGTCGCCTTGCTTACCAGAGGAAATCCCTGTTTCTAGTGGATGGAGAGGCTCAAGTTTCCTTAGAAGGAGTCAGCAATGATCTGGATTGACATAACTATTAATATATTTACCTCCCTATTTTAGAAACAACATTGATATTTCTCTCAACCACAGGTGAGGTGAGAGAACATTATGCATTCACCTTTTTGCCTTTAGTGCTTTGTAGATGCTGCCAAAAATATTTATTGAATAAATCCCTGAAAGTGAAAAAGAAGATGTGAAGAATTCAGAGAACCACAACTACTCATGCCAAGACTTCAGAAAATAATGACACTCAAACATAGGAGAGACTTTGAGAGTGTTCCAATAAAGATTTAAAAATAATGGTTAGAAGCCATAGTTTAAAAATCTAGGAATAATGTAAGTATTTTAAGGTATTAGTAATTAAGGCTATGACATGAGTTTTAAGTGAAGGTTGTTTGCTCTGGGAGATCCTTCTCCTTTGGATGGGAACTAATGTCAGAGCACGTAAAATAGATCCCAGGGCAACTTCAAACGTCTCACTAACAAATCAGTTAACACTGTGGCTGTGGCTGGTAAGTTACAATGGTGGATGAAGCAAAAATAAGAGAAAGTTTTCATTATAGTTACTTTTTCCACCTAATTTTCTTGCCTTCCACCTTCTCCAAGTAGCAACTGTTTGGATGAACCACATCACCCCACAGTACACACTTCCTTAAATTTCTTAAATTTGCCTAGTGAAGTACATCTGCCATATTTCTGTTCTCCCAGTGGTCGCAAATATTTCTTACCACTTCAACTTATGGATTTATATAAAAACAGCCTCCAAAATGATTTGGAGTTAAGTGGGGAAGGATGTGTGGTTCATTATAAATGACCCTAATAATACTGCTTACTAACAAGTGAATTTGAACAACTAACAGTCAATTACCCTCAGTTTTTCTCAACTGTAAAGGAGAGCTAATAAAAATACTTCCCCTCCCCATATGAGAGCGTATAGGAGAAAAAAGCCCAAGTGAGATCACATACGGGAGTCACAGGGTAAATTTTAAAGAGTTGGAATATGTTAGCTACGATAATCTTGCTGTTCACACTTTACCACCTACAGAAATGCCTGTTAATCCCTGCCATTCCATCTGTTAAGGACCCCAGATACTGACCCATAGACAGACATTGACTCTTGACCAAGGGTTTTAAGTGGAAAGCCATTCATAAAAAAAGAATAACACATAAAACACCAGTTTTTATAGAACTGTGGGGGACAATACAAATTTTGTTCACAATCAATTACTTGAAGTTTGCCCTCTTTGCCACTGGCAAGCATGCAAACATTTAAGAAGTATCTAATGAGAGCGAGTGATTGCACAGAATCTGCACACTGCTCAATTGTTCTCTGATGTGCCCTAAATGTGCTGACACCAGCTTTCCTTCATCCGCGCCCCTCTAGGCCAGGAACCTCAGATGGCTCTATCAATAGAAAGTGCATTGTGCTGATTCTGATTCATTAAAGATTCACAAAGACTACAATTTTGGAAGTAGTAACAAAGTACCTCTCAAGTGACAAGAAGAACATGGCAGTGGAAATATAAAATGAAAGCCTGACCAACAAGCCTTTGATTGTTGGTGGTGGTTTTTAATTTTTTTTTTTTTTTGTATTAACATACTATCAACCATGAAACAAATTTTAAGGCAGAAAACTGACAAATCTGAAATGCCTATTTACTTGACCTCATCCTGAACCTCTCCATCATTGAACCAGAGCATTTATCTCTCCTCCATAGATTTCATTCTATATACTGTGTTCATTTATTCATTCATTTTCTTTCATTTAAAAATTTCATTATTATTTCATTCTTTTGATTTTATGCAATGTATTAGTTGTAGTATCAACATCCATTAAGCAATTACTATATTCCAGGCATCATAATAAGGGCTTTAACTAGTTATCTATTTAATCCTAATAATTCTGTGGGATTGGCCTTTTATTATGCCCATTTTACAGATAAAGAAACTAAGACTCAAGGAGGTCACATTACTTATCCAACTTCACCCAAATAAGCTAGTCAGTGGTGGGTCAACAATTCAAACCAGATCTGTATAGCTTCGAAGTCTGAGTTTTTAAGTATTATATTAAACTGTCTACCTGGGTGGGGCTCGAGCACAAGGGGACGTGATCCCACTTATTAATTCTAATGGCGGAATACAAAGCAGGGGCTGGAGATATAGGGAGAGTGGCTGAACCTCTCTCATCTGAGGTGAAGATTACCAGAAGATATAAGAAAGGTAGAGAAGCAGGTCAAGAAAAGCCTTAGTAATTATGATAAAGAGTTTTGATTTTTTGCTTAAAGTGATAGGGAAAAACTGAAGGATTAACCTTTTTTCAAGGTCACTGTGCCAGATTTATGCTGGATGAACTGGAATAGGACGTGGCAGGAGATATAGGAAGCAGATAAGGAGGCTATTGTGATAAACCAGATAAGAAGTGATGATGATTTAGGGTGATGGCTATGAGAATGGAGACAAAGAATGGGACTTGAGAGACATGAAGGAAGCAAAAATAGTAGGTTGCAAAGACTGGGTGCAGATGATGAGGCAGAGGGAGTAATCTAGAATTCCTCCTGCTTGGAGACACTTGGTGATAAATTTAACTATAAGCTAATAGAGAGGCACTGCAAATTTGGGGGAAATAAGATATTAGCTGAGGAGTCTATGGCACAGTACAGGTGCTCAGAAGAACAGTCAAGGCTTAAAGTTTTGGGAGCCATTAAATATACATATGATGATGCACAGATTCTTCTCAGATGTCAACTCTGATCCACTGACACAATGGCTGCCTGAAACTCTGTGTCAATCAAGATGGTGGACAAGATGAAAAGAGGTGGTCAGGGACAAGCACATAGGCTTCTGTTTAGAAAATTGATCTGTCTAGTAAAAGACGTACTTGAAAAAATGTAGAGTAGTACAAAGCCAGCAATGCCAGAAAGTGATGGATACAGTGGAGTGGCCCCAGAGTTGGACAGTTTGGGCTTAGATCTCAGTTGCCCATTTACTGTCAATGTGACCCTAGGTTAGCAACTGAATCTCACTGTTTCCAAGTCTTTACCTGGAAAGTGAACATAATTGTATTAATATCTGTGCTTTACCATGTGAAAAAAAAATCAATGTTCATTTTATAAACAAAGAAACATGCATATATATGTATTGGGGGTATACAGAAATATATATGAGGATCTTAAGCACCAGACAGAAATTCAAAAGATATGATAGAAAACGAGACTTTAAAGACATTAACAGAGAACACTGAAAACACCAGTCACTAAAGAGAACATTTTTCTTCATATAAACTAATACAGAGTAGTATGAATTCGATTGTTCAATCAATTTTGTTTTCTTTGGACAGTAAATTTGAGGCTCAGAGATGTTCAATAACATAACCAAGGTCATACCCAAACAAGCCAGAGCCCAAATCAGCACAATTTCCTAATCCTCACTATGATGAATTTTTCACTACACGATGCTAGATAATAATCCTTTAAAAGAAGAATCTATCAGTTGAGTAGAAATCTTTATAACATTCGTACCTCATTTTTTTTATCACTTATCTATCAGAAATAGCTTGTGTCAAGTTGTTTTTAGGATGTAAACTCTCTGAAGCAAAGAATTTTACCTTTCCAGAATTAATTTTTCTTAATAATGAACATTGAGCTCTGGATGCATTAGGCAGCTTCAAATATAATAACAAGCATTTTGTTTATGTGACTGAAAGAGAGTGAATGGGTATTTGTCCTTTGGTGAAAATCACAAACTGATCAATGTTAATCTCTTTGTTGCCTGTCTCTACAAAGTTTGTACTTCCTATAAGGCACTCTTTTTAAAGTATGTTTATGAGTGGGTTGGCAAGATAGAAACAAAGAAGATGATGGATTCAGGATGAAGAGGACAAGTGAAAGAGTTGGGGAACCGGTTCTCTCACAAAATTGCCAGCCCTCCCCTCCCCTCCCTTCCCCTTCCCTCTCCTTCTCTTTTCCTCTCTCCCCTTCCCTTCCCCTGCTGAGATATTTCTACAATTTGTGATTAAATCAGGTAGGAGTGCTTACTAAATACAGAATATGAAATTTCACCTTAATAAAGCTAAAAATTCAGATGCTCATATTCCTTATGCAAAGATTTAACTATGTCTAATCAATTGCCATGAGCTTTGAAGTCAGCCTCACTTTCCCCAGGATACAAAGCAGGGTTGTTTTTTTTTATGAATTCATAGACTGGGAAAATGCCTTTTGGCAAAATGTTGTTTCAAAACTCAGTATTTAAACTATTTATTTTTACTGTACTTTTCCATATTTCAGATGTCATCAGTAGGGCTTGCTCTTTTATTTTTTTACACATTAGACTTATATAGTTCTTTATAGGTTAAAAAAATTCAAGGATATGGGTACAAAATATTGATTGGGCAGTTTAAAGACATAATATGACATATCCTTCCCTGTTCAACAGAGAATTTGAGGCATACTAATGGAGAAAGAAAAATGTAACCTGGAAACCCAGGACAATCATTCCAAGACGTTCCAACAGCCACTTTAAAGGAATGACCTCTTAACACTTAGTGCTTTTCAGATGCTGCTTCAAGCAGTTATTAAAAGAAAATGAGAAATAATCCAATTACGATGTAATTCAGAATAAATGGTAATGAATAAACAGAACTCATGATAATGGCCCTTGAATGCATGCTTAAATAATGAAACATTTACATTTACAGGAAAGGGTAGATGACTTCAATAAAATTGTTATCAGATAATACTTATTTGATACTTTTCATTTTAAAAGTGTGCTGTTGTTATTGAATTGAGAAAAGGGTTTCCAACATTTTATATGAATAACTCTCACCCACAGATTATGCGTGACTAGAAAGTACATGAAAAAGTTGAAAAAATGCTATTGGTAAGTTTCATTTCTTTGCTAAGAAAAAGAAAGATTGTGAATTTAAGGAACTGAATGTTGGTTTTAGAGAACTATGGAATGAGGGCCAGGAGAAGCAAAAACAGATCTTTTCAGTCGGATTACAAATAATGACACAGGAATCCATCTGCCTATGTTTTATGGGGAAGAATGCTGTGATTATTTGATGAGTAGGAGGGAAAGTTTGGTGGGATGAAAAGATGGAGTAAAGCCAGGGAAGCTGGCTGCCTCAAGTTCAACAAGAAAATGTCAAATTAAATGTGTGTTCTCTTCCTGAAAAATACCCACCCTCATTATGCATCCATGTGTTGATGACGGATGCAAATGAATTTTTCAAGTGCTCCACAAATGAGATGCCTACTGATGTTAGCCTAGTGAGAGCAAATCCCTAGTAATATACAGAATTATATTTTTAGCCTTAGATAAAATCATATAGACATTAAATGTTAGCAGGCTCAACCTTCCTTTTCTCTACTATGTTCCAATTTAACATAGTGTTTAACGAAATACGAGAATTGGGACAGTTGCGGCTCTGGATTGGAAATTATCTGAATTCTGGCTATCATCTTTATGGGCAAAACTAGGCTACTGGTACTTCCCGAAGGCAAACACATCTGTGATTTAAGCTAATCAGTCCCTGCATGTCACTGTTGCTTCATACAAATAGGGTGAAAATAACATGTCTTTGCAAAGAGAAGCCATCATTTTAAAGAGAAATCATATCATTTTTAGTGAAGTTCACCTTAACGGATGAAATATTTCCAACTGAATAACTGTTTTAGTCGATGAGCATATGCGGACATTTTCATACATTGTCCATCAGATATAAACTCTGATTACTATATTAATCCTACATTTTTTTAAAAAATTTTTTTAACGTTTATTTATTTTTGAGACAGAGAGAGACAGCCCCCCGACGCGGGGCTCGAACTCATGGACCGCGAGATCGTGACCTGAGCTGAAGTCGGACCCTTAACCGACTGAGCCACCCAAGCGTCCCGACTACATTTTTTATTTTATAAAACTAGAGATGATTTTTCTAGACAAACCTGAGAAAAGCTGGAATTGTTTTGCTTTAGTGGCTCAAGTCAGAAATTAACCTTCGTCAAAAAGTAACTGTTATTTTAGTAAATACTAACGTAAACACTGAAATACTAGCACCATAAAACACTTAACCTTTAACACAAAAAGGCATGCATGGCATAGGCATGCCTTGGACATATTGCAGGTTTGGTTCCAGACTACCAAAACCCAGCATGTCAAATGAATTTTTAGTTTCCCAGAGCATATACAAGTTATGTTTACACCATACCATAGCCTATTAAGTGTGCAATGACATTAGGTCTAAAAAATATACATACCTGAATTTAAAAATACTTCATTGCTAAAAAAACGCTAACCATAATATGAGCTCTCAGGGAGTCAAAATCTTGCTGGTGAAGGATGCTAATGGTAGCTGACTGATCAGGGTGGTGGTTGCTGAAGTTGGGGTGACCACGGCAATTTCTTAAAAATAAGACAACAAGGAAGTTTGCCACATCAGTTGACTCTTCCTTTCACTAACGATTTCTCTGTAGCATCCAACGCTGTTTGATAGCATCTTACCCACAGAACTTCTTTCAAATTGGAGTCAATCCTTTCAAACCCTGCCCCTGCTTTATCAACTAGTTCGTATATTATAAACACTTTATCATTTCAACGGTCTTCACAGCATCTTTACCAAGAGTAGATTCCATCTGAAGACACCTTTGCTCATCCACAAGAAGTACCTCCTCACCCCTTCAGGTGTTATTGTGAAATTACAGCTATTTATTATCCAGAGGGTAGTTGTTTTGTCGCATCTTCAGGCTTCCACTTCTAACTCTAGTCCTCTTGCTGTTTCCATCATATTTGCAGTTACTTCCTCCACTGAAGTCTTGAACCTCTCCAAGTCATCTGTGACTATCTTAGCTAGATTGTCAGGATAACTCATTGTAGCTTGTACATCAGCCCTTGGATATTATCAACACAGCTTCTTTCCTTGAGCCTCATGAGCCAAGCTCTGCTAGCTTCAAACTTTTCGTCCGCAGCTTCCTTTAAGTCTCTCAGCCTTCGTAGAATTGATGAGAATTAGGGCCTTGCTCTGGATTAGGCTTTGCCTTAAGGGAATGTTGTGGCTGGTTTGATCTTCTATCCAGACCACTAACATTTTTTCCACATCGGCAACAAGGCTGTTTTGCTTTCTTATCATTTGTGTGTTCACTGGAGTAGCACTTTTAATTTCCTTCAAGAATTGTCCTTTGCATTCACACCTTGGCTAACTGTTTAGCTCAACAGGACTAGCTTTCAGTTTATCTTTCAGCTTTGGACATGCCTTCCATACTAAGCTTAATCACTCACAGCTTTTGATTTAAAGTGAGAGACACGCGACTCTTTCTTTCATTTAAACACTTAGAGGCCATTGTAGGGTAATTAATTAAGCTAGTTTCAATATTGTTGTGTCTCAGGGAATAGGGAGGCCAGAGAAGAGGGTGAGAGACAGGGAATGGCTGGTCAGTGGAGCAGTCAGAACACAACATTCATCGATTCAGTTCACTGCCTTCTGTGAGCACAGCTTGTGGCACCCCCAAACAATGACAACGGTAACATCAAAGATCACTGATCACAGATCACCATAAGGAATACAGTAATAATAACGAAAAAGTTTGAAATATTGCAAGAATTACCAAAATCTGAGGCAGAGACACAGAGTGAGCAAATGTTGGAAAAAAAATGGCAGTGATAGACTTGCTTGACACAGGGTTGCCACAAGCTGTCAATTTGTAAAAAACAAAATATCTATGAAGTGCAAGAAAGTGAAGTGCATTGAAAGGAGGTATGTCTGAGGGGCACCTGGGTGGCTCAGTCGGTTGGGCGTCCAACTTCAGCTCAGGTCACGATCTTGCGGTCCGTGAGTTCGAGCCCCGCATCGGGCTCTGGGCTGATGGCTCAGAGCCTGGAGCCTGCTTCAGATTCTGTGTCTCCCTCTCTCTCTGCCCCTCCCCCGTTCGTGCTCTGTCTCTCTCTGTCTCAAAAATAAATAAACGTTAAAAAATAATTTAAAAAAAAAAGGAGGTATGTGTAGATAGTTCAGTAAGTTAATTGACTTGTTTTCAAATTACTAAATGCTTCATAACTGGAGAAAGTAATGAAAACAAATACAAATGCAAAACTTCAAAGAAAAAAATTTTGGAACATTTAATCCAAATATTTTCTTCAAAATTGGAGTTTGAAATATTTTAAGTATTTTAATTCCAAGTTTACTCATAATTATAACTGTATATTTATTTTAATAATATAACTATTGTTCTTCTTAGCCATATATTTATTCTAATTATTGACAAAAACTACACAATAATAAAAATGCTCAGTAGCAACTCTGACATCAAACACTAATATAGCAGGTTGTTTAATCATAAGGGAAAAAATGAGATTAATTTGTCTTGGGTTCTTTTGTCCTTTTCTTCACAACCATACTACTAGTAAAGTCCTGTAAATGTAAATGCCAATAAAATAATATCTCATTGTTCTTCATGGAAATTAGTGATGCATGATAATGCATGTCATTACTGGTCATGAAAACCATTGGAGAAATCATATTGCATTTTAATGAATGAGTTAAATGCCTGGGATTGTCAACTGTGCTAGAGGAATAATCATCTGAGGAAAATTAATTCTGACATTTGGTAATTAGTAGTAGAAAAATTGTAAATTTCACCGAAAGAACATTTTGTCTAAAATATTTTGTGCTATCTGAAATGCAAAAGCCACAAATTACATTGCTTATAGAAAATATTTTATTACACAATCAGACTGCTCTGGATCAAGGAATTATTTTAAAAGACTTTAAAACATCCTTATCCAAGTAATAATAGCATTTATAATAACAACCACATTTTCTACCAGAGGCAAATATTTCTAACAATGACAAGATTACTTCAACAATTATTTTTATTGTACATAGTTTTAAAATATATGTGATAAAACATGTTGATTTTTTTTTCTGAAGTTATGAGGCCAGTAAAATGGCATTTGAAAGTTTACTCATCGCAGGGTTTTTTTATAGCAGACTTGAGATTACCAAATATATGCAGAAAAATTTTTTACTTTTTTACTGTTTTGATGTTTGTACCAATTGTGCAAAATCAGTGGTGGGCAAAATGCTGGTGTCTTAGGAATCAAGATCTAAGTAGCTTAGGCCAATGTACCAGTAGCTGTGTTCTTCACTAACACATACACTTAACACCAACAACCCAAAAAAGCCAGAGTCTCTAAAGAATGTCCTAATACGGCAGTATTAATTATATTAATACTTGACCCTTGAGTATACATCCTTTAATATTCTGCATGATAAAATGAGAAGTAAGTCTAAAGCATTTCTGCTTATATGCTATAAAATGCAATGGCTGTCTTGAGAAAAGTATTTGTGTGATTGAGTTGAGACCAAAACAAGACACCTTTATCACAGGACACAATTTTTACCTGAAAAACCACGAACCAACAAACTACAATTATTCCGAAGTGGATATTTGAAGAATGAGAACAATTTGGAAAAATGACAAAGTTGGAGGATTCACACTACTTGATTTCAAAACTTACCACAAATTTACAGTCATCAAAGCAGTATGGTTCTGGCAGAAGGACAAACATATAGGGCAATGACACAGAACTGAGACCATGGTCATTTGATTTCGACAAGGGTGTCACAGAGGAAGAAGGATCTTTTCAACAAATGGTACTGGGAGAACTGGGTATCCAGATACAAAAGATTGGATCTGGAACTGGGTCTCATATCACATACAAAAGTTAGCTTGAAATGGTTCATATGTTTAAATGTAAAAGCTAAAGCTGAAATATACTTGAAATAAACTATAGCAGTATATCTTTGTGACCATAGGTTAGGAAAGGTTTCTTAGATACGACACCAAAAGCACAACTAACAAAAGAAAAAGTAGATAAACCAAGCTTCATTAAAATTAGAAAAAAAAAAGTTGTGCTTTAGAGGATATCATATAAAAAAGTGAAAAGACAGCTCACAGAATGGAGTAAATATTTGCAAATCATGTATCTAAAAAGGATGTAGTACCCAGAGTATATAAAGAATTCTTAAAACTAAACAACAAAAAGACAACCCACCCCATTTTTAAAAAGGGCAAAGCTTCTGATTAGACATATCTCAAAAGAAGATATGTAGATGCCAATAGTGTCCATTAGGGAAATTCAGACCAAAACTACAATGGGATCTCACTTCACACATACTATAATAGCTACAATAAAAGATAGGCAATAACAACTGTTGGCAAGGAAATCGAACCTTCTCACTTTGGGAATAGAATGTCAAATGGCACAGACACTGTGGAAAACACCTGGACAGCCCCTCATATTTTATTTTTTTAAAGGGATGGGCCCTTTTACTTTTTTAATTTAAAAAAAAAATTTTTTTAACGTTTATTTATTTTTGAGACAGAGAGAGACAGAGCGTGAACAGGGGAGGGGCAGAGAGAGAGGGAGACACAGAATCTGAAGCAGGCTCCAGGCTCTGAGCCATCAGCCCAGAGCCCGACGCAGGGCTCGAACTCATGGACCGTGAGATCGTGACCTGAGTTGAAGTCGGACGCTTAACCGACTGAGCCACCCAGGCGCCCCAGTCCCTCATATTTTAAATATTCAATTGGTATAACATTCAGCCTTCCATTCCTAGTTGTGTGCCCAAGAAAATTGAAAATGTCTGTCTGTGCACACAAAAATGTACAAGAATGTTCAAAGCAGCATTATTCATAGTAGCCCAAAGTGGAAACAACCAATTGTCCTTCAATTGATGGATAAACAAAATATGAAATATCCATACAATGAAGTATTATTCAGCCATAAAAAATGACATACTGGAGGGGTGCCTGGGTGGCTCAGTCGGCTGAACATCCAAGTTGGGTTCAGGTCATGATCTCGCAGTCCATGGTTTCCAGCCCCACATCCGGCTCTGTGCTGACAGGTCAGAGCCTGGATCCTGCTTCAGATTCTGTGTGTCCCTCTCACTCACTCTGCCCCTTCCCTGCTCAGGCTCTTTCAAAAATAAACATTAAAAAAATTTTTAAAGGACATACTGGATATATTACAACATTGATGAATCTTGAAAACATCATACTCCATGAAAGAAACCAGTCACAAAAGACAACATATTATATGATTCCATTTATATGAAATGTTCAGAATAGATAAATTCATAGAGACAGAAATTAGATTAGTGATTATCTAGGATTTGTGCTGAAATGGGGAGGGACTGATGAAATGGTCCAAAATTTACAGTAGTGGTAGTTGTTCACTTCTATGAATGTATTGCAAACCACTGAATTTTAAAATTTAAATTGATTGAGGAGCCTGGGTGGTTCAGGCAGTTAGGCGTCTGACTGGTTTTGGCTCAGGTTTTGGCTCAGGTCACGATCTCATGGTTTCGAGCCTTCGCGGTCTTGCCAGCACAGAGCCTGCTTGGGATTCTCTTGTCTCTCTCTCTGCCCCATCCCCACTTGTGCTGTCTCTGTCTTTCTCAAAATAAATAAATAAACTTTAAACATTTTTATAAAAAAACACTAATGGTGGCAAAAAAATCCTTTAAAAATTTTAAATTGGTAACTTTTATCGTATGTGAATTTTATCTCAGTAATACTGGTTGGAAAAGAGGTGAGTATTTGGCAGACATTTTCTCAAAAATGAATGAAGTGAGCCTGTCACTTTAAAGAAAACAACCAACAGTATTTGTTGCCAGTGATACAATTAAAACTTCCAAGTAAAAACTAAAATTTAAAAAACATTTATGTGCTGCCTAACGGCTTCTCAGTGTTGGATTTTTTCTATGAAGATTAGTGGGGATATTAAGAAATGTGTTTTTTGATGTTTATGAAATGTTTTAATGCTTAGAAGGTCTGCAAAACTCAGTGAGCCAATTTTTTCAAATGACCAATGAGTGATGTTATAAAATCATGCATGCATGGGTAAAAGATCCATTTAAAGTGCAAAAGAAGCCAATAGATTTAAAAGTAATAGAGTAAGAAAAGTTTATTGACAGAGTATAAAAAGTGGATTAAAAAGTAGGGCTTCAAATCCACATTGCAATTAACCTTTAAGAAACTGTCACCTACTGAGTTTTGCTATAGTTTTAAAGAGGAATTATCTGAAAGGACAGTTAATGTACTTCTCTTTCCAATATCATGTCTGCATATGGCTGGATTTCTTTTTTATTCTTCAAGCAAAACAGCATAAAACTCTAACCAGCATCTAATAAGCCATATATTAATGAAATTAAAAGTAAAATAACACAATTCTTCCCACCAATAATTTTGTTCTTGGAAAACATAGTTACTATTCTTCATTAAAAGTATGTTACTTATGTTAATATGTAATGAGTTTAATATTATTTCAAAATTTTCTCAGTGTAATTTCTAATACAGTAAATATTGATATCTATAACAAATCTAAACAAAAGCTCTATGAGATACTCAGTAATTTGTAAGATGTTAACAGGGCCATGAAACTAAAAAGTTTACAAGCTGCTGCTCTAAGCCCTCCCATCACTTTCTGAGGGGGAAACTTCACTCTGGGTGTTCTGAGGTGTTCTGTTTTTAATATACAGATAGTATGCTGGATAAACAGATTATGGAATATCTGAAAGCATGGAGTTTTTACAAAGTTTTAAAGTTCTGTGTTTATAAAAGATAGTCACATATTTTCACTAATAATAAATAACAAGAATAGAAAAAAACTTCTGCTATTGTGGGCAGCTGAACATGCGGTTGTAAAAGTCAAGCCTAAGAGCCCAGCAAAAATATAGAGAAAAGGATCATTATGCAGATATTTCAAAAAGAGTTTCGGAAAAAAAAAGAATTTTGATAGCATATTAACAGGAATTGAGAATCGACTAGATATAGGGAGAAAGATGGATTCCAGCTTCCCAAAAAAACTTTTATACCATTGACAGATACCTTGTAAAGGGGAAGAACTGTTTTATAATCATGAGTTTCAGTTTGGTAGTTATATATATAGTTATATATATATATATATAGTTATATATATATATATAGTTATATATATATATAGTTATATATATAGTTATATTTATATATAAATATATAGTTATATATATAGTTATATATATATAGTTATATATATATTTATATATATAAATATATATAAATATATATAAATATATATATATATATAAAATTTACTATTTAATAGTCAAGAGCTGAGATGAGAATGGGCCACATACAATGGTAAAACAGAAAAGACCTAACATGATTCTAAAACTAAGATGAGTTGATATGAAGGTTTTGGAAATTTTCAGAGAATGTTTTACTGCTATTTGGGCCTTGGATATTTTAGGAGGACAAAACTAAATCTCAAATGTCTTTATACTGAGAATTGGCATATTTATGAAGCCAGTTGGATGTTTGCAAAGGTGTGAGGTGAGTAGCTTAATCTTTTTGTAACCTAATCTTGGGAGTGACAGCTTATCACTTTAGTCATATTCTGTTTGTCAAAAGCATGTCACAAAGTCCATGTTTGTGCCACAACAGGGCACAGATACTAGGAATCATTGAGAACCATCTAAGTACCTGCCTCCTGCCTCCCACAGAGTTCAATTCTAGGTTCAAATCGCTGTAAGAAGGTTTTCACCTACATTACGTTACAAGAAATGACAAAAGGCTGAGGAAGGTTTTCAGATTAAAGGAGACTAATGAGACATGACAACTAAATGCAGTACGTGAGCTTGGATGAGATCCTGTACCAAATGGAAAAAAGTACTATAGCGATATAATTAGATCAGTTGACAAAACGGGAGTATGGATTGTAGATTAGGTAAATGTACCAGTGTCAAATTTTCTGAGGTTAATAATTGCTCTGTAGTTATCTCAAAGAATGTCCTTGTTCTTTGAAAATATACACTGAAATATCTACTCTAATTATTCAATATAATACTATATGCACATACATACATACACATAATATACATATGGGTATGTATTACAGGGAGAGAGCACATATAATAAAGCAAATGGAGCAAAATACTTTAAAAATTAGTGATTCTGGGCAAAAGGCATATGGGAATTCTTTGTACTAATATTGCAACTTTTCAGTAAGCTAGAAATTATTTCCAAATAAAAGATTAACTAATACTATAGTCAAGGTTATATGGAGGGCTTATAAATAGTCCAGTAAGAGAAGGACGTGTTCCTTAATAATTTAGAGTATTTATTTTAGTACAAACCACACAGGGAAGGTAGTTAAATACATTGTCTTTTATATGCCAGGTACAATGCAAAATGCTTTATTATATCATTCAATTCAAATTTAACCATGTTCTTATGAGGTGAGAATTATCATCATTTTATAGCATATTTCGTAATATGAGAGACTGGAAAGTTTTTAAGTGGACCAGCTCACATTCAAACCTAGGAGGAGTTAACTGTAACCGGTAAGAAAATCATCCATATAGTGAGTAAGAGCAAACTAGAATTCAAGCCCAGATGATTTATATATGAGTTCATTAAAGATCAGCCACTGTCACCAGCTTAAAGTGGGTTAGAAGTTAGTTCACATGAGTTTTGCAAATAAAAATAATGCCATTTTCTCATAAATATTTTAAAGTCAGGAATTTGGTAATTTAAACATAATCACCAATATTTTAGCAGAATTTTATATCTTTGAGCAAAATCTTTAAAATTCTCTACATATAGTTTGGAAAGCATTTGATTTCAATCACTGGGGGCAAAAAATCAGCCTAAACAATCAACCTGAAGATTAGTATTCAAAAACAGAGGACAAAGAATTCCCTCAAATGTGAAAAGGGAGGCTTCCCTTTCAATCTGTGCTCTTCCATTTTCACCTACGTATCTTTATAATTCCTTTCAAGCCCAGGACCAAAGAAAATAATCCATTCAAGCCTAGTGCTGCAAACAGTGGGTTCTGGCATGGGAACACAGTAGATGGCAGGAGGGCAGGAAACCACCTGCTTTGCGGATGTGGGGCTGTCTTTACCAAGCAAATAGCTTTCAGGAAGACCTGCTGTTGGTCCTGCCTGGGACTAACTTTCAAGGCTTCTTTTTTGACATTCTGCCCCAAACTCCATTTTTCATCAATGGAGAGAGAGGTGAATATAGATCAAGAATTCCTGCAGTGAGAGAGAACAAGTTTCTTTCTGTAATGGTCTTGGAGAATATTGGCTCATCTTCTTTCAGTAAAACCATATGGCCTTTTGATTGTATTTCAAAAGTATTTATGACAGTCCACCTATGAAAATCCTGAAGTTGTATCATTAGCACTTACAAATTAGCTAGCATTTGCTGAACACTTGCTATGTGCTTGGCATTGTGCTAATCAATTACACAGGTAGTAATTCAAGTGACTAGGGTTTCAATACAATGCTGTTGGTGTCTGCTTAATGCTTAGTTGTATTTCCTTGTGAGAAGAGCCAAGACATACAGAAAGTTAAATTAGACATGGACAACAGTCTCAGAAAGATTACAATCAAGTAGTGGACTTAACATATATACATAAACAGTGAAGATGTACAGTACAACGTACTAAATGTCTTAAGAAAGGGTTATAGGATTTCATGAGCACAAGTCATCGATTGCTGTAAATGAGATAAGACCTTATGGAGGTGGGAAAATTTAAGTGAGGATATTTCAATATCAGATATAACTAAATAAATATAATTAAATGGTCATTCTCATTCAAAAAACTACAGGAATAAATGAGGCTGCTAGAAAACAGGAGACAAGTTTGAGAACAGTAAATATTTCCCTTTGAATGAAATACTGATTTTGTATGAAAAGTGAAGTTTGAGAATAGTTCACGGAATTTCTTGAATACTAGTTTAAGGTATTTTAACGGTACATTTTAGGCAGAGCAAAGCTATTTAAATGTTTTGAGCAGAGAGGGGACATGGTCAAGGACGTGCTTGAGAACTGTAATATTTGGTGCTGAAGCCAGCAGCACATGCAGTTACCTAAGTTCAAATTTAACTTAATCAAAATTAAATAAAATGAAAACTTCAGCTCTCAATTGCATTAGCCATATTTCAACTTCTCAACAAGGTTCGATACCTAGTAACTTCTGTATTGAACAGGAAAGATAGACATATAACATTTCCATTATTATGGTTCATTCTATTGGACAGAGCTACTTTGAAAGATTAATCTGGTAGTGCATGGATGGGATGGGCCAGGGGAGGAGACTAGAAATGGGAAGTTGATTTTAACAGTCAAGATTAGAAGTCCTGGGTAGCTATAGTTGAGAATAGAATTTAGTTTATAACATGCACAATATTATGTTCTACCCTTCTGAGTTTTCTACAGATATTCATGATAAGGACCATTTACTATATGCTCCATAGACACCAGTCAGAATTTAGATTCCTTATATTCCTCAGCAGAAATTTTCTTTGGCACACATGAGAAAAGAAAAAAGATGAAATGACTCACCAGATTATGAATAGCTGGAGATCCTAACTTCCATGTGGAAATGGGGAATTCAAGCAGATGGGCTTCCTGGGATTCATCTCATGTGGGGATTATGGGTAACAACCGTCTGGCTTCTAATTTGGTTTGAATTTCAGCAGAGGTCCAAAATCATTCAGTTGCTCTTTAAAGTCTGTTTATACATGGAAAAATACTATTAAGAATCTACACTCTTGATTTTTTCTATTTTTAGTCTTTGAGTTTTTCTGTAATCATTACAACCTAGAATAGGGGAATTTCTCATTTTATGTGTAAGGAAACTGAGGCCAAAATTAAGTGATTTGGCAAGATCACACAACTAGTTAGTTGCAAAGCTAAGGCAATAACTGGTGTTCTGGGATTTTTTTCCTCTCCTTCTTGGTATTTTCAGAGTAACTCAGAACTTTGATTATAATTAATTTCCTTTTCATACATTCACAGACTAGCAGTAACTGTAGCTCTGTAATTTAATTTATGGTATAAATACTGTCACATTCAACATATATTGTGTTGAGCATTTGCTTGAAATTGGAAGCATGAGGAATTAAATCTCGCTCATGGCCAAATGTGTTCAAAGAACAAAAATGTTTAATGACCCATATTCTAGGTAAACTTGACCACTCTCTCCACCACTGTCTTCTTCAGAGTCCTCATAACACTTTATGGCCCTTACTTGCTTTCCTGCCTGTCATCCTCCACTAGAACAGGATCTACATCATTCTTGCCTTTGCTCTCCCATGCTTATCCCAGCTCTCAGCACACAGAAGAGTTGATAAATAATGTATGAATGATGTATGAGTAAAGAGGTAATTTGGAAACTCTACTTAGGTTTCCCCATATTAATCTCACTTCCAACCTTTTCAAGTTCCAACCTTTTAAGGTTTGCTAGGGGCAGGGAGGAAAATCAGACGTGCCTCTCTGTTGGCATACCTCAGCAGCCAATTCAAAGCTGCATAGTGCAGCATGAGGAGACTCTGTAGAGCCCTATTCTTTCATCCCCATGGAGATTTACCAAAGCATTCTACGGCATTTCTGGATCCCTTTAATACAGGGCTCATTTTTTTCAAAGCCTGTTTAATTGACTCTTTTCCCCTGGAAACAAAAGCCAGCCTACCAAAGGTTCCCAAAGGTGGTTCTGAGAACCTCTATTGGATTCTTAGGAGAACTAGAACCTGGCCACATTGCGGGGAGCGAAACCGCCCGTGCTTGCCACAGTTGTATGACTCTGTTCTTGTGTTGGCCAGATGAGTGAGAAGACAAAACTTGGTCCCGCCATTCTTATTTGTATCCAGAAAGAACGGGTAGAAATTTCAGCAAGCTGAATCAAGTGGTTTGAAATTTAAAATATGTTTTCATGAACACTAAAACCTGAACCAAAACAAAACAAGATAAAAATAATTTGTCTCATTCACCTCAAGCATCAAGTGATGATGCCTAACTTTGCCTCTTGGAACAACCCGGCAAAGGGTTAATGTGCACTGCAGATTCCCTCATGACTCAGAGGACAGTGGTCCAGACACAAAGAGACAATCTTATTCTTTGTTTTGGGTACTGCCATCTCATCAGTGCTCCCCACCTCCCTCTTTCCCACACTATCAGATCTCTGGAGACATCGCAGTAATTAGATGCATAAGACACCAGGGCTCCTCAAGCTCTTTTTTCAACTCTGTATCCAATTATTACTGTCGTTTGTGTAATGCTAAGGAAGTTTGGGTGCAGACACTATGTTTTTTGCAAGACAAGCCTTTTGTGGCAATCAATGTTATATAATGCCTGTTCTAAAAAATGCTGTTCTTCATCATCATATTCTCATCAGATGACATGTAAGAGTTTGTCTCTTAGAGAACTCATTCTTCCGAATGAGTATTTTTCAAATACCTAATTAAAAACATATATCTACCCATCCCAGAGCAGTCAAGTTTTGCACCACTGCCTTAAAACTATCATTTTGCTCCTATGAGAGCATATTCTTTATTTGTATTATTGCATTTCAGGCAGCTCGAAATCCCTCTTACTAACATCCGTGTTAACACACTTCAGTACAGGCTGTGACACTGTCATCAGCAAAGGGAAGGGGAAGGTCTTGTGAGAAGTGACATGACGACTAATTTAAGTTCAATGCATTTAACACAATTCTGTATTTACAATTACTAAGTCCACTGGAAAGACACGTAGAAAGCCAATAATTGTTTTAAGCTTTATAATGTTTTATGCAAAGTGCAGTGCTACACATGGCAAAAGCATATTCAGAGAGTAAAAGAATCCCTGAATACATGTGAATGTGAGCTCAGAGCCATATACCTAGCAACTTCTAGCTTCTAATTTTATTTCTAATATGAAGCAAAGCCACACTTTATTTCAACTTCTTGAGATAAATTTTTCACACAAAAGCCTTGATTGATTTTTAGTGAGTTTTATGTGCAGTTTTGCTATAATACAACATATACATTCCCGAAAATTCTTACATTATGCAAAAATCTCACAATAAAAACCACTGGGCTTATGGGGGGGGGTGGTGATTTAAGAGCACAACATTCACCAACTTTACCAGTGACACATATATGAAAAAACAGGAGTCTTATAAAAGGGGTAACAGTTTTCATGTATATTAAATGATTAGGGGGCGCCTGGGTGGCTCAGTCGGTTGACTGTCTGACTTCGGCTCAGGTCACGATCTCGTGGTCCGTGAGTTCGAGCCCCGCGTCGGGCTCTGGGCTGATGGCTCAGAGCCTGGAGCCTGCTTCTGATTCTGTGTCTCCCTCTCTCTCTGCCCCTCCCCCGTTCATGCTCTGTCTCTCTCTGTCTCAAAAGTAAATAAACGTAAAAAAATAATAAATAAATAAATCTAAGTGATTAGGAAATTCATAAGTAGCATAATAGACTTGATACTTTACTTTGAAAGTTATCGGAAGTTTACTTGTGGAAACTGGAGGGTTTCCGGCCTGTAAATTTTTATGAAGTGACATAAAGAGTATTATCTGAACTTGGAAAGGAAATGTAATAGCAGATGTGGATGGCTGTGTCTCATAGCACAAAGAGAACTGAGAAATGATATGTGTGCATATGTGGGTTATCTGTATTTGAACATAGCTTACTTCAGCTGCTTGTAGTTTTCTGCTCTTACCTAGTGTGTAACCCAGATGAAATTGCACAAAAGCCAACATAAAATTTGACATTTGCATTATGCTCAAATTGGTCCCCAATATATCAATAACACTGGAATAAATTTGTGTTTTCAAAGCAAGTGTTATAGCAAAATGACTGTACCAAAGTTTCCGGAGCCATTAGCATTCCCTGGGGGCCCTTTGATAGCATCACTCTCCAAGTCCCTGTGGACAAACAATGAAGCATGTCTTAGAGCAGGAGAGAACATCACATCCTGGGCCAATGGTTTAGAGACTCTTAACTTATAGAACCGGACTTGGAATGTTCACTTCTCCCCATCTGTCTTCTAGACAAGTTCACTCAGTAGTTGAACTAATCAGATACTAAAGTCCATTTTGTTTCTCTTGGGCACAACATTTCACAGATTTCAAAAATAGACCTTGGAAGATGTCTTAATGGAAATGGAAACATTAAAAATCTTTTGAAAAAGTTTTGAAAAGGCCTCAACCCCACTGGGTGTTTATGGTAGACAGGATCAATACCTGTCAGTGGTTGATTTTTTTTAAGTGGGGAGCCTGAGAGAGATAAGACCCCACATTATTTAACACAGGCCTGAAGCCAATTCTTTGCCTGTACATTCAATTTCCCAAGTTCATAAACACCCCCTTATGCAGGTTTAAGCTGGATTTTCTGTCACCTGCCACCGATGGACTGACACACTACTCCAGTCTGCTGAAATATGCAGAGAGAAGCTTCAAATGAAGACAAAAGCCTCCCAGTGTTTCAGCCTGGTGTTTCTGATGGATTCACTCACGATTCTTACACACTGAGCTCAAACAGGCAAATCTCAATGCAGGCAATTTCTACTAGTGTTTGGGATCCAATGGCCACACTTTCTGGGCAACCTGAGCAGGACTTTATGAGTGTGGACTCCTCTCCCCCTCAAACTCCCCCTTCATGGTAACACTCAAGGCTCACTCTAATTCCACACTCCCCAGCTCTCTAGCCAGAATACCCCACCAACTTGACTTCAGCCATACTCTCCAGGAAAGAGATTCTGTTTCCCAGCCTCCACACTTTTCCTCTTCCTATTCTTTCTGCCGATATATCTTTCTGCTCTGTTCAACCCTCATCTTTCACTTGTTGAGTATCTTACAGGAGCAGAGCACATTGCCCCCACCGGGAGATGTGTTGGCTGATTCCTGTCCTGCTCATTGGCACTTTCCCCACTCCGACAGCCTCCAGGAGTCTGTGGTCTGAACGAGAAGTAGATATCATTCTGTAAAGCCATGGGTATCAGGGTCCCAGCTTGAATTATGCTGAATTTGCGTGGGGATCAGAGTAGTCCTGGCACATCTAATGAGTCAACAGGGCTGGGAGGGATCATGTGACCATTTTCAAGACCTGAGGCTTCCTATGCGCCTTCTCTGACCTTCAATTTCCACATCTATAAAAGTGGATAGGAAATAATAATACCTACCTCATATAGTTATTGTGAGGTTAAATGACATAATACATTCATGATATAACTTTCTAATGCCATTATATACAGAATACTACATTAATAGTAATTTTCATATTTTCTTGCATCTGCTTCTTGATTTAATTTGAAAAATTTTTATTTAAGTAAAATAAATAATCATAATTGTATCACTCAATAAGTTTTTACAAACTGATCATATCTGTGCAAACAGAATGCGTATCAAGTACCAACACAGTACCAGAACCCTACAACCCAAAAAGCCTCACTCATATCTCCTTCCATTACTCTCTCTCAGCAAGAATAACATAGTTACTATCTTTACTTCTAATGGTATACTTTAGTTTTAAATTAAAAACAATTTTATTTAAATGGGATTATTCAATATGTACTTTCATGTCTGGCTTTTTTTTGGCTAAACCTCATGTTTATATGTTTCATCTATGTTGTTCCATGTGGTTATGAATCTTTATTCTCATTGCTATATAGTATTCACTGTGTTGATTTATCACAATAGATAGATTGAAAAAAATATACTGCTACCAATATTTGAACTATCTGACATATACAATCAACAATTTGCACATGGTTCATACTAATACCAATACACTATTGATGAGTATTATAGTTTTCAAACCTTAGTTAATATAAATAGTGCAATTATGAACATTTTAGCACACATCTTTAAGTGAACACACACAGAATTGCTGGGTCGAAGTGTTCACCTATGTTCAGCTTTAGGAATTACTGCAAACAGATTTCCAGGGTGTACCAATTTATTCTCCCAGCCACATCATATGAGGATACCAGCTGATCCACACTGTCACCAACACTAAGCATTTTCTCTCATTTAGATTTTAGCCTCCTGATATATATGTACAATTACTGTGTTATAGTTTCAATTTGGATTTCTCAACTGAATAATAAACTTGAGCCTGTCTCTATATGTTTATTTGGATTTCTCTTTTTGTTACAGATATGTTCAACATTTTGCTCATTTGTTTTTCAGTGTATGATCTTTTTCTTATTGATATTTACGATCTCTTTACATGTTCTGGATATGGGTTTTTGTCAGATATATTTTATTTCTTTTTTGTATCTTATTGCATTAAATAGAACTCCCGGTTCTATTTTACCATTGAGCATAATGTTTGCTGTAGTGGTTTGGTAAATATTCTTTACCAGATTAAGGATGTTCCCTTCTAAATATCCATTCTTGATAAGACTCTTAGCAAACTTGTTAGAGAAAGGAGCATCCTTAGAAAGAAAGAAAGAAAGAAAGAAAGAAAGAAAGAAAGAAAGAAAGAAAGAAGAAAAGAAAACAAAACAAAAGAAAAAGAAAAGAAAAGAAAAGAAAAGAAAAGAAAAGAAAAGAAAAGAAAAGAAAAGAAAGCTGGTAAATGTTTCCTCTGTTTTTATTATCTGGGAGAAATTGCATAAACTAGATGTTAATTTCTTCATTAAATATTTGGAACAATTCTCTGGTAAAGCACTTTCTTTGTGAGAAGGTTTTTAATAATGCATTTCAAGTTTCTGGTAAGGTAATTTACTTTTTCCCTATTTTTGTTAAACATTCTGCCAGAATGTTATTAATTTTTTCTAAAAGATTTTATCTTAGTTGCTATTCTCATTCTATTCCACTGGTTTCTGCTCTTATCTTTCTTTTTCTTTCCTTTTCTTTTCTTTTTCATAAAATTGATATATTGCTCTTTTTTAGCTTTTTTGATTTTAACCCCTTTTTTTCTAATATATATACATGTCCCTATAAACATGTATTTCACTATGCTTTACTTGCATCATGCAAGTTTAAATATGTTTTATCTTTATTATGATTCAGTTCAAACTAATTCTCATCTTGATTTCTTTCTTATTTCTTTATTTTTTCTTTTATTTTTTAAGTAGGCTCTATGCCCAATGTGGGGCTTGAACTCATGGCCCTGAGATGTCTCATGCTCTACCAACTGAACCAGCCAGGTGCCTCTCATTTTGATTTCTTAATTATTCATGTATGACTTAGAGATGTGTTATTTAATATCCAGACAGTGGGGCTTTTCTTGTTATCTCATTACTCACTTCTTAGTTATTGCACTGTGATCAGACAATGAATTCAAAACTATTCCAGTCTTTTCAAATTTCTGAAGATTCTTTATGGCCCACCAGATGGTTGATGTTAGTAAATATTCCATGAGAACTTAAATTGTTTTTACTCATTGTTTATGCTTGAGGTTCTCAAGATTCTAATTTGTTGCTCCAGACCTACACAATGACAAAAGGTCTTCCCTCTCCCCAGCAAAGGTTCTGTACATAGGCCAACCCTGACCCTTAGCTCAAACCAGAATTGGCAATTCCTCTGCAAGAAAAAAGAACTGGTGATTCAAAGCTCATTTGTATAGAGTTTCCCTCTGTGATTTTATTTCATCTAGTCCTTATTGATTCCATAGATTTCTCAAAACTTAAAAAGTATAATTTTTGTAATTTATCCACTTTTTTCACATTGCTACAGGGAATACTAGCCTGCTGTTACCTAGTATATCCTGCTTAGAACATGAAATCAAGATTCTTAAAACATTTGTAAAAATAAATAAGGAATTTTTTTGAAAAAGGAATCAACCCAAGCCATTTTGCAATGCAAAGAATAGAGCTTCTAGAGCCTTGATTTACTTTGGCAAACATTTATTATCTGCTGGTCTTAACAAGCACTATACCATGTGCTGTGGAATTAATAATAAGTTAAACAGTCCTGGTATCAGATGAACTTCTAGTCCACGGAGAAGTCAGAAATGGAATGACGTTGCAATGCAACGTAGCACATGGTATAATAGAGTTAAGATTATCTCCTGGAACTCAGAGGAAGCAAGGTTGCCTACCCATGGGATACAAGAGAGAGTTTACACATAAAGTTACACTTGATTCTTAATCCTAGAAGAATTTGGAGGCATAAGAGGAGGAATAATGTTCTAAACAGAGACAGCATTTGCAACAACTTAGTCTCATGAAATGGTATGGAAGATTTACTGAAGAGTGAGACATGAATAACTAGAATAGAGTCCCATGTGTGAGTATCTGGAGTTAAGGTGCATGTGCAAAAATATGGTCAAAGGGGTAATTTCTGGCCACATCAGAAGAGGCATTGAATGTCAAGCCAGAGGCTTTAGTGTTTATTATACTGAAGGCTCTCTGGAGTTCAGAGAGATGTTTAAACAAAAGCAAATAACATGATTAGATAAATTATTTAAGAAACAGAGTTCTAGCAGCAGTGGAGAGTAGAATGAAAAGTAAAAGACCTAAGGAGAAGGGATGTTTGTAGGGATCCCAATAATGACTTTTTCTACAATGTTATTTATAGAGTAATTATGGATTTTGACACACTAAATCATAAAAATGACTGCTGAAATTTCCCTCTAAAATCTATTTAACAGAGGCCATAATTGGCCAAAGCACAAACCCTACCTCATTCTCTTGTCATTAATGTGTGTTTTGATGCCACTAAGTAAATAGGTCTCTCCCAAACGGAGTTAGGTCTTTTTACAGTGACTCTAATTTTCTTGAAGATTCTGAGAGAAATCCAAAAAGCATCTTTTTAGTCTCTGTTTTATATGCAGTGTTTCTTAGTATCATTTTCTCTTATTTAGCCAAAACTCTTTCACTTAACTTTTCTATATATAAATTAAAAATGAGAGAGGAGAGAAAGAGACTGGTGCTAGGGGGAAAAATGCAAGGATTGTGATGTGTTGTAATGCAGTGAAGCCTAATTTCTACTAGAAACTGGCTCTGTCTCTACCTTGGCCTTTCATCTTGTGCATTAGAAATATCTTGCCAGCAAGTTTCTGGAAGACAGTTCAGCTTCTTCTTTGTATAATTGGGGTAACATCTAAGCTGCCTAACTTTAAAGTACTATTCAATGCAAAACATTAGAACACAAAGTAAATAGAGATCCTTTAGCCTATTTTTTTGTTTGTTTGTTTTTTTGTTTGTTTTTACCTTACTTCATGCAGAACAAAGATTTAGGCTGATGAAGTGATTTCCCACAGACAAATACCTCCTGTGACTGAGTATGGCTGAAGTGAGAATACAAATGCAAAATGGGAACTTCAGAGATCCCAGATTGCATCTGGTAAATACTCTTTTTTTTTTTTTGCTGCAACCTATTACCACATCCCATACTGTGATTTGACTGTTGGAGCCAATTTCAACCTGCCTCTTCCCTACGAAGTAAATACTTGGAAGGTAGCTAGCTTGGAATGATTGGAAAATAATAACACAAGTTATTAGGGTCATTTATAACTTGCAACTCCCTTAAACATTCAGCATTAATCTTCTGAGGCTGTCCCCATCTTACTGAAGAGAAACCAGAAGTCCTATATATTAAATAATTCATCCAATGACACACAAGCCACATAGAGAGGATTGGAAGAAAGAACTTTTTCCAAATCCAGAACCTTTGGTTCTTTCCACATATTGCTTCTCCGTAGCCTCCATACTCAACCAACCTGGAAACCAGGTTGAACACCAAAAATTTTCCTAATTTTGATACATTAAACTCTTATCGTCTGATTCTAATCCTCTCACAAAGAGAAGGAATTTTATGCTGACTTTGTGTAAATTCATATTCAGCAGGTGTTGAATGTTGTAAATAACATTAATATTTCACATCCTCTAATCTATGAGTCAATCTCATATACACAAGTGTCATTTCTTTTGTACTTAAACCCTGAGGTGGTTTTATAGTGAAAAGTGCAATTTTAAAAAATCTAATCAACCGTCATCTGTCTGACCAGCAGCACTCTGCTGCTGTAAGTAATATCTAGAATTGTGCTAGTAGGTTGTAAAGACTATATAACATCAACCACTTGCGAACACAGTGAAAACATTCCTAAGTTCTTTCCAGAGATTTAAGTATTTATTTATTTTGTAACCCTGAAGTTTACTTAATTGCCCTCTTTTCAGAATGAACCATATTCTCCTGGCCTACGTTGACATAAGTTTGACTATATATTTTAAGATAATTTATTTTTTTAATCTTTATTTATTTTTGAAAGAGGGAGAGAGAGAGAGACAGAGAGAGCGAGCGAGCAGGAGGGGCAGAGAAAGAGGGAGACACAGAATCTGAAGCAGGCTCCAGGCTCTGAGCTGTCAGCATGGAGCCCGAGACAGGGCTCAAACTCACAAACCACAAGATCATGACCTGAGCTGAAGCCAGACGCTTAACCGACTAAGCCACCCAGGCATCCCTATATATTCTAAGATAATTTCTTCTTATTATTCCCCTCTTAGACAGAAACATATGGAACCCATAAGTTAACTTTTTAGAAGTTCCCAAGACTTCCAGTTTGCTGCTATCAACTTGTTCTTTAATATCAAAGAGAGGTGGGCTCAAATCCTGCTCACATAAATGGTAGAAAACCCAGAGTACTAATGATACATCTAAGGCATCATAATTTTCTATAACTTCAAGTTTATATTTTCACTCACTTCTCAGTCTCTATCTGTAACCTACATGCAGCAAACTTTTCTGAGATTCTGATGCTCTGTGGGAAGTTATATTCCAAAACATTATGGCAAGTAATTTTTTTCTTATTGAAGTATAATTGACATATAACATTAGTTTCAGGTGTGCAACAAAATGACTCACTATTTGTACATATTGCCAGATGATTGCCACAGTAAGTCTAGTTGGCACCTGTCACCACACATCAGTATACACAATTTTTTTCCTTCTGATGAAAACTTTTAAGATCTGCTTCCTTAGCAACTTTCAAACATGCAATGCAGTATTATTAACTACAGTTACCACGCTGCACATTACATCCATGACTTATTTATTTTATACTTGGAAGTTTGTGCCTTTTGAACCCTTCATCCATTTGTCTACCCCCAAGCCCCTGCCTCTGGCAACCACCAATCTGTTCTGTGTATCTATGAGCTTGTTTTGCCTCATTTTTAGATTCCACATATAAATGAGCAGATCATTCCACATAAGTGAGCAAATAATTTTACACTGAATTTTAGATGGTACTTGTCATAAAATTTATTAAACACTCTGGACTCTGAATTTTCACTTATAATCTTTTTTTTATTGAAACCATAAATGTCAAGATTCCCTTTTCTTTCTTTTTTGACCTCGTTTTCTCTTTGCTCACTAGTTCTCCAATTATGTATTTATATCTCATAGAGAGAAGTTTAATTCTCTTTTTATGTCACTTCTTTCCCAAGTTGCTGACATCTGAATGCTAATTTTATAAGCAAAATAGTTGGTAGATTTCTAAGAACCCTCAATGACCCAAGCCCTTGTATAATCCTCTCTAGTTTGTGTGGTGGAGACACTTGCTTCCAACCATTAGGTTGTGGTGATGGGATGTCACTCTTGTGGTAACGTTACATTATGTGGTAAAGGGATCCTGCAGATGTAATTCAGGTCCCCAATTAGTGAACTTTAAGTTAATCAAAAGGGAAATTATCAAAAGTGAGCCTCACTTAATCTGACGAGCCCTTTAAAAGGGGGTCTAGAAGTCAGAAACTCTGTTTTCTGGAATTAGAGAAGCAAGCCACCTTGATTTTACACAAAATTTTCAACAAAACGAACTCTCCTGAGGCTCCTTAGACAGATAGGATACTCCTTTTTAATTTTAACCATGTCTTAGGTTGCCAAATTTAAATGTGAATTTCATAAATGACATTTTGTTAGTATAAGTTAGTATAAGTATATTCCACAGAATGGAGCTCAAGATTATATATTTAAGTATCCCAGGTGATTCATGAGACCTTTAGTATCTAGGAGCTCCTGGGTGGCTCAGTCGATTAAGTGTTGGACTTCAGCCCCGGTCATGATCTCACAGCTGGTGAGTTAGAGCCCACGCATCTGGCTCTGTGCTGACAGTTCAGAGCCTGGAGCCTGTTTCAGATTCTGTGTTTCCCTCTCTGTACCTCCCCCACTCGCACTCTGTGTCTCTCTCTCAAAAAGAAGTAAACGTTAAAAAAATGAACCTTAGTATCTGATAACAAATGAACTTTATGTTAGGTCCCGTGCTCAGCTTTGGAAATGCAGAAATAATCTAAGATAGTCTTTCCCCTAGAGCTTCTCATTGACAAGTGTGGGGGATGGGGAAACACAAAAATAATTATCCGATCTTCTTTCCTCCTTTTACTGCCTTATAAAATATCACTAGTTTCCAATTTCATTAGTTTTATTATCAGAGTTTTACAGAATGGTATTGTTAGCTTGTGACCTTATTCAAATTTTAGAACTACAACTGATGCTTTTTAAACACTTAGACTTACAGAGTGCCAAGCGATTATCAATGAAGCATCTATTTCTTTGTTGTCTTCAAAATATCCTAGTTGCTCTGTCCTACTTTCTCTAAGTTGGTTATTATTAAAGATGAAAATTTCCCCAAGAAAGGAACATGCTCAAAATGTTCTTAACAAGAGATTTTGAAATATTTGACCTGTCAGAAACCAGGATTTCAAAGGGTGACAGTTAAGTTCATCCAATTCCCACATAACTGCTGTGCCATCAAAATTCAGTACTACTGTCTATAGACTAAAAGCAGAAAATATTATACCTAACACATGAGAAAATTCTTTCTGCTGATTTGGAGTCATTCTCTTCTTTTAGAATATTCATGTCCTTATTAAAAGTGTTAGCATCAAAGAGAAGATTTATAACTAATATAATTCCCCCTATCTTCAATTCCCCTTAGCCTGATGTATTTTTTTCCATAGCACTCATTCGCTTGTAACATACTATATCATTTACTTGTTAGTTATCTTTATTGCTCATTGTGTGTCTGTCTCTACTAGATGATATAACCTTCACAAAAGCAGAGGATTAAAAAAAAACATAAAAATAGTTTTGTGCACTGATACCTCTCCAGTGGAGAACTAAATAGCATATAAAAGGTTCTCAGTAAATTTAAAAAGTTAACGAATTAAATAATATTAAATCACTCTTGGTACTAATCCATCTCTAAGAAATAAGACCACTCAAGTTCTGCTATGCTGAGTTTTCTCCAATATGCTAGAAAACATTTTAGAATGATAAAATGTTTATCTTTCTATATGGAAAGGAGTTACCACACAGCAACAATGGGCCCCACTCTGTGCCCTCTTTGACTGTCATAGAGCTGAGTTTATGCTGAGTCATTCCTATCCTCTCACCCGGAGATCATCTGACCAATGACCAAACTCTGAAAATATAGCAGTCATGGGTTCAGAAGGATCACAACAAAGCTCAGTGGCTCACATGGGAAGTAAGGTCCTAATGCTGTCTTCATTAAAATCTATCTGTGAGAATATTATGTTTTATATCATTACTTTTAATCCTTTTTTAATTATTTTAGAGGGGGGGGTGCAGGGGGTGCACAAGCAGGGGAGAGGGGCAGAGGGAGGGGGAGAGAGGGAGAGGGAGAGAATCTTATGCAGGCTCCATGCTCGGTATGGAACCTGATGTGGGGCTGGATTCCATGACCCTGACATCATGACCTGAGCTGAAATCAAGAGTGAGATGCTCAACCAATTGAGCACCCCATTATTACTTTTAATTTTACAGGACTTATGAAGCTGACTTATAGTTAAAATAGAATCCATTTTCAAATATCTCTTTTCTATTAGAGAAGATGTTAGATCTGTTGATAAAGTCTAAAAAATGCCCATTTAGGAGAAAAAAACTGTAATTTGGATCTCCTCCCACAGTAAATCTTTGTTTTTTAAAGTACATTTTATATCATGCTTCTGTCCAATCACACCCACCCCTTTATGTGGAGGCAAATGTGCTTTGGAGGTCAAGAGGTAGAGAGTATAAATAAGAAAAATATGGAGAACACAGTGTACAAATTGAACCCTAGATAATTAGTAAGCAATACATTTACCTAACATAGCACTTTTGTTTTTTCACTTTTTCTCCAGTTATATGCACAAAGTTAAATATCTCATAAAGTCACCATTTTAATGGCTCTCCAGCTGTGAGAAAGTAGAGCACTGGATTTGGAGTAGAATACAACTTGAATTTCAGCTCTGCTACTGACTGGTAATGCTATATTTGCAAATTACTTAAATTCTATAAGTCTCAGTATTCTCTTTTGTAAAACTATTAGAGCAACATTTACTAGGCAAAGATCCTGGGAAAGCCCCCAGCATGGTAAGTGGAACAGACTGGATCCCTCCACCAGTAAACTGGATTCCAACCCTAATTGTCTCTCTAGGACTTTGCTCTAGTAAGTCTTTCTCTAGACAAGGATTCTTTGTACCATTCCATCAACATACAAGCATACTTCCATTTCACTTCCTTAACACACACACACACACACACACACACACACACACACACACACTCTCCCACATTCATACACTTTGGATTCCACAAACATTGAATCTCCAGTCTTTCCCAACTACACGCATTCCCTGGGTGCACTTTTCCATTTCGGGACCATAAACACCATCCACACACTAATGACTCTCACATTCATGTCTCTAATCAAGACTATCCTGGAGAGCCTGGGTGGCTCAGTCAGTTAAGTGTTTGACTCTTGAACTCAGCTCAGGTCTTGATCTCAGAGCCCACACTGGGCCCTGTGCTGGATGTGAAGCCTATTAAAAAAAAAAAAAAAAAAAAAAAAGATTGTCCTGCTAACCTCATGATCAAAGACCCAATTCCCTACCTGATTTCTCCTCTTAGATGTTTAGCAGGCTTCTCTGACAACCTTTCTACAAAGAGCTTCTACTCTACACATCAACCTTTGCCTCTCAGTGGCAACTCAATCCTTCCATTTGTACAGTTTAGAAAACCTTGTTATCACCCTTGATTCCTGTCTTTGGCACACTTTCCATTAGTAAACCAAATACTGGCTTTAACTCAAATTATATCCAAATACTGACCACATCTCATGACAACAACTCCTACCTGCTTAATCCAGGTCACCATCATCTCCTGCCTAACTGGTCTCCCTGCTTCCACCTCGCCCCACCACAATCTGTACTAACATTATGAGCAAAGTGATCCTGTTTACAATGTAGCTCAGATTATGTCGTTTCTTGGTTCAAACCCTCCAATGCTTCCCATCTCACTCATAGTAAAAGTCAAAATTCTTACAACAGCCAACCAGACCTTACATGATCAGGTTTCTCATCATCTCTCTGACTCACTCCAAGTACAACTGCTCCCTTGTTGTTCCTGGAAGACTCCTGGCACACTCATGCCTCAGGGCCTTTGCAATTCTTGTTCTCTCAGCCTAAAATGCTCACTCTCACTCTCTTGTAGTCTTTGTTCAAGTGTCCCCTTCCCTGTGTGCCATTCCCTGGCTCAACTATTTGAAATTGCAAACCACAGTGCCTGAAACCCCCTCTTCCATTTCCCTACCTACATTCTTCATAACACTTACTAATTCCTAACATACCATTCAATTTACTTATTTATTTTTAGTTGTCTTTCTCTGTCCATAAGAGTGGAGGCTCCATGGGGGCTGGTGTTTTGGGATGTTTTATTTTCTGGTGAATTTACAGTGTCCACAATAGTGCCAACACATAGTAGGTACTTAATAAATGCTGGTTAAAAGAGCATTAGACAATACGAAAATTATTTTAAGAAACTGACAAAAATCATATATTCACCTACACAATTCAGTTGTTTGTAATTTTTTTTTAATTTTTTTTAACTTTTATTTATTTTTGAGACAGAGAGAGACAGAGCATGAACAGGGGAGGGTCAGAGAGAGGGAGACACAGAATCTGAAACAGGCTCCAGGCTCTGAGCTGTCAGCATGGAGCCCAGCAGGGGCTCAAACTCACGGACCGCGAGATCACGACCTGAGCCGAAGTCGGATGCTTAACCGACTGAGCCACCCAGGCACCCCTGCATTTGTAATTTAAACAAGAAAAATGTATAAATTCTTATATACTCTTACTCACACATTTATTCGGTAAACATTAAAAGCCAAACTCTGGGGAATATAAATAGTAAAGAATGTGCCAGCTGAAGGAGTTCATAATTTAAAAGAGTAAAGATATATGCATTAATAATAATAAATTATTACATATTACATATTTAAATATAGAAGAAATAACATAAAACAGATTATGTACTTCTATGGTTGCCAACCATAAAGTACTTTAAATTTTAATAATGTTACTACAAAGAACAGAATACCCAAGATATGTTTAGCAATACTTTTATGAGCAAAATTAGAGACTAAATAAATTAGGGAAACTCTGGATTCAATTAAATTAAGAACGTTCTTTTCTGTAGAATTAAATGGGATTATGTTAAGGTGCACTGTGACCCTATAAGAGGAGAAACAGCCAGATTTAATTTGGTCAAGGAGGTAATTTGCTGTGTTTTGGGTTTTCTGGGTCTTTTTTTTTTTAATTTTTTTTTTCAACGTTTATTTATTTTTGGGACAGAGAGAGACAGAGCATGAACGGGGGAGGGGCAGAGAGAGAGGGAGACACAGAATCGGAAACAGGCTCCAGGCTCCGAGCCATCAGCCCAGAGCCTGACGCGGGGCTCGAACTCACGGACCGCGAGATCGTGACCTGGCTGAAGTTGGACGCTTAACCGACTGCGCCACCCAGGCGCCCCTCTGGGTCTTTTTTTTAATCAAAACTAGTGTTCTGAAGAACACTGGAGCACATGGACATAGACTTGTTCATTTTATTCTCAAAAATAACTCTGAATGTACAACTGAAAATAATATAACACAGTATGTTAATTATACTGGAATTGAAATAAAATTTAAAAAAGAATGTCTTTAAAAAGTGACTCTGACTTTATTGTACATTGCAGAAGAGGAAATGAAGGTTCAGAGTGAGTAAATAAATTGTCCAAGTCACTTAAGAAACCCACAGGTTTTCTCAGTGGAAAATCTAAGAATAGAATATAGATTTTTGATTCCTAATTGAATTCCTAATTGGGAATCTTCCCCAATCTAAATTCGGTACACCTTTCTTAAAGGTATGAAAATGCATATCCCTCTTACTGCACTTGCTACAATGTTTACTGATTCCCTATTTGCCAGACGTTCTTATCTATTGCTCTGTTAGACCCTTATTGACCGTAGCTGTGAGTAGTTCATTTTACATTCTTGATGCTTTCTTTGTGTTGTGTCTGGCATGGAGGGAGTGTTCAATAAGTATAGGTTGGATGAATAAACACATATATGCATGTATGAAGGAATGAATGTATAAATGTATGATTGAATAAATCTTTTGATTACAAAACTCTGCTTCTTTGTAAACTCATAGAACGTTTTAAAAAGATAACTTTTGAAAAAATAAGACCCAAAACTGGTAAGCAACTACCTTAGCTTTTTCATTTCAAGTAGAACATTTTGTGTTTAGAGCCATTATGTGTCATTAGATATAAAGAAAATGAGCAACAATGAAGGAAAATACTCTTAGTTCTCTAGAAGATTAGATCAGTAAGCTCTCAACCATTAAGACCTGGGTACGTTTTCCTCACTGATATCCATACTTTGCCTACCTCAATATTTGCATTGCTTTTTTGGAATAGGTTAAAATCCAATTTAACATTAAGCAACTAATAAGTACTAAGGTAACTAAAGACATATGACAACTTGCATTGTAAGGTATTTCATATGAATGTTTAATTTTTTTCGTTGGTAAGATTATAAAATATTTGTATATTTTATGCGCACTTAGGTTCAGAAAGCTAAAAACTGTCAGGTGCGCATATTAAATATAACAATTTGGAAAGATTTCAATATCTTCCTCTTTTAAAAAAGCTTGTACTCACCTCATAAATTAATTTGAAAGTAGTATGAAATATATATGCCCATATAAAACATGTTCTAAAAAAACTTCTATATTAATGTCACTTATAATTAGAAAATGTGGATCTTTTTAAATAGACTTTATATTTTAGCACAGTTTTAGGATCATAGCACAACTGAGTGAAAGGTACAGAGATTTCCCACACCTCCTTGCCTCCACACACACATAGCTATTATCAACATCCCTCACCAGACTGGACATTTGTTACAATTAATAAGCCTACACTGACACATCATTATCATCCCCCCCCCAAAAAAAAGTGACTTTGACTTCTATACAGATATATTTATTTAACAGAGGAGGAAACTAAGGCTCAGAGATAATAATTTGTACAAGTAATAAGTTGTCCAAGGTCACTTAGGAAATCCACAGGTTTTGTAATCCGTCGTTTACAGTAGGGTTCATTCTTAGTGTTGTACATTCCATGGTATATGCACTATTTTATTAAATTTCCCATGTATCCACCATTATAGTATCATACACACAAGTTTCACTGCCTTAAATATCCTCTGTGCTCCACCTATTCATTCTTTCTTCCCACTAACCCTTAGTAACCACTGATCCTTTTATATCCCCCAGTTTTGCCTTTTCCAGAAGGTCATATATTGGAATTAAACAATATGAAGCCTTTTCAGATTGGCTTCTTTCACTTAGGAATATGCATTGAAATTTCCTCCATGTCTTTTCATAGCTTAATAGCTCAGGTTTTTTTTTGAGTAAAATTGAATAATATTCTGTAGTCTGGATATATCACAGTTTACTTACCCATTCACATACTGAAGGACATCTTGGTTGCTTTTAAGTTTTGGCAATTATGAAAAAGACTGCTATAAATACGTGTGTGCAAGTTTTTGTGTGAATGTGAGTTTTCAGTTTATTTGGATAAATACTAAGGAGTGTGATTGCTGGATCATATGGCCAAACTATGCTTAGTTTTATAAGAAACTGCCAATCTGAGGAAGTATTCCCTCAGCTTCTATCTTCTGAAAGAGATTATAGAGAATTGGTGTAATTCCTCCCTTAAGTGTCTGTTAGAATTCACCAGTGAATCCATTTGGGCCTGATGTTTTCTGTTTTGAAAGGTTATTAATTACTGATCCAATTTCTTTATTAGATGTACGCCTATTCAGAATATCTATTTCTTTTTGCATGAGTTTTGGCAGATTATGTCTTTCAAGGAATTGGTTCATTTCATCTATGTTATCAAATTTATGGGCATAGACTTGTTCTTGGTATTCTTTTGTTATTCTCTTAATATCCATGGGATCTATAGTGATGTCTATACATTTATTTCTTTTACTTGTCTCATGTGTTTTATGGAAGTGTGTTGCTTCATCTCCAAGTACCTTGGGATTTTCCAGCTGTCTTTCTGTTATTGATTTATAGTTTAATTTAACTGTGGTCTGAAATCAGACTTTGTATGATTTCTATTCTTTTATATTTCTTAAGGTCTTTTTTATGGCCCAGAATGTGGTTTATCCTGGTAAATATTCCATGTGAGCTGGAGATGAAAGTATATTCTGCTGTTGTTAGACAAATAGTCTATAGACATTCATTAATGGTGTTGTTGAGTTCAACTATGTGTTTTCTGACTTTCTACCTGCCAGATCTGTCCGTATCTGATAGAAGGGTGTTGACATCTCCAATTAAAATAGTGGATTCACAGGAGACTGACTATAGATGCTGGAGAGGATGTGGAGAAATGGGAACCCTCTTGCACTGTTGGTGGGAATGCAAATTGGTGCAGCCGCTCTGGAAAACAGTGTGGAGGTTCCTCAAAAAATTAAAAATAGACCTACCCTAGGACCCAGCAGTAGCACTGCTAGGAATTTACCCAAGGGATACAGGAGTACTGATGCATAGGGGCACTTGTACCCCAATGTTTATAGCAGCACTCTCAACAATAGCCAAATTATGGAAAGAGCCTAAATGTCCATCAACTGATGAATGGATAAAGAAATTGTGGTTTATATACACAATGGAGTACTACGTGACAATGAGAAAGAATGAAATCTGGCCCTTTGTAGCAACGTGGATGGAACTGGAGAGTGTGATGCTAAGTGAAATAAGCCATACAGAGAAAGACAGATACCATATGTTTTCACACTTATGTGGATCCTGAGAAACTTAACAGGAACCCATGGGGGAGGGGAAGGAAAAAAAAAGAGGTTAGAGTGGGAGAGAGCCAAATCATAAGAGACTCTTAAAAACTGAGAACAAACTGAGAGTTGATGGGGGGTGGGAGGGAGGGGAGGGTGGGTGATGGGTATTGAGGAGGGCACCTTTTGGGATGAGCACTGGGTGTTGTATGGAAACCAATTTGACAATAAATTTCATATATTAAAAAAATAAAAAATAATAAAAAATAATAAATAAATTTAAAAAAATAATAAAATAGTGGATTCATCTATTTCTCTTTGCAGTTCTATCAGGTTTGGCCTCATGTACTTTGACTCTGTTGTTAGGCACATACATGTCAAAGATTATTATGTCTTCTTATAATACTGGCCCCTTTCTCGTTATGATATGTAGCTCTTTATCCCTGGTAACTTCCTTTTCTCTGAAGTCTACTCTACCAAAATTAATATAGCTAGTCCTGCCTTCTTTCGATTAGTGTTAGCATGGTATATCTTTCTCCATTCACTGACTTTTAATCTATATGCATCTTTATATTTATGTGGTTTTCTTGTAGACATGTGGTTAGGTCTCATTTTTTGATCCATTCTATCAAATTTTTATCTTTTAATTGGTGCATTTAGACCCCTGATGTTTAAAGTGATTATTGATATAGTTGGACTAATATCTACCATATCAGTTGCTGTATATTATTTGTTGCTCTTGTTCTTTGTTCCTGTTCTTGTCTTCTACTCTTTTCCTTTTGTGCCTTTAATTGTGCATTTTATGTAATTCCATTTTCTCTACACTCTTAGTGTATCTGGTTTACTTCACTTTTTTTTTTTACTTTTTTTAGTGGTTGCTTTAAAGTTTTCAATATATATTTATAAGTACTCCAAGTCCACTTCCAATAATACTCTATCACTTCATCAGTATAACACCTTATAATAACAAAATGATCTTAATTCCTCTCTCCTATCCATTATATCACCGATGTCATTCATTTCACTTATATATAAGCACATATAGGCATATATAAGCTTGGATAAACATACACATATATACATAATATATATGGACATAGTCAAATACATTGCTATTATTATTTTGAATAAACTATTATTTTTTAGATCAATAAAGAATACAAAAAAGAGGGCACCTGGGTGGCTCAGTCAGTTAAGCATCCTACTTCACCTCAGGTCATGATTTTACAGTTTGTGGGTTTGAGACCCATGTCAGGCTCTCTGCTGTCAGCACAGAGCCTGCTACCAAAGAGCCTGCTTAGGATCCCTCTCTCCTTTTCTCTCTGCCCCTCCCCTACTTGCATACACTCTCCCAAAAATAAATAAATATTTTTAAAAAGCGTTAAAAAAGAACAGTTGTTTTAAATTCCTGGTCTAAAAATTCCAACACCCTTCCCATACCTGAGTCTGGGTCGGATGCTTGCTCTGTCTCTTCATCCTGTTTTTGGCCTTTTAGTTTGTCTCATGCTAGGTAACAGGAACTGCTACAAACAGGCCTTTAGTAATACAGTGACAATGCTGGGGGAGGGGAAGCATTCTATAGTTCTATAATTAGGCCTCAGTCTTTTAGTGACATTAGGACTCTGGACTGTGAACTACACAAATGTTTCTCAGTTTTCACCTCCCCTGTTAGGGGTACAGAATGGCTAAATAGACTGGAGTTGGGTATTTCCTTTCCCCCAGTTCAGTAAGGCTCTGGTAAAACCACAGCACACTAGATTCTGGCTAATTCGCTTCTCCTGAGGACAAACATTTTCAAGAACAGAATGCTCTGGTATATTTCAAAATGGTTTCTTTACCCTCCCTCTGCAGGAATCAGAAAGGAGTTTTTTTCTCTAGTTATCACTATGAGAACTATGTGGAATTCCTGGTGATGAACTCAGTAGTGTAGGCCCATACAACTGGGTGCCCCTGGTGTTTCTAAGTCTCAGAGTTGTCCACAATGACCCTTTACCAATTTGCCAGTTACAGTTCAGAGTTTCCTTCCCTGGCACTGATTCCTACAGAGATTTTGGCCTATGAGTTCTGCTCTAGTAAGTTCTCTGTTCACCTGTTTGTCCAGTGTTGGGGGCAGCAGTTTCCCCTATGACCTCTCTTTGTTATGAATCTAAAAATTGTTTCTTTTTTAGTTTCTTCAGCTTTTTACTTGTTATTTAGACAGTGGTGACTTCCAAACATCTTATATGCCAGACCAAATCAAGGGGGAGGTACATAATTAAAATGACATCAGAAAACCGGTGTACTATTGACCTCTGAAAGTTTTACTCAAAAAACAAAAAAAGCAGAAATGAATGGAAAGGTAACTTACAGATAGAATTTAAAATTGGCTAAATAAACTCATGCTGAGATTAACATAAAAGATGATATAAAATTTCATTGTGTTATTAACCAAATATAGCTGCACATTAAAAGGATTCTGAGTTTTCACATATTTGTTCTACTTGTAAAGAAATCTACTTGAGTAAATTCAACACACCCAGAAAGTTCTATACTCCTCTTTCTCTCAAATACAAAAACTTTGTATCCATGAGTTAGTAGACAACTTAAAAATAAAAGGTATACCCCAGATTTCTTTAGAAAATGTAGACATTGCTCCTTTATATTTTGGGAAATACAGATTGCATTCAGGAAAAAATCCAAACACTGACAGATGAGTAGAATAAATCCTATCTAGGCACTTCAAAAGAGTGACTGGCTTGTTTATTAGTTATTTATCAGTTCTTTCTTCTGGTAAAATTCAACAAAAATACAAAGGGAATAATAATTCTAGTATGCACTTATAAAGTACTTACTTGTTGGCTGACATTACTGAGAGGGGAACTCAAACTGAATCCAATAAAAATATTTATACTCTCCAAATCTCATCCTGTTGAAGAAGGATCCTGAATCCTTCCAAGCATGTCCAGGGATGACTGCATGGAATTTTAATGCTTTCTAGTCGATATGGTCCCTGAACTCAAGGCACAATTGGTTTTAAATACTTCTAATGCCAAGAGCAGTAAGCAATTTCCCTCAAGTCTTTCATGCTGCTCTTGAACAAATTAGTTTGTTTTTCTTTAACTACTATTCAAACTTAAATAGCACCCAATGTCCAGCTGGTTATCCTCATCCAAATGGGAAGCGTTGTTCCCAGAGATGACTTGGCATACTTTTGATTAAAGACTATTTTCACACATCCAGGAAAACAGCACAGTTAGCTGTGGAGACATAGAGTGTGGCCCAGAGGATTAATAAAGACCAATGAACACTGACAAATGAAGCTTATTTGTTCTGTTCCTATTATTTACTCTTATTCTTTTGGTAGAAAGGCTGCCTACCATCAGCAGAAATTGAAGTCTAGAGGGATTTAAGCGTTAACCAGACATTGCAGGAAAGAAGAAGAAAAAAGAGAATACTAAAATCATTGCATAGCACAAATACAACTTTTACAAAGAATTAAAAATTATTACCTATGGAGATTTCACATATATATACTTAAAAATTCAGCATGGTAAAATTTCTAATGCAAATGTGCTGTATTTCCCTACTGAAAAAAATTTTATATCTGTCCTAAGCAGCATAATATTTACATTGAATCTTGTCATCATTTATCAATACTTAAAGTCTCTTGCAATGTGTGCTTCTATCAGTAGTAATTGTCAACAATTCATGCTACTTTTAAAACTCTGTTTTCTGAGAAATTAACCCATAATTTCTTTTAAACAAATGCTTGTGATATTATTTAGATCTCCCTTTTACCACAGTCTTCTCTTTTCAGAGATTTTAAAATTTGGGTATAAGGAAAGGGTCTAGGGGATATATAAACACATTTTGGGCAAATGGGTATTTTTCTCAGGAGTGTCCCTACCATTTTCTAGTTCCTCAAAGTGGTCTAAAGCAAAAACAAAATGCAAAAACAGACAAAAACATCAAGAACGTGTTTAAAACATTTAAGTTGATGTACGTTTATTTAAAGCACTTTGTTTGATGCTCAAGCCAGTGAACTAGAATGACCTACTTGTTTGAGAAAAGAAAAAGTTCTTATTTGCAAAAATAAGTTCTTGTCAGTTTAAAATCATTATTGTAAATTTAAAGTTAAATATGGTATTCTACTCCCTTTTAATTTTTATTCAATATTTGAAAATATCTCAGAAGAACAGAGGTAGAGTAGGGGTGTGAGCAAAGTAAAAGAAGCTTTGCTAGGGCTAGCCTTAAACTATGCAAAACACCATGGTCCATCCTTGGGCCAATAATTTAATCAGACAAATTTTCAGCTTCCTAATCTAAATAGCATCTATCATAAGATAGATGTGGTATCTCACACATGCTAACTATCCAATATATATTAGTTTCAGTCTCTTGTTTTCTTTCAGTGCCATAAAAGTACATATTCTTATTTCTATTTATTTTCTTAGAGGTGAAATTTTAGTTACTAGTAACAGAGTATAGTGAATTTCTCTATCTTTCTTATAGTCTTTAGAAAGGCACAAGTGAAGGGCCAAAATGGTAGAGCAGCATGGAACTTTTTTTTGCATGTCTCATCCCTGAAATGTAGCTAGATCAACATCAAACCATCTTGCACACATAGCAAATTGATCTGAGGATTAACACAACAACCTGCACAACTTGAACCACAGAACCACAGGTGTGTGGCATGGAGAGGTGAACTGGGGGAGAGAGAAGCCGTGGAGGGTAGGGAGCTGGGTTTTTTTAAACTTTTTTTTAATGTTTATTAATTTTTGAGAGACAGAGACAGAGTGTGAGTGGGGGAGAGGCAAAGAGAGAGAGAAAGACAGAATCTGAAGAGGCTCCAGGCTCTGAGCTGTCCACACAGAGCCCGATGCAGGGCTTGAACTCATAAGCCTTGAGATCATGACCTGGGCCAAAGTCAGATGCTTAACCAACTGAGCCACCCAGGCGCTCCTAGGGAACTGTTTTTGCTTGCAAAGAGAGGACGGAGATGGGGGGGGGGGTAAAGGGGCAGGGAGAATACAGGAAAAGCACTACACCCTGAGAGCAGCTAGAAAGAGAAAGAGTGGATTGAACAGAAAAGGGAGAAAGGAGAAAAGGACTGCAAAAGACTGAACAAAAAAAGGGAGAAAGGAGAGAAGGAGAGGGTTTAAATTCCATTAAGACTGTATAAACAGGGGGAGCGCAGAGTCTGAAACCCCATAGCTCAACACCTGATGGTGCTCTGGTGGGAAAGGCAAATCCTCAGGAGTAGACAGCAAGATTGAGGGGTCCTCAGGCCACACGGGGAGAGGTGGTTTCCCTACTGGGAGGACATTTGGTACAGGCTGCGTGCCTCCCCACAGGCAAAGGTCCCAGTAGACCCCAGAGAACAGCCACATCCTCAAATGTTGGAACAAGGACGTTAAGGGTTCACTGAAGCCTGGAGCCAGATGGGTGTTGTGATTTACCATAATCCATGAAACATGGCTGCTACACAATCTCGAAATCTTTTTCTGGGGCAGATCGGCATGCAGCCGCAGTCTCTGGGCATCTGTAGCAGCACAGTCGTGGAATGTTCCAAGGGGCGAGCTGGTATCCAGCCATTGCTCAGAGAGACTCTCCCCCAGAGGTTATGAGCAGGTCAAAGCCGCAGGGCCCTCAGAAGTGAAGGGTTGGAAAACGCGGCTCCATCTGAGATAAATCTCGGGAGGGAGGTGCCACCTGGGAGGCTGATGGCTTGGTCACAGACAGTGTAGAAACAGGAAGTGAATGGAAGACAGAGACAAAGGAGGGGTGCTTGGTTGCTGCCAGTTGGTGAGAGCACAGAGTTCTGATACTAGAAACTGGGTAGCTGGGTGACACCATTTTCACCCCTCCCATGGATGCGCATACACACATACACATGCCACGACTATCCACCCCAGTGCTAGTGCTATCTCCACTAGCAGCGCCATCTAGTGGAGAACAGAGCCACTACACAAGATCTGCCCAACTAGGTCACCACGTTCTAGTGGAACACCACAAATTTCTCTGCCTGCTTAGCTTATGGATTATAAAGTGCTTCATAGTTTGACTTCTAAGGGAAACTGGATGTAATTACAATTATATTTCATTCTGTTCCTGGTCCATCTATTTATTTTATTTTTTCTTTTTCTTTTCTTACTCTTGAATATAGAAAGAGAAAAAATTTATTTTTATTTTCCATTTTTATTAAAAGATTTTTGTTTATTTTTTTGTACATTTTTTATTTTCTCATAAATTTTTTAAATTCTAGTTTACTTTCATCATTTCATTGTATTCATCTTTTTAAACTTCTAAACATTTTCCTTTTTTTTCCTTTCTTTTATTTTCTTTCACTTTTTTCTCTATTCTATCAAGCTTCTTTGAACAACCAGACCAAAATACACGTAGGAGCTAGCATCCTTTATTTGATTTTTTTGTGTTGTTTTAACTTTTTAACTTTTATTTTTTAATTTTTTTATTTTATTAACTCTTTCTTCCTTCAAAATGACAAAATGAAGAAATTCACCCCAAAAGAAAGAACAGGAAGAAATGACAGCCAGGGGCTTAATCAACACAGATACAAGCAAGATGTCTGAACCAGAATTTAGCATCATGATAATAAGAATACTAGCTAGTGTTGAAAAAAGCACAGAAACCCTTTCTGCGGAGATAAAGGAAGTAAAATCTAGCCAGGACACAATTAAAAATGCTATAACTGAGCTGCAATCTCGATTGGCTGCCACAACAGCAAGGATAGATGAAGCAGAGCATCAAATTAGCAATACAGAGGACAAACTTACAGAGAATAATAAAGCAGAAGAAAAGAGGGAAACTAAAGCAAAAGAGCACGATATAAGAATTAGAGAACTCAGTGACTCATAAAAAAGGAATAACATCTGAATCATAAGAGTCCCAGAAGATGAAGAGAGAGAGAAAAGGGTAGCTGTTTTATGTGAGCAAATCATAGAGGAAAACTTTCCTAACCTGAGAAGAGACACAGACGTCAAAATCCAGGAAACACAGAGAACTCCCACTAGAGTCAACAAAAACCTACCATCAACAAGGCATATCACTGTCAAATTCACAAAATACTCAGGCAAGGAAAGAATGAAAGCAGCAAGGGGGAAAAAAAGTCCTTAACCTACAAGGGTAGACACACAATGTTGTAGCAGATCTGTCCACAGTAACTTGGCAGGCCAGAAAGAAGTGGCAGGATATATTCAATGTGCTGAATTGGGAAAATATGCAGCCAAGAATTCTTTATCCAGCAAGACTGTCATTCAAAATAGAATGACAGATACAAATTTTCCCAAACAAAAACTAAAGGAGTTCATGACCACTAAACCAGCCCTGCAAGAAATTTCAAGGGGGACTCTCTGAGGGGAGAAAAGATAAAAACAAACAAACAAACAAACAAACAAACACCAAAAGCAACAATGACTAGAAAGAACCAGAGAACGGGGCACCTGGGTGGCTCAGTCGGTTAAACGTCCGACTTCAGCTCAGGTCATGATCTCTCGGTCCGTGAGTTCGAGCCCCGCATCGGGTTCTGGGCTGACAGCTCAGAGCCTGGAGCCTGTTTCAGATTCTGTGTCTCCCTCTCTCTCTGACCCTCCCCCGTTCATGCTCTGCCTCTCCCTGTCTCAAAAATAAATAAACATTAAAAAAATTAAAAAAAAAAGAAAGAAAGAACCAGAGAACAGCACCAGAAACTCCAACTCTATAGGGAATATAATGGCAATAAATTCATATCTTTCAGTACTCACTCTAAATGTCAATGGACTCAATGCTCCAATCAAAAGACATAGGGTAACAAATGGATAAGAAAATAAGATCCATCTATATGCTGTTTACAAGAGACCCATTTTAGACTTAAACTCACCTTCAGATTGAAAGTGAGGGGATGGAGAACCATCTATCATGCTAATGATCACCAAAAGAAAGCCAAAGTAGCCACACTTATATCAGACAATCTAGATTTTAAAATAAAGACTGTAACAAGAGATGAAGAAGGACATTATATCATAATTAAGTAGTTTATCCACCAAAGAGATCTAACAATTGTAAACATTTATTCTCCAAATGTGGAATAACCCAAATATATAAATCAATTATTAACAAACATACAGAAACTCATTGATAACAATACCATAACAGTAGGGGACTTCAACACCTCACTTATAGCAATTGACAGATAATCTAAACAGAAAATCAGCAAGGAAACAATGGCTTTGAATGACACACTGGACCAGATGGACTTAATAGATATATTTAGAACGTTTCATCCTAAAGCAGCAGAATATACATTCTTCTAAAGTGCACATGGAATTTCTCCAGAATATATCACATACTGGGACACAAATCATCCCTCAACAAGTACAAAAAAATCAAGATCATACCATGCATATTTTCAGACCACAACACTATGAAACTCGAGATCAACCACAAGAAAACATTTGGAATGATAACAAATACTTGGAAACTAAAGAACATCCTACTAAAGAATGAATGGGCTAAACAAGAAGTTAAAAAAAAAATTAAAAAATATATGGAAGTCAGTGAAAACGATAACACCACAACCCAAAACCTCTGGGACTCAGCAAAGGCAGTCACAAGAGGAAACTATATAGCAATCCAGGCCTTCCTAAAGAAGGAAGAAAGGTCTCAGATACACAACCTAACCTTACACCTCAAAGAGCTAGAAAAAGAACAGCAAATAAAACCCAAAACCAGCAGAAGACAGGAAATAATAAAGATTAGAGCAGAAATCAATGCTATCGAAACAAACAAACAAAAAACAGTAGAACAGATCCATGAAACCAGAAGCTGGTTCTTTGAAAGAATTAACAAAATTGATAAACCCGTAGTGAGTTTGATCAAAATGGAAAAGGAAAGGACCCAAATAAATAAAATCAAGAATGAAAGAGGAGAGGTCACAACCAACACAGAAGAAATACAAACAATAATAAGAGAATATTATGAGGAATTATACACCAATAAAATGGGCAATCTGTGAGAAATGGACACATTCCTAGCAACATATAAACTACCAAAACTGAAACAGGAAATTGAAAAGTTGAATACATCCATAATCAGTAAAGAAATCAAATTAGTAATCAAAAATCTCCCAAAAACAAGAATCCAGGGCCAGATAGCTTTCCAGGGGAATTCTACAAAACATTAAAGAAGAGTTAAGACCAATTCTTTTGAAGCTGTTCCAGGAAATAGAAATGGAAGGAAAACTTCAAACTCATTCTATAAAGCCAGCATTACCTTGATTCCAAAACCACACAAAGACCCGACTAAAAAGAACTAAAGACCAATTTCCCTGATGAACACGGATGCAAAAATGCTCAAGAAGACATTACCTAACCAGATCCAACAATACATTAAAAGAATTATTCCAAGTGGGATTTATATCTGGGATGCCGGCAAAACAATCAATGTGATACATCACATCAATAAAAGAAAGGACAAGAACCACATGATCCTCTCAATATTTACAGAGAAAGCATTTGACAAAATACAGCATCCTTTCTTGATAAAAACCCTCAAGAATGTAGAGATAGAAGGATTATACCTCAAGATCATAAAAGCCATATGTGAAAGACTCACTGCTAATATCATCCTCAATGGGGAAAAACTGAGGGCTTTCCCCCTAAGGTCAGGACATGAAGGGATGTCCACTCTCTCCAAGGTTATTCAACATAGTATTAGAAGTCATAGCCTCAGCAATCAGATAACACAAAGGAATAAAAGGCATCCAAATCAGCAAAGAGGAAGTCAAACTTTCACTCTTCATAGACGACATGATACTCTATATGGCAAACCCAAAAGATTCCACCAAAAAACTGCTAGAACTGAATTCGGCAAAGTCGCAGGGTATAAAATCAATGCACAGAAATTGGTTGCATTCCTATACACCAATAATGAAGCAACAGAAAGATAAATCAAGAAATCAATCCCATTTACTATTGCACCAAAACCCATAAAATACCTAGGAATAAATCCAACCAAAGAGTTGAAAAATCTATACACTGAAAACTATAGCAAGCTTATGAAAGAAATTGAAGACAACACCAAAAAAAAGGAAAAATATTCCATGCTAATGGATTCGAAGAACAAATATTGTAAAAATGTCAATGCTACCCAAAGCAATGTACATATTGAATGCAATACCTATCAAAATAACACCAGAATTCTTCACAGAGCTAGAAGAAATAATCCTAAAATTAGTATGTAACCAAAAAAAGACCCAAAATAGCTAACGCAATCCTGAAAAAGAAAACCAAAGTGGAAGGCATCACAATCACAGACTTCAAGATGTATTACAAAGCTGTAATCATCAAGACAGTATGGTACTCACACAAAAACAGACACTCAGATCAATGGAACAGAATAGGGAATCCAGAAATGGACCCACAAATGTATGGCCAACTAATCTTTGACAAAGCAGGAAAGAATATTCAATTGAATAAAGAGAGTCTCCTCAGCAAATGGTGCAGGGAAAACTGGACAGCGACATGCAGAAGAATGAACCTGGACCACTTTCTTACACCATACACAAAAATAAACCCAAAAGGATGAAAGACCTAAACATAAGATGGGAAGCCATCAAAATCCTAGAAGAGAAAGCAGGCAAAAAACCTCTTTCACCTTGGCCACAGCAACTTCTTACTCAACACATCTCCAGAGGCAAGGGAAACAAAAGATGAACTACTGGGACCTCATCAAGATAAAAAGCTTCTGCACAGTGAATGAAACCATAGGCAAAACTAAAAGGCAATCAACAGAATGGGAGAAAATATTTGCAAGTGACCCTTCAGATACAGCGTTAGTATCCAAAATCTATAAAGAACTTATCAAACCCAACACTCAAAAAACAAATTATCCAGTGAAGAAATGGGCAAAAGACATAAATAGACATTTTTCCAAAGAAGACATCCAGATGGCCAACTGACACACGAGAAAAGGTCAACATCACTCATCATGAAATACAAGTTAAATACAAGTTAAAACCACAATGACATACCACCTCACACCAGTCAGAATGGCTTAAATAAATAACTCAGGCAATAACAGATGTTGGTGACAATGTAGAGAAAGAGGACCTCTTTTTGCACTGCTGGTGGGAATGCAAGCTTGTGCAGCCACTCTGGAAAACAGTATGGAGGTTCCTCAAAAAATTAAAAATAGAATTACCCTATGACCCAGCAACTGCCTACTAGGTATTTATCTAAGGGGTACAGGTGTGCTGTTTCGAAGGGGCACATGCACTCCAATGTTTATAGCAGCACTATTGACAATATCTAAAGTATGGAACGAACCCAAATGTCATCGATGGATGAATGGATAAAGAAGCCATGGTGTGTCTTCCCAATACACACACACACACGCGTGCACACACACACACACACACACACACACACACACACACACACACACAATGGAGTATTACTCAGTAATCAAAAAGAATGAAATCCTGCCATTTGCATCTAGATGGAACTACAGGGTATTATGCTAAGCGAAATTAGCTAATCAGGGAAAGACAAATATCATATGACATCACCCATATGAGGACTTTAATATACAAAACAGATGAACATAAGGGAAGGGAAGCAAAAAAATCTAAAAACAAGGAGGGGGACAAAACATAAGAGACTTAAATACACAAAACAAACAGGGTTTCTGGGGGTGGGGGAGAGGCTAAATGGGTAAGTGGCATTAAGGAAGACACTTGTTGGGATGAGCACTGGGTGTTATAAATAGGGGATGAATCACTGGAATCTATTCCTGAAATCATTATAGCACTATATGCTAACTACCTTGGATGTAAATTAAAAAATAAATTAATAAAAAAGTGGCTTATGTCAATAGTCAGAGATGATATCAGCCTGTGGCATGGTGTTTAGTGAAGCATCTCCTATGATTGATATTAGCTCGGGTCTTGGGAAGCATCTATATTTTTCAGGAGTTAGGTAAACAGCATGTTAATTGTGTGACTGGCTGTTTCCATCATCCTTAATGTTGCCTGGCATTTATTTACATGAGAAGTGTATAGTTTGGAAAGGTGCTTTGGGATCTTTCAAGGTGAACGATGGAGTATAAATGCAAGTCACCATAATTATTAAAAATGTATAGGTCGTATATTAAACTACAGTTAAAAACAAACATCAGTAAAAATTACAAGTAATTATATAATGCCTCTGGGGCGCCTGGGTGGCGCAGTCGGTTAAGCCTCCGACTTCAGCCAGGTCATGATCTCACGGTCCGTGAGTTCGAGCCCCGCGTCAGGCTCTGGGCTGATGGCTCGGAGCCTGGAGCCTGTTTCCGATTCTGTGTCTCCCTCTCTCTCTGCCCCTCCCCCGTTCATGCTCTGTCTCTCTGTCCCAAAAATAAATAAACGTTGAAAAAAAAAATTTATAACGCCTCTGTGGGAGAATTAGCCATCTGAATAGGGAATGGTGAGAGGCGATTTCACTAGGAAAATTGAGAGCAACAATTTAAAAAAAATTTTAATGTTTATTTATTTTTGAGAGAGAGAGAGAGAGAGAGAGAGAGAGAGAGAGAGAGAGAGAGGTGGGGGAGGGGCAGAGAGAGGGAGACACAGAATCTGAAGTGGGCTCCAGGTTCTGAGCTGTTAGTACAGAGCCGATGCAGGGCTCAAACCCACGAGTGGTGAGATCATGGGCCTGATCTGAAGTCGGATGCTTGACTAACTGAGCTACCCAGGTGCCCCAAAAGTGATAGTTTAAATCTCTTGGGAAGAATTACTCTAAAACACCAGTATTAAATATTAGATGACTAAGCAAGACACCGTGATCTTAAAAGAAATGTAAGATACAGTGGGGTGAATATTACATATTTACACTCTAGTAGGACACATTGTGTTTTCATGAATGGCATGTATGTGCAACACGATTTTGAGTAACTTTGGAAGTAAACTTCAGGGGATTCACTACAATTCCCAACTGCTCCTCCTATTTGCCAATATTTCATTACAACTTGTGGCATCAGAATAGAAAGGGGATGGGGGATGGTTTATCTTCTGTCTCAATAAAACTGTTTCCAAAAGAAAAAAAAAGAAGAAGAAAGGCGCAAGTGGCAGAAAAAATGGTCAATGCTGCAGAAACTCACCAAACCTATTTGTATCTTGGCCAAATTAGTTTTTACAGACTACTGAAAGCAAATCAATTGGGTGTGCCTAAATCTTAATTCCATTCTAGACACAAATACACATGGAAAAAGCAGAAGTTTTATATTGAGGTGGCTCTGGAGGTATGGCTCAAGAATCTATGGTAAATTGTGGTAGTTCTGCAATGTGGGATGCTTTCTGGGGCCACAGGCTCAAATAAACCAGGTCTGTAGGGGTCCTGGGAAGAAGAAAAAGTTGGATGGCAAAGACAAACTTGCAGTGTCTCACTGTTGCCCAGGGCAGTTTCATTCAGGTCTAGTCCTGTGAATGGCTATTGGGAAGCCTGATTCTAATCTTCATGAAGTTCTGGGAATATTGTTTATGCTTAAAATTTAATGCTATATAGTTCTCTTACTAATAATGACATTTCAAAGTTCTTATAAAGATCTAAACAATGTGACAGGATTCCCTAGAAATACCAAACAACATAAATGTATCAAAGATAGTTTCTTAAAAATTGAAAGGAGTGTCAGTGTTGAGTTATTGAAAAGGACTGTATGCCCTACTGAGGTAATTATCTAAGATTGTGATCATTTATACTTCTCCCTACTAACCCACTGCAGTTCATAATATATGCATCTTATTTATACTTAGAATCCAATTTAAAGATGAATTTTAATCCTAAATATTTTAGTTTTGCATATAAATTTACTCTGACATTTTGAATAATAATTATTTTGCATTTTTTTCCACTTGACTTTCATTAACTATGTTTCTTGACATGGAAGTTATAATGTTCAAACCATATAAATATTTCATTATGGGGAAAGTTTTACAAAGATAAAACTGTTTCTTCAAAACACTGCCTTCTATACCTAATGTATTTAATGTCATTTTTTAAATTACATTTTTATTTTTGTAATATGAAATGCTTTATGAAGATGCAATTTTTGTTGTATTACTAAAGAACACAGAAGGTACAATAAGTCTATTATACATAAAGCTAATATAGTGTCTAGCACACTGCACAGGAATAAAATAAAATGAAATTATCCTTTTTCTTAAATATTTTCAGAAGATCTTCTATAATTATTATACTGAAATTGATCAACAACAGTTCACCTTATGAAGGTTACTAGCCTAGCAGCAAGTTAACTGAGAACTGGAGACTTCTAGAACTGCAAAAATTTATTCTTACTCAAATGGGATAGATAGATTTCAAACTTGACCATAATTCCTAAGAATCACTTCAACAATATTTTCTAATTTGGGCATAAGACAACTAGCCTCAGAATGAAATGTATAAAGAAAAGCAGAGAAAAAATAGTCATTCTCTCTTCTCTTTTTGTTTCTTCATGATAATGAAATAGGTGGGAGGAACAAGAGGGAAGGGAAAGCCCTAGTAGATTGCCAGAAGCCAAGAAACCTTATACCATGACACTGCCAATAGAAAACAGCTCTGGGAAGATTGGCCAGCTACCAATACAGAGACCAAACCCTGCCCACAACAAAGAGAGCAATTGCAGATGACTGAACTAAAGGTAAATGCAGCTCGTCCACAACAATAGGGTGCATGCAACACACACAGGAGACATCCCTGAAGCACAAGGTTCCGGTGAACAGGGAACACTGCACTGTAGGGCACTACAGGACTTCTTCATAAAGCCACTACTTTCAAGAGTAGGAGACACTGCTAACTTTCCTAACACACAGAAAGAGACACAGATAGCTAGACAAAATGAGGAGACAAGGAACACATCCCAAATGAAAGAATAGGACAAAATCACACCAATAGAGCTAAACAAAATGGAAGTAAGTAATATGTCTGATAGAGAATTTAAGGTAATGGTCATAAAGATTCTCACTGGACTTGAGAAAAAAGTGGAAGACCTCAGTGAGACCCTCAACAAAGAGATAGAAAACATTAAAAAAAGAACCAAAGAACCAATCAGAGATGAAAAACTTAAGAACTGAAGTTAAAAATACATTAGATGGAATAAAAAGTAGACTGGGAGAAGCAGAAGAATGGATCAGCAACCTGAGGAGGAGAGACTATTGGAAATCAATCAAGCTGAACAAGAAAGAGAACAAAAAATAACAATAAGTAAGTAAAAATAGACTTGGGGAACTCAGCAACACTAGCAAGTGTAACAAAATTCACATTAAAGTGATTCCAGACAGAGAAGAGAGAGAAAAGGGAGCAGAAAATTTACTTAAAGAAATAATAGCTGAAAGGTTCCCAAATCTGGGCAAGAGAACAGAAATCCACATCTAGGAAGCCTCCAGTAAAATCAACCCATGGAGGTCCACACCAAGTCACACAGTAATTAAAACAGTAAAAAGCAGTGATAAGGGTAGAATTTTAAAAGCAGCAAGAGAAAAGAAAACAGTTTTATACAAGGGAATCCCCATAAGGCTATCAGCAGATTTGTTAGCAGAAACTTTGCAGCCCAGACAGGAGTGGCATGATATATTCAAAGTGATGATAGAAAAAACCTGCAGCCAAGAATACTTGATTCAGCAAGGATATCATTCGGAAGAGGAGAGAGAAGTTTCCCAGACAAACAAAAGTTAAAGGAATTCATGACCACTAAACTAGTGCTACCAGAACTCTCAGGGATCATGATCTCACAGTTCACGGCTTCAAGCCCTGCATCGGGCTCTGGGCTGACAGCTCAGAACTTGGAATCTGCTTCAGATTCTGTGTCTCCCTCTCTCTCTGCCCCTCCCCTGCTCACAGTGTTTCTGTCTCTCAAAAATGAATAAATGTTAAAAAAAAATGTTTTAAAAGTAAGAGGACTCTGAGTGAAAAGGAAAGACCATAAGCAGAAGTAAGAAAAGTAGGAAACACGAAAGTACAAAAATTAAGTAAACCTATAGAAATCAGTCAAGGAATTTACAAAAGGATGTAAAGTATGGCACCATATACCTAAAATGGGGAGGGGGAGAGTAAAGAATGGGTTCAAACTTAAGTGGCCATCAACAATATAGACAGCTATATGCATAAAATGTTATATATAAACCTAGTGGTAACTACAAATCAAATCCAGTAACAGATATGCAAAAAATAAAGAGGAAGGAATCCAAGTATATCACCAAAGACAGCCAGCAAACCCTAAGAATACGGAGGAAGAGAAGAAAGGAAGGAAGAACTACAAAAACAACCACACAAGTAACAAAATGGCAGTAAGCACACATGTATCGATAATAACTTTAAGCACACACCTGTCAATAATTACTTTGAATTTAAATAAACCAAACACTTTTCCTATAGGAGCCTCGGTATTGAGAGGAGTGTGGCCCTCTCCTCTTCCCAGAATGACAACTGCTTGCCCATTGACATCAGTGTATTCTGAAAAGGGAATGTCATCTGGCAAAAATGTTACTTTGCCTGCTATATTCAAGGCTTCCATTAAACCTGATATTGTGAACTTTGTTCACACCAACTTGCACAAAAACAACAGACAGTCATACGCTGTCAATGAATCAGCAGGTCATCAAACCAGTACTGGCAGAACCATGGCTTGAATTCCCAGAGTTTGAGGCATGGGACTCACTGTTGCAGCCAGGGTGCTTCTGGAAATATGTGTCATGGGGGCCACATGTTTGTACCGACCAAATTAGGCCACCATTGGCACCTCAGAGTAAACATAACACAGAAGCAATATGCCATCTGCTCTGCCCTGGCTGCCTCAACCTTACCAGCACTGGTCATTGTAAAAGTCATTGTACTAAGGAAGTTCCTGAACTTTCTTTGGTGGTTAAAGATAAAGGTGAAGGCTACAAGAAGATCAAAGAGGTTGTTTTGCTTCTTAAGAAACTTAAAGCCTGGAATGATATAAAAAAGGTCTATGCCTCTCAGCAAATGAGAGCTGGCAAAGGCAAGATGAAAAACTGTCGTCATATCCAGTGCAGGGGACCTTATATCATGTATAATGAGGACAACAGTATCAAGACTTTCAGAAACATCCCTGGAATAACTTAATGCAAGCAAACTGAACATTTTGAAACTTGCTCCTGGTGGGCACGTAGGACATTTCTGCACTTGGACTGAAAGTGCTTTCTGCAAGTTAGATGATCTGTATGGCACTTGGTGTAAGGCTGCCTACTTCCATGCATAAGACACTTAACACAGACCTTAGCAGAATCTTGAAAAGCTCAGAGATCCCAAGAGCCCTCTGAGTACCATGCAAGAAGATTCATCACAGAGTCCTGAAGTCCGCAGAAAACCTGAGAATCATATTGAAGCTAAACCCATATGCAAAGACCATGCACTATACATAACACCATTCTTCTCCCGGCCAAGAATCACAAACTCCGGATGGATAAGGCAGCAGTAGCCTTAGGAGCCAAATCAGATGAGAAGGGGGTTCCAGGCGAAAGGTCTGTGGTAGAGAAGAAAGGAAAGAAGGCTGTTGGTGTTAAGAAGCGGAAGAAACCTTTAGTAGGAAAAAAGGCTGCAGCTACTGAGAAACCAGCAGCTAAGAAGAAGTCTGCTGAAAAGAAACCCACCATAGAAGAAAGGAAGCCTGCTGCATAAAAACTTACATTTGTTTTTTCTGTAGAAGTCAAATCATTATGAACAGCTAATTTTGAATAAAGATCTGGTCAAAAGAAAAACAAACAACAATAACAGCAACAACAACAACAACAACAAAAATCCCAAACCAAAACCAAATCAAAACAACAACAACAACAAAAATAAATAAATAAATAAATAAATAAATAAATAAATAAATAAATAAATAAACTAAACATTCCAATCAAAAGACATAGGGTGATGGAATGGATTAAAAAGCAAGACCCATCTATATACTGCCTACAAGAGACTCATTTCAGACCTAAAGAGATATGCAGATTGAAAGTAAGAGATGGAAAAGCACTTACCATGCAAATGAAAGTGAAAAGAAAGCTAGGGTAGCAATACTTATATTGGACAAACTAGATTTTAAACCAAAGACTGTAACAAGAGTTGAAGAAGGGGACTACATAAAAATAAAGGGAACAGTCCAACAAGAAGCTATACCAATTATAAATATTTATGCATCCAACATGGGAGCACCCAAATATATAAAGCAAATAATAACAAACATAAAGGAAGTAATTGATAGTAATACAATAATAGTAGGGAATTTTAACGCCCCACTTTCTTCCATGGATCAATCATCCAAACAAAAAATCAAAAAGGAAACAGTAGCTCTGAAGAACACTTTGGATCAGATGGATCTAACAGATATATTCAGAACATTCCATCCTAAAACAGCAGAATACAGATTCTTTGCAAGTGCCAAAAAGATTGATGTCATACCATGCATCTTCTCTGAACACGATGTTATGAAACTAGAAATTATCACAAGAAAAGATCTGGAAAGAGTAAAAATACATGGAGGTTAAATATCATGCTACCAAACAATGAATGGGTCAACCAAAAAATCAAAGAGGAAATCAAAAGATATACGGAAATAAGTGAAAATGAAAACACAATGGTCCAAAGTCCTCAGGATGCAGCAAAAGCTGTCCTAAGTGGGAAGTTTATAGCACTAGAGGTCTACCTCAAGAAGCAAGAAAAATCGCAAATAAACAACCTAACCTCACACATAAAGGAGGTAGAAAAAGAACAAACAAACCCCAAAGCCAACAGAATAAAGAAAATAATGAATATTAGAGAAGAAACAAATAAAATAGAAACTAAAAGAGCAATAGAACAGATCAATGAAACCAGAATCTGGTTCCTTGAAAAGATAAAAAAGTAAATAAAAAAAATTGTAGCCAGACTCATAAAAAAAAAGAAACAAAAAAAAAAGTGCTCAAATAAACAAAATTAGAAATGAAAGAGGAGAAATAACAACTGACACCACAGAAATAAAAAGGGTTATAAGAGAATGTTACAAAAATTATATGTTAACAAATTGGGCCAACTAGAATAAAATGGATAAATTCCTAAAAACATATAACCTCCCAAAACTGAATCAGGAAGAAATGCAAAATCTGAACAGACCAATTACCAGCAATAAAACCAAATCCATAGTAAAAAAAAACATTCCAAACAAAAGTCCAGAATCAGATGTCTTCACAGTTGAATTCTACAAAAATTTATTTATTTACTCAGTTGTTTAAATTTTTTAACATTTATTTCTTTTCAAGAGACAGAGAGAGACACAGTGCGAGTGGGGGAGGGGCAGAAAGAGAAGGAGACAACAGAATCCAATGCAGGCTCCAGGTTCTAAGCTGTAGCACAGAGCCTGATACAAGGCTCAACCTGGGGCTTGAACCCACAAATTGTGAGATCATGACCTGAGCTGAAGTTAGACTGAGCCACCCAGGTGCCCCTCTACCAAAATTTAAAGAAGAGTTAATATGTATTCTTCTCAAACTATTTCAAAAAATAGAAGAGGAAGGAAAACATTCAAATTCATTCTATGAGGCCAGCATTACCCTGATACCAAAACCAGATTTAAAAAAACACTACAAAGAAAGAGAACTACAGGCCAATATCTCTGATGAACATAGATGCAAAAATCCTCAACAAAATATTAGCAAACTGAATTCAACAATACATTTAAAAAGATCATTCACAATGATCAAGTAGGATTTATTGCCTGGCTGCAAAGGTGGTTCAATATTCACAAATCAATCAACATGATACATTACATAAATAACAGAAAGGATAAAAACCATATGATCATTTCAATAGATGCAGAAAAAGCATTTGACAAAGTACAACATCCATTTATGATAAAAACCCTCAACAAAGTGGATGTAAAGGGAACATACCTCAACAAAATAAAGATCATATATGAAAAACCCACAGCTAATATCATACTCCATTGGTAAAAAACAAAGATTTTCCTTAAAGATCAGGAACAAGACAGGATGTCCATTCTCACCACTTTTATTCAACATAGTATTGGAAATCCTAGCCACAGAAATCAGAAAATAAAAGGAATAAAAGACATCCAAATTAGTAAGGAAGAAGAAAACTTTCATTATTTGTTGATGACATGACACTATATAGAAAACCCTAAAGACTCCACCAAAACAAAAAAAAACAAACCTGCTAGAAATGATAAATGAATTCACTAGGTCACAGGATACAAAATCAATATACAGAAACCCATTGCATTTCTACACTAAAAATGAAGTAGCAAAAAGAAAAATTAAGGAACCAATCCCATTTACAATTGCACTAAAAATAATAAAAAAGGAATAAACTTAACCAAAGAGCTGAAAGACCTATATTCTGAAAAATATGAAACACTGGTGAAAAAATGTGACGATGACAAAAGATATTCCATGTTCATGAATTGGAAGAAAAATATTATTAAAATGACCATACTACCCAAAGTAATCTATAGATTTAATACAATCCCTATCAAAATACCAATAGCATTTTTTCAAAGAACCAGAACAAATAATCCTACAATTTGTATGGCACCAAAAAGACCTATAATAGCCAAAGCAATCTTGAAAAAGAACAAAACTAGAGGTATCACAATCCCAGATTTCAAGATACACTATAAATTTATAGTAATCAAAACAGTATAGTACTGGCACAAAAATAGACACATAGATCAACGGAACAAAATAGCCTGGAAACAAACCCGTGACTATATAGTCAATTAACCTTTGACAAAGAAGGCAAAAATATGCAGTGGAAAAAGACAGTCTCTTCAACAAATAGTGTTGGGAAAACTGGACAGCTACATGCAAAAGACTGAAACTAAGCCAATTTTTATACCATACACAAAAATAAACTCAAAACGGATTAAAGACCTAAATGTGAGACCTGAAAACATAAAAATCCTAGAAGAGAGCACAGGCAATAATTTCTCTGACATAGGCTGTAGCAACATTTTTCTAGATATGTCTCCTGAAGTAAGGGAAACAAAACAAACAAAACACTATTAGGACTACATGAAAATAAAAAGTTTCTGCACAGCAAAGGAATCAGTCAACAAAACTAAAATACAACCTATTTAATGGGAAGAGACATTTGCAAATGACATATCTGATAAAGGTTTAGTATCCTAAATATATAAAGAACTGATACAACTCAACACACAAACAAATAATCCAATTAAAAAATGGGCAGAAGACACAAACAGACATTTCTCCAAAGACGACATCCAGATTGCCAACAGACACATGAAAAAATGCTCCACATCAGAGAAATGCAAATCAAAACCACAATGAGATATCACCTTACAGCTGTCAAATAACTAAAATCAAAAACACAAGAAACAATAAGTGTTGTCAAAGATGTGAAGAAAAAGAAACCCCCATGCACTGTTGGCAAAATGCAAACTGGTATAACTACTGTGGAACACAGTACGGATGTGCTTCAAAAAATTAAAAATAGAATTACCATATGATCCAGTAATTCCACTACTGGATATTTACCCAAAGAAATTTCAAAAGATATATGCACCAATATTTTTATTGCAGCATCATTTACAGTAGCCAAGATATGAAAGCAACTTAAGTGTTCATCAGTAGATGAATGCATAAAGAAGATTTGGGGGCTGTGTGTGTGTGTGTGTGTGTGTGTGTGTGTGCGCGCGCGCGCACACACGTACACACTCGCACATGCAAGTGTATGTGTGATGGAATATTACATAGCCAGAAAAAAAGAATGAAATCTTGCCATTCACAACATAGATGGACCTAGAGAGTATAATGCTAAGTGAAATAAGTCAGTTAGAGAAAGACAAATACCATACTTCACTCATGTGGAATTTAAGAAATAAAGTAAACAACAACAAAAAAGAGACAAATCAAAAAACAGGCTCTTAAATACAGAGAACAAACTGAGGGTTGGTGGGGGGCTGAGGGAGATGGGAAAATGGGTGATGGGCATTGAGGAGTGCACTTGTTGGGATGAGCACTTGGTGTTGTTTTTAAGTGATGAATCTCAGGAATCTATCCCCAAAACCAAGATCATACTGTATACACTGTATGTTAGCCAACTTGACAATAAATCATATTTTAAAAAAGTAAAAAATAAAATATAAATTCAAAAACAAAAACAAGCAAACAAACAAACCAAAAAAAACCCAGGCTCTTACCTATAGAGAACAAACTGATGGTTACCATAGAGGAGGTGGGTGGGAGGATGGGTGAAATAGGTGAAGGGGATTAAGAGTACACTTATCATGATGAGCACTGAGTAATGTATAGAATTCTTGAATTACTATATTGTACACCTGAAATTAACATAACATTGTATGTTAACTATACTGGAGTTAAAATTCTTAAAAATTAACAAATGAACAAAGAAAGAGAAAAGTAAAAATCCCTGGAGATAGGGTGAATGAAATAACTTTTGAGACTAAAGATGTTCAATTTTAAAATATTTGATATTGGCTATATAATTGCCACCATTATGTCCTTTTCCCCTCAATTTTACCGAATCTTTAGTAAAGTCTTCTATACCCATAAGCTTTGTGAGACTGACATTTTTGTTTAATTTTACCTACCATCTCTCTCCTTCACTCCCACCCTCAATCCCAAAATTCGCATTTCCCATTTTGTCTGGCATAATGCAGAATAGAAACACAAAGGGTTGAACTCAGAAGCATTTTAGTAGAAACAGAACTCAGCACTAGAGAAACCATTAAAATATAAGTTGTACAAAAATCTGTAGGAATCTTAAAGAAAGAGTACATTAGAATATTCACACGTTGTGGAATAGTATTTTTATTAAATCTTATATGAGATCTTAAATATTGAGGTATACTAGTAGTCATGTTATGATGTTGTGGTGAACAAAATAAGGGTCCCCAAAGATGTCCATGCCCTAATCACTGGAACTTGTGAATATGTTACTTCATATAATAAAACAGAATTAAGCCTGAATTTGTAATTACATTTGCTTATCAGTTGACTTGGAGATGTGGAAATTATTCTGAATTACCTAGCCCATGGATCAGTTCCCTCTGGACCAGATATCTTCCTCTGAACAACTGGCTGAGGACAGGAATGGATGAAGCTATATCCTAGAAGCATGACTACAGAAATATGACAACTAGCTCAGAAATGGGTGTTAAGTTCTGGTGAGATACTCATAACTTCGTTGCATCACAAAATTTAAGTTAGTAATAGGTAACATGTTAACTCTCATGTCCTGTTCCACATGCCCATATGTGTCAATTATCCTTAAAATCCATATCCACAAGAACCCTCTCTCCCTGCCATCAGATTTTCCATTCTTATTCCTAGCCTGTGAATCCTGCTAAAAATGGTTACATAGACAGAAAGACCGGTATCACTAGAAATTTATAGTAGCTGATTTTTACTCAGCTTGCTCCTTCTACCGTTTCCCAAAGAAATAATACCAAGCGCTTATCCACCTCTCACTGCCCAGGACGTCTTTGTCCAATCATCTCTGGTCTGTGATAAACAGAGTAGAAACTATAAGTCAAGAACTACGTTAAGGCTCTTTCTTCTCTCCCCAGTAGACATATGTGTGTATCTACTTCTAAAGTCTGCAATCTCAGAAGAAAGTGGCTTCCTTTCCTCTATTCAAATACTATCCATCCATCCATCTGAGCTCTCAAAACAAGCTTTTGAAAGAATTTCTTCTCTCTACTACATTATCCATTCACTTGTCCCCTGAACTTTGTTTCTTTCAACCGATTCAGGCTTCTGAATACAATATATGTAAGAAACTCCCATGTTAAAAATATATAATCTAACCCCCATTATGTCTATCTTTAGTTTCTATAGTTAATGACTCAGAAATATTTATCTTTTGCTAAGACTAGGCTAACTGAATTGCAATTTACTCGATGATTAATTTACTAGATAGTTTTAGGAGACTTCTCTCACTTTGCCCTCCAAAATAAGGGCTAAGTCCTGGACATACTGTTTTTTACATATCTTCTGAATCTGTGCACTTCTACCTCCATGCACTAACTTGATGTAGGCCACCATTTCTCACCTGGACTATTGCAACTGTTTAACTATACCAACATAGGTGCATCAGTACCCATGAACATTTTCCCTCGTTATAATGGATAAATTTGTCTATGCTTCTAACATCAGATTCCATTTTACAATGGACCCTACACTCTCCAATTAGTCAAAAGTTTTGATCATCTTTATGTCTTGCATTATCAACTTTGCCCTCTTGAAAGGATCACTTCCATCAACATACAAGCAAGCTCTATTACTTTCATTGTAAAAACTAGAAACGCCTCCAGTCACCGTCCCTATTCTCTCTTAAGAGCAAAGCTCTCCTTCCACTACTTTTGACATTCTCTCTTCTTCCTCTTTTTTTTTAAAATTTTCTCCTAAACCTACTTCAAACAGGCTGTTGTCCCCACCACATTATCAAAGTGCCATGGTCAAGGTCACAAACAGTCTACAAGTATAAGATCAAATTTTTTTTCTCATTTCTTCTCTTCCTCATATATCAATAGCATTTAACGTAGTAGTTTTTCTCTTTCCTTTCTGAAACATGTTCTTTGATTTGTGAAGTATGTGTTTCTCCTCCTGCCAGTAACATTAGCAATTCCTTGTCATGCTCCCTTGCCAGATCCTCTTATTTCCAACCACCAAATGTTGGAATGCTACAGTACTTAGTCCTTGAGTCAGTCGTCTGCTCAATATACACTCATTCCCAAGGAAAATGGTCCATCTCCTCGGTTTAAAAATGCTGAGCGGCACCTGGGTGGCTCAGTTGACTGAGGACTGACTTCGGCTCAGGTCACGATCTCGTGGTTCATGAGTTTGAGTCCCGCATCGGGCTCTGTGCTGACAGCTCAGAGACTGGAGCCTGCTTCAGATTCTGTGTCTCCCTCTCTCTCTGGCCCTCCCCTGCTCATGTTCTGTTGCTCTCTGTCTCTCAAAAAAATAAATAAACATTAAAAAAAATGTTTAATGCTGACAATTCTCAAGTCTATATTTCCCCAACCCAGATTTCTCCTCCAAATATGGTCTCATAAAAACCATTTTCTGCTCATAATTTCTACTCATAACACCTAGATGCTTATAGACATCTTGAAAGTCACAGTGGAACACCTGATATCACCATCCCACTTCCTAAAAGGGTCTCTTCAGCATCTCAGAGACTAAGGACTCCATTCTTCCAATTGCTCAGGGCAAAAACCTTAGACCTGTTCTTTCAGTCATGTTAAAGTCAGCAGTTCTGCATTCGAAGTATATCCTGAAACAAGTATTCCTCTCACCTCCACCATCACTACCGCCCTTGTCCAAGTCACCAATACCTCTGTCCTGGATAAGTGCATTAGTCCTCTAACTGGTATTCCTGCTGTCCTTACCTACATGGTTTATTCTCTACAAGGAGGTAGGATTATCCTTTGAAAATGATATAGATCATGTCATTCTTTTGCTCAAACTTTCCATCTCAGCCAGAATAAAAGCCGAAGCACTTACAGTGACTGAGTGGACACCGTGTGATCCAGCTCTCAACCACTTCTCTTGTCTCTGCATATCGACTTGAGCAATCTTCCTTAATGAAAACCTGTGGGTGTCACTACTGCTTTGAATCCTCCAGTGACGGCTTCCTATCCTTGCCTTCAAAAGAAGACCAGATTTCCTAGAAAAGCATTTACTACTCTTCAGTTCTCACTAGTCTCAGTTCCTGCCATTTCCTTTTCCAAGGGCACCCTAGATCCTAACCTAACCACACTGAACTTCTTGTTTCTTCCTCATTCAACAGTGTACTCATGCCTCCATTTTGTTGCTGTTCCTTCAGCTTCAGATAATCTCGGTGTAGAATTCTCTTTACCACCTGCCTGTGATGCCCCTCCTTTGACTGAATAACCACTTTGTTGGACTCCCATTAAATTTATAAAGAATAACTTTTTATTCCCCTGGACTGTGCTCCGGTAGAATTTTGATTATAGAGTTTACATTTGTTACATCAGTTTTTATCACGTTGTATTAAAGTTTTAATCTATTTGCCTACCTCTCTCTCTGAGAGAGCATTCCATATGCTCATTGGAAGTGATGGGAAACATATCTTTCTTATCCTTAAGTGCTTAGCATTTAGCACAGTGCTTAGCATACGGCAAGTTTTCAAAACCACTGAATGATACTATCAACTATACTAAGTGTGACTATGTAAGATGAATGGCATTCATTGAAATTTTAACCATTTAACTGTTTAATCATTTAACTATGTGACCATGTAAATTTTTTAACCATTTAACCAAATTCAAATGAAAAGATGGTAGTCTAAGAAAAAGTAAAGGGTAAGAGAGGAACTTGTAATTTTTTTGTTTTCATTTTTAATTCAGAATAACCACAATATATTTACATACTGGGTTATTCTTATCTTCAAAAAGTATTCCATTTAGTAATTAAGAAACTAGACTGTCTGAATGAAATCCTTTAGGAAACTATAATGCTCTCTTCTCTCTGAGAGTTTGTAATCACCAAACTACTACATAATCTCCAATTTTATCTTCCTTTAATCCAATTCTAAAGCTATACTAGATAACACACAAGAAATCAAATGAAAAGACTCCAGCACCAAATGATAGGTTACCAGGCCTGTTTTACAATCCTTTTTCACTAGAAAAGACTTGTCTGACTTCACATGTGACAAAACCATCTGAGTTTCTCTTGCCACAGTGCGTCCCTCTTCACTGTGATAGACATTAGGTTAATCGCGAAAGAGAAAAGGGGGCAAAGTTAAAAAAAAGGTCATCGGCTGATAACGTGGCATGTACTGCCTTCACATTGATGTCATAATGCTCGAAACCACTACTCCTGCCACTTTGGACATTACTGGAGTTGTATCATTTCCTAAGATCATGAAACTGTGTAGATTATGTAAATGGTTACTACAGCAGCAGATGTCAAGACTTTCTTTTGTCGCCTCCCCATTCACACTAAGTACTGGTGCCATCCCCATCATGTTTTCTTCATTTTATTCTTCTTTAGCCCCCATCTGATACACTCCTTCCATAACAGTGTTTTATCTCATTTGCATGACACTTTCCTATATATAAAATACTTCCACACAAATTCTCTCACACAGCCTCATGATAACCCTAGGAGATAGGCCGCACTGGCATTGCTGCATAAATTCAGCAAGGTACTGTTAGCAGCTATCATTACTGAAAACCTTCTTGATAGCAGGCACTTTAATAGACACTTTATACCTTAGTCTCATAAACACATTATTTTATAGTTGAAGACATAAAGGCTAAGCAACATGTCCAAGGTCACACAGTAAAATAGTGGCAAAACAGGGCTTTTATGGTAATGTATAATAGAGATGAATACATATATGTACACATATGTATACGTGTATATTATATATGTACATGCAGATGTGTATCTGTTTGTGTGAATATATATTTACTCTGGGTCCTGTATAAAGCTCTCCAGGGCTTTTAAAAAGTTCCTAGCTTAGCACAATTTTTACTCTGTCAGAACTAGAAGGCAATTAGCTTTGACCCCTAATAAAATACATTACATGAAGTGAGATTCAGGACAAGGCAAAGCAAAGCATTTCCTCTCAGGGGGTCACAAGTCTGGAAAAGGTTTTATGGTGGAGGATATTTAAAAAAGAGTATGCTGTGCCCTTTTCATCTGACATAGTGTCATTTCTGTTAATTCATGGACGTGACTCAACTCTCAGGTGGGGAAGTCTTGTCTTCCTCAGACAAAGTTACAGACAGCAGAGCTCAGGAATAGAACTGCTAAATTTACTAAATTGGCTAGAAAGCTTCCAGAGTTTTCTAAGACATACCTGTCTGCTTTGCCCAGGTCTCTTTCTTTGTAATGCTAATAGGCAGGACAGCTGAAAAGAATGAAGCATAGGGGCACATCTCTTGTAAGCCATCAAAAATTAGTGGGTGGCACAAAACAGTCTTCCATGCCTTTGCAACTCAGAAAATCTCCACAATGTCCACTGAACCTAAGAGTGTTTAGTGCTGAGGGACTTTTGACATTTGTGGAAAGAGGTAGAGATGATTCTGACATCATATTTAATGGTAATCATGGAGAAACCTACATGTCTCCTGAAGTGTAGCTTCTGGAGACATGCAGGAAGGGTTGTCCCTGTTAAAGAATCCGCATCTTGCAGAGCTCTTCATCTGACAGGACAACATGAGAAATCCACTAGGAACCCAGGATCAATTAACCTCTAACCCATCCAGCTCATACATTTTCAACAACCGTATCCGTACAAAAGTATTTTGAAAGGTAGAAAAATTAGCTTATATTTTTTATTGTATTAAACATTCACTTGTATATTCATTAGTATTAATATTGTTTTGCCATTTGGTTATGATAGTCCATCCTCATCACTTAGGTTGTGTAGCATTAGACAGTCTATGAGAATAAATCAGAACTCTTTTGGTACTAGAGACTAGTATTTAAAATGGTTTAGGGAGCATATTAAAGTCATGTCATCCCATTGTCGCCATCCCCGCCCCCCCCCCCAAGGTTTTTGATATCCAGGAAACTAGATTTCCACTAGGGATAGATGAATTTCAAATTAAATAAGAGTGATATTGACAATTTTCTAAACTTTTGATGAATTAGCACTTCTTGTAATTAAATAATTCAACATCAAACTTGTATGGCCTAAGAGGAAAAAGTATAATTTCAATGCATTCCATTGTTTTTATAAGGAATTTTAATTCTCTATTCTTGCAAACATTCAATATTCTTCTCAGTTCTGCATAAACCCTGGATTGGAGGGTTCTGTATGAAACAAACTTAAAGACAATCTCCCTTTTAAGTAATTCAAACAAGGATGGCTAACTTATTCCACAAGTGGCTTTATATGTTCTGAAAAGACATTGATTGCACTGAACAATAATCTTTGTCTTTAAGTGGAGTGATTAAGATAAAATAAATAGATAGCAACTCAATCACCAATAAAAATAGTTACCCACACTCTGAGTCACTGTTCTCAAGTGGTTATCAAAATTCCATGCCATGGACAATGTTTTAGCTAATGGCTGGGTCTACAGACACCAGGTAAGTAGTAAAGCTTCTGTGGCTTCTCCACTCAAGAGATTGGCCCTACTGATAAATCGTTATCCCCATTATCTCTTCCAATACAATGGGTTTTCCCCCATCAAACACCATTTAAAATGTATTACCTCAGTGAGGAACTAAATCAAGTGTAGTTTTAAAGGCATGTATTAAGGTCATATGTTAGACCATGCCCTGAAAAACCTTACCACCTAGAGGAAAACAGTACCAGAGGCTGACTGGTGAAGGAGAAGCAGAGAAATGAGGACAAATCTAGATTTAATAACACGGCTCTGGAAAGCTAAGAGCTCTCACTGTATAAACTAATAATTGATTCTGGAACATGGAGAGAACAGAGCATGCAAGTAGTGGTGAAGGTAAAGGAGACGAAGAGCAATCAGCAATTCAATTAGTCAATGAGACATTTACTAGGGGTCTATAAATACAGCACACTTGGTCTTGAATATGTATAAAATTTGAACCAATGGGAGACTAAACCCACAAAGAGTTTGTTTACAACATAGCCTTAGGCTGACTATATACAGGTGAAACACAATTGTAATTAATGAGTTTCTAGTGGTACATTCAATAACAAAATCCTTTGGATGGAATCCAAGGAAGATTTGCCCTTGCTGAATCATAGCTTCTCATTTATTAGAGAGAAGATCCAGTATTTTGAAAATGCATTTTAGTCACTCAAAAATTAAACAGAAGAGCACTGACAAATTCATGAGCTACCAAACTTGAAGATGAATATTAATATGAGAACTTTTCTTATATTAATCTCAAAAATTGTGTATATTATAGAATTGTTTTACCAAAAGCAATTTTTATTTTGCCATCAGTTCTCATGATACAACAAGAAACTAAGCATGAAATTTTTGCCGATGTATTTATTTTAGAGCTCTTAAAAAATTCTTCACTATAGTATATTTCATTTATGAGGATTCATAAGAGAAATGTTTTTCAGTTTAATCCAAAACAAATGGTTTGCTTCCATTTTATTAACATTATGAAACATGTTAATGATTTTGTTTCCTTTCTTGAGCTCATAAGTAGGAGGTAATTAGGAAACAAATTTTCTTCATACCTATTGTTGCACAGGATGATATGGCATGAATTTTTGTGCATTCACCTTACGTGTAATTTTGTTTCTTATCCCTATTGTTTTCCTCTTTTCTGCAATAATATTCTCCTTTATTTTTTTATCTTGATATATATTATTTGTTCTGATATACCCATTTTATCCTAATATATAATTATCACATACAAATAAATGTATGCATACTATATGCACATAATATATATAATTGTTGACATTAATAGAAACAAGATATAAACACTAAGATTCCCATTCAAGATGACAGGCTGGCGAGTTTGCTAATAACTATCAGTTTAGATTTTGAGTAACTAAACTGTGTATGTGGGTATATGGACATACATGTACACGTACACACATATATACATGTGCACACACATATATAAACACACAATAGAAAGAAAATACATATACATTATTTTTATATGTGTGTGTGTATAAATCACCTCAATAACCTCATATCTTTTTGAAAGCAAAACAAGTAGTTCTTAATTTCTTTTTCCATTTCCTTACAACTAATACCACAGTCAATTATCAAATCATTGCCAGGTAAAATGCAGGAGTATAAAGGTGCTTCTCATTAGTTTAGTCATATGGATTTTTGTTAAATAAATTATACACATACCAAACAAGAACACTAAAGGAGACTTTCCTTTTCACACTGGAGAGTGAAGACGGTGTTTTCTTATCATTGTTTCTTATGGAAGACAAAAGGACTTTTAACTCACAGATTTTGTTTAGTCTCTTAGCTCATTTCCTATTTTGAAATGAAATTTCAAATTGAAATTTCAAAATGAAAACAAATTTCAAATTGTTACTATTTTATTAAATATAATACTAACTGCCATCATCTAGAAAGATTCATGTGAGTGAATTTCCAAACACAAAAGTTATTTTATTTATTCTAATTTTTCTCCTCCTTATCCTAACCTGAAGATAATATCTGATATAATATAAATAATCTCCTGAAAAACAAGATTTTGTATTTAAAGCTTTTGTTGACTGTTCCTTCACCTACTGATGTAATTATCATAGAAAATTTGAAAAATACAGAAATATATAAAATATTTCATTGTTATTAAAGTAATTCTTATAAATACATATTGTATCAGGAAAGCAACATTATACCATGCTAACAAAGAACCCCCAAATTTCAATGGTCTCAACCCACCGAAGTTTATTTTTCATAAATTCTATGTTCAATTCAGGTCATCTGGGATCTCTGTTCATTATAATTGTTAAGGACTCAGGTTGGCTAATATTTGGTCTAAGTCTATATTTTGCCACAGGGAAGCCACAGGCCACACAGTGTTACTGAACGCTTGAAATGAGGCTAGTTCAAATTGAAATATGCTATAAATATGAAATATATATCAGACACTGATGACATAATGCTAAAAATAAATGAAAATATCCCATTTATAATTATTATATTGATTACATGTTGAAATATTTGAGATATATAAGTTAAATAAAATATATTATTAAAATTAATGTCTCCTTTTTCTTTTTCCTTTTAGAATTTCACTACTAAAAATTTCAAATTACAAATATGATTCACATTATACGTCATTTGGCTAGTGCTTATTTAGACAATGTTTCCATAACTGTCACAGCAGGACAAAGAGAATGTAGTAAATCATGCACCATTTGTTGAAAGTTTTCACCTGGAAACAACACTCATCATTTGCACTAACACTGCATTGGCTAGAGAAATTCATAAGGTCATGAGTAGTTTCAAGAAGGTGGAGGAATAGAGAAGTACAGACCTACCATGTACTTTTACGCTGGGTAAAAATCTAGGTCCATGTATTTTATTTTACTTTCCATTTTTAGTTATTTTAAATTTTGATTTTATTTTATAATTAAGGAAAACATAGCACCTTAAGGAAAGATAGAAATCTATAAGTCTACACTGACATAAATCAATAAATGAATAAGTAAATGGAAAGAAAACCTTCAAACCTTCCTTACAGTAGAACGCCAACTAATAATGTAGAAATGATGCAAACCAGAAAGTTAGTATTTAGCATCATCACAGTAATAATTAATTGATGCATAAAATATCAATGGATGCTAAAACTCATGGTGAAAGCAGGATGAGAAATAGAACTTTTGCATAGTCTAAAAATATCTATCCCTCAAAAAAGCTTCAATTAAAGAGGGAAAAAGAAGTACCTTTACCATGAAAAAAACCTGACAGATACACCTCCTTAATCAAGTAATCAAAACCATAACCACCAGTACTGACCATCAACATCATGTGCTACCAGTAAAGACGCAATGGAAAGAACACAGCAACACTTCTGTGACATTCCAGCCCAAACTACATAATCTACATCTAATTGTAAGGAAACATTAGACAAACTCAAACTGAGGGATAACAAAGATAGCAACTGACCTATAAGCTTAAAAAATATGTCAAAGTCATGAAAATAAAGAAAAGACTGGTCTTCCAAAAGAGATACTAAAAAGACATAACCAGGTGGAACATTTAATCCTAGATTGGATTTTTTTGCTATAGTGGATATGACTGAAACAACACGAGAAGGTTGAAGTGAGTCTCTGGAAAAAAGATATGTGAGTGTTCTTTATAATACCTTTACAATATTCTTGTAAGTTTGAAACTGTTGGTTGATTGGTTGGTTGGTTGGTTTTTTAATTACATGGTTCCAAAAGTCCAATATACAGAGCTCAGGCCTTTTAGCTTTTTCTTTGATTTCATAAGTAACTTGGTGTAAATCTGAAAGAATACTAAGACCCCATTTTAAGTCAGAAACTGAGTTTGTAAACATTCTTTCAGAAATTTGTCTTTTGCACGAACAAAGACATGTGTCTAGATCTGCAAATCACATTTTTGATGCTTCTTTAATATATGTATCTCACATAAGAAATAGGAATCTAGGGGCACCTGGGTGGCTCAGTCCATTGAGCGACCGACTTCGGCTCAGGTCATGATCTCACGGTTTGTGAGTTCGAGCCCCACATCGGGCTCAGTGCTGACAGCTAGGAGCCTAGAGCCTGCTTTGGATTCTGTGTCTCCCTCTCTCTCTGCCCCTTCCCCACTCATGCTCTGTCTCTCTCTGTCTCAGAAATAAATAAACATTAAAAAAATTAAAAAAAAAAAAGAAATAGGAATCTATGGTCAAAAAAATAGCAAATATGAAAAACCATCCTTTAGTATTACTGATAAAACACTGACAAAGAAAACTCAGGACAATATTTCAGAAGTCTCTACAACTTAAATCAAGGTGGGAATCCAATTTTAGTAAATATAGTTTGAGAATTTAAGAGAATCAGAACCAAATTTTTTCCATCTATTGACTGATTGACTCGATGAGTTTCTGGCAACATCTTTTTATTTGGATGATTTGAAAAAGCAAGAATTAATATACTTCTAGAACCTAGACTCCCCCAAAGTATTACTTCCAAGAAGATGAATGTAATTTAAATCAGTAACATTCCCCAGCAAGTCAGTCAAGCAACCCTCCTGCATTATAGGATTGATGTCATAAATATTAATCCATCTATTAACCTGACTTCAAAGATTTCACATTATAGGATTCCCTTCTCTTCTCTAAGAGCTTATTCTATTGCTCAACCCTTCCTAAAATGATCAGGTTTTTATACCAAAACTTGAAGAAATTATTTTTCTGTCTAGAATTTTAAGTTGATTAATCCCTTATTTTAAGATGAATAATCATAAAATTGATCCATGGTCTCCCTAGGATCTACCCTTATTTATTCATAGATATTTGGTATCACTCTTTTCTACTGTCTTCAAGTTTTGCTCATTTTCTCATTTATTCATCATAAAAGCTTCTATTAATTTATACATTCTTCTAATTGCTTCCCCAGATTTAACTGTAATTTATTTATGGTTTAATATAATACTCAAAAAAATCAAAGACATTGGAAAAATAATATAATAATTTAGCTATTCATGTTGAACTAAATTCTCAAACTCCTGGAGAGATTTATTATATGGGCTTATGCTTCCTTAGCTAGAGCCCATAAGGTAAATTAATTGGGCTGGTTTTATTTCATTTTTCATCATAATAGATTTGAAATAGAGTTTCCAGCTTACAGATTTGCTTATATTGAACTAACTCCAATTACAGAATATTAAATTAAAAGCCCAGAAATGTTTAAATTTGGAAGCAACTCTTTTAAGACTTAGGTGCTAACTCCAAAAATTCATTATGACAATAAAACTATGCAATTTGTGAGAAATGTGGATAGGACATGGATTCAGATCTCCTGAGGTGGATCTGTGATCTGTAAGTATCACCTAACTAACTTTAGGAGAATCATTTAATCTCTTTGAGAAGTTCCTTGTTTATAAATATATTAAAAACGTCATACACAGATTTTTTTCAGGAGCCAACATGGAAGAAGTATTTGACTGTGTCTAATCTCTGTCTCCAAATTTTGACTTGCAAAGAAGTTTCCTGGAATAACAGGATACTCCCATAGGGTCAGGGATAAACCAATGGGCAAATACCTCATCCCGGATGAATACTAAAAAGTGATATAGAATTATCTTCCTCAGGGGTGCCTGAGTGGCTCATTGGTTAAGCCTCCTACTCTTGATCTCAGCTCAGGTCATAATCTCACGGTTTGAGTTTGAGTCCCATGTTGAGGTCTGCGTGACAGCATAGAACCTGCTTGGGATTCTCTCTCCCTCTCTCTCTCTGCCCCTCCCCCACTCTTTCTCTCTCCTCAAAATAAATAAATAAACGTAAACAAGTAATTATCTACTTCATATTTATCTTCAATAAGGAATAATCCCCAGAGTATTTGAAAAGAGTATAAAAGTCTACTGAACACCCACTATGGGCAGGTCCCATCTGAGACATTGTAATCATGAAAGAGAAGGTTATAATTTGGGGTTAAATATGTATACTCAGAAAGACCAATCCTCTAGTGTTAACGGAATTTGGGTGTCACATTTTCACAAGAAATATTTCCCTTTGGGTGGGAAAAATGACTTTTTAATGTTTATTTTTGAGAGAGAGGGTGACAGAGCAAGCAGAGGAGGGGCAGAGAGAGAGGGAGTTAGGGAATCTCAAGAAGGCTCCGGCTGCCAACACAGAGCCTGATGTGGGGCTCAAACTCAGGAGTCCTGAGATCATGTCCTGAGGCAAACCCAAGAGTCAGATGTTTGACCAACTGAGCCACTCAGGTTCCCCAGGAAGAATGACTCTTTAAGCAGAGCTTTCATAGGAAAGGCAACAGTATGAAACCAGAACCACTAGAAGAGGAGAGAGCCATGGATTGGCTCCAACACCCACATAGGATGAAAGTAAAAATGTAGCAAAAAGATGAGGCAGGAGTTAGAATTCAAGTAAAGACTGGGAGCCAATAGAAGTTGCTGCAAGTTTGGTACCAGTAATTTTTACCAAGTGATATATATTATGTATTTAAACTGGATGTATAATATAAACTGAATTAAAAAATGAGGTTCTCAAAACATTGAGATATTCACTGTTAAGAAATGCTTTCTTGTTTGTGACGCTGAGGTGTCTTGGCCCAAAGACTAAAATTAGCAGATGAGAAGGAAAGAGAGAGCGAGCCAGAATCATTTGTTACTTGTTCATACTTTCATTGTAAGACACAGCACATATTTATACCAGCACCATCTCTCATTACCCTGAGTTGAAAATTTGGGATGAATAATGTGTTAAGCCTCAAAGGAATAGAGCTTTGCAATGCATCAATAGTATCATCTGTCAATATATTAAATATTATTGGAATATACATGGAATATTATCAGTCTCATCCAATTCTGTTATCTCCTTTCGTTAGACTCTGGGCCTTTAATGATATCTGGAAACTTATTTTACAAATCATTATTCCTAAGTCTCTGTTCAAGCATATACTATATTCCACGTGTTCTTCTTGTTCCTTTGTAAACTATTATGTTTAATCCTCAAGCCAATAAAATATAGTTATGTATATATTTGTTTTATATATAATATTTGTTTTATTTTATTTAATAAATACAACTGTTACTTTGTGGTTATATAAGAACTCTACAAATACTAATGCATTTGATCCTGTTAACAATTATATAGAGTCTGTTATCTCTATTTTTCCAATGGAGCAGAGAAAGATTAAGTGACTTCCATAGTGTCACCTGCAAGCAAGTGGCAAAGCCTTCTGGTATTAGAGTCCATGTTTTTAATCACAAATCTATGCTGTAACAATTATTATCCTGATATTATTTATAAAGAAAATGAGGTCCCAAATAGTTAAATCATCCAAAATGCTCACTAAGCATTACTGTGGAACCAGCATGCAATGGTTCTTTGAAAAAATAGGACTTCCTGGTTTTCATGCAGATTTCAAAGGGTAGTCCTGGAACTCTGGGAATCCCACAGGTACTTTCAGGGAGTTAAAGAGATCAAAGCTATCTTCCTTTTAATATGAAAACATTAGTTGTCTATTTTTTTTCTCTCCTCTCATGTGTACAATTGAACTTTGCAGAGGATACATGACATATGATAGTGCAACAGTTTGAATGCAGAAGGAGATATGAGAATCCAGTGGTCTTGTATTAAATCAGACATTAAGATATCTGCACAATGTCACTCTTCCCGCTAATTTTTTTCAAGAATAGATTTTTCCATAACAATATGTTGTGTTAACCTATATAATAGGTTTGTTAATTTTAAATACATTAAATATAAGTCTTTGTAATGTCTTAGTTTTAATTTTTTATATAGGAAACATCAAGAAATGTAGGAAACCCACATGGGCAGAAGTTCATTGAGGTTTTCAATAATTTTCAAGAGTGTAAAGGGGTCTCAAGGCCCCAAATTTGAAAGACACTATTCTTTAGAAACAGTTTATTATATATCAGCTGGCCCAATAATGCAGTGAGAAATTAAATGAATGTGAATTTGGAATATCCAAGTTATTGTCTATGTTATCAGGATAAGTCATTTGGCTTTTGTGTCCTTATATTCCTTACATGTTCAAGAGATTCAAGGACCTAATATTTATGACTTTCCTAGTTAATTTTCAAACCATATAACCTAAAGCAATACAAACAGCTAGCTTTAATGATTTTCATTTTTATCATGGCATTTGATTATGTATTTCATAGCAAAGTACTTTCGCCTCTTTAAAAAATGTAACATTAAGTAGAGACCAATAACCTGACTTTTACGTTTCCAATGTTTCTAATTTTGCGTTTGTTTTCTCTCTTGAATGGAGTTAGAGGACATGGGAAGAGCAAAGTCTGAGAAATAACATGATGAATTTAGTGTGAGGTATGCAGATTGCCAGGTGCCTGTGGACATTTGTACAGAGATATCCTGAAGGAAGCTGAGGAAATTAAGCTGAACCTCAGAGACATCAATTCGATAGCTATAGATTCTCAACATACAGGTGGAAATTTGAGCCATGAAAATACATGAGTTTAAGAAGAGAGCAAAAGCATGTAAAGACTGAAAGGAGGGGTGCCGGGGTGGCTCAGTTGGTTAAGCGTCTGACTTCAGCTCAGGTCATGATCTCACCGTTTGTGGATTCGAGCCCCAGGTTGAGCCCTGCATCGGGCTCTGTGCTGACAGCTCTGAGCCTGGAGCCTGCTTCAGATTCTGTGTCTCCCTCGCTCTCTGCTCCTCCTCCGCCCATGGTCTGTCTCTCTCTCTCTCTCTCTCAAAAATGAAATAAACATTAAAAAAATTTTTTTAAAGACTGAAAGGAGAAGCATGACAGGAACCAAGTTGTAGGGAATGCCAGAAAGGAGGAATCCTTGAAGCAAACAAGAGCTAATCATAGAGAACTAGGAGAAGGTGGTATCAGGACACATAGGAAGAAGTATAGAATATCAAGGAGAAAACGATCTTAGAGTTAAATGCAAAAGAGAAGTCCAATATACCATTGAAAATATGACTTGCAAGAAGTTTCAGAGTATCTGTAGAGTATCCGGTGCAAGGTCGGATTGCAATGGGTTAAGTAGAAAATGGGAAGTAAGTGAAGAGTATGTATAAACCACTCTGTCTGGATATTGAGGAGAGATTAAAGTAGGGAAGACCAGGGAGAAGAAATCTCACATATTTTTCACAAAAACATAAATTTAGAACTCAAATGTTCTATTTAACACTTCACTGTGCACAAACTTTTAATTCCTCCCAAATTAGTTCCACTTACTAATCAGCTGTCATCTAATTACAGAAATGATCACAGTAAACCACTTTAACTTCATTACTAAATACCCAAGGGATCAAGTGATTCCCTTATGCCTCTGTGGTCACACTGCCGACACAAAAGTCCCATACTAGCTGAACAGTTAAGTGACTTTCTGAGAAAGGTCTTAGAATCACCTAGAATATGGACTTCACACTGAATAACGAAATGAGAAGTGATAAATTAATTTCAACTTTCAACTTCAAATCCCCATGAATGATTTACTTTCCTATCTACTTTTAAGCCGAAAGAATTCTCCTTTTCAAGATCTAAGTGATAACTGTGTTTTGGCATTAATAGTCCTTGAATAAAAAACATCCTATGCATAATAAAGGACCACATTGCAAAATTAACTTAACCATTTCACATTCCCTCACTTAAGGATTCATTTATGGCCTGTGCTACATTTCATCTGGCCCTGAGTTCCACTAAACCTTTTAAAATTACCAGGCACGTCAGTATTTCTTTATATCAACGAGTTCTGGTTCAAAATGGTGACATAAGAGGAGCCTCGGCTCATCTCCTCCCACACACAGTCTCTAGCTATATAGGGAACAACTTCCTCTGGAAAAGAAATACACACAACAACAACAACAACCACCACCTAAAAACTGTTATCTGAGCAACTGGGAGGCCTCCCAACAACAGAAGGCTCACACAGAATCAGGTAGGAGAGGCTGGGCACTGTCTCACCATAAACCCCATCCACGGCACCGCAGGGACTCACAGTCAGGAGGGCATTCAAATCCCGGGGCTCGTCCCTGAGGACTGAAGGGCTTGAACCCACGTCAGGCACCTCCAAACATTTAAGACCTGCACTTGAGAGAGGAGGCCCCCAAACATCCAGCTTTGAAACCCACAGGGTTTCCGCCTCGTCAGACGCACAGGGCTCTAAGGACCCAAGAAATAGCTCAGGAATGGAACTCACCTGCTCCAGGGATTGGCCTAGACGTGGCCCGCTGAGAGGCTTAATAAGCTTAAAGTGTAGGCCTGAAATGCAGGCATCTAATTTAGCGTACAGCTAGAGGCCTGCTAGCTGGTGGGCATCTTTACCTCTCTCTTTGCCTCTCTCTTGCCAGCGGGTGACCTCTTCCTTCTTTTTCTTTTTTTCCTGGTGGGCGCCATCTGGGCGTTCTCCCTCTGCCGCACTCCAGCTTCCTTCTGCCAGCAGACCGCCCAGCCTTCGTCTTTGGAGGGGAGCTTTTACATGCCTCCTGTGCCTGGTTTTTACGTCTGGCGCCAGGGCTTCTGCAGCTGCAGCCCAGGGGACCCCTGTAGATCACCTAGCACTGGTGGCCAGCAGGACTTACTTGTAGCCCCACTGACGGTCTATATATGCATACTTTATTTTTTTACTATTTAAAAAATGTTTTAATATTTATTTCTGAGAGAGAGAGAGAGAGAGAGAGAGAGAGAGCGAGCGAGCGCCGGGGGCGGGGCAGAGAGAGAGGGAAACAGAATCTGAAGCAGGTTGGGGTGGGAGGCTAAAACCCACAAACCTGGAGATCATTACCTGAGTTGAGGTTTAAGGACTGAGCCACCCAGGCGCCCCTATATTTGCATACTTTAAAAGCTGCTGCCTGAGCTCTGGCTTCCAATCAGCCTGAATCCAGGTGCTGGCTGAGATCATCCGCTTCAGGTCACTGACAGGTGTTAGCACATCCTCAACCACTGGGAGCCATTAAAGATAAAACTGGCTGCTGGGACAATCACAAAGGTTTGAGGGACAACCAGGAGGGAGACCAGAGTTGAACCCTATTCAACCTCCCCCCCCCAGAAGGCCACTCCTTCAAGACTGAGAGAGGTGGCTGTTTTACCTAATGCACGGAAACCAGCACAGAGTTGAATAAAATAAAATAAAATAAAATAAAATAAAATAAAATAAAATAAAATAAAATAAAATAAAATAAAATAAAATAAAATAAAAATGTTCCAACTAAAAAAATAAGATAAAACCCCAGAAGGAGAAGAAAACTTTAATGAAATGGAGATAAGTAATTTATCTTTATATCCATTTTCTTAATACTCTGTGGATCTTTGATATCCTGAATACATAAGAAGCAAATTTCTCTAACAAAGTTTTTTTTTTAATTCTCCAAGAATACATCTCATTCCTTTCCCATTCTCCACAAAAGGAATAATCAAACAAATCTTACTTTTCTATATGGATTTCAACAGGCTTTCTAGGTTGAAAAAAATGGGTAATAATCTAATAATCCAGTGAGTACTGAAGTGCTCCTATATTCTCATGCTGAGTCCTAACTGAAGTGACCATAAACTTTATCACTCAGACTGGGACATTCAGCAGAGTAAAAATAGGTTGTTATTCATAACTATACACAAAGTAGGCACTGACTAGGACAGTCATAGAAACCTGGGTGCATGGTCACTCAACTTTCAGCTCTCCTGTACCAAAATAAATAAATACTGAAAGAATTTCAACAATGATGGGTAAGGAGTGGATACAGTGAAGGTTTATATCTTGCTTTTACAATCCCTATGACTGTAAAGATGTGTGATTTTACAACCCCAATCTCATTTTGATGTGCTGCTATCACTTCAAAAATAATACTGGTGTGGCACGCTCTGAAGATACCATTGACCTCACTTGTAAACCACTTTAATGGCCCAGCTGCTTAAGTCACATTCCAACTTTTTCTTTTTCTTCTTTTTCTGTTTTTCTCCAGCTTTCTGACTTCATTGTTTCTTTTTTCCCCATTCTTTGCCTTGTCTCATTCTTTGGTCTTGCTTTATGTAGTACTGTTTTTCTGTTGTTGTTGTTTTTTTTTTTTTACTCCAAACGTGGTTTCCTTTCAACCACGATTTGCCCAGACTAAACTGAGTTCAACTCCAACATAAGACAACAGAAAATGCTGAAATTGCCCAACTTTTCTAGTATTCTCTCATCAGAGAAAGATCTATGGGAGCCATGAGTTATTTCATTCTCAATGAATTTGAATGCCATAATTCTGGGTTAAAACATACTCTTCTCTCAGAATATGACCAAAAGCAGGTGTAATGTTAAATATTAATATATTCTTACCACTTCCAATTTTAATTATTTCAACAGAAAACAGATGCAGACATGCCGGAGACCAGCTCCAGCAGTCAGGGTTCCTGATGGGATGGGTGGACGTCGGCGAAGGAAGTCACACTTTAGTTTCTGCACATCAGCCTTTATTGCAGGTAGCGAAGGAGATATTTATCACTTGGGGACTGGAGTCTTAACAGGTGGGGGATGACTAATTCTACATGATAGGCATAGACAGGCATGTGTGCACCGACATATATAGTCTCACATGATTATACAACATGATTATTAGCAGGGAAAAGAGAAGGTACAAAGTTCACAGAAAGTTCCGCAAAGGTTATTTCCTCAATTTACATAAGGTAGATACAATGAAAAGAAATCTTTAACAATGTCACAAACAGGGTCATTTATCTTATTACAATTCTCGTGTAAGGTTCACCAGGTTCTCAGGGTCATGATAACTTTTCTAAGAAGCTTTACAATGTTGTTGTGTTCATATTAGGGTACAGGTTGTCTTCTAATCCATTGTACACTTCACAATGGCAACCTTTAGGATTAGTCATAAACTTAGAACACAATACATTGCCAGGGGCAACATCCAAACATATCTTTGACTAATTTCCAAGGAACTTTCCAAGCAGTATATCTAGTACTAGTAAGATGACTTACAGAATAATATTTCTGATTATAAATGAACCCAATACAAGGTGATTGAAAACCCCCTTTCAATTTCCTCTGGCAAAGTCCCCTCATCCCATAATTAGTATAAGGACCCCAATCACTCCACATGCACATCCTATCATTAGGATCTAGTAAATATTTTACATATGTCTCCAGTTTCCAGGCTTCCCCATAGGTGAAAAGGAGAATAGAGAGTAAAAGCAAAACTAGCAGCAGGCGGTTTGGCGACGGGTCACTGCCTTGCAGTGATTCCCGAGAGAGGACCTTTGTCCTCATGGCAGCGCAGAATGAGACTTCATTCGGCTGGTTCCTTCACAGACAGATCATTTTATAAGCAGTCATCAAACCCATGGAGATGACATTGGTTGCTAGTTTAGAAAACAAGTCATTAAACCTTCCTCCATTATTATTTAAATAGCTCTATAAATAAATGTGTCATTTGCAATCTGAAAGAGTTGGCTGGCAAAGCTGAGTGTCATCCAAGTTTATTTTAAATCAGGGCTTTCAGGTTTAGAGTTTTCATGTAAAGCATCCATTTATGACTACTCTTATTTTTTTTTTGTTGTTTGTGCCAATGGGAATGGAAATAAGTTTACTGTATGTCTTTGTTTTAATGCACCTAGGAGACACTACAAATTTAGATGACAGATGGGAAGAACCACTATTGACTTTGGGCAGTTCAGAGAGGGTTTCCAAGAGCCCATTAATTTTGTGTTCCAGAAATTTAGGCACCAGCTTGAAAATAATAAATTAACTGTGCTAAAGTAATGAAAAAAATTCCTTTGCTTTTGTATAATGAGAAAATGCACAAATAATATATGTCTATTTATTAACACACAACCAAATGAGTATTTGGCCCTTTTTTATTCCCTAGAAGTTTATAAATTATGATGCTTCCACTCTGAAGTGGGAATGTATTATAATTAAGGACATTTGGGATTTATTCAAGTTCTCATCATGATATAAAGTGTCTCAAATCTGAGAGAAGAAAAATAACATACATTTTCTGCATGCAATGCTTATTCTGTAGCTAGATCCAGCCTTGCAGGACCAGTATTCATTTGGGGTGGATTAAATGTAGGAGATGATAAAGAAGTGGTCAATAGGGTGAGATACCCTAGCTAGGATATGCTGGGAAAATACTGCTTAAACCGCATTTAACATAATCGATGTCTTCTATAAATAATCAGCAACTTCTCAAACAGCATTTATTTTATTCCCCAAGAATGTATTTATTTTTAAAATCCATGGTTTACATGAATTTATTATTGAGGAAGTTGATCTGTGGGCCTTTCTGATGTCTTACTTGAAATTTGAGTCACACTCTGTAGAACAAATGTTTCATACCATTTATATTGAATAGATGTTAAACTTAATTTCTGAAACTAAAAAAGACAATTACACTTATCAAAAGGGAGTTATGTTTTATTGTTGCTTATTGAAATTTTACCATATAATTTCTTCTTTTAAGATAGAAAAGACTCAGAATTACCAGATGAGCTTTTACTTTTTTTTTCCAAAATAAAACTTATGAAAAAATTACATATACAAAGAGGTCTCCTGGAATGTGTTCAACTGTAGGCCCCTGAGTGAGATAGATGTAAGGAGTGAAAAACTCCAATTTACCTTTGGGAAGAAGATGGGAGGGAGGTTAATGCTGATGAGGCAGAAATAGGAGATTTCAAAATAAAAGTCCCAATGTTCTGCTCCTTGGGGATCTCAATCAAATCCAAACTTACATGATCTCTGCATGTTATTTACAAATGTTGTAGTAACACAATGAAGTTAAATATAAATTGTGCCATAATTCAGCTGTATGTGTATGTGCACACATGTATCCCTATCCTATCCATCTTAGGAAAAGAACAATTGTAAAATGTGGAATGTTAAGAGAGTTCTCTCCTATCTCCCAAAAAATCTAATCAAAAGGATAATGAAAGGAGAACAAAACCTAACTTCAGTCAAGTTTGCATAGGGTAAAAGCAAATGAAAATTGTAAATTAATCTAAAGAAAAGTTTGGCTCTTAATTCTTAATCCCCTCCAGAACTGTGAAAAATAAATTTTGTTATTTATAAGATACTATTACTAGCTCATGGTAGTATGCTATAGCAGCCGAAATGGACCAAGACAACAAATTACCCCTACAATGTATCATCTTAAAAAAGTGAATGTTTAGTGTCCCTTTTCTGTGAGTCAGGAATCCGAGTGCAGCTTAGCTAGGTGCCTCTGGCTCAGAGTTTCTCACAAAGTGTAGGCCAGGATGTAGTCATTTCAAGCCTCCAGTGAATACACTTTTAAACACCACCTATTTGGCTGTTGACAGCCTCGGGTCCTCATTGACTACTGACTGGAGATATTAGTTCCTTGTCACATGGATCTTTCCATAGGGAAGCTCACAACATGGTAGCTGACTTCCTGCAGAGCAAACCATTTAGAGGGGAAGGAAGTTCCATGGAAGTCCATGGCAGCCACAATCTCTTTTTAAGCTTATCTTGAAAGTGACATCTTAATCACTTTGCCATATTCTGTTCTTTAGGAAACCAACCATGAGGTCCTGCCCACACTCTGGTACATCAAGAGGGAAGTATGGATCATTGGAGTCCGTCTTTCTTTTTTTTTTTTTTTTTTTTACATTTATTTATTATTGAGAGACAGAGAGAGACAGAGCATCAGCATGGGAGGAGCAGAGAAAGAGGGAGACAGAATCCAAAGCAGGCTCCAGGCTCTGAGCTGTCAGCACAGAGCCCGATGTGGGACTCAAACTCACAAACCGTGAGATCATAACCTGAGCCAAAGTCAGATGCTCAACCGACTGAGCAACCCAGGCACCCCCATCTTTTTTTTTAATTTTATTTATTTTTGAGACAGAGAAAGCACGAGCAGGGGAAGGGCAGAGAGAGAGGGAGATAGAAGATCTGAAACAGGCTCTGCATTGACAGCAGAGAGCCTGTTGTAGGGCTCAAACTCACAACCTCAAGATCGTGACCTGAGCCAAAGTCACGTAATCGATTAAGCCACCCAGATGCCTCGTTGGAGTCCATCTCAACAGCTGCCTACCATACTTATGTATAAAGTGGAAATAACATTGCCTGCCACACAAGATGGTTGGTTATAAAAGCATAACATAAATATATTCTCACTGACTTATTTGCATATAACTTATTTCAAGTCTTTGTTATAAACCATGGAACTATATATATAAGATCAACAAAATAGCTCTCTTGCAGATGAAAAAGATTTAAAGGGAACTTCTCAGAGCACAGAAATTACTGTTAGAGTTATGAGCAGAATTCCAAAGATAAAATGTCATTCTGTGCCATACCCACTTATTTATGCTTTGATTTCTTCATCCATAAGTGGTGCCAACTAGTATTTTCTAATGCATCCTCCAACAAAATTCTAGTTGCCAAGTATAATTACTCTAAATATTTAGAATCCTTTTGGGAAAATAAATATACTTCCAGCATTAAAAATTTAATGAGCTTAACGTCACTCCTCATCAGGGAAATAGAAATCAAAACCACACTGAGATATCACTTCACACTGGTCAGAGTGGATAAAATGAACAAATCAGGAGACTAGAGATGCTGGAGAGGATGTGGAGAAACGGGAACCTTCTTGCACTGTTGGTGGGCATGCAAACTGGTGCAGCCACTGTGGAAAACAGTGTGGAGGTTCCCCCCAAAATTAAAAATAGGTCTACCCTATGACCCAGCAATAGTCCTGCTAGGAATTTACCCAAGGGATACAGGAATGCTGATGCATAGGGGCACTTGTACACCAATGTTTGTAGCAGCACTTTCAACAATAGCCAAATTATGGAAAGAGCCTAAATGTCCATCAACTGACAAATGGATGAAGAAGATGTGGTTTATGTACACAATGGAATACTACTCGGCAATGAGAAAGAATGAAATCTGGCCATTTGTAGCAATGTGGATGGAACTGGAGAGTGTTATGTTAAGTGAAATAAATCAGGCAGAGAAAGATACCATATGTTTTCACTCATATGTGGATCCTAAGAAACTTAACAGAAGACCAAGGGGGAGGGGAAGGGCGAAAAAAAAAAATTACAGAGAGGAAAGGAAGCAAACCATAAAAGACTCTTAAATACTGAGAACAAACTGAGGGTTGATGGGGGGTGGGGGAGAGGGGAAAGTGGGTGATGGGCATTGAGGAGGGCACCTATTGGGATGAACACTGGGTGTTGTATGGAAACCAATTTGACAATAAAATAAATAAATAAATAAATAAATAAATAAATAAATAAATAAATAAAATGCAACTTCAAAGAGAAAAAAAATAATAATCCAAAAAACCTTTAATGAGTTTAGCCACAGATTAACTCACAAAGTTAAAATAATCATAAGCTTTAGAATACATAAGAGGTCTGAAATACTTGCTGAGAAATTTAACTTTAAGAAGTTAAACTATCATATATTTTCACATAGAAAACTAGTTTATAGACATTATTTTAAAAGAATGACCATTTTATTCCATAGAAATATTAAATAGCCCAGATTTACTAGAAAAAGTCAGGGGAAAAGTTATTTTCTAAGAATTCCTGCAAGAGTTAAGAGCCTGGAAGCTTAAAAGTCCATAAGAGGGGAAAAAAGGGGGCATCTGGGTGGCTTAGTCAGTTGAGCATCCAACTCTTGATTTTGGCTCAGGTCATGATCCCAGTGTCATGGAATTGAGCCCCTTGTGGGACTCCTCACTGAGTGTGGAGCCTGTTTAAGATTCTCTTTCTCTCCCTCAGCCCCTTTCCCCTGCTTGCTCTTTCTCTCTCTCTCTCTCTCTCTCTCTCTCTCTCTCTCTCTCTCTCTCCCAAAAAAAAAAAAAAAAGAGTTCACAATAGAAAAACCTAAAGATCATAAATCTAGGACACTTTCATTCACAATCAATCCACCACACTTTCACTTTAGTGTACACACAACACACAAATTCAATAAATATATAACAGCCTACATTGTGTAAAATACACTATGCAGAAAAATGATTAATGATAAAAAAGACAACCAGAAATTTAAAATATAGTGGAAAAAAAAAGGATAAGATAATCACATCAAATGGTAACCAAATATAAGACCTAATTCCCACTTGGGTCACCCTACCTTTCAAGGTCTGTATAAGATTAGTTGACCCCACATTCTTCATTCATTGGGAAGATCAATGTCTGGGAACCATTTCTCCCGGATCTCTCTGGCTCTAATTTCTCCCTTCTTAATCCTCCATCCAGCTTCTGATGGCTAGTTGTTCCTTCCTCCTCTCTGCTTTACTTTAACCTTGACACAGACCTCCATTGATTTGATTTCCATGAAAACCACTTACATCAGGCCTTTGTATGTATAGCAGGACTCACTTAATATTTGGGAAGACAAAAGTTTATATCATGGCCACAAAGATGACTAAAAATTCAGTCTCAGGCATCTGCTAGGCCATTTCCATTAGTAGCAGCCTCTTCCAATGTTGTGGGTCTCTTTGCTCCTCTCTTCAGGCTCCCCTCGCCAACACCTCCAATTTTGCTTCATTTTTGTGTTCACCTTGTCCCTCACATATTTATTCTTATAGTCTTGCGTTTTCTCTCCCAAGCATTAAAGGATTTCCTTAACAAGAAAGTGTTTGCAGAAGAAATAGTGGTGCCAGCTGCTCAGAAAATAGCTTTTTTGCCCTTTCACACTATTTTATGTATTGAGAATACTTTTACGGTTCAAGAGGAGAGAGGACCAAGAGGTTAGCCAGAGTAGGATAATAAGGAAAATCTTTAATTTGGTGGTAGCATGGTAGTATTAAACGACCTATTGGGTAGGCTATGCAAATGGTGGGAGGATGCCTTGGAACATTCCAAATAAAAACAGGGTGAGCATAATCCATACCGGCATTTGTCAATAAAGCATATGATAATTATAGGGTCTTGTGCAATCTAGATGCTCTAAAGGGGTTTTCTTTAATTATAACTTTGTCTTCTCTGGCATGATGCCTAAGGACGTTATAGGAAGGCCTTAGTATGTGATATTATTTGCTTTTAATCTTTATGACTAGCTTAATAGATATTGGTCAAAATATATAAAGAGGTCATCTCACAGAATTTAACTTGATTGTTGGATTGTTTTACACGTGGGTCTTATAAGCAATTTGTATGCAGGAGTAAGTTAAGATGGAGTATACGGCTACTTTAGCTTAATTAGAGCTTTAGACTATTAAGCCTTGTCTAAAACCATTTCTAATACAGCCCTGAATTGTATAAGTGAATACTCACCTCAGGTCTGTATTTATTCAGATCTCCTATTCTCCAGTTAATTTGGATCAGTGAAGCATTATGTCATAAACACGTTGCATCTTAAATTGGGCTGAATCTCAATCTTGCTATACAATTCCTCCATAGAGCAGTTATGTGGGCACTGAAATGATTCTTTACTCTCTTTCGTGACAGTAGTGGGTAAGAGCATATAATATAGAGTTAGATTTTCAGGGTTTGTAACCCTGATTCTGTGTGCTTCAGTTGTTTTGTTTGTTTGTTTGCATTTGTTGTTGTTGTTTTTGTTCATCTCTCTATGTGGCACTGCAGACATAGCTTTCAATAACACCTTCATGTATATGTATGTGTAATCCCATGATCAACTTTTTCTCTTGGTATTTTTTCATCAATATTTACAAATATCCTTTTTCATTTTGTCCTAAAATAATAATGTTATTTATGTTTATTGTTTTCTATTCATTCTAAACTCCACATTTGTGCATTTACTCAAATTGCTTATGATCATTTTCTAACTTAAATTCACTTAAATTAATTTTGTCTAAGTTAGTCAGTAATTTTTAGACTTCAGCATGTGTAAGGCGGTCCGTAAGATGCACTTTAAGAAAATCTAATCATATTCAGTGACAAAAACATTAAACAGAATTGATTTAGTTCTCTCCTCTAAGGAATACCATGAACACTGGCTACTTGGTTTAAAAATAATTCATAGCAATTACTTCAAAAAGTTAACTAAACTTTAAAATGATAAGATTAAAATATATAAAAATTTTAAAAATGATATGATTTTTTAAAATAAATGAAATAAAATGATGATTGGCAAAAAATAATTTGTAAGTTTTTCTGGAGGTTGGGGAAGGAAAAGACAATGTTAGATATAGATGTATATACCAGAATGAAAAGCCGACTATACAGACAGATTTTTATCTGCATAATTCATTGCTGAATTCTTAGCACCTAGACTTGTGTCTGGAATATGGTTAGGTCTTAATACAAGTAAGAATGTGAAGTACTATAGCAATCAGTTATGGACACAAAAAGGTAAGAACAAAGGTAGTTTGTTCTCTCAGTGTATTCTTTGTCAAAATCTGATGTCATCCTTTAGTGGCAACTTTCTAGGGGCCAAAATCACTCTGTTCCCTCTTCACCTCATGAAATTTTTAAAGTGTGTGTTAGAGCAGAGGCCTTGGGAAGAATGCCTATCTCTTAAGAAAGTTTCAATCTATGGAGATAGAGATTTCATTTTATGGCAAAAATATATGACTCTAACATCACCCTCTGTTCAAAAATTAGTTTATGGAACAAACAGTTGACAGTCTAAAATATTTCTCCACTAGTAACAACACTGTAGACATTTGGTAGAATACATGATGCCATTTAAACACATCAGCTACCCATAAAAAGGGGACTTGGAAAAAAATGGTGGGGGGGACTTGGCATCGTATAAATATCCTGGTAGAAACACATGATATATGTGGCTGATTTCTATGTTTTGATTGTGCTGTTTGTATTGTAAATGAATCTATTTTGCTCCAGTCCTTGTTCCTCTGACCTTTTAGAGTCTCAATGAGACTCCAAAAGCAGCAATCAAAAGCTCAGTGTTTCATTTTGGAAGCATTCAGAAAGCAATGCACTTTGGCTAAATTTAGTTGTAGCATTCAGAATTTAAAACCATGTTTGATCATCTTCTAGGAGACACACAGTGATTGAGTGACGACTCACTTTTGATTTTAAATAAATCAGTCAAATAATAGTTGCTTCTTGGTTCACTCATGTAAAACAAAAAAGAAGGGTCTCGATGGGGGACAGTAACAAAAACTGACCTGGGTAAGGCTTTTCAATGGTTGCAGCTAGGCGTGCTCATTTTGTAGGACACCAAACAATAGAAACTTTTGTGTTCATTTGAAACAATTCTGGCTCAGAAAACACAAATCACAATTAAAATTGAGGCAACAAAACTGGAAGCCAAAAACAGTGAGAAGAGCTCATGTAAAAGAAATATTGTCTTCTTTATCAAGAATTGTATTTGGTAAAAACTTTAGAGAATAATTGAAAGTTATTTTTTAGAAAAAGGGGGAATCAAACTTCAAAGTAATATTTCATGTCCTAAATGATAACATGGGAAATATCATGTATCTTTAAGAATTCAAATGTTGATTTATTTAAGCAATAATTCTGATTTTCAGGCATATGCTGTTTATAGTACATGGTCAGCAATCTTTTTTCTGAGCAACATAAGCTAAGAAAACACATCAAGCCACAAGATTTCAGTTCTTGGGCTTCACAAAGTTAAGTTCTGACTATGAAAAATTGCCAGATACCAGAGACCAGATGCAATTTGGAAGTCTGAGCATAACCCAAGTGTAATCTAGCTTTCATCACGGGAAAATAAATTTCTTTTTAATTTTATTGTGGAAAGAACACTTAACATGAGATCTATCCTCTTAGCGAAGTTTTAAGTGTACGATACAGTATTGTTGACTGTAGGTGCAATGTTGTGCAACAAAGCTCTAGAACGTATACACTATAACTAAAACTGTATACCCATTGATTAGTAACTCCCCATTTCCTCCTCCCTCCAGCCCCTGGCAGCCACCATTTCACTCTTTGATTCCATGAATTTGACTTTTGGTCACCTCACATAAGTGGAATCACGCAGTATTTATCTTTCTGTGATTGGTTTATTTCACTCAGCACAATGTCCTCAAGGTCCATCCATGTGGTAGCATATTTCAGGATTTCCATTCTGTGTATATGCCACATTTTCTAAAGTAAATAAAAAGCAGTTCTCTCAGAATTTACAAAATTGTAAAAGAAGAGAAAAGCCAGTCTGCTGTCTGATACAATAAGGTTGTGTGCAAACCTCTCTCGAGACGCACTAGCCAGCAGTGTCAGAACCCAGTGTGGAAGGAGGAGAGTAAAAGGAACAGGAGTGGGAAAGTCGTCCCCTCTTCTCCCTTCTTGGCCACCTTTTCCTTGTGGGTCTAACTCGTCTGTAAGGTAGTGTCGATGGTTGGTTGAATCTGCTGGGGAAGAAGCTCTGGGAAGGAAAGGGAAGGAGTGTGGGAAAGAAGGGAGCATGAGAGGAACATGGAACTCAGCAGACCCGTGTATGTTGGTTGAGGTAAGATGAAAGCCATTTCCCAACCCCCTCTGCCATACAAACAGGACAAACATTTCCACTCAGCTGTACAGATCTCTACTGGATGGTGTGTAAATCTAAAATTCCAACTGTCTGTAATCTTAGCAATTAATAAGTCGACCATTATATTGCATTATGTGCAAGACGTGAAGAGGCCAAAATGAAACCAGGTTCAGCTGTCTTTCAGAACCTTGTCCTTTCCACCTAACTGTAGCCAAAAGTTCCTAATAAAGAACAGAAGAGGTGCAGTGAGGAAAGCCCAGAACATGAAGTCTAAATAAAACAAGCAAAAACCTCACCAAGCTCATACAAATATGTAAGGGCTTCCTGAATTAGATAGCGTATGATAATAAAGCTCTCTTAGGGCAAATTCTGGAAAAAAACTAAGATATCAATGCGTAACAGGTGTGCGAATCAGAATGTAGATGCAGGCATATTACAGATAAGAGCCGAAATTAGTTCTAAATGGAGTCTTCTGGCACAGCAGTTTTAATTCAAGAAATGTTCTAATTTCAAAACCATCATTTTAGAAGTCAGCAAATTATGAGCATAAATACAGAGAAATTGCAGCTAAGGAATCTTCTCCCATCCCCCCAAACCACTGGAGTGCAGCTATAGAGAAAACATTTACTTGTAAAACACTTAGAAATAATTGTGAGTGCAACTCAAAACCTTGATAAGATTAAGTATTATTATTTGGCATGTAAGTGTTTGCACAAGCAAAAACAATGTGTTAATGAAAGCAGGCCGAGTTCAAAGAGATTGTCTAAGTTTTAAAACTTGAGGGAGGTGTGGTCTTCCATCACTTCAAAACAGACTAGACCACAGAGATTAAGAGTAAACAGTCTGGGAGTTCCTCAGAAGATTAAACAGAATTACAATGTGACCCAGCCGTTCCATACCTGGGAGGTACAGATCCGAGAGAAGTGAAAACATATGTCTACCCCAAAACTTACACGAATGTTCACAGATGCATTATTTATAGCAGCCAAGACAGTGGAAACAACCCAAATGCCCATCAACTGATGAATGGATAAATAAAATGAGGTCTACCCACACACAGAAATATTATTCAGCAATAAAAAGGAATGAAGTACTGATACATGCTATGACATGGATAAACCCTGAAAACATATGCTAAGTGCAAGAAGTAAGTCACAAAAATCACATGTTGTATGATTTCATTTATATGAAATGTCCATAGTGGGTAAACCTCAACATCCAGACAGCAGACTCTTTTATAGCAATGGTGAGAAATGGGTGTGGGGTTCTCTCTGGGATGATGAAAATGTTCTGAAGTTGATGGTGGTGATGATTGCACAACTCTGAAGATACTAAAAAACTACTGAATTGTGTGCCTCAAATGGGTGAATTGTATGGCAAGTGAATCATACCTCAATAAAGCTGTTAAAAAAAAGAGTAAGGTCTTACTCTTACAATTTCAAGAAACTAGAGCAAGATGGTTTTTGTTTGTTTATTGATGCTTATTGTGGAACAGTTCAGAAGAATAACTATTTGTAGAATCACCTGTTATCGCTAAATTTTCCACTATTTTATTTAGATTTATAGAGAGACGTGCAGGATGGGAGATAGTAATCAAAGCAAAATCATGCTTCAGGTTGATGCCCAAACATTTAAAACATTTTAAATGTTCTTATGTTATTTTTTTTCCTGCACAGAATTGTCTAGAAAGCTTTCCTAAGTAATAATCCTAAGGATTATTACTGGTTTAAACAACTTGTATATGAACATGAAGCATGAAAATAAATTAACACCGAGTGAGTAGTCACAATCCCCACTACAGCCCATTCTTCCATCATCTAACATTTCATCAAGCAACAAATATGATAATGGATGATTTTGAAAAAGGCACTATTGTTTCCCTGTGAAGATAATCGCTTCTTGCTTTCAATATCAAATTGATCTCTACCTGCATCTATACCCTTAAATTCCACCTTCCCTCCTGCTATGGTGAATGAATTTGTCCCTTTTGTACCCACAACCTCTTCTTCCCTTTATGGCTAAAACTAGTGGAAATAGTTATTTCAACTTCCTCGCCTCCTACTATCTGCTCAACCCACTCAACCAGCTTACCAGCACCTCCATCTTGCTCTGCCCTGTGGCCAGTTCTCAAACTTCATCTCTCTCAACCTGCCAGCAGTGTTTGACACAGTTGTCACTTCCTTACTGACGTGTTTTTGTTTTTGACACTCTACCACGCTAATTTGCCTGCTTCTTCAGCTGCCTCCCCTTCTCAGTCTCTTTTGCTTGTTTCTTTTCCCCTTCATGACATCTAAATGATAGAGTGTCCAGGACTCAGGCCACGGCTCCATTTTTTCCTCTATCAATAGTCTTCCATATGGCTTTATCTAGTTCCTGCATGTAAATACCATCTCTCTGCTAATGACTACCCAATGCGTATATCCAGCCCTGACTCCTCCTGAACCCCAGGCTCATATATCCAACAGCCTACTCATCATCTCCACTGGGTGTCTGTTAAGCATATGCCCAGAGCAGCAGCCTTAATCACCCCCTCCAGAGCTTCTCCTTCCAGTCTGCTCCATCTGACCCAGTTGCTAAGTCAAAACACCCAGAAGTTATCTTTGAATACCTTTCCCTCTCCCCTACAATAAATCTATCTGCAAGTCTTGTCAATTTGTGTGTATCAAAACACTTCCTAAAGCCAGTCACTTTTGCTGCCTCTCCTGCTACCAGCCTTGTATGTTATTATTGACACTTACCTCAACTAGTGCAACAGCCTGCCCACCAGTTAACTTGCTTCCATTCCCACCCTCCTCCACCTCATTCTCCACAGAGCAACAGGACAGAGCTTTTAAACACTAAATCAGATTATGTCACTTCTCCACTCAAAACCTCCCGGGGTGTAGGCATCACACTTAGCGTAAAATCCATACTGCTTATCACGCCCCCCGCCCCCGTCTGGCTCTGGCCACCCTTCAGATCTATCTCGTACCACCCTCTTGTCCCATGCCCTACTATTCTCAGACAAATAGCCCTCATTATTCCCCAAACACACCAATGTGTTTCCCTCCAACAGGCTATTTATTGATGTACACTAGGTTCTTGATCATTATTTACTAGCCAAATTATTTTAAGCTGGGTGTTTTCCCTTCTCCATTCTCATTATGATTTCCCATTAATTTATATCATTTCCTGTACCCACTTTTGTATCCACTCTGCATTATGACCAGAGCAAAAGAAAACTATCAGTATTATTTCAGGGTTACTCACTGTGGATTATTCAGAGTGTTTCTTTTTCAAGTGAGAAACCTAACCAAAGGAGTGGCTGTCTTGATTTAAGGTAGCTTGGGAGCATGTCTTTTAAAAAAGTTACCCAAGATGATTCAATTTTACAGATCTACTATATAACATTGTGACTATAGTTAACAACACTGTATTGTACACTTACCTATTTATTGAGAGGCTAGATCCTATGTTAAGTATTCTCACCGCAATAAAAAACTTACACCATCAGATTTGTTAGATAAGCTTGTGGAGACCTCAGGCTTCTGTCAGAGGCCTGCTACTTCTGTAGGTGACCAGATTAGAGTCAGTGTCTTAGAATTTGCATGTGTACTAACATCACATCTATCTTTTTACCCGGGAGATTCAAGATCTGATCAGCTCTCACCACTGTTTTCCAGCACCCCCCCCCCCATATATCTTCCTGAAATTGAGTAAGGCTAAAACCTAGAAACCAGACTTGGTTTCCTCTACTATCCTTCCTAAATACCAAGAACTTCACATACTCATTCCATAAATATTAACTGAATTCTTCCTTGATTCCAGGCATTTTCTTGTCTCTGGTGATATGAAATGTATGGCAATGGATTGACCTATGCCTGTATTACTGCAATTCCCTTGAGTTCCTTGAAAGAAAATTGCTATGTAAATATAAATATTTTACAATCTTTAACTTACTGTGTTTCCCAAGGTTCATCCTAACTCCCTCCCTTACCCTCCACTTTCCTATCTTTCAACTTCCCACCACATTTTCACTGCATATCATAAGATCTCAGTAAATGAGAGGGACTGGCATCTTCTGTTATGTCCCCTTTCCTACATTCTTCAATTCTGCATCTGCCAAACTACTCTCTACCTCAAATTCAGAAGCCAAACCAAATTCTGATTAATCTAGGAAGACTATGTGGCTGAGCCCAAGTATTAAAGGGCTTTAGGAAAAAAAATCCCAAGCACTGAGAGAGATGCAAAATGAATAAGGCCAAGCACTGTCCTCAGCACCTTATTATCTGGGGAGTGGACATAACATAAATACACTGTGAGTATAATGTTATGACCTAAGGAAAATCATAAAATATGGATATCCCATACAGTTGATTCACAAAGGGCTTCTTGGAGGTGGTGGCACGTGCAGTAAGCAGAATTTCAATAGATACAAATAACTGAGAGTTCCAGACAGAGAGGCCAGTATGAGAGAAGAGCAGTACGAGAGGAAGGATCCTAAATGATGATCCCTCTATCCTGTGGCAGCAAACGTCAGAAGCATATGTGCTTTCTGAACTCCCATTCGGCTGGCAGAAAAGATTATCTTTTCTATATGTAATGTTTGTTTGATGATACTAATGACAGCTGAACAATACAGACTCACTCTTATGGGTTGATATATGAGTGTCACTGGCACTATCAAGACAAGGTATCTCTTCCTTAAAGGGAATGGCAGAGAAAAATCATACAAACACAAGTAGAAAGTGTTTTTCAAAGATACCATGAAGCTATAACAAGGCAGTTTCTATCTGTGGCTAGAAAATGCAACAGAAGACAGAGTCTCCCTGAGTTTTAACCACAATAACAGAAACATGGCTTATTTGAGCAGGAGGAGAGAGCCAACTAACTCCTAGATGGTGAGACAGAGCTACATAACACACACACACACAGAGGGATGAAGGCAGGTTCTGTTTATTTTCATAATGCCTTTCAGCTTCGTGCATGTAGAACATACTCTGCGAGACTCAGAATATGTGTAGACACTCGATCCTAAGCAGGGCATGAAGGAAGCAAAGGGGGTTTTTGTCTTCCTCCCATATGCTCTACAAGACCCCTTCTATCTTCTGGGAAGCCACTTCCTTAGCCTCTTTGCTTTCCTTTTTACCCATACCCTTAAATATAAATAGTCACTTTGAGTTCAAGTTCTTTCCTTGAAGCACACCAAAACAACAGCTTGCTCTACCTGTTTCCATACTTGGCCCTAAAAATTACATGTCATAATTATAAGAGAAAGAGTGTATTAATTTAAAAAAAAAGAAGGTAAAAATAAAGAACAGCAGCTGTATGTTTTAACAGGGGGCTGCAGTAGGGCCCAAGGTATTTCTAAGGCAGTTGAATACTGTGATGTGAGTCACAGCTCCAAGGGACCAGCTCTTCAGAGCATAATTCCTTCTGTTGCCATAAAACCCTGCCTCACATTAAAGAGTATTTTTTTTTCCCATGGGAAATGTTCAGTGTAAGGCAATCTGTTCAGGAGGCATCATCTGAAAGAGGGATTGGGAGAAGTCACATTGACTCCAGAACAAAGGTTCCCAGTCTCGCCTGGCAGCGGTTGGGGGTGGGGGTGGGGGTAGGGGGTCTGTGGATGGGCTGCAGAACATCTGTAAACTCCTGAAACAGTATGTAAAATTGCAGCTATTTGCATCTCTTGAGAGGGCCTCCATTGTTCTATTTATATTTTTAAAAGGATGTGTAACCTCCACAATTATAAAGGTCTGTGTTCCAGGGAAAGTGTATTAGTTGGCTAGGGCTACCAAACAAAAGTGTCACAAACAGGGTGGATTATGAGTTCAAGAAATACCTTGTCTTCATGGTTCTGGAGGCTGGAAGTCTGAAATCAATATGTTGACAGGCTTGGTTCCTTCTGAGGGTTGTTAAAAATCTGTTCTGGGCCTTTCTCCTGGGCTTGTAGATGACTATCTTCACGTTCATGCGGAATGCTCCCTGTACATGTGTATGTCCATTCTCTCCTTTGGATAAGGACACCAGTCATATCGGATTAGGATCCACCTTACTCCAGTGTGACCTCATCTTTAGTTATATCTACAACAACTCTTTTTCCAAATAAGATCACCTTCTCAGGTATTGGGGGTCAGGACTTCAACACAGGAATGTTGAGAGGACACAATTCTACCCATAACAGAAAGCATAGCAGTAGGGTGTAAGGTATCTTTTGTCCCATTTCAAACATACATCCCCATCTCCAATAGGGGGAGACAGATAGTATCAATAAGACTACAAGAATGTTGTAACTTCTCTATCCCAACATGACTCTCATAACAGGATCTTTAAAACTCATAGATCAGTGCCCAGCACATAGTATTTGTTGGAAAAACATTGACATCATTTATACACATTCACTCATGGTTTCCTATCTCACTACTTTCCCCTTGTCACTCACATCTGAACCAGAGATGTTCTGGATTTCCCTGATTTTCTCCTCCTTTCTCACAATCACAAGTTACAGCTTTCTCAGGAGATGGAAGCATCTGGTATCCTGTGTATATCTTGCTGCCCTAAATTCAACAGGAACCTTTATCCCCAAGGATAAATTCAATAGGAACCTTTATCCCCTTTATAGTTACCCAACAGGGACCACAAGACCCATAACACAGATCTGATCTGCTGAAGAAGAGGTCAGCAGAAGCCTATACATCCCTTTCCCTAAGGTTCTTTCCCTCCCATGACCAACGTCAAGTGCATATTTTGAAGCCTACTTTTTTCTCTTTTCCTGACTCAATAAGAGATAAAATTGATTCCATTTGAAAAAAAAATTATTTTATCTACTTTTTCAGAGGAGTTTAACAGTTCACATTCTTTTTATGTTTCCAAATGTACTTGTTCTTGTAACTTTCTATAGCCTTTATTACAGTATGAACATTTGTACTCCTTCCTTGAAATGTATTTACTATTTTCAACCTGCTGTTCTAGTACAAGGGTGAACCATTGATAAGTCAGCTTTTTTGCTTTCTAAACAAAAATATTTCTCTTCTCTATACTTCAATCCTTTTATGTACATTTTCCTAGATATGTAATGTTATATCAGAAACCTCATATAAGTCCTATTAAGTAACAATAAACATATTAATTTAATTCCATTTAATAATTATTGAATATCCACCACATCCTAGGTGCTGTGCTTTTCACCAGAGATGAAAAAAAATAGAACAAAGCAAGACTGCATTTTTCTAGGACAGAGGGATAGTAGGAGAAGGGAAATAGTAGCTATTAGAAATTAGAAGTCATCATGTCATGCATTGTATGGAGAAATCCATGTGTTATATTACTTAATATCATCATATAAGAAAACATGGGTGCCTGGGTGGCTCAGCTGGGTAAGTGTCCAATTCTTGATTTCTGCTCAGGTCATGGTCTCATGAGTTTGTGAGTTCAAGCCCACATCGGGGCTGTCAGCATCGCGGCTGCTTGAGATTCTCTCTCTCTCCCCCTCTCTCCCTCTGCATCCCACCCCCTCCCCCACTCATGCTCTCTCTCTCTCTCTCTCTCTCAAAATAAATAAACATTAAAAAATTAATTTAAAAAATATCATATGAGAAAACAGAGTAAAAGACTAACAAGACTTATGAAAATTGTATTTCTAGTAAAGTGGTAAAATCTAACTGCAAAACTAGACCACTTTTTACTTTACTGCACTGCCTATTCATTCTACAAATATGATCAAAAATCTACTATTAATGCCAAGCAGATTGTTGGGTACTGTGAGCAAAATAATTAAAACACAGCCATAATCATCACCTACATGAACCTTGGAGTCTAATAAAGGAAGGGCGTTAATCAAATAATCAGTCAAATTCATTTAATATTGCTATTTTAAAAGACATGCTAGGAAGAAGAGAAATACATGCTTTTATGAGAGCTTCTGATAGTCAATTGATTTAAGTCCTAAGGGAAGTGAGAGAATGGTTCCCAGTGGAAGGGAATCTGAGCTAAGATCTAAAGCAAAATAGACATTTTAAAAAGCCAAGGGTCATTACCACTTCTGCGAAGATGAAACAGGCATATATTTTCCTATTATTCATGCTAAATACAACGAAAATTCCTTGATATTATATATTAAGCAAACATCAGAAGACTGAAAGGTGGAGAGAGAAGGCAATTTATCTAGGAACCTCAGGACCCAAGGAATGACAGAGTGGTTAAGTTTCCTGGGTTTTTCTTTTTGCCTTATGTATCCTAGACTTCTAGCCAAAGTAGCTGATAATCCAGAAACATCGATGAGTACAGACAAAAGAAATCCCAACAAAAGCCTATCTCTCTAGCCAAAGGATGAGGACAAGGAAAAAGTAGCAAGACAGAAAACTTTTAGACAGTAATCATTCCACTCTACTCAAACACCACAGAAAAACTGTAGCCCTGCTCTCATCCATGCTGATGAATGCTGCATGGGGAACCTGCACATATACCTTCAGGAGGTTTGTACCAAGTGTCCCCAAATACCTGCCAAGGTAGCATCAGAATAGGTCAAATAGGGAGATAGGATTTTCATCCCCAGCATTCAGTTTAATAAGTACCCACCACCTCCAATTGTACTACTAGAAACCACAAAGGAAGCTAAGTGGATGGTCAGAACTTCCACAATCACCCAGAGATAATGAAGTCACTGTGATGTCCGTGGAAACTGCTTGTATTAGCCTAACTCAGCCCTGCCAAGCAGTAACAAGGAGCCCCTGCCCCACGTCTTGGATGTCAGGAGGTGGTGTGAAGAACCTGAATTTTCACCTCAACTTGGCAATAAGGAGGTGGTGCTCCTTCCCCCCCTCCCCCAACTTCTAGAGTGGTGCCAGAAGGAAACAAGTTTAAATAAGGTCCAGAGTCTCAGAGCATAATACGAAAAATGTGTAAGTTTTAATGAAAATCACTAGTCATGCCAAGAACCAGGAAGGTCTCAAACTGAAAAAGACAATAGATGCCAACCAACAACAGTATGACAGAGATGTTAGAATTATCTGACAACAATGTTTAAACTCCCATGATAAAATTGCTTCAATGTGCAATTATTGGCATGCCTGAAACAAAAGAAAAAATAAAAAAGATTTATTAAAGAAAAAGGAATATCCAACAAAGAGAATATACAAAAAATTACCAAATGGAAATTTTAGATCTGAAAAATATAATAACCGATAAAAATGTCAGCAATTGGCTCCACAGCAGAATAGGGAGAACAGAGGAAAGATTAGTGAACTGGAAGTCAGAAAAATAGATACTATGTAATCTAAAAAAAAGAAAAATCTAAACTGGGCCTTGGAAACCTGTGGAAGTATACCATGTGTTTAGAGTCCAAGGAAAAAGGATACAAGGTCAGGGCTGGAAAAACATGAGGAGAAATAACAGATTGAAATTTAACAAATTTTGGCAAGGGGTGTAAACTTACAGATTCAAGAAGTTTAGTGAAACCAAACAGGAAAAACCCAAAGAAACCCATACCAAGCAACATCATAATTGAATTTTTGAAAACTAATGACAAAGAAAAAAATCTTCAATGTATCCATAGAAAAATGACACCTAACCTATAGAACAAAATTCAAGTAACAGCAGATTTCTCATCAGTTACTACAGAAGCCACAGGAAGTGGCACAGTATTTCTCACATATTGAAAGAAAAGATATGTCAAACCAGAATTCTGTACCCAGTGAAAATATCCTTTAGGAATGAAGAAGAAATCAACACATTCTCATATGATAGAAATCTGAGAGAATCTGTCACTAGAAGACCTTCTGCAAAAGAATATAGGAGGGCAACTGTATTTCTATATCCTAGCAAACAAAGATTTAAGACAACAAAACATACAATACTATTTACAATCGTTCAAAAAAATAAAATTACTTAAGTGTAACTCTAACAACATGTATAGGACTTATATGATTAAATTCATCACTGATTAAAGAGATAAAAAAAAAAGCTTAATAAGTCAAGAGACATATCATGTTCATGGATTGGAAGGCTCAGCGCAGTAAAGATACGACTTTTTCCCAAATTGATATACAGGTATAATGCATTTCCTATCAAAACCCAAGCAAGAAAGTGAAATAAGTCAGTCAGGGAAAGACAGACATTATATGATTTCACTCATATGCAATTTAAGAAACAAAACAGATGAACAAGGAGAAGGAAGGAAAAATAAGATGAAAACAGAGAGGGAAGCAAACCATAAGAGACTCTTAAATAGAACAAACTGAGGGTTGATGGAGGGAAGTTGGGCGGGGGAGGTGAGCTAAATGAGTGATGGGCACTAAGGAGGGTACTTGTTGGGATGAGCACTGGGTTTTATATTTAAGTGATGAATCATTAAATTCTTCTAAAACCATTAAAACATAAAATAGAATAAAATAAACCCAACCAAGCAAGTTTTTCTCATAGATCTAGATAAGATTATTCTACAATGTATATGAAAAGGCAAAGGAGCTAAAATAGCTAAAACAATTCTGAAAAGAAAAATAAAGTAGGAGGAATTCACCTACCCAATTTCAAGGCTTACCATATGGCTATAGTAATCAAGGCTGTGTGGTATTGCTAGATAAATAAACATATAATCTGTGGAAAAGAATAGAGAACACAGAAATAGATGCCTATAAATATGCCCAACTGATTTTTTGACAAAGTTCAAAAGCAGTTTAATGGAGGTAAGTGGTCTTTGAACTTACTACTAGAGCAATGAGATCTGAATAGGCAATAAAATAAACCTTGACCTCAGTCTCACAGCTAACACAAAATTAACTCAGAATGGATCAAAGACTTAAAAGTAAAATGTGAAACTACAGAACTTTTAGAAAAACCATGAGAAGATCTTCAGGATCTAGGACTAGGCAGAGTTGTTAGACTTGATACCAAAAGCATGATCCATAAACAGAAAAGTTAGTAAATCAGACTTCATTACAATTAAAAACTTCTGTGCACAAGACCCTGTTAAGAAGATGAAAGGACAATGCTACAGAATGGGATAATCAAACCACACTTCCAACAGCATATCTCGAATATGTAAAGAACTCTCAAAACTTCTTCAGTACAAAACCAAATAATCCAAACTAAACATGGGCAAACGACATGAAACATTTCACAGGAGACATACAGATGGCAAATAAACAAATGAAAGATTATTCAATTATCATTAGTTATTAAGAAAATGCAAATTAAAACCACAGTAAGATCTTACTACACACCCATCAGAATGACTAAAATAAAAATTAGTGACAAGACCAAATGCTGGTGAAGATGCAGGGAAACTGAATCACTGATACATTACTGGTGCTAATGAAGAACATAGCCACTCTGGAAACAGTTTGGCAGGTTTTTGTTTTTTGTTTAACTTAACATACAACTACCATGTGATGCGGCAATTGTACTTATGGGCAATTATCCCAGAGAAACGATGATTGGTGTTCACACAAAACCATGTACCTGGATGTTTATAGCAGCCCTATTCATAATAGGACAAAACTAAAAAGATACCAGGGCAGATACCAGTGGTACATCACAATAAAAAATATCAAATTACTGATACATACAGCAACCTGGGTGAATCTCCAAAAAATTAAACTGAATGAAAAAAGTCAACCCCAATAGGTTACATATTTGACAATTACATTTACACAACATTCGTGAAATGACAAATTATAGAAATGGAGAACAGATTAGTGGTTTCCAGAGATTAGTAGGGGGTGGGGCACTGGAGGGAAGAGAAGGATTATAAAAGGAAAACATTAGGGATCCTTGTGGTGATACAAACGTTGTTAAGTTTTGACTGTATGAATATCAATACCCTGGTTGTGATCTTCAACTGTAGTTTTGCAAAATGTTACCATTAGGGAACGGGATGGATGATAAACAGAATATGTCTGTATAGTTTCTTAAAACTGCATGTGAAACTAAAATTATCTCAAAACGAAAAGTTTAATTTAATAAAAGACAAAGAATGATGGGTAGAAACAGATTATTTCAAACAGAGGAAACAGTTTATGAAAAGGCCCGGGCAGGAGGAACTTACTGTATAACTGATGAAACATGGAAGGCCAGTGTGGCTGAAATGCTGACATTAAGGAGTGTGTATGTGGGATTAAGGGCAGGAAGTGAGGGGCATACGTGTAAGGGACAAGGTGTAAGATGCATATGGAGAGGTAGGTGTACTGTGCAGAGAATATGGGTCACCTTAAACAGTATGGTCTCGAGCTAAGAGTGTAGGAGTCATTGCAGTGTGTTAAGCAGAGAACTGGCTTAATTGGAATAGTGTTTGAAAAAAATCACTGCCCACAATGTGGAAAATAGAGGGGCAGAAGTGGGTTATCTCCCCCATATGCTGCTTACAGTTCAATTATGCTGCTCCAGCTACAGAGGTTCAGTCTGTGATAGAGAAGCTGCCTAGAAAATCATGTCATTGATTAATCAGTTGCCTTGAGCTAACTTCTCCTCTGATGTGTTCACGGGAAAATTCCCATAGAGTTGAAAAGGCGAAAACATTTGAAAATTGGTTTGATGTGTTGACTATTTTAATTCATCAGTCAGGTAGGCATGATCAAAAGCAACCTGAGCATCCTTTGTGACCTCTACCAAAAGAAAGAAAAGCCTTACTTCAGCTTCTAAAATAAATCATTTCACAGAGACACTACAAATATCAGTGGTAACAGGATTCTCTTTAGTATTTGCTAGAGATTTAATGCATTCAGACACATTAAAAGACTTGTTCATGAAAACTTACAGAAGATGAAAAATGATGCTATGTCACAATTTATTGTGCCTCAACAGGTCACCTTTTTCTGAAACAAAATATTAGTGTCTTTAAATATAGTTTTGGGATTCATCACCCTACTTGTTTATTGACTACCTTTTACCTAAGGATACAATCCATGCCAGTGGCTCTAAATTACGATTTATCTACAGTAAGCAGCCAACTGGTTTTGTTTTCCATCTTTATAAAAAAAAAAGTCTAATTTTTTTTCCTTACTGCATTGAATAAATTGCCTCTTACTTTAGTGTCATGAAGACAATGGCTAAATGGACAACTACCAGTTTTTCATAAACCGTCTTTTATTGGGCATCATTCATTTTCACGTACATTACTTTATTTAATCATTATAGTGATGTTCAGAGTAGGCTTCCAGTTTATGCAGAATTACAAAAAGCTCAGACAAGCATCAGAGTCAAGACTTGAACTCCCAATTCCTCCAAATATTTAGCCACTAGCCATATATGGTTGTAAAGCTCTTGAAATATGCTGGTCCAAATTGAAATGTATCATAAGTGTAAATTACACTCTGGATTTTGAAGATTATAAAATATCTCATTAATATCTTAAAATATGGACTGCATGTTGAAATGATAATTTAGATATACAGGGTTAAATTAAATATATTATTAAAATTAATTTTACTTGTTTTTTTTTTCCCTTTAAAGTTAAAATTATACATGGGGCTCACATTACATTGCTATTGACAGCAGTGCCCCAAATCTTGCCATGTGTCTGAAATCCAGGCTCCTCTCTCCATTTCCACTGAGAACACCCTGATCCAGGCCACCTGTCCTATTCCTAGAGAATGACCATACTCTTCTTATATTAGCTTTGTCTGCCCATCCACACTCTGCCCTTCACTGCAGCCAGAATGATGTTTTTAAAATTATAATCTTATCATACTATTCCCCAATTTCAACCCTTCCAGGGAACCCCATTGTTTTTCTCAGTTAAATGCAGCATTCTCACCTTGGTGTATGAGACTTCGTGAATAATTTTTGCCCTTATCCAGCCTCACTTCTCCCACTTCCAATATGCCGAAATTTTCTCGGTGAGACAATTCAGGTTTGCTTCTGCCGTAGGCCATTTGTATATTTGTTCACTTATACTCTCGTCTGCCATCTTCTAGTCATTCCTTAGACCCCAAGCTTAAATAGCATTTTCTCATGATTCCCCACAACAGGATACACTTCCCATCATAGAACCCCATAGTCCTCATAACACTTACACTTATTTAATATTCATCTTCTCAATAGACTGTGAACTCCATTAAGGCAAAGACCTTTGGCCTCATCCACCACTGCATTTCCAGCACATGGCTGGAACTATGCTTGTCAGATAGGGAACTATATACTTATTAGTATCTGGTGGCCGACCGACATTCCAAGGTATTGGAACCACATTAAGAGAGAGAAAGCCAATTCTCACAAGATAGTTTTATCAGTCAAGTTACAAAATATACATGTTGGTTACAGGCAAGAATTGGGTGACTAAAAGCCATTAGTATACACGAAAAACTTTCAAGTTTCACTTATTTATTTTTTTCATTCCCAGTTCTGTCACAGAAAACAGAAAAGAGATCCAGAAGATCTAAAGATAAAATAGTCAATGCCTGAAATTTTGGAGCAGAAAGTCAAACTTGCAAAGACTTTTTTCCAAAAAGGAAATGTGCCTAATTCATAACTGCATGCAACTTTTTTTTCACTCTACTGAATAATGGACTGCATTCAGTAAATACACTTACTATAAATAATAGCTGAGCACACACACCAGGCCTTTATAGTTATCACCTGTTGCTTCAATGTGTTCTCTTCAGGGACTTTGCTCCAGAATCTTTTGACATATATTCTTAGTTGTCCTTCATTAAAAACAAAACAAAACAAAACAAAACAAAACAAAACAAAACAAAACAAAAACAATCTTTGTTGAACCTTGCTTTCTCATCTAGGTCCCATTCTACACACAACTGTTCCTTTGCCATCAACCTTAATACTTAATGTGTACAGAACTTGTGGTGTGTGCAGAGCCCCTCCAGTCTGTACTAACTCCTTGCAATAATTCTTTGAATTTGTTCTCAGTGCATTGCTCTCCTTTCACATCTAGGACTGTTGACATTCACCAGAAAGTCATGAGTGACTTTGCCAATCTACTTTGCTCTCTGCAAGATTTGATATCCTTGGAAAATACCTTTCTGTAATTTCTACAATTTTCACTGACTTTCACTGTTTTTCTGACTTAAAAACAGTACATAATTTTTCAAGAAAGTACCATAGTCACCCATAATCTCATCACATTATAACCATCTGAACATTTGACATCATTCTTCTTAGTCTTTTCCTGTGCTAATTTCAAAACTTTTTTTATTTGAAAAGTCCTAACTAAGTATAGACATAAATTTTCCTCTTGTAATTAAGAGCATTTCAAAAACATAATTTTAATGCTTTATGTGATTTATGTCATATGTGATTTAATATTGAATGTTTAAACCTTTTCTATTCCTTATTACTGGAGATTTACATTATTTAAAAATTTTAATATTATAAGCTGAACTCTATTAAATATTTTTATACGTTAATATTTTTCATTATTTCAAAGTAACATGGGATCATTTCCCAGAAATAGCATTAATAGATCAAACACTTGATATTTTTGTTTTTTATGTAAGATATTAATTTCAACAATACATCCCCGTTAGCAATGTATGAATGGGCCCATTTCTCTACACATTTATCAGCATTAAACAGTATATATATTTTAATTACTGATTTTGAAGGCAAGATATTCCTTTTAGTTAGTATCATACTAATATGGTTAAAATATCAATATTAGACATTGTTTTCCTCTTTCTAAATTGGCAGTTCAAATCCTTTGTATAATTATTTATGAGGCCTTTGATTTTTCTTATTAATTTTTAGAAGCTTTTTATAGTTTAATTTTTTATATCAGTTTTAGGTTTACAACAAAATCTAAAGGGAGATACAGAGATTTCCCATAACTTCCTGCCCCTATAAACATACAGTCTTCCTCATTATCAACACTGCTCACAAGAATGGTATATTTTTACTGAGAATGGACCTATACTGACACATCATAATCACCTAAATTTCATAGTTTACCTCAGGGTTTAATCTTGGTGTTGTACATTCTATAGTTTTGGGCAAATAAACAGTAACATAAATGCATCATTATAGTATCATACAGAGTATTTCCACGGCCCTAAAACTCCTCTGTCCTCCACCTATTCATCCTGCTTCCCCACCCCCAGCAACCACTGATGTTTTTACTGCCTCCGTAGTTTTGCCTTTTCCAGAATATCATATACTTGATATCATATAGTGTGTAGCCTTTTCAGATAAGACTTCTCTTACTTAGTAATATGCATTTAAGTTCCTCCATGTCTAGTCACGGCTTAATAGCTCATTATTTTTATTTTTTTTTCTTTTTTTATCAATATATGAAATTTATTGTCAAATTGGTTTCCATACAACACCCAGTGATCATGCCAAAAAGTGCCCTCCTCAATACCCATCACCCACCCTCTCCTCCCTCCCACCCCCCATCAACCCTCAGTTTGTTCTGTTTTTAAGAGTCTCTTATGCTTTGGCTCTCTCCCACTCTAACCTCTTTTTTTTTTCCTTCCCCTCCCCCATGGGTTTCTGTTAAGTTTCTCAGGATCCACATAGAGTGAAAACATATGGTATCTGTCTTTCTCTGTATGGCTTATTCCACTTAGCATCACACTCTCCAGTTCCATCCACGTTGCTACAAAGGGCCATATTTCGTTCTTTCTCATTGCCATATAGTATGTATATAAACCACAATTTCTTTATCCATTCATCAGTTGGTGGACATTTAGACTCTTCCCATAATTTGGCTATTGTTGAGAGTGCTGCTATAAACATTGGGGTACAAGTGCCCCTATGCATTAGTACTCCTGTATCCCTTTGGTAAATTCCTAGCAGTGCTACTGCTGGGTCATAGGGTATGTCTATTTTTAATTTTTTGAGGAACCTTCACACTGTTTTCCAGAGCGGCTGCACCAATTTGCATTCCCACCAACAGTGCAAGAGGGTTCCCGTTTCTCCACATCCTCGCCAGCATCTATAGTCTCCTGATTTGTTCATTTTGGCCACTCTGACTGGCGTGAGGTGATATCTGAGTGTGGTTTTGATTTGTATTTCTCTGATAAGGAGCCACGTTGAACATCTTTTCATGTGCTTGTTGGCCATCCGGATGTCTTCTTTAGAGAAGTGTCTATTCATGTTTTCTGCCCATTTCTTCACTGGGTTATTTGTTTTTCGGGTGTGGAGTTTGGTGAGCTCTTTATAGATTTTGGAAACTAGCCTTTTGTCCGATATGTCATTTGCAAGTATCTTTTCCCATTCCGTTGGTTGCCTTTTAGTTTTGTTGGTTGTTTCCTTTGCTGTGCAGAAGCTTTTTATCTTCATAAGGTCCCAGTAATTCATTTTTGCTTTTAATTCCCTTGCCTTTGGGGATGTGTCGAGTAAGAGATTGCTACGGCTGAGGTCAGAGAGGTCTTTTCCTGCTTTCTCCTCTAAGGTTTTGATGGTTTCCTGTCTCACATTCAGGTCCTTTATCCATTTTGAGTTTATTTTTGTGAATGGTGTGAGAAAGTGGTCTAGTTTCAATCTTCTGCATGTTGCTGTCCAGTTCTCCCAGCACCATTTGTTAAAGAGACTGTCTTTTTTCCACTGGATGTTCTTTCCTGCTTTGTCAAAGATTAGTTGGCCATACGTTTGTAGGTCTCGTTCTGGGGTTTCTATTCTATTCCATTGGTCTATGTGTCTGTTTTTGTGCCATAGCTCATTCTTTTTAGCACTGAATAATATTCCATTGTCTGATGTACCAGTTTATTTATCCATTCATTCACTGAAGAACATGTTGGTTGCTTCCAAGTTTTAGCAACTTGGAAGTTATGCTATAGATGTTATCAATTTTTTTAAGTTTGTTTATTTATTTTGAGAGAAAGAGAACACAAGCAGGGGAGGGGCAGAGAGAGAGAGGGAGAGAGAGAGAATCCTAGGCAGGCTCCACACCGTCAGCACAGAGCTCCATACAGGGCTCAAATTCACAAATTTTGAGATCATGACCTGAGCTGAAACCAAGAGTTGGACGCTTAACAGACTGAGCCACCCAGGTGCCCTTGAATAAAGATGTTATAAACATCCATGTGCAGGTTTTTGTGTGAACATACATCTTCTACTTCTTTGGATAAATACCAAGAACACCTGCTGGATTTTATACTACGAGTTTGTTTAGTTCTGTAAGAAACAGTCAACGTATCTTCCAAAGAGGCCGTACCATTTTGCCTTCCACCAGCAACGTGTGAGAGTTCCTTTGCTCCACATCCTCAAAACATTTGGTGTTGTCAATGTTCTGAATTTTGGTACCTCATTATTTCAATTTACATCTCCCTGATGACTTAAGATGTGGATAATCTTTTCATATGCTTATTTGCCACGTGTGTATCTTCTTTGGTGAGGTGTCTGTTGAGGTATTTGGCCCATTTTTTAATTGGGTTGTTTGTTTTTTAATTGTTGGGTTTTAAGTGTCCTTTGTATATTTTTAATGACAGTCCTTTATCAGATGTGTCTTTTGAAAATATTTTCTCCCAGTTTGTGGCTTGTCTTCTACTTCTTCTGATATCGCCTTTGCAAAGCAAACATTCCTAATTTTAATGAAGTCCAGGTTATCAATTATTTCTTCCATGTATCTTTATCTTCGGTGTTGTATCTAAAATGTCATCATCATACCCAAGGTCATCTAGGTTTTCTCCTGTATCTTTGAGGAGTTTTATACTTTTGCACTTTTACATTTAGGACTATGACCAATTCTGGACTAATTTTTGTGACAGAGGTAAGGTCTGTGTCTAGATTCATTTTTTTGCCTTCAAAGATTCCCCATCTGTATAATTCCATAGTACTTTGTATATTCCTCATAATACTTGGTATAATTTTCCTTATTTAAGAGAAATTTTAATATGTATATGAATAACTATATATATATGTATAATTTATGTATACATGCACATATATATTGCTCTCTATTCTCAGGATAATATACTCTGTGCTTATAGAAAAGGGATTTTTTATTTGTCTCAGTACTAGTTATCACTAGTGAAATGAACTAGCAAAGCAACTGGGGTTATTAATTCTGAAGAAGAAATTCTGATGGATTATTCAATAGTTCTCATATAAGTGAAAGAATTTTAAGCAGATGGCAATGAACAGCTGTTCTCCATTTTTGCTAAGGACCAAACAAGAAATTATAACAGAATTAGAGGGATGAGAAAGTTAAGTTAAGTTAAGTTAAAGTTTTGTTATCCAAAACTTTGCCAAGTAGGATACTTTAGAAGCCATTTTTCTGTCACCTCACAATAGAGGTATTCAGCTTAAGTGAAGGCAAACTCAAATAATGTTGCAGAAATAAAATGGAAGTAGCATAGAACTGCTTGCTTATTGACACCAATTTGGAGTAACAAATCCACTTGATCTTTGGCTCACAAAACTTTCTCGACTCACATGTGATCATTGGTGCCTGTTTCATAAGCAAAATTATAAGAAAGCAAAGGAAAACTGGAAGCCAAATCAACAAATCAGAGTTGTTTATGAATACTTTAATCTACAAGTGAGTCATAAATAAAGTTCTTACTGTTCAAAACTATGTATTTGCAAACAGAAGCACATTTAGGTGTAAGGCAAGTGGTTAGTTAGTATGCATTAATTAAGGTCTTTAAAAAAAAGTATCTTTCATTTGAATGTTTTTATTTAACAAATATTAATTAAAACTAACTACATGTTCTGTGCTAGCTAATAGAAAGGGGCATTACCCCTTGCCTCGTGGCATAACATTGTAGTTTAATTGTACCCTCTTACATAAAGACCAAAATATAATTGGAAAGTATATTGACTGATTTTTAAAAAAGCACTAAATAAAGCATTGTATCAGTTAAAAAAAAATAGGGGGATTTCTGTAGAAAATTATTTCTGTGGAGTGTGAAAAGATATTATTTGGGGGGGAAAAAGAGTTCCATGGCTAGACATAACTTAGGAATTAGAAGATAAAGTTTAAGATTACTTTATAACAGGTTTTCTCCGAATGTTTGGTTTTTTTATAAACATTTGCACAACAGTATATAATAATTTTTCACTCAAAAGACTTTACAAATGCTAACTCATCAGTCGTCATAATAATCCCAGTATAAAGGCATTTTATTTTCTCCCTCTGTTTTATAAGTGAGGAAACTAAGACTCAGAGAGATTAGGTTACTTGCCCAAATTCACACAGCTCTGGAATCTGTCCTCTTAACAACTATTCTATACTGCCTTCCTACCTCCTAATGTTCATCATGAATCTCTAAGATATAGCACGCAGGATCACTGGAACTTATTTGATTATGAAACACATCTCTTACACACACAGGACATTTTTATTTGGCAAAATATTTGTAGTAATAGTGGCACAAAGAAATGCCCTGTTTGTGAGGTAATTGCTCCAGCTCCTCCTCAAACTGGCTCTCATTTCTATTATTTTGTAGTTTCTTCTCAATGATTGTGTTTCTTCTAGATAGTGGAGGTGTCAAGATCAAAGATAATCCATGTGTTCAATGGGTTAACATTAGAATTTTAGTGTGATCAACACCGGTGAGAAGTGCCCTCAGGGATTTATGTCTGAACCGTAACAAGAAAAGGATGGAAAACAAAAACTCAACCAACAAGAATAATGAGGAAAGCGATACCTTCTATTTCAACAAAGCAGCTTCAGCGCAGTATGGCCTGGTTCATTGTAATTTTAAGGGACCATAAACAAGAAGAAATAAGAGAGGTGGGGATTGAGACTCTAAGACGTGCAGTGGTAAAACATCAGATGGCATTGTGGGTAACATCCCTGTGGAAAGCAAAATAATGGACCTCCTATAGAGGTCTATGTTTTCCTCTCGGGAACCTGTGAATATGTTGTCTTACATGAAAAGGGACTTTGCAGATAGGATTAAGTTAAGAATATTTAAGATGAGGAGACTGTCCTGGATCATCTGAGTGACCCAACTAATCACAAGTGTCCTTGAATTTACTAGAGGGAAGCAGAAGAAGAAGGGAGACATGACCCTTGTCAATGAGATGCAACACTGCTGGCTTTGAAGATGGAGGAAAGGGACCATGAAACAAGGAATGCAGGAGGTCCTGTAGAATTTGGAAAAGCCAAAGACATAGATTCTCTTTTGAAGCCTCCAGAAAGGAACGGAGCCCTGCCAACACATGATTTTATCCCAGTGAAACTTGTGCCAGACTTTTCATCTAAAAAACTATAAATCTTATAAAACTATATCTAAATCTAAAAAACTATAAATCTTATAAAAGTTTATCAGATAATAGTTGTGTTGTTTTAAGACACTAAGTTTGTGGTAATTTGTTATAGCAGCAATAGAAAACTCACACATTCCCCTAAAGGAGCTCAGGCATGGTGGGAAAATAGTTGATGCTGTTTGGTGACTTTTCTTCAGGGAAACACATTACACAGTAGAAAGGGTCAAGAGTAGGAATCCTACTTGATATCAGGTACGATGAATCACAATAAAAGATGAGCTACTATCTCCTAAAGTACATTTCTCCAGGACTAAAATATTTCAAAGTTTCATTTGGTGGCCAAATTATTTTTAGTAAAATCTGATTAAAAGAAAATATGATTAAGACCAAGGACTTTGAGGTAAATAATAAGAGAAGTTAAAGTAGAGAACATGGATTTGAAGACTTCCAGGTAACTTCCCTGTATCCTCACCTGAAATTCTGTTGCAAGATTTGATAAATACCACACTCTTGCACACGGTGCTTAAAGTTAAACCATCAACACAGCGATACCCACCACTATATTTCCCCATAATAATTCCATATTCTTCCTAAAATACTTACAGAATTTCCTTTAAAGTTTTCCCAGGGATGTCTCTGGAAATCACTTACCTCAACAAGCATGATTTGAGAGTTTTATGATGTGTAAAAAAATGTTTGGGGCACACAAAGTTAGCCTCATTGTGTAGTGGGTTCACTTTAAATGTGTCTTTTAAATTCTCAACCAAATACTATTTGTTCATTATGAAACACTGCATGATCCCAGGCTCCTGACCCAGATGTACCTTTCTTTTCCATCTCATTAGGAAGCAGAACAGTTCTACAGCACTGGTTAGGAAGCCAGACGACTATTTCCAGAACTGTCACCGATAGTGTAACTCCTTTTATCTATTTAAGATCTTTATTTCCATTTTAGTATAATTCTTTTCATTTTCTGCTAAGGGGTAGAACAAAGGTTTTTAAACCTTTAGCAGTAGACACTGTGGTAAACTAGGAAATGCATGATTTCAGTACAGTTTCTTCAATTATTGCTTCTTAACAAACTAACCCCGCAGCCTACATATTAAAGCACAGTTTCACACACGTTTGTCCTTATGAAACAGGAACTCAGAACTAAGATTCAGCATAGGTTTTCAAGTGGGTGGTAAAGCTTTATTTATCTCGCGAATAAGTATGCACCAGTTTCTGAAAATTCTTATGACCATGATTTTGAGCAAAGAAGAAATTAAAGACTGAGTCCCTTTTACCAGTAGAATGTATTAACCACAATAATAAACACTGAGTAATATAATACTATATCAAGTTATAAATTGCAGTAGTATTGAGGGGAAGCAAGATTAACAACAGGTTGCTTCAGCATTACTTTCCCCTGGATAAAATGTACATAAAAAGTTTCTTCCTTTTTAGTCCCACAAGGGATCTTCCTATCTCTAATAACATTATTCATCCTTTCCAAGTAGGCTCCCAATTTCAGAATGAATGTGGAAATGTATTGTTTGTTTTTATCTTTTACCTCAAGGAAAACTACATTTTGTTTTCTATGATCAATATCTTTTTTCTATGATAAGATTCTCTGTAATATAGTTATCTTCCATAAGATTTCCCCCCAAATTTATGCTAGGTACTTCTCAAGTGAGTAAAAAAAGTGCCTAGAATCATTGAGACCTATGCTAATTTCCTGAGAAATGAAAGAACTTATAAGGGAAATTAAGGCTGGAAAAAGTCAATTTACCTATTTCTTTCAATCACTAATGTTTATGGGCATAGACCATCTGAACATTTATATTCTTAAGATACATTTTTTTTGTGATGCAGTATCTTATCTTATTAAAGCTGTTGTATCTTAAGCCCTTACTAGATTTTAAGCTTCACAAAGTCAGTTCAGTCCTACATCTTTTTTTTTTTTTTTAATTCTTTCAGCACCTAGACTGGGACTTTATACATTGCTGGTGTCCAGTGCTCAGATCCTGAGGTATTGGAATACTTGCTTCAGCCTAAAAGATATCTAATCCAAAAACATGGACTATGGCAAATGTAGTGGTTGTCTACTCAATATCCACTTTCCTCTTCACTGTAGTTTACAGAACCTCCTGTTTTTCAGGTTGGCTTTGTTTCCAGGTAAATTTCTGAATTTCCTGGTGTTTTTCCACTGAAGGAGCCATATCATTACCACGAGAGGCCACTAGGGGCCAGTGATATAGGAACAAAATTTTGCTTGGGATTTCTAGTATTTCTTTTCATTACATATAAAAAAAAAATCCGTACTTCTTACTAACCACGTTATTATTTTTCTTCCCATTGGAAACACTGATGTGAGGCTCAAAGTTGAGAAACCATATTGTACCAATGCGGCAAACATGGATTCTAAGAGCCATATGGTAAGGATCACCAAGCACTAAGACAAGAGACCAGGACACCAATGACAGGGAGTTGCTGCCTCTGCCTTGGACCACTACTGTACTTCCTATTATGTTAGAATATTAATTGCTATTTTATTAGACTACCATGTAGAATATTCATTGCATATAGCCAACATTAGTCTTTGATTGTCACAAGTTTTGCCACAGCCTTTGGGTTCAGGTTTCCTGGTGGATTGTGCTGTGGAAGCATGCAACATTTTCTTAGCTGAAAGCAGAAGTTTGTGTTCTTTGATTCAGCCTGACTCAGTGAATTTAGTCCAACAGTCAACTGAGTCTACAATATCCATGGTATCCTGCTCCTTCCCCATTCCCAAACAAACAAACAAACAAACAAACAAAAAAACAAAACTGGCTGCTTGAGCAATATTCTCACATTCAGCTAGTAGAATACTCATCATATCTACACTTCCCAAGTATAGAAATCTAAGACACCGAAGGTCTACCTACACCTTGAGGCCTGGGCCAAAACTGCAGCAGCCTTCCTCAGTCTGTGGACAGATCCTATTTTTAAGCATCTATCAACATCCACCTGGTGAGTAAAACTCCCACAGGCTAAACGCGATAGCAAAAATAATAAATTAAAAAGCTGATATGATACCAATGGGATGGTTGTATCCATGTACTAGCTCTGATATCCATGTAGGAGTCTCTGGGCAAGTACATCATTTCTGTACTTCACATCTTCTTCACAGGGTTGTTGTGAGACTTCAATTAGTTGATACATGCAAAACATATCACAGTTCAGGTATGAAAACTTGAAATAATACAGAATTATTTTTGTAATAAAAGTTTAGTTACTTTGATTTATTACTCAGAACTTGTGTTTCAGTTTTAAAAACCACTAAAATTTGATCATTTTTAGAAGAAGACAAGCTAAAAGATAAAGAATATATTACCATAATGTGATAATAATATAGTCATAAGTTTATGTTCCCATTCACTTGTTGCCTATGGTCATTCAAAAGGCATCCATTGACTGTCTACCCTTCTCCAGGAGTAGTGATAGAAGTCATCCTCATAATAGGCTGTGTTATTCTGCCTGGACATTTTTGAAGCTGGCCAATTTTTTGAAATTTAATTTATATCAAAGATATAAAGAGCTTTGACAAAATTCTCTGTAAAGAATTAGAAACCATTAAAACAAATAACTATATACCTTTGGTTGATCTAGTGTGTTCCTTAAGATGAGGAAAAAAAATCAGAGATTGAATTGTCTTTTGATCATACATAACACAATCAACTGCTAGGTTCATGCCAGTTATAATCTCGCAATTCTTTTGAAAATCTGTAAAAAGAAACAATTTCCTATGTCACTTAATTGAAAAATACTTCAAACTGACTATTAAAATAAGCCTTTACCAAACCATTGGGTTCACTTGGAGTAAATCATATCAGTTAATGAGATATGGAAAAAGTTAAAGCCAAGTAAATAAAAATAAGGTGGTAAGAGGATGAGATAGGTCATCTATTTTTTTTAATGTTGTATTTTATATTTGAGAGAGAGAGAGAGAGAGCATGAACAGGGGAGGGGCATAGAGAGGGAGACACAGAATGTGAAGCAGGCTCCAGGCTCTGAGCTGTCAGCACAGAGCCCGAACTCACGAGCAGTGAGATCATGATCTGAGCCGAATTTGGACGCTTAACCGACTGAGCCACCCAGGCGCCCCACAGGTCATCTATTTTACAGGAAAGTGAAAACGTTAGTCATTAGTCATTTAGTCAATAATAGTCATTTGTATTTCTTATTATTTAGTGCAATATGTTTGCTTTTAGAGTTCAGAGATTTTATTGGTTTAGATTGCACGGTTTGGTTCTAGGATTCCTTGGCAGAATATAAGCATATTTCAACACGACAGCCATTCTAATATCCTTAAAAACTGGTATCAAAACACTTCTCTATTGAGACTCATCACCATCAAGGTAATTAGAAAGTAGTTAACTGTGCTGAGACTCCACATGCCAAACTTGTTTGCTGCAATGAGACATTTCATTTTTTCATGAAAGTAAAATATTGTTTTAAAGGCAACAATCACTCATCACTCAAAAGAAAAATTTTTTAGGTGGTAATTGGAAAACAACAAGTTACCTCAAATGGTTTTAAGTTATTTAAGAGAATTCTAAAGTTCAGAGTGCTGGAATTAAAAGAGTTCTTATATTTAAGAAATCTTCAATTCCAATGGCTCTTAAATTGTTAATTAAAAAACTCATCAGATTATTTTCTTCCAATAAAAGTTGGAAGAACTCAGAACTTTTAGATATAAGAGAAACACAGAACTGTTATAAGGAAGGCAGACAAGGACTCACAGAGTGCCTTTTAAGAATACCGCTCACTCAACCTTCTCTCAACTCCAATTAAGTATCCTTGGAGCATTTGAAAATTTGAAAATTACTGCAAAGTCAGAATATTTCTACAGCTTATTCTCATAATTTGTGGGAGCTATGTTTTATAAAGATACTGCAAATGCTAAATTAGCAAATACCGACCCTAGATCCTAGCAGATACAGAATTAGGTTCCTATGAACCCCTGGCCACAATATTTTCACCAACCAATTGAATATAACTTTGTTTTATGTGTGTTTCTGCTTAAAGACACCTTATTTAATATATCTCTCATAAAAATCATTAATTTAGTGTGTTTTTATTTAAAAAACACTAGTCAAGAGGGGTTTAACATTTTCCTGATCCTGGGTAATATGACCATAAATTTCTTTGGGTTTCAGACTCACAAAATTGCACTTTAAAAAAAATGAGTTGTCATCTCAAGAATCCATATTTGACCACTTTCCATCTTTTCCACAGATACATTACACACTATAGATATTACTTTAACTCTTTCTGGGGTGGCCTCACATACAGATCAACACATTTTATCTTCCTTTCTCTGAATATATCCCATTATTGATTCATTAACATAGAGCTCATGGCCAATGACATTATAACTCACACCTGAACGAAGCTTATCTAACACATGTATTTTCTGCCTAAGACACATCACAGCCTTCCTGTGCTCAGGAATAATAAATAGACAGCATTTCATCACTATGCTTAGGGGCCATTTTAAACAGTGAAATCAACAACAAAAAGTACAAAATTAAAAAAAAAAACATGGACAAAATAAGCTACAAAAAAAGGACACTAGTTTACATTAGGAAAGCTGAAATAAGGTTATCAGATCAATTCCAAGCAAACTGGGACAGTTAGTCACTCTGAGAAGTTTTCTCAGAAAGGAAAAGGATTATCGCCATAATTTTCCTAGAGTTATCTCTTGTTATATTTATTTACCATGTTCATTCATTCATTTCTTCAAACATCAGTGGGTATTTATAGAGTGCCTATCATGTACCAGGTAATGTAGCTACAAAGGAATAAGACACGTGTCAGCTCTGACTGAATTTATAATCCACCTGGGATATAGTAGGCAAATTACAATACAATGTGATATAAGTGTCGTGAAAAGTAAATTAAAGTACTAGGGGAACATGTGGAGGACTTCACCTAACCCTATTTAAAGAGAAGATACAAGTTTTCCCACTTTTTTTTTTATTTCAATGACCATTCTTTAAACTCAAGCTCAAGACTCACCTTCAGAAAGCTTTTCTGGGCTTCGCCAAACCCCTCCCTAGTTTAGGCTAAGTTTTCCCTGCTGTATGTCCTCATTAATGGAAACAATAATGAAGGCAAAGACTATTTTAAAAGCTTCTTGGGGCACTGAAAAATCAGTTCTAAAGGCCAGAAATAAGAAACTGGCAGCACTTTTGGAGAAAAGAAAAGAGATCCGGCTGCAAATAAGCAAAGGGAATTCTCAGATTTGCCTTAAACAGGATACAAAATCCTCTGACTCTTAGAGTCCCCATTGATAAAATGAAGATTTGGTTGAAATAATATTCCTCAAGACATTTTGTAGGTTGAAAATTCTATGAGAAGTACAAGGTAAATAAAAAAATATGCATATTACCAGTGGTTTTGCCATGGCATGTAATACTTAGCCTTGATAGTTCATTTTTAATCTGCTGGGAAAATCCAAATTTAATTTAGAAATTAATACTTTAAGCAAAATTCCAACTGACTAGAAAGTATGCTTTTTGAACAATTTTTAAGGACTGAATTTTTGGAGGAGACAATAATTAAACAGAAAAATATTGGATTTATTCTAGAATCAACCATAACTACATTAACTGTCGGTATTCATAATAGCCATCAGTCTAAAAATACTTCTTCAGGTAATATGAGAACAAGACAATCAAGTGACTTTCAAGAACTTGAAAAAAAGAAAAATCAGGTGGCCCTTTGAACTTTAAACTAGCAAAATTCAAAAAGTATATGTGACTAACTATCCTGAAATTAACTAAAGAACTTTCTTTAAATGTGTGACTTAAAAGTCTGGAAACAACAATGAATTTTAAATGGATGTAATCACAGGAAGACTGGTCTGAAATGGGTTTGCAGCTAGTAAGCAGAAGAGAAAGAAACTACATTTTACCCTGTCTGAAGAAAGACTGAACAAAAACAGGGATGGCTAGCCGGGAACATCTAAAGGGGAGCCGAAAGAGATGGCAGCTGGCAACGTCTAGCCAACGCTGTGCAGGGGAAAGTCATCAAAAAGTTGCCTACTGTTGGGGAGGTGAAGAGGATTCATTGGGTGTATCCTGGCTTGGATAAAGTATCTCTTACAAGAACCACCACACTCTTTAAGCAACCACTTAAGATTTGCCATCACTGCAACCTGAAAATGGTCCAGACAAGAACCCTCAGTGTATGATAAATGGGGAGAATGTTTAATGAGGAGCAAAATTTGGTCTTAAAGTGTCTCCCCACAGATTGCTTATGAGTTCCAAAGGGAAAATAGTATCTATCCAGGAGAGAAGCAAAGTAACACCTTGATCAGGAGATCAAAATTAATTATCACCAATGAAGGGTACCTCCACATAGGGCATCCTAAGAAGGACACTATTATCAGTAGTGGAACGTAGATTCATGCCAGACACACATAACCTGAATCCAATCATGAGGAAACATCAGACAAACCTAAAACAAGAAGCGTTCTCTGAAGAAAAAGAGAGAAGGAGAAATTTAGAAAGAAGAAAAACCTGGCCTATGTTCATTAAAAATTTCAGTGTCAAAAAGGACAAAGAAAGACTGAAGAACTGCTGCAGATTAAAGGGAACTAGAACCATGACAACTAAATGCAACACATGAGCCTTGACTGATGGGGAGAAAAATCATTAAAAAGTTAATTATTGGGGCCAATGACAAACTTGGATCATGAATAGTAAAGTATTATATCAATGTTAAATTTCTTGCATTTGATAACTGTACTAAAGATTATGTAAGAGAATATCCTTGTTCTTAGGAAATATACACTGAAGTATTAAGCGATAAAGGTCATGATGTGTGCAACCTACTCTCAATGGTTCAGAAACAATTTTATGTACATATGTATGTGTGTGGAGAGAGAGAAAGAGAATAATAATTTAAACATATTTAAAAAAAAAAGAACCACTGCACTCTAATGTATTTTGTAAATGACGAAAGTCATTTCCTCTTTACAAGGTTGCCTTGCCTTCTTCCCTTTACAAGATTCTTGCCTGACACCAGAAAGGTGATGTGCTAGAGGGGGAATATGAACACTTTGATTACGAAAACTAAGGAATTTTTTTCCTGGTTTAGATCAGCGTTTTTTGAAATTAGCTTTTGAGTTTAGTTAGTATGGGTTTCTGCCTATGCAAAGGTGGAGAGCTAAACCCTGTATCATGGTGAATTTATTCAAGTGGCTCTGGAAAACTGGCCAAATAGCCATCCCTGGATACATCCCCATTTATAATTTTATAATACTTTATAATTTAAAGAAAATCTTCACGGAGCACCTGGGTGGCTCAGTTGGTTAAGCGTCCAACTCTTGGTTTCAGCTTAGGTCATGATCTCATGGTTCGTGGGATCAAGCCCCACATTGGGCTCTGTGTGGATAGCATGCAGCCTGCTTGGAATTCTCTCTCTCTCTCTCTCTCTTTCTCAATAAATAAACTTAAAAAAAAAATAAAGAACATCTTCACGTAGATCATCTCCTTTACACTGAGAAATCCCACAAAGAAATCAAAACAGGTATGATCTCCATTTTCCACACCTGTAAACTGAGAGGCAGAAACCCTAAGTTGGCTAACTCAGTTGCATGGAACTCGAATACAAGTTAAATACAAACATTTATTTGGTTACCTTATACAATAATACTTTCCTGTTATATGTCATCATTTATGTTTAAGATGACGAATCAGAAGCAGTTAAGATCATATGACAAAGAAGGGTTAAATTGCACCTATTATTATTATAGTAGAAAAGCAAACTAATGTATTTTAAATGATGCTTTAAGATCTAAAGGTAAATCTATGCTTAATTATGAGTTAACTAGAAAAAGTTCAAAAGCGTCTTTCTAGAATACTGGCTTAATAGAATATTTGCTTAACTAGGAAAATCTATTTTATATTTCCTACATTTCTAGAGCTCACACTGTTTGGATGGGAGGCAGCATGGAAGGGAGCTCATGGTCCTGGGTATTACAGCACTCTCTGTCTCTAACCAGCTGGGTTACTTGTAGAAAAGACAATCAATCTTCCACATCCTCAGTCTATAAATTACGAACATTAAAAAATTGAACTAGATGATTGCATGTTTTTTTCAGGTACAACATTCTCCAACCAAACAGTCATACTTTAAAAAAAATGTTTATTCATTTTGGAGACAGATCAAGTGGGGAAGGGGCAGAGAGATAGGGGGACAGAGGATCTGAAGTGGACCCCATGCGGACAGCAGTGAGTCCAACATAGGGCTCAAACCTATAAACCGCGAGAACATGACCCAAATGGAAGGCAGACGTCCAACTGACTGAGCCACCCAGGCGCCCAGACGTAGTTTTTTGAACTCTGATTCTGGTCCTCTTGATAATCTGAGGTTTCAATGAAGTGAAACAAAAAATGTTTTATTAAATCACGCAGAGGTGGATTGTGTCAGTATTCTAGACACATAAAAAGATTATTTACTTATTTTATAAAAAGAAACCAAATGGAGAAAGAAAATCATGGAGATAGAATAAAAACACTATTTGGCCTACAATTTAGAAAACTGGGCAAAAAAGAAGCTTTCAAATAATACCACTTAAAAGGTTAAAGTTTTTTATAAAAGCACATTTGGTTCATTACCACATATTGAAAATAAATTATTTAAAATAACTGGGAGGGAAAAAATTGCCAGGCAATTGTCTCCATACTGAACTTACTTTATACTTCATTAAAATTATGTCGCCCAGAGAGATGCCCCTAATAGAAATTTTACAGTTTCCTCTTGAAATGCTAAAACTAGTATATGAATTCGCAGGCCAGGAAACCTTGAGAGAAAAGAGAAGCAAATCTAGAGGAAAAACAGCATTAAGAAATCAGAAATCTTTTTATAATTCTTTGGCATCCTATTAGCTCACAAAACACCCACTCAGCCTTATTGTCTGCAACAGACATTGTATATGATAGTATTTTTTTTGCAATGAGAGAATATTAAAACTGTTTCTCAAGTCACTAAGCACACTGCTGCTTTAAAACCACAGCTATTCCCAAAACATGCATAGACATTTTTTGTACTTTAATTTTTTGTCTACTGTTAATGGCTTTGCCAATATTTTATCCTAGAGAAAAAGAAGTGATATAGAGATCGTAGTTTTCAACAGAGGAAGGAGAGTAGGGTCATCTTCCTCGTTCATCTTCTTCAGCCTTCAGCCAATGTTAACTATGGGTCAGACGCTGTTTCATATATACCCTAATCTGATCCTCACAATGACTTTAAGAGTTGAGCATAACTGTTATCCCCCTATCACATTTAATACATGAGAGGGAAAGGATTCTGATGGGGTTATGGTTCTAGGAGGTGAAAAGGTGCAAGAGAAGATTAGATGCCATAGGAGGATGAGAGCCTTTTCTACTTTAACAAGAGGGAAGAAAAGAGAATGTGTACTGATGTGGTAAGTCATGGAGGTTCAATAGGAATCAAGGGAGTTTATCTGTGATTACTTCAATTTCTTTGGTTTCCTCATTTGTAAAATTGGGAAAAATAAATCCTCTCATAGTGTAAGATTATTTTGGGGATAAAGGGACATTATATTTTTAAAATACACTTATGATTTCTAGCATGGACTAAGGATCACAATTTATAATAGCTATTATTATTGTTATACATTGATTAATGTATATTATATATTGTTGCATAACTATAGTTATGTATATAGTATTACATATAATACTATTATTGTGATTGTTGTAACTATTATTATATCTAAGCTGGAGGCTAAACTCTGTCTGATATGTATCTAGTAGGTATCTATTGAAAGTCACTTGGAATTATACCTGAAACTAAAGTAACACTGTGTGTCAACTATATTCAAATTGAAAAAAATAACTCACTTGGAATACATTTTTAAAAAAGAAACAAAGAAAAAAGAAAGTCACTTGGAATGAACAGGCCACAATTTATCATGACAGAAACATCTCTAGAGAATAATCAGAAGAATCATACCTATGAATCCTGAAAATGAAGTTTTAACAAAGAAGCCAATTCCTTTCAGTGTCAATCTCAAGAAACCAAGAAATTGTATGCACCCAAATCCTAGTGAAAATAGAGCTACCTTATTTTTTTTTCTCTCTGAATTCCAAAATAGCTATTGGAATGGACTTGAGTATGTGAACATATGTTTCTTCAAAGAGGTAGCTTCAAAGAGAAAAGCAAATCTGACAATATTTCATGCTGGTGTATTTGATTTCATATGTTTATAATTAATTAATGTTGTTATCACTTCCTTTTTGCTGTCGAACATTCAAGATGCGTTTGGCATGCACAAACATGAAAGTCTTTGCCCCAGAGGCATTTGATGTAAGCTGACCCCCTATGATCCTGAGTCCCATCTACTGCACAGGCTTCTTTCAGTGCTTTCCTTTGTTTCTGTGTCCAAGTACTATACCTTGTGACACTTTCCACAAGCAACCAAATATGTCTCCCTTTCTCTCTATAATATGGAGTACTGAGTGTCAATGAGAGAGCCTTTATCATTCAATTAGTTGTTCCATTGTCCCAACTATTACTATAAAAAACATTTCAGAGTTAGACAATTAATTGCCATCTGGAAAAGGAAAGAACAACTAGTAAATCCTATGTTGTCTTCAGTTTCAATGTCACATAAATACATTAATTGTTTACTTGGGTAGCAAATTACACCTTAAGACAGGTAAAAAGAGAAAAACCAAAAAACCATGAGCACATTTGCATTGTGTGGTCTTGCACTTTACTTCCTCAGAGCCATGCTCGGCCAACTTGAAAATAGCCAAGGACATAAGTATTAGGAAATATTATTTTTTTAAATTAGCCTTTATCATTTGGAATTGAAGTGTGTCCATGTTCCTATACTCCTCTTTGCCTTTGGCAAAACTGTAACCTTCATAATTGCAGAAAAAGCCCTCTGTGTTTTTCACTGAGGGTAATTTTCTTACTCTCCATTCTGTTCCATAGACTGCAACACAAATTCTACAAGAGAAGAAAAATCTAGTCTGCAAATCTTAACTAAGACACATCTCTTTGTTGGTTTTGTTGGGTGAAAACACAGCTTACTCCCCATTCATGCACAGAATCTCTAAAATGTAGCCAATAACTACAACATTAAGGAAAAATTCCTCAAGATAGTCCTAAGAAAAATTTCTCAAGAAAGTGTTCCCATTCCAGGGGTGGGATTCATCATGGACTAAAGATTTTGAAAGTCCTGTATCCTGTCTCCTGTGTCTTTCTATGTACCTTTCTCTTCCAGGGCATCTCTTAGGTAGAACTCTCTCACTGAAATGCTTGGAGTCATCCCACAACCTGCTTGCAAACCCTGCCTGAAGCAAGAGATATCCATTAGTTTACATTTCTACCCTTTCCCTAAAAACATACATCACAGAGTGTAATTACCAAACAAAACAAGAGTGTCATTCTGTCAGTCCCAATCATGATTATAATTAACACAATTATAATTAATCAGACCCATTTAACCTGTTGTGAGATTTATGGGCCTTATTCAGTTTTAGTTCCTAGCTATAATCCTGTCTCTTCCCTAACTCCTGTACCAACTTCATCCTGGTAGTTGGGGTCTTTGGAGACCTGCCTTCTTTTGACACATCTGGAACTGGAACCAAAAACCTAAAAAGAGATCTTGTGATGGGGGGGGGGGGGGAGGGTATGCTAGCTGACTCTTCAGTACCAGCCATTATGTTGCCCCAGTTTTCTGACTGGAAGCAAGAACTGGACATACATGGAGACCTGATCCCCAACGCTGTACTTCTACCCTTAGATTCTGCTGCTGGGTTCGCTCCACCAAACTTGGCAGTCATGCTGCACTCTAGGCATCACGTGGTACCCTCTGTTCTCTACTCCACAAACCCAGTCTTAACTGTAGTGCAGGTGAAGCAGCTACAGGAAATGTTCCATGGAGCTTGGAAGAAAACCTTCATTTCTTCTCTCATAATAAACTACCACAGATTTCCCTCAAAATGGACCAAACAAGGAGACCATTACATATGCATGTGAGTTGTATATATTTGAGACATAGAAACATTTTGTTAGTCAGGATTATAAGTTTTAGAATTGAATTGGAAAAGACTATTTCTCTCATGATTTCCAAAAAAATGAATAAACACAGGAAAATCGGAGGAAATATTTAACTACCAAACTGAAAATTTTAAACCTCAATTTCTAGGAAAAATGTTTTCTTCAATCATAATTTGATGTGCAAATTACAGTTTTAACTATATGGATGCCATCTGAGGGAAATTGTGCTTTTATATCTTTTTTTAAGTAGAAGGTCATCACTACAAGAGGCTCCTGGCAGACGCAGAAAATTATGACTCTTATTTTGGTTTTGGGTAATTATATAAAGATGAGGCAGTAAACTACCCTGCAGTTTTCAAACAGAGGTTTTAAAAGCTTACTCAAAACATGGAGTGTTTTTCTCCCATTTTCCCAGTGCATAGTGATCTCCTCCTCAATGCCATTTTATGAACTTTGTCCTAGCAAAAGCCTTTTGAACAACTTCCCTACAGTCAAAGGCAAGAAGGATTAATTATCCACTCCAACTTTTCAGTTTCAGGAATCTGCCAATGGGATGTCAAAAATATTTACAGGAAAATCCTGACATTTCTGACAGTTGGTGAAGGAAGATAATCTGGACTAATATAATCTTATTGGAGTCTAGTATAGTTTGGATACATTAATTTAATGAAGGGTTGTGAGAGCAGAAGTTGTGTTCCCACAGCCAGACTTTTTGTAGAAAACTTTTTCCATCTGTGCAAAATAAGTTATTCACTCCAGTTCCAGACTTAGTGGACAAATATCAAGACTTTAGGAACTGCCATTTAATTTGTTAAATCACAGTTAATTAATAGTTAAATCATAGCCTGCAGGATCAAGTTAGTAGACATGTTAAAAGTTTATGAGTCTATAGGTCTGACCTCCTTCCTGAGACCAGGAAAAGGTTTTACAGGATAGGAGCTATGAAAGTCCAACTAGTTTTTATAATTAAGAAAAATGGCTTTACTGTTATTCTTTAAAGTAATAAGTGAGTAGAAAATGAAATTAATTAAATAAAGTATACTTGGTGTTTAGTAAAGTATCTAATATAAATGGATGCTTCAAAGTGCTAATTATCTTCCCTCAACCAATGCCATTTTAAGTAATGGAGAATCAGTCTCTACTGTTTCCCTTTTATGGACTCCAATCTATGATCAGCTAAGAGAATGGTATTAAAATCAGACCTTCATTAACAGATTTCATACAAATGGACTCAAGAATTCCAGAAATACAAAACAAATGAACAAAGAAAAAAAGACACAAACAAAAAAAGAGACTCTTCAATACAGAGAACAAACTGGTCGTTGCCAAAGAAGAGGTCGGTGGGGGGATGGGTGAAATAGGTGATGGGGTTAAGAGTACACTTATTGTAATTAGCACTGGAATGTATAGAATTGGTTCATCATTACACTGTATACCTGATACTAATATAACCCTGTATGTTAACAATATTGGAATAAAAATTAATAAATACATAAGTACATAGGTAGGTAAATAAATAAATAAATCCAATGACTGTCCAGGTTTCAGGGCAAGAAAAAAAGAGAAAGAATTCCAGACATCAAAGAATCTAAACCTTTTCTTAAAGATGGAAACCTATCCCTTTGAGCAGAATAAGAGAAAACTAGATATGCTTATATAAATAAACAAGGCCTTAAACAAGGAGTCTGATGAAATTACACTTAATCAAAGAACACTTTCTTATGCCTCGGTGAATATAATTTTTTACCACATAAGTCTATCGCTTTTCTAACTGATCTCCTAAGGGGTTAACAATGTGAGGAATGACTTTCTAGTGGCCTTAGAAGCAAGAAATCATGGGAAATAATGAATGACCTCAGTGGGAGAAACCAACTTTTCCCCCCGTCATTCATTGTGACTACAGCTGTCCTGGGAAATGACAGGATGCCTTCGTTATTGCTCACATACACAGTACTAAATAGAAGATATTAAGGTCAGACAGGCTCAAGTATCCATAATGCCTTAGGTACTTTATCTCCTAATAGGAAACTCAAGATCTTTTCAGCTAAGAGATAAATCCAGGGAAGGATTATTTAAATTATTGAATTTTTTTTCTCCTGTTGTTTTTTAAGGAAGCTTTATTCAGTGAATTACATGAACTGGGAGTTATAGTTACCCTAGTAATTCTATTATTTCAATTATGAAAACTAGTGGCTTTCTCTGTACTGTTGAAAGGGTCTAAGTGTCACTGCACTCTTTATTTAAACTAAGAATTTTGGAAGTCAGTGTAAAAAACTTTGTGAGGCCAAAGTTTACAATGGTCTCAATTAAACTTTATAAATTGGTTTTGTACACTGACAGCTGAAATTACAACAGTTAATTGTGGGCAGATCTAGCTAACTAAGCAACACAGTAAAATGATAAGTGATCATTTAACACCTTTATTTGTATAATAAAAAAAAACTGCTTGTGTAACAAGAAGGTACACCATGGTAGTTGGCCCATAGATTATCTTGCTACCCAAGAGAAACAGTATATATGAAACAGAACATGGATGTTGACTTACACTCAACTTGATGTCTTCATGTCACAGGGAGAATAATGTCATATCTAAGAATTACTGAAGCATTACTACGTTCCTAGAACTCTTCTATGCTCTTTAGAATAACTTGATTTATCCTCGCAGCACTCTATTATTATCAACTCAGTTTAAGGAAAAAAGTCATCTTGTTCAAGGTCACACAGCCAGGAAGTTGTAAAGCAATGATTTAAATCTAAAATTTTTGAATCCAGAGACTATAATTTTAAATTCATTCATTCATTCATTCATTCATTCATTCATCCATCCATACACCCATTTATATACTTATGCATGTATATAGGTCTTTATATTGCATTATTAAATTATATACAGTGAAACACACAGACATTAAGTATGCAGTTGAGTATTTAAAAATGTGTACACCTGGGCAAACCACCTACTTAATCAAGATAAGGAATATTTCCATCACCCGAGAAAGTTGCTTCATATCCATTTTTAATCATTTCCATACCACAACCTCACCACCAAAGGCAATTACTAATTTCTAATACCATCATTTAGTCTTGCAAGTTTGTAGTCTTCTGTCACAATACGTCTGTCAGATCCACCATCGTTGTAACAGTTCTTTCTTCTTTGCATTGCTGAGAAGTATTCCATCGTATGATTATACCTCAATTCATTTATCCACTTGCTTGTTTCTTTTTATTGCTAAGGAGCAGTCTATTGTATGCTTCAGTTTGCTTGTTGGTGGACGTTTGGGTTGTTTACAGGTTTTTATTGTTATAAATAAAGACACTATTAACATTCTTCCACTCTTCTTTTTTTGGACCTATTTTCTTGTATGTTGAGTAAATTCTTGCATGTGGAGTCGAATTGCGAGAGAGTATATGTTTACCTTTATAAAAAACTATCAAGCTGTTGTCCAAAGTGGCAGTATCATTTTACACTCCCTGCAGCAGCATATATGAGTTCCAGTTCCTTCATATCGTCAATAACATTTGATCCAGCAGACACTGCACTCTTGCAAAATGATTCTGCTGAAAGCATGGGGTGAGATTATACATGAACATAAAAAATTAAGTCGAGGAATAAATAGATGGCAAAAACAGCTGTGGCCATCTAAGCCTTACTAAATAGCCTCATTCCAAATCTTGGTTTGACATCTATTGCTTAGTCATCCACAAATTAATTTCTAATTTCCACCTATCTTAAAAATTTCTAGACAAATAATAGAAAAAGATGAAAATTTATGAACCAGTTATGGAGCACAACTTAGGAGTTATTTCAAAGCTACTGACTTGAAGCAGCATTTCAAAGGCAGCATTGCTACCTCAACACTTTTTGCATAAAGATAAAATAAAGCTCAAATCAACTGAGGATTGGAAAACTCATTCTATTAAGTACCAGCATAGATAATCAACCAATGCAGCATAAAGATATGGGGGGTAAAACACACATTTGAAAACTTTTGCCTCAGAGGGAGACACAGTATGAATACTGATTATACAAGCAGTTTGGCTAATACATTTGACATAAGACAAAACTGCATGTTCAGATTCCTATAAGACTTTTGGTCATAGGTAAGAAATACAACTGTCTCAAACAAGTGTTTGCTTTGAATACATCTAAATAAATTTGGCTCAAACATATACTTTGGTAATTATTTCACAAAGGAAATGACTAATAAGTGAAATTTTTTCCTAAAGTCAACCAATGCTACCCTGTAAGAATGATACATGGATTAATAAAAATGGTTTTCTAATTATGTCAAAAAACCTTCAGAAAACCACCATGATTTTTCTTTCCAAGGCTCAAAAGAACATAATTCAACCTGGCAGCTAAAATTTTGAAATCAATTTGCAAAAGGCATTTAACTAGCAGTTAATAATCAGTGGCAGGCTCTTTGAATCTTCCTAATATCAGTAATAAAAGGATTTTTTTCTCTTAATTGACCATATCATAGCACTCTTCCTTTTTATAGAAAATAGTAACATTTTAGTGATCTTGTTAAAAATGTTTTTATGTTACACACACCAAAACTTCCTAAGAGATTAATAAGTTTGAATGTATTATATGTACTCTTCTCGTCATTTGCTGCAAATTCTCAACAATACCAAGGAAATAAAAATAATAGTTTCCTATAACTTCTGATTTTCTAGCATATGCAATTCACATGGATTATGCAAATGACTTTTAGTATTTACTAGTGGTGTTTTAACAATCAACAGTGTAATTAGCAAAATGGTGTTTCTGACCAGCCAAAGAAGTAAGCCTATTTTAAATACCTGACTTGCCTTTTAAATTAGAAAACCTTACTATATTTTCAGTATCCTGGGGCATTCCCTGAACCCGCCTCACCCTATGGACCTTGCTAATTAGCCCCCAAAGGTTACGATGATTGAATCTACAACTGCTTACTCAGATGGAACTCTCATTCATCATCTTTCTCATTCTTTCAACTGCTTATGTTCTCTGTGGCCTCATTGACATTTATGGTTTCTATGCAGCCCGTATTTAGTATGTATCATGGCATATGAATAAAGAATCACCATCTCTATCCCTTATATGTCTGTGTGAGTGAAACTCTATGAAAAGATGATGGCACAAACATTAACCTACCTTTGTATTACCTTTCAGTTAGGTCAGCCATCCTTACAGTATGTAGCTGTTAAGTGGTTGTATCATATTTTTGTTTAATTAATGAAGGTTCCTCCAGGATATCCCATGTTGAGCAATAATGGAGAGTGTAAAAAAATACAAGGCCCACACTATTTTCATCCATCTTTCCCATACTAAAAATTCTATTGTTTTTTAAATACACTGAAATAGGTGGGAATTTTATTATTTGCTTGATTGTTTTCCTAGAGACAGGGAAATAGGACTTGCAGGGAATTGCTTTAGACATCTTTGACAACAGACTGAATGAGCCTAGTGTCCTGCTTATACCAGGATGTAACTAGTGGTTCACTGTTCATATTAACTGCCTGAGGGTCTTCTGTAAAAATATGTTTATAAAGGTCATCCTTAATGATTCTGATTATGAATAACTGAAGTGAGAGCCAAAAATCTGCATCTTTAATAGTCCCCCATGTGATTTTCACCAGGGTGGTTCACAACCATATATGTACATTTGGTTTACAACCATATTTGAAAACACTGTTTTTATCTGTGGTATTATCTTCTTTAACGAGACAGAAAATCTACATGAACTAACTGGATATAGATAGATATAAAGGGTTGGCTTTGAGAAGTTACTGTGATGCCAAGGACATCATTCTGGATTCTTCCAATCCTCTACTTCTGATTCACTTTCCTTTTGCCATGCCCGAAACTTACCCTCCCTTGTATCTTATGTAGGGGAAGTTAAATGGTAAATATCTCAGGATGTGTGCTAAGTGGTGAGTTTAGGAAGCAGACAAAAAGCACCCACTTTGTGATAAAGGAGTGGTTATGACAATTGGCGGATGCACAGATATACAGTAGATTGGGGGACAGGGAATGAAGATGCAAACACCCCCACCTGGACTGGTCAGACAGAATAGGCAGGGGGTATGGCCAAGGGGAGTCTAGTAGCTGGGACCCCTCAACTGGGTTGCTATATTGCACAAGTAAACAAAAAAATAGCATACAAAAGGAGTAAACTATATATCTACTTATTATCACAGCTAGCATTTGACCATAATTTGATTTCTCCCAGACCTCATTTGATTTTCAGACACCATGACTGCAAAACTATATAAATGTAATACCTTTAAAAATAGAGTGGTCAATCCTTAAAATGACCTTAGGTCTCCTGGCTGAGTCTGTCACCATCATCCCCTTGGTTTTCTTACTTCCAAGTTAACACACCTGCCATCCAATTAACACTTCATTTAACTATACACCTGAGGTCTTTGCTTCAGAACTCTATTTTGAAACAATTAGCCTTCTACTGAATACTATAGTGTGATTATAATTAGGTGGGAGACAAAGAACAGTGTGATTAAGCCTTTGTGAAAACCCTTAACAGAAGTGGGGGACACAATAAAGAGAAAATAATGAAGTTAGGATAAAGGCAACTTTCTTTTAAATTGTAACATGTTTTGGCACACAGTATTGCTTACATTACTTATCTTACTTTTATCAACTCATAGCAGTGAATTCCTTATATATTACATTCTCCCAAGAATGAGGACCTGTAATATGTTCCTTGAAACTATTATCATATATTTTGGTCTAATAAAAACCTGTAAATAGCTATACCTCTGAATTTCAGTTTTACCTGGAGACGACTGGGATTATTTATAATTAAAACACTGTGGTTTCAGGGCGCCTGGGTGGCTCAGCCCATTAAGCGTAGGACTTCGACTCAGGTGGTGATCTCATGGTTCGTGAGTTCAAGCCCTGCATCGGGCTCTGTGCTGACAGCTCAGAGCCTGGACCCTGCTTCAGATTCTGTCTCCCTCTCTCTCTGCCCCTCCCCCACTTGCACTCTGTCTCGTCAAAAATAAACATTTTAAAAAATTAAAAAATAAAATAAAATACTGTTTTTTATAAATCAGTGATTTTTTACATATAAATATGAATTTAATTTTCCCTGTAAATTTGTAAAATCTACTAATTAAAAACCCCACATATTTGCATTTTCACTCCTACATGGATTTTTTTATTCTAGATTTTTATCGTATTAAGCCTTTCTAGAGCAGTGTTTCTCAAACTTTAATGTGCATGAAAATTGCCTGGGGCATGTCTATAAAAAGCAGAATCTGATTTACTAGCCCTGGAATGAAGACTTTAATTTTGAATTCTAGCAAGCTTCTGAGCGATGCTCATGTTGCTGGTTCAAGGTCTCACTCTGGAATATATCTCCTAAGTAGCCACAATAGGTGTTCATTGAAGAGAAAAATTCTTTTCTATTTCAAATTTTATGTTTATGAATTATGAATTATCACTGGAACGGAATTGAGACTAAGTTTTCATAGCAGAAACAAATACATTCTAGTCCTTTGTAAGTTCCTAAACTTTATGACGTATGGTATCTTCAACTGACTTCAATTTTTTCTGGTATTCTATATGAAAAGTCTTATTACTCTTGCTATTTTAGATGAGATGTTTAATTTGTATTCACTAAGGAAATACAAATAACTTGACCACTCATCCCCTCACTCCCAATCTGGAATCATCTCAACAGGAAAAACCCATAAAGTATTTATTTGATTATTGAGATGTAGAAATGAGTGAGTATAGGCCCTTTTTATGCCCTTAAATTTGCTAGTAGTCAGGACACAATATGTCATTTCCAGACAAGAAGCACCTCAAATGAGCGAATTTGTAAAGGGTAAGACACTTGGCTTTGTTAACTGGTTGATGTAGAAAATAAATAGCAAGAGAGAGAGAAGAGAAAAATAACCCACATATGGTCAGAATAAAGCAAGGAGGGAAAAAAGAGGAAGAGTAAACAAGAGGAGCCAAAGTAAAAGCCAGTGAAACACAGAGGGTTTCTGACCCCACGGGCACACATAGATGCACATGTAGGAGGCACAGGAATGAAAACACTTACCCTACTTTCTCCATCCTGAAGAAATAAAAAAACAAAGGGGAAAAAACTCTTTTCTTCAGTGACCAAGAGAGTTTAGGAGGAGAGCTTAAATTTGGTTCAGAAGTGAAACAGACAGCATCTAGGAAGTCAGTTCAAAGGAAACCAAGAAAACACGGGCTTCAGTTGGGGAGAGGCAGGACTTCAGTGAATGAGAGGGCTCCCCACTAGAGATACGAATTAAGTAGGAAAGACCTTGTGCTGGTCTTCCCTGGGCCACATCCACTCTGTATCAGTGTGTCATCACTTAACTAATTCCTGGAAAATCACACCACTGAGAAGGTGTAGACGCTTGGTCCAGGAAAATACATTCGATATGGCCCAATCCAGTTCTTCCAGTTTGTAATGTAGTGGCACTAGTTCCCCTCCCAAAAGCTAGGTGACTGGTCCAAGGTCAGATTTTAGGCAGAGCTGATTCTGAAACCTGGTTCTCCAGACTCTACTTGGGCATAAGATGAAAGCAGAGGAAGGATTAAGAGGAGAGAAACACATTTGCAGGAAACCCCTCAAACTGCTCCCCCCCACACACACACTGTCTTAGAAAGGGACCAGACAGGATGGCCTGACATGGCAGGTCATCTAGATGTGGCCTTCAGTGCCTAAAAAGAAACTGTAAAGAAATGGAAATACAAGAATTAAGACGAGCTTCCATCATCTTCTGCCATCCTCTTTTTCTTCCAGATTCCTGTCATATTTTAAGCCATTTTACATACTTGCAAGAGTTAGATGTGAATTTATGTATGTATATCAGCTTTGCTATTATTTTGTAATATATTCCTTTATAGACAAAGACTTCTTTGACAGTATGATCAACATTTTTGACAATAAAGGTATGTATTTCATGTCACCAAACATTCTTACTTTCAAAATGTTGTAAGTGCAGGGCGCCTGGGTGGCTCAGTCAGTTAAGCATCCGACTTCAGCCCAGGTCATGATCTCGCACTTCATGGGTTCGAGCCCCATGTCGGGCTCTGTGCTGACAGCCCGGAGCCTGGAGCCTGCTTTAAATTCTGTATCTCTTTCTTTCTCTCTCTCTGCCCCTCCCCTGCTTGCACTACATCTCTCTGTCTCCCCAAAATAAATAAATATTTTAAAAAATTCAAAATGTTATAAGTGCAACATAATATATATACAACTTATGAGAGTTTTAATCAATTCAAAAAGCAAAGCCTTGTTTCAATATGCTATAAGACACTGTGCATTAGTAAGGAGCATATTTGCTTCCTCAAAACAATAAAAAGCTGTATTTATTTTTAACACAATTGCAATAGAAAGGCTAAATTACTGATAAGGGAAATTTGAGGCAAAATTTTTATCCAAAAGACAAAAGTAATTATTCTACCGCAATTTATTAAAGGCATATAAATTCGGATATTAAACTTTAAAGTACATTGTAGGCTGCATTGTTTTATTCAGTTTATGAGTTTACTGACTAAGCTTAAGGAAACTGCAAAGTCTAGAACCGTTGTTCAACCTATTCAGGGTTTAACAGTCAAGTTGTAGTTAGAATATCTCCCCACATAGGTAATTAAGTATGAGTACCTCCTACTTTTATATAATGATTTCCTGTAGTTTCCTCTCTTAAATCCTCTGAAAAACCAAACCATCTAAAGCAAAAATTTTTCATCAAAATTTAGCCTCAGAGAGTTCAAGTGGCCTTAGGTGACAGAAGTATCCTGGACATTTCCTCACTATACTCATTCGTGAATACTGATACATACACTGGGACATTCAGTTTATGTACCAAGAACAACCAACCCTTGCAAATGTCAAATTTTCTTTCCTGTACTAACAGGCAGAAATTGACCACTTGGATTTTTCCATGAAATAGCTAGCCTTGGGGAAAAGTAAAAGAAAGACACTAATGTTAACAGCTAGAAGAGAATTTATACAAACTAAGAAAGAATAAACCACAAGTTTAAAAGAAACCAGGCATATAGAGCTTTACCTACAAGCACACAGGAGGTTCACAGGTCAATTACATTAACCATATTCTGATGCAAAGTTCAATAGGCCGGTGCCATTGAAAAAGAAATTATACATTTGTAAAAATCCAGTGGCTGTGAGATGCAGGATAGTCTAGAGGTTAAAGATGTGCTCCTCAGAATCAGATCTCTGCATTAAATCCCAGCGCTGTCACCATCCATGTGACCATGAACAAATTACTATGCAGAAAATCATAGTACATACTTTATACTATTAACCACCAGAATAATGTTCCCCCCAGAAGATGCACCATCCTAAACACTGATACCTGTGACCATGTTACCTTGGCAAGAGGACTTTACAGGTGTGATTAAATCAATGAAATTGAGATGAGAAGATTATCCTGGGTTATGTAATCACAAGAACCCTTATGAAAGGGAGGCGATATGGTCAGAGAAGGAGATGGAAAGGCCAAAGCAGCAGTCAGAGTGATGCAGGTTCATAAGCCAAGGAATGTGGCAACCTCTAGAAACAGAATAGACAAGGAAATGGATTCTCCCCTAGATCCACCTGAAGGAACCCAGCTCTGGTAACACCTTGAATTTAGCTCAGAGGAACTGAGGACTTCTGACCTCCAGAACGGTAAGACAATAAATTGTGTTGTTTTAAGACACTAAGTTAATGGTAATTTGTCGCAACAGTAATTGGAAAATAATACACTACCTTGTAGGGTAATAGATGTAGTAAATACACGTAAAGCACTTAGAATGGTGCCCAGAACATGATAAGTGCTATGCAGCATCAGCTATTAGTAACATAAATCGGATTATTTCACATTTCTGCTTAAACACCTGCCCTCTTTCCCTAAATGCTGTGAATGAAATTAATTTGCTGAATTACATCCTCTAAAGTTTCTGTGTGCTTTAGTTCCTGCTGACTTCTCGAAACCTTTCCTGCCACCTTCCACCTCACTCACCCCTGTCCAGCCACACAGAACCTTTCAGTCCCTCTAAAAGTCAAATGCCTTTGAACCTCAGGATCTTTGTAACAGCTGTTCTCTCCACATGGGGATTTTTCCTGTCATGCTTATCCCAGCTAAATCCTACCTACGTTTCAAATTTATTAAAATATCTTGTTCTTAAAAAGGCCTTCCCTGAAAGCAGAAACTCTTTCAGAATATCTTCTTCTTAATGGCCAGTAAGCACATAAAAGATGCTCAATATTATTAGTCATCAGGGAAATGTAAACCAAAACCGCAATGAAACACCACCAGGTAACAACAGGGACGGTTAAAATAGAAAAGACAGACAATAACAAGTGTCAAGCAAGGACTGAGAAGAATTGGAACCTTCATATATTGTCTGTGGGATGGTAAAGTGGCACAGCCACTTTGGCAAACAGTTTGGCAGTCGTTCAAAGTGTTAACCACAGAGTTACCTTCCATAATGTATATAATTGTTGAATTACTATGTTGTACACCTGAAAATAATATACTATTGTGTGTCAACTCTCCTTCAATAAAAAAAAAATAGTGTGAACAATGATCCAGCAATTCTACTCCTTGGTGTGTACACAAGAGAAATAAAGACGTATGGACACTCAAAAACCTGTACATGTATGTTCACAGCAGCATTATTTGTAACAGCCAAAAAGTGTTAACAATCCAATGTCCATCAACTGATAAATAAACAAAATATGGTCTACTCATACAACAGAATACTATTCAGCAATAAAAATGAACAAAGCACTGATACATACTACAACACAAATGAACCTGAAAACATTATACCAAGTGAGAAAAGCCAGTGACAGAGGCAACATATAGTATAATTTCATTTACATTAGATATCCAGAATAGACAACAGACAGATCCAGAGTGGCACAAACTTGATTCGTAGTTGCCAGGGCATGGAGGGAGTAGGGACTGGGGAGTGACCGATAACAGATACTGGAGTTTCTTTGGCGGATAACAAAAATGTCCTCAAATTCCGGTGATGGTTGCAAAACACTATACTATACTATACTATACTATACTATACTATACTAAAAATATTGAATTGTATATTTTAAAAGGGTAAAATTCATAGTATGGGAATTATATCTCCATAAAGTTATTTTTTTATATTTAAAAAATACTGCCTTCTGTATCATGGCAGCAATTATCATATTTGAGATCAATGTAAGTTCTAAAAAGCCAAAACCGTATCTGGATTTTCTTCTTTGCTTGTTGTACTGCCTCTGCCTCTTATCATGCCAAGTATATGGTAAATGTTCAATATTTGCTGAGCTAGCAAATACTGGATTCTGACTGGCATGTGTAAATGACAATGGCAATGATGATGACATATGGAGAGCAGCCATCAGTTTGTGCCTAAATGAGGAAACTAAAGGTAACCTTGAAAACCAGCTCTGTTTCTACCTCTTTTAAAATCAAGTTCATTTGCTGTTACCTGACTTCTATAGCAACCAAGTTTATCCACAATGTTCATTTCTGAACTAGCTTCAGAGAAGCAAAGAATGTCTTTTATGGTCAGAGAATAATTTGGGGCATTATTACTTTCATAACATCATTGATGAGTACATTAGAGCCTTAGTCTTCTGGCACAGTTCCTTGCTTGTTGCAGAACACAGACAGGCCTGGGTCTTTGCTGTTCATCAAGGTATACTTTGTTCTTTCTCATATTTACCCACTCAGCACTTGTTTCATTGCTCTTTTTCTAGGTGATAAAAATATAGAAATTAAAACCATCAGATATGCCCTCAAGAAACAAAAAAATGTCATAGGGAGAGAGAGGACAGAGATCAGTTTTGCAACAGAGTGTCCTATTGGAATGTGGAGGGAAACACTACAAGGGAGAAATGCCTTGGTAGTTTTGCCACATCTACCACGTAATTCCAACTAAGCACAATATACAATACCATTTGTTTATGATTGAAGACATTTTATTAAAGTTCTACTATTTGCCAGGCACTGTTCTGCTGGATATACAAATAAAAATAACAAAAATCCCCCGATTGAGTTTACACTGCAGTGGTGGAAAGAGAGTCAAAAAAGTTAAGTAAAATATATGTATTCCAGATCATGAATGCAGCAGGAGTGGAAGGTAGGGAGAATGGGCACACAAACTAAATGGATGATCAAGAAAGATTTCCATGAGAAGGAGATATTCAATGATCAAAGACCTGAAGAAAGTGAGCTGGTGGGCTGGTGAACTAGATGGGGGAGCACTCCAGGCAAAGGAAAAAAAAAAAAACAGTGAGGGCAAAGTCCTGAGGCGGAAGTGTTCTCTTGTGTTAAAGAAACAAGGAGGCCCAAATGACTGGTGTGAAGTGAGTGAGGAGCTAAGTAGGATACTAGGGTGCAAAAGTTAAGGAGGGGATTCAATCCCAAGGACACTCACTTTTACTTTGAAGAAGATAGGAAACACTGGAACATTTCAAAGAGTGAGTATATCTGTTACTTGTCTGTTACCTTGTCACAGATCATATTGTTGTGCTGAAAATAGGTGGATGGGGGAGGGAACGTTATGAGGGTTGAAATGGGGAGACAATGTTGGGAAGCTATTGCAATGATCCAGGTGGGTTATGATCCAGGTGACTTGGACCAGGGTGATAGCAATAGAAATGATATAAAGTGATGAGATTTGGGATATAATGTGAAGCTAGATCCAAGGGGATGTGCTGATTGAGTGGATGGGAGGTTATTGGTCATCTTAACAAGACAAGTTTTGGGGGAATGGAAGGAACAAATGCCTGTTTACAGCAGGTTTAAAAGTCATGGGGAGGAAAGGAGTTGGACACAGATTATAGAAAACACTTCTGAACAGTTTTGCTTTAAAGTGACAGTAGATGGAGAGGAAGTAGGGTCAAGAGAAGGTTATTTATTTTTTGTTTGTTTTTTAACAAGGATAAATCATAGCATTTTTTAATATTGATGGGAGTGATATAGCAGGGAGGAAAAAATGATATGAGAGAGAGGTCATAAATGGCCAAAGTAACCGAGTAAATGAGAGAGGATGAGAGCTAGTACACAACAAAAACAGTTGTTCAATTAGGAGTGTGGACAGTGGATCCATAGTGATGAAGACAGAGGGTATAGGCTGTGATAATGTAGTTGATAGAAAGGGCCATGTAGTGTAGTGTTTTTGTTCCTGTTAACTCATGAAATGGGAAGCGAGGTTTTCAGTAGAGAATGAGGGTGGTGGAAGCAGAGTTGGCCATGTGAAGAAAGAGGTGATGGTAAAAAGTAATCATCTAGGGGTGCCTGGGTGGCTCAGTTGGTTAAGCATCTGACTCTTGGTATTGGCTCAGGCCATTATCTCACTATTGGTGGGATCAAGCCCAGCAGTGGGCTCTGCTCTGACAGTGCAGAGCATGCTTGGGATTCATTCTCTCTCTCTCTCTCTCTCTCTCTCTCTCTCTCTCTCTCTCTCTCTCTCTCCATCTGTCTCTACCCTTTCCCTGCTCATGCTGTCTCTGCCTCACCCAAAATAAATAAATAAACTTAAAAATAGTAGTCATCTAGGAAAGAAAGAGAAGGAGAGAGAGAGAACTCAAATATCCAGGTGTTAAGTGTGGGAGTAAGTGACTAAGACTGTGTGAAGGACGTTACTGATGGACAGGAAGTCAAGGAAATGAGAGGTCAAAATATCATGTATGGATATATTGAAATCAGTCAACAAAAAACATAAGAAAAATATTGCAAAAGACAATAAGCTAAAGCTGAAATCTTCAAGTTTTACTAAACTGACTTAGGTTTAAGCCTCTGTTTTCATTTATATTGAACACTCAAACAGTTTTTAAAATGTTCATCTTTTATAAATTATTTCTTTGCTTTTTTTAATGCAATTAAACAATTAAGAATGGGAATATATAGGGGTGGCTGGGTGACTCAGTCAGTTAAGCATCTGTCTTCAGCCTAGGTCATGATCTTGCCATTCTTGAGTTTGAGCCCCACATAGGGCTCTGTGCTGACAGCTCAGAGCCTGGAGCCTGTTTCGGATTCTGTGTCTCCTTTTCTCTCTCTCTGACCTTCCCCCACTCACACTTTGTCTCTGTCTCTCTCAAAAATAAATATACCTAAAAAAAAAAAGAATGTGAATTTATAGGGGAGTTCTCAGTGCCTCTTGGACTTGAATGCCTGTTTCCTTCCCAAGATTAGCAAAGTTCTCAGCTATAATTTGTTCAATTAAATGTTCTGCCCCTTTTTCCCTCTCTTCTTCTAGGAATCCTATGATACAGATATTGCTTTATGGAATCACTAAGTTCCCTAAGTCTCCCATCACCTAATTGTTTTCTGTCCCTCTTTTTAGCTTCATTATTTTCCATAGTTTTACTTCTATATCACCTATTTTCTCTTCTGTTTCTTTAATCTTCATTGTGACTGTATCCAGTCATTTTTGCATCTCAGTTATGGCATTTTTTAAAAATTTCAACCTGTTAGTTTTTAGATCTTTGATCTCTGCATCAGGGGTTTCCCTGGTGTCTTCTATGGTTTTCTTCAAGCTCAGCTAGTAGTCTTATGATTGTTGTTCTAAATTCTTGTTCAGATATATTGTTTATATCTCTTATGAGCAAGTAAACATGATACACCACATCAATAAAAGAAAGGATAAGAACCACATGATCCTTTCAATAGATACAGAAAAAGCATTTGAAAAAATACAGCATCCTTTCTTGATTAAAAAAAAAACCCTTAAGAAAGTAGGGATAGAAGGAACATATCTCAACATCCTAAAGGCCATATCTGAAAGACCCACAGCTAATATCATCTTCAAAGGGGAAAAACTGAGAGAGCTTTCCCCCTACAGTCAGAAACATGACAGGAATGTCCACTCTCACAACAGTTGTTCAACACAGTACTAGAAGTCTTAGCCTCAGCAATCAGACAACACAAAGAAATACAAGGCATACAAATTGACAAGGAATATTCATTCTTCACAGATGACATGGTACTCGATGTGAAAAACTCATAAGACTCCACCAAAAACTACTAGAACTAATACATGAATTCAGCAAAGTTGCAGAATATAAAATCAACATACAGAAATCAGTTGCATTTCTATACACCAATAATGAAGCAGCATAAAGAGAAATCAAGGAATCTATCCCAATTTACAACTGCACCAAAAACGATAAGATACCTAGAAATAAACCTAACCAAAGAGATCAAAGATCTGTATGTTGAAAACTATAGAGAGCTTATGAAAGAAACTGGAAGACACAAATAAATGGAAAAATACTCCAGGCATATGGGTTGGAAGAACAAATATTGTCAAGATGTCTGTACTATTCAAAGAATTCTACATCTTCAATGCAATCCCTATCAAAATAACACCAGTATTCTTCACAGAGCTAGAACAAATAATTCTAAAATTTGCATGGAACCAGAAAAGACCCCAACTGCCACAGTAATGTTGAAAAATAAAATCAAAGCTAGAAGTATCACAATTCCAGATTTCAAGTTGTATTACAAAGTTTTAATCATCAAGACAGTATGGTACTGGCACAAGAACAGACACATAGATCATGGAACAGAACAGAGAACCCAGAAATGGACTCACAAATGTATGTTTGGCTAATCTTCAACAAAGCAGGAAAGAATACCAAATGAAAGAAAGACAGTCTCTTCAGCAAAGGATGTTGGGAAAACTGGATGGCTACATGCAGAAGAATGAAACTGGACCATTTTCTTACACCATGCACAAAAATGAATTCAAAATGGATGAAAGACCTAAATATGAAATGGGAAACTATCAAAAATCCTAGAGGAGAAAACAGGCAGCAACCTCTTTGACCTCAGATGTAGAAATTTCTTACTAGACATGTTTTCAGAGGCAAGGGAAACAAAAGCAAAAATGAACTATTGGGACCTCATCAAGATAAAAAGATTCTGCACATAAAATGAATCAACAAAACTAAAAGGCAACCGATGGAATGGGAGAAGATATTTGCAAATGACATTTCAGATTAAGAAGGTTAGTATCCAAAATCTATAAAGAACTTATCAAACTCCACACCCAAAAAAAAACAAATAATCCAATGAAGAGATAGGCAGAAGACATGAATAGACACTTTTCCAAAGAAGACGTCCAGATGGCTAACAGACACATGAAAAGATGCCCAACGTCACTCATCATCAGGGAAATACAAATCAAAACCACAATGAGATACCACCTCACACCTGTCAGAATGGCTAAAATGAATGTTCAGAAAACAACAGATTTTGGAGAGTATGCAGAGGAAGGGGAATCCTTTTGCACTCCTGGTGGGAATGTAAATTGGTGCAGCCACTCTGAAAAACAGTATGGAGGTTCCTCAAAGAATTGAAAATAGAATTACCCTATGATCCAGCAATTGCACTATTAGGCATGTATCCAAAGGATTCAAAAATGTTGATTTGAAGGGGCACATGTACCCATGTTTATAGCAACACTATCAACAATAGACAAATTATGAAAAGAGCCCAGTTGTCCTTCAACTGACAAAATGATAAAGAAGACGAGGTATACACACACACACACACACACACACACACACACACACACATACACACACACACACACACACACACACAAACTGGAATATTACTTATCAATCAAAAAGAATGAAATCTTGCCATTTGCAGCAATGTGGATAGAACTTTTGCTTATGCTAAGCAAAATAAGTCAAAGACAAATATATGATTTCACTCATGTGTGGAATTTAAGAAATGAAACAGATGAACATAGGGGAAGGGAAAGAAAAATAAGACAAGAACAGAGAGGGAGGCAAACCATAAAAGACTCTTAAATATAGAGAGCAAACTGAGAATTGCTGGAGGGGAGGTGAGTAGGGGGATGGCCTAAATGGGTGATGGGCATTAAGGAGGGCATTTGTTGGGATGAGCACTGGCTGTTATATGTAAGTGATAACTCACTAAATTCTACTCCTGAAACCAGTACTACACTATATGTTAACTTGAATTCAAATACAAAAAATAAATGAAATAATAAAATAAAAAATAAAAAGAATGGGAATTTATAGCTAGCCTGTGACTAGTATGTATGTGAATTTTTAAAATTACAAAGCACATAATGAATATAAGCATATACCTACAACGAATCCAAATTTGAAACAGTCACTCAAAGATTTATACCTAGAAAAGAAAATTTTCCATTGGGTAGAAGAGAAAAGAAAAACACCAATTTTCTTTCTTTGATATGCAATTTTAGAGAAAAGAAAGTTTTAAAAAGATGTGGCTAGTAAATGTGTGCAAATTTTAAATGTTGCAATGATCGAGTTCAATGACTCTAACTGGTGAATGACTATAGCCAGAAAAGAATATTAAGTGAAATAGTCCAAAAACAATCATAAGTGAAATCCATCACAGACCCATCATTTCACATTGGGCCATTAATCTTCAACAAGATGCCAACTGTGAATCACATGAATATCTGGATGTGAGAGGGCATCATCTATAATACCCAGTGTTAATAGAAAACTGTCAGACCCAAGCTCAGTTGCCTACTGGTGATGATCATTGATCTGCTCTTATGGAAAGACAGAGACTTATGAATTTTGGACACCATTTTGAAGCAGGCTTTCACATGCTGCCCCATCAGTCACCTGCAGAATATTAATCAAACTCTAGCTTTTTTTAGTTTCAGATGGCTCAGTCCTTTCCAGATTGGTTACTGGGAAAGGGATATATAAGATTAATGAGGGATCTAAGTTGATATTAAAGTGCTGAAAGCTAAACAGCAGAACAGAGATCCAATTAGTTTGGGCTAAATCTCAAGTTGTAAGCCTATTACCTCACATGAGAAATAAGAAGAAAATACAGTAATATTTATTAACATTTGAAGACACCAGTGACCAACAGAATTTAAATATCTTTGTAAGTGATCTCAAAGCATGGACAATTGTACATACTGTGAAATTTCCAGCACTAATTTTTTTTTCACATTTATTTTTGAGAGAGAGACACAGCAGGGAGGGGCAGACAGAGAGGAAGACACAGAATCCAAAGCAGGCTCCAGGCTCCAAGCTGTCAGCACAGAGCATGACTCAGGGCTTGAACTTATAAACCTCGAGATCATGACCTGAGCCAAAGTCAGACACTTAACTGACTGAGCCACCCAGGCGCCCCTGCAGCACTAATTTTTTAGTTCATACATAGAAATCACTCTAAATCTGTTTAAAGTAAGTGTTTTCATTTTCACTTACTATTTTTAGAAAAAGAAATTTAATGTGAAAGAACTTGAGACCATTTTAAGATGTGAATGTTTAAAGAACCAAATAGAAATTCATCAACTTAAGGAAAAATAAGAGATTTGAGAAAAAGTTTGGTGAACAAAATAAGTATGTGTGAATTAGGTGAGGACAAGCGTAAAGTGTTTTACAAAGTTTGAAATAGCATGACCCACCACCAATCATTTCCATCTGCACTACAGAAAAAAGAGAAAATCACCTGATGTTCTAACAAAATCTCAATAAAACTGATGCAGTTAATAAAAAAAAAAAAACATGAATAACACATTTCCCCAGCTGTGTGTGAGGAGGCTGAAGTTATGTCATGAGTGCTATGTGATGTTACACATTTGTGGTAAAGCAACCCGCCTTAGTCAGTTTGGGTGGCTATTAACAGTTTACCATAGACTGGGGTGCTTAAACCACATTCATTTCTCACAGTTTGGGAGGATACAAGTCTGAGATCATGGTGCCAGTACAGTCAGGTTCTGGTGAGGGCTCTCATCTGGGTTGCAGATGGCTGACTTCTCATTGCATCCTAACATGGTGGACAGATGGGTGAGCAAGCTTTCTGTCTTCAACTTATCAGTGCATAATTCCATTTGTGAGGTCTCCACCTTTATCACTTAATTATTGCTCAAAGGCCCCACCTCCAAATACCACTGCAGCAGTGGGGATTAGATTTCAACATATGGACTCAAACATTCAGTCCATAACACAGCTGTTGACTCATGAGAAAAATAGGGACAAAGATATATTAGAACCAAGGAGAAACCAGAGTAAAAATGTCAACTAGAACAAAGCCACTGGCGCAAGAATGTTGATGTTTATCTTCCATATAGCGAATGAAGAGGAACTGAGTGAACCAAGAAAGAACCACTAGAAGAATGGCTTTTGGAATTTGACCTTGGGTTGAAGGATAAGGAGAGAACTGATTATATTGCTCTTGAATTCAGTGAGGAGTAAATAGTTCAGTTTTATTTTGCTTTGCTTTTTACTGAAGTTGAGCTTTAGGTATAGAGATAATAGTATTATTTTCAATTAGTTGTTATACTGAGAACTCAGTCAGAAAAGGGCCTTACTTTTTCACCAAACACTGGCAGTTAAGAGAAGCAGACAAGTGTAACAGAGAAAGAAACATATAATAACCATTAATTCAGAAATCTAGTTGATCTTTGCAATAGTACTATCAGTCTATATGCTTGCCTACCTGTATGCACTTTGAATACTAACATTTTTCCTACTGATTCTCTCCAATTCATGAAAGGCTAAATTTATGATCTTATGAAGACACTCCTGGGTGATCAGTAAGAGGAGGTTGAGGGGGGTATGCAAAACTACTACTGAGCCAGCCTATTGTCCAACTGTCTGGAACTACCTCTCAAAATGTTCTAGTATCATTCTGGATACATGGGGCAATTACATTTCCTTACCTCCCTGAGGTTAGGAATGGCCATATGACTCAAAAAAAAAAAAAAAATAGAATGCAGGTGGAGGTGGTATGTGTCACCTCTGGGCAGAAGTATTTAATTGCCATTGGAGACTTTTCAGGACTCTTTTCCTTGGCTACTACAATCATGGAAGCATATATCAATATTGAGATGCAAAGCTGAGCTATCATGTGGAGGACAGGTGCCTGGAAGGTTACCGGAGGTACAGTGAACTCTGTTTGAACAAGATTTAAACCTTTGTTTTTAGGCCACTGACATTTGGGGGTCGTCTATCACTGCACAATAACCTAGCCTATCCAGACTAATACAAGCTCCAACTTCCCCAAAGACTCAGAATAAACAAAAGAAACACCTTAGTTCTTTGGTATCAAAGCTGGCATACAATTATGTTGGCATATAACTTTATGTTAGAAGACTCATTTGCAACTTTATCACGGAAGTTTACAAGACTGCGCCTTTTAGTAGTATGTATTTATTAAAACACAGCCCTCAGTGCAACTATATACTGAAAATCAGGTGCCCAATAAAGTTAGTTACAAAACAACTGCCCTATTGAATGCATTCCATATACCCACTCACCTCTACTTACTAGGCTTTCTTTGAATTGCAAGTCCTCTAAAGGAATGCCAACTTAGCCTAAGACCCTAGGATTTCTTCAATGTCCTTTAAAATTTTTTTTTAAACGTTTATTTATTTTTGAGACAGAGAGAGACAGAGCATGAACAGGGGAAGGTCAGAGAGAAAGAGGGAGACACAGAATCCGAAACAGGCTCCAGGCTCTGAGCAGTCAGCACAGAGCCCGACGCGGGGCTCGAACTCATGACCGTGAGATCATGACCTGAGCTGAAGTCGGACGCTTAACCGACTGAGCCACCCAGGCGCCCCTCAATGTCCTTTAATTTAGATGTAATAGGACTTTATTTTATTTTCCGCCTTTTATTCATTTCATAGGACTTCTTTCTAATCTATCAGAAAGACAGATGAGCAAGGTAGTAAATGTTTTCAGTTTTGTGGACTATATGGTCTCTGTTGAAACTTCTCAATTCTGTCATTGTGGCAGGAAAGCTTCCACAGACACCAAATGGGTGTGCCTATTCACAAAAATTAACAACAGGCTGCATTTGGCCCACGGATAATAGTTTGCCATATCTCGCTTTAGATGTTACTTCTGGTATAAGTCACATCCATATAATTCCATATTATCAGCTATCATTATAGCTTATTTGGGGACTACATTAATTAAATTGCCATGCCCTCTGACAACTTATCTGATACTCTTCACAATCATGAAACAAAATACATACTCTATTTATGCTTTGGGCTTAATATCTTTTTTTGAAAAATAATTTCATACAATACTCGTTCTGCAGGGATAGATGTAAAAAAAGAAAACAAATATTGTGTCTTTGTAGGATATTCATAAACCCATTTTTGCCCAATATTATATTTTAAATGGACGTCTTTTATGGAAACATTTATTTTTTGCCTCACACAAATACCAAGAGATAAAAATCTTAGTGAGATAAAGGAGAGAAAGAGATGATAGTGGCCAGCACAGAACAGAATGGATCTGTAAAACTGTTTTCAGAAAATGAAATCATGACTGACATGATCTAACATCTCTCCCTCAGGAAAATACTAGCCCATATCAAATTAGGTCTGTGTTTATTAGTTCAAAATAAAACATCTCTGAAATAGCCACATATACAGGAGACTGTTGGAAAGAAGAGGAAAGAAAGAGAAAAAAGAAATGTGTGTATACATGAATCTCCTTGAAGGAAAACAAAACAGTTTTACTCTTTTTAATTTCAATCTCAAATTAATTTAACGCAATACATGTTTTTTAGGTTTCTATTTGAATTCCAGTTAGTTAACATACAGTGTAATATTAGTTTTAGGTGTAGAATATAGTGATTCAACACTTCCATACATCACCTGATGCTCATCACAGCAAGTGCACCCCTTAAGCCCCATCACAATTTCACCCTTCCCCCTACCCACTTTCCCTCTGGTAACCATCAGTTTGTCCTCTAGAGTTAAGAGTCTGTTTCTTGGTTTGCCTCATTTCTCTTTTTTTTCCCTTTTAATGCAACATATTTTGAATTACTGGGCAAACAGGAAGCCAGCTATGGCAAGTGAATTCAAGCACAAAGTTATGTAAATAGATGAATTATGATAAGACCCAAGGCGATTTTTGTTTTCTGCCTCAAACAGCATGCGTATGGGTGGGGGGGAGAGGGGGGAGATATATACGTATCACACACTAGTGCAGTGTCTCAATGAGCACATCTAGAACACTAATTAAAATCAATTTTATTGGCTTATAAAAGACACATGAATGAACTTTGTCTTTTAATGTACTTGGTTCATTTGTTCCTGTATAAACCCCTGAATATACTCATCAGTTGGTTTCTAAAGAAACTGGGATAAGTTCTCCACCTGACCGCTTCATTGCTCACTCAGGATATAACCAAGGACAAGACCTTCAAAGGGAGGAAAATAGATTGATGCAGACTGGAATGGTTCAAGCATGAAATAGATTGTAATGTGCCCCTGTGTCCCAACAAAAAGTAGAAGTGCTTCTATGTTCAGGTTACTTTGACTGCAGTGTAAGTGCCACATGGCTGGAGATGTCACTGAGCCTGAACAGGACTGAACACTGAAAGCAGACTGCCCAAGAGATGTGTACATAGACTTTGGATCAAAGCTAGCTCATCTACCACAAACTATATGAACTTGTGCAAATTAATCATTAAGTTTTGGCTTTTCAACTATTACATTGAGCTATATGAAACTGCCAATATTTGACTACTTTTCATCTACAAAATCTGCAATTTCATGATTCATCATCTGCATCTACATCATTCTATGGTTGTGATTAAGTAACACGTTTCTATAAATGTATAGGTACAGTATAAATGCATTTGTAATTTTTCTACTTCCTCTAAAAAATTAATGATTAGGAGGTATTATTTAATAATAGTTGCAACGCATTTTACTTAATTGATTTATACACACAAACTAATAATTGATAAGTACATATTTGTCATCAAAGAAATATCAACTGTATTGTAGAACAATTAATTTAATGGTGTGAATACTCGTGGTCCTGGGACCCTAAAGTTTACTTCCTTGTTGGTAGAGCCTTTGCCAATAGTCATGTCATCAGGCTAGACATGTTCTATGCAAAACGTGCTCCTCTGATATAGTTTTGATACATCTGTTTGATACCTGTCTTATTTCAGGTTGGCATGCATTTGTAAAGTTAATTTAATGATACTGGCAAGCTCTGTCAAGATGTTGCAACAGTGACTTCACTTGTGACCTCCATCTACATGAACAAGCCTCCAGATATATAGCAGAGCTCCATTATTAATTGAAATTGGATCTGTACCTTACACATACATTCAGCTCCGGTAAAGCCCAGTTATACAACACTGAACACTGAAATGCTCAGAAGATGTTTGGTTTTCAAAAAGTACACATTCATAAAGTTATTTAACTTTTTAGCCAAGGGTATATTTGTACAGTATTATAAAACCTGGGAATTTTGATCAAATATCCGTTTGATAGGTCTTAAGATTGAATAAATCCAAGGTGAAGGGTTGGGCGTTCATATAGGGAGAAGATTGAAGCAGGACAGCAGAAAATGGTCACTGAGTCTCTAGGGTAATTAAGGAATCCCTAATGAGTAGTTTTAGAACTGAAGAAACAAAGAATAATCCATAATTAATAATGCGATGTGACAGATTTGCTGGTAATGTTTATAATTACAATTAAACCATGAAAGGCACCTGACTCCCATTGGAATGTGGCAAGTGCCTTGTGGTTGCAATGCATCTCCTACTCAAATTTCTCAAAATGCTTTTTAGATAGATAACTCTATTAGGTTAAAAACACTCAAGAAAAACATTTACAGTCAGAAAGACACATCACCCTTCTCCTTTATATCTGGAGTTTATGGAAGGTGACTTCAGTGAGAGAGGCTATGCACCTCCAAGTTTCAATCATACTCTACAAACTAGAGGATGTTGAATATTTTATTACTCTTTCATCCTCACCTATTTCACAGGTCTCAGACTGTCCTGGAAATAACTGGAGTTGTAGCCTGAACACTAATGAATTTTCTGAACCTTCAAGATCCATTGGAAACTAGGCTGAGACCAAAACTCTTGGCTGAATTTGAAAACATATGTCCATTGGCTTAATTTCCCATCAAAGAGCCTCTTCTTGTGTCCTTGTGAACTTTGCCCACATCCTACAGTCCCAAGGTCCTTCTCACACCTTAAGCAGCCATTGTCCAGAATAGGTTACTTTAGTATCCATTTTTAATTTTACGGATTATTTTTTAAACGTTTATTTATTTTGAGAGGGAGAGCACGTGCACACGAAGGGCAGAGAGAGAAGGAGAGAATCACAAGCAGGCTCCGTGCTGTCTGTGCAGAGCCTGACACACAGCTCAAACTCAAGAACTGTGAGATCATAACCTGAGCTCAAATCAAGAGCCGGACGCCCAACTGAGTCACCCAGGCAACCCTAGTTTTACAGATTATTTTACAATGATTTTATAGTTTGTAATAATGGTAGTTAATAGAATAACACTCACTTTTGGTAATAATTACATTTTATTTTTAAGAGAAAGTCGAAAATAGTCACTAATGATATAAGTTTGAAGTGCTCTGATACTGATGTTGGATATTTACTGGTAGATATTTTGAGAAATGTTTGAAGCATCTTAGTGACATGGTCCTATATTTCTGACCTACATAACGTCACTCCTGTTACTAATCAATCAAGAAGCATTTATTCTGTGCCTAGTACTAATGTAGATGTTGTGGAGCATTACAACATAAGATAAAGTTCTTCTGAAAAACACCGGATTTTTTTTTTTTTTTGAGCCTTCTAGGCATCACGGTGTCATGTGAGAATGCCCAGCTGCTGGAGGAAAATTGCCCAGAGGCCAAAAATTGCAGCTTGCAAAAATCTAACCAAAGTACAAAGGGAGACTTTGGTGTTAACCACTGAATAAGAACCCAGCAGAGATCTTACTCAGAAAGCAGAAGTTCCCCGTGAAGAGCTTTACCTTGAGAAGCACAACAAAAAAGGAAGGAAGCAAGTGTCACAAAAGAAAACCCTGGATTTTACAATGTGTCTCTTGCCGAATATTTTGTAGAATAAGCATTTGAGGAGATGTGGGGTGTGGGGAGGCAATTCCGTTTTCCTCCTCCTTCCAAGAACCCTGGTCAGCCTGCATTTCTGAAGATAGTTTACCTTGATAGATAGTCTAAGGTCTAAGGAATCAATATGGCAGTGAGTCATTCCCTGAGAAAAACCCTCCCAATTCCACCTTCTCCCTCACACCTCCCTCTATAACTAAATTCATGCTAAAATGGACAGCAATGAATGGCAGCATGAGTGGGAAAATAATGTAGAAATTGCTGCAACCCATGGAATGTACAACTGTGATTAAAGTGAACTTATTTACTGGCAGTGACGTTATGGGCTTATGACCTTTGGAACAGGGGTGACAAACAGACCACGTATGGGACAAATTTAACTGACAAATGGGATTTAAATGGGTTTATTTTCTCAAACATGTAATTAAAAGCACACATATTCTTCTAAGAGAATATAAAAATTGTACCTTTCCAGACAGCAGATTTAAGGCTTAAATGTTTACCTTTGCAATAATTATTTTCATGATATTCATTTTTAAGCCATCATATCTTTAACTTATTTCTAAAAGGGAAAAACATGAATTTTATTTTATTTTATTTTATTTTATTTTATTTTATTTTATTTTAATATAATTTATTGTCAAGTTAGCTAACACACAGTGTATACAATGTACTCTTGGGTTAGGGAGTAGATTCCCACAATCCATCGCTTGCATACAACACCCAGTGTTCATCCCAACAAATGCCCTCCTCAATGCCCATTTCCCCCTCTCCCTCACACCCCCCCCAACCCTTAGTTTGTTCTCTGTATTTAAGAGTCTCTTATGGTTGGCCTCCCTCTCTCTTTGAAACTATTTTTCCCTTTCCATTCCCCCATGCTCTTCTGTTAAGTTTCTCAAATTCCACATATGAGTGAAAACATATGATTTCTGTCTTTCTCTGACTGACTTTTCACTTAGCATAATACATTCCAGTCCCATCCACATTGTAGCAAGTGGCAATATTTCATTCTTTCTCATTGTCAAGTAGTATTCCATTGTATATATAAGTCACATCTTCCTTACCCAGTCATCATTTGATGGGCATTTGGGCTTTTTCCATAACTTGGCTATCGTTGATAGTGCTGCTACAAACATTGGGGTACATGTGCCCCCTATAATCAGCACTCCTGTATCCTTTGGATAAATTCCTAGTAGTGCTAATGCTGAGCAATAGGGTTATTCTATTTTTAATTGTTTAAGGAACCTTCACAGTTTTCCAGAGCAGCTGCACCAGTTTGCATTCCCACCAACAGTGCGAGAGGGTTCCTTTTTCTCTGTATCCTCTCCAAAATCTGTTGTTTCCTGACCTGTTCATTTTAGCCATTCTGACAGGTATGAGGTGGTATCTCATTGTGGTTTTGATTTGTATTTCCCTGATGATGAGTGATGTTGGGCATCTTTTCATGTGTCTATTGGCCATCTGGATGTCTTCGTTGGAAAAGTGTCTATTCATGTTTTTTGTCTATTTCTTCACTGGATTATTTGTTTTTTGGGTGTGGAGTTTAAGTTCTTTATAGATTTTGGATACTAACCTTCTTTATCTGATATGTCATTTGCAAATAACTTCTCCCATTCCAACGTTTGCCTTTTAGTTTTGTTGATTGTTTCCTTTGCTGTACAGAAGATTTTTATCTTGATAAGATCCCAATAGTTCATTTTTGCTTTTGTTTCCCTTGCCCCCAGAGACATGTCTAGTAAGTTGCTGCAGCTGAGGTCAAAGAGGTTACTGCCTGTTTTCTTCTCTAGGATTTTGGATAGTTTCCTGTCCCACATTTATGTCTTTCAACCCTTTTATTTTTGTGTATGGTGTAAGAAAGTGGTCCAGTTTCATTCTTCTGCATGTTGCTGTCCAGTTCTCCCAGCACCATTTGCTAAAGAGACTGTCTTTTATCCATTGGATACTCTCTCCTACTTTGTCAAAGATTAGTTGGCCAACCCAGTTCTGGATTCTCTATTCTATTCCATCAGTTTACATATCTATTTTTGTGCCAATACCATACTGTCTTGATGATTACAGCTTTGTAGTAGAGGCTAAAGTCTGGGCTTGTGATGCCTCCCGCTTTGGTTTACATTTTCAACATTACTTTGGCTATTCAGGGTGTTTTGTGGTTCCATACAAATTTTAAGACTGTTTGTTCTAGCTCTGAGAAGAATGCCAGTGCAATTTTGATTGGGATTTCATTGAATGTGTATATCACTTTGGGTAGTATTGACATTTCAACAAGATTTGTTCTTCCAACCCATGGGCATGGAATGTTTTCCCATTTCTTTGTGTCTTCTTCAATTTCTTTCATAGGTTTTCTATAGTTTTCAGCATACAGGTCTTTTAACTTCTTTGGTTAGGTTTGTTCCTGGGTATCTCATGGTTCTTGGTACACTTGTAAACAGGATCAATTTCTTGATTTCTCATTCTGTTGCTTCATTATTGATGTATAGAAATGCAAACAATTTCTGTACATTGATCTTGTATCCTCTGACTTTGTTGAATTCATGTATCAGTTCTTTTATATATATATATATATATATATATATATATATATATATATATATATATGATATTTATTGACAAATTGGTTTCCATACAACACCCAGTGCTCATCCCAAAAGGTGCCCTCCTCAAAACCCATCACCCACCCTCTCCTCCCTCCCACCCCCCATCAACCCTCAGTTTGTTCTCAATTTTTAACAGTCTCTTATGCTTTGGCTCTCTCCCACTCTAACCTCTTTTTTTTTTTTTCCTTCCCCTCCCCCATGGGTTCCTGTTAAGTTTCTCAGGATCCACATAAGAGTGAAACCATATGGTATCTGTCTTTCTCTGTATGGCTTATTTCACTTAGCATCACACTCTCCAGTTCCATCCACGTTGCTACAAAAGGCCATATTTCATTTTTTCTCATTGCCACGTAATATTCCATTGTGTATATAAACCACAATTTCTTTATCCATTCATCAGTTGGTGGACATTTAGGCTCTTTCCATAATTTGGCTATTGTTGAGAGTGCTGCTATGAACATTGGGGTACAAGTGGCCCTATGCATCAGTACTCCTGTATCCCTTGGATAAATTCCTAGCAGTGCTATTGCTGGGTCATAGGGTAGGTCTATTTTTAATTTTTTGAGGAACCTCCACACTGCTTTCCAGAGCGGCTGCACCAATTTGCATTCCCACCAACAGTGCATGAGGGTTCCCGTTTCTCCACATCCTCGCCAGCATCTATAGTCTCCTGATTTGTTCATTTTGGCCACTCTGACTGGCGTGAGGTGATACCTGAGTGTGGTTTTGATTTGTATTTCCCTGATAAGGAGCGACGCTGAACATCTTTTCATGTGCCTGTTGGCCATCTGGATGTCTTCTTTAGAGAAGTGTCTATTCATGTTTTCTGCCCATTTCTTCACTGGGTTATTTGTTTTTCGGGTGTGGAGTTTGGTGAGCTCTTTATAGATTTTGGATACTAGCCCTTTGTCTGATATGACATTTGCGAATATCTTTTCCCATTCCGTTGGTTGCCTTTTAGTTTTGTTGGTTGTTTCCTTTGCTGTGCAGAAGCTTTTTATCTTCATAAGGTCCCAGTAATTCACTTTTGCTTTTAATTCCCTTGCCTTTGGGGATGTGTCGAGTAAGAGATTGCTACAGCTGAGGTCAGAGAGGTCTTTTCCTGCTTTCTCCTCTAAGGTTTTGATGGTTTCCTGTCTCACATTTAGGTCCTTTATCCATTTTGAGTTTATTTTTGTGAATGGTGTGAGAAAGTGGTCTAGTTTCAACCTTCTGCATGTTGCTGTCCAGTTCTCCCAGCACCATTTGTTAAAGAGGCTGTCTTTTTTCCATTGGATGTTCTTTCCTGCTTTGTCAAAGATGAGTTGGCCATACGTTTGTGGGTCTAGTTCTGGGGTTTCTATTCTATTCCATTGGTCTATGTGTCTGTTTTTGTGCCAATACCATGCTGTCTTGATGATGACAGCTTTGTAGTAGAGGCTAAAGTCTGGGATTGTGATGCCTCCTGCTTTGGTCTTCTTCTTCAAAATTCCTTTGGCTATTCGGGGCCTTTGTGGTTCCATATGAATTTTAGGATTGCTTGTTCTAGTTTCGAGAAGAATGCTGGTGCAATTTTGATTGGGATTGTTGAATGTGTAGATAGCTTTGGGTAGTATTGACATTTTGACAATATTTATTTTTCCAATCCATGAGCAGGGAATGTCTTTCCATTTCTTTAAATCTTCTTCAATTTCCTTCATAAGCTTTCTATAGTTTTCAGCATACAGATCCTTTACATCTTTGGTTAGATTTATTCCTAGGTATTTTATGCTTCTTGGTGCAATTGTGAATGGGATCAGTTTCTTTATTTGTCTTTCTGTTGCTTCATTGTTAGTGTATAAGAATGCAACTGATTTCTGTACATTGATTTTGTATCCTGCAACTTTGCTGAATTCCTGTATCAGTTCTAGCAGACTTTTGGTGGAGTCTATCGGATTTTCCATGTATAATATCATGTCATCTGCAAACAGCGAAAGCTTGACTTCATCTTTGCCAATTTTGATGCCTTTGATTTCCTTTTGTTGTCTGATTCCTGATGGTAGAATTTCCAGCACTATGTTAAACAGCAGCGGTGGGAGTGGGCATCCTTGTCGTGTTCCTGATCTCAGGGAAAAAGCTCTCAGTTTTTCCCCGTTGAGGATGATGTTAGCTGTGGGCTTTTCATAAATGGCTTTTATGATGTTTAAGTATGTTCCTTCTATCCCAACTTTCTCAAGGGTTTTTATTAAGAAAGGGTGCTGGATTTTGTCAAAGGCCTTTTCTGCATCGATTGACAGGATCATATGGTTCTTCTCTTTTTTTTTTTTGTTAATGTGATGTATCACGTTGATTGATTTGCGAATGTTGAACCAGCCCTGCATCCCAGGAATGAATCCCACTTGATCATGGTGAATAATTCTTTTTATATGCCGTTGAATTCGATTTGCTAGTATCTTATTGAGAATTTTTGCATCCATATTCATCAGGGATATTGGCCTATAGTTCTCTTTTTTTACTGGGTCTCTGTCTGGTTTAGGAATCAAAGAAATACTGGCTTCATAGAATGAGTCTGGAAGTTTTCCTTCCCTTTCTGTTTCTTGGAATAGCTTGAGAAGGATAGGTATTATCTCTGCTTTAAACGTCTGGTAGAACTCCCCTGGGAAGCCATCTGTTCCTGGACTCTTATTTGTTGGGAGATTTTTGATAACCGATTCAATTTCTTCGCTGGTTATGGGTCTGTTCAAGCTTTCTATTTCCTCCTGATTGAGTTTTGGAAGAGTGTGGGTGTTCAGGAATTTGTCCATTTCTTCCAGGTTGTCCAATTTGCTGGCATATAATTTTTCATAGTATTCCCTGATAGCTGTTTGTATCTCTGAGGGATTGGTTGTAATAATTCCATTTTCATTCATGATTTTATCTATTTGGGTCATCTCCCTTTCCTTTTTGAGAAGCCTGTCTAGAGGTTTGTCTATTTTGTTTATTTTTTCAAAAAACCAACTCTTGGTTTCATTGATGTGCTCTACAGTTTTTTTAGATTCTATATTGTTTATTTCTGCTCTGATCTTTATTATTTCTCTTCTTCTGCTGGGTTTAGGCTGCCTTTGCTGTTCTGCTTCTAGTTCCTTTAGGTGTGCTGTTAGATTTTGTATTTGGGATTTTTCTTATTTCTTGGATAGGCCTGGAGTGCAATGTATTTTTCTCTCAGGACTGCCTTCGCTGCGTCCCAAAGCGTTTGGGTTGTTGTATTTTCATTTTCGTTTGTTTCCATATATTTTTTAATTTCTTCTCTAATTGCCTGGTTGACCCACTCATTCGTTAGTAGGGTGTTCTTTAACCTCCATGCTTTTGGAGGTTTTCCAGACTTTTTTCTGTGGTTGATTTCAAGCTTCATAGCATTGTGGACTGAAAGTATGCATGGTATAATTTCAATTCTTGTAAACTTATGAAGGGCTGTTTTGTGACCCAGTATATGATCTATCTTGGAGAATGTTCCATGTGCACTCGAGAAGAAAGTATATTCTGTTGCTTTGGGATGTAGAGTTCTAAATATATCTGTCAAGTCCATCCGATCCAATGTCTCATTCAGGGCCCTTGTTTCTTTATTGACCATGTGTCTAGATGATCTATCCATTTCTGTAAGTGGGGTGTTAAAGTCCCCTGCAATTACCACATTCTTATTAATAAGGTTGCTTATGTTTATGAGTAATTGTTTTATATATTTGGGGGCTCCGGTATTTGGCGCATAGACATTTATAATTGTTAGCTCTTCCTGATGGATAGACCCTGTAATTATTATATAATGTCCTTCTTCATCTCTTGTTACAGCCTTTACTTTAAAGTCTAGTTTGTCTGATATAAGTATGGCTACTCCAGCTTTCTTTTGGCTTCCAGTCGCATGATAAATAGTTCTCCATCCCCTCACTCTCAATCTAAAGGTGTCCTCAGGTCTAAAATGAGTCTCCTGTAGACAGCAAATAAATGGGTCTTGTTTTTTTATCCATTCTGATACCCTATGTCTTTTGGTTGGCGCATTTAATCCATTTACATTCAGTGTTATTATAGAAAGATACGGGTTTAGAGTCATTGTGATGTCTGTATGTTTTATGCTTGTAGTGATGTCTCTGGGACTTTGTCTCACAGGGTCCCCCTTAGGATCTCTTGTAGGGCTGGTTTAGTGGTGACAAATTCCTTCAGTTTTTGTTTGTTTGGGAAGACCTTTATCTCTCCTTCTATTCTAAATGACGGACTTGCTGGATAAAGGATTCTCGGCTGCATATTTTTTCTGTCTAGCACCCTGAAAATCTCGTGCCAATTCTTTCTGGCCTGCCAAGTTTCAAAAGAGAGATCAGTCACGAGTCTTATAGGTCTCCCTTTATATGTGAGGGCACGTTTACCCCTTGCTGCTTTCAGAATTTTCTCTTTATCCTTGTATTTTGCCAGTTTCACTATGATATGTCGTGCAGAAGATCGATTCAAGTTACGTCTGAAGGGAGTTCTCTGTGCCTCTTGGATTTCAATGCCTTTTTCCTTCCCCAGTTCAGGGAAGTTCTCAGCTATTATTTCTTCAAGTACCCCTTCAGCACCTTTCCCTCTCTCTTCCTCCTCTGGGATACCAATTATGCGTAGATTATTTCTTTTTAGTGTATCACTTAGTTCTCTAATTTTCCCCTCATACTCCTGGATTTTTTTATCTCTCTTTTTCTCAGCTTCCTCTTTTTCCATAACTTTATCTTCTAGTTCACCTATTCTCTCCTCTGCCTCTTCAAGCCGAGCTGTGGTGGTTTCCATTTTGTTATGCATTTCGTTTAAAGCGTTTTTCAGCTCCTCGTGACTGTTCCTTAGTCCCTTGATCTTTGTAGCAAGAGATTCTCTGCTGTCCTGTATACTGTTTTCAAGCCCAGCGATTAATTTTATGACTATTATTCTAAATTCACTTTCTGTTATATTATTTAAATCCTTTTTGATCAGCTCATTAGCTCTTGTTATTTCCTGGAGTTCTTCTGAGGGGAATTCTTCCGCTTGGTCATTTTGGATAGTCCCTGGTGTGGTGAGGACCTGCATGGCACTTCCCCTGTGCTGTGGTGTATAACTGGAGTTGGTGGGCGGGGCCGCAGTCAGAACTGATGTCTGCCCCCAGCCCACCGCTGGGGCCACAGTCAGACTGGTGTGTGCCTTCTCTTCCCCTCTCCTAGGGGCGGGATTCACTGTGGGGTGGTGTGGCCCGTCTGGGCTACTTGCACACTGCCAGGCTTGTGATGCTGGGGATCTGGCGTATTAGCTGGGGTGGGTAGGCAAGGTGCACGGGGGCAGGAGGGGCAGGCTTAGATCGCTTCTCCTTAGGTGATCCACTTCAGGAGGGGCCCTGTGGCAGCGGGAGGGAGTCAGATCCGCTGCTGAAAGTTTGGCTCCACAGAAGCACAGAGTTGGGTGTTTGTGCGGAGCGAGCAAGTTCCCTGGCAGGAACTGGTTCTCTTTGGGATTTTGGCTGGGGGATGGGCGGGGGAGATGGTGCTGGTGAGCGCCTTTGTTCCCCACCAAACTGAGCTCTGTCGTCCGGGGGCTCAGCAGCTCTCCCTCCCTTTGTCCTCCAGCCTTCCCGCTTTCCGAGCAGAGCTGTTAACTTATGACCTCCCAGACGCTAAGTCGCGCTTGTTGTTGGAACACAGTCCGTCAGGCCCCTTCGCTTTTGCAAGCCAGACTCGGGGGCTCTGCTTGGCCGGCGAGCCGCCCCTCCGCCCCGGCTCCCTCCCGCCAGTCCGTGGAGCGCGCACCGCCTCGCCGCCCTTCCTACCCTCTTCCGTGGGCCTCTCGTCTGCATTTGGCTCCGGCGACTCCGTTCTGCTAATCCTCTGGAGGTTTTCTGGGTTATTTAGGCAGGTGTAGGTGGAATCTAAGTGATCAGCAGGACGCGCGGTGAGCCCAGCGTCCTCCTAAGCCGCCATCTTGCAAACCTCTCCTCATGTATCAGTTCTAGCAGCTTTTTGGTGGTCTTGTGGGTTTCCCATGTAGAGTATCATGTCACCTGTGAAAAGTGGAAGTTTAACTTCTTCTTTGCCAATTTAGATGCCTTTTATTTCATTTTGTCGTCTGCTGAGGCTAGGACTTCCAACACTATGTTTAACAACAGTATTGAGAATGGACATCCCTGTCATGTTCCTGATCTCAGGGGGAAAGCTCTCAGTTTTTCCCCATTGAAGATGATATTAGCTGCAGGCTTTTCATATGGCTTTTATGATGTCAAAGTAATGTTTCTTCTATCCCAACTTTCTTGAGTGTTTTTATCAAGAAAGGATGCTGTATTTTGTCAAATGCTTTTTCTGCATCTATTGACAGGACATATGGTTCTTATCCATTCTTCTATTAACGTGATGTATCACATTGACTGATTTGCGAATATGGAACCAGCCCTGCATCCTGGGAATGAATCCCACTTGATCATGGTGAATAATTCTTTTAATACACTGTTGAATTTGATTTGCTATTATCTTGTTGAGAATTTTTGCATTCCTGTTCATGAGGAATATTGGCCTATAATTCTCCTTTTTAGTAGGGTCTCTGTCTGGTTTGGGAATCAAGGTAATGCTGGCTTCACTGAATGAGTCCAGAAGCTTTCCTTCCACTTCTATTTTTTGGAACAGCTTGAGAAGAATAGGTATTAACTCTGCTTTAAATGTCTGGTAGAGTTCCCCTGGGAAGCCATCTGGCCCAGGACTCTTATATGTTGGGAGATGTTTGATAACTGATTCAATTTCTTTGTGGTTAATGGTCTGTTCAAATTTTCTATTTCTTCCCATTTGAGTTTTGGTAGTGTCTGGGTGTCTAGGAATTTGTCCATTTCTTCCAGGTTGTCCAGTTTATTGGCATATAATTTTTCATAGTATATTCTAATAATTGTTTGTATTTCTGTGGTGTTGGTTGTGATCTCTCCTCTTTCATTCATGATTTTATCTATTTGGGTTCTCTCTCTTTTCTTTTTAGAAGCCTAGATAGGGGTCTATCAAGTTTGTTTACTCATTCAAAAAATCAGCTTTTAGATTCACTGATCTGTTCTATGGTTTTTTTGAATCCTATATTGTTTATTTATGTTCTAATTTTTATCATTTGTCTTCTTCTGATGACTGTGGGGTTTCTTTGCTGTTCTACTTCTAGTTCCTTTAAGTGTGTGGTTAGGTTTTGTATTTGGGATTTTTCTTGTTTTTTGAGATAGGCCTGGATTGCAATGTGTTTTCCTCTGAGGACTGCCTTTGCTGCGTCCCAAAGGGTTTGGACTGCTGTGTTAATTTTCATTTGCTTCCATATATTTTTTAAATTTCTTCTTTAATTGCCTGGTTGACCCATTCATTCTTTAGTAAGATGTTATTTAACCTCCATGCATTTGGAGGCTTTCCAAATTTTTTCTTATGGTTGATTTCACGTTTTATAGCATTGTGATCAGAAAACACACATGGTATGATCTCAATTCTTTTATATTTATTAAGGGCTGTTTTGTGATCCACTATGTGATCTATCTTGGAGAATGTTCCATGTGCACTCAAGAAGAATGTGTATTCTGCTGCTTTTGGATGAAAAGTTCTTAATATATCTGTCAAGTCCATCTGGTCCAGTGTAACATTCAAGGCCATTGTTTCTTCATTGATTTTCTATCTAGATAATCTGTCCACTGTTGTAAGTGGATTATTAATAAGTCCCCTGTAATTACCATATTCTTATCAATAAGATTGCTTATGTTTGTGATTAATTGATTTATATATTTGGGTGCTATCAAGTTAGGGCATAAATATTTAAAATTGTTAGCTCTTCTTGATGGCTAGAGCCCATAATTATGATATAATGCCCTTCTTCATCTCTTGTTACAACCTTTAGTTTAGAATCTAGTTTGTCTGATAGAAGTATGGCTACTCCAGCTTTCTTTCAACTTCTAGGAACATGATAGATGGTTCTCTATCCCTCACTTTCAATCTGAAGATGTCCTTAGTTCTCTTGAAGATAGCATATAGATGGATCTTGGTGTGTTTTTTGTTTTGTTTTGGTTTTTTTGTTTTTGTTTTTTTAACCATTCTGATACCCTATGTCTTTTGATTGGGGCATTTAGTCTATTGACATTCAGAGTTATTATTGAAAGATGGATTTAGTGTCATTGTGTTATCTGTAGGTTTCATGCTTGTGGTGCTGTTTCTGGTCCTTTGCAGTCTTTGTAGCATTCCACTCACAGAGTCCCCCGTAGGATCTCTTGCAGGGCTGGTTTAGTGGTCATTAATTCCTTCAGTTTTTGTTTGTCTGGGAAAGGCTTTATCTCTCCCTCTAATTCTGAATGACAGCCTTGCTGGATAAAGGATTCTTGGCTGCATATTTTTCCTATTCAGCACATTGAATATTTCCTACCACTCCCTTCTGGTCTGCCAACTTTCAGTGGACACATCTGCTACTACCCTTATGTGTCTACCCTTGTAAGTTAAGGCCCATTTGTCCCTGGCTGCTTCCAGAAATCTCTCTTTATCTTTGTATTTTTCCAGTTTTACTATGATATGCTGTGGAGAAGACCTATTCCTGTTAAAACTGAAGGGAGTTGTCTGTGCCTTCTGGATTAGGATGTCTGCTTCCCTCCCTAGATTAGGGAAATTCTCAGCTGTAATTTGTTCAAGTAAACCTTCTGCCCCTTTCTCTCTCTCTTCTTCTTCTGGAACTCCTATGATATGGACATTATTACATTTCATTGAATCACTTAGTTCTCTAATTCTCCCCTCGTGGCCTATATTTTCTTATCTTTTTCTCAGCTTCATCATTTTCCATAATTTTATCTTCTATTTCACTTATTCTCCCCTCTGCTTCCTCCGTCTATGTTGTCACTGCATCTGATTTATTTTGCACCTCATTTACAGCATTTCTTTTTTTTAATTAAAAAAAAATTAATGTTTATTTACTTTTGAGAGATAGAGAGAGAGAGGCCTGAGCAGGAAGGGGCAGAGACAGAGGGAGACACAGAATCTGAAGCAAGCTTCAGGCTCTGAGCTATCATCACAGAGCCTGACACAGGGTTCAAACTTACAGACTGCGAGATCATGACCTGAGCCAAAGTCAGACACAATTGACTGAGCCACCCAGACACCCCATAGCATTTCTTAATTTGTCATGACTATTTCTTAGTTCCTTGATCTCTGCAACAATAGATTCTCTGCTGTCCTCTATGCTTTTTTTCAAGCCCAGCTATTAATCTTATGACTATTACTCTAAATTCTTGATCAGAAATATTGTTTACATCTGTTTTGAGCAATTCTCTAGCTGTCATTTCTTTCTGGAATTTCTCTTGAGGAGAATTCTTCCATTTCATCATTTTGTCTAGTTTTCTTTTATGTGTTTTAATAGCTTGTTACATGTCCCACACCTGAAGGACTACTATATTAAAAAGGGGTCATACACTGTCCAGGGCCTGGCCCTTCAGAAGATGTTTTTGGAGTGTGTTGCACAATGACTCCCTGTCATTGTGACTCTGGTTGCTTTATCGCCCTACTCATAGTGGTGGTTTGGACCTTCTACCAGGTGTGCTTTGATTTGTTTGTTGAAGTAACCCCAGAAAAAATTTTAAATAAAGGGGGTGGTGGTGGAAGAAGCCTTATCTCCTACAAAGAGGGAAATGACAGGGGCAAGGAAAAAGAAAAGAAGAAAAAAAAATTTACCAGGCAGAAAATCAGAGAAACTATACAGTTTAATCCAGAGACAGAGAGAGGAAAATAAAGAAGGATATACAGAAGGGGATTAAAAACATCTGCTTAAACAAACCAACAACCAGGCTAGAGAAGGTAAGAAATAGGAGGAAGAAAAGGAAAAAGAATAAGAATAAGAAGAAAAAAAATATATATATATATATATACATATATATATATATATATATATATATATATATATATATAAAATAAGAATTGAACAAGAATCAAATCAGATAATGCAAAACCATTGGACTCATATCAGATAGTGCCTTGGAACTGGTGGCTGTGCTGGTCTGGAGGAGGGGCCATCTGGTTTGGTCAGTGTCAATCTTGTTCTGGTAGATACACAGTTACCAGGCACAGAGGGGTATGGTTTGGTGTGGGTGGGTCCTGCCTCCACTGTGGGCCCGTTTTCCGTTCCCTGAAGCCCCACCTTGTTGGTGATGGGGAGAAAAATGGCGACACCCCAGTCTCTCCTCCCTGGACTGGGTGACCCAAATCACTCTGTTCAGGCTGTCCTCACAGTGCCTCAGGGGCATGAGCGCTCTCGTTTGTCTCACTCCACAGTCTCCATGCCTCTCAGGCACTCAGCTGTGATTCAAACCCTGATGTCTTAAAGGATCCCACTCCCTGTGCCCCAGTTCCAGGGTAGTGCCACTCCACCCAGCCCACTGACAAAGGGCCTCTGGCTGGGGGGCACCTGTAGGGTCTTTTGTCCTTGAAGCAGCTATATGCCTTCTTCCCACAGCACTCAAGGGAGAAGACTGCTCTCTCCAACTGGGCCTCTGAGCTTGCTCAGGACCCCGGGGCTGGCTCCCCCTCCTCCCCAGGTGGCATACAGGATGGCAGGCCTAGTCCAGAGAAAGCCCTGCAACCCTGGATCAAGTTAGAAATTGGTTCTTTCTCTGCTTTTTCCGTTCCCTAGTTCATGGTTTTTCTCTTGTCCAAATACAATCCTACACTTCCACAGCCTCTCTTTCTCTTCCTTTTATCTCTCCACAGAAGGGGATCCCTCCCCTCTGTGCCTACACTGCCTGTTTTATCTCTCCCAGTTTGTGATTACACACCTATGGCCCTCCAAGTTGTCCCTGTGGGCCCCTGGAGATGTTTCTGTCTCTCTGTCGTCCAGATTCCTGGAATTCCAAGTCTTCTGGCCTCAATACTACTGTGTTTGAGGGACAAGGGAACAAAGAGTCCCCCTACTTTTCTGCCATGTTCAAAACATGAATTTTAAAATACTAAGTGTTAACACCCAGTTTCATGTATATGCATTATGTGACCTGAATATTTGAAAATGTTGTTTGAATTATATGATAGGAATCCTGCCTGTAGAATTGTGGATAACTGTTTTTAAATCCTCCTCAGCTAGTTTGGAGAGAAAAAATCAATATTGTACTATACTATAAGTAGCAAAAATAGTTTAAAATTAAGCTTAAAATCATGGTCCACACAAAATCATTGGGAGGGATCTTATTAGATAAAGAAACAATTTTTATGGGGAAACAAAAACTGCAGAAATTAACGAGGGTTGTTTTGTTTTGTTTTGCAATATTTTACATATGTTTTCTGAAATATGTTGGAGGTAATTATATACTTTTATTATTGAAGATTTAAAAATACCTGTACTTCTGCTCTTTTCAATATATGATTACAGTTCTATTCTCAAGTGTGATTAAAACCAGTTGAAAGCCAGTAATCTCTGATGTTCATAATAATCCCTTTTACTCCTAAGTAATGTTTTCCTCTCATTATTTCCTTACACTGCCTTGTTAATTATCACTTTTTACAGTTTAAAAGTTTTTCCTTAGGGAAAATAAAACAAAGGGAGAAAGAACTTAGCTTGAAAGTATAATTCTTTATTTTTCTTTTTCCAAACAACGATGACCTATTTTATGGCACCCACTTTGCAAATTATAACAAAATCTAGTTCCTTAGTCACTGGAAATATCAGAAGGAAGTATACTAATGTGGCTCAGTCTATGGCATTATGTTCTTCATATATCTACATACTTAACTTATTTGATTGCTTTAATTAAATTGGATTGATGAAAAATGGCGGCATGAAAAGAAATGTAATTACCATTCTTAGAAAACATCTAAGTAAGTATCTTTTATTGGGTGTCTATTCCTTTCTCCTTTGAATTCAGTGGTGTGTCCTCTCTGAGGTTGTCTGGTTTCCTCATGCTATACGTGAAAAAAATCTCCTTCAACCTCTGAGGTTGTATAACATGACAAACATGTTCTGTTCTGCAATAGGACAGAATAGCCTAATTGGTCTAGAATTTTTCTGGTCCTGGTGTTAGCAAAACTTTTAAGAGTAAGATGGACAGCAAGCTTGTGGAATAATCTAAGCTCAAGTGACCTAACTTTTATTTGATTACCCAGCAAGTCTGTAGCCCAAAGGGAAGATTTGATTTGGCCCAGGTTGCCTTACTCAATTCTGGGATGTCCTTCCTGGAAAAGTTTCTGCTAGGTCAATTCATTGGCAATATACTTCTGTTGTGATATACCTTACTGTTTAGGTTTGCCTTTGTGACAATTGTTAGTTCGTTGCTAGAGAGCTGAACTGTTTTATTCCCTACACGTTTCAAAAATCAAGATATAATATACCAAAAGGAACCATTTGGAGTATGTATATGTTAGGATTCTTCAGGTGAAAACAACAAAAAAATCCACCACCTTGATATGAACCCAGTGAGACACATATCAGATTTCAGGCCTACAGAACTGTAAGAGAATAAATTCATATTGTAGAAGTCGTTAAATTTATGGTAATCTGCTACAACAGCCACAAAATACTAATACACTGAATAAGGACACATGGGTTGGGCAAATTTAGAGCCACTGCTGAACATATCAGAGTGGCAAGGGAACTGCTATGAGCTGGTCGGCTGAGGCAGTAAGTAACCAAACAAATTATTCTGGAGAGAAAGATGGGGTAAGAATCAATGAGCCTCCCTTTGGAGCTGGCAGAAGCAATCCACACCATTCGCGGCTGTTTCACAATAAAGAATAAATGTGGATGGGAAGTCTAGAATATGTTTTTTAGTACACTTACCTCAGAAGGGATGTGAAACTGGCAGGTACTTTTAAAACTCGATGGTCTATTCAGCTCAAAGGTCATTCAGCAAAGTGGTTCCTTCTTTTTTTTCTAAGAGAGGTATGGATTAATTTTTCTTCCATGTCTTACAACTTCTCTTGATCAATGTATTTTTAATGTCTGAGGAGGCTGTAATTTGTCACAGGGTCTGTCTGAAATGAGGTGAATGATGTTTCATGCTTGGAGACTGCTTGCCTGATGCCTAATGGAGGAAAGAATGATTCAGTGGAAGAAAAATAAGGGTGAGACACAACTATGACTAAGTGTTTACAGGAGTACAATGTTTTTCCTACTTAGAACAATATAAGATCATAAACTCATGAAAAATATTATAGCAACATATTTAAATTTATTACATAATTCTTAGTTCACTGAGGTATTTCAATAGTTCTTTAAATGTGTATTAACAAAGACCTATTTTCTAACTTTTTATGCTTATTTCCATTTCTGGCATATAGTAAATGCTCTATAAATATTTGCTGTCATTAATGCTATTTTATCTATATGAGTATCTGCAGTATATGAGATGACTCATTTCTTCCTGAGTCATCAGGAAGAACTCTGAGATGTGAGGAAGACTATTTCCCTCTGAAGTAAAATTAATGTCAACCCCAAATAGGAAGCAATAGATCATTTCCTAGACATGTGGGAACAGTGAACTTGGCTAGAAACAGCATTCAATTTAATCTGTGAAGTTAACACAGAGGTATATAGAAGTAAATTCTTGCAGCTTATCTAGCACTGTCCTAAGGATAGAGAATCAGAATCTGAGGGACATGGGCATTTCAGTTATGAAAGGACATTTGCCCAGATATCTTCATGGACTAGAAGAGCTGGGCTTCAGGACCTGTCATTTTCTTTCACTACGGTTACTAATGCAAATCCTCAGGATCTTTGATCTTAGGACATAATACCATAGAGGGTTTGAGAATATGCTTCTATGGCCCCCAATATGCAAATTAGTTGATATTCTTGTCATATCTGAGCCAGCAAGCTTCTCAACCCAGTCACATTGTCCTGGATAATACTGAAAGAGTTCAAGGCCAAAAACCAGAATCTGGACTTTGTCAAATTCAACTCTTGCTTGATGCCACACCTCTATGAGTCTCTGGCCTTTCTAGTCAAAAAACTCTACAACTTTTTGAATAAATCTTGGTGATGCAGCCTAATTGTTTCTATGGAAAAGTGTGTATAAAGTTATAAATAACTACTTTTTAAAAATGTAAACCCTTTTGGAATATTTTCAAAGGCAGGAGTTGTCTACACGTACTCTATAGTTTTAGGGCTGAATGTTACTTTTCATATTCTAATTTTTATAAAACATGGTAAACTATGCATGTGGCTATGCCTCTGTATTTTTCAAAATAGTTCAGTAATCATACTACCTTACCATGGTTCTCAGTTGGGCACCACTCTACAGTTTCTCAGAGGCATTTGTAAATGTGGGAGGTGGTGATACAAAGGAAGGGGTTTTCTCTTGTCACGTCTATTAGAAGAGGGTGGTATCTAGGTCCTGAACGGTCAGATATAGTCAACTTACTGCAACATTGGGAGAATCACACACAAGAAAGAACGACAAAAACTGTTTTGCCCCAAATGCCAATTGTATTTCCATTGGAAACATTTCTCCTAGTTTTTTATGATGTAAGGATTGACTGTGACTTTATGAGGTTATGATTTAAAACAGAAAGACTTCGGAGGTCTGAGTGAATTTCCCAATGCTAAATCAGGAAATAGTATTACCAGCTTGACTTTTTACTCCCATATTACTGTATGCAGCAGTAGGGGTGGGGAGGTGGATGGGTGTAGGCATAGCTGGCTTTCTATGAATTTCTTTACTTTTCAAAAGGCTTGAACAATAAAAAATATTTCTTCTCCTTTTTCAATGGCCGAAGCCTGATGACATAGTCCTTGGGTCTGTAGGAAATGAAAATCTTCTAAACTTTCTAGTTAATTTGATCAATCAAAACAGCCAAGTCAGATACCTCACCTTGGTTACAGGGAATTGCAGACTTGGAAACTAAGTCCCAGTCCTCACTCACTTGGTATGGATCAGCCATTCACTTAACACTTATAATTATTCACATAACACTCTTTCCACTAGACGTAATCATCTAAAGGTGACAGTATAGGGGGAACCTCTGATCACCCAAGCATATTCTCAACCAGATTACAAAGACCAGCATTATATGCACACTTTGCTGATGTAGAAATAGGTTGAGATACAAATAGGGGCTGATCAAATATCAGAGCAGGGCTGACCATTTACACAAAGGCATTCATTCCAGAGACAGATGCAGCTGGGTCTCACAGGGCTGCCCGAGACAAAGACTCTTCAGCTACAATCCTTTATGAGTGAGGCTTAAACAATCATACAATCAGTTGGCATTACAGCATCCAATCTTTTTAAACTCAGTGACCAAAGATCAGTCCCAACCAGTGAACTTTCTAATTGTTGTAAATGTCATGTAAATGCCTGGCTTATCCCCAGCCCCAACATTTTCAGGAGATAAAAGTTAATTCGGAGACAAAGTTGTACGGAAGTCAGAGAAGCCTTTTAAAGCAACATTATTGAGATTTTTTAATCTCTTGCCAAAATGAAGAAAAGAAAAAGTTACATTTCTGTCCAACAATCTCAAAATCAGCAAGACAAAGAAAAATAATCCAACCCCCAAAGCCAACAAAAGGCCCATTTACTATCTGACACCCTGGGTGGACTTTGAAGCCACACTTCTCCAACAATCACTGTATTATGTCCATAGAATAATGCCAACCTATTAATGTGGGGTTTGTTCAATCAATTTGGAATTCAAATCAGAGTAAATCGGGATAGAAGGCTGCCCTAACACCAAGTCATTGAAGCCAATCAAATGTAGAGATACAAAAAACAAATAAACAAATAAAAAACAAAGTCTTCATTCCAGGAGCAGGGAAGGCAAGATTAAAACTTAATAGAACTAAAAACTCTGTCCACATTAACCTAACTATATGGTACAAAAGCGTATTTCCAAAATAAAAGAAAACATGACCCTCATGACTTTCAGGACTCAAATGTGATTCATGCTGTCTGTCCCTCCTGTCCTCACACTAATTCACAAAAGAACATATTCATCTTTACAAACTGTTCTTAAAATGTTTAGACTTTAAACTTGAAATGTCAATGTGATAGAAACAAGCTGTAGGGAGACTTTAAATATGTCTATATGTTTAAAACTTGTTTTTAAACAAAAACATGGATGTGTTTTTAGAATGACTAAAGCACATCCCAACATAACTTCCCATTGCCAAAATGCTTCATGACTTAGGTCACTGCACTTAGGTCATCTTGGAAGCACTGGTAATTAGAGGCCACTTAATTGGTAAACAGAATTAGAACAATAAGATATTCAGAAACAGAAGTCATTAGTGGAGGAAGAAGACAGAAGAAAAATATGATTATATCATTTTTATAAATTTTGAAATCACACATTCTTCTAGATATTTCAAATGCTCTCTCTCTCAGAGGCACTGTTCTTGTAAACTTCCAAATTCTGTCCAAGATAAACTTTCAAATTGTATCAAGTTCAAAATACTTTATTTAATTAGGGAAAAGAAATCTTAATGGACTTAAATTTCTAAATACATTATGAACACAAATTCAAGTAAGAATAAAATTACTAAAGACCATTTTTCTTAAAACTCAGGAAAATAAATGATGATTAAATAGAAAAATTTTAAATGTGTATGTTTATACTTAAATTCAGCATATATGTACAAAGTAGGAAACAAACCAATCACGTCCCTGTCCATATAGCAAGGCACTCAGTGTGAAAAGTTTCTATGGATTTCACAGAATGTATTGAATATGAGTTATTTATATCTCTTAAACATTCAAGAAAAAACACTGAATTCAGTTTCCAGAATTGATAATTGGACTAGTAGAAAGTCAAAATGTCATTTAATAGCTATCTGATTGATTATAAAGTATTATTAGTTCAAGAGAACACTCACTTTGAGACTGATTAAGGAAAACTGTTTTTTTTTAAATTGGTCTTCAAGTTTTGAGCCCTTGAGCCAAGACTTCTAATCCTCTACAAATTTATGGGATGCAATGGAAAAGTGATTTAGCACCAAAGTTCTAGGAATCAAAGATATCATAACTATGATAGTAAATAATAATTATCTTCTGCTTATACCAATACAATCTCTTCAATCAATGAATTATTACCCTATTTGAGATTGCCATGTTTGGGGTGCAAGTGGGGAAACATAATTCAGCAAAACGTAATGAAAACTCAAGACTGAGAATTGTGAGGCTGTTACATTCAAATATGTAGGAAGTCAGTTTTCTAATAACGATGATAGGTGGTCTCCTGTGAACCACAGAAGGGCAGTCTAACATTGATCAAGTGAAGTTATTCTAACTACATATAACAGGAACCCACTGTAGATGAACAGCAATTTGCTTCATACAAATCCTGGTCTCACGGTACTCTCACTTGCCTTGGCTTGTTGCATGCCAGCCTTCTTTGGCCTTTCTCAGTTCTTGAACTTGCTCTGTTCTGTCTCCACAAAGAATCTTAATACTGTACAGCAGTCCCCCCTTATCCATGGGAGATACGTTCCAAGGCTCCCGGCAGAAGCTTGAAATCATAGTATATATATATATTTTTTTATATAAAATATATTTATATGTATTTTATATATATGATATTTCGTATATATTATCCCAGCATATATGCACATTTTATATATTTTATAAACATATCAATATCATAGCATATATATATACTCATAGTATATATATGCTGTGATATATATATGCTGTGATATATATATATATTTGCTGTGAAATCCATATATATATATATATATATATATATATATATGCTGTGATTTCAAGCATCCACTGGGAACCTTGGAATATATATACACACCTATAATAAAGTTTAATTTGTAAATTAGGCACCGTAGAGATTAATAGCAATAATAACACAGAAGAGTTATATAACAATATACTGTAATAAAAGTTATGTGAAGACGGTCTCACAAGCACATACTTGCAAAATACCTTACTGTCCTGTACTCAACCTCCTTCCCTGATAATATGAGACGGTAAAATGCCTACGTGATGAGAAGCGCGGTGAACGACGTGAGCACGCCTGACGTAGGGTCAGGCTACTGTTGACCTTCCGCTGATTCGTCAGGCGGATCCTCTGCTTCAGGAGTGCAGTGGGCGGGGAGAACCGAAACTCGGAAAGAAAGCGAAACTGCTGTTCTCCCTCTACCTTGGCCCATCCCTCTTCAATCCTTGCCTAGCGCTTCTTCAAGGAACCGTTCTCCGACACTGCCACTGGGTCTGTTTCCCTATTAATACTCTCGGAGCACTTTTCTTTCTGAACTTTCTGTCTCGGCATTACTCATACTTCCAGTAAATACTTGATTGAGGAAATAATGTTTAAAACCTGTAGGTGCTGCCGTGGTGTAAACTCCAAAAGGGTCCGAATTGTATCTAATTCATATATTGGTCGGTCTCTAGGATTTAGCATAATGTCTGGCAGCAAAGTGTTTAATGCAGTGAATGAGGGAGGGCACGAAGTGGGCAAAATATTAATATGGGCTTTTTATGGGGCGCTTGGGTGGCTCAGTGGGTTAAGCGTTGTACTTCAGCTCAGGTCATGATCTCCCCATTGGAGAGTTCACACCCCACATTGGGCTCTGGGCTGACAGCTCGGCCCTGGAGCCTGCTCCTGGTTCTTTGTCTCCCTGGCTCTCTGCCCCTCCCCCACTCATGCGCTGTCTCTCTCCGTCTCTCAAAAATGAATAAATGTTAAAAAAAAATTTAAGTGGCTTTTTAGATACTTGGACTCAGTAACTTTGGGATGAAGAAGTTTGAAGATTTCGTTGTAGCACTCAGATGTTACCATTTGCCTAAAATATATACCATGAATGTGGCCATAACCATGTTCGTGATATCACTTAATGCCGGACTAAAAATTGTACAGTTTGAGCACTCTTAAAAAAAAACAAAAACCTGTACTTTCTTCCTTTTTCTTTTATTGCTGCTTATCTCACAGTCCTGGTTTCCAGCTGATTTTGCCTGTTTTCTGCATGTTATTTCAGTTTAAAGATTTATTTATTCTTTCATTAATCAGATATTTATTGAACACCTACTATGTTATCCAAATTAAGATAGTATTTCATAGATTGTTGTTAAGTGTATCAGTTAAATAGGAAAGAATTATTATCTATAATTCCTGGAAGATCTCCTACTTCTTAGAATTCCTATGCTAAATCTATATTTAATAAGGGTCAAATTACATGACTTTGTGTAAGTCAGTTAACTTCTCAGAGAATTCATTCTATATATATAAAGAAAGAGCTGGGTAATACTGGATGAGTTTAAGATCATTTTGAGCTCTACAGTAATGTAATTCCAGTCTATTACGTAAGCCCTGTTTTAGGTGATTTCAAGTGAAAAAATAGACAGTATAAGTAGCAAAGCAAAACTGGGGTTCAGTACATACTCTTCAATTGCATTTACTACAAGACCAGGCCAAGGAAAATATAGCAAATATTCTTCTCTCAGAAAGAGAGAGGGGATACTCATAAAACATGATTGGAACATTGCAGAAACTTTAACATGTTTTTTCTTCCTCTTTATGAAAACGGTTAGCCATAAGTAGATATGCTGGGAACATGCTTTCTAGAAAGAGAACATAGAAACCCAAACCAACAGAAAGTAACTGAAGAGTACTTGAAAATACAAGATGAATTCAAATCATCAGGAAGAGGCTTTAGCTTGTTATTTTGGAGAATTCTTGGAAGACTAGAAAAAGCTCTTTTTTTAATGAATTTATTTTTATTTTGAGAGGGAGAGAGAGTGCATGTGTGCACGTGAGAGGAGGAGGGGCAGAGAGAGAGAAGGGAGAGAGAATCCCAAGCAGGCTTCACACTGTCAGTACAGAGCCCAGTGCGGGGCTCTGAATTCACAAACCATGAGATCATGACTGGAGCTGAAATTAAGAATCAGATGCATAACCGACTGAACCACCTAGGCACTCCAAAAGGCCATCTGTTTTTATTTATTTATATATTTTTTATTATTTTGTTTTGGAGAGAGAGAGAGACAGAGTGCAAGTGGGAGAGGGGCAGAGAGAGAGGGAGACACAGAATCTGCAGCAGGCTCCAGGCTCTGAGCTATGGGCACAGAGCCTGAGGTGGGACTCAAACTCACGGACCGTGAGAGCTTGACCTGAGCTGAAGTCAGATGCTTAACCCACTGAGCCACCCAGGCACCCAAGGCCATCTGTTTTTAAACTGAGAGGCAAGGTTTGGAGAAGAACATTTCTTGAATAGAAGTATCTTAAATGTTTCTCAGAGGAACCGAGCTCCCTGGCAAACATTTTCCAACTCAGGACCAGGAGTGATTATAGGGGAAAAGTTGCTACACCTGCTGCTAATTAAGACATACTATTCAAGTACAGGATAAAGGGAGGGCAGGACATTTGGAATCCCAAAGACATGAGTTTAAATAACTGCTTGTTCACTGATACAAGCTTTAGGAATATGGACCAGTCTGCAGGAGTATAAGTTTGTGTTTTGAATATCTGATGGTAAAGTCATCTTCTGTAGGATCAGACCAGTTCTTAACCTAGGTAGTCCTAAAATGGAACATTCTGGTTGACACAAATAATGTAAGTATTGCTAAGTAACTATGAAGTTGAGGAAATTTGAAGCGTGTCCTTTTTGAGTTCATGGTGTTGCTAATACATAAGAATAATATTAATAAGATATAATAATAGTGGCTAATATTTAGTGAGCGTTTATGCTACAAAAGACTCTGTTCTCTATATATATGTTAATTCATCTACTCAATATTGTAGGTCCCTGAAAATATCAACCATGAGAGAATATTCGTATAATTATAAATTAGTTACATGTTCTTGGAAATTCTGAGGAATTGTAAAAGGCTAGAATGAACAAAGGAAGAATCATCACAGTTATTTGGAACATCTATGGCAATGTTTCTCCAAGAGAGGTCCCCAACAGAACCACTTGGGTGCTTAGACCACCATAGACTTAGATTCAGATCCAGTGGCTGAGAATTAGCTTGGAAAAGAGATAGTGTCTCATGTGATAAATAATGGATCCAAGACTTTTCACAGAATCAGGGAACTTTCTGAATGTGAAATATTCAGAGTCTGAAACAGAAATTCCTACATGAAAAGTCTGTAAGACTCAGAGAGGTGAAGAATTCAAATGTAATCATTGCCATACACATCGTGAAAATGAAGTAGTAATTTAAAATCTTTCCACAATTAAAAGCCCCATCCAAGATGGTTTGCTCAGGAGTTCTGTTGAATACTTAAGAAGAAATAATAGGAATTCCTCAGAAGTTCTTTCAGAAAATTAAGAGTGGAGCATTTCTCACCTCATTCTCTGGAGCCAGTATTACTCAGAGAATAAAACCAGAAAAGGGGGGTGCCTGGGTGGCTCAGTTGGTTAAACGTCCGACTTCAGCTCAGGTCATGATCTCACCGTTCGTGGCTTCAAGCCTCACATCAGGCTCTGTGCTGACAGCTTGGAGCCTGGAGTTTGCTTCGGATTCTGTGTCTCCCTGTCTCTCTTCCCCTCCCCTGCTCATGCTCTGTCTCTCTCTGTCTCAAAAATAAACATGAAAAAAAATTTTAATTAAAAAAAAAAAACCAAAGAAGGACATCACAAGGAAAAACATACAAACTATCGACCAATATTCCTCAAAAATAGGAAAGAAGGAACAAATAAGTCACTGGCACTTAAATCCTTCTCTGGTTTTGCTTTCAGGAACCCCACCTAAGATAATAGTAACGTTCCAAATCTAACAAGAACCAAGAAAGAAGAGTGGAGGGATAGGGAAAGAAGTTTTATAAGGGAAACTCCTATAAAGGACATTATTGGGCATAATTTGGGAAATTTGAAAATGTACTGGATATTGGGAAATATGGCTGTTTCAATGTTTAATTTCTTGTCTCTGATAATGATGCTGAGTTCAGCAGGAGAATGTTCCTGTTCTTAGGAGATACATGATGAAGTGTTTACAAGTGAAGCATCACTAATATCTGTAACTTATTTTCAAACGGTAAGAAAAAAAAGAGAGCAGGTGTGAAAACTGTTAATAATTTGTGATTCCAAGTGAATGATGTACACATATTCATTATCCTTTTGATTTTTCTGTTCATCTTTTTTTAAAAAATAAAATTGATTAGAGAAGTGCAAAAACCACAGCTACCACTACATACCTATCAGAATGGCTAAAATTTTTAAAAATTAAAAACAGGCAATACCAATTACTGTTGGCAATATGGAGAAAGTGATGTGGGCTCTCATACACCGCTGGTGAGAGGGCAAAATGGTACAGCAGCTTTGGCAAACAGTTGGTCGTTTCTCATAGTTAAAAAGTAGACTTACCTAGATTTCCTCTCCTAGCTGTTTACCAGAGATATGAAAACTTATGTCCACATAAAAAACTATACATCAATGTTTATAGTGACTTTATTCATAACAAACTGGAAACTGGAGACAGTGCAAATGTCCCTTAACTGGGAAAGGCATACACTGTGATACATCCATACAATAAAATATTACTTCACAATAAAAAGAAATAAACTACTGATACAGCAACATGGATGAATATCCAATATATTACGCAAAGACTCAAAAGCTATGTATTGTATAATCCATTTATATGACAGTCTGAAAAAGGTAAATTATAAGGACAGAAAACAGATCAGTAGGTGGGCTGAGGGTGAAATAAGGAGTTGGCTACAAAGACACATGCCTCCATGTGTCTTTGGAGACTTTCTAGAAAGATACAACTGTTCTATAGAACTATAAAACTTTCTAGAATGATAGAACTGTTCTATACTTTTTGGTGGTGGTTACATGATGATATGTGCTCAGGACTATATGCTAAAAGGGGTGAATTTACTATATATCTTAATAAAAAATGTATCTTAATTTTAAAACTAAATAACTAAATGTTATTTAAAAAGTCAAGTCAGTCCTCTCTCTAAACCATCCAATGGAGTCTTACCCAGAATAAACAGCAAAGTCATTGCAATAGCTTATCATCTGGCATCCTTTCAGCTCTCTGATCTCATATGGTACTTCTCTTCCCCTCCCTCAATCTGTTCGAGCCACATTGGCCACTTTCTATTCCTGAAACCTATCAAGGATGTGTCCACCTCAGAGCCTTTGCACCTCACCTATTCCCTCTGCTCTTCCCCCAGAAGGCTATATAACTTGTTTACTCTAATATGACCTTTACACTAACGTCTTCTTCCTAATTCCTCCTTACACTGGTACTCCTTTTGTCCCTGTTACTTTTCTTTATCAAACGTACCATGTGTATATAATCCTTTAACATTTATTTAGTATAATTTCTGTCTCTCTCAACAAGAGAGGGGAGGGCTTCTTCAGGATTTTTAAACAGCTATGGCACATGCACACACAACAGTGCTTAACATATAGTAGTAAGTTGAATAAATGGTATTCATTGGTTGAATAAATGAATTGAGATATAATGGAAGAGTCATTATTTCACCCATCCATGCTCTACTCAATTTCACTTGCATACTTTTTATAACACACTAAAAATCAATCTTATCATAATTATTAAGGAAGTGGACCTTTATTCTAATTCCACTTTTATGAGAAAAAAGTAAATGATGAAAAAAGAAGAATTATTAAGCATATATTTGTAAAAACAGTATCAACATGTCCATAGAATAAACACAAATTCATCTGGATTCAGATGTAAATCACTTAGATCTGAAATATGGAACGAAGTGCTCGTTTGCTCTTCCTCCTCTGTGAAGCCTTCATTCCTATCTCTTTCCGCCCAACCACTGAGCTCTCAAAGGGAGTTGGTTCACTTTCAGCTTCCCACCATCCACTCTGTGCTTCATGCATGCTGCACTTGTCACATGAAATTTTATTTACAAGGATCTTAAGGTTAAGAATGTTAGGGGCGCCTGGGTGGCTCAGTTGGTCAAGCATCTGACTTTGGCTCAGGTCATAATCTCATGGTTCGTGAATTCAAGCCCCACATCAAGCTCCACGCTGGTAGTACAGAGCCTGCTTGGGATTCCCTCTCTCTCTCTCTCTCTCTCTCTCTCTGCCCCTGCCCCACTCATGCGTGCTCGTGCTCTCTAGCTCTCTATCTCAAGATAAATGAAAAAAAAAAAAGAAAAGAAGTTAAATTTTGTGTTCCAACTGCCTAGTCTAGCACCAGGCATAAAGAGGTTTAATAAAGGATCATTGAGTTGAATGTAAATGAGTTGATTTTTGAAGTCATAGATTTGAAGTCTTCAGAATTGTGAATTATCAAGGAAATGCTGAGTTGATTATACTGTCCAGTTATAGATATATAATAGATATAATGAATAATCTATATCTATATGGACATACATCTAGATATATGGATACAGACATAGATATTTTGAAGAGAGTTTCATTGACTATCCCGAAACCACAGAGTTGATTTGGTTCAGTAGCTCAGACACCATTTGTAGAGTTTTCTGATCAATCAAAATTTTAGTAGACTTAATCTTATGCATGAATTTCTCTTCTTAAGGAAACTTTGAGGAGGGGGAAGACACGGGACGGGATCTGGATTAGAAAGAAGTAGAGCAAAAAAGGTTAATTTTTTTTTTTAAAGCATGCTGTAGGAATTCTTATGAGAAAGCTGTGATCAAGGCCATGAGAAAACTTCCAAGCTACTTCACCCTTGGGATGACTTCATTGTGGTTATCAAAGTTTCTACTTTGACAGAGATAGCATTCAATAAGAAGGCATATGTTTCAACTGAAAGTCAAGGACACCAGGAAAAAAGAAATTTGAGTCCCAACTGCCTCCATTGGAGTCAAACCTGTATAATATTTTCCTAATTGTTTTTTTCACTTTCAGATTCAATAGCCCATTTAAATTGTCTTCAAATTGATCTTCCTACCACAGAGTTGCAACAATGTTTTTCCAATGCTCAAAAAACAAGCCACATTTCCTGAAGGACTCCGTCTGAACATCTTTCAAAGCATGACCCTTTTATAATATGGTTTCAGTGCATATTTTCATCAGCATATTCCATGAGGCTTCTATGCACACATAGCATGGGAACCAGACCGGACCAAACCAAACATTTATTCTTCAGCCGTACCCCACGAGTTTTCTCTCTCTTCCTTTCTTTAACCAGCTCCCTCCTCCTGGAGTGTTCACTCCTCATAGTACTTTTATCAAACTTCTGACAGACTATCCATCCAGTTATTTTACAGAGCCTTTCACGATCTCTCCCAGTCTGATGGGCTCTCTCTCTCTTTTCTGATCCATCATGGACCTTTACACCTCCCTAGCAGGTCCCAGCTTTAACCATCATTGTACATGCATTTGTCTTATTCCTGCTTTCTCATGCCACCCCTGCCCAATTTTGAAAATCTGACACTAAGCTCTGGTTACTTTTATTTACTATAGGTGATAACATAGAACATTTTCTACATCATGTTCTCAGTTTTTCTCTCTTTTTAAAAATTTATTTATTTTGAGAGAAAGAGGGAGTGAGAAAGAGAGTGAGAACATGAGCAGGGGAGGGGCAGAGGGAGAGAGAGAGAATCCCAAGCAGGATCCTTACTGTCAGCACAGAGCCCACCGCATGGCTCAATCCCGCAAACTGCCAGATCTGAGCTGAAACCAAGAGTCGGATGCTTAACTGACTGAGCCACCTCAGTCGGTATTTCTTGATTTATAAAGTTGACTAAGTATCAGGAGAGACACTGAGAAATCACAATTGTTGATCTCAGTAGCCAAAACCTAGTTTAGGTGTCCTCAAGAAGTTTTCCAAAGATTTATTACAGGGATCTATAAGAAGACAATGGTATCTTTTTTTTTTTCCTCTCATTCTCAAATCCCTCAAATTCCATACAATACAGATAGTGGGGCAGTGGGGTGGGTGGAAATCCCTTCAGAGAGTACTGGACTAGGGAAAAGGAGATATTCTGGACATTGTCATTTAGTTAATCTGAGTGTCATCTGGAAGATGAACGGTCTAGATTAAGTATCTTTAATTTTTCTAACACTAAAGCTTAACAATTTAAATAACATCATGCTATAATCTGGAAGAAAGAAGTCACCACTCGGTTATGCTCAATGTACAGAAATTGACAAGCTGAAAACAGAGGGTGGTTTCTGGCCAGAAAATTGGTTTCCCTTCTATGCTTTGTCTGAAGACAGAGACGTTACATCTATCGCCAGGCCTCTGTCTCTGCCACCTGATTTAGACACGTGTCCTGCGTGGCAGGCAGTCATCCTACACAACTGCCGGAGCTTAAACTCCTGAGGGGAATCTAATATTCAAATGGAGAGGATTAGTTTTTTGTTGGAAGCTTATGGAATATCAATTCAAAATAAATTTGAATATTCAAGTGTTCAAATCAAGATATATAAATATTTTATTATGCTACTACTGTACTTTCATTCTACTTCGAGAAATTAAATCACACAGATGTAACCAAGTTCATTTTTTAAGTGGAGAAAAGTTAGAATTCAGAGTGCTTCAAAGGTCAGTGTTCAGAGGAAATCAGATGACAGGTGCATCATGTTTTAGTCCTAGATTCTGCTCATAATCCATAATGGGAAAATCTATAGCTCTATATGCTAGTTCAGAGGTGAATAATAATGATAAAAAAGATACTTTCTTCCTGCTCTGCTGTCTAGTCACATTTTATAAATACTTGGAAGTAATTTTACATCTGTATCTGAATATTAAAAATACAATTTTGTTTGAACATACAATATAGTTGTATATGAATCATGCATATAAAATAGTACTATTAGGAAAACTGCTTTAGAACATAGTGATTACCTGCCTTAAAGGAAAATAGAACTTTAAAGCAATAAGGCTGACTTTAAATTGTGCGTAGAACCAGTAATTGTGTATTTAAGGCAATTAAAAGATTTATTGAATCTCGGTTAAAAGTAGATTGACAATGACATTAAACAATAAAGCATAATTTATTTGGTGCTACTTTGTGAATGCTCCTTAACTACAAATCATCTCACGATACCATATACAATATACCGTCAATCACAACTCAAACATAAAATAACCTACAAAATCGCATGGCTATCATCAATATACACTGATTATATTTTTAAAAGAAAGTTAGTAATCAATTAAGTTAAGGTGCAGTAACTTTTTTCAAATAAAATATTAGCACCATACCAGATATAATGATCTAAAACTATTGGCCTTCTCATACGTCTTAAATAACTAAATATAAACATTTTTTTTCAAAGCACAAATATTAATTTGCAAAATCAGTTCTACAGTCGTTAATATTTCTCTCTTTCGTTGCATTTTTCCCCGGTAGGGAAAAATATTAAGTAAAAACGTTGACAGGATATGAAAATCAAACACATAGATCTAACCAAAGAAAAGGCTGTTCTTCAGCAATGCGTTCCAACAGAAGCGAAAGTGGACATTTCGCGGCGGATGGTACTGAAAGGCGAGAGTTCGAGTTCTGTGGTGTATTCGTTGTCATTGTCGTCGCTGGTCACTGTCGAAGACTTCTGAATGCACTCATCACAGCAACAGCAGCAACACTCCATGAAGGCCCGACTGAAGGGTTTGCAAAGACAGAAAAGGAGGACAGGGGTGACACAGGACTTAAAGAACAAAAGGAACTGGCTGATGATATAAAGCAGGTCCATGGTCTGCTGGGAAACCCCCGTAGCCATGTAGGCAGTAACAATGTTGCAGATATTTTCAGGAATAATGCAAAACCCATACAAAATGGTCAGAGCCACCACTGTACAGTTCATCTGGCTTTCCAGCTGAATCTGTCGCTTATTCCCTCGAGTACAGGCTTTCTCCGCTTTGCGGATTTTCCTCGCAGTCACTAAAGAGCAGGTGATGGTGAAAAGTGTGGGCAAACAAAAGTAACAGCCGAAGTACCACCAGAGTCTTGCGCTGTCATAGGTAAGGGCTAGAACGTAGATGGTGTCCGGTAAGTCAGGGGAGACCTTGATGACGCAGCGTTCCGCGGGAGCTCGGCCACTAAACCCCAAATCCTCCTTGCTCAGCTGGCGGAGAACGACTTCTGGAAGTGCTAACAGTAGGGCACCCACCCATATAACAGCAAGCTTGGCAGTTGTGGAAGAACAGTTCTCGATCATTTCATAGTACATCTGCACGTTGGTGGCTGCTCGGAAGCGGTCTATACACAGAGCACATAAGGTGAAGGTAGTGACTCCGAGGGAAGCCACCTGCGGGAGGAGCACAGAATGCGTTTATTCCGGGTGATCTCTGAAAGATCGGAATACTAGGCAATAAATACAGATTGGCAAAACGGGGAAAAAACAAAACAAACAAACGAAAAAACACAAACAGAACAATTTCCTGGAATGAGGCACGGTTAACTGGTTAACTGGGTTGGTGGCATTTGCCAAATCATTGTAAAGATGAAAACAGGCAGGAAAAAAAAAAGGAAAGAAATGTAGTGGTTCAGGGTCATGGAGTCAGAAAAATTTACGGCTGGAAGGATCCATAAGGACCCACTAGTCCAATACCACTTTGTTATTGAAAAGAACACAGACACCCCAAGAATTTCAGTCACCACAAAAATGCTTGCCACCAGAAGATCTAGATAAGGAAGGATAGTTGAGTGTATCCCATTTTCATTACTAAAAGGGTAATCATGTTTTCCAGTGTGGGGCCGATAGCACACCTCACACACAGCAAACATTTAAGAGCTTATCGGGGTGCCTGGGTGGCTCAGTCAGTTACATGTCTGACTCTTGTTTCAGCTCAGGTCATGATCTCACGGTTTGTGAGTTCGCTCTGCACTGACAGCACAAAGCCTGCTTGGGATTCTGTCTCTCTCTCTCTCTCTCTCTCTCTCTCTCTGCCCCTCCTCCATTGTCTGTCTGTCTGTCTGTCTGTCTCTCTCTCCCTCAAATAAATAAACTTAAAACATACAAGAGTTTATTTCCAACAAATGAGATGAGTAGAGATCTCCAATTTCTCCTAATGTAAAATAAAGTATGTTAATATTATTTTCAAATGATATACTTCTGGAAAACAAGAAAGGCAAAGTCTCCAGAATTTGAAATCAATGAAAAAACAAATGCCCAACAGGTCAGTGACTCCTCCCCCTGCACATTGCATGCTTGCCCTAGGGACATCTGCATTTCCTAGTGAGAGTTTCAGGTTGGTTTTAGCCAGAGGGATGGGGCCAGGTACCCAGGTAGAGAGGTAAGAAACAAGGCTAGAGTCAGTGTTTGTGGGGATTAGGTCAAAGATCCCCTTATGAATTTCAAATTCCCCAAATAGTGACATCTTCATGGGTATATAGAGAAAAAACATAAAGGGAAATAGTAGAGAAACTTGTCTGCATTACATGATTTGGGTCTAGGTGAACTGGAGATTAAAAAAAAGGGCAAATTCTAACCAGGAGCCCGAATTACACTGGCCTAAGGCCAGAATTAACACCATCTATGTGGCTCAGAAAAACCCAAATTACGATTTTAAATTGTCCCAGGCACCTGGTGGAAGAAAGCACAAACCTCTCTGGAAAAACGCACTTTAAAAGCGGGCCTCAGAGAAATCCACAGATAAAACTCAAGGGAACATGAATTCACAATTAAAAATCACGATATGCAAGAGACAACCCACCACTTGTGAACTTACGTGCCAAAAGAAGCAAGGTACAGAATCAGGCATATATCAGCCGTATACATTTACCATGAAATAAGTACATTATCAAATTTAAAATTATATGATACTAAAAGAATGTCAAAGAAATAGGAGATATAAAAAGTAACCATGAAAATATGCAAAAAGGAGCCAGATATAATGTCTAAATATACCAGTCATAGGAAACTTTCAGATCAAAGAACCCTTTGACACTGCCCACATAGAGCCCTGTATCCAAACTCATATATGTGCATGGCCCAGGCATCTAACTAAATCAACAATTAAAGGTTAACAACCAAAACTATGTACATATTTTTTTCACACAGATACTTTGCCAGGAATATAAATGCATGTTCCTAATGTAAACATACTATCATTCTGTAGTCTGTAAAATATTTACAAACATCATACACTCTAACAGGGTACACAGACATGTACTCAACACAAGCATACATTTATTGATATCGATTATGTGCAAACACTCTGCTAGATATTGGGGATATAGAAAGAAACAAGAAACCGTTCTTTCCCTCAGAGAGGTCATAGTCAGCCAAGAGGGGGAAGGTGGTTCTCACAGTCACAAGATAAACACGGTGGTCATCTGGGAGCACCAGATTTACTCAACTATTCAGAGGAAATTGAAGTAATTTTTTTTTTCAACGTTTATTTATTTTTGGGACAGAGAGAGACAGAGCATGAACAGGGGAGGGGCAGAGAGAGAGGGAGACACAGAATCGGAAACAGGCTCCAGGCTCTGAGCCATCAGCCCAGAGCCCGACACGGGGCTCGAACTCACGGACCGCGAGATCGTGACCTGGCTGAAGTTGGACGCTTAACCGACTGCGCCACCCAGGCGCCCCGGAAATTGAAGTAATTTAATGTTTAATACATGTAGCCATTATTTATATACTTAAAGACAATGAAGGTAGATGGTAAACTGTCCATGAGGTTTAAGATGAAACAGGAGACAAAAACTCCCTAGGTGGGAAAGATGTTTTGGGGTGTACCTTGGACACTCGGTATGTACATGCACTCTCCTCTGGCAGCTATTGGTCATGCCTTGGCAAAGGGGCAAGGGGGAAATACACACACACACACACACACACACACACACCTATATACATATATATTAGACATATATATATTACATATATATATTGGACATATATATAATAGACATTAACATTTTATATATATATAATTAGACATTAACATTTTGAAAATGTTAATCTCTAATTTTTTGGAACTCAAAGGGATCATGTTGAAAAAAGGAAAACCATTTGTCATAACAATTTGGGCACTCAACACATTGGTTGTTTATCTGCCACATTCAAGCTGTCACTCTCCCCAGTAACGATGGCAACTTGCCTTGCAGCTTCTACGAGAGTTCCAATGTCCAATGTTCTCCCCTTTTTACACGCAACACATTAGTCAACGTCTACCAGTCCCGCTACAGAAAGTAAGGACGTGGCATCCATGCCCTGACTATTCTCACAACTCTTAGTGGAGACAGTCTGAAAACGAGATGTAGTGAGGGCTAAAGTGTATGAAAAGCAAAACCGAAGAAAAAGTATGACTCACAATCCACATCAGGGCAGATCAAGACTACATGACTGAGCTTATAAGCACAATTCCTGTTGTACAAAATCTTCAGAAAGTTTTCCATACATACCAGTACAAGGAATATCAATCCGATATGACTGCCGTAAAAAGTCATCTCTACATACACGTTTTTAAAATTAACCTTCAAATTAATGAATTGTTCATCTTGATGGTAATTTATTTTGCATCTCTGCCAGAGATTCAAAATAATTCTGAAATTGAGGCCCCTGCTGTGCGACTGTCTTAAGATCAGATCTGTCAGTAACTGCCACACTTTGAATGGAAACCCGAGGACTTGCTCTCTTCTCAAGGTCTGTATCAAACAGTATTACTTAGAAATTGCAGTATTTTATTTCATGGATTTCTGAAACATTACATTTACATACTAATTTTTCAAGCAGTTTGATTCATTTCTCTAGAAGAACATGAACAACAAAAGGTTCTCCAACTATCAAATGCACACACATCCTCAGCAAGGCTTTCTGTGTCATCTTCACTAATGCAAATCTTTGTGCATGTCACCCATGTATCCTGAGTCAGTCCATAAAGAAAGCTACAAAGGTTAATGCTGTGCATTCTTTTACAATTATGAATAGCATTTCTATTAAAAGGAAAGCTTGGTAAGACAAAAACACTAGGGAATCTGACGACAGGCAATCTCTGAGAGACTTGGAACATCTATTTGCTTGGTAGTTTTCTATCATTCTTTACAAAGAACACATAACACTCAAGAGATAGCATCTTCTCCCCTGATTAATCTCCTTAATTTTAAACACAGAGATTTAAGATCTGGACCAATGATCACAAGAGCTAGCATTTGCATACCTAACTCTCAGTCTGTTGCAAAGCATTTCATGAAAGGTAATAACCGATGAACGTAGGTGGACATGTACTAAGAAGGGTGTGTTAGATTGCCTCTCCTTAGATATTTATGAACTGTGATACATATCCACTTTTAATTAGAAGAAGTTCACTTGCTAGAAAACCAAAAAATGCTTTCTAGGTTCTGTATATTTCACTGCACATGATAACAAAAGCCAGAGCAAGTTTTAAGCAAAATTTACATGTGCTCCTACTTTCACTCAGGAATTCTATGCTATTTTTTTTTAAGTTTATTTGCATGTGAAAGCAGGGGAGGGACAGAGAGAGTGAGGGAGAGAGAGAATCCCAAGCAGGCTCCATGCTATAAGCCTGAGCCCATCGCGGGACTTGATCCCACCGATCGTGAGATCATGACCTGAGCAGAAACCAAGAGTCTGGTGCTTAACCGACCGAGCCACACAGGCACCCTTCTACATTGTATTTTATTTGCAGATGCTTAGTTCTTCAGCCATATTCTCAAAAGCTTTAGGACTGAGCACCAAATATGTTTAAAAGAACATATTTGATCTGTAATCCAAATCGCGGTTTGAGGGAAGCTTCCCAAGTTTCATACACAAGTTTCAGGAGGCTCCTGCACCTAGTTTCTTGTTGTCAAATCGTACTTCTCTCTGATAGTGTTCTCCTCCATTAGTATCCAGCTGAAGCACGAAAGTCACAAGAGCTGGGGCCTTGGAGTAAAATGCTGCCCCAAATGCAGATGGCACTTACCATGTAGTTGCCAACAGCAACCGCAGCCCCAAGGCCGGTCCTAGATGTCTCCTCCCTCTTACTGCCACTGCCTGCAGTGCTATCACTTCAGATACTTTTCTGCAAATCCACTTATGCACTTGATTTTATGAAGTGAAAGAGCAAGAAAGGTACAAAGCCCCTGCTCAGTACATTCCCAAATTATTTATAGAAGGCTTTAAACATCTGTAAAGAATCAACTGCAGAAATTAATTGATAAAAAACATCTGGATCATGGGTGGTAGGCTAATTTCTGCTATCTCAGATATGAAATCTATCCATGCAATTAAAAATGCAAAATGTTGGTGTAACATGAAAAGATCTCTATCCCAATTTTCAAACATATTTGTTTACTTACAGCTCATTAGAAATTCTACCGAGATGAATAGTGCAATTATATGCAATTATAAAACTGTATCATAAATGCTGGATCTTCTGCATTTAATGACCATATCAGATTGCTAAAATTCAATGTCACTAAGAAATATGCTCTTGGGAGTAAAGCTGGAAGGGGTGGTTTTTTGAAGCAACATCCTGAGAGATGGAATGAGTAAGATGCAATCTCCTATTAATTAAACTGCAATGGGAGAAATAATTAACATCAACAAAAGCAGAACTGTAAACACTTCTAATAGACAAGACTATTAATTTTGAGAATGAAGATCAGAGGGAAGCTGGAAGCATAAATTTTTAACTATTTGGGAAAAAGATATTAAGCATTTGAGGGTGTTGGCATCAAAATACACAAACAAGAGAATCAAAAGGAACAATTCAAAAATCTTTCTTTCAAACAGCAATGCTCTGCCCTTCTCCATATCCCAGAGGAACAACCATAAAACTCCTTCAGCGCCCGCTCAGTCCACATCCAGAGTGGTGAGGCTTCTCCAAGCTGCAGCCACCTGCGGCATTGCTTCGAGGCACTGGGCAGGCACAAAGTTGATACATGAGTACTCACCGTGGGAAAGCAGCAGCTCTGGGGTCAAAATGTTCTTCCCACTGTTCAAGTTCAAATTCAATACAAAAATATCAGCCCATGAGAAAGCCTAGGCCATCATAGTCACTTTTCCCGTTCCCTCAAAATGATAGGAAGAAAGTATGCACGGATGCTTTATGAAAAATGGTAAGGATCTTTGTAGGAAGATCCTTGGCTGTTGTCTTATCTGTTGCTCCATTTCTCAGAAGCGTACTGCAGACAGACAAATAAGAAATCATTTTGAATGAGAGTAAGCTATGGAAGTACCAAATAAATAGTATCTCTTGCTAAACTTTCTGATATAAATCAGTGATAACAATGGGGGGGGGGGAGACCAATGTACTTCCAAAGCAAAATGTCTTTCATATGAAATTAAGTCTATATGCTTCAGTACAGTGAATAGGCTGATTTTTAGAAAATAGGGAAATTTCTAACTAAAGTCATGACAACTGTACTCTATCCTAACTTATATTTTACCTCAAAAAGATGTTTAAGTAGATCTATTTCTGTGTACTCCTTTGTATACAAGTAACTCACAAAACAAGGGCATTACTGTTAAGAAAACCCATTCATTTGGACCATGAATGATAATCTATTATAAGTCTGTGGTTACAGGCCTAACAATCAGTCAGGAAAAAAGCAGGAGGAGCACAGGGTAGAGTTTCCTTTGAAACTCTAAATGTCTTCAGCTTGTATGTCTTTGGCGTCCTCTTGCATTTTCCATAATCCTTACGCTTACAGCACTTGAGGGCAACTTTTCCAGGAAAGAGACGCTTCTTTGAACACCAGTGGGACTAACATGTTATCAGAGACTCTGCTGTGAATAAGATGGCCTTTTTCAAGAGGTCTTCATTTCAGAAAGCATGCAAGTCATGACACTGTGGTAGTAACACACTTCCATTAGTGTTTCCAAGTCAAAATAGAGCAAGGAGGAGAGATTTGCCGCACCCCTTCCAGGCATGCATGCATCTCTAAAACAAAATAAAGCTATTTACAGCCACTCTTCCACAGTCAAAGAGAAGGCTTCTTACCTTTATCAAAATCACTCGAATTTAATCTGATACACCCACATATTATAAATATCCATTTATTTCAATTATACCCAAAATATTTCATCTATACTTGATTCCCAATGTTATGGAAAAGCAAAATATTTTGAAGATATTGACTATTACTATTGTCTCATTCTCTATCTCCCTCCTTTTTGCTTAAGTTTAGTAACACGCTCTTACTTATTTTAAAAACAATTGAGACTATTTTTTTAATATGAAATTTATTGTCAAATTGGTTTCCATGCAACACCCAGTGCTCACCCCAACAGGTGCCCTCCTCAATGCTCATCACCCACTTTCCCCTCCCTCCCACCCCCCATCAACCCTCAGTTTATTCTCAGTTTTTAAGAGTCTCTTATGGTTTGGCTCCCTCCCTCTCTCTCTCTTTTTTTTTTCAATTGAGACTATTTAAAAGCTAACATATCACCCCCAAACTTGTATTGATGTTATAAGTCTTTCTTTACCTTATTGTCCCACCTTGACATAAGGTTTCCTACCAATTGTGACTTCTGGCTTCTGCAGCACAGTACATTTCTGTGTACTATATATACACAGTATAACAGTACATATATATATGTATACACACACACACACACACACACACACATATATATACACACACACATTTTACTACAACTTGCGTAAGATATTATAATTTGGTTATAAATGTGTCAATGCTCATTAGTATAAAAAATAACAGTGAAGCAAAATTAACATCATTTGTCCTAGGAGGGAAACAATCTATTGAAATCAACAGATGTTAATATATATAATTTATATATTCCATGTTGATTCTCAATAATTAAAATCCATTTAAAAATGTAATATTTATCCCAAGCCCAAGCTTGGCCATCCCAAGCTCTGATGAGTTTCCAAAGAACAGTAATCAGTTTTCACCAATTTTCCTTTGTCCTTAATAATATTAGTTTGCATGACAGAAAACCTAAACTAAAAACATATTCCTCATCCATTTGCGGCTGGGTAATTATGATTTGAATGACACTAAGAAACCCGAAATTTTGAAGACAAAATTTCTCTTCTCTTAGCCAAAACTCCACTCTTGGTAGTCTGTTAAGGAAATACTCTTTCTTCACTCAATCCTCCTATAAAAGGTATGTACCTCTAAATCTTTCATCTTGCTGTGAATGAGTTAACAGATCTTTTCCTATACATGAGAAAGTTGAACCAAGGAGAAGACAGTGAAGGTAGGAGAAAAGGCACTTAGGGTGAGGAGTGACGAGCAGGAAGTAAAAAATGGCAGCCTTGAGCACAGTCATAGACTAATGAAAATGACTCATTCCAGTCCTGGATCAAATCAGTGACCTTGGCCTTGTTAATGCTATGAACCATTCAAGTGTGCTGACAAATAACAGTGAAAACCATCATAAATTCACAAACTGGAAGTATTCTATCTCGGGAATAAGCCTGGCACTGTGATTCCATCCTGTGTTTAATGGAAGTTTTATGGAAAGTATGTATATCTACTTTTCAAATAGAGAGGCCCCATATCTGAAGTTGCAGCAACCCCATTTTCCACTCTACCTTGAAAGTTTAGGTGAGATCATCTCCTCTGGCAAAAAGAATGCCATTCTGATTAGGATACTTGAGAGTTAGTCTTGACAAGAAGGTTGGGTTAATTAGTAGACTTTGGCAGGTCAATTCTTGGGAAGTTAAAGGACAGGAGGATCCCAAGAGGATGAAATCAGAAGTGCAATACCAGACACAAATCTCACTGCATAGTAGCTTGCCCATCCCTCTCCCCACACAGTCCACACCCCAGACACAGATCCCTGTGCTTCCAATGTGACACTGTTAAATCTAGTTGCAGCACATGGAAAGAGCTGCATTCTATCAAGGTGGAAACATTCTATCAAGGTCCATGGTGTGGAAGGGGAAAAGCATGGTAGATACGCCTTCACCTACTCAGCCTGGGAATCATAAACTCAGACCTATTTTGCTTTTGCAGGTATATTTGCTTCCTTTTCGCTGTTGAAGGATGCTTTGTTAGTATAACTAGGTATCTTGGCAATCCATGGGAACTCAGGATAAGTCCTCACTCAGAATCTTTCTTGCTTGAAAGATTAATCCAATTCTTGAGAAAGTCCATTCTTTCTTATACTCTTTCTATAATAGGGTCTGAAGTATCTATAATAGGGTCTAAAGTATCTCCATTGTCAGCCCTTCTTCCTAGGTTCTCTAAGGTCAAATTATATGAGGTACATTTTTGAGATTTTTCAGAAGAAAAGGACTCAAATCAGTGTACTATTCATTAGACTGTTAAATAAATCATTCATTTAAGTAAAATTTTAAAATTTGGCTTAATTCCTTATGGCTAATAGACTCATAATTCCAAGGCAGAGATGGTTATCTCAGGCAATGTATTCCAAATAATAATTTAATTTTTAGAATAATTCTGTGTTCTAAGTGAAATTTCTAGGGCTGTCCTACCTGCCCAATTATCTTGCCAATCATTCTAATGGGCTTCCTATCCCATGAAATATTGAGAAAGTAAGAAAGCAAGAATTAAGAGACTTTCATATTTGTATCTTTTCATCATGGACCTAGGCTGTATAGATTTATTCAGATTAATAAGAATACGATTGAAAAATAATTAGAGCACAGTTTTCACTTGTATTTCTCCATTTTTGGTTCTGAGTACAACTGTGAGTGGACTCATTCCAGGACCCATTCCTGATTTCCATAATACCCTGTTTAAACCTCTGTTATAGGGCACCTGGGTGACTTAGCTGAACGTCAGACTCTTGATTTTTGCTCAGGTTATGATCTCAAGGTTCATGAGTTAGAGCCCCATATCAGACTCTGCACTGACAGTGCAGAGCCTGCTTGGAATTCTCTCTCTCTCTCTCTCTCTCTCTCTCTCTCTCTCTCTCTCTCCCTTTCTCTCTCTCTCTGCCCTTTTTCGGCTTGTGTGCAAATGTATATGTGTGTGCACACACACACACACACTCTCTAAAATAAGCAAATAAACATGAAAAAAATTAAATAAACCTGTTATAGCACTCATTACACTGCAGAACATTACTTCTCTATAACTTAATTTTTTTAAGTTTATTTTTATTTATTTTGAGAGAGAGTGTGTGTATGTGCACGTGCACCCATGCGCATGTGAGTGGGGGAGAGGGAGAGGGAGAGGGAGAGGGAGAGGGAGAGGGAGAGAGAGAGAGAGAGAGAGAGAGAGAGAGAGAGAGAGAATCCCAAGCAGGCTCCAGGCTGTCAGCACAGAGCCTGACTTGGGGCTTGATCTTAAGAGCCATGAGATCAGGACCTGAAGGGAGGTGAAGAGCTGGATGCTTAACCAACTGAGCCACCCAGGTGCCTCACTTATTCTATAACTTTAAAAGCAGTAAGGAATCTATGTTATTCATGTCTGGAAACTCTCCCCCCTTTTCTCCCATGCTTTCTACTCCCATCCCCACCTAACATGGTACCTGACGTAGTAGAAAAGTCCGATAAATTTTTGATGAATAAACGAATAGTAAATAAATGAATGAATGATGACATACATGGAAAAGGATTATAGAAGATAATGAATTACTCAAATTGTTCTTTAATCAGTTATTGGGTGCTGCTGTTTTATATATCATCCTTCCAAGCTGAATGCCAATGAATATCTCAAGAAGGGGAGTAGAGAAAATCCATATTTCTGTGTGTCTTCACTGACAAACTTTAGAAAAGGATGGCTTCTCAGTATAAAATATAGTTAAGGAAATTATTTGAATTTCACATTTGATTATCATAAAACTTTTATTTATGTAGAATCTAAATTCAGTAAACCTTGCCATACACTATTCATAAATGGCATTGTAAATAAGAGCTCATTCTATAACTTTTTAAAACTTGTCTGTGAGAATCATCAACTATTTTTATTCCGTGGAAATGTAGATAACGATTATAAAAGGATTAATGGGAAGTCATAAAATATTTGGTAAGCACCATTCTCACACAGTGAGTTTATTTTTCCAGAGAATATTATTAGTAACTTTCAAATTGCTCAAAAAACTGTTTGTTTCCACTTACAAGTCCATCAGAATACCTAATGGCTAATCCACAACTCAAGCAAATTTGCCATCCGCCATGTTAAGTGCACTGTTACTTGAATGTGGGGCTCTAGGGCAATCTGTGTGGAATCGCATACCTGTATGGTAAGTCATCTTCAGCTTCCAGGATCCTTCCTTTCTTACCTGCCAGTGCTAACTACAGTCTCAGGCAATTAAGGAGCCATCTATTCCACTCAGTTTAAAAACAGTATTTTTAAAGCCATTGGAGAATTTGGCTCTTTTCAACACAAAAGATTGTAGATCTTTCACAAATCATCCCTGGTCCAGGGGTCCTGGGGAGATGCATTCCCTCTATCCATCCTCTACCCTCACGTAGGAATCTGTGTCCCAGTAAAATAAAAATAAAGTTCGATCTGAGATTATCTTACAACTATTTGAAGCCTTCTTCCCTATCACACATCATGAAGGTATCAGTTCTTTAAGGGGGAGCCTGTATCATTCAAAACTTCCAATTAATGTCCCAACAGAAATAAATATTTGGCAGCGGACTGGAATCAGACGATATACTAACCGGTTGGCTTCCATCAAGTAATGAGCAATGATCTGTTCTAGTTGCCATATTCAGTGCCTGAATTATTTGGCTTTAATGATTTTTTACATCCTTAAAGGAATAGTATGGTAGGAAACTCCTATACCATTCTCTTGTTGCAGTCCATACCCAGACCTTCATTTCCATCTTTCTCTCTCTCCCTCCACTTTTCCCTCCCTCTCCCTTGCCCCTCTCTTTCCACAAACAAGTATCATTTTGAGCATAGTTTTGTTTATTTTGTCTATTTTGTCTACTATCTGATAAACGAGTTTAAAATGATGTGTCTGTTAGGATGACCACCATCCCCTCAGATTCTCTTCTCTCCTATCCCCTTCTCCTACCATTCCATTTGCCCTTGGTCCTTACAGGATTTATCACTAGGCCCCAAAGATACCAGAATCCTGGAATAGAAAGAGAGAAGTTATCAAGTACAACAGTTCCCGGTATATTCCCACTCACAGCAACATTCAATATGATAAAACAACTCTCTAGCAACAGACCCAGGAAGCTGGCTACTCTCGTCAAGCCTTATGCCAACAAAGTGAAATAAAAACAAGAGTTGAATGTAAATTGCAAAGATGTGTAATTTCTGCTGAAGAAACAACTCCTATTTTTCTACGCAAGCCCAACTTTCCCCAAAATTCCACTGTCTCCTTAAGATTATGCTAATACTGAAGTTGTAGGGGGGGTGGGGGTGGGGAAAGAACTACAGTAGAAGAGGAAAAGAAGGCAAAGAGAAGAGAGGAGAGAAAATTTGTGAATACAAATTAACTGTGGTCTAGCTACTATGGAAAACAGTATGGAGATTTCTCAAAAATTTGAAAATAGAATTACCATATGATTTAGCAATTCCACTTTTGGGTATTTATCTGAAGAACGTGAAAACACTAACTTGAAAAGATATATGCACCCCTATGTTCATTGTAGCATGATTTACATTAGCCAAGATATGGAAACAACCTGTGTCCACTGATGAATGAATGGTAAAGAAAATGTGGTGTGCGTATGTATGTGTATATATTTACTATGGAATATTATTCTGCCACAAAAAAGCATGAGATCTTGCCATTTGCAACAACATGGAGGACCTCAAGGGCATTATGCTAAATGAAATAAACCAGACCGGGAAAGACAAAGACCATATGACCTCAGCTATATATGGAATCTAAAGAATGAAAAATCTCAAAACACAAAAAACCAAGCTCATAGAAACAGAGAAGAGACCGGTGTCTGCTAGAGGCTGGAATTTCTGGGGATGGTTGAAGGGTGTCAAAAGATACAAGCGTCCAGTTATAAAATAAGTCATGGGGATGTAATGTACAACATGGTGACTATAGGTAATAACATTGCATTACATACTTGAAAGTTGCTAAGAAAGTAAAAAAGTAGATCTTAAGATTTTCATAAGATAAAAGAATGTCATAACTATGTAAGGTGATGGATACTAACTAGAGTTATTGTGGTGATCATTTCACGATTACACAGCTATTAAATCATTATGTTGTACACCTGAAACTAATATCATATGTCAATTATACATCAATAAAAAATAAAAATTAATTGTGGATAAAATTTTATACTGAGAAATATTAAAAATAAAAACACTGGATAAGGCAAAACAGATTACTATCTAAAAGGTAAATCATACACTATAAATCAATAATAACGTGCATGGGGGGATGTCAACAAATAAAGTAAATATAAGAAAGTAAAAAGTGAAGAGAAGGCAAAATCTAAATAAAAGGAAATAAAATTCAAATAATTTTAGAAGTCTTGTGGTCAAGAAGAAAACAATTTGGTGGGGGAAAGGTTTTTGAGAAAGTTTAAAGAAATGTAATTATTTATAGTGTCTTTTACCAATCTAAAACACTTCGTGATTTCGAGAACATGAAATGTAACCTATGTAACTTGATTTGATAACTAAAGTAATCATGCTTGACATATTAAAAACTGCAATTGTATCAGATTATTGAAATTAAAAAAAATTTTTTTTTAAACAGCTACCAACTCTGGAACTTAATGTTCTGGGTTTTTTTTTTAAAGGTTTTATTTTAAGTAATCCCTATACACAATGTGGGGCTCGAACTCACAACACCAAGATCAAGAGTTTCATGCTCTACCAAATGAGCCAGCCAGGCACCCCTGGAACTTACTGTTAATGTAAGACAAACAAGATGAAACCTAAGAATATAAAAAGCCATAAACTTCAGCATATAGCAAATGATGTTAACTGGGCTTATTTTTTCCCAACCTACTGGATATAAAAATCTTCTTTAAAAGACACCAAGGAGCAGACATCGAAAGAAACACTCCCTGGACATTCTTGCCTCCTAGATGTTTGTCTAATAAACAAGCTTGAGACAAAATGTCTGGCTACCACGGAACAGGTATATATGTTTGAGATGATCATTTCTCCTCTCTGGGTCTCATGTTTCATCTTTAAAATCAGAGGGTTGGATCAGACTGCCCGCTGGTTCTAATTTAACATGATAATTCAAAAGCCACTGTAGTGAGGGCTGTGGTTCCAGACTGCCTCCCCACAGAATTCCTTCAGGTATAAAGCGCTGATTCCAACTTCTGGGACTAGTGGTGATTGACGGCTCTTAGCTGCATCCCTGTCTAGGAACTGCCCTTCAGAGAGATCCACCCAGCTCAAGGTTATGCCCCCTTCCTGGAAGCAACTTGCATCCAGTGACTGGTCCCTTTAGGGGACATAAAGTCTGGGCCATCTTGCCTCAATTCAGGATATTGTACAAGGCCCTCGGGGCCCTGCAACTCCCTGTGGTATCAGCTGAGGTCTCAGTGGGATCTGTATCACGGTTCAACTTTCCCCCCTGCCCAATTCTGCTTCCTTCATTCCCTATGAGGCATTGAACCTAAGCACACACCCCAATAAACTTCCTGTGAAGCAAATATCCACATTTGGGTCGGATTTCTCAGGGACGTGACACGGAACAGGCACTAAATCTCTTACTTCTTGGAGGCAGAACTGTTTTATTTTGAGTTTTGGACTGTATTTCTTGTTCTCAAAATCAGGAACTATGGGGCTGATACTACTATCCAATAATTATTTTCACAAAACATACTAACACATTATAAAATTATTTCAGAAGAATAGGATTAGGTAGGAATGTAGAAACACTACATCTGAAGATAGTCATTCATTACTTTAACAATAAAAAATGTATATTATAGTCTAATTTTTAAAGAAAAAAATGAGTAATTTTTTTTCCAACCTTTGCTTCTCTAGGGAAAATAAAACCTAGTACTAATAACTAAAAAAATAGGGCTATAAAGAATAGGAAAAACTACAGAGCAAACAAAACAAAACAAAACAAAACAAAAAAAGCAGTAATTGTTTTAATAATAAAAGAGGTAAAAAATAAACTTAAGAAGCAGAGAATTAAAAAAATGAAATACAAATGAAAATACACATTTTTTAAGAATCCTCAGAGTTAGAAAAACAATTAAAAGACATACATAATACCATCATCACTCAAAACTCATAGGTTGCATTAAACCTGAGTTTTTATATCCTTTTCTGAATTTGGATGGGATTCCTTTCTTTTAAAGTTTTTTTTTTTCAAGAACTTGGGTAATATGTTTTTTCTTTCCCCATTTTTTTTTCTGACTTCTTTATATGGTTTTTCCCTCTAATGTATAAAGGTTTTATCATGCCCAGTACATTTTAGACAAGCCAATCCACTTCTCTTGTATGGCGGCAGTGGGGGGTGGGGAGCGGGTAACTCTCCTGGTCACTGTATAGTTTACTTTTGTCTCATTCTTGTATGTCAATTTCTTCTGCATTATTCAAGCAAACAATCAGAGAAATCTTAAATCTTGACCTTGAAGCTGCAATTGATAGGCACATTTCTCTTACATGAATTCAGTTACCTCCTCTGCAATTCAAAAATGAACTACCAAATAAATGAGACATTTCAGAGCTACTTGGAGCCTGGCAACAAGAGAAACCCTAGGTCTTGGTGAAGCAGCAACAGCTGATTTAGCCAGCATGGAATGATTCTGCATCTGATCCCTGCCAGGATAACAGAGGGTCTCATTTACTGTCTCTTCCCTTACTTCTTCTAAGTAGGTACTGTTTTCTGTTTACTTATCCCCTAGCTTTAGGCCCTGGGACAATGTTGAACATAGTGTCACTGGCCCTGGTGCCAGACAGGATCAGGGGCTCTGGAATATTTGCAGTTTCCCTTCTTCTGCTTCCATAAATGAAATGGGCAGTCTGAATGGAGGAAGTCAAGGGCCAGCTGGCTAAAAACACAACTGGCAACAAAGCACTTGGGCTCCTTCCAAGAGCTGGTGTTTAAAGAGAGGCCATTTGAAGAGCAAATTCCAACCACCATAATAATGGCTCAGGACACTGGCTGTAAGAAGAAACAGTAAGATTTTCCTCGGAAATATTTTTGTTTCCAAAGTTTGGAACCTGTTATATTCCCTCTTCTTCTTGAGAAATTTTCTAGAGTTAGTCAATCCCTTAAAATAGCCAATCAATACCCTAACAAATGACAAGTATATGTTGTATACTTCTGAGAATTTATATATCTATATATAAATTCTATGCCATGATGGCCAATGTGTTATTCTTGCTTAAGTGCATTCACACAAAAGAAATAAAACTGTTAAGAAATGGAGAAGGAAAAGGAAAGAAATCAAAAATGACATAAGAATTTAGATGGGATAGCATGGCAGAGAGCCAAAGACACGTAAACTAATTTTGGAAGGTTATTAACATATCATGAAGCCAACTGACAAAAGCAGATTTCCTTTATTAAATAAAATAGTATTCCAACTTATATATTTAAGAAAAAATGCAATAATCTTCTTGGGGAGAAATCATATTGGAGCCCTACTGGATAAACAAAACATGGTTTTTTGTGGTTGCTGAGTTCTGGTAAGACAACCTTGACTGGTCACTTATTAACCCTAGAATCTCTGATAGGTGCCAAATAAAAAAAATATATAAATGCCATATTCAGAGAGATAAATTTAAAATCTAAACAATTCTATACATTACGAGATCATAATTAATTATATCATAATCCAGGAGAAAATGAATTTGAAGGTGGGTGAACAAAGCTGCCTCTCTCTCTCTCCCCCCTCCCTCCTTCCTCCCTCCTTCTCTCTCAATGATTGGCAAGAGAAATGGAGGAAGGTACCCAGAAAACAAGTGAAGGGGTTCAGCAGCCAGGTAGGTACGTGCAACAGCAGTTCTGATGCTATAAATCCCAGAAATGGGTAAAGCCAGTAGCTTGAGACCCCCTGGAAGGCATTACCTCGATATAGGGCACAATCTTACAAGAGAAGTCCTCCAGCAGCCACTTTTTCGTCAGCTCGTGAAAGATGACAAGCGGAAGGCAGAAGAAGATGATGAGAAAGTCCCAGAAGGCCAGGTTGGCCAAGAGGGAATTGGAGATGCTCCGCATGTAGTAGTTGTGACACACGATGCACATCACCGCCAGGTTGCCAATGATGCCAGTCCCGAAGATCACCACAGACAAACACATGACCGCATAGGCGCCGTAGGACTCCTGGGTCAGTGGGTAGAAGGGGTTCTTTATTCTCAAGCGTCGGTTTGTGCTGTTTCCCCGGCGGGGACCCCCGCGCTCGTGGATCCCTTCGCCCGTGGACCCATTCTGGGCCAGCGCCCTGCCAGGGGGTGCAATTGTCCTCCTTTCGTGCCCAGACAGTCCATTGACCGTCTTGGGTGGGGTGTCGTGGTGGGAGCCCTGGAGTTTCCCGCCTCTCCTTGGCCAGTAATAAAGGTCGCTGGCGCCAGGTTCCGTCCTCACACTCTGCTCCTGGCTGTGCCCAGAAATGCCAGAGCCTCTAGGACCCTTCTCTTCCTCCTCTGAGATCTGAAGGAGGAGTTGGAGAGCCGGGGGGTTCCCTCTCGCCAAAGTTCCAGGGGGCTCCTGACCTCGGACACCTTTCCACCTCCAGGCTCCAGGCGGCCTGGCTGGAGGTCCCGAGGGTTGTGCGGTCAACGCCTCCGCCCCTCTGCCTGCACCTGGGTCACCGCCCGGAGCTGCCCTTATGTCCCTAAAGAGCGGTGCGCGCACCGCTGCCCCCTGCTCCTCCTCCCTGAGCGCACGGGCTAGCAGGTCTTCTGCAGAATTTCCCAGTCCCCAAGAGTCCCTGCTGCGACGGTGGCTCAGTGCAGGTGAACAGTTTTCCCCCAGGCAAGTTTCGTTTCTTGGCGAAGAAGCGGACCCGAGGCCAGGAGAGGCAGAAACCTTGAGCAGTAGCAGAAGCAGCAGCCGCAAGGTGCGGGCGAGAGGCGAGCCCGGGGCCCGCATGGCTCGGTGAGGGCGCTCCCCGCGGCCGCGGCTCCCGGTTAGGACCGACACCTGCTGCCTAAGTTGCTGCTGAGAGTTAGACACATGTCACATACTCACCCCCGCCCCGGCAGTGGGGGACGGGAGATTACGGGGAGGTTGGGGGATGGGTCTTGGGTCACAAACCCTCCCCCTTTACAATCCTTCCTCGTTTGGCTTCCCGTGCATCTCTCGGCCGAACCCACCCCGAGCGCTGCGTATCCCCCCCGCAAGGTTCAGAGAGGGAGTCACTGCTCCCGACGGCTGACCTTGAAAAGTTGTAACCAACACCTGACTGTTGATGAATGTTGCTACCGGGAGAAGCCCGGACCAAGCCCCACGTTCCTCCCTGCCTTTGGGTGGTTGCCTTCTTGGTAACAGTTGCTCTGCCTATTTACATCCTTTCGATACAGCTTTATCCAGTTGGTAACAGTTGTGCTGCCTTTTTACATCCTTTCAACCGCTTTGTCCAGTTGTAAGCCGAGGTCGCTACAGGGGGAGAAAAACAAGTTCCCCTTCTTCAGATGACTGGCAGCCACAATCCCGCTCCCGGCTCGCTGGAAACAGGTTGCAAACAGCCAGACGCCGCGCAGACGCTCCCGGGAAACTCTTGCCCCACCTAACCCCAGCGACTCGCCAGGCCGCTGCTGCCGTGGAGAAGCGGGATGCGAAACCCGTGGTCACTGTCAAAGTTGCTTCTCCTCCAGCTCAAAGTTGACCAGGGGGCGGCGCCGGCTGCTGGGCGGTGCGTCCTGGCGGAGAAGGGAGTCGATGGCTGGAGTGAGGAGGGCGGGCGCCGCTCCTCGGTGGACGGTGCCGTGCCGGCGGCCGAAAGAGCTGGTGGCGGCGACAGCGGGCGCTACCCGGGCGGAGAGTGTGGTGCCTGGAGCCGCCGCGGGTGAGGCGGTGCATGGCCGGAAAGGGGGAGGTGGCCCGGCCTCTCCCCGCGGCTCCTGTCGCTGCGCGCGAGGGCGACACCCAGCGCTCCGCTCCTTGCCTCCTCCCCCTCCTCTGCCTCTTCGGAGAGATGCCGGTTTGTGGGGAGACTGGATTCCCTGGTGGTTTACGACTCATTAAACCCACACACGTTTCATTCAAGCCCTTTGTAGCTGCTTTCACTCGTAGGAGCTGGAAGCGGAGAGGGAACAAGGGCGGGGCGCAGAGCTAGGGATGGGCGGGACACGTTAATTCCCCAGATGTCGGAACCAGCTTGACAGGTCCCAGAGCCGGGTGGGGAGGAGCAGGGGCGAGACCCGTGCTTTCTCTTCCCATCCGCCGTGCGCATGCCCAGGCCTCGGCCCCGAAGGAGTAGTAAGGTGAGCAGCCCGCTCACCTCGTTCGGTATTCCCCGGGGCTGAGACTCGAGAGAAAGGAAGCTCAGAGGTTTCCTTCGCAGAGAAGGAGCAGTTCCGGGAATGGGACGCACAGTGAAAATGTCCAGGATGCATCGTTACCTTTAACACCGAGTTAGGAAGCAGGCTAACAGGGGTTACTTAGAATGCCCAGAGTACAAAGAAAGTAGTTTCGTTTCATGAACTAGTGGGAAATGACAGGTGGGCGAAAATTAACTTGGCATGGCTGACCATGCCTTTCCAACCTTTAGCAGGAAGCCTGCTAAAGCTGTTCAGGGTATAGTTGGTAAGACAGACAAATATAACATAAAATGGGCAAACTGATTAAGAGAGAAAGTGACAGACGAAGAAAAAAAAAAAAAACACATTTTGAAATAAAAAAAAAAAAAAGGCAACATCTAGAAAGAAGAGAAAATACAATGAAAAATATGATGCCAATTGTGACAGGTATTGAACAATGGCCCTCCAAAAGATGTCCACATCCTAATTCCCAATACCTGTGAAAATCTGGCAAAAGGGACTTTGCAGATGTGATACAGTTAAAGATCTTGAGATAGGAAGAATTATCATCCAGGTGGGTCCACTGAAATCACAAAGGTCCTTACAAGAGGGAACTGGAAGGGTCAGAGTGGTGCAATGAGTCAAGCAATCTCTAGACGCTGGAAAAGTCCCCGCTTGCTCATTTTACACTTCTGACTTCCAGAACTATAAGATGATGAATTTGTGTTGTTTTAGGCCACTAAATTTGTAGTAATTTGTTGCAGCAGCAATAATAAACTAATATACCAATTAACCTAAAAATGTAGACAGCAACAACAATTTTATTGGAAAATATTAACTACCAAAAATAGCTCAAGAAGAATTTTTTTAGAAACCTAAGTAGAACCTTAACATTAAAGAAATGAAATCATTCATCACGTTCTACTTATCAGAAAGCACTAGACATTATTGAATCCTAAGGAGTAATTATGCTTTATATGAAATGTTTGATAGCTACCCAATTCATTTTGTGAAGCCAGAATAACCTTAATATCAAATTGGAAAATTCCAGAAAAAGGAAAAAAAGGGTTAATAGCACCCATTTATACATTAATTCATTTACATATAATAATTCTCTCAAGTGCATGAATCCAATAAACAAATATTCTGCTCACATTATTTAGGGAAGAACAGTGAACAAAATAAAGGTCTGCTCCCTCTGAATTTACATTCTCTTGGGGGAGACAGATAATAAACAAATATATATACAATACATCAGATGATGATAAGTGCTAGAGAGAAAAGAATGGAGAGTAAGGAAGTAGAGTAATGGATTAGGGAAATATGTTAAAAGGATGGGCAGTGAAAGCCTTTTTAATAGAAAAGGTGATTTTTGAATACTTACTAACATATATCCAATAATCCCAAATAAAACCTTGATGAACCTTCAACACTACCTGTTTTATTTTTAAATACGGCATATAATAGGGTTTATCCCAGAAATATCAGGATAGCCTAACAGAATATTTTTTTATAATTTATGAAATTAAGCAATTTATGAAAATAAGGACAAAGATATATTTATGTCAACAGATGCAGAAGAAGCATTTGGTTAAATGCCATCATCATTCATTATTAAAACTGTTAGCAAACTCCTTTAGAAAAAAAAACACTTTAATATAACAAATGTTAATTTAAAAACACAGCAAACATTAATGTCAAAATAACAGACACATTCCCTTTAAAATGAAACAAGACAGGACCACCTCTTCCATAATCAGCACTATACTGAAAATACTTATCAATGCAATAAGACAAGAAAAAGAAATAGTTGTAGTAAAGAAGTACAATTGGTGTTATTTGTAGATTAGATAAGCCTACATACAAAATTTAAAGCAATTAAGGTATCAAGGCTTATATAGCTACAGTAACAAAAAGAGCATGATACTGGTGCAGGGTGTGCCAAATAGATCAATGAAACAGAACAGAAAAGAGGTAAGCATGCATAAACTTATGTTAGAATTTGACATAGCAAGAGAACTGCTGTTACAAATAGTTGGAATCGGGGGCCTGGGTGGCTCAGTCGGTTGAGTGTCTGACTTCAGCTCAGGTCATGATCTCATGGTTCATGAGTTTGAGCCCCGCCCACATCAGGCTCCGTGCTGACAGCTCAGAGCCTGGAGCCTGCTTCAGATTCTGTGTCTCCCTCTCTCTGACCCTCCCCCACTCATGCTCTGTCTCTCTCTCTCTCTCTGTCAAAAATAAATAAACTTAAAAAAAAAAAAAACAAATAGTTGGAATGGTTGGACTGTACAATAAATGGTACTGAAAATAATTGACAATCCATAGAGGGAAAAAATAGAGTTATATTTCTTTTTTCAATGCTATATATAAAATATATTTCAGATTAAAGATTTTAATATGAAAACCAAGTATTTAAAACTTTGAGAAGAAAATATAGGAAAATATTATGACGTAAGAGTACGAAAGATTTCATATGATTGAAGAAGAAAAAGTGTAAAAAATAATAACGATAAATATGATTATCTTCAAGTTTTACATTTCTGAACCAACAAGGAAACCAACCACAAAGTTAAAATCAAGCTACAGGTTTGAAGCCAACTGTGGTACAAAAAGAATAGTAAGATCTAGTGCTGCCTATCAATGAGAGAAAAGTCTACCTCCAGTGGGTCTTTTAAAGACACAAAACATGCTACTGTACAGGTTTACAACTGCCCACCTTAAATACAAAGTAATCACCCAGCACACTCACTCAAAGCTGAATTATTATTACACAAATCATCATAACAAAGTGATACAATTTCTATTAATTTGCATGCACTTTGGTAAAACTGAGAGGGCTTCCCAAGGTGGTCCCCGTAGCAGTATCCCTGTTTGGGACAACTTATTAAAATTTTGCTCTAGGATGAAGAGGAGCAAATATGAGAACACCCATGCATGCTGTAGTCTTGAGGTTATTTACTACCATTTTATCATTTTCTCTCAAATAATCCACGTTCCACAGAGATCTTCGGAACTTACTTTTTGTCCTGCAACAGGGCAAACGGACTGGCCTTCAACATCTACAAAAAACACCTATAAAGAGAAGCAAAAAAGATTAATTTTTAAAAGATGGACAAAGGATGAGATCAGGAATTTCACAAAGTTAGAAACTCAAATGACCATTAACAATGTGGAACTATGGGGGTACTTGGGTGGCTCAATTGGTTAAGTGTTGGACTTTGGCTCAGGTCATGGTCCTGTGGTTTGTGAGTTCGAGCCCTGTGTCAGGCTCTGTGATGACAGCCAGGAGCCTGCTTCAGATGCTGTGTCTCCCTCTCTCTCTGCCCCTCCCCTGCTTATGCTGTCTTTCAAAAATAATAAATAATCATCAAACAATTTTTTAAAAACAATGTGGAACTACGGTCAATCTAATAATTAGAGAACTGCAAATTATAATAACAATGGGATGCCATTTTACCTCTATTAGACTATTATAGAGAATGTCAATATCCAACTGTTTGACACGGTAGGAAGAAATGAGAGCTGTCATAACCTGCTCTTGGAAGACAGTATTTTGTCAATACCTTAAAAGTTGATGACGGGGCGCCTAGGAGGCTCAGTTGATAGAGCATCTAACTTCGGTTCAAGTCATGATCTCAGGGTCCGCGAGTTCAAGCCCCGCGTCGGGCTCTGTACATCCAGCTCAAAGCCTGGAGCCTGCTTCAGATTCTGTCTCTCTTTCTCTCTCTCTCAAAAATAAATAAAAATTTAAAAAAATTAAAAAGGGGGCACCTGGATGGCTCAGTTGGTTAGGTATCCGACTTTGGCTCACGTCATGGTCTCATGGCTTGCGGGTTCCAGCCCCATGTGGGGCTCTGTGCTAACAACTCAGAGCCTAGAGCCCGCTTCAGATTCTGTGTCTCCCTCTTTCTCTGCCCCTCCTCTGCTTATGCTCTGTCTCTCTCCTTCAAAAATAAACATTAAAAACATTTTTTTAATTAAAAAAAAAGTTGATGATGTTTATACCTTCTGAACATGAAACACTACCCCTAAGAATAAACCCTAGAGGAGCTCTTGAATGTGGGCATAAGGAAACCTTTATACTTATTTTTAATAAAAAGAATGGAAACATTGCAAATGTCAATCAATATAGGAATGGAAAAATTGTAGTATATTCATGAAAAGGACAAACCAGACTTACACATATCAACAAGGCTGAATCTGAAAAATATAAATGTCAGGGGAAAAAAGCAAGATTCAGTGTCAACTATACTATGCTGTCATTTGTGTAACTCTTAAAAAGAACAGAAAACACTATGGTAAACCACACATGATATATCACAAAAGTATAAAATATATGGAGGAAAAAATACATATCAGCTTCAGAATATTAGTTACCTCTGGGGCTAGGGGGACGGGAATGGGATGAGAGAGAGCTTCTACTCTGTCGCATTTCGTATTTTGTTTAAAAAAAAAAAAACAATTCAAGAGGGGGTAATCTGGGTTAATTCCAGAACAAGAAAAAATAGTTGCCAAAATAAAACCAGAGGTATTGCCTCCCCTCTTATCTCATTAGTTTGAAGCTTGGGTTAATAAGGGTAAGATATTTTTATATCCTTTTTACTCTAGATCACAATAATGTGTCACTAATTTTCACCTCTACCCAGAAAGGAAGCCAAACTCAATAGGAAAAAATCTCTTTGCACCCTTCGCAGAAACCCACTGTAACTGACACGTGCTTGCCCTCAGGTGGGCATCATTCTCAGAGTGGTAAGCTGCAGAACTAAGGTATCCAGCTTGGGGAGTTGCTTAGGGAAGTCCTGGCTGCCTTTGCTGGTCTGAGATGATACCTCCTTAACCTGCCTGAACAATAGTGCCTTTCTATTAGGATGGCTACCATGCTCTGGCTCCTTAAGTAAAGGCTTATTGTGGCCACGAATAAAACTACGGAGAGCTCCAGCCACGCTGTTGGAGCCTGGAACAATGTAAATCATTTATCTTCTTGGCAACAATTTTCTTATCTGTACAACAATGATATTCACACCTGTTCTCAGCTGTGCCCACCTAAGTCATTATGATGATTAGGCAAATATGAAAACACTTCATAAAATGTACAATATCTGTCTTTGTTCCTTTTAGTATTCAACTATTTGTTGCTATTAGCAAAATTTAAATGACAACAGGAATACACAAGCTGTGAAGGAGATCATGGTTGATAAAGGAAAGTCTGAAGTAATAGGTTAAATTTAGAAAGCATTCACTGCAAAAAAGAAGAAACAAATGTCTTTGAATCTTTTCCCAAAGCTTATCTCATCTGTAACCATAATTTTTAAAATAGGAATAGTCACAACTCATCTATTTCTGTAGTTTCTACTATAGATATATAGATCAGAAAATATGTTGCCTAATCATTGTCTGATTTACATCAGGGGTCATTTATCTGCACAAGAACTGATTTGAACATGGATTTTTCTGTGTCAGCATCCCACAGGGTTTATTATATATAATATTGATTTTTTTACATACAAAACAGAACATGTAAATTATTACATGTCTTGGCATTTCTGTACAATCTATTACGCTTTGTTTAGTGTTTGGTGTGAAGTTAGGACACATTACAAAATCAGGGAAATGACTATTTCAACTTTTAAGATACATGACTGAACAGAGGAAGTTTTACTCAGCACCCAATTTACTTCTCAAATAATATTTCTTTCCTTTCGGCTTCAGAGAGTTCAAATGGAACACTTCTCTAAAAGAAATTATAACATGCAAACAATAGTTTATTATCTTCTGAGATTCAAAATATGTCTTTTTTTTTTTTTTTTTTTACAGTTTGTGATTGCGAACTCTATCCCTAAATTACTAAATGTTAATTTGGTAGCTTCCTTGACTACCTACTCTACCCCCTTCCCTTTGCCACATATGAGAGCTTAATTAGAATTAATGGAAAAAAATGTTCTGTTTGGGATAAAACACTAATATGATTATGTCTATCTTAAAAATAAAATGTCAATATTAAAGTATGTAAAGTATTTTAAATGAAACAATAATTAAAATGGTCCTTTACTTATGCCAGAAAAAAAATTATGTAGCTGTTGGGCTGCATAAATTATGTTTAGACCACTACACTATATTGCATAACTAAATCTTTTTTGTTGTTGTTAATTGGAAAGAAACTTGAATGCAGAAAAGGATAAAATTGAAGATTATATAACCAAACATTCTAACCTTTCACGTGTCTTCGCCAAGGTAATTCTTTATCAAATGCAGCCCCACCATTTTATGAAAATTCGTTGAGAAGCAATGATATTTAGTTGGCACTGAGCCAATAATGATATCCCAGGAAACCAGAGTACCTCAGGCTTTGGTCCCTCATAACTTCTCAAATAATATGTCTTCCCTAGCAATTTGATTACTTTAGTTCTATTCCTGTAAATAATCACAGTAAGCAGAACTTTTCAACACTTATGCAAAGAAAATGTAATATTATAAAAGACACATTATACTTCCTTCTTTTAATGTTTGGATCCATGTTGTTGTATATTGTATCAATAAGATTCCTTCTAAGACTCTCCAAAACAAATCATCCTGTTCTACTGTTGCCCCATCTCTGACCAAACATCACTCTTTAAATCAGTTTTTGTGTAACATTGGTACTGAATAGTTCTCAAGCATAAAAGCAAGTCAAGCCAAGCTTTTAATGCTAGAGAAGCATTATCTTTGTTTAAAACTTAAAAATACTAGTAAATTTGACCAGAATGCAATTTTTCTGTACCAAGCCAATAAGGAAGATCATGCATTTCTATATGAAAAGTGAAGAGCTGAGATAGTTAGAAGGATTTTAAAAGAGAATACATCACTGAGCTGGCTGTCTCTCAGCAACCTTTTAAATTTTAGCTCCAGCAAAGACATCAATTCAATGAACACATCTAAGCCTTGAGTCTTGGCACTTTTCGCAATTATTTTCTTGATTAGCAGCTGAAATATAAACGGTTCTAAAACAAGGTTTGCTTTGCAAGTGAGAGTCATAAAACTCTACCCTAAAGATTGGTCAACAAAAGGGAAACAATAAACATTTTGAGTATAATTTTTTCTGGTTTGTGTTCCCCTTTTTAGAAGATCTCCTTTAAAGATATGATTTTTAAGTAATCTCTATACCCAACATGGTCTTGAACTCACAACCCCACCCCAAAGATTTAGAGTTGCATGCTCTACCTACTGAGGCAGCCAGACAACCCCTAGAAGACCTCCTTTATGTGATTTTTAACTTGATATATTGAGAGGGTGTGACTGGGTATTATCACTACAACCAACTGATCTGATAACAGAAAATTTTTGAGTGGTTAAATTAACAAAATGTTAAGATTTGGCTAAGGCAATTAAATTTGTACTTGAGATTAGTTCTTTAGTGTTTGCATTTTCAGGCTACCATATGCAGCCATTTCCAAGGCCCCAGCTGGTCCACAGAGTGCTTTTTTAGGACCGGTTTTATGCTCATCCCTTCATGAACTCAATATCCTTTCCTGAGCATCTACCTTTTGGAGAAGGGAAGGCTTTCATTTCAACTATCAGAAAACAAAGAAGCTGATTATCTCCTCTTGTATGACAGAGAGGACATAATGTAATATGATTGAAATCCCTTGCAGTGCTCTACCTTCTAAGCGAGGTGCCCCTGGGATTACAAGGTGTCCACAAGGGTGGCCTCTTTTAGGCAGTGTAGAGTGGAGTAGTTTCCATGATTTCAAGATGCTTTTTAGATCATTAGAGAAAACACGATACTTGCACCCTCTGACATGACTTCCATTAATGTGTATATTGAATTCCATGAAAGAATTTTACTTATAAAATAAGAGGATTTGGCTGCTAAAAAGAAACTAAACACCATTCATCTAGTACAACCTCCTTTGTTTTAGAAATAACTGAAACCAAAATGGGTGAGGTAATTTCCCCTATATCATGCAGTGCAGAACAGAACTTGGACTAAAACCCAAGTTCTTTGAGAGTGAAGAGAAAGGACCACTAGCCAGTGGTTCAGAGAGGCTTCCTGAAGGAGGTGGATGGTACAAGGGCAGAAGGGTAGGGGTTAGTTATGGAAGTGGGAGGAGGAAGAGTCCATGGTGCAAGCAGAGGGATTGAGTCCAGCAAAAATAGGGAGAACAGAAAAAATGCTGAAGTATAGAGAACACCAAGCAGTTCAGGGTTTCTAGGAATAATGGATGAGAATTTGTGTTCTTAAGGAAAAAAGTTTACTGTCAATTTTACTTTTTGAGGGATGCTCAATTAGGGCAATACTTAGATGACATTTGACTTAGAGATCTACTTATTCTGATTCTAGCAATGTTCAAATCCATATTAATCTTTTATTTATTTGATAACACTTATTGCTTACCTCCTCTATGCCAGGAACTATGTGTGTGCTATATGTAGAATGGCTAAGTGAATTCACGGAAAAATCGTGGGGGCATTTCCCGATAGAGAACGGGTTCTGAATGGGAAAAGTCATGGGTCTTCACTGCATTGACTAGAAAAGTTGCTGTAATGATGGAAAAGGTATTGCATGTAAAATCAGAGTGTACTTTCACATACATCCATAGTTGGTAACTGTTATTTAACTGATTTATTTTAGTTGCTTGAATATCAATGAAGATATTGAAATTTTTGCAAGGACCCCTTGTTTTGTCTTACCACCAACCACACACACACTCTTCTGGGAAGTATGCCCACCCAGTTTATTGTCCTAGTACTGGCTCTGTCAAATTAACCAAAGTTTAGCCGATTAATCCCATGTCTGGAACTTTTCCAACTATGAAAGAAACAGGGAGAAGGTATGGGGAGTTACTCCCATTTAGGTAGATCTTCAGACAGGTGTTGTTGGCAGCCATATTTCCAATGAGGATAAAGGCACACAGAAAAGCAATCTATAGTTAGAAAGACAAATGAAGGATATTCAGAAATAGATTTAAATAAACAACAGATTTATGTTTTATAAAGATTAAAATATTTAAGGCATGCATGAGTCACTTTCTGATGATTCCTCACACTGATTGTTCTTCAGTGATGTAACCAACTATAGGATCTACTTGAATCAGATAAGAAAATTCCTATTACAACTATTTCTCTAGATATAGTAGGATAAATAATATTTCTGTGACTCCTTTCCTACTAGACTTACAAATGAATCTCAAACCCATCCTCCCTTTTCAAATCCTTCTTTAATTACCAGCAAAGCATAGATGCCTCCTGAACTATAACAACCAGAAAGAAAACGGCTGTAAGACAATTATCTCAAAGTACCCATTAATAATCTGCTTTTAATCCTGACTATTCTAATTAGTACTATTTTTTAAGTTTATTTATTTATTTTGAGAGAGAGAGAGAGCGAGCATGTGAGAAGGGGAGGGGCAAAGAGAGAGGGAGAGAAAGAGAATATGAAGCAGTCTCCACATAGAGCCCAATGAGGGGCTTGAAACCACAAACTGTGAGATCATAACCTAAGCTGAAACAAAGAGTCAGACGTTTAACTGACTGAGACACCCAGGCACCCAAAATTACTGCTATTTTTTAAGAGACTTCATTCTTGGTCAAATCAGGAATTCATTCATCCAACTTTTTGTCCCATGCAGAGCCGGGTATTATCCCACTAGTGCACAGTTTTGAAAATTAAAAAATAAACATTATACCTTCACCAAATTAAATGAAAAAAATTACTATTTCCCAGAATGGTTCGTGAGGGCAGAATATTAACTCAACAAACACTCATTGGTTGTCTGTTACGCACAAGACAGTGTGACATGGTTGTAGGTACATTTTAAAAAAAGAAAAAAGAGATCTTACCAAGAAGTATGAAACAGACTATGTAAAAAGTGAAGGGAAATCCAATCATATAGCTAAAACATTCTCTGATGAAAGTACTTTCTCCTGAAAAATACAAGGACAAATGCATGAATTCTCAAAAGATGGGGAAGAAAAATAAAAAAATAAAAACGAAAAGGGAAACTCTCAAGATTCAGGTTAAAGGTTGTTATTGCTTTAATCTGTATTCAATATCCTGAAAATCTTTATACTTTTCTACTTAAACCTATGCATCGAAACAACGCCTGACATATTTTCTCACTGTGTGTCTTCAGCAATGCACGGTTGCTAATGACAGCATTTGCTCATGAGGCTTCCCTGCAGGAGAGCCTTTGGGGTGGAGAATTTTCCATAACAGCAGACCTGCCATAGCTGATCTGTCAGGGTGAGTCAGACAGACATTCTGCTCCCTGAGGATGACAAGAAAACAAATAAAAATTAAACCAAATGCAAACAGTTTCATCAAAGGCATTTGACAAATTAGCAGGTGCCCTAAGGAATCAAAAGCAAGGGCAGAAATAAATAACACTTCCTTCATTGAAATCTTTTGATTTTAAATTCCAAACACATAAATTAAACCATCTATTATGTCTTCTGATATTCAATCGCACAAATATGTGGGCTTGAAACTTGGCCAACATTATATGCTTTCATGCTCTACTCATATTCATTTTTCACTCCTTCTCCAAAGAGTCTTATCAAGTTTCAGCTACTCCAAGGCACAGTGCTGGGCACTGGGGAATTGTTACGGTGAGCAGACACTGACAAATACTCCCTCACAGAGCCCATAGCTTAACAGAGACGGAGAGGCAGGCATAGCAATTAAGAGTTCACACAAGTAAATGTGAAATTTTAGTAGAGACAAATTTGACAAAGGACAGCTATGTGATGCTTAGGATCTATGACTGGAGTCTTTTAAGCAATTCAGAGGGTCTAAGATGGCTTCTATAAAGAAGTTCTGAAGGACTCTTAGAAGCTAACTACTCAACAAGGGAAGGGAAAGATACTCCAGGCAGAAGAAACATCGATGTCCTAAGGCACGTGATCAGTTGAGAGACTAAAAGAAGGTCACTGTGGCTAAAGCAGAGCATGCCAAAGTGCTGTGGCTGGAGACAGGGCTCAAGACAAAGGAGCCAAGCCATGAAGCATCAAGGCATGACATGATAAATGGCTTACTTGCATCTTGAAAGATCTATAAAGTCAATGGAGTGCTCAGTGGTGTGTGTGCGAGCGTTCGTGTGTGTGTCTGCTGGGGTGGGGGGGGGGCGGTGTCAGGCTATTTGAGTGGCAGTCACATTTACTTTTGTGCTCTATTTGATCACTTGTGAATTTTACCAACAGACAACTGTCCTTGCTAACAGTTTCTCCTATGGTAAGAGCAATTGGAGTTGAATATAAAGTGGTTTATATCTAGATTGTGGAAAAACACAAATATAGCAGCATATATAAAGAGAATATTAAGTCAGTAGACATAAAACACAATCACAAGTTTTGCATGTTGTTCACTTGTAACATATCACAACCAAATGCCTCTTTTAAATGTACAATTTGTGTTCAAAAGTAGTACAATTTGCTATTCTTAAGATGAAGAGAATCGAGAAAAAACCTCATCCTAAAACCAATTAAATGTTTGAATAATCACCTTTAAGCATATACACTGCTGTTCCCGAGCAAAATAATGAATAAAATATCTGGTGACATTCAAAGGTGAACAGTGTTCCTCTTTTAGAGAATTTAAAATATAGCAAATGCACAAGAGGTTAGGAATATGAAAAATCTGAATACAGTGTGAGCACAGTACGCTGAATGATAATATACCGAATAATACGTTCGTAGTAATTTAATAACTTGCTGTTATGGTTGACGTCAGCAACAAAGAGAACCCAGATCACAGAATATTGTCTTTTCAACTCAATTTAATAATGCAGTAATACACCTACAGAATTATGCGCATCGTATATGTCACGGAATTCCAGTTTTTAAATGGTTGAGTGCCTGTTATATGCCAGGTGCTTTAAACATTTCCATGTTGCATCTTTGTGAGCTAGTTGTTTGCAGGAAAGGCCCTCACAGAGCTTGAAGCCCAGGCCTGCTGAAGCCTGATCGTGGGTAATAGAACCTCACTTCATTCCACCTCCATAAAAACGCTCAGGAAGGTGCTAATTTTATTTTGCACTAGTTATTTGCACCTAGTGAGGAGGCAGGCACGCAGCCAGAGTCTCTACAACAGCCTGATTGATACCAACAGCAGTGTATAAAGAACGCTTGAAAATGGCAAGGGAAGCTTCTCCTGCTTGGTAGGGTCCTTATTCCACGCGGGCAGCGTCATCCAAAGCTGCAGGATACCACTGGCCTCCGGGGGGAATACGAGAAGCCATACCTGCACCTCTAAAACCCGTGTTAACCCCTATTGTATGTAACTGCTCTCTGTTCTTGCTATCTCTGTAAAGTTCCTAACCAACTGCCACTAAAACCTTCTATCTTTCTGTCCATCACATTACCATCCCATTGTGACATTGTGGAAATTATTTTACTTTAGAAATGAAGACAGGGAGGCTCTGAGCATTACGGTAACTCATCCAAATTAACAAGCAATAGTGCCGAGGTCCCGATCAACACAAGTGTGGCCTTTGTGGATGCAACTGTTAGAAAAGGCAGGAGAGCTGAGGCCACAGTGATAGGGTGAGCATTGCACAAAGAACAAGAAGTCGGTGTCGTAAGTGTGTAATTGTGACACTAGGAGAGAAAATTTAGGTTGCATTTTTTTTCACGTTGCACATGAAAATCATAATGTGATATTACAAATATGTTTATCTTACCATCAAACGGTAAGTTCTGTGAATATGGGAAATCTATTTCATTCACCTACGTAAGGCCAGTATGAAGCAAAGGGCCACACGTGTAGTAGACATGTAAATAATAAAATTGTAAACTTTCAAAATGCCTTTTGAGCTGACTGATTTCATTACTTAACTAAGGTGAAAAGATTAGTTTGGTGATTTGGGGGATATATTCTAAGTACTGTTTCTGTGAGGGTGTTTTTAGATGAGATTTACATTTCAATTGGTGGACTTTCAGCAAAGCACCTCCATACTGTGGGTGGGCCTCATGCAATCAGTTAAAGGCCTGAATAGAACAAAAGACTGACCTTCCCCACACAAGAAGGAATTCCGCATCGCTTCTCACTTCTCGGCCTTTTGGCTCAGATCAAGTGAAGAAGGAATTCTGCTAGCAGACTGCTTCCAGACTTCAACTGTAACATTGGCTCTTCTCTGGGTCTCCAGTTTGGCAGCCCACCCTGCAGAATTTGAACTTCCCGACCTTTATAATTGTGTGAACCAATTCATCAATAAATCTCTTTCTCTGCTTCTCAAGAGAACCTTAACTAATACAGGCAGCATTAACATAACAGTTTAAGGATATAAATGTCTCAACATATACAGCCTTTAATGGTGTACAGACTATTAAGGTGGGGTCATATCCTGTATTTTTTCCATTTACTTACACATTCATCAACTACTTCTTCAGCATCTCTGATAACCCCGGGCACTTGTTCCAGGAGCTGAGGGTACAGTGAAGAATGAGATTGCTTAGCAAAATTTATGTATTAGTTTCTGAAAACCTTTTTGACTCAAGTAATTAAGTCAAAGTAGTCCATTCAACTTGGAAGTGAAACAAAACTTATTTCTATAGGATAGACACATTTTACATTTTGTTTCCTTTTAACTCAAGAAACTTGGAAGCAACTGTGCCATGAAAACAGCAGAAGAGAATTATTACCCACAAACTATTTGTCTCCAGCTTTTGTACATTTTACTTATTTCCATATTCTTATTTCCATATTGCCTTATCAGGCCATGTTTGTGTGTATTAGTATCTACCTGTATCTAACATATAGGTCTTATTTCTTTATAGCTGTATGTATAGATATATGCACATATATAATACATACTTTCGTTTTTTCCTAATACCGTATGAGGGTGAATAATTTTAACTCCTTAACTGACTAAGCCCCATTCTGCACCGTTGACATCTCTGCAGCCTGAGACTCAGAGCAGAAAATACACATCGCATTGATACAGCTAATTACTGGTAGACCCAGGAGCAGGTGTCTTCACTCTCCTGCTGCTTCTGCTACGGCCCAAACTGCCTCCCTGGCCAAAGATTTTCATTGAAGAACAGCTAGATGTCAATTTGCCCATAGAATGCCATTTGGGTGCCATTTTCCTAACTTTTCCTTGAAAACATACATAACCCCCTTGACTATTTTCTGAATGTTAGAAACCTATTGAAGGATGTCATCACTTCAACATGATAACTTAAGCTTACAGATGATGTTTCCATTTATTTCTGAGAACAAATTTAATGTGAGCTTTTTAATTCACCCCATCACAATTTAATATCAACCCTCCTTTAAAAGTAGGCCTAGACGTTATCAGCAGATACTCAGTCTTAAGGATGGGGACTATGCAATACTCCCTCTCATTGTTAACAAAAATAAGCATTTCCATGCTATCGTGATGCTTTAAGTAAAGCAATGAGGCTCGTGACAAGCACAGTGCAAATTAAAGCAGAATAAAAAGAATGCAGGAGGAGTTTGTTGAGCTCCCAAAATATATAGCTAAAACCATTCTTTAAAGAGTGCACAGGCAGTTCAAAATTTCAGCCCTCCAAAGATCACAAACTTCTTTGTATTTCAGAACGCTTAAAGGATATGTGAAAAAAGCGATCCAGAATCCAAAGTCAAAATCCACTGTCTGTATCACAAAGCCCCCACCCACATAGTATAGCTTGACTCCAGCACACTTCAGATTGTAGGCTGGGAATGAACTTGAATGAACCTCCTGAGTTCAAAGCCCTCCATTTTTAGCTCTGAGTAGACACCGTAACTTCCCTATTCCTCCTAAACCATATGGAATCTCTGAAAACCTCAATAGAATCCAAAAATGGCCTCCCGTTTTTGTGATGGACCTAATTATGTTTCTCAAGGTCTCCAAACACAGCACTGCCATGATGCTGCTCAAACTTGTGGGGTGTTTCCTCTGACTGGGCTGGCTTCTCACGCCCGGTTCTCCCCGGGACCACTAGACCAGGATACTGTGGGGAAGAGCTCCCTCGCCTGCCTCTAGAAGGTAATGCCGCTGCGGGCAATCGCCAGGGTGGCTTCCTCAACTGCCTCCTGCAGCCAAACTAGTTAATTTGATCACACAAAGTTTGCACTTTGGCTTGGCTAAATCTTTTTTATATATGTAGTCTTTCATTTGGAAATCCAAGTTTCATGTTTAAACAAATGTCTAATTACAACATCAACTATAGATCACATGTATAAACAAAATGTATAATTTGCACATTGACTACAGATTTTCTCCAGAAAAACAACAATTATTTCATATGAAGTTTTGGAATTAATAGGAATCTGCTCCGTTGTGATTTATGTGCACTTCCAATCTGAGATTGTTACGGAGGAAATTGTGGCAGTTAATCAACATGCAAATGACATGTTTATGCATGAGTTGAAATGAATTTTGACAGATGTATGAATACCAGATATTAAAGTTTAATGCTTTAGCCCTGTAATGAAAATGACACAAACCACAGAAAGATCTGTCTTACCTGTAGACATACTGAAGGTCAAGAGAGTTTTAATTAATACCAGGTAGTTTTTCACTTGTTAGTAACAGATGAAATATAAAATATAAATACTCAAAATGCCAGAGGAAAACGCTCTTGTACTCAGAACCTTACCTGGCACCTCCATCACAATGTGTTATTATAATATTCATTCCAGTAAATAGAGTTTTCAGACATGTCTTCAGAATTAAAATGAGTGTATTTAAGTAACCATTCTGAGATCAAATTCTTTTTCTCTGTTCATAAATATTTGAAAATGTATTACAGTTTCTGAATATTAACCATGAAAGTTCAACTTCTGTTAGGAAGGAGTTGTTATGAAAAAGTATGAGATTAGAAGATAAACACAAAAGTAATTAAAGTAATTTTCTATAATGTCACTCATCTGTGCTTTACTTAATTCTCATCACTCATTTGGAAGATCTTCAAATTAGTATGAATTAACACTTACGGAGTGTTCCACAAATGTTACCGGCCATTTATTATGTACTCTTATGTGCTACTATTATGTACCGGCCATTGTGCTAATTACATTACATTTATTACCCCCTTTAAACCTCAGGAATTCCAGGAAATCTAAGCAAACTGAGGCCGAAGAAGTCAAATATCTTGACCAAGCTCACACTGCCAGGAAGTAGTGGAACTGTGTTTTCAATCAAGTCTGATTCCAGACTTCCTGTACTTAACCACTACACTGTAGATTTCGGACTAAACCATTGACTAATAACTGCTCTCTCCCACAATCCTTTGCCATTTCCTGGGTACGGTACTTGTCAATGAATTCAGTGTGGAACTGGAGTTGAGGATCCACAATAGCACCTACGATGCCTAGGAAAGACTGCAAGAAGGAGAAATACTCGCTTTTGGTATGAGAGACAACAAGAAGTCAAAAGAGGATAACTAGAAAGAAGAGAAATGGATCTGGGTAGAGATAACTTAACAAATGTTAGGGCTTCCATGAGATAATAAGACACAAAGGAAGAGAGTGGGACGGGCATAAAAAAGTAAAAGCTGACAAATGTAAAATGTCTGTTATAGAAATCTCATTATGAAGTGGAGGAGAAGCATGAACCACTAATTGGAAAGGGGTGATGGAAACAAGGAAAGGAGAATGGAAAAGGTGAGACAAAGAAAGAGAAGCTAAGATGTGTTTAGAATCCTCCACAGGACAGGCATTTTTTATAAGTTTCACTCCATTTAATTTTCGTATTAACTGCACCAAGTGTAAAATATCGTAGAATATTTTTTCCTTATTTTTACAGGTGAAGGTACCAAACAACATTTCGGAGAACATTCAGCTGATAGAATTTAAAAAGTCAAGACTTGAACCCGCATCCTTTGATCCCAAATGCTGCCACATGTTTAAGTCTAAGGAGGGAGGGAGTTGATAAATGGAGATGTCTGAGACGATTTTGAATCGTCTATTCAAACGGCTATTGCTTCCTTGATACATTGGAAACATTCTGCATAGGACTTCTAGTTTTAGCAATTACACATACTTATTGAAAGAAATGGGAAAATTTTTCTAAAATTTCCTGCTGCATTCTTTTTACAAACAAAATGTTTGCACTTTTCTTGTGAACTGGAATGTGTTTTTGTGAGTTTAATAATGACCTGTTTTGTTTCCATTTACTCTACCTTTTAAAGGAAGGTCTGTAGTTGAAATGAGGTCCATCGGACCTTGGTACAGATCCCTGCCTGAATCTTCTGGGTGCAGAGGAAGAGAAAAGGGATTAATTTAGGCTGTTCATTTACTTGACCAGCTAGCTAAGAGATACAACAGACTGAAGGCAATAAAGAGGGGCACTCTTCTCCTTTGAAGATACCAGCTTTTTAAATTTTGTTTTGCTTGGCAACCAGAAATCAACTATGGTAGGCCACCATTTTTGTGTGCACAATACACCAGGACACATTAAGTATGGAGGATGGAGCACACTCTTTGTGACTCTGTCACAGGCTCCCCAGTTGGTGAACATCCAGACTTTCTTTGACATGTTCTCCACGTATTCCCAGGGACACTTGGCTATGAGGTGGCAGTTTCCATTTGCCCTTCATTCTCCTCCTTTCTCTACATGGAGAAAAATCTGTTTCTGGAGTGTGGCCATCACTATTCTATATTTAACTGCTCTAGTGAAGGGTTTCTTTACTTTTTTATTATTATTGGTTTTTTTTTTTTTTTTTTTGCTTAAATAATACACTGTTCAATTCAATGGCAATCTACATAGAGAGATTTAGATACATGGTAATGTTGCCATCTTATATCTAAGACACTCTTGAGACTGTCTTCATACATTTTTAATAAAACTTAAGTCTTTCAGGGGCGCTTGGGTGGCTCATTCAGTTAAGCATCTGACTCTTGGTTTTGGCTCAGATCATGATCTCACAGTTCATGGGATCGAGCCCCACATCAGGCTTCATGCTGACAATGCGGAGTCTGCTTGGGATTCTCTCTCTCTCCTTCTCTCTGCCCCTCCCTTACTTGCTCTGTCTCTCAAAATAAATAAATAAAACTTAAAAAAAAATTAAGTCTTTCAAAACTAACAAATGTATGTGGGAAATCCTCCAAGCAATTGTGAGGTGTTTTCTCCCTTCCCTTTTCTTTCTTTTTCTTTTTCTTTCTCTCTTTTTCTTTTTCTTTCTTTCTCTCTTTTTCTTTCTTTCACTTTCTTTCTCTTTCCTTCCTTCCTTTTCTTTCCTCTTTTCTTTTCTTTCCATATTTGCAAATCTAGTGTATATCTCAAAGTACTTTTAAGCACACTGTAGCAAAGCAAGAATCAGATTGTAAATGTTTTGTCTGCCTACAAATAAATAGATCTAATGTTTTTGTTTGCTTTGTAATTGTGTGTCACTAATTCCACTGAACTCTCACAGAGCCTGTCTGTATAGGAATCTAAACGCAGTGGGTCCTACAACACCTGTTGGCAGAGTTTACAGAAGAACAGGAAAAGTACTTTTTCCTTTAGATATTTACTCAAATTACATGTTATTTAAATAATTTTTAAAAACCCATTTTAAAGAGTTATAAAGGAAGTCAAATCCTATAAAAACTAAATTATTCTGAGCAAGTATTATTTACGGTTTGTTTCACTGCCCATGGGCTGTTTACACCTCTTTTCCTATTCGTTTTGTTCTGTATTACTAAGGAAGAAACATTTAAGCTCCCTGTAAATGGACAATCCATAAGTTCCTCCAAAGACTGGAGACCATGTTTTTTGGAGCCATGCCTAAACATTCCCACAACTAATCCAAGAGGCATGGACAAACACTGACTGATTGCACTTCCTTTCCTTTCTCAGGATTTTCATCTCTTCTCTCCTTTGAACTCTTTTCCTTTTTAAATTTTCTATTCCTCATCTTTATCTATTTCTTGGGTCTGTTTCTTTGTTTGTAATTCTTTTAGTCTCTCAGTTTTTCAAGCACATTCATTGCATTTTGCTCCTAGTCTTCCTTCCCTTTTACATTATCTGCATTTATCCTCTTGCTTTCTTCCTGCTCATGATGTTTCCTTCCACTTCTGTCCTCAAGCCTTATTGTCCACATTCCCAATTTTCTCCTTCTTGACCTCCACCACCCACTTCATCCTCTTCCTTCTCCCCCAAGATGAAGTAATGCTATCATTTCACCTTTACCTCCTGTGACAAGTTTAATGTCCACTCTAGTTTCTTTTGCTTTTATAGTTCTCTTTCCAAGGAATAAAAAGGAATAAACATTGAATTCAGAGGCAAGATTTATCATTTGCTTTCATATTCATTACGCTTGGCATTTCCCCCCTGATTTTCAATAAAAGAGGGATACTTTATTTGACCATATAATGTGCATTCAATTTATATGTTCTAGAGCAGACACCCTGCTAAACTGCTGACGGGAAGCAATGTTTTTTTCCATTTTGATATAAATGTGCTCTTCCTGGATGGCACATAGCATGTTTCCTTAACACAAGCCAGACTTCCCTTTACCACCCGTGTTTCATCTCTTGAGCCTACCTCTGTGCTCATCAGACTAGATTCCCGCTTTATCCTGCACGACTCTAGCTGCCATTACTCCCAGGAACTTTTACTATCCACTCTGAGGAAGTTCTCGCATCCTGTCTCTTTCAGTACTTGGCTTCCTCCTGCTTGACAGTGAACTCAAAGGCTTTCGAGTTCTATACCTTGAATGGTCCTCCTACTGAGACAACAAAAATGCTAGATATAACATCAAAAAATCTTTTTCAGTGCCTACCCAATTTGGCACAAAATTGAGGACTAGAGTCAAAATCTGAAGTGAAAGTGACAACACGGGAGGTAAGTGACAAAATTAGCTTTATTATCAGTGGTTTCTAACAACCCCATTGCAGGACTGGGTGGAAGGAGACAGGAGGTGAAAGCTACAGCCTAAACACAGCATGTACCCCAGTATACCAAACTCTCAAAGTAAAGATGAATAAGGACTAAATCCTCTCTTTAGAAGAGTACAACAAAGAAGGTAATGTCTCCTCTGACAATTTATAACTACTAGCAAGCTTTCACCTGAGCTTCTAGTCCAAATTATCACTTTTGTGGTCTGAAGAAAGTCTGAGTGGAAATTTTCATTTAAAGCACTCCTGATTTTAATTAAAGAAAGAGAACTTTAAGAAATTGAGAAAGCAAATATTAAAGAAACTAAATAATTACACAGCAAATGAATTGTTCAATGAATCCCCAGCAGAAAATTGTAAATTCATACTTCAAATCTTATAATAAAGTTGCAGGGACGCTTAAAGGCAAAGTAAAGATAGTAAGCCACAATTTTTGCTTTCAATGATCTCATTGTTTGGAGACGTGTAAAAGGCCTCCCCTATTTTATAGCATTTACTTTGGGCATGAAAGGCCTTCATAATTGTTTCTATAAATACGACTTGCCCCTCCATCTCACTTTTGTGTCTCCCATGCCCCTGTTAACAGAAAGATGAACTCCTGCAAACCTATGATTTCGTTCTGGCTCCAGAGAAGTCCTCAGAACCCAGAACCTCAAGCACAGTGGTCTATCTAAAACAGGGTAGAGACTAAACATCTCTCCTCTCAGGGCTGCTCTTCGTGATTCTCTGACTTCTCATGTTTTCAATCTTTAGTGCTTGTCTATGCCCATCCTGACTACATTGTGCATATGCAATCGTCTATATGCTCCTGACTACATCTGTATACTCAGCTGACCTCTTGTCATGGATTCATTTTCTTATCTTCCCAAAGAATCATCATTTCTACAAGCTAAAATTGGAGCACAAAAACTGAACAGGCAGAATGACCATTATCCTTGCCCCCAAACCCCCCCCAACACACACACACACACACACACACACACACACACACACACACACACACACACACTTCCAAGGATCTGTACATGTTAGAATAAGGGAAACCACTAAAGTAGGACTCTTGGAGGACTAGGATTCAAGGGGATCCTATAACGGTGAATCAGCAGAGGCTAAATGAGGTAGTGATGTCAAAGATGTAACTAGGCTATAAAAGCAACACTGCACTCATCAGCTTCCATCTGGGAGACTTGGCAAGCTAGAGAAGAATGTCGCTGAAGGAAATTTTTTTTCTGTTTATTCTGAGTTATATAGACAGGCTTGCTTACTATAATGTCATTCAGTCTATACTAACCTCTACTCCTTACTTCTGTCATCTACTGACTTCCGGGTAACTCCCTCGCATTCACCGAAGCCTTTAGTGTCTGACTCATGGTTTTTATGTCAACCTCAATTTTCGTTTTAAAATTCAAAAGAAATATGGGGTGCCTGGGTGGCTCAGTCAGTTGAGCATCCAACTTTGGCTCAGGTCATGATCTCGCAGTCTGTGCGTTCGAGCCCCACATCAGGGTCTGTGCTGACAGGTCAGAGCCTGGAGCCCACTTCGGATTCTGTGTCTCCCTCTCTCTCTGCCCCTCCCCTGCTCATGCTCTGTCTCTCTCTGTGTCAAAAATAAATAAACATTAAAAATTTTTTAAAAATAAAATAAAATTCAAAAGAAACGTGAAGATCTCTTCCACTGCTACACCTACTGCCTCCTTGGCTCTCTGTCCCCCATGACCTTCACCTCCACTTAACTTCAGTCACAAGCTCCCCCCATCGCACATCCTGGGCTTTAGCATCACATGACATTCCTCCACCTCCGGGATCTTGACTGGAAAGTCCCACTCTGTGCACAAAGTTTCTTCCAGCTTTCTCAATCTGTGACTTTCATTAAACATGAAGTTTTACTTCACAGTGACCTCAGTGCTCTTGAAACCACTTCTATGAACTCCTTTTTGATATTCACATTTTTTATAACAGTTTAGATTCCAATGACCCTTTTTTTTTTTTAATATAGCAAGTCTTGCAATTCTACCACTTCAATATTTCAGGAATCTACACTCCTCTTTCTATCCCACAGTCACCATCCCATTTCAAGTCACCATTACCTTGCACACAGATTAACTAACAATATCCACATAAGTCTTCCTGACCCTAGTCCTTCCAAACGTACCCCGCCTCCCAGCCCATTCTCTAGAGAGTAGAGTGATCTTTCTACAACACAAATCTGACCATGTCATTCCCCTTTTTAAAACACTGCAACAACTTGTAGTTGCTTCTGCCTCACTCCATATTTCAGGTAGACTGAGTTATTTTGGGTTTACTGAATTTTCCATGCCTTCTCCCACCTATAGGCTTTTGCATATGCTAGAATCTCTTCTTGGAACATTCTTCTGTACGTTATCTTCTTCCATTACTTCCCAAATGCTAATCATTCTTTAAGTCTCATCTTAGAGATCTCTCAGAGATCTCCCATCTCTCAGGAAGCATTCCCTGATCTCCCGAGTCTGAATTACATGCCCTTTCCTATGTGCTTGTACTTCCTTATCATAGCGCTTAACACAATATCTCATAACTCTAATTGTGGCACCTCTCATTAGATTAGAGAGATAAGGATTGGGATGGTATCCCCGTGGCCTGGCACAGTCTGGAATATATTAGCTACTGAATAAATATTAAGTGAGTGGAAAAAAAAAAAAGACAACTCAGAGAGTCAGAAATAGAGACATTAAGTAGACATAACCATAAATCAGGGTATTAAATTAAGAAACTAGGTTCCTATGAGATTATGTACCGGGAAATATGGAACCTTATCTGCCATCCTTGAAGGCTACTGGAAAAAAAAATCAGTATAGCCAAAATGATTAAAATTGCCTTTACTTTATATTACATTAAATAAGCATTTATATTCCAAGAATTCTACACTTAAAAAAAAAAAATCCACATTGAGGTTTGCACATGTAATCTCCATGCTCAGCTCATGCATATTACCACTATAAATCATTCTCATGAGTTCAAATCAGCATACTTCCTGAAGAGATTTCTTTTACATTTTTGCATCAGCATGATAGAAGGTGACATCTAGGGCATGAGAAAGAGGCTTATATCAAATCTCTCATGACCTGCTTGATAATGTACTGCACACGTCTCGTCGGACTCTCCAGCATTTCTGACAGATTCTCCATCTTTCACACAGCTTTGGTTTTATATAAGTATAGTAAGTGCCACAGACTTGTCTCCTTAAAACCTCAATGCCAAACCTGCTTGGGCCGTAAATGTGTGAGTTGACAGAGAGCACCGATATTCCCTTACAAGTCTCCTTTTCCTGTAAAAATGGAAGTGTCAGATTATGATAATTCTCTCCCCATCAAATGCCTATAAAAGGCAGACAAATTGAGGGAAGATAAAAGTTAGCAAGCGGTATGGAAGAATAAAAGAGAAAATAGCAAGCTGTTAAGCTCTCCAAGGCTGTGGTAACTGCTGTCATTTTGATAACATAGTTCTTGCAGACCATCAGGCCACATCCAGCTTCTTCCAGCTGACAAAGTCTGAGGTTCCTGACGCTCCACCTTCCAACGGAGTGATGTGTCTGTGTGGAGAGAATGGCCCGAGAGAGGCCTTGTCCTTTCATAAGCACAGGAAGGTTGGTGAAGTCAATCTACATCAGTAGTTTCAAACCAAGAGACCATCATATTCGGGGGGAGTGGGTGTTATACAAATTCCTGAACCCCACTCCCTAATTCTGATCCACAAGATCTATTTTTGTTCATTTTGTTTTGTATTTTTCTTACGCCTTATTAAAGTTAAATTTTACATCCAGTGAAATGCACAGATCTCTTTCTTGCCCTCCTTTGGGTTAACTATTATTTATCATTCTATTTTAAATCTTTTGGGCTTTTAGCCCCACCTCTGTGTTGATTTAAGTAGTTTATGTATAATTACCATGCACATCTTTATCACTCTAGAGTTAATGTTTTTCCACTTGACTTAAAATATGAGAGCCTAAATAGAGCATGATCCCATTGACCCCCATTTTCTGTCATTGTTGACATATATTTCAAACCCACATACATTGTAAACCACAAGCTTATAATATTTCCATTAAATAATTAAATAATATACAAGCTTATCATATTTGCATTAAAAGGCAGTGGTCTTTTAATAAAAAGTTAAGGGGGGGGGGAGAAAAAGATAACTGTTCCACATGTATGTACATAATCATCTTTCTTCCTGCATTCCTTCCTGGAGATCTGAGTTTGCGAGTCATTATTTTTCTTCAACCTGAAGAAAAGCCCATAGCATTTCTTGTAGCGTATGTCTTCTGGTAGGAAATTATCAGCTTTTATCTATTTGAAAAATCTTTGCCTTTATTTTTTAGAGAGATTTCTTCTGAAGAAAGAATTCTGAGTTGAGAGGATCCCCTTTTGGCACTTTAAACATTTTGTTCCATTGTCTTCTGTTGAGGTTTCAATCATCTCAATTCACTTTGAATCATTGTTTCCCTGTGTATACTAATATTCTAACACACACACATACTTCTGACAACTTTCAAGATTTTCTCTTTATTTTTTGTTATCATGAGTTTATGATGTGTACACTTACGGTTTTCTATGTATTAATTCTACTAAGATTTTGAAATCTGAGGTATGTTTTCATACCTCAGGTATTGTGTTTTGAATTCATTCTCTCCCATTTTCTCTCTTGTCAGCTGGGACTTCACATATGCATACATTAGACAACTTGATATTATCCCACATATCTCTTAATGTCTGTTCCTTGTCTTTAATCTTGTTTTCTCTTCGTTCTTTAAACTGGATAATTTTTAATTGATCTTCCACCATCTTTAATGTACTGTTAAATCCATCATGTGATATTTTTATTTCAGATATTTTCATTTTCAGCTCTAAAGTTTACATTACATTCTGTTTTATGGTCAGCATTTCTCTGGGGAGATTCTCCACATGTTCACGCAATATGACCATCTTTTCTTTCAGCCCTTGAACATATTTATAAAAGCAACTTCAAAGGTGCTTTTAAATTAATTTAAATCAATTAAAATTATTAAAATGATTCCAGCATCTTATCCATCTCTGGGTCAGTTGGTCTACTTCTATTGCTTTCCTCTTGATCATTTAGTGATGCTCGTAATACTCTGAACGTGATGGATGGTACACTGGTGAGAAACTGGATTCTGTGTTGTTCTCTGAGTGCTACTTTTCTCCTCTAGCAGTTACATTATTGGTTGCTCACCTTGAACTTGTGAATGTTTGCTTTTATATATTGTTAAAGCAGGCATAATTTTAGATTTGTTATATCTCAGGGAAAATCCCATAGGGCTAATCCCGCAATACAGTTTTTAGTCTGAAAGTATGATGTGTCAATAAAAACCCTAAGGTGGGGCACCTGGGTGGCTCAGTTGATTAAGCATCTGACTTCAGCTTTGGTCATGATCTCACAGTCTGTCAGCTGGAGCCCCGCGTCGGGCTCTGTGCTGACAGCTCAGAGCCTGGAGCCTGCTTTGGATTCTGTTTCTCCTTCTCTCTCTCTGCCCCTCCCCTACTTGCACTCTGTCTCTCTCTGTCTCTCTCTCAAAAATAAATAAACATTAAAAAAATTTAAAAATTAAATAAAAAAAAAGGTATTTTGAAGCCCTTTAATTTGCCACATGACTCGTTCCAAATGTTTGTCTTCCCTGTGGTGGGCAGCAGCTAACATCTCTACCTCTACTGAGCCTTTTAAACTTCTGCTTTCCACTGATCTTGGATTCTCCCCTCACACTTACACAGTTCCAAGCAAAGTTTATCTTTATAATGTGGTGTTCCCTCCTTTGTAACCCTTTCCTTCCTGTGGAGAAATTCTCAGACGCTTAGGCAGCCCTAAATCCTGTCCCTGGACACTCAGCTGTCTGCGGAGTTCCTGCTGCCCTGTACTACGCCAAGTAGTGGGAAAGGACAAGTACAGTACCCTTACGTCAAAGGTCAAATTCTGCTTTTGCTCATTCTCTAGTGGCTTCATTATTTTTCTCTAAGATTTTGTAATTTGTAACTATGTGAGGTGATGGATGTTAATATAATTTCACTGTATCTAGATCTACCTATATCTATCTATCTATCTATCTATATATATATATATATATGTCAAATCATTGTGTTGTACACCTTAAACTCATACAATATTGTATGTCAATTATATCTCAAAAAGCTGGAAAAAAAAGATTTTATAATTGTTACATTAGGTGGGGTGTGGGGAACGTCAATCAAATACAACCTACTCCACCATTATCAGAACCAGAATATCTGTTTGGTCAGTTGGCTGGTTGGTTTTTAAATAAAACTTCTCTTTGCTTCATTCATTAAATAAACATTTATTTGCTGAGCACATCTTAAATGCTGATGACTCTTCCTGACTCTTCCTGACAATGCAACAGTGAACAAAATAGATAAATTCCCCCATTTCTGAGAGCTGAAATTCTAGTGAAGTAGGGAGGCAGAAAAATATATATAAAAATAGAAAGTAATGTCATCTAGTGATAAGTTCCATAAAAAAATTAAAACAGAATAAAGAGGTATACCTATTCTTCTTCTCCCTTCAAATGTTTATGCACATTACTGAAAAAAGAAATCATCAAAACCTTTACAATAAAATAAAAAATGCATATAATAAGAAAGGCACAGGGTAGCATTTAAATCAAAATGGTTAAAAGCCATTTTGTAATCTAATGTTACAACTTAAAAACACCTTATTACAAGTATTTATAACAAGTACAAACTGTATCATGCTGATTATTTGAAATACTATAAAACTAACCATAACATTATCTTGTTACTCTATATTTGTAAGGAGACAACGTAAAGATCCCCAGTTCAATTCACCTCTTAATTATCTAATATTCTAAAGTCCTTACTCCCCATGATTCTCACTGGCTCACATGTGCTCCATGTCTGCCTTCACTCCATCACTCTGGGGACTCAGTTCTTTCCCTTCCTCTAGGATTATCACTCTGAGGATTGCCCTCGTACTCCTCTGTCCACAGTGTTCTCTCTCACAATTCCATTCAGCTAGGCAAATATGAAATAAGCATTTATTATGCACTACCACTGTGATAATGACCAGGGATTAAAACTTAGGGAGGGACCATCCAGGTAGGTTCCATCCTTAAAAGAATTTAGTGGGAGATACAGACTCATCATCAATCACCACAATTCAGTATACTAAGTAGCACAAACTAAGTGTTACAGGAGACAGGCCTATTAAAGCTATCTCCTTCATGGAGATTTGGTCATGGAAAATGACAGAAAGGAGACGACATTTGAAATCACCTTTGAAAGATGAGTGATCATACGCCAAAAGACAACAGGAGAAGGGGTGCCTGGGTGGCTCAGTCGGTTAAGCATCCGACTTTGGCTCAGGACGTGATCATGTGGTTCACGGGTCTGAGACCAGCTTAGGGCTGAGAGCCTGGAGCCTGCTCCAGATTCTGTCTCCCCCTCTCTGTTCCCGCCCCCCTCCCACCCCATCCCTGCTCATGCTTTGTCTCTCTCTCTCTCTCAAAAATAAATAAACATTAAAAAAATTTTTTTGGTTTAAAAAAAAAAAGATGACAGGAGTGGACACGACCTGCAGAGGGCAGGCACATCATGCTAACGCGCACACAAAGTGTGCTCCGCTTGCTGCATTTAGATACAATGAGAAACCTAGTGCAGAGAAGGGTAAATGTGAGGCGGTAAAGGTAACTGGCAAAGAGGGAGAAAATATTTGTAACCAGTGATGAAGTCCCTTGTATGTCTTTTTAAGGAGGCTGAACTCAAATCCTATTGACTAACAGTTTCTAAGCCTAAGAAGTATGATCAGATCTGGTTTTATCTAACACAGGAATTCCTACAGTACTTTCTTTGCACTACTTGTCAGTCCCATACCTTGTTCCACAAATAGGCTGTAAGCTTCCCCAATAAACATTTATAGTCTTACACCTACTTATATTGTCCAGTGCCTTTCACAAAGGCGTTGGGATATGTTGGCTCCCTATAAATATTTCTCGATCAGTTGGTTAACATAAATACACACTTAGGCACCATGTCATCTTGTATTGAAAAATGTTCCTTTTCCCTTCTAAAATACTTGAACATTCTTTAGAAACTTAAAGGCATTACCTCTATATTAAAGAATGCTGCTTGATTCAAAACCTATGGTACTGCAAAATGATGTAGGGGATATATATGAGAAAGTAGCAGGAAAACAGGCAGAAAATATTTGCTGTCAAGTCATGAAGCATCTTGCATGTAACTGATGTCTATACTGAATCTTTTCCTGAACAGCAGACTATCCTACGCCATTGCTATTAATGTAGTTTTTGTACATGTCATAGCATGGTTTCCTTGAGATTGATTTAACTATTTTTGCATAGCAGTGCAACTAATGTAGTTTACTGGCTTTTTTTCCCTTTGATTGATATCCAACTTTCAAGTTCCAAACTCAGCATCATTTAACTGTTTTCTGTATTTTCATTTTAGTTCAATTGTTCCATGTGTCACACATAAATAAAACTATAAATTAAAGAACTAAGAGAATAAATAAACACTTTTTTTTTGAATAAATACATTTCTTAATTAGGGAATTCTTTTGTACTACCATAGTCTGAAAGTATTCTCTGTGGCTGTTGCTAAGGTACATGGTGAAGAGGCAATGTACGTTTTTTTTCCAAAAAGAAGCTATGGAAAATAAGTCACTTTCTATGTGGCTTGGTTTGTTTGACAGGACGCGGTATTATCAGTGAGACAAGTGTCATTGATTTAAGCTCCAAGGGGCTCTGACATCATTGCTGCACGCCTCCCTTTTGCTGTCCCACAGGATGAGAACAGTGAGGGTAAGGGACTCACAGGAGAAATAGCATGCGCTGTCCAGTGCGAATCCACCCCCACTTTTGGAAACCACTTGAATTGCATGCCCTCTGTGCCTGCTCCGGTCATGTCTGTTCTTGTACCCAGTTCTGCTTTGTATCCAGGGAGGCTGACCTCTGCGATGTGCTTTTCCCAGGCTCCAGGACCATCTGCAGATTCGAGGGCAGGAGGAAGGGAAAAGTCAAGGAACTGCTTTTTCTGCCTTTGCAGTAGCTACCCTCACTTTCAAGATTCCAGCTCGTGTCAGAGAAGCCCTCTAGCTTCACTCTTCATGCAGTAACCCATGGTCACGGGCTACCATCTTGCTCCTTTGTCCTTCAGTCTGCAAATGGTGGGAGCTTTGATTTTGCCAATGTTTGGATAGCGTCTTTGGCTCTGGATGGCTTCTCAGCAATTTCCATCACCCATTCCATCCATTTCCTACACTAAATTCTTTATTTTAAATACTGACAATGGTTTCTTTTTCTCACTTGGTCCCTAAACAATAGCACTCTGCTAGTGGAGTACAATAACACTGTCTTTTTTTTTTTTTTCTTAAAAATTTTTCTTTTTAAAATAGATCAGTAAAAACCCATGTAGACACACACACTAAAAAGCGGTGATAACATTTTTAAGATGTTCTGACTAAAATGTTGCTTAAAGTCATCATGCTCTGCTAACACTAAATTCTTTAACCAGATATATATAAGAAAGAAACTATCAGACCACCAGTATTGTATGTAGTAGATGAAATACATCTAAATCAAAAACAGGAAGATGATCTATGGAATCAAAGAGCTCAAACATACATTTTAGATTCATGGTCAAGTGAATTATCCTAATCATTAAGAGATTAAAATTGCAATAAACAAGACGGGTTTCTTGAGGTTTGTCTGATTCTTAAGTTTGAATATAGTTCTTACATGTTTACAGATTGGTTTACAGATAATTAAATGCAAAGAATCTTCTGGGGTAACCATATGAATCAGTGAAAGAATAGCTACACCTTAAACAACTGCATGAGCCCCAGTTTGGAGGAGCCTAGAACCATTATTATGGCCATCTTTTCCTAAAAAGCTATGTTGTTTGCCTAAGTGGATTATGAGATTGTATATTCTTAACATTTCCTTTGTAAAGTCAATCACACAATGCCTGCTACATAGTAGATGCTAAAAGATGTATTACTACACATGATTCAATAAATGAATTCACATGGCCTGGTAGATACATATTCTGTTTGCCTAAAATTGCTAAAAGAAACATTGCAGGCAGTCCAGAATTGCAGTAAAACTATGTAAGAGCTTCTAATAACTTTCAAGTTAACCAAAATCCCAAACTTGAGGTTATAAATGGGAAGGGAAAAAATGGATAGTCTCACAGACCCACTCAGGCTTACTGATGAGAGATGAAGACAAGAAGATCTAATTCTTATCCATATTTTTAGCAAACATGTGCCATTAACTGAACTTTAACTACAGGAAGCACAAGTTTTTATTTTTAAATTTGTAATAATAAAAATAAATTTGTAGATAGTCTAACACATTAAAAAAATCTATTCCCATTTATTTGGGGATTTTTTGGTGGTCCCACAAGACTTAAATGTTTAAGTAGTCACATTAAGAACTGTTTTAGAAACAGGGGTGCCTGGGTGGCTGAGTCGGTTGAGCTCCGACTTTGGCTCAGGTCATGATCTCACAGTCTGTGAGTTCAAGCCCCGCGTCTGGCTCTGTGCTGACAGCTCAGAGCCTGGAGCCTGCTTCGGATTCTGTGCCTCTCTCTGCCCCTCCCCTGCTCACGCTCTGTCTCTGTCTCTCTCTCAAAAATAAATAAACATTAAAAAAAAATTAAAAAAAAAAAGAACTGTTTTAGAAACAGATCAGAATGTATTGCATAGAAAAATCACACAGCCTTATTTTAAGAGCCTCTCTTAGGTCTTTAAAACCAGTGCATGAAAAGGGCAGAAATTTAAAAGGAGGCAAAGAACTCAGAGCACCCTGGCCCTCATGGCACGCATCAGCCTCAAGACAGCATCATGAAGTCCTGCTTCCCTCCACCCTCAGGAGTAGGTGTCATACGTATGTATGTATGTGTGTGTGTGTGTGTGTATATATGCTTTTAATTTTAGCAAGAGAGTGGGGGGGGGGGCGGGGGAGAGGAGCAGAGGGAGAGAGAGAGAATCTTATGCAGGCTCCAGTCTCTGCACAGAGCCTCACACAGGGCTGGATCCCACAACCCTGAGATCATGACCTGAGCCAAAATCAAAAGTTGGAGGCTCAACCGACTGAGCTACCCAGGTGCCCTGGGGCTGCCTGGATGGCTCAGTCGGTTAAGAGTTCAACTCTTGATTTTGGCTCAGGTCCTGATCCCAGAGTCATGGTTTCGGGGCCCTTGTCAGGCTCCACGCTGAACATAGAGCTTGCTTAAGATTCTCTCTCCCTCTCTCTCTCCCTCTGCCCCCTCCCTCCCCTTGCACATCCGTGCTCTCTCTCTAAAATAATAATAATAAAAAGTCCACAATCCTAACCTGCAATGCAGAATGCATAAAAAAGGAGAAAGGAGATAGATTATAACTTTCTATGGACAGGCCTCCAATATCTTGATAATATACACCTCAAGGCACTCTGGCTTTACATCCCCTTTACCCTCCCCATAAACCCTCCAAGTTCTCCTAAGTATTATGCAAAAGTCTTTGGACAAAAAAGTCTTTGCTTCCTGCTCAGTCAATGCTCCCCTGAGGAAATGAAATGCAGAACTCAGATTTACTTAAATTGTGGATCGTCAGGGGGTAAAGAAGAAACATAAAGCATAATCTTGAAACATTATCTAGCCTCAACGATATTTAAGAAAACTAATGATTTGAGGGTAAATTTTGTTCTGCCAATTTACTCAGTTGTTTTGATTAGTTCTAATAAATTTCCAGTTAATGTTTGGATTTTCTAATATCGTAGAATGTTTTGCATATATTTATATTTTGTTTTCCTTCTCTGTGTTTATACTACTGGGTCTGCTTCATAACTTCATACATTGGCCATAATCTCCAGAATCTTAAGAAGGTATAGAATTGTTTCACATTCTTGTATTTTTTAAAAATAAAACAAAAAGGTTTCACATAATTATCTATTAGTTATGATATTTATGATGTTGACCCCAGTTATGAACGAGATATCCTTTATCATAAGAGATAGATAGAAAGGAACAGAAACTTCAGTTATAGACAAAATATGCAGGATTTTTTTCTTTGTTTTTGTTCAGTTTTTACACATGATAGATGTGGCATTCTAGAAAACTGGGAAAATTGCAATTTTACCCCATGTCATACACCAAAATAACATCTTGGTAGATCAAAGATATAAAATCAAAGAATTAGACTATAAAAGTATTTGAATAAAATTATAAATATGGTTTTCTTAGAGGTCTAAGAAATTTCTACATATAATAACCAGAAAGTATAAAAGAGATTATTAATGAATTTAACTTCACAATAAAATTATTTTGCATGACAAATAAAACCTCTGAGCAAACCGAAAATGACAAATGACAAATAGGAAAGAATGGAAGAGGTTCAGACCCATTTCTAATAATAGGAATGCCCTGATAGAAAAGTGGGCAACATTCATGATAAAGACAAATGCATTTGAAAAGAACCTCAGCATTGCCATAAATCAAATTTAAGCAAAAATGAGTTTAAGTCAAGGAAATTATAAAATCATGAAATTTGGTAATATGACTGACATTGTTTGAATTCTAGTACTGCCACTTACTAGCTACGCAAAGTCGCTTAACACTTTGGTGCTCTGGTTCCTTCATTTGATAAATCCATTCCAGTCACACAGGGATCCATCCGCCCATATGCCGGCATGTTATCTGTAGCGAAGTGTCACTTTCCTCATGGCTGTCATGTGGCTGAATTAATATATATAAAACACTTAGCACAGTGCCTGGCACACAGGTACTCAATGGCAGATAACTGAAAGATTTAAAATTGTAAATTGATTAGGAATGAACGCAGCTGCAAATAGCAAAAACAAAAACAAAAATAAAAGTTCAAGCAAATGGGAATCCATTTTTCATACAGAACAGTAAGTCCAGAGGTGGGATATTAGTTCAGCTTCCCAAAGATGCTTTCAGGGACACAGGCTCTTTTTTGATGTTGTACTCGACAATCTTCAGTGTGGAGGTCTCTGTACTCATAGTTATTGCCTCATGATTCTAGAGTGATGCTGTATCTTTGGCTATCACCTCTCCATTAGGAAACAGGAAAAAGCAGGAAGGAGCGAAAGGCATAAAATTAGAGTGGGGTGCCAGCTCAGCTTCTCTCTTATCAGGAAAGCAAACCCCTAAAATAGTAAACTTATATCTCTGACTCAGAAATGTATCACATGGTCATCACTAGCTACAATGTAGTGGAGAGAAGGGGCTAGTAGATGGGTATTGGGTCCATCAACCAATTCTCCCCATAAAGGCAACAGTGAAAAAAAACCAAAACACTTCGCAGTGGCTTTCACCTTCACTGCTCCTCCACCCCCATACCTCCTCCCCACCCCAGCCTCTGGCAAACACCAACCTCTTTTTTGTATCTATAAAGTTTGTTTCTGAGAGCCCTATAATGGGAATATTATGCTTGATGGTGTCACCGGGTTCCCTAAGTCTATTTTCATTTATTACTATTATTGTCTCTCTCCTGTTCAGCCGGATTGCTCTCCATTGCTCTGTCCTCCAGGTCGCTCATTGATTCTTCTGCTTCCTCCAGTCTATTTCCTCCATGTAGTCTATTTTTAATTTCACTTATTTTTTCATCTCTGGTTCTTTTTTGTTTCCTGTTTTGTTGAGGGTCTCACTGAAGTCCTCTACTCTTCTGTCGAGCCCAGTGCGTATCTTCATGACCATTGCTTTAAATTCTTTATCAGGCATATTGGTCATCTGTTTCATTTAGATGTTTGCTGTGATTTTGTCCTGTTCTTTCATTTGAGACATATTCCGTTGTCTCATTTTGTCTAACTCTCTGTGTTTCTGTTAGCAAAATCGGCTAGGTTTCCTGATCTTGAAACTAGCAGCCTTATGAAGAAGAGGCCTGTAGTGTCCTGAAGAGCAATGTCTCCTATTAATTAGAACTTGGCACTTCAAGGGTGTCTCCTATGTGTGTTGTGTGTACCCTGCTATTGTGGCTGAGACGCATTTGCCTTCGGTACTGTCATTTGCAATGGCTTTCTTTGCCTGTTGGGGCATTTCTGTCCCTGTGTTAATGGGCCAGTCTGGGGCCACCTTGGGCTTGAGTTTAGTCACACCAGGCATTTGCCAGAGATGCAGTTGCACTGGACTTCGGGGTCCTTCAGGGCATTTTTCCTGTGTTGTCCCCTTGAGAAATCTTCTTTGGTGTGAGGGGCCTGCAGTCAGACCAGATGTCTGGCTCCAGCCCGCCACTGAGGCCTCAGTCGGACTGGTAGGTGTGGTTGTCTTCCCCTTTCCACAGGGCAGGAGTCACTTTGAAGCTGTGCTGGCCCCTGTCAGGGCTGCTTGCATGCTGCCAGACTTGTGACACCACTTTGGATGGGCTCCACCCAATGGTGTATTGGAGGGAGCAGGACTACTGGAGAACATGAGGGTACACGGAGTTAACAAAGTCGCACGTCTGTTGTGGAGGGGACTTGGAGCCGCTTTAGAAAACTCCAGGGTTGGAGAGGTGAGTGCCCAGGAGACCAGGGGGGTGGGGCTCATGGTGCCACAAGGTCCTTGCTGGTTTGCTGTGTGAGGGGAGAGCTCCCACCAGGTGCTGGTTTGGAGGGAGCACGTCCACAGCACAGAATGGGGACGGGCACACTGTTAGCAGGCTAGGTGGTGTGGTGGCACTGAGCTGCTTCCTGCAGGCGTCTGTGTGTTCAGGCTGGGAGGTAGGCGAGGGAGGGGGGGGGAATAGCGCCCACCAACTTCTTTGTTCCCGAAGTCTTCCAAAGTTCCCTGCTCCTCCAGCACATGCTCCGAGATTAGGAAACAAATGTCCCTCCAGTATAGCCCGGGCGTTTTTCAAATTACTGCTTCTATGCTGTATCTCTGAGGGGCTGTTGTGCTCTCTCTTTATGGGCAGGGACTCAGTTTCCTCACTGCTCCCCCAGGGCAGAGCCTATTCATTTTTAAAGTTCACATGTTAAGCTCCATGGATTGTTAGGCCATTCTGCTTTTCAAAGCCAAATGCCATGGAGGTTCGTCTTCCCTGTGCCTGTGGTGCCTGGTTTGAGGATCTTATCCTCCCCGCTGTATGCACACGTGGCATCCCTCTCTCCCATTGACAGGTCCGTTTGGCTCCCGACCGCATGTCTGCCCTTCCCACCCACTTTGATGTGGTCTCTTCTCTACACTTAGCTGTGGGGGGTTTGTTCTGCCAGTCTTCTGGTCATCTTCCGAGTTATTTACACGAATATGGGTGTTTTTAGTTGCATCCACGGGATGAGCTTGGGATCCTCCTACTCCACCATCTTCCCTGGAAATCCTAATCTGATTCATTTTAATCAAATCATCTCTCATTTCTAAGAAAAGGTCATGAAAGAAGAGAATGACATACTAGAGAGAACCCGAGTTTCAAGTAAATACATTAAGAGCATGGAGAGAGGTCTCATCAACTGTGATGTGTGGTGCGAAACATATGAGGAGGACTTATTTGATGTGATGAAGGTGTTAACTAAATGCTATGGAAGTAATTATTTTGTAATATGTAGGTGCATCAATATACATCGTACACCTTACATTTACACAAAGTTATACGTCTGGACTTTTAAAAAGGATGACAACCATCAAACTAAATTAGACCATCTCTGCCTCTGCCTATTTGAAATAAAATCAACCACAACACATTTTTTCTTACATGAAGGTACACATCCATAAAGTATTTATTTTGCTATTTTGTCCTACTACTACAGAAGCCCAAAATCTGGCATTTAGGACAAAGTTGCAAATAATCTTTGTTATTTTAATTTGTGGAGGAAATTTAAAGGCCAAATATATTTGCATGTGAGATCTGAAAATGAAGGTTTCTAAAATCTTGAGAAGAGTTTTCTGCTGACCTTAATGAAAGTGGTTTGCACTGATTTTACGACAAATAAATACACTGAAAAGCTTCACAGGAGCATCTTCTTTAATTCTTACGAAAGTTCACTACAGAAGACAGATAGTTAATATTGCTTCAAAAGATGACAAATATCTGAACCTGGAAAAAAAAATGCAGCCCAAGGAAGCAGAGTCATTTATGGTAGATCGCACACTAAGTTAATGCCAGAACCAATAAGACATTTCAGTCCAGCTGACTTTTCTCAGTTATAAGAACATTCTGGGCCTAGTAGAGATTTCCACTCTTCTTTGGAATCTCAAGGAGAGTTGCTCAATTTGTTCTTGATAATCATAGTGGATGATGAATTATTATTCTGACACAGCAGATATTCATGCATATGTGTTAAATGAAAGGACAAAAGAGACCACATAAACTACTCAGTAAAATTCACTTTTGAGACTAAAACTATGCAATCAAACGTTCCTAAACTTATCTGAGTTCATGCCTGGTTTTCAAATTTTAGATGAATAATGACTTTCCAATTGATAATTTTCTTTCTTTTTGTTGCTCTTGTTTTAGACTATTTGCTTTATCAGGGTAAGGCAGGGCAAGAGCAAGGACAATTTGGTTTGGGTTTAATGCCAGACTAATCTCATTGAACTTAGGATACTTTTACTCAGATTTATTTGGGATCAAAAGGAGTTGCTCTCTAAAGAGATATATGGATAGTGGCTATACAGCAAAACTGATTAGTATTCTGACATTCTCCATCATACTCATGACTCAAATGTTATGCATCTGATGTATACTGATATGTATACTGATACAAAGTCAGTATTTTAAAGCTTGAAGTCGAAAGCACATCTCTGTTACATGTGTAATTAAAGTTTCTGTTTAGCATTCACAAGCCCCAAATCCATCCTCTTCTCCTTTTGGAAAGCAATTTCAAATAGATTTCATATGGAGGAATAAACAAATCCAAAGTATACAAACCACATACATCTGATCAGAATCAGTGAAACAAACATTTGAGTATTGCAGAAAAGATCTATCAAATGGATTGTTTTCTGCCTATCAAATCCAAAACTGCTAATGTGAAGGCAATGACATATATCAATTATCATAATTTTGTGAGGAAGGCTTAAATGGCCTACTGCCATTTAAGCAGTAAGTGAAGACTTCTAAGATCTAAAGTCACAAATGTAAGTGTTGATTTTGATTATCTCTGTAGCGTGATTTTGATGATTTTTTTTAAGGTGGGAGCAAAATTTAATCATTGAGTTCACAACTAAAAAGGCAGCAAAAATTCCTGTCAAATCTTTTAATATTAAGTTGAACTTCTATTCATCCATAAAGTCCTAACAAAATTAACCTTCTCATCACTAAGGACATAAGAAATAACAAATTCTGCTTAATGTTAAGCTTATGAAAAATATGTGACTTATTTTACATAATGTTAACTTAAAAGCAGCAATTGTTTCCTTGAATTATGCAATACATTGAGAAGCCCAGTGGAATCAAGAGTTTTTCTAAGGAAAATTATGAATTGATACTTAAACTATTTGGGATTTTTAGCATAATTAAAAGTGACAGACCATGCACAGTATTTGACTTATTGGATAGATACTAAATTAGCGATTTTACACAAATTCTGGATAGCCAAAGCATTAGTAATATTCTAGAGTTCTTCTATTTTTCTATCAATTCTCCCTAGAAACATTTGACTAGGTTTTAAAATAATGCCTCTCTTAGTCGAAAAATGCAAATACCAGACACCAGAGTGCTCTTTGCATTAGTTTCACTCTTTATCTTAGAGAGTAGCAACATGTGGTGGAGACTATCATAAATGCTATGCTACACTGAGATTGCTTTTCTTCAGCTGCTTAAGAAAATAACTTTTATTCTGCTAGGGTCTTCCTTGACTGTGCATGAAGTGAATAAAGTTACAAAAACATGTTTATGCTGTAGTCTGAATATGAGTTGATACATGATCCTGCTAGGATTCGGAGAAGTCAAGTCAGGTTTAAAACAGGAAATAGACACCAAAATCCCAAACCGTTAGCACTCTGACTGGTTCTGCCTGTACTATTTGGCATGCGTATGATTTTGAGGGAAGGGATGGTCTTATTTACTGCTGCTATCCCAGTTCTCATCACAGAGCTCTGAACAAGGTAAATGCTCAGTGAAATTTGATCATTGAATATATACATAGACACACAGACTGAACTGGGGTCAAACTGTTGATATACTTTTTTCATGCAACAATAAATAGAAGAATTTTCTAAGTATTCTAAAACATGATCTTTGAAGTTTGCATTATACTCTTTTTTTTTTTTTTTTTAAGGTGATTGGTAATTTATCTAATCAGCATTCTGGGGACATTATAGTTGTTTCCATTTTTTTTTTAAACATTTTTTGGGCATTACAGTCATTCTCAATTTTTTGCAGATCATAAAAGAGGAAAAACTGGCATATAGAGGACAATTTTTTAAAAGTTTTAACTATGTGCCACTAAATAACCTTACAGAAAAAGTTCAACTCCTAACACCATTAGAAGCTATTTTTTTTCTTTTTTAATATATCTTCAGAAAAAATTTCTAACACAAAGATGGGAACACATGAGCACAATAGTTTTTATCATCTTCATTGGAGGAAGGACCTTTTGAAGGTTTCCTCATAATCCCCTAAACTAGAAGAGGTAGACTCTAAATAAACAGTGTAATATCATATTCATCTCTTTATCCACTTAACTCAAACCACATTCCACATACCTAGAATTGTATTTGCAAATTCTTTCTACAAACGAAGAAAATCAAATTAATCATTGCTCCAAGGTTGGGGGAGGTACACAGGAGAATCTGGAGCAGATCAATACCACCAATCTGGACTCTGTGTAAGCGCACTGTAAATTGTAAGGGTCATTCGAATGTACACTATTATTTCTTTAAGTCTGTAATTTTCCATTTAAAATATCACCTACTTCCTAAATGAACTGCCAGGGAACTTAAACAATATTAATGATTACATTTTGGTTTGCCAGAACACTAGTGTTTGACCCACCCACTACAGATTAAAATCAAGAGTAAAAACAAAACAAAAACAATAGAAACAACTCCATTCAGATGAAGGAGGAGCTAAGTAATTGATTTGCCTCTTCCTTAAAATACTGAAATGACTGTGGATGACTTAAAGTTTTCCAAGAAAGATCTTTCAGATGCCAAAGAGAAATTCTCACTTTGGAAGAGGAAAGAAATTATTTTAAGCATCATCTGGTTGACTGGTTTACAGTCTGAATTTGTGAACTATTGGAGGGCATTAGAAAAGTAATAGGTAGAACGTAAGGGTCTTAAACTATTTTCAACATTACAAAAAGCTTTAAAAATTATACAATCACCCATGAGAAATCTGTGCTGATTTCTTACTTTTGCTTAGGATTAGATGAATTCAGTGATTAGCACTAGTTGTATTAAATCAGACCCAGAGGTACATATCAGGTTCTGAATGTCTGCAGAGTTGGCTTCCTTTATAATTAAAGGGAGGAAACTGGATAATGCCATGTGGTTTGACCTCCTCTGCCATGATCTTGCGGGTGTAGTCTTGTCTGAAAGAATTGTCTTACTACCTTAGGATAACCAAATGTTGTATCATCAAGCCTAAGGAATACATGCAAGCCAGGTTTCAGTAAATTTTAAGTACCTAACATGTGTCCTCTTTATAAGAACCAAATCTTATTTTCTGAGGCAGATAAATTATGGTATGCGTCACATGCCCTTTTTGTGATCTTAGAGTAGAAAGCAATTTTGCACATTCAATACTGGAAATTGAGTGCTTTCAAATAGGTGTCAGTTATGGTCTGTGGAACCATAAAATAAGCATTAAAGTAGCTCACCAAATATCCTGGCATAAAAAATGCATTTTGATTTGCATTTAGATTTAACTAAAACCATAGGGACTCAACACTTGTAGTGTACTACATCATTATTCTTTGTTTAACTTTCTGTTACAAGAAGAGACAGGTACATGGAGTCATAGAAGCCCATTCCAAAATTAGATCTTACCAAATATTAACTAAAAACTTTCCTGATGACTTTCCGAAAAACAACTAATACCTAGTCAATGGCACTAAATATAACCACTTCTGAGTGACAAAAACACTGGGAAATCCATAGCTTTACTTGTATTTTAGTTTTAACTGACTCAAAGAAACCGAAGAGACTTTTATAAACAGACTATACTGACCAATAATTTCCGCGTGAAATTTCCCCATGACATTTTCTTCCATCTCTACCATTGTTTCAGAGCTGTGTTTTTTCAACGGAACAAGAATATTTTCATTCTTTTTTAGCGCTTGCACACTGTGCTATTTTCAGATTCCTCCCCTTGTTACTCAGTCAAGCTAGCCCCTATTTTAAAATAAGTATCAGCCCTACTGGTACATAATGATGGATATTTCTCTTGAATTTATTTTATTTCTCTTATTTCTCCCAATAAGAATGAGATATTTGAGAAAATGGGATTTGAAAAAATAAAACTATCCAAAATGACCATCTCAGGAGAGGATTCTTTGGTCAGTTGGTCCACTGCCATTCACTCCATTCCGTTCCCATATAGGTAGCAGCTTCACTAGATTGGGCCTGAAATAACCCGAGGATGTAGCTGTTTCCCTTTGTCACCACTGCAGCTGGGTTTGCTTGGAAGTTAAGGAATCAGCAAAGTAGAATAGAATAAATCTCAAATCTTCTTTGTAAGAGAATAGCAATAAAGATGATCAGTTTTTGTCACCAAAACTTAGTAATACTATCTAATGCTTTATGAGGGTTTCCTACGTGCCAGATTCTAAGTGTTTTACATATATAATTTGATATCATTTACCGGGGGCCCCTCCATGATCTTCTGAAGGGAGCACTATTACTACTCACAGTTTCCAAGAGAAGGTAACCAACTTGCCTAAGGTCAAAAAGCCAGTGAGAAGTGCAGCCAGAGATTGAATCCATGCAGTCTTAAACAACAGCTGAGGGGGACATCCCAGGATCTGATGCTTTGAGAGCTCTTTCCCCAGATGATTATAATATGAAGCCAAGGTCAAGAAGCACTGACTGGTCCAGATTCCATATCAAGGTACTTCAGCTCAAAGGCTTTCAGCATCAGGCAGGTAATACAATGTCTGAAGCAAGCAGATATAGATCCCATACTCTAATTTCTATAATAAAGGTACTAAATCTTATACCTGCAAAGGAATCACCTGTGGAGACTGTTAAAAATGCAAATTATTAAGCCTCAGCCTCATAAAATCTTCATTTGATCTATATCAAAATTATCTTGGTTTTATTTTTAAGCACAAATTTCTGAGTGCCTGGTAACCACTGCTCTAAACTCACCTTACGTGCTAATACATTCTAGTAGTCTCAGATTTTGAGTTGGGCTCTCAAATATGAGATGATCACTTTATTCGTTCTAGAAATATTTCTTGAGCATCTGTTATAAAAAAGGAACTTCTAGGCACTGGGTAAACATCAGGGAACAAATCTAACACCTTCCCCAAGGAGCTCATATGCTGCTAGGGAAGGGAAACAGAGTACAAGTGAACAAATGTATGTTATGCAAGTACAATGGAGAAAAGTCAGTTGGAGGGGGGCATGATGGAATCGAATGGTCTTTTACATGGTCAGGGGTAGACTTTCTGAATTAGGTCACATTGGTACAAAGGATGTGAGAGAGTGAATCATGGAACCTGGAATAGCTCAACAATGTCCAGACTAAAGTGACAACAGAAAGTACAAAGCCTGTGAAGGGGAAGTTTACTGGTACGTTGAAAAAACAAGGAGACCAGTGTTTGGACAGAGTGAGAGGAGAAAGGTCATAATGTCAGGGAGGTAGAAAGGAAATGGATCACATGGTGGTGAAGGCCACGGTAATCTCAACTCTGTGTGACATTAGAAAACACTGGAAAATGACATTATCTGCCTTACATTTTAATGGGTCAGCCTAGCTACATATAGAGGATAGATATAGTTTGTGGGGAAGCTGTAGGAGCAGGAAGACCAACTGGGAAACTAAGGCTGTAGTCCAGGCAAGGGAAGATGGAAGCATGGCCAGCATGGTAGTAGAGGAAGTGGTAAGTAGTCAAAATCTGGACATATTTTAAAGAGTGCATCCTGATGATTTTTCAAATGGACTGGATGTGGGCCATGAATGAAAGAGAGGGATCAAGGATGACTAGATCTAACGTTTGGGAATTTAGAGCTTAGGAAATTTGGCATAGGTAAAATACCCTCCCAGCAAATTCCCAGTTAGTTGGACACCGGTGTGAAGCTTGTTTTACTTAGGACTTAAGCAACACTTCCCATGAAGCACTGAGGGTGAAATATGGGAGTACACATCTTCCAAACGACTGTGATTCATTAAAACCCGTATTCTTCCGGACATTAAACACTAAAAACAAGACAATTCTTTCATTACCTGTAACAACAATAGGAAAAGGTAAGAAAAGCTAATTTTCTCAATGATATTTATATCAGAAGAGAACTGATTTAATACCAGAAAAATATAAGTCTGTCCTGTAGTAATTAATGCTTCTAATAATTCTTGAGCATGTGGAGATACTGGAAACATTTTACATTCATCATTAGTAATAAAAACAAAACAAGAAAGTGCCTCAAAGAAGAGCCAAAAAGTGGACAGCCAGTGGAAAATTCCCTTGCTCTATTTCTTCCACCTGCAGAGTTTACATCCTACCATTTTGGAACAAATTTCTGCATTTTAAAATAACCATCACTACAAAAAGACATTGTTGTTTAGTGTGCCTAGTATAAAAATCCACCTTGTTACTCTTAATATTCAGATAAATAAAAGGCTTGTATCTCCTAATAACTTTGTGAATAAGAGCCATGAAATCGGTCACATTTTCATGTATGAGTTTTGTTCAAAACCCATAGCTTAGGTTTTATAACTATCCCATATGTTAGGGATAATGAATTAATAGCTACTCCTCTCTTTAGCTCTTGTCCTCTTGCCCTATTTCTAAAGATTGTGTCTCATGTCTGTCTTTTATTGTAAACCACATGAAATCCTTTATGGAGACAGACACCATATGAATAATAAATGAATATAAATGTATCAGCTGACTTTTAAATACATACCTATTTTGTACTCTATATTCTGCTTAACCTCCATTCAAGCTTTGATCATTGTGCAGAAATACTTGCCAATGATTCCAAAATTTAAGTAATAAGTTTATTGCTCCTGAACTTCATCTAATGGGAATGAACACATAGGATTCTTAACCAACCAAATAAAAGCCACCACCATGCCTATCCACTGCAAGCTATGTTTTCACGTGACTCACAAATGAATACTTTTGATTTTCAAATGTGTTGTCTTTTCTATTTACTGTTATGGAAGCCTGCAACAGAAAGTCATTTAAAGAGGTAGCTAAACTTGATACAAGTTTTACATTCTAAAAGGACTTTGCCCTCTAATGGAGGACAAAAAATCTGCTGAGGAAGAGAGTCATATGTAAAAACAAATTGGCTTTTATCTGGGAGTTCCTATGTCTTTTTTTTTTTTTAAGTAGGCCTCCTTCCCAGCCCAGAGCCCAATGTGGGACCCGAACCCATGACCCTGAAATCAAGACCTGAGCTGAGATCAAGAGTTGGAAGCCTTACTGAGTGAGCACCCTCAGGCGCCCCTGGGAGTTCATATTTCAAAGAAGGGAACAATCATTCTGAAGGTATAGGAAAAAAAAAAAAAAAAAAAAAGGATATACCATAGATTTAAGGTTGTATATAAAAGGGTACTTGTTTAGAAACTGTTAACAATATTTGATGGAATATATTAACAGATAATAAGGTATTTAACAAATACACGCTCCAAATCTTCAGAATGTTGTGAACAGATGAAATAAAAGAAACTTTTCACTCAAGCTTAAAATGTCTTTCTTTGGTAGTTGTGGACTAGGTTGTTAGGAAAATTCTAACGTAGTACCCTGCAAAGTGAATTCAAAGTAGAGAATAAAAGCAGCACGTGTGCTCACACACACATACGCACACACTGTACCAATGTGCCTTTATGGCCTAGATTTCAAGGGGAAAAAATAGACATTAAGATGTTGCTACAATCCAAAAATAGCAGAGGAGTCTCTGAACTATCCACGTTTCATCGGTTGGAGCATCTGAAGGAGAGCTCCCATATACATTAATGCATTATCCTTATCACTGTAATTGATACCTAACACTTCTCAACCCATCAAAAGCAGTCCTAAATGGAAGGACATTTATCTCCATGTAAGATGACCATCACTTCGAAACCTTACATGATCTCAAATTTCGTAACAGCTTAAATCACTTTCTGCAGAGAAAAATAATACATGGTGCTACTAATTCACTTCCTGGCTGCCAAGGCAAGATACGATCTCACATACCTGAACACACTGGTGACTTCCTGTTTAGTGAGTTCTGATACTATTTCCAAGTATCAGAGGGAAGAGAAGGAATATCACTAGGCCCAGATTTTACTAGCTGACTAGTTCTTTTTCCTGGAGTGGGTAGAAGGCTTTTTGACACCATCCAGAGATCCTGAAGGGCAAGCACAGGAAGAGAGATCTTTATTTCCTCTAAAATGATGCTTTACAACTTTAGGGTGACTCATCATAGCCATCATAGCACCTTTCTCATAATGAAAAGCATTACAGGAGGCATTCTCCTTTCTTACATTAACATAGATGTGTATATATACACATACATAAACAAACATATATATTATGTATACATAAACATATATGTATGTGTGTTTGTGTGTGTGTATATATATATATACATATATATATATATATATGTATGTATATATATTACAATGAGTCTTTTAAAGCATATTTCAAGACAATTCTGTCATGGCAGAGTCCTAATCTGTACTAGAAGTTGGGTAGGACTTCAAAATTCTGATCACCTAAGAACCGCCAGTGGATACAGTGAAACCAGGTCCCAGGGGCTTCAGATTTATTTAAAAGGAAAATAACACCAAAAAAACCCAAAAAACAAAAACACAGACTAAAATAATAACAAAATATTATTATGAATAAGTATAAGGCAACAAAGTCAACAAAATAGGTAACAATAAAAATATAAAATTCCAAAACTGTCACAATAATAGAAACACATAAACAGACCCAAAACCACGACAAAAATAGGTCAAATAATCAGAGAATTCCCACTAAAAAGTTACTTATCCTGAATAATTAAAAACAAGTTTCTCCTATGTGTACTGACATAAAAAAACTCTATAAAAGTGACAAAAACAAGTTGCAGAAATATATTTGTAACATGATGTTATTTTTAAAACGTATATATACACATATTTACACATTCTTAGGGAAAACAGTCTTGAAAAGCATATACCACATAGTTAAAAGTAGTTTGCTTTGGGGTACTAGTTAAGAGTCAGCATTAGTCCAACTTCATATACTTTGTTGCTTCAATATTTACAAATGCACACTGTTTTCATTTTACAAAATTCTGGATAAAAACAAAACTTGATGAAACACATGGCCAAAATTTAAAATAGTGAAAACAATAAGAATCTAGCTATTTCACCAGATCCCAAGGAAAGCTTCCAGAAAGTGTAGAAGAGAATTGGCTGGAAGGAGAGTCACAAGTCGTGACAAACTCATGCTTTAACTTTGGAAACCAAACAGCACAGGGATGGTCCATCCCTGTGACCTACAAAAAGTGGCAGCACGGGACACAGATGGACTCAAAACCTGGGCAGCCGGTGCCCTAGTGCGTGGAGACGGCTTTCTCAGGGAGACAGAGGGGTCTTCAGCTCCTATTTCAACACCAGTCTTTCTATATTCATTCAGAAACAACTCCCGAAGTGCAACATGACCAGGGGTTTAAAAAAAAAAAAAAAAAAAAAAAGAGGGGGAATGATGCATTGCATCTCGGCCTGTCGAGTTCCCCCAAAGAAAGCAGTAAAACGGAGGGTAGGGACAGAGCAAAGGGCGTGTGAACAGTGCACTTCTCATTACTGTATAATCGACTGCCTCAGACTGTCTAGGCTACGCCTTCTCTTCCTCCCACGAAACAGTGCAGGGGTTATAAGAGACAGTCTGGTAGTATCTAATGGATGCTGCAGGGACTGGAAATTGAGCAAAGAGGCTGTACACAAACTATTTTCTTAAATTTATGTAATTTTGAGTCTGACCAGAAAGGTACCAGGATTCACATGGACAATAAAGACGACATGGCTCAAATCAGGGCACAATGAACTACTGTCTACTTGTTGCTCCAGAAATAGAATTCTCCTAGCATTCTGGATTCCTGATTCAGGTATGGCGCATACATCACAGCTGGACAAACACTAGATGTTGACAGAACTCTTCTTGTTTGTTCAAAGCTAAAAAGTTAAAAAAGAAAACAAATGATGACAACGTGGGGGGCTATTTAAAAAAAGAAAAGAGAGAAGTGACCTATCACTGTAAAGACTCATATGAGGCATCTGACTTTGATAACTTGGAGCCAGCACTGTGACCTGCCCTACCTTCTGACCTCTCCTCTTCTGGGCACTTCCTGTAGAGAAAATGGCTCTCTCACCTTTGTATCCTCAGTATACCATTGGTACTGAAATCTATTCATCTATACGGTTCTCAAAACTTTTCCCTGAAGATGTTTTTGAACCAAGTGATTACATCCCCCCAAAAAGCAGCATCAGCTTCTTTCACCATCTCCAAAAAGCTGATAATTCAGTGATGAGAGATGGGTAGTTAGGTTGGGGGATGGGCTAATTTACTCAGGAACTAGAACTTGGAGTTATTGGGGCACTTGGGTGGCTCAGTCGATTAAGCATCCAACTCTTGATTTCAGCTCAGGTCATGACCTCACAGCCTGTAAGTTCAAGCTCCACGTTGGGCTCTGGGCTGGGCATGAGGCACTGTCAGTGTGGAGCCTGTTTGGGATTCTCTGACTCCCTCTCTCTCTGCCCCTCCCCTGCTTGCTCTCTGCCCCTCCCCTGCTCTCTCTCTCTCTCTCTCATAATAAATAAACATTAAAAAAAATAATTTAGAGTTATTATAAACACAGGAAATCAGGTATTTGACCCTTTTTGCCAATAAAATGTTAAAAGCTTTTTGATAGGGTAAGAAAATGTAACACTGACTCCCCTCATAATCTGCTTCCAATGTCATTTCAAATATTTAAGAGAGGACGCAGTTGTAGAAAACCCATGCTAGCTTTTGCCCCAGCATCCTACAGTGGTTAGCAGAGCAGCCTCTGAACACAGATTACCTGAAGGTGAGTACTGACTAGCATATTGCGTGAACTTAGTGAAGTCAGCTTATCAATCAAGTTTTATCAGGAAATCAGTTTTATTAGGAAAATGGGTTTTTATGAAACTCAAATATATGTTGAATGCTTTGTACAGTACCTAGTGTATAGACGGTCCTAAATATCTATTATAGTGACATTCCTGCTTTCTTTGCCTCCAATCATGTCTCAACTCAACACAGGGCAAACAAAGAAAACAGCTGAAATATGTGCGTTAATTTATTCTTCACTGATACTGAACTAGGCAGATCTGTATGTCTTAGTCTTTACCAAATAATATACATAAATCTATACATACATACAAATATATGGAAGTATTTGTATAAAACTGAATATTCATGATTTTAAACTTCACAAACACTGTCAGGTAAAAAGTGGACTATGATACTGAGTTAATATCTCATTTTGTGTTCAACCTGAAATATAAGTACACATTACATAAGACTATTAAAAAATGGTAATATAAGTCACTAACATTATAAATCTGACTGCTTTATTAGATCGAGGTGGAATGCAATAACTTCATGTAGAGAAACGAGCAATCAAAAGAACATAATTCAGGTCTTAAGAAATGGATTTATCCTAAATTGGTCAATAGTACCGAGAAAGCAATTCTGCCACGTACACTTAAAGTAAATCATTCCTTTAAGTATGCTGTAGCTCACTCCGAAGAGCACTTCTCAACAAGAGTGCTTGTTTAAGCAGATCCCTTTGTACAAAACAAAACAAAACAAAACAAACAAAACAAAACAAAACAAAACAAAACGACTCAGCTGCTACACCCCTCACACTCAGTAAAAGCTGAGTAATTTAATATAAGGACATTTTCTAACCCCATACCTGTGCTAAAATCATTAACACTGCTGATACAAAAATCAGGGCAGGAAAGAAGGCAGGCCTAGGATGATGGCTGGCAGAGAAATCAGTGGCTGACATATGGAAAAACAAACTTAGAGCAGGATAACAAAACAGCTTCTCTGAAAGGGCTGCAAGGGGTAAATGAAAACACAGTCCTTACTTCTTCCACTTCTTCCTTTATATCCCTAGCAGCCATCATACTGGAAATTTTGAGCAACGGGACCATTTTTAACTTACCCACAAGTAGGCATTTGGTAACACAATGTCTATTTGCCAAAAGAATTTTAAATTGTGGTTAAAGTGGAAAACAAACTATACAGCTAAATCTTTATAATAATCTCACAGAAAATGATGTTTTCTAAAATTATAGTATTTTACATGTGCTAAGCTAAATGACAATATTAGATTAGATCTTCCGCAACTGTGGTGTCAAAAATCTGATAGCAAATCTGCTGCTCTGTTCCGCTTGTGACATTATACGACTTGATGAGGCACTCCAACCATGGGTATGCATCTACAGATGAGAAAAAATGTTATTTATGCATTAAAACTAAACAAATATCTCTAAAATAGGTAGCTGAGCATAATGATTAGCCAGAAAAATTAACATATTTAATTTAGCTGGAGAAGTAAATAAAATACACTTACCAAATATATTATTATCTACCCTTCCAAATACACACTGGGTTCATGTTATTATTGTGTAACAATCCTAACTAATCTTTTCCCCCACAGGACACAATAATCAAATGTGGAGTTTCCCAAACGTCTGATCGCAAAGGTAGCAGCCATCTCATTCCCATTCTTTATTTCTTTTTTTTTTTTTTAATTTTTTTTTTTCAACGTTTATTTATTTTTGGGACAGAGAGAGACAGAGCATGAACGGGGGAGGGGCAGACAGAGAGGGAGACACAGAATCGGAAGCAGGCTCCAGGCTCTGAGCCATCAGCCCAGAGCCTGATGCGGAGCTCGAACTCACGGACCGCGAGATCGTGACCTGGCTGAAGTCGGACGCTTAACCGACTGCGCCACCCAGGCGCCCCTATTTCTTTATTCTTTATTTCTGCTGATTGCTTACTGACCTCCCCAGGTGTTTTTTTTTTTTGTTTTCTTGGTTGACTGCAAAGAAAGTGAACCCCAAGTTCACATCAGCTCAGGCCCTTAACACCTGTCTAGCTGAAACTCCCCATCAAGTTCCAAGCACTTAGTCCAGACAATGCAGATGCTATTCCCAAGCTCTGATTATGACCACCATAAATCTATTTAAAACTTCTAGAAAAGTTTCTTAGCGCTTCTTCAAGTTCAACTTTGAAAGATACTTAATATAGTCAATCTTGGCAAGAGTCGAGCAAGATAGGCACTCTCCTCTACTGCTGGAAGAACTATAAATAGGTAAAAATATTCTTGAAAAGCAATCTGGCAGCATGTATCAAAAGCCTACCAAACCCATCCTTTTTGATATGGCAGTTTTATTTCCAGAAATCTGTCCAAAAGAATTGAAACTAAACATTAAAACTGACACCAAATAAAAAGTGTGTAAATTAAACCTTGTTAGGATGTATAAAAGCTATCTTTCTGGAACTGTTATAAAATGCAAAGACTGACCAGGGGAAAATAGAGTCTGATTAAAAATAACCTGTAAGGGGCACCTGGGTGGCTCACTGGGTTAAGTGTTCGACTTTTCGTTTTTGGCTCAGGTCATGATCTTGCGGTTTGTGAGTTGGAGCCCCGCATCGGGCTCTGTGCCAACAGTGCAGACCCTGCTTGGGATTCTCTATCCCTCTCTCTCTGCCTCTTCCCTGCTTATGCTCTTTCTTTCTCTCAAAATAAACTTAAAAAAAATAATAATAATAACCTCTAAAAGGTAAACTGACAGCAGCTAAATCTGCAGCTGGTAAAATTTGTTACTGATGAAAAATTAATAGTGTCAAACTAACTAACTATGAGAGGGATTTGCAAACTTCAATGTAAACAGAAATAATGACCACAAAAGGAAAACTCAGTGGCAGTAGATGGAATCAATACAATTTGATCTGAAGATCTGGTTGATTAATCAAATGTTATCCAGAGAACAACTAAAGTTGATAAAAATAATTAGTAAAATAAAAACGCATAAAATCTGAAACTAGTTAATATTAATAGAACATTTCTGAATGAGGGGCACCTGGGTGACTCAGTAAGTTGAGGTCTGACTCTTGATTTCGGCTCAGGTCATGATCTCATGGTTCATGGGATCGAGCCCCATGTCAGCCTCTGCACTGACAGCTTGGAGCCCGCTTGGGATTCTTTCTCTCCTCTCTCTGCCTCTCCTCCACTCATGTTCTCTCTCTCCCTCAGTAAATAAACATTTGAAAAAGAGAGAGAGAGAAAGAAAATTCATGAATGAATTACACTGGCTGTATGTAGTCTGTTACAGAAAAATGTTTCTTCTCAAAATTTCATCTTTGTTGGTATAATTTCAATGAAAATGCTTGTATACATAAACATCGTATCAAATGTGCTTGTGATCAAGCAAAACTGCCTCCTTTTGTTATATTTCAAAAATATTTTCTAAATCTTTTCATTTCAGGAATTATGATTCTTACCTATCTTCTCCCTGCCAATGTCTTCATGAAAAGACAAATCAGACAATAATTTACTTAGTACTTTGTAACAGTATTCAGATTTTAAAGTTTTTCAAACCTCTATGTCTACAGATTGAATATGTGCTAGGTAGGTATTATTTCAAGAAAAAGAATGAATGAGATTGTTAAAATATTCGTGCCTACCAATTTTTGTTCCTGAAGGACAAAACATGCCCATGATCATTTCCATACTTTGCTGCAGGTCATCATTGATGAGGATTTCTGATGCTGGGATCTGGAAGAATTTGTCCTTAAAAAAAAAATTATAGGAGAAAATAGGAAACTATATTAATCTTTTTTAAAAGCCATAATTAATATAAAAGCATTTCAATATCATCTAATTAAAATAATCTAGACTATTTCACTCTGTGAAGATTGTAGACTTCATAAACTAGAGTTCTAGTCTAAACTCTAAAATCTGGTTTACTACTTTAATCTAAAAACAGTATTGATAATATATATATATATATATATATATATATATATATATACATGTACATACATATATACACACACATATATACATACACATATATAAATATATATGTGTATGTATATATGTATATGTGTATATATATAAATGAAAGTAAGAATAGTAATTAGAAAAGAGTGAGGCTTATCATTCTTTGTGTACAGGAAAAAAATCTAGTGTTAAATTTAAAAGAGTATAACGTATAGTGTATATTTAATTTTCCTCTCCTCGATCAGATTATAAGTTATACTTTCTTAAAAGAAGAAAGGGATCTTGTTTGCTTTTGTTCGCTGCTAAATCCCCATCACATACAACAGTATCTGGCACATAGCAGGTGCTCATTAAATATTTATTCAATAAATGGACCAATGAACTGTTTTGGCAAGAGAAAACATTCTCTCAAACCTACCCCAGATTGTTTCCCAACGTGTGTAGTAAACCAATTTGACCTTACTGCGAAAAGAAATCTGGTCTTTGCCCTTGGCTCCTGGAAATCACCTCTAAGCCCTTGGAATATCAGGCCTGTTAGGAATGTCTTTGTCCTACTAGCTAAGTCTATCAGCGTGATTTAGGGCACACAGTTTGGGGCATGTGGTATTAGCTCGATCTCTGGAAGGACTGAAACCAGATGAGCCTATGGGCTGTCTACATGTCTCTACATGATGGAGCCCCAATAAAAACTCTAGCCACCAAGACTTGGTGAGGCTTCCCTGGCTGGCAGTACCGCTTGTGTCCTGTTTCACATCACTGCTAGGCTGGTAACGCTGGCTGCTACTCCACAGCAAAGGGCAACTGGAAGCCCCATGTCTGGAACTTCTTGGACTCTGCCCTACGTACCTCTTCTCTTGGATGATTTTAATTTGTATTCTTTAGGTGTAACAAACAATAATAGCAGAATAACTTTCAGTAAGTTCCATGAGTCTTTCTAGGGGATTATCAAAACTAAGGTGGTCCTGAGAACTCCCAAACTTAGAACTGTTGTTAGAAATGAGAGAGGTTTGTGGATAGCTCTCTAGCTTCGTATGCTATAACCATCTCTCCTCCAAAGTAATTTCATTCCCTCTACTACGGAAATGTGGAGACTCCAAAAACCTGGTAAAATGCTGCTTAGACAATGTCCAGAAGGTGCAGCCATACCTCTGCCTTTGGCTCCTGGAGTAAAACTTCTGAAGACTCTCTCCTCAAATTCCTATTCTTTGATTTTTCATTATTTGGATATTAAATTTACAGAGTCAGATTGGAACAGGATAAATATACAGACAATTCAAGATTTGTGTGCTTGCATTTTCTTTGTTCTTCTAAGTTGCCTTAAATCCTCTCAGTAATAAAGTTGGTATGAATAAACATGTTAAAATCAAAAACATATTGTTAGTTAGAAATATCTACGCTCCCTCTGTTACTTACAGAATCCATGAGATAAGCTTCCAGTACCCCAGTTCCATCATCAAGAATAAATGTCATTACAAACACATGTTGAAGGGGTACAATACCCAGCACTAGTGAAGGAAGAAAAGATCAAACCATATGAATCTTCTATTCTTTATGATCAAAGTAAGATAAAAATTGTTTTATGATGTTAATTTTGTTTACTAAAATAATTTGAGATAAAAAAATATACGCCTTTTGTTCTCTAGTAACAATATATTAAGCTCATTTAGCAGGTTCACTTTGGAATATTAAACCATACCTATGTAGTGACAAAGACTCATGAGCAATTCTACCTTTCTGATTAAATATTAATATAAGGTATCTTTATAATGAGTTGATAACTTGATAGAAAACACAAAAACGAATTCATGAACTACAGTTCATCACGTTAGCCACATGAAAGACAAAATTAAAATACCAGAATGTTCTAAAAAGAATAGCATGTGGCTCAATATTTATGATTTTGTAAAATGTTTCTCCCCTTTATATTATAAACACAAGGATCACGTATGTTAAGAGATCTCATCTGGTTGAATGGCCAAAAATGTCAGAATACGGGATTTAATAATTTGGTAAGATGAGGAAAAAGAAATTGAAGAGATACTAAATTATACAAAAATCCATGGGTTAAAATGTTACTTTGTGTTTGGAAATGGGAGACATTTATATGTTTAAAAAATGAAATACGGTCTTTCGTTTGTGGAATCCATATTTAAAAGGATTAACTAAGGGGCAAATAGAAGAGTAAATCAGCATACAGAGAAATGAATTAGAGCACACAGACATGACAAAAAGTGGTTAATACAGATGAACTGATTTTTAGGATTCTAAAGGTCTCAATAGGTTAAAACTGAGCTAAAACCAAGAAGGGCGAATGTAGAACCTACTCTGAGGGACCACACAAACGAAGAATTGCATTTTAGAATGGGATGAGGAGACCAAACGGGATAGCAAGGGGCTCACATGGCTGGTCCACAAACACAACAGGAAACAGAAGTACCACAGAGCTGGATTACAAAAGAAAGAAAACAAAACCAAGTATACAAATAACTATATATACAATAAAATTTTCAGGCTAGTAGAAGCAAAGTGTCCAATTTTAGAGAAATAAAGGTTTTCTTTATATTCTGAACTGGCCAATATTTGTAGCCCTATTTGCAGCTTTTAAGGGCAAACTTTGAGAAGAGCATTGGTAAAGTGAAATGTTTACTAAGGAAGAGAAACAGAATAGTAAGGAATGTGGTGAATACCAAATGAAGTGAGGGTGCCTACTTGGAGAAATAAAGACTCAATGAAGGCATGACAGATATCTTCAAATGCATGAAGCTGTTGATCTTCTACAAGACCTATACTCTAACTCTAGTAGATAGAACGTGGGCCATGTTAAAATTTAAGTAGGTAGATTTTGCTTCACTGCTAAGAACTACTTAAAAATTAAGGGGATATGTTGCTTTGCAATGTAATGAGTCCCCTATCACTGAAAGAGTTTTAAGCCAAGGCTGGATGATCACAGTTAAGAACAGGTTATAAAAAGCTTCTTGTCGTTCCAACTAAAGATGTGTATTGGGTGGAGAGTGTAACAGCTGTGTCTAAAATTGTTTTGAATCCTAAGATACTATGAACTGGAGGAATTTTTCAGAATCTGTATTTGTGATTAATGATTAACACTAAAACAAATTACTGAACATTAAAATGTGAGCAATGATTAAAGATACTGGCAGATGCCTGAAAGCAAGTTTTCAAATACGTTTAAACTATGTTATGCTCTTATTATAATCACCGTGAACAGTTTTGCTTAAGTAAAGTTAAACGTTAGCTCAGTCTTTGTCTGGTTTTACTATATCCACAAACACTGAAATATAATCAGTGAGATCACCTTACACAAAGACAGTTGCAGTTGTAGAACACAGAAATTTAGCTAACCTTCCGCCACAGAAGAAGGAATCCAAGGTGTTTTATCAACGAGAGAATTTAGATTTTGTATTGGTCTCAAAGTAGAACACTGTTTACATCTGAAATTAATGACAGAAAAAAAACCATACAGATTTAAAACTAATTTATTATTATAACTCATTTAATTATAACTTACCTTTGCTGTTCAAAATGCACAGTTTAAAAAGTTAATTATTAAATAGTGTTGCACCTTCCACATTATAACACACATATTACAAACAGAATTATAAAAAAACAAGATTTTTACATTTGAAACAATCACAAAGATAGTATGGTTCAGAATAAACAACGCTAAGTTGAGAATAAGAGAAAGGGTCCAGATCTAGATTGTTAATTAATTTGGCTGATTTCTTAATTTGGTAAAATGAAAAAAATTAAAGAGATTATCTCTAAGGACTCTTTCATTTTATGGCTCTTTGATAACAGCTAAGGTATTAAATAAATATAACCAATACCAGAAAATTATTCTCATTCAAGAAGTCAGTAGTAGCCAGACTTTGGATAATATATTCAGTAAGCATGTATTTAGAGGTTCATAGTTTATAATGCCAATACTATACTTATCCTTCATAATATAAGTCAATCTGAAACTACACAATATACTAAGAATGCACATGATTTAGTATAGGTATTCTGCTTTGTTTATATACAAACATACTTTAAATATAAGTAATTATTTTTTATTATATATTATCATAAGATTAGGAGATGCTACTAAGAAAATATACTTGAGTAAAAATATAAAAAGAAATCAATGTTCAAAAGATTTACGTAGACTCCTTTTCATTTGTAATCTGCGGAAAAGTAGAGGGTACCTATATTAAATATTTTCCCCTTCTAGCCTTCAAATACATAGAAATTTATTCTTTAAGAGAAAAAAGCATGGAGAAAAGACAGTCTCTTTAAAAACAGTGTTGGGAAAACTGGATAGCAACATGCAGAAGAATGAAACTGGACCACTTTGTTACACTATACCCAAAAATAAATTAAAAAATGGATGAAAGACCTAAATGTGAGACAGGAAACCATCAAAATCCTAGAGAAGAACACAGGCAGCAACCTCTTTGGCCTTGGCTGTAGCAACTTCTTACTAGACACATCATCAGAGGCAAGGAAAACAAAAGCAAAAATGAACTACTGGGACTTCATCAAGATAAAAAGCTTCTACACAGTACAGGAAACAATCAACAAAACTAAAAGGTAGCCTATGGAATAGGAGAAGATATTTGAGTCTTCTGATATTGAATATCAGAAGACATATCTGATAAAGGGTTAGTGTCCAAAATCTATAAAGAACTTAACAAATTCAACACCCTAAAAAACAAATAATCCACTGAAGAAATGGGCAGAAGACATGAATAGACACTTTTCCAAAGAAGGCATCCAGTTGGCTAACAGGATCCATGGAAAGATGCTCAAAATCACTCATCATCAGGGAAATACAAATCAAAACCATGATGAGATACCATTTCACACCTGTCAGAATGGCTAAAATTAACAACACAGGAAACATCAGGTGTTGGCGAGGATGCAGAGAAGGGAAACCCTCTTGTACTGTTGGAGGGAATGGAAACTGGTGGAGCCACTCTGGAAAATAGTATGGAGGTTCCTCAAAAAGTTAAAAATACAAGTACCCAAGACCAGCAATGAAACTAGTAGGTATTTACCCAAAGGATACAAAAATACCAATTTGAAGGGGCACATGTACCCCAATGTTTATAGCAGCATTATCAACAGTGAAACCACGAAAAGAGCCCAAACATCCATTAACTGATGAATGGATAAAGAAGATGTGGTATATATTACACAGTGAAATATTACACTCAGCCATAAAAAAGAATGAAATCTTTCCATCTGCAATGACATGGATGGAGCTACAGAAGTAATGCTAAGTGAATAAGTCAGAGAAAAGACAAATACCATATGATCTCACTGACGTGTGGAATTTAGGAAACAAAACAGATGAACATATGGGATGGGAAAAAAAAAGAGAGGGAAGCAAACCATAAAAGACTCTTAATGACAGAGAACAATCTGAGGGTTGATGAGGGGACGTGGATGGGCAATGGGCTAAATGGGTGAAGGGTATTAAGCAAGGTACTTACTATGATGAGCGCTGGATGCTATATGCAAATGATGAACCACTAAATTCTACTCCTGAAACCCATATTATACTACATGTTAATTAACTATAATTTAAATAAAATTATGGGGAAAAAAAGGCAATAGAATAAAGAAATATTACTTCCTTAAAGACTAAGATATTAACTTTAGACATCGATAAAACAAGTATGTAAACTAAAAATTAAGTATATAAATTAAAATTTAAGGGTAACAAGTAAAAATTAAGTAGAGATTTATTATTTCCAAAGCAATAAAAGACAAAAGAGGGGAAAATTAAGAACATTTTTATAAATGAATCCAATAGAAGATTAGAGGAAAAAAATAAGCTAAATAATAACCAAAAAAGGGGAGGGAGATGAAAGAAGTAATAATGGAAGTGGAAAACAAAATAAGATGTAGAAATAAAACCTAAATATATCAGTAATGAACATATTTTAAACTTATCTACTAAAAAACAACTAAAATCTAGTCCTATTTATTTATGAGACTTCCTAAAATAGAACACAAAGAAACATGAAAGCAAACCAGCAAAAGAACCTCAAAATGTAGAAAGCAAACACTGACCGAATTAAAGATCACAAACCTACAACCACAAAGGACATTAAGCACAGTCTCTAAGAAGTGATTAAACAAAGTTACAAAGGAAAAAGAAGTTTTGAATATGATTAACAAGCTTGTCTAATGGACACAAGTAACCACTTTTAAAGACTAAACACAACTATTAAAGAATACACGTTCTTTTTAAAATATAGGCAATATATACAAAATCTGAACAAACATATTCTAGGATACAGCAAAGGTAAATGAATCTCAAAGATCATTATGAAGTGTATCAAGCGATTTGGTTAAAAAGTAATCTAACTAAAATACAAACAAATGTAGCACCTAAATTGTGTGCGTGAAATTTTTAAAACACACAGCTAAGTAATTCATGGGCCTAAGAAGATGTCACAATGAGAAATTAGAAAACATTTAGAAGTGACAAAAGAAAACCAAAAAACAAAAAACTACTACATATCAAATCCTGGGTTAAAGCTATGGCTATTTTCTCAGGGGAAAAATTATGGACTTAAATATAAATATTAAAAAATATACTAAAATTAATGAATTAAGTGAGGTATGCATTCAATTAAAAACATTTGAAAAAGAAAAACCAAGGGAACCTAGGGGCACCTGGGTGGCTCAGTCCACTGAGCGTCCGACTCTTGATTTTAGCTCAGGTAAAGATCTCATGGTTTGTGGGTTTGAGCCCTCTGTCAGGCTCTGCGCTGACAATGGGGAGACTGCTTGAGATTCCTTCTCTCCCTCTAACTCTGCCCCTCCCCTGCTCATGCATACTTGCTCTCTCTCTCTCTCAAAATAAATAAATAAACTTAAAACAAAAAAACAAAAAAAATGAAGAAATCTAGAAAAAGTAAATGCAGAAACTAAAGATAAGAACAATAAAACAACAGAGAGTATCAACAAAGCAAAAGCTAGTTATTTTGGCAAAAAAAAGTTAAGGAAAAAAGGTGCAAATAATATTAAGTGGATTCAGGAATAAAGTAGAAATTTAAAAATCATCAAAAGTACTATGAACAATTTTATGTCAATAAATGTAAATTTACATAAGAAATGAAACTCTAAAAAATTCATTAATAAAATAGATTCAAGAAATAAAAAAAAAACATAAAAGATGTATAACTGTTAAATAAACTAAAGCATTAGTTTAAAATTCTGTTTACAAAGAATCAGGTCCAGAAATCTGAGCAAAATAACTAAAACCTAAAGTAAAACCTTTAAGGTTTTATAAGCATTTTAATAATTTGACTGTATTAATATTTTACAAATTCGTAAAACAAAAGAAACCATAAAGTTAAAAAGGTACAAGAGAGAGACTGTAAATTTCTTGAAATGCATGTCTACTTCTAGCTCCCAATATATCCCGATATCTTCCAGTTCCTCAGTGGCAACTAATCTGTAACTTCGTGGCACAGAAATTTTGGAATTCAATCACTTAACTTTTACTAGGATACAGCTCTAAACCTTTCTCTGTATTAGTATCTAAATCTTTGTGAAAGAAAGCAAATGAATATTAACCTCTGGGCCAGCCTTATACTTAGCACATTGTTGGTATTTGATATATATGCTATCAGAAGAATAAAATATATACCAGAAAAATCTAGAATCTTGTACATATAAATTGGTATTCTAAGTATCCACTGAATATATAGCAACTAGTAGGATAAAATAATAATTACTCCTAAGCAGTTATTAATTCTCAAAATTCCCAGATCTGAAAGCATACCCATAGTGATGTACTTTTCCTTGTATAAGGAATGGTACTGAAAGATCAAGGACTTCCAGGTCTTCATAGCCAGATCTCACAGGAATTACACTATGAAACTTATTTGCGAGTTTGTAGATTTCACCGAGTGTTCCTCCTATGAACACAGAATAAATAAATCCTTCAAGTAGTACAAATATAATGAAGGCAAAATTGAGTGAGTATTTAAAGGAACACATGAGGTATAGTAAAAGACTAAAAGGACTGAAAGAAAAATACAATGAAGAATTTAGAGGATTAATACATTTATTATAAAAAATAATAATTTGTAAACTTAGTATCCTGCACTGATTAAAGAAACCACTACACAGAAATGCTGAGACTTGAGCAAAATAGAAGACTTGTGAAACTTTAACCATCTTCCTAAATTTATACAAACTGCTCTTTTATGCTATAACACTTTGGTTTAAGTATTCAAAAGAAAATAAAATTGAGAGCCAAAATATAAGAGGATTCTCATTATTAAATTTGCTATATACTAATAATGTCTAGGTAAATTAAGTCTTGAGTTTGAAATAAGTCTTTTAGACTTCCAGGTCAACATTAAATTTATATATAGCTGCGAAAAGTTTGTGTAATTACAATTCATGTATAGTGTTTGTTCACTTTTCCTAAAAAATCATTACATTTCTAATTGTATGACACAGTGGCCATGAAAGCCATCACTAGCTGAGAAGAAAGAGTAAGCCCAGGGGTGCAATACTACTAGAAGGCAGGATTATCTAGAATAACTCAAACCTACTGGTTCCTTTCCTGGTGTATTTTTCACCTACACTGAGCATTCCTCCTTCCTAGGGAAAGAGAATATGATTTATAAGAATACTTTTGTGTATTTCCTAATACTTGTAACATTAAATTCAATTGTGGAGGGAAAGCACTCCCAGCACAGCAGAATAAGGACGTCCAAAAATACACTGCTCCATACAAGGAAAAAGAACACTGGCAAAAACTGTCAAATTTGACTTTTTTTTGGAACTCTAGAAATTAACCAAAGCCTTGCAACAATCCAAGGAGTGTTTATTCAGAAAAAGCAGATAAATCTTGGTAAGAACAAGTTTTGTGGTGTTCTAAGCTGCCCAGCTCCCCATTCCTCTTTCCACAGCTTTGCGAAGCTGGAAGCCACAGTTCTGCCGTGTCGCACTGCAGTTAGGTCCTTGCCCCTGGATAGGGTTATAATACTCAGAAATATGATAAAATAAAAATAGCTTGCATTTTGATGAAACCCTTTTATATTTTAAAGTGCTTTCAGATATATTTTCACATTTGGGTTTCGTCAAAAAGCTCTGTAAGTCAGTGTTATTACTCTGGATATATTTATTTGTTCAATAAATATTTACTGAGAGCCAGCTGCATGCCTAGTGTCCTACCCTAGGAGCTAAAGATACAAAGATTAAAATGAACATGGATCCTAGTTACAGTCTAGTAAGCAAACAAGTCTATAAACAGATATAATACAAATACAATACAGGAAGAAAAGTGATCTACTGAAAGTTCATACACTATGCAATAAAAACCACTCAAATCTGCCTTGAGAATCAAGAGTGCTTGGTAGGTGTAGGTGTTCATTAAATATTTCACATGAATTGTTGAGTAAAGGGAATTATTAAGTTACTTATGAACATTAGAGCAGAAATTCTCAGGAGAATAGCAACGGAATGGCAAAGAGGTACAGAGAAATACCCTGGGTTTAGGAATTGCCTCCGGTTCAATATGGCTGGAGGGTGTAATGGAAATTGAGGAATGGCAGGAGGTGAGACTGAAAGTTTGTGGGATGAGTGACAGGATCAGGAGCTAAAGGTACTTCTTCATTCAAGCTTCTTTTGGACCCTCAAGGTCAACTTGGCTTTAACACAGAATTCTCTGGGAGGCAGTTCACAGGAGAACACTAAGGTGTACTGGATATCCTCCTAGTTGGCCCTACAAGGACAATACTTATAGAAACTGATAGTTTCAAAGCTTTGTTTTATTTTTAGGGCATACGAATAGTCTTACTCCATTTTTGTGTGTGTGCATGTGTCTGTGTGCTTTGTTTTTATATCTACTTACTGGTAGAGATTCCAGTATTGCTAATGGACTAAGATGATACCACATTTCACTCATCAAAGTGGACACATTTTTTAAAGTGCTAGTATATGATGATGAAGATGGGGGAACAGATAATCTCATATGCTACTAAAGCATATGAATACTACGACAGCTTTACTGGAAAGTAACTGGGCAACATTTACTTAATTCTTTGTGCCCCCTCCCACCCCCCAATTACATTTCATTCAGGGAGAAGAAACTTCATCACAGAGTTAATATGTCAAAAAACCAGAAACAATTCAGTTCCACTTACTACCTGTAGTGGGGAAGATCCACAACTTCTCTATGATTCAGTTTTCTCATGTATAAAAAAGAGCTTACAATAGGACCAAATGAATAGGAATATTATCATGGTTAATTAATACATAGAAATTAAAATCATTTCTGGTATGCTGTAAGTGTATTAAGAGATGTTCATGAAAGGATACCAATGGTCATATTCATATGTATTTACATATATGTATTTTCTAAAACAGGTACATATTACTTTTATAAATAGAAAAATGTCACTAACAAAAATGATCATAATCCACTATAATAAAGATTAATTCATTTATAAAATTAAAGATTTCTCTGCAAATTAAAGATGATGTTTTCCTTCTATTATAGAATATTACTGAGGAAGAAAAGTCTCAAGGAAAATTATGAGACTTTAAATTTGGCATGGGGAAAAATAAGTTTATATGTGTGTGTGTGTGTGTGTGTGTGTGTGTGTGTGTGTGTATTAGATAAATATTAAAATTAGTGAAAAGTGGAAAGGAAATGCAAAAATATGTATGACTCAGTTTCTTCCTTTTAAAACCTGTCAAGTTATCTTTACTTGTTTCCAGGGTCCCTTCCTTGACCTAAATATCAATAGCTGACTCTCATTTTTTTTTTATTTTTTTTATTTTTTATGGAACAACAGTGACATCCAGAGGCCAAGGTAACAACAACTGTACATAACAAGCAGCCTCCTGATGAAACACTGCTCGACAATGAGATTGCATCTGATTAAGATTCTATCCGAATTCAACAAGATAGACAAATGCAAACACTTGAATTCAATATATAATTTCCAAATGTAATTCAGATTAGTTTATATGTGTGTATATATATAGATTTAAATCTATTTGTTATATATAATATATTCTATTTTATGTAATTTAAGTTAATAATATTTTGACTTTGTATGTCCTAGGTTGCCCCTAAAATATATTTAACAATCATTAATCAGAGAAAAACACAAGCAAAAGCTATATTCTAATAAAACAGTAACTTAAATACCTTACCTTCTATCAAAATCAGGCAGTCACTTGAAAGTGGGAGAATACCATTATTTTTCACAAAATGAACAGCTACTTTTCGTTCTCCTTGATCTTTAGTGGTCCACATTTTAGAATCATATAATGATGTATTTTGTAGTTTAGTATCTGGGATTTTAGTTGCACCCTCTTGTAAAATTATATCCAAATCACCCTCATGTGGAACTTCTTGCCTAAAATCATTGACAATGAAATAATACAAAACAATTGGTATAAGCTTGGAAATTCAAATTTAACAATTATCCAATTAAGACAAATTTGTTTACATGCTGATGCACCAGCTACTTATTTTAAAATGTGGAAATAATTCACTTTGCAGATTAAATGACTCTTATTCACAGAAAAATATTTGATGATGCTTCACAACTAAGTAGATCCATATCATAACTATATTAACTGCTAGCAATTTCCTTATCTGGTTTTGTGATACCAAGGATCCTATAACTATTTCTAACACCAATTCATTCTCCTCTGTAAGGAATGTTAAACTTCTCCAGGGGAGAAAAAGATACAGCTTCCTGTTAAATATCCACTTACCACCTAAGTAATCTCTTTCATAGGGCACCCACTTTACAAACCAATACTCCTTTCAATTCCTTTTAACCTAGACTAATAATTTTAAAAAGTCACGTGGTAAAGTATGTATACAATGGAAATGGCATGATCTGGAACCAAAATGTCTATGTCCTTGCCTTGGTTCTGTCTCCAACCAGCTGTGTAACTTCAGGTAACACCACTTCACCTTTTTGACGCGATTCTCTTATTTGTCTAAAAAAATGCTCATAGACGGAAGTTTTGTTTGGCAAAGCTATATGACTTTACAGAATTTAACAAACTGTAATTTAATAATTCTTCAACAATTATATAAAATCTGTATTTATATTTTAATTCCGACCATCATTTTAAGCTCAATGGGTAGAAGATGGTCCCCATTTTATTTAAAGTTTGATGATCAAAACTGTCTACAAATAGTATTATACTTAGATTGTGGAGGGCAAAATATACATATATTAATGTACATACACAAATTATATTTATATACACAAATATAATGGACTATGTAATTATATAATTTTATAATATATATACACACATGCACACACACAAATATAAAGGAAATGTACTATATTTACACATTATATATTTAAAGGGAAGACAGTCAAATTGCATAAAAAAGAAAAAAGAGATTAAAAATAAATTCAGAATGTCTTGAGTTAGTAAGTACATAATCATTCTAATATAAATTTTATATAAATATATAAATGTATGGATTCATGCATGTATTGAAGCTACTAAACTGAATTTAGATCTGAAAACAGCACCCACTTTTATTACTACTAAGAAACATCAGAAGGATTTACTAAGAATTTAGTATTTTCTCTTAAAAATGTTACCACTGTTTCAAAATATAATATACAAAGTCACAATTTACACATTGCCAGGACTTAAACTGATTGGTATATATGAAAATGTATATTCACAAAATTATGAAATAAAAACTTCCGTTTTATTACAGAAAATACTTACAGTGCATGACATTTAGGACAATGAAGTTTAACAGACTGAAGGAGACTTCTGGGCTTATATGACCTTAATTTTGCTCGAATACGATACTGTTGAGGAGCTTTTTGTTTCAAAATAGCACATAGTGGGGTTTTCTCCAAATAGTGATGATCTGTAAGTACTAAAAATAATTTTTAGATTAAGTCAGAATAACCTACAAGAATAATAAGAGTATTTATAATACGAATTCCCCTGAACCAGATACAATAAAACTGAATTATTTAAGTTCTATTGCCAACCTTGTTAATATTTTGCCACATTTGTCATCATCTCCATCTGGTAGCTCCCTCTCCATATATATCTCCTTACATATTCATATGTATACATGAATCACTTATGAATAATTTCCAGATATCATGCTCTTTTATCCCTAAATACTTCAGTGTGTATTTCAGAAGATTCTGAAGATTGGCATATTACAGTGCAATTTTCAACTTCAGAATATGTAACACTATCACTGAATCAACAGACATTATTCAAATTTTTCCAACTGTCCCTATAATGTTCTTCCTTAGATCTTTATTTTTGGGTCCAGAATCCAGTCCTGAACCATGCATTGCATTTATTTTTCCTGTCTCTTTGGACTCCTTTAATGTAGAACGGTCCCTCAGCTTTTCTTGGTCTTTTATGACACTGATATATTTGAGCAGAGGCCACTGACTTGGGTGTGTCTGGTTCTGCTCATGGTCAGATACAGATTATGCCCTTTTGGCAGTCTAGTATACTGCAAGTGATACAGGCGTCCCTCTCTGCATCGGAACAAGAGGCATACAAGTCACCAGCGTTTTCATTCCTGGGGATGTTAACGTGGCTCACTTGGTTATAGTGGTGTTCAACAGGTTTCTTCTCCACTATAAATTTATTATTTCCCCCTTTATAACTAATAAGAAAGTACTTGGGGAAATAGAAGTATCTCACTCCTCAGTAAACATTTAGGATCCTGCTAGTTTAGGACCCACTGGTGATTTACAACTAAGTCAGTTATTACTATGATGGTTGCAAAATGATTTTTTTTCCTAACTTCATCATTCCTTTTACATTTGTTAGCTGTCATTCTATCATAACTAGGAGCTCTCCACTCAATCACACATACTTATTCATTCATTCATTTGTTCTTTTATTTACTATCCACACGGACTAATGGATCCCTACTACTGTTCGGTTTTACTCCATCACTAGTATTTTTTATTTTGATGCTCAAATTGTATCAGATTTGACATGCTCCATAATTAACTGAGAACTTCTTTACCTTCTGGCACAACAAGATGTTCTGGATTCATCTTGTAATTCTCCTGTCCCAATCCTGGAGCCTGCTATCTCTCCAAGCAGCCCTGATTCTTTTTAAGGGGGAATACTATTTATAAACCAAGATCTGTGCATGAGGTGCATCCATTGCTATTGGGTTGCCATTATTTTGAAGCCCTTTAACTGAACAGAGATAGGATATACATGCAAATGTGTTCATACTTATACTTCCACACATGCACCTGCACATGTATAAATGTATACATATATACATATATGTATATATTTGCGCACACACACACACACACACACACACACACACAGGGAGACATCTACATCTATTTCTACATTTATTTATAAAATCATGAGTCCATACTGACCCTTCTTATTCCAGTACAACAAGTTTCTTTCTTCTGGCTTTCCCTCATTTCACAGTTACATGTTCTTTCTCCAATGAGAAACTCATATTATTATAATAGTATATTATAGAGCTTCATTTAATAGACTCGTGCTTAAAAATTTTTTTTCTTAATTTTTTTCATCTTAGCTGAACTAACAAAAAGAGGGCATCTGACAGATTTACTATCATTGCTAACATTAAAGTTTTGGGGTATACTGCCTTTATGGGCACATCGCTAAATTCATAGTGTGAATAGATAAAAATTATGTCATATATTTTATCACATTCTCAAAATGAAATAAGCCCCACTGCACTGTTAAATAGTAGAATATGTTTTACAAACCTCATACCTGTAGGACTTAAAATATATGTTCAATGTAAAAACATGTATCTTTCTGAGTTCCATTTTATGCCAGTTAGGATGAGGCACGGAAATGAAAGATAAATATGTGTATATTTTTGCCCTCATGGATATCTGCTCTCAATAATATATAGGAACAAATTAGTTGATAAATGTAAGGACAGACTTTATTATGCACACTATTACACCCTTATTTCAAAAATGAAACATAGTCTTACTTGTAGCTGATAGTTGCTGACATCTTTCTACCTCATATAGTGATACTGATCCAGAGCCTACAGGAAAGAAAAAGGAAGAATTATACAGTTTTAAGATCCATGAAAAATTCCATATGGAACTGAAAACTATATTAACATTGTTGATAAGAACTGAAGAAAATCTAAACAATAGTAAAACATGCCATGTTCATGGACTAGAAGGCTCAAAACTGTTTGTTAAGGCATCAATTCTCCCCAAACTGATCTGCAGAGTCAATATAATCCCAATCAAAATCGCAGAGGCTTTATTACAGTAAAAGATAAGAGACTCTATCACTTAAGTGGAAATGCAAAGAATCCAGAATATAAAATATAATTCTGAAAAAGAATAAAACTGGCAGACTTATGCTACCTGACTTAAAGACTTATTATAAAGCTACAGTAATCAAGGCAATATGATATTGGCATAAAAACTGACAAGCATATCAAGAGAATTACATAGAAAGCCTAGAAATAAACCTGCACTTACATGGTCACTTTGATTTCTGATAAAGCAGGAAACAACCCAAAGGGAAAGCACAACCCTGGTGCTACAAAAACTGGAAATTAGTTTTAGGAGAAAAAAGTTTACTTCATACCATACTATGAAGTATTTCTGACTGGAAAACCCAGAAATAAATCCACATTTACACTCACTTGATTTTTGACAAAGACACCCAAGCCATCTCATAGAAAAAAACAAAAAACAAAACAAAACAAAAAAACAAAAAACTAATGGTGCAAAGACTGGAAATTCACATTAAAAACAATGTCTACCTCATAGGGTACTACTGGGTATTACAAGGGAATTAGCGATACAGGCAATACAGATGAATTTCAAAAACAGTACATAAGAGAGAATATATTATTCCATTTATTTGAAGTTATAGACAATCTATGGTGGAAAAAAAAAATCAGAACTTCTGGGGTTGGACTGAATGGGAAGGAACATGAGGGAACTTCCTGCAACAAGGGTGATATTTTACATTTTTAAAGGGATTTAAGTTACACAGGTTTATGTATTAGCCAGAACTTGTGGAATGGTACACTTCAGTTGTCCACTGCGTTTAACTTTACATCAAAAATCAAAAAGGTTCATCAACAAATACTGAATTCTAGTTAATGATGTTATTCTGAAGTTTTGAGGAGGTGTATTTATTTCTGCAACTTACTTTGACATGGATCAAATTATAAGATGGGTTGATTAGGAGAGAGTGAGAGAGAAATATATGACAGAACAAAGAGAATCCAGAGAGCAGGTATATGAGTGTTCACTGTACAACTGTTTCAATTTTTCTGCATGTTTGAAAATTTTTATTATTTTGGAAAAACATTGTGAAAGAAATAAATGGAGAAGTGGATAAGACAATAAAGTTATTAAATTTAATAAGATGATGGCTTGATGAACACCATAAAATAGGATTTTACTTTAACAAGAAAGCAAAGGAGGGGCGCCTGGGTGGCTCAATCAGTTAAGTGTCTGACTTTGGCTCAGGTCATGATCTCACGGTTCAAGGGTTCAAGCCCCACATCAGGCTCTGTGCTGACAGCTCAGAGCCTGGAGCCTGCTTTCAATTCTGTGTCTCCATCTCTCTCTGTCCCTCCCCTGCTTGACTCTGTCTCTCTCTTAAAAATAAATAAACATAAAAAAAGAATTAAAAAAACAAGAAAGCAAAGGAAGTGAACATAGCAGCAAGTTTTAATAGTGCTTTCTAAAATGAATTTGAGACTAAAAAAGTATCCATATTTTGGAATTACTTTGGCTTACATTCTATTGCATATCATAGTATGTTTGGGCGGCACCTGGGTGGCTCAGTGGTTAAGCATCTGACTCTTGGTCATGATCTCACAGTTCATGAGATCGAGCCTGATATTGAGTTCTGTACTGACAGTGTGGAGCCTCCTTAGGATACTCTCTCTCTCCCTCTCCCTCTGTCCCTCCCCCCACACTCTCTCTCAAAATAAATAAACTTAAAAACAATTTTATAGTATGTTTTTATAATTTTTTTTATGTGGCATCATATACAAACATGCATTAATAGTCCTTCTTCCTCAACATCACTAATAAATGGCATAAGAATTCATGACAAGAGAACCTGACTGGACATCATAAGCTGGCTAAGTAGAATTTCAATGAATCTGATCACCTAGTTTTAGCCATTCTGCATGAAGTGAAAACAATTGTAAAAACCTTAAAAGCAGTCGAATAAGAAGAAAATCAGAGAAACTATGTGTAAAATATATATATGGTCTCCCTCAAACTGATTAAAATAATTTTAAAAACCCAATGGAAAATCAGGTAAAAGGTAAGAGCAGACAATTCAAAGAAGAGGAAGTAAAAAGGGCTGATAAAATATATAATATTTTCTATTTCCCAAGTACTCAAGGAAACTAAGTAAGATATCACCTTATATTTGCTACACTGCTATTTGCATATGAATTCTATGGCATTTTGTCATATAATCTGACAGCATCTATTAAAATAAAAGATGTGCTTATCCTTTGATCTGTCAACTCCTCTTTTAGGAGTTTATTTTAGAGAAAGAAAGCAGGAATTTATAATTGTTCAAGGATAGCTATTAAAGCATTATTTGTAAGAGCAAAAAACTGGAAACCTGAAGGTGTATCAAATGGAAAATAGCTACATTTATAATGTTAGACTCACATTACAAAACATTATGCAACTATTAAAACGAGTTTAAGATTTGGGGTGCCTGGGTGGCTCAGTTGGTTGAGCGGCTGACTTTGGCTCAAGTCGCGATCTCGCGGTCCGTGAGTTCGAGCCCCACGTCGGGCTCTGTGCTGACAGCTCGGAGCCTGGAGCCTGTTTCGGACTCTGTGTCTCCCTCTCTCTGACCCTCCCCCGTTCATGCTCTGTCTCTCTCTGTCTCAAAAATAAGTAAATGTTAAAAAAAAAAATTTAAAAAAATAAAATAAAATAAAATAAAATAAAATAAAATAAAATAAAATAAAATAAAATAAAATAAAATAAAATAAAGAGTTTAAGATGGATTAGCCCAGGAAGAGATCTATGATACACTGACAAAGCAACTATGTAGTATGTCCCATTTTTTAAAATATTTTAAACAGAGGGGAAAGTCATATCTGTTAATGTACAGGCATATATATTTCTATAAACATGAAAGTGTTGAAGAAACAACACTAACTGTTAACATTACGTCAGTAGTGGGCATAAAGGCATGAGGAAGCTGTGTCACTTGGTATCATGACATGTATTATTAACTTTATAGTTTAAAAATAATTTAAAAATCTCTGAAAAAGGAGAAAAGAAATTTCAAAAAGTGTAATTACAAATTATGCTGTCTCCAAATGACTGTCAGTTGAAGTAAATTGCCCTCCTAATTGTAGTTTAATCACAGATCTGGCTAGGTGCTAGGAAATGTGGAGAGTTTTAAGGCAGAGAGAATAAAGAAATAAATTTAAAATATGTCCAAAAAATCAGGGGCACGTGGGTGGCTCAGTCAGTTGAATGTCAATTCTTGATTTCGGGTCAGGTCATGATCCCAGAGTTGTGGTATCGAGCCCTGCATCAACCTCTGTGCTGAGCATGAAGCCTGATGAAGATTCATTCTCATTCTTTCTCTCTCTCTCTCTCTCTCTCTCTCTCTCTCTCTCTCTCCCTACCTTCCCCTGCTCGCACTCTCTCTCTCTCTCAACTTAAAAAAAAAGTTACAAAAAAATCAAATAATCTGCAGTTGAATCTGACTTTGCCTTTAGTTAATAGCTAAGTAACCCTGGGTGACTTACACGACCCCTGTCACTCAAAGCCTGTTTCCTTTCTGTAAAAGGGACAAAACAATTTCAACCTCAAAGGAATACTGTTAGGATTAATGCATGTAGGCACTTAGTAAGTTCCTACACCAAGCAATACATGTTAATTTTAATGCTTGTTATTACTAGTATAGAAAAAAAAATACTCATAAAATAGATTGTAAATATATGTGTGTGTGTGTGTATATATACACATATATATCATGTAATTATATTTATATATAACTTACGTGTGTGTATATATATATATATATGTGTGTGTGTGTGTGTGTGTATATGTATATATAAATGGCATAGATTCTAGGTCCCAGAATGTACCCTTGTACATTAAGACAGTAAGGCAAAATAGTAAAGGACAAAAATCTTGCAGATTTTTAAAATTTAGGTTTGAACAGTATACAATAATATAATATATAATACAGAACTATGTGTGTGTTTAAGATCTTGTATCTAGGTACTTGATTAACTTGATAAAGACTGGGATCTATATGCATCTCTGAAATATGTATGATCAAAAAATAATTGAGCTCTTTGAAATAAAGCAGCAAAAACAATCACTGTTCATATTAGAAACTGACAAGCAAAATGGTTGCCTAGGAAATACAAAATTTTAATGAATATATATACATACACATATAAATATATACATATAAATACTACATATATCACAAATCAAGTAATCCTTACCATCCCAATTTGAAAATGCAATTACACAATAAGGGAAGAATAATGTTTACTTTGCATAGGACACAGGTAAAGATTTAGCCTATTCCTTTACAATGAATATGGATTTAACAAAAAAGAGAAAGAGGCAGAGATGGGAAGATATTAAAAAAAAGAGAATATTGATTGATAAAGCCATTTTACTTAAGCACAGACTAAACTGTTAACATTAAAAACTGTCCTTACTTGAAAGAGACCGAAAGCTGTCCTCATGTTCTGACTGACATATACCATCAAAACACTGACCGGCTGTCAAATCTGCAGATTCCAAAACCCTATAATGGAAAGAATATAATTTCAAATCAAATTGCATAAAACAAAGTCAATATGATCAGTTCCATTCTATCCTTAGAATATAAGAAATCACTGAAATTGTATAAAAATTACGTATGTGTGTAGTACAGCTTCTTCAGTAGAAAGTCTACAGCTTTCTTCAGAGCATCTGGGAGTTCTAAGATCCCCCAATTTAAAAAAACTGATTCTACAAAGATGAGTGAAACAGTAGGATGATGAAATACAGCAAACAAAAGTAAACCAGGGATTTATTGGATGGCATTCTGTCAGAACAATCTTACTCCGGATTCAAAAAGTAAAATACTATGCTCTATATATGGAAATATGAGAAATAAAGAAGTACAACTGATAGAAGATTATTAAAATAGCTAATTTAATTGGCTTTAAAAGTCATACTATTTCAATATATTAAAACATAAAAATATTATTTCATTTGAACTTACTGAACAGGTCATTTTCTAGAGCTCTTTGAAGACATGCAGAAGATTTATTTTTTATTCCTCTAGAATCCTGGTCAAAAAGTTTCTGTACACAGTGAGCACCAGAAACACTTGACAAAGAAGGGAACTGCATATGTAGCAGGACCTAAGGCATTATTCACTTTCTGGGCACATTTCAAAGTTTTTAAAATATACTCTAAAACATTTCTGTTACCTATTTGATCAGTCCTAGGCACTTTAGAAAGATAATTATTTTTTCATGGCAGGACTAAGTACGTTTGGAATTCTAGATATGTATCAAGTTTTCCAAACTTGAGCTCAGCTCCAGTTTCAACTGTTTGTTGGTGTTACGTGGGGAATGTGACCCATGGTGGAAGAAGAGAATAAGCACACAGAGTAGACATAAGTGCACAAAAACTGTTCGAAACCTGACATTACACCCCTAGCTCTGCTACTGTTTAGCTATTTGAACCTGCAATCACTTGAGTTTGGTTTCATTTGGTTCACCTATTTAGACAAATGGATAATGGCACAGTAGCCTATGAGGATTGATTACAAAGAACTTATCAAATCCACCCACCCCAGCACAGAACAATAGTATCTTGGAAATCAGCTTAATTAATACCTTATTTACAACTTCTAAATAGGTGTATAATTTGCTTACTTTTTCAGTTGATCCACATCAGAGTTACTTTCTGGCAAGACTCTGATTCCCCGGCCATAACTGGTACCCCCATGGAGATGAAACTCTAGAGCTAACAATGTTGCTTGGTTCTCCAAATTCACGGATTGAAGTTTGGTATGGAGGCTATAAATTCTAAGAAAGCTTCCAACCTAAAAATAGATTATTTAGGATTTAAAAAATGAGAAAAATCAAACAATTTCCGATACATAAAATACTTAACAACAAATATGGGGCACAGACCAACAGTCAAAAGGATACTGGTATGCGATACTGATGTGTACTGAATATCAGTCTCAAGGACACTGTATCAAAACCAAAATGTGTTTTTATGTGTGCACGCACATGTGTATATACATATACGTGTTCGTGTATCTTTAGGCACGTTTATATGTATACACATACATATATGTAGACCCATGTATTTATGTAGATGTGTATATGTAGTATGTAAGTATATGTACATATGCATATTATGTATCTATCTATCTGTATGTTTTTTCCAATGAAAGACATTTCAGAGATACTGAAGTGTGAAATAAAACTGAATCTTAGCAGTGATAAAATACACTAGTTAAGAAACCTATAACCTAAATCAAACCCAAGCCCTCTATTTGATTTGGAAGACTGTTTAAGGTTTCTTAACTTGCTTTAGCTACTTGAAGGTAAGATTTCATTAAATACGGTTGCTAAAATACTCTCATTATGAGAATACTAGAAAATATTTTTTAATGCACTATAATAGCAAAAATATTCCCCTATTCCACAAGTTCTATGGAAATAGCAAAAATATCCCCCTATTCCACAAGTTTTATGGAAAGAAAACTTTTGTAATAAGAACTCTTGTCACCATAATGTGAAATACATTCTGTGAGTTCAAATACAAAACTAAACCAATTATAATTTTTAACTAAATATTCTACAATTTTAGATGTTTTATTTAGTCTTAAAAATGTCTTTGACTATAGAGTATTTCTTTAAGGGAGAAGACTTAAAATGACAGATGCAGAATGTTTATAAAAGAAATTGACAACTACTCAAAGGAAGAAGCTATATAACCTTTTTCCAACCCAGTCATGTTTTTGTGAGAAGGAGATAGGACATTTAGGTCTTTTTTTCTCTGACTTCTTCCACTGACATACATCTACAACATGGCAGAGGAGCAGGGTAAAAAGAGTCAGAGAAAGAAAACTCCAAACGAAAAGAAGACAAAACTAGTTTTCCTCATGGTCTCTAAAGTGAGATACTAGAAGAAAAAAAAAAAAAAAAGTCCATTTCTGTTTACTTTTATCTCACTTTTTCTGTATGTTTATTATTCTGTGATTCCTTTTCAAAGTAGGTAATACACTAGTACACATATAAAAAAAGCACTTAGGGAAGGCCTAAAACATGAAGGGACCTGGCTGGCCCAGTCAGTAGAGCACGTAACTCTTAATCTTGGAGTCCTGAGTTCTAGCCCCATGCTGGGGGAAGAGGTCACGTAAGGAAAAAACAAAACAAACAAACAAACAAACAAAAAAACAAATTAAAAACCACCTCCCTCTAAATAAAATGCTCCATGTAAATTTAAAAAAAATGCTTTTAAAGGCCTAAACATGGAGAAAGATATCATATTCATAAATAACAAGCTTTAACACTATAAAGATAGTAATTTCCCCCCCAAATTAATTTTTAAAATCAGTATAATTTCAATCAAAATCTCCAGTGTCTTACATGAAATTTGAAAAGCTGATCTGAAAATGCATACAGACGTGAACAGCAAATCAAGTTTGAAGACTAAACTGTGGGAGTGGGGGGTGGGGGCGGGGAAGGTTTGCTTGATCTGTAGAATCATTTAAAAATAAAGCTGTAATAATTAAGACTCTCTGGTATTAACGCAGATACTTGTATGAACACGGATATATCTTAAAAATATAAAAGAAAAAAGTAAATTACAGAATAATATATATACCTTATGCATTTTTCAGAAAAAAGTACATTATTAAAATAAAAGCATAATAAACCTGGGTGTATATGCCTACATGTTAGGATAAATAGAAAGATACTAAGGAGCAAAACATGAGAATGAGCAGAGGTACAAAGAAGACTCAACATGTAGAGATTTATGTCCTAAAAATTAAAAGCACCTGAAATTAGTGTGGCAAAACATTTAAAAATATTAAGTTTGAATGGTAGGCACATGGGTATTTATTACACTATCTTTTCCACTACTATATTTCATAATAAAACAATATTTAAAGACCACGAAAGAATTTATTTATATAAATAGGCTATCAAGATGACAAATTGTTATTTCCACAAATTCCTTCTGGAGGCAGCATTGTATTTTTTTTAAGCTGGCTAAATATACCATGAAATGTGCCAGATGCTCTACTATAATAGACACACATTGCTTAGTCTTGTCAGTAATGTGATAAGATTCTAAAATTACAAGTGAGGGAGTCATAACCAAAAATTATAAAAATATACTTTCACAAATTGTGATAAATATCCCTTTCAATGAATATCAAAAAGGAAGTAAAGCAGGGGTGCCTGGGTGGCTCAGTCAGTTAAGCCTACAACTCCTGCTTTCAGCTCAGGTCATGATCTCATTCATGGTTGGTCGTGAGATCAAACCCTGTGTTGGGCTCCATGCTGAGCAAGGGGTTTGCTGAAGACTTTCTCCTATCCCTCTGTCCCTCCCGCTAGCAAAATAAAAAAGCAAAGCAAATGTAGCTATTAAGAAATCACTATCCCTTTAGAAATAATTTAAATCTTCCCTATAAACTATGGAGAAGTTCCCTTTAATAGTTTTAATTACCTGTATATGTCTGAAAATAACCAAACTATATAGCTCTTGGGTCACTGAAGGCCAAAACATAATTATGACTATATATTTTTTATAATTATGTTTAAATTGTGTCAGGATAAGACTGGGGATTAGAAATACACTGCTTTAATTTCTAGACAAAAAGTTTGTGATGTGTGTGTGCTTGTGCACATGTGTGTGTGCCCACATATAGGTGGGTTTGTGAATGTGTGAATGTGTAACACTCAAAAAGCAAAATTTAGGAAGAATGTTAAGGGCGATTTCAACTGTAAAATTTACTGCATATAAAAGCCAATTATATTATACTTAGGTTGCCTTCACTGTCTTCTCTTTATTAAAAATATATTTTTTTCCTGTTCCTATGCAACAAAAATACATGTGTTCCATGTATTTCAGTATAAAAATGCAATTTCAAGCAGCTGTCTTCAAGCATTGATAAGAATTCATTTGTATTAATGTCATCTGACTGGGAATTTCTTAAGTTAATATGAAATGGTATAGAGGTTTCCTTAGTATAAATAAAATGTGATGTCAATATACATTAACTAAAAGCTTACAGTTGCCTCACTTATACAGAGAAAATCCCTTCCATTTTTCTATTACAGTGCAGATAAATAATGTAATATTATATCTTTAGAAAAAGATTAAGTGCCCTATATTTTCTTAGCAATGTGCGCTCAGAGCACCCTCTAGTGGGTAAGATAAGGTAAACAAAAAGGGACCTGAAAAAAATTCACAGCTCTCATTGATTTGTTCATTCACTAGCAGATACTATTTACTTCATCTTTACTGTAAGAAAAGCACTGTGCTAGGTGTTATTCAAGTCTTGGACAGGTGAGAGGGAATAGGAAAACTTATAAATGTGGCATAGGGAAAGAGAGGAAATTAAATTGTGAAAGCGGAATCTAAAAAAAAATGCAAATCTTTTTCATTCAAAAAAGAACTCTATCTGTATTTTAAAAAGACTTTGAGGGGCGCCTGGGTGGCTCAGTCGGTTGGGCGTCCGACTTCGGCTCAGGTCATGATCTCAAGGTTCGTGGGTTTGAGCCCCACATCGGGCTCTGTGCTAACAGCTCAGAGCCTGGAGTCTGTTTCAGATTCTGTGTCTCCCTCTCTCTCTCTGACCCTCCCCTGTTCATGCTCTGTCTCTCTCTGTCTCAAAAATCAATAAATGCTAAAAAAATAAATAAATAAATAAATAAAAATAAGACTTTGAATTGACTCTATCATTATGTGTACTTTTGAAATAATCAGTGTAGACAAAATCAGGGAGAAGCATCAAAAATGTATTTTCAACAGTCAATTTTCTCTGATCTGTTAGGTATGAAAACGTGTACACACACACACACACACACACACACACACACACACACACACACATATATAAAGGACAAGCAAGTTCAGTTATCACCCCTCCTGGACCCAGACTTTAGCCTCATTTATCGATGAGCTGGGGGGGCTTATTTGTAACGCAGTGTTAGAGGAACTATTTCCTTCTCCAAGAACATTTATTTACAAAGGGAGACTGGGCATAAAATTCAGACTGAAAACAGCTGCAATTCACTTTTACTGTTTTCTTCCTCTAAGTAGGCCATATAACTTTCTATAAGCAGGCTGTATAACTCCCTAAAGGTAGGATCGAAGCTATTTGCAATAAAGAAAATCATTTCTTTATACTGCTTAAAAGGACTGGCTCTGGAAACCAAACACTATAGATTCACATACAAGTAGCCGTGAAATCTTGGGCTTAATAGCTGACTCCTCAGTTTTCTCATATGTAAAATGGGAATGGTGACAATACTGACTACACAGGATAGTGCTAAATACATCTGAAGTGTTTAACAAATGTTGCTATTATCACTGTTGTTATAATGATGCCATATGTTGCTAGAAAAGATACTTCCAAATAAAAGACACAATATAATGAAGAAAAATATTCCCTAAAATATTAATAATCAAGAAGTGCCACATATCAACAGTGAGCTTTTACCTAAAAAAACCAGTAACTCAAAAGCAGTGAGCAAATTCTAATAAACTGTACAGTATAAACACACACAATTTATGACATATATTAAAGGTGGATCAACAATTTCTTAAACTAATGAGTAGAAAGTTGTAGGCTAAATTTTCTAAACCCAATTTATAAAGCTTAAATGTTTAAGTTTACAAACATTTTATACAACCATATACCAGAACATTTTTCCTTACTACTTTTATGAAAGTTGTGTACAGTCTTAAAATATCCAGGAAATGTTCTTTAATTTTTAAAAGTTATTCAAGCCATTATAATTTAATGAAATCTTCTAATATTTTCCTTTTTCTAATAATTTATTTTAAATACATTTTACAAATAAAAATTAAAGAAAAATAAATTTGGAGTTAATTTCTAGACCTCAAATATCATCTATAAATGTGATTTACCCCCACATTTATAAAAACACAAAATAGAAAACAATTGCTACTCAACATCACCTTCAGAAATTTTGCCACTTGAACATGATTATCATAGACTAAAATGTCTATTGTTAGATTCTGTAGCTGATGGATGTGACTTAAATCTCCTTCAAGTGCAAGGTCTTGTATCAAGACTCTCCAAGATGGGAATGGGGTCCTGGTGCCATCCCATACCTGCCATAACAGGGTAAAGCAAACTTTAATGATCTTTCTGAGCAACAGTGGAGACTTTAAAAAGAACATTATTTTCCGGTAATATAACTTACAAGTATTAAATGTATTCCCCCAAATATCTGCTAAACTTTAATAATGGTGTATATTCTGGTTGTAAAAGGACTACATAGATATAGGTCATGTAGAAACTATAAAGAAAAAAATTCACACCACCTGGAAAAAAAGTGCTAACACATTGTTGAATTTCTTTATCTTTTTTTCTTCTGTGTATTTATGTGTCTTTTTCTGTTTTTAACTGGCATTATATTCTGCTTTGCATTTCTTAGCTTACTGTTGAGCAATTTATCAGCTAATATAAATATTTTTCTAAAATATGATCATCAATTGCTTCTTTCATTTTATGCTGTGGATATACAAACATTTATTAAACTGATCCCTGTACTGGTGATTTGCTATTTTAAATAATTTAAAATACACCTTTATGACTACATCTGCTCATTTTCTTAAGTATAAATCCCTAACTTTTAGGAATGTATTCTAACCTTTGCTTATTTTTTCACTTTGTTTTCATTTGGAAGAGGCTTTTAAAAGTACAGATAGGAACGTTCTGTTCAAGTTAGAGGTTATGAACACAAATGAATGAAAATCGCGGGTGCTGAAAAGGAAAGGACATCTTGGATTGCTACGTATGCTACATTAAGATGAGGATGGGAACATGGGCACAGGAGGAGCATGTGCTACCCTATCCTTAGGGTGTGAGCTAGGCTGTGTTGTGCTAGGCTTTGAAGAGATGGCTGTGCTTTGTTATAAAAGGGTATGACAAAAGACATCTGGCACAAGATAAGAATGCCTCTGCATGTGAGAAATTTGGCTGGACAAGAGAAACAGGCTCTCTGAACAGAATACACTCATTTCAGCTGTCTGCCAGTGTGAGCTTACAGAGGAAGTACTGAATAACGTTGGTGACTATTCCAAGTTTCAAATAAACAATCACTGAGTTTGGGTCACTCATCGTTCCCTAAATTATTCAAAGAGCCAAGATACACACTCTGGGAGCAGGTACAGTGTATGTCACGAACTTTTTTCTCCACTTGGAATGTGTTCTTTCATACTGTTTTTGTGCATACTGTTTTTGTGACTTTAAAATAACTTTACAGATGAATCTCCCAGCCTTTTGGGGGAGGGGCTGAGAGAGTAGAGTGTAGCTACATTGTTTTTATGCTTCAGTTCTAATCACCTAGAAGTCTTTTTTTTTTTTTTAATGTTTTCTGGAACTTTTGTAATTTTGTATCAAAACTTAATCTGTTAGGAATCTGCATCTTATGTACAGATCTGATTCTTTTCTAAATAGATAAGAATCACCATTTAGCAATCTGTCTTCATCAATTTGAAATGTTATGTTATTACCATGTATGTCTTGTATGTACAGTGTAAGAGGTTCCTAATCTTTTGATTAATCACACTATAATTTCAATTACTATAATTTCATAATATGCTTTAATATCAGGTATCTGAGTTTTTTTAATCAAGCTTTTCTTGTTTTATTCTTGACCATTTAATGTTTCTAATGAATTTTAGAATTACAGTCAATTTAGAAAATTTGGTTTTAATTAAAATGGCATTTTATTCTTTAAGAAAGAATAAAAAAATATTTGAATATGCTCAATGAAGTTTTGTAGTTTTCTTCACAGAATATCAGGGATTTCTTTCATGAATTGGCTTGTTTCACAGTTGATGTGACTTTGAAAGAACTTTTGTTCACGTATATGTTCTATTTATTACTGATAGGTACCAAAGCTACATTTTACTAATATTTAAACCAGTTATCTCACTGAATAATTTTATTAATCCAAATAGCCTTTCAGTTCATTGTTTGGGTTTTACATCTTGTGACTAATGACCTTCTCTTTTTCTTTCTTTTAAAAGAGTTCTAGCTCTGGGGCGCCTGGGTGGCTCAGTTGGTTGTGCGTCCGACTTCAGCTCAGGTCATGATCTCGCGGTCTGTGAGTTCGAGCCCCACGTCAGGCTCTGTGCTGACAGCTCAGAGCCTGGAGCCTGTTTCAGATTCTGTGTCTCCCTCTCTCTCTGCCCCTCCCCCACTCATGCTCTGTCTCTCTCTGTCAAAAATAAACATAAAAAAATTTTTTAAAGAGTTATAGCTCTTTTTTTCTTAGTGAATTTCTTAAGATTTCCTGAAAAACATTAGGTAACAGAAAATAGTGGGTATTTTTGTCTTGTTCCTGACATTACTGACTCCAAAATTTGAACACTAAATATTTTGTTTGATTACAAGAGAAATTTTTTATCAAGTTAAGGAGGCATACTTCTAATTCTAAACATTTGACATAATTTGCTAAACATTTTCACAAATGTATTGAACATTCACCAAGAGGAATGTAATTTTCCTAAAGTTATCCTAAAATTAATTCCTTAAATTTCTGATTTCTAAAATAAACCATGGATTGCAGTGTATTACTGTTTTAATACATTATTGGTGTAACATGTCTACTGGTATGATTAAAATGAACTAGTATCATAGTTACTAATAAAGGAATCAATATTGGTATCATATCCATGTTCAGACTGGATATGAGACCAGATGCCCAAACACTGGAAATAATTATGTTGTTGCATTCCATGCTTTCCACAACTCAGTTGGAATAATGTCTGGCTCCTTTTGTGCTTAAAACATAATTTAAAAAGTTATTTCTGCTGTGTGATAGGAAAATCAATCTCAGAAAAACAAATCACTCAAAATTCAATTTTCCAGAGGTAATGAGTAAAATATCGCTATATATTCTTCCTAATATATTTTTACTATGCATATAATACATTTTAGTATATAAAACTGCATTAATCTCTAAACAGAATATTATAAATATCTATCTTAGTAACTATACATCTACAATGTCATTTTATTGTAACAGAGTATTCCATAATACGGAAACACTTCACACAATTAATTCTCTATTGTTAGTATGACTTTTCTAATTTTTGTTACTGCAATATAAGAATATTCTCTTAAATTCATTTTTCCACAGTTATGAAGTAAATTTAGAAAATTTACAAAAATAAATTTACAAAAATAAAATTGTTGAGTCAAAGAATATACACAGACTTCTGAGACTTAAAGTGTCTTCAAGAAAGCCTTACATTCACTTCCGAATGCTGTGTTTTAAAATAACATCTACATAAAAGCTGTTTTCACTTATCTGAAAAGGCTATCTATAAAAATGGAATGCAGGCATATGTTTTGTTGCTTTAGAATGAACGTACATTCTGCCATGTCAGCTAAAAGGTGGCAGATTTTATCTCAGAATTTAAGAATTTTCTACACAGCAGTGAAAAGATGGAGTATATTCTGCACAGCATATTATATGCCACTGGAAGTATTCGGTGCCTGTCAAATGTTCAACTGTTAAGGATGTCACTTTGGGCATCCAAAGTGTGATCAGTATGACTGGCTGACCTATGATTTCTTCTAACTTTAGATGATTTTACTTTGCTTTAACTTCAGATGTCATACTTGACTTACCTACCTTTTTTACAGCATGTAATTACTTTTCTCAAAGTATTTCACATGTATATATGTATGCTATTTTCAACTTTAAAAACTTCATATTTCATTCAATAACTTTTATCTTCACCAACTCCTTAATAAGGGCAAGGTATAAATGATAATAATGCTAAACCCAATACTTGTCCAAGTGCCACGGTACAGTTTCTTGTCCTGTTGTTTCAAAGAGTCAGAAGCTAAAGAAATAACCATAGGTGTGGAGCTGAAGCAGTGTTTATTTAAATGCATTCTAACTAGGGTGGGTAGGTGAGGTTAATATTGGACAACTGTCTTTTTCAGAAGCTATTCATGAGTAAATTGGGGTAGGTGTAAAGAAAGATTAGATAGGTCTTACTTTACTTTTTAAAATCCTTCTGATTTAAAAACAAAACATAACAAGAACAAAAATAAACACTTCAAAACCATCTGTGATCTACCCATGAGGCAGGCAGTGAAATGACATGGGAAGAGAAGCCAACATCAATGAGCCAAGAAAATAAATGAGAAGCAAGGCTATCTTGACAGGGAAGCAGAAATATACATACGTAAAACTGTAACTGAAATATAACAGTAGAAAACAACTCCATATTTTATTAATATTAAAATAAGAAATATATAAATAAACCATAAACTATATTTAAACTATTGACAATACTATTTTTCTCTGGATGCATAAAAAAAGAGAAGTTCAAGAGTAGAGCTGCATGAATATCTATGCTCATCAAAAATGGTAAGTTAGATTTAAAGTTCTTAATATAATACAATAGTGGGCATACTTATTCCTTCAGAATGCTGAGCTGTAAGCTCTTTAAAGATATGTAGGTGGTGCTAACTTATAATTTCAAGTATTAAAATACCTACCTTTAGAAGAAATGATGCTCCATCCACTTCGGCTTTGCCCAAGAGCTGACAAGTCAGGTCAAAATACTGCAGGGGCTGAACATCACACAATTTTACTAATGTTGAAGAAGGTGAAATATGAGTAGATGCCCAAACACGTAAAGCTTCTACCATTCTGTGGTCCTCCGCGGTGAAGTTAAAATACTTGCTTGAAGTACGAGGTATGATAGGAGCTCCCAAAGTTCCCTCAAATGTCAAAGAGGCAAAGCCAGAGCTGGTGATACCTTGAGTCTCCTTTTTATATACTTGGATCTAAGAAAGTCAGGCAAAGTAGAAAACAGAATAGCTTACTGATGCAGAGCCCGAAAAGTAAGATACTTGAGGGATTATAAAATCTTGCCAGCACAGTTAATAAAGAATATAAGCAATTAATATATTTCATTTAATTAGCATATGAAATTATAAAATCAACCAGGCTATATCAAGATCCACTGTGTAACATTTATTTCTATTTTTATTTTATTTTTATTTTATTTTATTATTATTTTTTTTAATTTTTTTTTTCAACGTTTATTTATTTTTGGGACAGAGAGAGACAGAGCATGAATGGGGGAGGGGCAGAGAGAGAGGGAGACACAGAATCGGAAACAGGCTCCAGGCTCTGAGCCATCAGCCCAGAGCCCGACGCGGGGCTCGAACTCACGGACCGCGAGATCGTGACCTGGTTGAAGTCGGACGCTTAACCGACTGCGCCACCCAGGCGCCCCTAAAGGTGGTCAACTCCTTGATCCTATCAAGCTTGCACTTTCACAATTGTTACTTTTCTTATTAAGGTATAATTTACAAAAGGAAAAGGATAGTGACAATTACTTATGAATGTTACGAGGAAAACTAGAACACTTAAAATACAGGACTTCAAAGTGAACAAAACGCAAGAGGCTAAGGTTTCATCAGTCTGACTGAGAGGCAAGACAGTGACAAAGACTTTGGCTTTCAGGTTCTTAGGCTCTGCTATTACATGCATATATGCATTTATGATGCTTACATCTTCTTCATAAAGCAATCGTTTTGTCTTTATGAAATGCCCCCCCCCCTTTTAATCTGTAATATTCTGTCTGATATTAATATAGTGATTTCATTTCCCTTATGCTTATTGTTTGCTTGGTATATCTTTTCTACAGTTTTGCAACTTGCCTGTGTCTTCATTTTGCGTAGGGAGTGGTGTTTGTTCTTGCTTTTTTATTTGGTCTATTTTTTTTTTCCTTGCAAAAGGAATGTTTAGTCCATTTACATAAAATTACTGATACGGTTATATTTAAGTCTACTGTCTTGTTTTCCTTTTGTATCCCCCCCCCCTTTTTGCTCTTTAAAAATTTTGTTCTTCTACTGTTCTTTTCCCATCTTATTTTGACCTTATTAGTGTTCTGTTTACTTCCTCTGAGTTATGAATGAATCTTTACCGCAAAGTCTATTTGGAATCAGTATTGTTCTACTACATAATGACTAGTTTCCAGGTCACATTTCCACTTGCCCATATCCTGTTTTACACTTTCTACTGAAAGTATTATTGAAAGTATTATCTGAAGATAATAACTTTTCAGTGGTATAATTCCTTTCAACTATCCTTTGTGCTATCATTCGTATTTTTCTACTATTTTATAAACTCCATCTTCCAATATTATTATTTTTTTCATAGCCATTTATCTTTTAGTGAAATTTTGGGAAGAAATACAAAACATTATCTTTCTCCATTTTCTTTTTTTAGTTTTGGTCATTTCCTAACCATCAAAAGTTTCTGGCTGGTAGCATGCTTTTCTGTCCTGAATACCATCCTTTAGCGTTTACTTGCGCTGAAGATACACTGGCTGGGGATTCTCACATTTTTGAAAAATATTTTCTTTGGATACAAACTTCCAGGTGAATACATTTTCTATCACCACTTTTATCATTGCTTTGTTCTTCAGGCGCCATCATTTCAGATAAGAAATCAAAGATGGCTGGTATTGTTTCTTATGTGGAATGTGTTATTTCTCTGCCAGCTCATTTCAAGATTTTTTAAATCTTTTTCAATGATTTCACAGTGACTTGTTTAGATATGCTTTTTCTCTGAGGTGCCAGCATGGAGTGCACCAAGTTTCTAACATCTGTAAATCAATGTTTTCCATCAAATTTGGAAAAATTCTAGTCCTTTCTATTTATTTCTATAAATATATTTTTTCCCTTTCACACTGTTTTCTTGTGCATCTCAAATGACAGGTTTCACCATTTGATATTGTTCCACAATCTTTAAGTAAACATGATATATCTAATCTATTTAGCTTATCTAGTAAATTTTCATTAATAAAAATATTAATATATATACTCACTAAAAGATATTAGACTGTTTATGGCAGCATAATATCCTCAAACTGAAAACTACTTAAACGTTCCACAAAATATATACATTCTGATGCATTCACACGACGGAATACCACTTACCGATGAAAGTGAACAAAGTAAAATTATATGCAGTAACATGGTTGAATCACACGGGCATAAGCCAGACATTAAAAACAAAACAAAACCTAAAGTCTATTCTCTTTATATAAAGAGCAAACAGAGATGAAACTAATGTATGTTGTTTGAGGTTATGAGAGTATTTATTCCTGGATGGGGTATGAAGGAAGTTTCCGAGTGCTAGTTACAGACTATACTTATATTGTGAACTGAGAGATGTACAGTCTACTTCAGTTAAACAACAGCAAGAATAACAACTAAAAACATTAGGAGGGAAGAGTGCACTCTCAGAATACAAATACTATAGGAAACAACAGTATGTGAGAAATGGTAACACTACGATGATAATATTTCTATTTCTCTTTTAACATTACAAAAATATTCTCTACTACTCTTCTATTCTCAGGAAAGGGCCTTAAGAGATCAAGATAGCTAATTCTTACCGAAACTAAGAATAGAACACACCCAGAATATTGTGCTCGCTTCATCTCACTGACCATGAGGGACACAGAATAACTGAAGCATGAGAAGAAAAAAGACAACCAAGATAATGAAAGAGTTGCATGGAAATCTTCATGTAACAAGAGGAAAAGATGAAAGGACAAAACTACTTAAAACCTACGGACTGAAAATATTACAGTACTGAATTTTTTAAAAAATCAGATAGTATTTAATAGCTGTACTTTCATAATAAAGGTGGGCTTTTTTTTACCTTTACTTGTTTAACTGCTTAGCATAATTTTGTTAAGAACTGAAATATGTTCATGTTTTAATACATTTTTCATAAAGATCAACTTACTTTGATTTTATACTCACATCTCAATGCTTTCACTGTACTTGAATTAACACAATCTCCCAATCTTTGTGTAAGTTTTTAATAAAAAAGTAAAACAAAACAAAACCCCAGCGGCCTAGGGCTTTTTTTTTTTTTTAAACCCAACTCTACCTGGAAAACCTTTAAACCATCAATCTATCTTTAGAAGTGAGAAGAGGAAATGCAACTAGTCTTAATCATGGCAACTAACACATTTCTGTGGAAGGAAGGCACACAGTTTGTCCAAATGAGATTTCTTAATATTCATTATTTGAAGTCTAGTATTATTTACATTTCTTCTTACCTCTTGAAATGGCTGATGCCATGTTCCACCACAGCAACCACATAATTAGTGCTAACTAGAACTAATGAAAAATACAGAGCCCTCTTCAAATACATATGAGTTTGGACAGTATGAATTTTACCTTCAGCCTGTGAAAGCGAACAATATCTCCATTTTTATAAATTATTGGTAGGGCTTCGTAACTTCCACTGAAGAGCAGGCAAGTTAACTTTACATTTGTCTGATCCACAATTGTTACAACTGAGCAATAATCTGGAAAACATAAAAATATGTTACCTTTTGGTATTTCAAAGAATTTGACAAAATAAGAATATGGGTGAATTCAAAACACCAAACAAATTTTTATCCCTCCTTTTAATTAAGCCTTCTGAGAACAGGATCAAAACATAGGGACATTTTCTTGGCTCTCAAAATGCACTGCCAAATTATTTGGCAACAGTATTCCACAAAAATTTTAGAAAATTTAGTAAAACAAAAATAAAAATCCTAATTAATATAAATTATCTGGAGGGGTATGACTTTTATATTATTTCAAATTTAGAAATCATGAAACATTCAAATAACATAATTTATAAAATAATAAAAGTTAGGGTGAAAACAAAAGACTAGAAGGTATTTGAAGTAAATGTGATGGAAAGTCAATATTCTGCATGAAAATCCTATGAAAGCTGATTATAAAATCCAGAATTTCACAGTGACTATGTAATTCAAGCGAACAAACAATTCCTAGAAAATTATAGTAACAAAAACAAACTCAAAAGAAAAAAATGAGGATTTGCCAGTTCCTTACAGAAGATTACACGTTAGAACAAGAAACTGGCAAAAAAAAAACCAAAAAAAACAAAAAAAAAAAACAAAAAAAACCCACTAATAATACTTGGGTTGCTATGAAAATGAAAACTTCAAATACTGGTGATAGTAAAAACTGTAATAGATGCTACTCTGAGATATGCATGTTTCAGAAAGTTGCACACTGAGGAAATGTGTTGACTTTAGCCCTTCCCAGTACCCTAGTAATTACAGTACTGGGATAGAAAAGAATAAACCCAGAACGTGAAGGAAGAGAAGAGAGGAGTGACAGAGCAGGGGAGAAGGCAGCAACATGTTACAGGAAGATGGGAAAACAAATGGTTAGGGATAAAATAAACAGGGAGGCTGAAATCCAAAAGATAGTATAAAGTGGCTGGAATAAAGATAGAAGTCACTGGGATTAAGGGTGGAAGTGAAAAGTAGAGCCAAATCAAGGTTAATTAAAAGTTTACATACAGAACTGTTTCAGTAACCACTTGTCCTGACCTCTATTGCCCAGGAAAATGATTTCAGGTAGGGCGGCACTGTATTTAAACCTAGCACTTCCAGGAACACAGGCTGCTTTCCAAGGACATTTTTCACTGATTAACCAGAGGGTGCTAAGTCTTCCAACCTGGGTGTTATCACCCAGAATAAATCCTTCCATGTTATCACTTTAGGGGGCCTACAGCCTGATGGGCAGCCCTCTTTTCACCCACCCTAGAATGACACTGTCATTCAACATGCCCTATGCAAGTACTATTTGTCTCTATCAGATTTCCCATTCAAGGAGGAGATCAATTGGAAAAGCAATCTTGAAAAAGAACAATCTAAGACTGCATCACAATCTCAGATTTCAAGATAGACTACAAAGCTGTAGTAATCAAAACTGTATGGAAAAAACAAAGTACTTATACACAAAGCAAACAAGATGAATGTTTATAACCTAAAACAAGCCATACCTACATTTTAAAATGTAAAGCCAGGAAACAATTATGGTAAAATAAGTATCTGGCAAAAATAAAAAGGAAGGAAGGAAGGAAGGAAGGAAGGAAGGAAGGAAGGAAGGAAAAAAGGAAGGTAGGAAGGTAGGCAGGAAGGAGGGAAGGACAGACTAATGGGCCAAGGGAGGCAGAGGGAGAGAAAGAAGGGAGGGGCAGGGAATAGAAATGGGAGGGGAAAGGGAGGAGAGGGGGAAGAGAGAGTTAAGGAAGGAGGGAGAAAAAGAAACCTGATTCTGTGAAGAGGAGGAAATAATTCAGAGAACATTAAAAAAAAAAAAAAAAAAAAAACTTAAAAATAAAATCAGGAGTGCTGGCTGGTTGTTAAGCATCCCACTCTCGATTTTGGCTCAGATTACGGACTCACAGTTCCTGAGATGCAGCCTGGCCTTGGGCTCTGCACTGACAGCTCAGAGCCTGCTTGGGACTCTCCCCCTGGCCTCTCTCTCTCTCTCTCTCTCTCTGCCCCTCCACTGTTCATACTCTCTCTCTCTCTCTCAAAATAAACATTTTAAAAATAAATAAAATCAAAACCTTGATAAGCATCTTCAAAGAGCAAAAATTATTACATCTTCATTTCTTGACACACCAGCAGGATTCACTGGACCCAAATTTATATTCAGAATTTCCTTTTTTAGTACCTCTACTCATGAGGAGTGTTGTTTCACAGTTTGTTTTTTCTTAGCAGTCTTACAAAAAAATCAAAGACCAATTTTACTTATTTTTAATAGAATATAAACATTCTTGTTTGCAATTATCATATGGCCCTATTGTACCCTTTTTTTTTTTTTAATTTTTTTTTCAACGTTTATTTTATTTTTGGGAGAGAGAGAGACAGAGCATGAATGGGGGAGGGGCAGAGAGAGAGGGAGACACAGAATCGGAAACAGGCTCCAGGCTCTGAGCCATCAGCCCAGAGCCCGACGCGGGGCTCGAACTCACGGACCGCGAGATCGTGACCTGGCTGAAGTCGGATGCTTAACCGACTGCGCCACCCAGGCGCCCCTATTGTACCCTTTTATAAATCTAAGATGTATTAAGAGACCTTAGCTATATTTCTATATGTTGAAATATTTTGCTATTTCATTACTCTAGTAATTAGTTCATTATTCCTACCTATGCTAAATTGATTTTTTAAATGGAAAAATGAGGGCCCTGCTTAGAAGACAGACACAAGAGTGAAATGAAGCATCCCCAATGCATTGCACTGCTCAAGTATTGTAACACCTTTCAAGGAGACAAAGTTCAGAGACACTATCTGAAGTTTCTTCTTCTTTATATAAATGCTGTTAAGAATTAAGAACTGAACAGTTAAGTGTCCAACCTCTTTTCAGGTCTGATCTCATGAGTCTGAGCCCCACATGGGGCTCTGTGCTGACAGCTCAGAGCCTGGAGCCTATTTCAGACTCAGTGTCTCCCTCTCTCTCTGACCCTCCCCCACTTACTGAGAAATTTTTGCCAAGAGTCACCGGGAAGGAAATTGACAGAGCCAGTCCCTTCACCATAATTAGATGAATCAAAGGCTAAACGCAAAGACAGGAGCACTTTAGATCTCACTGCTAACAATGAATGTACTTAGAATAAAACACAAATGCTCCAAAGGTTTTAAATTTCATAAAATTCCATGACAGACAAAACATAGGGCAAAGAAATTACAAGTCCATCAAAATCCGATTCAGGTATGCACCATCAAACTTGACTTTTTTTTTTTTTTTTTTTACATTTTTTCTTGACAGCTTCTGCAAAATCACACATTGCAGATTCATATGTAATAAATGAGCAATCTCACACATCATATTTGTATTGGAGAACTATTTACTACTTATATTCATGATGTGATTTTAAGTTGTAGTAATCCTACAACATTCTTCTTGCTTTAAATGCTTCAAAACGAGCCACGTGTAAACTGGGGCTACAAAGCAAAAACAAAACTGCACATTTAGCAGGCGTAAGTAATAACAGCTGAATCTAAACGTTAGCTAAGATGAACTGACATAGTACCGGCCTTGCAGCACATACACAATATTGAGGAATAAATGAAAAAACCAAAATATTAATTTAAAAAAGGCTTAATCTAAACCTCAAAATATTGGAACCTGTCTCATTGTTTTACTTTTCCTAAGAAAATGTCAGCTTTCTAAAAAATGACTTGGTGGGCTACAAAGGACTCCACTCTGAGCCCTGAAAAACACTGCATAGGCCCATCGTCTATAGGGTCTAGCTTTTGCAGTGCCTTCCTGCAAATTAGAAAAAAGCCTCCCCTTTTCTCAAAAAGAAATACTACACAACCTGAAGAGCTTTCCAGAGGAATTTTACTGAGCCCAAGAGAGAAGCAGTCTTCACTGCACCTACACGTGCATCTGCATTCCAGTCTTTTCACATAAACCCGAAGAGGAACAGATATGCCACTCGCAATGTACACATTCCTTCTCCAGGCCTTTCCTCCCAGGCTCCCTAGAAATCAGGTTCAGAGTGAGGGTGGTTAGGGTGTCAGGTTTAGAGCTGGGGTGGGAACGGAGGCCGAGAGAGAAAACCTCAGGGGATGCCCAAAGAGCATCGCAACAGGTGTGTGTCTGCCAGGTGTGTAGGTGTTGCTTAGAGTTCTGAGTCCATAAATGAAATGGGGCCACATGCTGGTACAGATTTATGCAGAAGAGTGCTCCCCAGCTGCATCAGGACTTGACTGGGGGGGCCTGAAATCTCCACACCTGCATGTTTTCACGTTAAGTGGTTCCATGTGGATGAAAGTGGCATCTCCTTAAACGGAGCACACTGTGCACCACATATCTGAGCTATCATATGCTAAGTGCCTGTTCCTTACTCTTCTCTTTTTCAAGTTTGTTTATTTTGAGAGAGAGAGAGAGAGAGAGAGAGAGAGAGAGAGAGAGCGCACGTGCGCAAACAGGGGAGAGACAGAGAGAGAGAGACAGAAAAAGAGAGACATGGAGAGAATCCCAAGCAGGCTCCGTGTTGCCAGTGCTGAGCCGGATGCGGGGCTCGATCTCAAAGAAGCTCACGAATGGTGAGATCAAAAGTCGGACACTTAACCTACTGAGCCACCCAGGTGTCCCCCTTACTCTTTCCCTTGGCTTATATATTTTCCTTTTAAAGTATCATCTGTGACTTTTAGCAAGTTAAAGCCAAACAGACCCACCATGTGTTCATATTTTATTTTTCTTATTTTTTGAGAGAGAGCATACACACCCATGCACGTGCAGGGGAGGGGCAATGGGAGAGGGAGAGAGAATCTTAAACAGGCTCCACACCCAGCACGGAGCCCAATGCGGGGCTCAATCTCAGGACCTTGAGACAATGACCTGAGCTGAAATCCAGAGCTGGACACTTAACCAACCGAGCCACCCAAGCACACCCCTTTAATAAAATGTTATTAACAAAGAAAGAAAACAAAAATTGACATTCAAGAAAACAAAAGACATTAAAAAAAAATCTGTCCAATAATTTTCTCTCAATTGCAATAAAAACAACAATCTAAATGAAATATTAAGTAGCTTTCAAAAGGTTCTTTCAAATAGCACTTGATTTATGACATGACTAGAAACCAAGCTACCCATTTTAACAAATACTAACGAGGCAAACTGCTAAATGTTTTATTTTCCTGCTTCAAAGTGTCTTACCAAATAATCCATCAAAAATGATTGTATAATAAAAGTACTTATTTTCCCCATGCCTCATTTTTGGCTCATTCTCAAATGAAGGAAAAATAACTTGTGAAATTACAACTTACAACTTCATATTTTAATAATAAAGCTACAAAGCCAAAAGATAAGTGTTTTCTTGATAGCTAACACCAGCAGGAAAGATAGGAAGAGTAGAAAGAATTTTAATAAATCAGTATTCTTACCTTACCTACATAGTACATTTAGGTGCTAATATAAAAATAAATATAAATTCCTTAAAATGTTTTAACATAATAAAATATATATTTAAACCTTTGAGAAAGTCTTGACTTTAATGCTTTAGCAAGACTTCATATGTAAACCGTTGACTAAGTATTTACTTTAACTTCACGTAACCTGATACAAATCTGGAGAAGATAACAAATGATAAACTAGGTCCTATATTCTGCAATCTTGAGTAACTCACCTAATTTCATCAATATGATTAAGTGTAAACTGCCTTGAAGTTTTATAATAAGAGGAAGCTGGTAGTTTATCTAATCAAAGAAGCATACATGCATAAATTATACAATCCACAAAAAAAATTCCTCCATGAAAGTTATTTCATCTCCTTTACCAATTACAGTACTATTTATAAACCAATCAGTATTTCAGTAAGTTTCTATTTCTATAAAAGTTTATTACTGAAAACCCAACTAAAAATTATAAAAGGCAAATCGCTAAATCAACACAATATTATATGCTACAATCTTACTTGTTTTACAAGTTTATCTGTTTTACTATACAAAATATAATAGCACTCCCTTAATTATGCTGGTGTGAAGTTACATTAATTTTCCCTCATGTTTTAATCATATTGGTAAAGATAAGGAAAGACAGGAAAGAAAGCATAAACATGTTAGAGATACACATGCTTGTATGAGTACACATACAGATTAAATACGAATTAGGTAGGTACGTATGTAAGCTGATAGTCTGTGAGTTCCTAAGTGTCATTCTGGAATTACATCTGGAGGAGTTTTACATTTTACCCCACATATTGAGAAACCACAGTAGATGGTATACCTAGGTGTAAGGATTTATACTAAGACTAGCAATGGCCTCTATCTTCACAGCATTTGTATTTAAAATAAGAAAGGCACAACAATAATAATTTCTAAAATAACTATCAAAGTGTATTAATATTCAGCAATAAAAATACATGCTACGACTGACTACACATTTTGATACATGCTACGGCATGAATGAACCTCAAAATCATTATGTTAAGTGAAAGAAGCCAGAAGCAAAGACCACATGTTATATGAGTCTATCTATATGAAGTGTCCAGAAAGATAGTACAAAGAAAGCATATTAGTATGAATATTGTAGAGGTAAGCAACATACTCCTACAAGTCTTAAAAAATACTAAAATGATAAATGAAGAAACCAAAAACTAAGATTAACAAGAAGACTGTATTATTATATGAAAACTTAGAATGGAGATAAAGAATCTTACCAATCCAAACATCTCCAAAAAGTTCACGTGGAGATTGTAGCAAATACTCTGCCTAATGATTAAAAATTGGACAGCTGAACAGGCCTCCTCTTAATTAAGGAGAACCATCACACAGTCACATATTGGGAGAAGAAAATTTACCTGGAGTTCTGTTAGGCGTTGCTCCTCAGACCTCTATATACAAGTACACATATTATATGTGACTCACACATCACATTATTTAATACATGATTTTGAAACAACATGAAAGTTACCAGGAAAAAGTCAGACCATTACACACCACATACAAAACAAAATTCCGGGTAATATATGCAATATATCTGTTTTTAAAAATATTAAAGAATTTTAAGAGGCTGGGTGGCTCAGTCGGTTGAGCATCCACGAATCTTGATTTTACCTCAGGTCACTGTTCAGGGAATCAAGCCCCATGTTGGGCTCCATGCTCTCAGCGCAGAGCCTGCTTGGGATTCTCTCTCTCTCTCTCTCTCTCTCTCTCTCTCTCTCTCTCTCTCTCTCTCTCTCTCTCTCTCTCTCCCTCTCTCTCCCTCTCTCTCCCTCTCTCTCCCTCTCTCTCCCTCTCTCTCCCTCTCCCTCTCCTGCTTGTGCACATGCTCTCTCTCTCTCTCTCTCAAAATAAACTTTAATAAAAAAAACTAAAGAATTTTAAGAAAATACAGACTAATATTTTTCGAATCTTACAATGAATAAGCCTTTCCAAACAAAATCATGACTCCAAAAGTATGTTAAACATTTGTGTTTTGAAAACTATCAGCACCAGAACTAAAAAGCTGGAAAAAGCATCTAACACTTAGGACAAAAAAGAGATCAATACCACTAATATATGAGAAGCTTCCAGAAATTGCTGACAAAAGACAACCAAACTGAAAAAGAAAATATATTTTGATTATGTTAATCAATGAGGGTAAAGTGGAAGAAAAGTAGTACACTGAAAAAGATCTTAAAAATGCAGATAGAAATCAAAGCAATTTATAACTTGAAAGTAATATTTGTGACTTAAATATTACTAGAATCCACTTGACCTGATAAGTAATGTAGCAAAGCATTCCACTGATGGCCACTTAAAACATTTTATTTGTAATAATTCTGAATACATAATCTTTCAAAAACCTACCGCCAACTGTATTATAGTTTTATCATAAAAATAAAGTTGCTCATTACATACATAAAACAATCAGTTTTACCACATAAAGTTAAATACAAAAAAATACTTTCTAAATTTTGATCTAGAATATAAACAAAATGTATAAAACAGAAGTATTATAAGTCTTTAATAATGATCCCTGAAAAAGACTGCTACAGAGCATAAAATTATGCATCAACATACTGCAGATGTTCCATCTCTTAAAATTATTATTTAACTTCTTGAGCAGTTAGATTTTGAAATTGAAAGTTCACATTTTCATTATAAAAGTCTGACAACTTTTATTGCTATTCCAACACCTGCAATGCTGGCCTCTTCTTCCTCATCCATCAAAATCCAACTTATCCTCAAAAGTTCAGCTTAAATGCCGTATCTCTTAGTAGCCTTTCCCCTGTTGGCATCAATCTCTCCATTCTTGCTCCCAAAGCATTTTGTTTGTTTCCTTAGTTACAGCATACAACTGTGCCTTAGCGAATTGATTCAATTCAGGTCTTCCTCATCTCCCTCAGGAAAAACTCTCTGAGACTCTATCATTTTACCACTATGGACAACAACCAAGTCCAGTACAAGGCTACACAGGGCTGGCAAAGAACTTTTTAATTGAATGAATAAAAGAATGTAACTTAAGTTTTAAGAAAGAATGAAGAAACAGTACTGATTTTTATGATTAAAGCAATTCAAATCATAAACTAATGAAACATAAGGATAATTCTCTAAATAAGCAGGCTAATAATTTGAGGAAAAGGTCATAAAAGACAGAGTCAGTTCTAGGATATATATAGAAAGCCAGATAGAGGCCTCAAGCTTCATCATAGTCATTCCTGAATATAAGCAAGCAGGCAATACAAAGGTTCAGTGACATCTTTCTCCACCTTCATTGTCCGAGTGGAAACCTACTTCTTACTGGCATGGACAAAACAGCTGGAAATAGTTTTGAAGAGAGGAGTAGCTCACCTTTCCAAATCGTTAAAGAGGTTAAGTGATGACTAACCATGCCCTAGATGCCTTCCTGATCCCGAAAGTCGGATAGCCAAACACTTGAGAAGAGTCTTACCTCACTCAACTTGATGTTATTTTTTAGTTCTTAGGAAATGTAAAACCCCACGCCTGCCCAATCCACAACCTCCATCCTTTATAATAGGTAAATCCATTATTCAACTTTAACATATAAATTCAAAAGCATGGTGTGTTTTACAATGAAGATTCTATCTTACACCTCCAACAATAAAGTAGATGAATAAAAGTGGAATTTCATAAATTAAGGAAAGACTAAAAACAAAGTGAAATCATAAATAATTATAATCATTGTACTGTAATTATTATCTGTCTTAAACATTCCTCAAGGGTAGAAACAATGACTTATGTATGTTTGAATTTTCCATGTCTGATATGATACACAGCATATAGAAAGTACTTAAAGTTTACTGAATAAGGGAACAGATGAGTGAACCAAAAAGCTATTTATTTTAAAAGCCATACATTAAACCAAAAGCGTACGCTGTGGTCTTGATATCAGCTGAATATTCAAATAACATATGAACGTAACACAGATAAGGAGCTTGCAATCTGGGGTTCAATGAATGGGGGCGTGAACTTCCACATGGCATGTTTAAGTCTTGAGGCATGCATGTGCATCTTTGTAGGACAAGCTCTATAGCTGTCTTCGTTTGCACAAGGGTGCAGGACAGCAAAAGGGTTAAAACTCCCAAAGATGCATTATAAATTTAAAAACAAAAGGGGAGGGGTGCCTGGGTGGCTCAATCAGTTGAGCATCCAACTCTTGATTTCGGCTCAGATCATGAACTCACAGTTCATGAGTTTGAGCCCCACACAGAGCCTGCTTGACATTCTTTCTCCCTCTCTCTCTCCCCCTCCCCTGCTTGCACGTGCCCTCTCTCTCTCTCTCTATCTCTCTCAAAATAAACAAACATTTAAAAAAGTAAAAAAATAAAATAAAAAATATAATTCAACATACATGTAATTTTAAATTGTACTACATGCTTTAATCTCTCTTTGATGAATCAGCAGTGTTCTGGATATTATGTAACACCAATGAGTTATTGATTATTCAATAATTATTTTTTAACCATTTTCATGTAAAATATGAAGGAGTTTAACACTTTAAAAAAATTAAAAGACACTAACTACGTAATCATTTAACCTGCAACAATTATCACTCCCACCAAACAAAAACATTCAAATGATAATGCTACTTGATATAAGTGTATACATGGCGAGTCATTCATTCCTATAAGTGAAAATATTTTTACCCAGCCACGACTAGCATTCTAGCATTAGCTGGGATGTTTTACAGGAAAAGAGAAACTCCCAGGGCCCTATGTCGTAGCACTCTATCGCAAGAACTAAAAGAAGCAAAATAGATTAGGGGCTCTCAGAAGTGCAATGTTTTGGATACTCCTCTAAGAAATCGGATTCTATACTCAGTTATTGGCTAAAACAGGTATCCTTTCGTAAGATAATGAACAGCAAACGAAAGGTCTGCTTCTGGAAACACTGTAACATCTAAAGCTGTTTGAGGTTAATCAAACTGCTTTCCAAAAATGGAGGATTTTAATGGGAGGCAGGGTATGAAAAACAAGTAAGTTAGGGACATAAAGCATTCTTGAAGTAATAGGCTAGGGAGCTACAGGCAATGTGCCACATTATGTGGCACAAAAAGGCGGAGAGCTGCAGGGTCCCAAAATTTGAAAAAGAAAAAGACAAAAAAGGAGAGGTGGACAGCAAAAACATGATATAAGTATTTTGGTTATCCTCTCCCTTCCTCTGGACTCAAATACTAGAAAAGTAAGCACAAACAGGGTTCCCTTTACTTCTCCCATTTGCTCACAGAGCAAGCAGACATTATGTTATCAATAACAAGCAAGCAGGAGTCCCATACTATTAAGCCTGGAAGTGTTTTATGACCTGCATACATTTATAATATTTAGTAAGAACAGACAATGAGAACAGAGTAAATGTGTCTCACGTTTCAAAATAGCTGTATGCTATTTCTTAAAATCTGAGACAAAGCTAAAATTAAACTTCTTCATCGGTGTTACCTAAAAAAATATAATCAATGTTATCTGTTTAAGGCAAAAAAACGTACATACCTGTCTAGTCAGCTCTCTAAAGCAAAAGGAAATGTGAGGCTTTCAAAGACAACTGCTATAAAATTTCAAATTCCTAAGAAGGCAGCAATGACCTTGTCTGCCTACACAAATGAGGACATATTACATACCTCTGATGAGTCATTATTAAAATCAATTCCAATGATACAAAGATCTTTTAATATATATTGTTTCCATAATCTTTCAGAAATTCTCAGTTTTCATGATGAATGTGATCATAATTGAAGAAGAATGTAAGTATCTATTGTCCTTTTAGTAACAGGACTGACAGACTTCAGCAAGAATAAAAAGCTACAACTTGTTCAAGACTGAATATAAAGCTTGGGAAATGAAGTGTTTGCTACCAAAAAGAAGACAGCTGCATGCTACAGGTCGTATGTAATCATTATTACTACGGAGAGGAAGTTTTAAGTCAAGAAGTACAAACGCTAGAGTGCATCAAATGGCCTTTATGGCACTAAATTTAACATTTTTTAAAAGAAATTTTAATGAAAACTCTAGCAAACGATATATAACAGAATAAACTTCTTTCCATTTACCTAAATTTGAGTTACATAAGGTAATTTTCCTCCACAGAACTAGTTATGTACATCTGGATGTAGCATTTAAGATTGCAGCCCCATATTTGCAAAATAAAGTTGCTCTACATAATATAAAAAATGCGCAGCTGTGGATTGTTCAGGGCCATCTCAGTGGTAACACTAATGAAGTTGATCTTTTCCTCAACACAAAAAGTGCTATTTCGTCTGACTCCCTTTCTTGCAGTATGTTGAAGGATGAGTTCTATCAACAGAAATAAAAAGTGTAACTAAAGTTATATAAGATAGATCATTTAAAACTTTACCATCTTGCTAGTAGTAAAGACATTATCAATATACTTTAAAATATATTTTAGTTTCAATATGTTGTATTAAATTGATGAGATTCATTTTAATTTAGTATCTCAGAAGAAACAGAGAAACATATTATCATTGTAATAACAGATGGTTTATTACTACTCATGACTTTTTTATTTAGGGACTGGATCCAACTAAACATATCTGAGAGAGATATAAAATACATATGAATATATAATAAATATTATAGCTCCCCAAGGCTTTCATTATATACATATGATTTAACAACACTGTCGGAAGAAAACATGATTATGCTGTCTAATAACAGCTTAAAATTAATAGTCATCAATGTTATAAAAACAGCTATCATTTTGTTCTACATTATCATTTGCTATTTTAGAATATATTTGCTGATTAGCAAAAACTTTCAATGACAAGAATTAGCAACATAAAAAAAAAAAAGAATTAGCAACATATCAAGTGCAAAAAGTTTTAAAATTATACCTTCTACCAAGTCAGGTGGACCTTTATTTGCAGTAATATAGCTTATTCCTGAATTCAGCAGGCTAATTAGAGGCCACCAGAAAACACCCGCAATTGGAAGAGGATCATAGTCATCGCACCTTTATAAGCGAATTCCCAGAATGGGCATATATTAAGATTCAGGGGGGAACAAAACCTGAAGATGAGAAAAAATCACCAAGGTGGAAGTATGCAAGTCTATGTTGAACAGTATGATGGCGCGGGGAACACAGACTTTGGGAGAAAGTAAAGTCAAATGAAAATATTTAAGAAATAAATACTTAATAACTTCTCGCTCCAACCTTAATGTTTAATATTTCCCTTTCTGCTAAAACAGAAATCATCAGTTTTCTTTTTTTTTTTAATGTTTATTTATTTTTGAGAGAGAGAGAGAGAGAGAGAGAGAACGAACGCGAGCAGGGGAGGGGCAGAGAGACACAGAATCCAAAGCAGGCTCCAGGCCCTGAGCTGTCAGCACAGAGCCTGATGCGGGGCTCGAACCCATGAACCATGAGATCACGGCCTGAGGTGAAGTCGGACGCTTAACCGACTGAACCACCCAGGTGCCCCATCATCAGTTTCCAATAAAACATCCCTCTTCAGACTTATGTACCACTGATTTCAAACTTCTCTAGATTTAACAGTCTTCACACAGTCGTTTCCACACAAAGTCTTCACAGTCTACATTAACAAAATACTCTGACCACATGAAAATAAGAGGTTTCTCCCATCTCCCCACGAAAGAGTACACTTCAAGTTCACTCCACAATAATAAAATGTACATATGTGTAATTTAATAAAGTAGTTTGTAAATATGAACTCAACGAGAACATCTTTGTGTCTCCAAGCATGAGCCACAGGGGCGGGCATGCAGCAGATAAAGACAGGATTTCATCAACAACACCATTTTGCGTTTTTAACATCTCTAAAATACGGCTACATCTTACAATGGACAGTGAAGCATAACTCAACTGGCAGAGCTTTCTGAATGATACATAAATAATGATGCCTTTTACAAATGTTGTTTCAGATTAAATGGATTAATGACTGTTAAATTTAGTCAAATTGAATTAAACCAAGGTAAAGGTGTAATGGTGTGTTCACCATATTAACTCTCAGAAAACTGAAATCCATGTTTTTTTATTCTTTTCTATGTAATTCTGTTTAAAAGCTTGTATTACTATACAGAATTAATTAGCTTATTCCTCAATTATCTTTTTTTTTTTTTTAACCTTAATTATCTTCAAAAACCACCAAAGTACTATGTCTTTGGGGTGTTTAATTTTTTTTTTTACATTTAAAGTAATTATGGATAGGAAAGGTCTCATTACTGCCATTTTGGTAACTGTTCTCTGTCTTGTAGCACTTTTGTCCTCCTTTGTATTTCATTGATTTTTTTGTGTGTAGTGACATACTCTGATTTCTTTCTCATTTCCTTTTGCAGGTATTTTCTTTGTGGTGACCATGGAGTTTACATAAAACATCTTACAGTTACAACAACCTATCTTAAGCTGATAATACCACATACAAAAACTATACTTCTACTCCTCCTCACATACACTTTATGCTATAATTTGTATCTTTTTATATTGTGTATTCATTAAAATGCTTACAGGCAGTTTTTTTTTATACTTTTGTCTTTTTTAAATTCTATAACCAGAATTAGAAGTGATTTATATACCAGGGGTACAGTATTAAAATATTCTATATTTGTTTATATAGTTACCTTTCCTAGCCTATTTTATACTTTCATATGCTGTCATGTTGCAGGTTAGCATCTTTTTTTTTTTTAAGTTTTATTTATTTAAGTAATCTCCATACCCCACATGGGGCTCAAACTCACAACCCCAAGATCAAGAGCCACATGCTCTTCTAACTGAGCCAGTCAGACGCCCCTTAGCATCCTTTTCTTAACTTAGTCTTCGGAATCTTAAGACCATACTTATTTTACAAAGCAGCCAAGCCAAAACATATGCACCCATGTTGTGTGGCAATTATAAATCAGAACTGAGCTTCTAAGACTTAGGGTACTGAAGGAGCTATGTTTCTGAAACCAATAAAGTAGTTCCAGTCCATTAAAATCTTCGCTAATTTTAATACCTACCAGTTCCTTTGCTTAGATATGGAGGCTTAAAGAACTTGACAACACCATAGACATTGACGATTGTACCACCCTTAAGTTGATTCAGGGGTGTATATATATAATGTGTTGTTGGAACCTAAGAAAGAGAAGACAGTAAATATATATAGTGTTTAGAATGATGTTTTGATTAAAATTTTAAATTAACAAATCCATCTAATTGCATTTTTTTTCCTTTTAAGTGTCTAAAAAGAGGCTATAGCCTGAAAAAAAGGATATACACAGTTTATAAAGGTTACTATATAAACCACCCAGTTTTTCTTAGAAAGAACTTTGATTATAAATAATGCAATTTGTATACAATTCTAAGAAATGCAGTTTAAGAGATTTGGGTTCTGGATTTTAATCTTAAGTAATAACAAAACTTGTGATATGTATTTCATTTTTCTTTTCCTATACACTATAAAGGTTTTACTTAGGCCTAAATAAAGCCAGGTTTTCATTATAAATGGTATAAAGACATTAAAAATGGTAACAACAGAGGGGCACCTGGGTGGCTCAGTCAGTTAAGCATACGACTCTTGGTTTGGGCTCAGGTCATGATCTCACGGTTTTGTGAGTTCAAGCCCATCCGGCTCTGTGCTGGCAGCATGGAGCCTGCCAGGGATTCTTTCTCTCCCTATCTCTCTGCCCCTCCTCCACTCACACTGTCTCTGTCTCTCTCAAAATAAATAAACTTAAAAAAAATTTTTTAATGATAATAATAGAAACAAAAGTTTTCTTTAATAATTGCACAGAAGTTTAGAAAGAAAAGGGAAACTGATTTATAAGGACATGTCTGCGTATTAGTAAAATAATCCTTAAAAGCAGTCAGACATCTAGTCCCATCACCCATCCATCCTATCCACAACTGGAAATAAGGTTATCTACCACACTACTGAGTTAAACTTTTAAAAATCAAATCAAAACAAGTTAATTGACTTTTTCAAGGAAACTGATATCTCAGTTCAAACACAAGAAAAGGCAGCGCTTAGAAATCTCATCAAACCTTGATAGAGAAAAAGGTGTAGCCCATCAATGATGAAAGAAAAATAATGATCAGCATACGGGACAGAAAAGAGAAGGTATGTGCTCAGCTGACAAAATAACTAGACCCAAGATATTATCTTCAAAAGTTATTTCCCTAACGTATAGATGAATGGGGTATGCCAGCACAGCTCAATGACATCAACCATTCTGGCCATCCCTGTAATGTGCTTGTTAATTCATGGACAACAAACAACTTCTTGATTATATAATTTGACTTTCCATGTAAAGCAGCCAGTATATTGTGTACAGCATCTAAGTTATATTTGAAGAGTTCAGAATACCTGGGCTCTCTGAAAAAGCATTTTGCCAATTTCAGAGGCTCTTTTACTTCTTCCTTATATACAGGCTCATGAATGCATCAAATATTTGAAGCTAAGCAATTTAAAACAATTTTCACAAATACTAATACTTGGGGCTAATTCATGCTTTTAAAAAAGCATATCGACCCTTTAATTGGTTACCGTTTCCCTAAATAACAAATTTAAATTATTCTACCATATAGTATTATTCAGAATATAAAATCTATACCCCATAATCATTGGTAACTAAAACAAAGTCCCTGCACTCTGTCCATTAGAAACAAAAGGTTTAAGAACACAGGTAGAAGGTAAACTTTACATTAAACTTCATCAATATATTACCTTTTATCCAGTCTCACTCAGCTACATGTACCTCACATATAAAAATGGGAACTTTCCTACAGCTGTAACATTTTATAAAATACTAAAAAAAATAAAAATAAAAAATGTATCACAAGTATAATAAAATCCTTAAAATTAGGGGCCCCTGGGTGGCTCAGTCAGTTAAGTGTCTGACTTCGGCTTAGGTCAGGATCTCATGGTTTGTGGGTCTGAGCCCCGTGTCAGGCTCTGTGCTGAAACCTCAGAGCCGGAGCCTGCTTCGGATTCTGTGTCTCCTCCTCTCTCTGCCCCTCCCCTGCTTGTGCTCTACCTCTCTCTCTCAAAAATAAATAAACGTTAAAGAAAAAAATTTTTAAATAAAAAAAATTTAAATTAAATTATTTGTCAAATCGCAACTTGGCACCTGATAATCTGCTTATAAATATAGCTGATGATGAAACAAAAGAATTTGCCTGAGGTTTGAAAATAGTACTAATCTAATAAAAAATATACAATAAATAAATAAATAAATAAATGGATGGATGGATGGATGGATGGATGGATGGATGGGGGCACCTGGGTGGCCCAATCAGTTGAGCGTCCAACTCGGTTTCTGCTCAGGTCATGGGATCAAGCCCCACATTGGGCTCTGTGCTAAGATAAATTCTCTCTCTCTCTCTTAATCTCTCTCGGGGTGCAGGGGTGGTGGGGAGTATTTATCCCATTATCTTCACACAATAAAACTTCTTTTCCATTTTAATTTTCTTGTATATGTAGCTTATGCAAAATATCAGTAGATAGTCCAGACAATAGAACAACCAGGTATTAATTACCAGGTAAATACATAACTCAAATTTAACATTATTAGATATCAAAAATGTAGAGATTATGTTTTCCCACTGTATTGATAGTATTTTAAAATCAGACTGTAAAGTGGATCAAAAAAATACATATATGTATGCATATACATGTGTGCATTTTTATGTGTGTGTGAATGGGAGGTGTGTGCATACTCTATATTAAACTGCATGTCATCTTACCAAAGACATTGATTCTGTAGAAAAATCTCTTACGGATTTAACATAAACCTGAAAACAGAAAGAGGATTTACTTGTATACAAATAACCTCCAATGTGATTGTAGACCTTTAATTGCAATAAAGCTACACACTTAACTGTATAATATTCAAATTCACTAGAATAGCATAAAATTATGTCTTACAAATTAAGACTGACACATGTAAAGTTGTCTAAGCTTAGCTTAAGTCTAATTTATCAATTTGAAATATCACAGGACCCCCCCCCCCCCAGCCTATACAAGGCCCTTCCAGACACCAGAGAAAACAGGCAGACAGTGGCCTGCAGGCACATGGCTTGGCCCAACTGTACTTCTCTGACAGCCTTGACCAAACAGGTAGTCTCTGTGTGTGTGCACACACAAGAGAGGCTGTGGAGGGAGGGGTGAAGCAGGAGGTAGAGAATGGGCATCTTCATAAAGAGTACGATAAATGGAAATCAGTTTTACCTAAAAAGGAGCACTTGATAAATTTAAAGCAAAATCAAGTACACCATCAAGAGTCTGATGGTATAACTGCAAAGAATAATATCAGGTCTAGAGTACCTATGAAGTTTTAAAAATTCCATTAATAAATAATTAACTTTAAAGGATCTTTCTTTTCTACCTGGAGTGATTCTAAACATAAAGCCAATAAAAGAATTTCTATTTTTTAAACTTAAAATATTTAATTAACAAAATTCAGACTAAATTGTTTATCTACAGATTTATAGAAATACTACTCCTATTCCATCACCTCAACTCATGATATGATTAGACTAAAAATTACACACTTACATAAACAGTTGATCTGAAGTCCTCAAATGCTTTCAAAAATAAGCAATGTTTACCATCTCTGCCTGTAGATGAAGACGCTGACAAGACAGAAAATCCAGCCACTGCAATGGTGTCCTACATAGAAAAAAAATGGTTTTAAATCATCAAAGTATCTGTAATTCTGAATGTCATATAAATTTTTATTTTTATTATTATTTAAAAACAGGAATGATTTCTATAAAATGGAAAACTTTTTATAGGTTAGCCTACATATGTTTAATGTTTTCTGAATATAAGATTGAGACTATCATTTCCTCTGAAAGGGCATCAACAATGTAGCCATAGACTAGTGCAATGTCCTAATTCATGGACCAGGAAAACACCAACTAAATCACTTGAAAATTGCTATTTAGTGAGAGTTCACAAATCAATGCTTACCTCAATTTGTATAAGTTTGCACAAATAATGAAGAGACAAGAGATGATCCAAGAGTAATAAGAATGAAATTTAAATGAAACTAAATATCAGAGTTGAGAGACTACATTGAGAAAGACATTTCATTAGTGCAAAAACTCCACACTGTCAAAAAGCTAATGTATGTACGTATAAATCCAGAATATGAAAATAAATAAGAAATTTTCATTTATATACTAATATGAAAAAAATATTTTCTTTCTACTTAGGTTTATAATAGTAATAAGAAGCCAATTCCCATTCATTCCTGCCTCTCTCATTCTTTAGTTAAACCGCCTCATTTTCTAAATACTGGAACATATACACTCAACATGTTTTATATTTATGCATTATGTATATTATTCTACTCTTCTAATTTTAACACGAAAATCTGAAGATACATAAAAACTCCTGGGCTTCAGGCAGCTTCCTTCAATAATCTTAATTTCCACCAAATGGAAGCCTGCATTACTGACTTTTGCTTTGTACATACAAGAAAGGGTCCCGTGTCAATCCCAGGATTCTCTACTTAGACCTATTAAACAAGGCTGTGAACACCTTGAAGACAGGGGTCATGTGTTATTCTGCTCTGTATTTATAGAGCTTGGCCCAAAGTAGGCCCTCCATGAACAAACTGAATCAAAGTATGGACCTTATATTGCCTTTCTAAGATCTCTAGCTCTATTCAGATATTTTAAGTCTGAAAATTTCTGCATTTTTTCCATTCTTTACATGAGACTGCAAACATAATTGTCTGTGTTGATAATGCTAAATAAACACAACTCTTCATAGTTAAATGGGAGAAAATTATCCTCACTGAATATTCTTTATGTTTTTACCATGTTTTTAGGCAGTTTTAATGGGAAATAAAATAAGCAGTAAGATCGCTTCTGGAATAAATTACTTTTATAAACTGAAAAATATGCAATGCTTTCAACTTACTTCAGACCAATATATTCTGATTTAAATGAAAACTTACGACTTTAGTCTAAGATTTAAAGTTGTTTAATCAAACTAATACAGGAAGATACACAGAAGTAGGGAATCATTGATTTATCAGTTCTAAATTCTCTTAAAAGCACAAAAACTAACCTATCTCATGTCCTTTGCTATTTTACTTGAAAATATCTTAAATATTATATGAAAAGAAATCTACTAAATACAAGTGTTAGTGCTACCGATGAATATTTTTCTATTTTTATGTATAAACTTGTTAAGAATAATGAATATTTAATAACAAAAACATTTTACATAGAATATATCATTAAAAGCAGGACATTAGCATTCATAAGAAAAAATTTTTCAAAAGTAATTCTACTTTAACATTAGCAATACAATTCAGTAAAAGGTTACAAGAAAACTTTTCTTCTAGTACAAAATCAACATAGAATAACAACCAAAATTCTTTAAGGAAAGAAAAACAATGTGTTTATTTACTATATTTATAAAGATGAACTTATACTTGAATATATGTATATACACACACACAGACTGCTAAAGGCCCTCAGAGATCTCATCCCCACCAACGTGGCCTGTTTTATTTCCAGATACGTCTATACAATACTACACAAATCAGATTCTCTTATATGCCTACAGCTTTTTCACATACATTCTTTGCTTATCCTGAGCCGCCACTAATAATAAATAGCATTGTTCTCTTTTGCATATGGCTGATCCTATCTATCTTTTAAAGCCTGGACTGTAAATGCTTCTTTTCTTATGTGGTCTATCCTAGATTGTCTGAGAAAAAAAAATTCTCCCTTCTTCTGAACTCAACTTAGGCAGTATTTTAATTTTTTTTTCACTTGTGTGTTATTTACAAAGATTTCTTAATGTTTGTAATGCTCTTAGAAGTCTGTAAGATCCCTGGGACTAAGAATGTCTTATCTACCTACATATCCCATACAAGCGACTGAAGGGGCTTCTGTTCATAGCGAGTGCTCAAAAGAGTATATGTTAAATAAATTAATTAATACTGGTAAAATTAAAGTACAAATCTAAACAAAAGAGGGGAAAAAATGAACAGTTCTTAGAATCCAGTTCCCATGAATTACAAATCATAATAGCTTTTAAATGAATTCAAATGCACAGAGGATAAGAAAGATAAACATGTAATAGGCAGTATTAGTTTGTATAAACATTCATTAGATTGAGCTGAAAATGAGATTTAATATGCATTGTTCTAATTTCTAAGCTTCTGAAAAGAGCATACGGAAGCCATTCAAACAAGAATAGGAATTACACAGTTCAGTGCTAAGAGTGTATACTGATATACAAAGCAGGTATTTATCTCCATCTGCTGAAAAAAGTATTAGGAGGCAGCCAGCCTGAGAATACCATATGACTTAAAGTGGTAAGGCTTTATCAGTATCTGTGCATGAACACGCTAAAAATAAAAACACATTTGGTATACCTGAAATCTTTTAACCTACTCAGGATACTCAGATATCAACAAGTGGGTCATTTCCCTTTTGTGTGTGACCTACTCTCTCACAGTGCCTTAAAAGGAGTGAGCCTTTGTTATTAAACAATTTCCTTTTGCGTTTAGCCAATAAGAATACATCTACTGCAAACCAGTTTCACAGAAAAATCAATGAAATCAGCACAGGTGTTTTTTAACATCAAGAAGTGTTTTTTAATAATCAACAGTAAACCTAAAAAGAAAAAAAAAAATCAGACAACTTATTTGCATATTAACAAATGTGATTTTTATATGCCAATATCTTATAATCAGTGGTGGAATGAGAAATTAATATGTGACTAACAAAAATGTAAACTACAAGACTAGTGAATTAATTTGCTAAGTTTTAATAGATGGTATATCCAAAATTCTCAAGCTTTTACACTTACTGAGTAGAAAATGGACAGAGAAAATATGAAAAAATTGATAGTCCAAAAAGAAAAACACTTATTTAACAGGAAGTAAGTAATTTTTACTATAGTGACCTTGCAAATCTTGTTACCATACCTCAAAACACCATTAAAGAAGGAAAGAGTACAGGGAGAAGCCAGGAATCTGACGTCATTGGTAGGGTAGTGACTGACAGAAAATGTTTTTCTAATATAAAACACATATTTCATGAGCATTAACATCCATTTGGTCACATAATGCCAAGAACTTAATTGGAAGTAATATACGTCAGATTGGCATAAAACCCAAAATCTTTAAATGGTTTACAAACCACTATATGATCGGATGCCCACCATCTCACCAGCCATATATTGTTGTGACCCACTCTGGAATTCTGCCTTCTCATGATACTTGAATATTCCAAGATCCTCACTCAGGGCCTTTGTATACGCTGTTCTTTCTGACTAACCCACTCTCTTGGTACCCACCTTCCTTCTTTCTGTTACTTTTCCCATTCTACTACTCAATCTTCTTAGTTATGTATCGTATCTGGATAAAATAATCACATAACAGTTGTTTAAATCCCTCTACTCCACTGAGCACCTTCCCACGATGCAAGGTCCATAACCCTCTTATTCAGTTAAGATGTTTCTGACATCTGGTACAGAAGACCAAAAACACTCAAGTGTTTGGACAACTAAATGAATAATCAAATACGTGGTGGGGGAGGGAGATATATATATAAAACCCTCATTAAATAAACTGTGCAAGTACTACAAAACTTACTGCATAGAATCTTAGCATCTCACGACTGAAAACAGGACTTTAGAGATCATATACTCAAACATGTTCATTTTTCAGATAAGAAAATAAGGACCAGAGAGGATAAGTCTAAGGTCACATCCAGCTAACAAGTTGTAGATTAAGACAAGAATCCCGATCTCCTCACTATTCTACATCTTTCAGAACTAAATCTCACAGGGATGGATAAACAATGTACTGATAAACATCTATAATTCTGATGGTTTTGTGACAAAATTTTTTTTAACTTTCAAAATACTTTGAAAGTCTTTCCTCATATTTTATATGCATATATTAAATGTTAAATCTCACTTTAAAGGAAAGCTTAAACTCAAAAAAAATGCCTCAAATGGAGAGAGGTTCAGTTACTGTATGTGTATTCCTACAAAATGTATCATTAGTTTAGCAAAGCAAGGATTATAGTTTTGTTAAAATTCATTTTAATGTTTTAGGATTTTTGTTGTAATCAAATATGGAGCTAACCTTAAGGGAATAAGCAAGTGACAAATGAGAAAGGCTTAAGAATTGAATTAGAAAATCCATTCTTTTATGCAAAAAGTTTTACTTTTGATTTTCAACAATTTTTAACCTTAATACTACAAACTCTAAAATAAATAGCCTAATTAGACCTCCCAAATGATCAGCATTCATGAATTTAAACCCAGAAAGATTTTAAAGTAAACTGTGACCTCAGACTTCTCACCATTGTACTTTAAAAAGGAGAAACTCTGACTTATCATTAACATCCTCTGTTATCTGACAAGTACTAATTAGCTAGTGTAGTTCTATTCTATTTTAATGAATACCTGTTTAAAATATATTTCAACTGCAGAAAACACCTTTCATATGCCAGTTAGGTAAAATACTAATATCTCATACACTGTGCATGTTTTGTAGATGCATTGCCCATGTTCTGCTAATCCATTATATTAGAACTCTTTTGTTTCCAAATAGGAATTTAATTAAAAAAACTTAAAGAAGAAAGATGAAAATGTCTTTAAAATATAAACAGATCCAGGCATCTGGGTGGCTCAGTCGGTTGAGCGACCAGCTCTTGATTTCAGCTTAGGTCATGCATGATCTTACAGTTGGTGGGATTGGGCACTGTGTCGGGCTCCGTGATGACAGCATAGAGCCTGCTTGGGATTCTCTTCTCCCTCTCTCTCTCTCTCTCTCTGCTGCTCTCCTGCTCGTGCTCTCACTCTCTCTCAAAGTTAAATGAAAATAAAATAAAATAATAGAATAGAATAGAATAAAATAAAATATAAAATCTAGACCTCTAATATTTAATACCATGTATTTATTTTTAAAACCCTTCTTCTCTAAAGATGTCTAAGATATGTTGTAAAATAAAGGAACTCACAAAACATGAATAATATTGTCACTTGATGAAAAATGTGCATATACGAGCTCATCTGTGTGCACACACAGATACACACATACAGAAGTATACACATAACTGTACACATACAGGACAGCTGGAAAGATGAAAGGAGAAGCAGCACAGTGGTGGTTTTATCTAACAAAGGGACTAGGCACTGGGAAAGGGGCAGCTTTGGCTTTCCCGGTTATACCCTTCCATAGCACTTGAATGTTTTTTAAACCCATGACCATGGGGCGCCTGGGTGGCAGTTGGTTAAGCGTCCGACTTCGGCTCAGGTCATGATCTCACGGTCCGTGAGTTCGAGCCCCGCGTCGGGCTCTGTGCTGACAGCTCAGAGCCTGGAGCCCGTTTCAGATTCTGTGTCTCCCTCTCTCTGACCCTCCCCTGTTCATGCTCTGTCTCTCTCTGTCTCAAAAATAAATAAACATTAAAAAAAATAAAAATAAATAAAACCATGACCAGACAAGAAAAACACAATCTTCTAAACCAAATATTTACAAGATTTAACCCAAGTCCACATGATCTTCCTGAGGCAAGAAAAGAATACAGTCGTGGAGATAGAGTCATGTCTCCACTTACTACTACAAGTCCTGTAACAAATCTTAGCTTCACAGTGGTTATCTTCTTAAAACTATGATGACCCTTACCACAGAGGGTTATTAAGAGTTCAAATGATAAACATATATAGAAGCACTTTGTAATCCATAAAATTCCATACAAATTTAATATCCTAAATAAAAGGATTAGGAAAAAAAAAACACTAAACAATAGAAGCTGGCTATCACAAATGTCTGAAAAAGAAAAAATGTTTTCTATTACGTACTTCTTAAGCAAAATCTAGCTAAGAGTCTCCTAAGTATAGCCATTATCATTGGCTATTGAACTATGTAAAATAAAAAACAGATGACACCGAAGTTCATTTTCCTTAAATCACTAGAAATCAATATTTACAATTTCTTTATATCATTGTACTTCAAGGCAACCAACTATGCTAGCCAGAAAACCTCTTTAAAAGTTCTAAACCACCCCTTTACAAAAACATAAACACACATGCATGTGCACACAGTCACAGAAACACCCTTGGAGTAAAGAGGAAGTATAAGACAGAGATCCATACACTTAAGTAAAATAATTTTTTAAATGTATACATAAAAAATATAACACACACTTTTCTCATACAAACTCTACCCAGAACATTTCCCTCAAAGATACACTTTTGTATTGTTTTTTAAAAATGTTTCTAGGAATTTTTTTTAAATGTTTATTTTTGAGACAGAGAGAGACAGAGTATGAATGGGGGAGGGTCAGAGAGAGGGAGACACAGAATCTGAAGCAGGCTCCAGGCTCTGAGCTGTCAGCACAGAGCCGGACACGGGGCTCGAACTCACGGACCACGAGATCATGACCTGAGCTGAAGTCGGACGCCCAACCGACTGAGCCACCCAGGCGCCCCAAGAATTTAAGAATGTAAAACACTGTATTCATGTTAGCACTTAACTTTCACAAATTCTTCTAAAAATAATACAGGATTTTTACAAGATACTCATTTCTAATATCAAATCATTATCATTTCTGTATAATGTGGTCACATAACTGACTACTATTAGAATTCAATATTAACACAACTATATACCATAATAGAATCATATGAAATTCTGCCCTTAAAAAGCAGTTCTTAATGGCTGTGGGTTCATGGATCTCTCAGAATGAGTTATAAATGGCCTTCTGGGGGGGGGGGGGGGCACATGTACATTTACATACATATTTAGTTGATTCAAAAGCATCTTCTGATGATCTATACACTGCTGGGGGCTCACTGGAAATCTCTGCATCCTAGAATACTCATCTTCATCTACAAACTAATGGTCCTTTCACAAAAATTAAGTAGGCTTTAATTTAATAGCTAGTTGACTCTTTAAAAAAGATAATAGAGCCTCCCTCCTGATCATGCATTAAAATTGTCTTTTCTCTGCAGCAGGAATTTAAAGCAGATAATTTAATGTCTTACTTATTAAAAAATATCAGGAGAGAAGAAAGCAAAGGCAACTTTAATGATCTGAGCAAGTTGAAAGGAAGCTGACTATAATTTCCTGGCCCTGGTGTGTGAAATCTCCAAAATCTCTCTGTTAGAAGTATACCTCTTTGCAGATGGAAAGAGTTCATCTGAATTAAGAGCATAAAACTACATTTCATATGTATTTCATATCCCCTGTAATCCACGAACACTAAATATTACTAATTCAATGTATTAGAGCAAAACTTGCCTATGCATACCTAGTAGCATAAAAAATGAGGAAGCATTAACAGCATTTGTTTTTGTTTTGTTTTTGCAAGGATGAAGAGCCAGAGAAATTATCTGTTAAAGCTAGTTTCACATGCAAATTAGTCACCAAACTAGTATTGTTTCATTTTTCCCTATCTAACAAAGTACTGTAACATACCATTTTCTAGTTCAGAGGAAAAAGGATATGTAAGGTTTTTTTTTCCCCCAAATAAGTGAAACTTCCCTTGTTACACACCTACTTAATATTCTCGCTTTCATCCATATTCTCCTTTCTCCTTCACCTCATCATTTCTGAAGAATATCTCCCTTAAAAAATGGCATGATTTCAGATCTTAAGCACTGAATTTTTTAGAACTGCCATCCTGAATATTAATTATTTTACCTAAGCCAAAATAAAGTCATGTCTTCAAGGGCAAGAAGAAGAAGAACATGCCTTTACTGGAGGCACCCACAAAAGTGCTCTATCGAAACAGCCATATAGAGCAACTGCTTACTACCCTACCTAAGCGGCCTAAAGCAGACGGTCAGGTAACACTTCACTTTTAAGTACATTTGCTTCTGGAACTCTGCTGTACCACATCAACTAGATTAGAACTATACATCTCAAATTTTTAAAACTGTACCCCAAATTACTCTAGCTATCATTCTGAGAGAAAGTCTGATGAAATGTACTAGGAGTTTCAGTACATAAATTACACAGCAAATACCTTATTTCCTTAAATTCTAAAAGTAAGATTTTAAAATATACCAGTGATGTAATAACAACTTTTCACAGGAGGGAAAAACCACTATGCTGATTCTCCTTCCCTTCTTTCACATTATAAATTAGGAAGAAATTAACTGATTTACCACCTCTTCACAGAAGCTTTAGCAAAAAAAGACAAAACTTGAGTTTGGCAATCTATTCCCAAAATGCTTGTAGAAAAAAACAAAAAAAAAGGCAGATTTTCTTACAGTTTCCTTGACATAGATCTTTATTCTAGACTCCAAAGACAGATTTTACAAAATAGCACCATTTCTCATGTCCACAGAACTATTTATACATCACCAGTTTCTGAAACTACTGTATGTCGGACTGATTCAGAATTCACAGCTAATCCAACATTCTCATTTCATATTTGATTAAATGTCTATCTGGAGATTATCAATGGTTACTCAAAATCCAGTAATTAACTGGAAGCCACACTCTGGGGCTCAGACTCAGTTGCCCTTTCTCCACCCTGCTCTTCCTCATTGGGGCTGCACCTAATTTCAGTAAGAGAAGATAAAAAGAGTCGTAACAACAGCTGCCAGTACTGAGTTCCCACCTATTCCCAGCAGTAGGCACATTTATCTCTAATCCGAACAACAATCCAGAAAGGTAGGTATTATTACCCCTATCTTACGATTTGTTTAAAGATTTTTTTAAATTAATTTTTATTGTTTAACTTGAGATTTTTTTAATAAAAAAATTTTGGGGGCGCCTGGGTGGCACACGGTTAAGCGTCCGACTTCAGCCAGGTCACGATCTCGCGGTCCGTGAGTTCGAGCCCCGCGTCAGGCTCTGGGCTGATGGCTCAGAGCCTGGAGCCTGTTTCCGATTCTGTGTCTCCCTCTCTCTCTGCCCCTCCACCGTTCATGCTCTGTCTCTCTCTGTCCCAAAAATAAAATAAAAAAACGTTGAAAAAAAAATTAAAAAAAAAAAAAATTTAAGAATTTTTTTAATCTTTAAAGATTAAAATAAAAAAGGCTGAATGGAATTAAGTGTTTTGCCCCAGTCACACCTGCTAGGATTTAGACAGTCTGACCCCCTACTGCATCTGGAACATGCACTCATACTTCAGAGTGTTTGTACTTGCAATTTCCTGGTCTAAAACACTCTTTTTTAAAAAAATATTTGTTCAGTTTTGACAGAGAGACAGAGAGCGGGAGAGGGGCAGAGAGAGGGAGACACAGAATCCAAAGGAGGCTCCAGGCTCTGAGCTGTCAGCACAGAGCCCGACGCGGGGCTTGAACCTACAAGCCATGAAATCATGACATAAGTCAAAGTCGGACGCTTAACCGACTGAGCCACTCAGGCGCTCTGCCATTTTAACTATTTTTAAGTGTGTAATTCAGTGGCATTAATTACAATCACGATGCATGCAATCATCATCACTATTTCCAAAACCTTTTCATCATCCCAAACAGAAATTCTTTAACCATTAAGCAATAACTCCCCATCCCCTCCTCCCATCCCCAGACCCTGATAACCGCTAATCTACTTTCTGACTCTGAATTTGCCTATTCCACATATTCATATGAATGGAAACACACAATAGTTGTCCTTTTGTTTTGGGGCTAGAACTTTCAGTAGAACATGGAAGAGCAGTGGTAAAATGAGCAACCTTGTTTTGTTCCTAATCTTAGGGGGAAGCTTTGATTCCTTTACCACGGAGTTTGGTGTTAGCTGTGGGTTTGTCACAATTGCCCTGTATTGTGTTGAGGATTTCCCTTCTATCCCGTGGTGTTTCCTGAGTGTTTTGATTATAAAAGGGTTTAGGATTTTACCAAATGCCTTTTGTGTATCAATTAAGACAACTATTTGTTTTTTCCCTTTGTTCTATTAATGTGATGTATTATAAGGATTGATTGCTGTATGATGAATCAAATTGCACTCTTAGGATAAATCCCACTTGGTCATATTGTCAATTCCTTTTAATATGCCGTTGGGTTCAGTTTGGTAGTATCTTGTTGGATTTAGGAGGCATGTATTTTGAAACAATTATTAGAAAATAACTCAAAAATACAGAGTGTTATAGCTTATATTATTTTTTAGTTATTAAGAATTATTTTTAATTATGTACATATATATTGAATACTGACTATATTCAATATTGAATATTAAACATTAAAATGAAGTGAGAGGAAAATTTGTCACTTTTTATGTCAATGATAAATTTTACAATCTCTTAAGAATGTTGCAATTTTAAAGATGTTGCTTAATATCATTTTTTTACATAACTACAAATATATAATGAATCTATTAAAAAAAGATCTATAGGATGAATATAGTATCAATAATTTTCAATCTACTTCTAGAACAATAAAGTAATATGAAAATGGTTTACCCCTTCATAGAAAACTTTTGCACAGTCCTTTGCTAATTTTCCAAAAAATAATACATTGATGGTGTTGATGTCTGAATCTGAATTTTCTTGTTCTACAAAGAGAAACACACATACAAAAAAAAAACAAAACATTTAATTAGATACAGCAGTTTTACACACACAAGAAAATTGATGACAGCTGTATTCTAAAAACAATAGTTAATTCAAAATGCAATTATGAAGAATTAAAAATTTTATCATTCACTTTTAGGTTAACCTTAAGTATTGCAAAAATAATGCACAGAATGCTATTAGGTACCAAAATCAAAATTATAACAAGTTTCAACTAGAATATATTTTATAAATTTCTATAAATATCACATTAACAGCACACAATAACTACTTTCTATTTATTTTCCATGTCTGTAATAAAAGGAAATGAAATACAACAATTAATCAATTTTTATACTGTATAACATATCATCCCCAAAGCAGTTCACTTTTACTGAACTTCTAGTAATCCACAGTGTCAGTACATTAAGTTTTATTCTAGAAAAGTGATTTTCTCCTCCCACACTCACAAATGGAAGAGTAAAAGAATAGAGTGTGTGTAAAGACCAAAGTACCTGTGACTCTGAAAATGAAATTTACTTGGGAAATAAGGAATGAATATTCTACAAGTAACCTCATTTGGATCTTCTAGGCTTTGGAAAAGAATCTGCACAATCTGCATTCTCCAGAGGTCACCTCCTGTAACCAGTGCGGTAGGGCCAAATGCTAAGACTCAGTTATACCATCTGAGGAAAGTCTCATTCATATCAGCTTTCAAGTACTCAACTACTCCAAGAAACTGCCATCATTTCAGATTTTTTTGAATCTATGCAGTGCATGAAAGACCTTTGCCAAACTGACAGCCCTCTGTGTGAGTCAGAACTGTTGAGTGTGCTACTCTGTCAGATCTGGTGGCACCGAGCAGTCAAATAACTAACACATGGCTGCACATTACCTCCCTTCACTTACCTCTTCAACTCCTCAAAGCAAGTATATACATAAATTGAAACACTAATGTTTCTCAAACACATAGTGGCTTCTAATCAAAATATAACACACTTTGTTAATATTTGAAACGACCTATCAGAGGTCTGTTTCTGGCCATCATGGACTAATAAGGACTGGATTTATTCTCATCTTAAAACAACTAGGAAACTAAGAAAAAAAAATATGAAACAACAGTTTTCAGGTATCAGACAACAGTAAGTGTAGGAAAGCGATCTTTCTTTTTTTAATATTTCTAAAAGAGAGAGACAGACAGACAGACAGACAGAGCATGAGCGGGGGAGGGGTAAAGAGAGAGGGAGACACAGAATCTGAAGCAGCTGTCAGCGCAGAGCCTGACTTGGGGTTTGAACCCATGAACTGTGAGATCATGACCTGAGCCCAAGTGGGACTGAACATGTGTCCCAAGTGCCCCAAGTACCCCAGAGAGCAATCTCTTCGAAGAGGAAAATAAGGCAATACCCCTAGCTTAATTTCTGGAATTCCTAGAATAGAGTTGTCGGAAGGGTATTTTCTTAGTGATAAGGCCAAATTAGCTTGAAGATAAAGGCTGTTCTATACACACCCCAACAAAGCTAATCAAACTGATTCTAAGAAAATTAAATATATCCTAAAATCAAGACAAATAGTATTTAAAGGATAGCAAATAAACCCAACATTAAACAATATAAAATTCTAAGCATCCATCCAATAAAAAAAATTATCAGCCATGAACATGAAGAGAAAATGGAAGATGCAAAAAAAATCTCAAAATGAACTTTCAAAGTAGAAAAATATGACATTAGGGCGCCTGGGTGGCGCAGTCGGTTAAGCGTCTGACTTCAGCCAGGTCACGATCTCGCGGTGCGGGAGTTCGAGCCCCGCGTCAGGCTCTGGGCTGATGGCTCTGAGCCTGGAGCCTGTTTCCGATTCTGTGTCTCCCTCTCTCTCTGCCCCTCCCTCGTTCATGCTCTGTCTCTCTCTGTCCCAAAAATAAAATAAAAACGTTGAAAAAAAAAAAAAGAAAAGAAAAATATAACATTAGAAGTTAATTATGGGGCACCTGTGTGGCTCAGTCGGTTAATGACCAACTTTGGCTCAGGTCATGATCTTGCAGATCATGGGTTTGAGTCCCACGTTGGGGTCTGTGCTGACAGCTCAGAGCCTGGAGCTTGCTTCGGATTCTGTGTCTCCCTCTTTCTCTGCCCCTCCTCCACTCACACTCTTTCTCTCTCTCTCAAAAATAAACAAACACTAAAAAAAAAAAAAAAAGAATTCGGGCGCCTGAGTGGCTCAGTTGGTTGGGCATCAGACTTCAGCTCAGGTCATGATCTCACAGTTTGTGAGTTCGAGCCCTGCATCGGGCTCTGTGCTGACAGCTCGAAGCCTGGAGTCCTCTTCAGATTCTGTGTCTCCCTCTCTCTGCCCCTCCCTGGTTTGCACTCTATCTCTCGCTCTGCCTCAAAAATAAACAAACATAAAAAAATGATTTTTAAAATTAAAAAATTTTAAAACATTAAAAAAAAAAAAGAGGTTAATAGTATACCGAGTGGAGTTAACAGATTAAAATGAATAAACTGTTACAGAAAACTGAAAAACAGAGAATAATCAATGAAAAGTTGATTTTAAAGATCAACAAAACAAATCTCTAGCCAGAATGATCAGGGGAAAAAAATGATAGAAAGAGAGAATCAATGAAACAGGACATAACTACATTAAAAGTCTATCATACCAACATTAAAAGTATATCAAAAATATATTAGGAATAACTTTATGCCAATATACTTGACAACTAAGATGAAACAGAAAAATTCCTTTAGAAACAAACTATCAACATTACTTAAGGAAAAAAGATAACCCAAAAAGCCCCATAAAAAATGAAGACATTGAACATAGGGTTTAAAAGTTTCCCATTGGGGCGCCTGGGTGGCTCAGTCGGTTGAGCGGCTGCCTACGGCTCAGGTCATGATCTCGCGGTCTGTGAGTTCAAGCCCCGCGTCGGGCTCTGGGCTGATGGCTCAGAGCCTGGAGCCTGCTTCCGATTCTGTGTCTCCCTCTCTCTCTGCCCCTCCCCTGCTTGCTCTCTGTCTCTGTCTCTCTCTCAAAAATAATAAACATTAAAAAAAATTTAAAAAAAAATAAATAAAAAAAAAAAATAAAAGTTTCCCATAGAGATTTCCAGGCACAGCTGGCTTCACTGATGAATTCTACAAATACTTAAGGAAGAAATAAAAGCAGATAAACTCATCCAGAAAATAAGAGGAGGCACTTAACACTCCTTTCAGGAGGACAGCATTACTCTGATACCACAGTCAAAATCACCACAGAAAAGACAGAGTTGGAAAAACATCCTTCATAAACTGTTTAACCAAATATTAGTAAATCAAACTAACAATATATCAAAAGGATGATACATCAGGCCTACCACTTGATCATGCTTTATTTTTCTTCAGACATTTCTACTTAATACTAACTACTTTTGTAATTATTTATTCCCCTACAATGTAAACATCATGAAAGCAGGGGCTTTGTTTTGGTCACTCACTGCTGTATCTCCCATATCTAAAACAGTATCTCATATGTAACTGGTTTTCAGTAGTTACAGAATGTTGTAGTTCAAAGTCTGTTTCCCATTCACTGCTGCAGACCCTTCTTCAAACCAATTTCAGGCTTTAGATGAGATCTATTTTGGTCCTCAAATACTCCATGGTAGTTCTTCCTAGCTTACTAGGATTATTTGAAGGTTACTAGGAAGAAGGAATAATCTCCTAACTATATCTAGGTAACAAATAACATGCTGAAAGTAGTATTTTAAGAAAGTTAAGTTTGCTAGGCTGTTTAGGTCACACTAGTGAAACTAGAAGGTAGAGGCATCAGTTAGCTATTTAACAGTCTAGATATGAGATTAAAGAAATCTGAAATGAAACAGAAGCAATGGGAGAGGGGAGAGAGGATAGATAGTGGGGGAAAATTTAATGGAAAAAAATTATTTCATCCTATAGTTTCTTACACTACTGTGCCTATGTGAGTATGTACATATATGAAGTTATCCATTTGCAGATTACAAGCAAAAGGTTAAGCAGAAATGGTCGTATTATATTGTATACCTTGTAATGCAATCTTCAAAACAGCTGTTCTATTTCCACCAGAAGTTAAAGAAGAGATAATTGAGAGTTTTCCCTAAAATGAGAAAAAATAGTTATACAGAAGAGCCAAAAGAGCTTATTATAACAGCAAGAAATAAGGAAAAAAGGGGGAAAAAAACCCAAAAAAACAAGGTACTGTGTTCATGTCACCATATTTAAGACATGAAAGTGATTTTACTAGAGCAATGTCCAAGGACCTAATTATTTAGGTTCACAATTTAACTGTTAAACAATCTTGTTAGTCAAATATTATCCAATACCTCATTTTACAGATAAAGTGAAGAGGCTCACCTTCAGTTCCATTTTAACCTAAAAAGTTATACTCTACTAAAGAAAAACAAAAATTTTGCTCCTGGAAAGAAAGAAACACTAATTTGAAGAAGGGGCACCTGGGTGGCTCAGTTAAGTGTCCAACTTTTGATCTCGGCTCAGGTCATCATCTCACAGTTCAGGAGACCAACAGTCTCTCTCTCTGTCTCTGCCCCTCCCCTGTTGGTGCTCTTTCTCTCTCTCTCTCAAAATAAATAAACAAACATTAAAAAAAAATTTTTAAATAAATAAAGAAGGGTTAAAAAGTGCAGAATGGTCATCTCGTAAGGTCTGTGTGGACGACGCAAAGGACGAAGGCACACATCAAGTTTAGTCCTCGGTTTTCTGTAATGAACCAGCTATCTGCTTAAAAAAGTTACTTAATCAGAGTTCCTCAGACAAAATGAAGTATTTAACCTGGTAGTTTCTGTAATTTCTTCTGGCTCTAAAATTTAATGACTCTATCAATAAATACATTATAAGTTTCTTTGAAAACTTCCATATGGAAATAAAAGTTTAAAAGACTTTTAAAATGGATCACGTAAAACATATCTCCCATGCTAATATTCTAGACTTTGATGTAACCACCAACAACAAAAAACTATGCGTGTAGACCAATTTTACTTATAAGATATGAATTTGAAAAAAATTAAAATAAGGCTATCAGTTGTGCGGGATTTGGTCAAAAGTAAAAGTAAATAGTTCACTTAGGAGGCAGAAAGCTGGAAAAAACAACAAAAAGGTGGACAATGTACAAATTTCAACATCTTTCTTGACCCACCAGAGAACTGAAGTCAAAAGACAACCAACTAATCAGAAATCTAGGAAAAGAGAACAACTTCCAATAAGACAGGGGCAACAGGGAGTTGAGGTCACAAGGCAACCAACTTATCAGAAATGTAAAGGGAAAATCTTCAGGGAGAGATGGGCGGTAACCACTTGCTCATCTGAGGTAAAGCTGCCTGACATGTGTCAGAAAATTCATCTAATATATTTTTTTTAACGTTTATTAATTTTTGAACTAGGGAGAGCGTGAAGGAGGAAGGGACAGACAGAGAGGGAAAGAGACAGAGAGAGAGAGAGAGAGAGAGAGAGAGAGAGAGAGAGAGAGAGAGAGAGAGAATCCAAAGTGGGCTCTGCGCTGACAGCAGAGAGCCCAATATGGGGGCTCAAACTCACAAACGACGAGATTATGATTGGACCCAAGTCAGACACGTAACTCACTGAGCCACCCAGGTGCCCCCGTCTAACATTTTTAATACGTTGCTAAAGGCCAAGTGTGGGTAGTGACAGGACATGAAGCTTCTGGGAGCTGCAAACACAAGGGGAACTCACCCGCTTATAAGCTGTTCTCCACAAACCTGACAAAGTTGAGGCCAAGAGGGGGTGGGGATACAAGGATGGTAGGAGTTACAGTAGGAAACCCTGCCTGGATGTTCCCCATCTTTCTCAGAACAAAGTCCTTGAACTGCTGGGAGAAGAGCAACAAACTTACGTATCTTACTAGAGCTTCAGTGAAAACCTGCTGTAGGAAAAAAAAACCACTCTCTACCCCTTCAAGCGACAAGCAGGAAAAGGTATACAGGTGTTGAGGGCCAGACCTACAACTAAGGACAGGCCAGAATCACTAAGAAGACCTCACCCACAAGACTGAGGTGGCACTGCCCGACAAGACTGAGGCTAAACCGGAACAGAGAACATCCACTCATCGCAAGACTAACAAGTGTCTAGTAAAAATCAACATGACCCACTATTGAGACAGAAGCAAACAACTGGGAGAGAAAGTTTAGCTGAGGCTAAGCCCAAAGAAAAGACCTAAAACTAGACAATGAGAAAACCCCTCTGGCCAACCAGACCCCATCCTACATACAAAGTAACTCTAAAGGAATTAAAAGCTTGTAGTGCACCGAAGTAACCAGAACAACCACAAATCCCAAACCTCACTCAACTTCCAACTGGATTAACTCAACACCACCCAAAGGCTGAGCAGAAAGGCCTGCACTTTTCCAGGAATAAACACTACTGAATATGGTTTCCACTGCTCTTCACAAGAGCCAGAGTTTACAACAACAAATTACAGAGGCATACATTAAAAAAAAAACAAAAAACAAAAAAACAAAAACAGGAAAGAACACTGTCAAGACACAAAGCAATCAAGAGAACCTCAATCAGGTTAAATTAATCAAACCGAACTCAAAACAGATGCTTTTGTTACTCTTGCACCTGATCCCACCGGATGCACGCTCTAAGTGAGAGTCCAGGATGACTGAAAAAAATGTGATGTTATGCTTTCTGGAATGGGATACACAGGTCTATAATAATGGAGAGCAAAAAATTCAAGCAACTAGGGAGACATGTCCAGCACCTGGGGAGAAGCCCCCCCAAACCTGGAAAAGGAACTCCTTAAACATCAGGAGGTAAAGGGGAAAGAAGGAATTTTAATTTTTGTCTTTCATGACTATTCCAGAAGCCGTCCCCTCACCACAAAGGAAAGGTCCTGGAGCTGCTCTCACAAACTATAGGAAACTCTGAAAACTAACTGCATCCCCACCTGAGAGGCATGGTCCAGCTCCTGTACCTTCAATAGAAGATACTTTCAAATGATTCCACAACTTACAGGGCAAATGAACTGGACAAGTAGGCCAGATTTAAGTGACTGCCCTAGAGCAGTCTCTCTGAACACAAGGACTAAACTGAAGTACTAGGAATAAACTGGGGGCCTTAGGGCTTCCCAGCTGGCAGACCACACAGGGGACCTGTTAACTTATGTTGCCTGATTGATCCACATCCTTTCTTGAGGACCCCTAACAACTGTAAACTCTTTGTTTCCAAGGGTAGCATGTATGCCCTTAGTATTGTGCTTCCTGTGTGAAAAGCAGAAATTAACTAAAAACAAACAGTATGATTTGCTCCTAGGGATAGTCATAAAAAAAATTCAAAAGTTTAAGAAAACACCCTCAGTTGATTATGTGGCCCTCAGTTATATATAAAGTAGGCAGTTTTATTCACAGTAAGAGTTACTCCATTAGAACGATAATACAAAATTTGTTCCTGTCTTCAGCTGAAGTGAGCAGAGAAAAATGGAGGCTGAACTAAAGATTAAGCTTTGAACTTTAAGGAGGACTGTATAATGAGAGACTTGCAGGGGGGATTTATGTCCCCAGTTGTTTACATTTCATTTCAATAAGGGGTGGTTGAAACCTAGAGACATTTCTCTACGTTGCAAACGATGAATGTACATTAGGGAGATTAGGTTTCTCTCTGTCTCTCAGGAGGGGAAGGTAAAGCTGGGTAGCTATCCTATATAAACTCCCAGATTCATAATTTCAAGGTTCCTTTTCTACAGCACAAGAAATCCCCTTTATACACACAGGAAGACTTTTGATCCTCACTGTACTGTCTTGAATGAGGAAGGTGGAGATAGAAAACTGATGCAGTCACTGCTGAGAGTAAAAATAATAGCTGGCTTATACTCCAGAAATCTGCTAGCTTCCAGCATAAAAGTCAATTAGTATTAGATATTGAAAATGTATCATCCCATCATTATTAAGAGTGGGGTTTTCCTAAGGTCAGTGTCTCTCAAAAGGGATACAAATGTTTTTGTGCACAGTAGGAACCTGATCTATTTGGCTCCCTGTCTCCTGACCAACCAAATCTGCATACCAACTCAAAAGGTGGATTATACACTGTTGCTGAAGAACTATTTGACCACTTGACATTTACCCCAAATGAAATGAATACCTACGTTTATGTAAAAATTTGTATGAGCATTTATAGCTGCTTCATTCATCATTATAAAAAACTGGAAAGAATCCAAATACTGCTACACTGAGGAACGAAGAAATGGACTGTGATGGAATTCTAGTCACCAATAGAAAGGAAAAGTACTAATAAACAGCAACCTGGAAGAATCTTGAATGCATCATCCTAAGTGAAAGAAGCCAGTCTCAAAAGGCTACTTAGTGCAGGATTCCATCTACATGGCATTCTTGAAAGGTAAAAGTATACTGTCTGAAAATTGGTAAAAAGTGGTTGCCAGAGGTTGGAATTGGGAGTAGCACCTGACGATAAAATTTTGGGGGGTGATGGACTGTTATGCAACTTAATTATGTTTGTGGTTATATGTTTTTATACATCTGTCAAAACTTGCAGAACTGTATACTGAAAAGTGAATTTAGCGGTAAAATGCATTTAATAAAATTCAAGAAACATAAGTAAGAGATATTTGCAGGCTAAAAAAGGTTATGTGGTTATGTGGGTGGCTCAGTCGGTTTAACATCAGACTCTTGATTTTGGCTCAGCTCATAATCTCAGTCATGGGATGGAGTCCCGTGTCGGGCTCTGTGCTGACATAGAGCCTACTTGGTAGTCTCTCTTTCCCTCTCTCTCTGTCCCTCCCCCATGCTCGCAGGAGTGCTCTCTCTCTCTCAAGAATAAACTTTTTTATAAAGTATTTTTAAATTTAAAAAAGGGTTAAGGATTCAAACTGAGATATGAAAAATAAGAGATTCATTCTGATAGATGAAAGAAGAGATTATATACTTTGACTTAACTTTTAAAAATGAGCATTGTTCATGAAAATGTGATAATCTTGAGAAATGAGTAAAAGGTGTTTCCTTGGTTTAACCCTACTGAATACTAACATGTTCACTTATGTCTAAAAGGAATTATTGTAATAAAGGGCTAACATTGAAAAATAGGGGGCCTCTGGGTGGCTCAGTCAGTTGAGCATCTGACTTTTGATTTCAGTTCAGGTCATGATCTCACAGTTCGTGGGATTAAGCCCTGTATGGTTTCTACATAAAATATAAAGAAATTCCGTTTTTCCTATAGCACAGTTGATTAAAATTTTATTTTTGTTATTGACAGTTTACAACAATTGTATTTAATTTCACCACTCATTATTAGTAACCTCGTGTAAAGTTTTAGGACTGTTGTCAAGTTTGAAAAAAATTTCTATTGAGTTTCTTTCCTACATAAGCTTTAAGATTTGTAACAATTGTCCTCAAAGTAGCTTCAGATTCCATAGTTTCAGTACTTATTTTTGTCCACCAACTACACACACCCGATGCTACGTGTGACAGTATATATTCATACCCTGGTACAACTTCGGTCCCCATACTTTTCTCCTACACTACCCAGTGAGTTGGAATGTTCCTGGAAAACATTCCTACACCAGAAGAGCTGGCATGTGCTACCTATAAGCAGAAGTGACTGCAAACCACACAAATAAATCTCACTAAAATTATTCCATAAGTCAACTTCCCCTTAACTACCTTCCAAAAATGTTCTCAGCCACTCCAAAGGCCACTTGATAAGACAGAAAATGTGATGGAGGGGAAGTCAAAATGGAAAGAAGACACCAATCTTAACCACTCTAGGTTAAAACATCCCATTTGTGTAAATTTTACAAATATGTGAAAATGTAAATTCATTTCTAAGACACCTAACATGGGCTTAGAAGGGCTTGTTCAAGTAGAGTCTTTGAAGCTTCAACTTTACTAACTGCAAAATAATTTTGTCACTGGTCAATGGGATTATGGTACATTATTTTCACTGAAAACCGATACCAGGTAAATTCCTTGCCCAAAGGCATGTTGTTGATGATATCATTATCTTTACCAGCATTTACCAAATGCTTTGAATTTACTAAGTAAGCAAGTTACATTTAATCTTCATTACATTTCTATGAAGTAGGCTCTATTATAATTCCTAGTTTACAAATGAAAAAAATAAGGTATCAACAGGTAAAATCACTTCCAATTACATAGCTAGTAAATGGTGGATCTGTGCTTAAATCCAGTCAGCATATCTTCAGGACCTCCACTCCTTTTTAGAATACTAAACTATTATAGGAGTAAGTTTGTGACCAGGGCCTGTGAGTTTGAGTTTGGAAGTGTGTTGGTGGAAGAGGGATGGGACGAGGGGAGAACAGAAGAGAAAAGGAAATGCGAATAAATTTTTAAAAATTGAATTTATTTCACTTTAGTGCAGTAGTTAGTTATGAAGTTGATTTTAGGTGGCGCAAAAGCCAGTCACTGTTAACCAACTGCAAAATTGACTTGGCTAAAATTAAAGTCTTCCACTCCCATTTCAGGACTATGATTTACCATAATTAAAATACCAAAATACCAGTACATATTCCTCAAAAGACATTTCCTGCTGTCACTTTCTCACCCCACATTCAATTCTCAAACCACTAAAAAGCCAACCCAGCAACACTAGTCTTTCCAAATGATCTATACTTTCTTGGTTGTTAAATCAAACATTCTTTTCAGACTAGACTGAGTATCTAGCAGCAACATAATATTTTGGTTATTAGCAAAGACAATGAAAATTCAAATCACACTCAGCCACTTACTAGCTAACCTTGGATCTAACCTTGAATGAATTACTTAAACTGTATCCATTTTCCCAACTATAAAATGGGAATAATAATATCTATTTATAGGATTCTTTCAAGGATTAAAAGTGGGAATACATGTAAAGCACTTAGAAAAGTGCTTACAATATGGCAATTTATGTGAAAGTTACTATTACTCATTCCTTGAAACTTACTAAATATCCAAGACACCATTCTTTCCTAGTTTTTCTCCTACACCTCTGGATCAACTCAGACTCTTATTCATGCTACCTTCTTTCACTGAAATCCTTCAACACTCCTCATTCTATTCTTTGGACCAAATCTCCCAGAGAAGGAAATCCTTTAAGCTCCAGAATCCCAAATCCATTTGCCTATAGGACATCACCACTTGGATACCTCCAAAAACCTATGAAGAGATCCAAAACTGAACTAACTCCTCTTTCTTCCTAAACGTGTGACTCCTATTATCTTCCCAAGGCTGACAGGACTTAAATACATGGAAATTTCCTAAACTCTTGACCTCTCTCATCTAATTGCTCTCCAAGATGTGTTGATTCTACCTCTTTATCCTGTCAGTTCCAAAGCAGAAGGTCTAGATTGTAACTCCAACTCTACTACTTACGAGGTGTATCTCAGGCCAATCATTAACCTTAACCTTTTGGAAATGCAGTATCCTCACTTACAGATGAAGAATAATAGGACCTAACTCACAGGGTTTTGTGATGATTAAATGAATTGATATATGCAAAACACTTAAAATACCACCTAACTCCTAGAAAGAGCTCAATGTTAATTTTTGTTATTATAATTTTATTATGATGTTGTCTGTCTCCTTCCTATCATCTCCTCTGTTCCTGCTTCAGACCAGCATCAACTCTAAACTAGATTATGGCAACTACCTCTTAACTAATTATCCTTCCTCTAATCTTGCCCTCTCTGATATATTCTTCACCCAGAAGGCAGAGTAATTTAAACTCAACATGAATCATGTCCCTGTCCTGCTTAAAATCTATTAAGGGTCTCCCATAGTTTTTAGGGTAACATCTAAATTCTTCAAAATGCACATTAGGACTATTAGACCCAAAATAAAAGGTATAGACTCAGTCACCCTTTAAGTTCCAGCTCTAGTTTCCAGACCTAACTTGTCAGAACCAAAAGTTCCCTCCTAAATGTTCACATACCATAGTTCTAATACCAACTTATTATAATTAGAGATTAGGTTATCTGTCCAAACCCACAAAAATTCAGCCCCCTTTAGTTCAAGGACCATATTCACTCATCTCTGTACCCTCAAAATTTATTCCAGTGTATCACAAAACAATTCAATAAATGTTTGCTAAGTAAGAATAACAGCATCAAAATAGTCACGTTATGACACACACAAAACCATTTCTAAAACAACTATTATAAGCTCAACATAAAAATTAGCATTCCCTTTTTGAAGACAAAAAGCATTCTGAGTTATGAAAATTCTTACCTGGATGTATTTCTTGCTATAATCACAACCTGGCTGTAGAGATCTGAAATCTACTTTGTTTAATTCACTTAGCAGCTCAACTTCGGGCACTCCATTCACTTCTTTTATTAATTCAAGGGGCATATCAGATCTGCTTCAAAATGCTGTCCAGAGCAAATTCAACTAGGGAATTTGACAGCTTGCGGCTGAAAACAAAGACCAACGTTTTACCCAAAAAGCAGTCAAAAATTGCTTTAAGCTTCTTTGACTTAGTTTTGCTTTTCCTTTCCTCTAAGTTAGTAATCACTGCTGGCGGTGGGGTGGATTAGTCTATAATTTTATTACAAAGATCAATACACCCATTCCCCTAGGACACTGAGACTCCAGCCTTTTCTATTTAGTTTTCTATTTAAAGACTTACCTCTAAAAGCCAGTTTTAGGATCTGCGAAAACCACACTAACAATGTCTCTTACCAAAATTGTGCTTTAAAATGTACAAACTATTGGGAAAGGGAGGGGAATTGAATTTTTGTTTTTTAATCCCCTTGGCCATGGTAATATTGTGTAGGCAAACTGGGCACCAAAAGCTTATTACTCCAAAACATACCGGTTGCCTCCTCTCTCCAGCCCCTATACATAATCGAAAGAACTACTTAACTGATATTAAATCGTGCTTCCTAGGTTCAATCTTATTTGTCATACCTCTTGACTGGGACATCCACCAGTGTCAATATTAATTTTAATGTGTGCGCACCAACCTTCCCCAAGCCAGTTGAGTTCCGTGAGGGCGGGGACTTGGATGAACTCAAGTCAGCTGCTCACAAAATGCCAAGCAAGCTACTAACCACAGCAGGCTCACGCTATAGATAAGTATGAAGGGTCTTTCTGCAATAACTACACCACCTTTTGATCTAAACTAAACCTGCCTCTTTGGGATACCCGTTCACAACCCGAACCACCCTGCACTCAGACAACGAGCTGCAAACCGACTTAGAATTTCACTCACCCACTCTAGAGAAAAACAAGGAAGTTTAGAAGGGCGCGCGCGTGACGCCACACGCACGCCGACGACCCAGGTCTCACGCATGCGTACACGGTCTGCAGGGCTACGCTTACTGCTCCTACGCCCGCGGAGGACAAACTGCATGATGGTTCCCAGGCATAAAGTGTCCTGGAAGTTTCACGGGATAAGTAGACGGCGCCGCGCCCGGGGTGGCGTGGGGGGCTGGCACAGTATCTTTTCGGAATTGTCCGGTTCCCTTTTAGCTCCGCCTGGGGTGCGGCTGTAGGCGCCGGCCAGGGAAGCGGGGGCGGTCCGCAGCGCGATTCATAAATCCCGCAACCAATAAAAAGTCTTCCCCAAACCCGGGCGGGATTTGAAATTAGAAGCTCCTGTGGGCAGGGCACTTCCTTTAACTGCAGGTTTTCTACCTCAGAAGCAATTAACCAAAGGCAGGTTTTGCAAAGAAATAATTCCATCAGTGAGTAATGCTATTTTTAGATAGATCGGATTAACTTCTTCATTGATCTATAGGGCTATGGTTTGGGAGTATAATTAATAAGACGTATTATTAAATGTGGTTTCTTTGCTAATTTCTGATTTGTATTTCCCGATCATTTGATGAAAGTGAAACCACCTCAGTGCAAAGACCTGATTTAATAATTACATAAATATTTCCAAGGCTAATTTGGACTAAAATATCTGCTGCAGATACTTATTTGCAGGAGGAAATAGCTGCTTAAAGTAACTATTTTCTTAGGAGGAAGCGTTCCGTTAGCGCACCTTCCCCTCACCCCCCTGTATTCACATATCATGCATAATCCCGCGGTGACAGGAGTCTGAACTCGCAAGCTGAGCTGTCCATTTGTAGAAAACTAGACTAAGTGAGGCTTAGATCCTCTCCTTGTTCGTACCCTAGCCTCACCCAGCTTAGAAATACTGTTTTTTCTCCCTAAGTGAAGGCCTCCACCTTGGCTCTGGATTCTGGCCGCTTTTGTTTCACCTCCTACCATCAGTTATGTATCTTCTCTCAACATATTTTCAACGTCTTATTCTTTCCCATTGGCATTTAAACATATTCTTCCATGGCCTAAGCTTTTTACCGGCAGGGAGAATTGTTTACTATTATATGCTTAGAGCCTATTCAGTATTTCGCACACTGTAGGGGCTGAATATTTGTTGAATGAACAAATGCTCAGAAAAAAGTGTTCTCTTTCCTCACCTCTGGCTTCCTCCTCTCCATCTTGGCCCTACCTCCACACCCATTACACTGAATCTGCCTTTGCCAAGTTCACTGAAGACCTCCTTGTTGCTAAGCCAAAGGGCACTCTTTACATGCTTTAGTCTTTCTTATCTTTCTAAACATTTTCATTTTGTTGACATGTTTAGTTTACCTCATCCTATATCAACTGAATCTTTTAAAGTTTTTCTCTCTTCCTCCAGTTAGCCTATAAATGTTCATATTCTGCCCTGATGACGATATCTATAACTGGTTTTTTTGGTTGTGATTGCTCTCTCTTTCTCTAGGACCTAAACACTTCGTACACATCCAAGTAACTTCCAGTCTTGTTTCTTCTTTACTGTCTCCCAGTTAGTGGTAGAGCCGGGGTACGTATGACTCCAGAGCCTATACGGCTTTCCCTCACATTAGCAATTAGTTTGTTCTACAAGTGAAGAAAATTGAACATTAAATATGGATATACAATACAACTTAAGATAATGAGAGAAACACAAGAGTGGACCAACTAGATAAGGCACTGAGATCAAATGTTAAAGCAATCCGTTATGCTAAGCAAAATAAGTCAAAGAGACAAATATGTGATTTTACTCATACGTGGAATTTTATTCCGAGTAATATTCCCTTGTGTGTATATATATATATATATACATGTATATATATGTATATACATGTATGTATGTATATATATATATATATATATATATATATATATAAAAATATACCACATCTTCTTTATCCATTCATCAGTTGATGGACATTTGGGTTCTTTCCATACTTTGGCTATCGTCAATAGTGCTGCTATAAACATTGGGGTGCATGTGCCCCTTCGAATCAGCACTCCTGTATTCTTTGGATAAATACCTAGAAGTGTAATTGCTGAGTCATAGGGTAGTTCTATTTTTAATTTTTTGAAAACCTCCATACTGTTTTCCAGAGTGGCTGCACCAGTTTGTATCCCCACCAACAGTGCAGAATGGTTCCCCTCTCTCCGTATCCTCACCAACATCTGTTGTTGCCTGAGTTGTTCATGTTAGCCATTCTGCCAGGTGTGAGGTGGTACCTCATTGTGGTTTTGATTTGTATTTCCCTGATGATGAGTGATGTTGAGCAGCTTTTCATGTGCCTATTAATCATCTGGATGTCTTCTTTGGCAAAATATCTGTTCTTGTCTTTTGCCTATTTCCTCACTGTATTATTTGTTTTTTGGGTGTTGAGTTTGATAAGTTCTTTATAGATTTTTTATACTAACCCTTTATCCCATATGTCATTTGCAAATATCTTCTCCCATTCTGTCAGTTGACTTTTAGTTTTGTGGATTATAAGAGTTTTTATGAGGGAAAGAAAGGGAGCCAATTACATGAGTTGAAGAGGGAAAAAAAGTTATCAGTGGGTGTTAACAAGTAATTCTAGGTTTTACATTGGCTACTAATTGTGTCTTCAGAAAGTTCAAACAATCAGTTGGTAATCAGGATGTCCGTTCTCAAGCAATTGCTTAGAACAATTTCTGTTTTGTTCAGTGCAAAAGTTATGGCCCAGTTCAAACAAAGACAGCATAAGCACTTTCTCTGCTGTGGCCACTCGAGCTCTATTTCAAAATGGCTGCGGTCATGTCAAGTTTTCAAACTACAATGTGAAATGTTTAATTTTTAAAAAGTTAAAATGAGATTCTCACAAATAAATAATAAGCATTAAAAGTGGGTGGGTATTTTTATTAATAAAAGCATAAATATAAAGATATGGTGCGGTTTATAAGTAATTGAGCAGAGATTAAAGGAATTAATCTGCAAATATCTGGTGCTTCTGTAACTGAGTCCAAGCTCCTTCTTTCACCACACAATCAGCCAATAAGTCAAGAGGCAAGATGTTGGGGTAAGGAAAGCAACTTTATTTGGAAAGCCAGCAAACTGAGGAGATGGTGGAGTATTGTCCCAAACTATAATCTCCCCTGGCATGAAATTCCAGCATCTTTGATGTTAGCAAAAGAGGAAAGTAGGAGGAAGTTCGAGTCAAAAGGTGACTGACATCTGTAGACATCCAAGTAAAGGTTGTGTAACTTCTTTGTCCTTGGTCAGTTGATCTTTGCATACAGAAATCTGGTCATGCCATTTCTGTAAATCTTAAACATAGCATAATCACTTCTGTATGTATTTCCTTATCTCCTTGGATGAGGTAGATTTGGGGGTAAAAAGAAGTTTTTACAGATCTTAGCTGTAACATGCCTATGTGCAGAGTTAAGCAGAAGTTTCTAAGCCATAGGTCACAGCAGCAAAAGAAATAGAAGCGATTTGGAGTCAGACATGCTAAGTGTCTCCTTGATATACTTCTTCCCTCTTTAGCATTTTCAAAATGCTCTTTACTATTTACTTTGTAACCTGAGGCTTGGAATTACATGTTCTAATCACCCAACACTTTATTTTCTTTGCAATAATTGCTGCATCATTAACCTATTCCCATTGTGATTTACTATCTCTCTGCAAGCCATTGTTGTCATGTTGCATCCCTACAACATGACAATATCATTTGCTACTGTTTTCTGAGATTTCCTAGAAGATTTCCTAGCTAGTCTACATCAGTTGGAGTTCATTTCCTGGTGACCTAATGGTGTTTTTGTCCAATCCTATTGAACATTTAGATCAATGTATAAAATCCTATTTGAAGTATCAGCTTTTTATATTGTTCTATGTTTGAAACAAGATAATTCAAACAAATTTATAGCAAATTTAGGTGTAAGTTATAAGTTTAATTTATAATTAAATGAAGTCTGTAATCAGGGTGTATTAAGAAGATAAAGATTTTTTAAAATCATATTGAGTACCATAAACTGAGAAAAACATCAGTGTCTGTTGAAGAGATCACCCCAAAACTTATGTATTTTAGCGCCAAAGTTTTGAAATTTTACATGCATAACTTCCATTTTCCTTCAAATCAAATTTGGCAAAAAGCCCTGAGAGGGGCTGAGAGGAATGCTAAGGGACATTCTGAGAGGAATGCTAAGGGACAAGCCATATCCTAAGGGAAAAGTGAATCAGTGAAAACAGAAAATAAATGACTAACCACCAAGGTAGCATAATATGGAATCCAAGTGTGTAAATCAAGGCCCGGTCCGAGCAAGAAGGGCCAAAATTTTCACATGAAGAGGAAGGGGTCATTCTTCTGTTTTGGACCATGCCATGTGGCACTTAGTGGCTCACAGTGTATAAGAAGTTTGAGGTAGGCTGATTCAACAAAGATAGCCTTCTGTTGAGTTACACCAATGATACATGTTGAGATGAAAAAAAACCTGCATTCACAAACATTAACATGAGTATTAATTCAGAAAAAGATTCTCTGACAAGTTGGCTTATAGAAAAAAATGAGACTCACAGGTGTCTATGTGTGAGAAGAACCATGTTGCCTAAGAATATGGTCGATTCTTCAGGTTTCTCTGTGGAGGTGGGGAAGAGAGAAATTGAGGAGGAACCATAAGAAAACTAGAAGGTGCATACCCTCTGATGCTTGTCTTGTCCTCCATTCACCCATTCTGAAAAGAAAAAATAATCTTTACTGAAGTTATTCAGCTCATAGTAAGGAAGTGAAGAACTTGGTTTATGTTCCGATTGATCCAGTTATAATTGAGGCAGCATACACAAAAGGCAGATGAAGAAAAATAAGAGGAAAAGACCTGCTGGAAATTAACAGACGTGTAGGATAGATTAGAGGATCTTTCAACTTCTTAACACTGTAAAAGTAAAGGTTTATGTCTAGCGTTTGGAGTACCTCTTTTCTACATGCCCTATATTTTATACCATGAGGGTGTGTCCCGAAAAATCATACAATAACACTCACATTTAGAACCTTATTTCTAGGCAATCTTAGGATAAATAATTGCATTGATGTTTGTTTTGGAAAGTCAATGGTCTAGAAGTTGAAGAGCACCATAGCAGGTAGCTATTTGTTAGCCTGATATTTTTCTCTTTTTTCCCTTCTTTTTTGGGTGACCCAAAATAGGCACTTTTAAAACCCTTTATAACGAAAGGTTGTAAGTAATGGAAAATTGATTAGGAAGTTGCATATTTTTTAAACTCATCACAGTTATTTGGAATAATTGAGAACCATTTGCTTTAGGTTCAAAATGCATTTTTAACACAGAAAGACATTTTGTAACTCTGTCAGATCTTCTATTAGTTTAAATAGAATCTGCATTTATTCATTATATTCACACCTTTTTTAGGAAATGGAAAAGTTAACATCACAGAGTTCCCTTGATGAGCATTGAGGGTATTTTATTCATTTTTCACTTGTGTACAATAACAGTGAGACTTTTTTATGGCTAAGTGACAGGGTGTCTTTTCTTCCCACAACTTGCCCATCAAAGATTATATGTTGTTAGGATGATAAAGTTGTAGCTACGGTATTAATTAGAGGATAAAATATCATTTGTGTTGGCCCTACTTTTATCTAGTTCTCAATAGTAAAAAATTAGTCCAAGACATCTTTCCTATAATTAGAGCAGAATAGAAATGATTACTATATAATCACATTTGAAAAACTTCTGTTTAATTAGGGTACATTCAACCCAGAGTGCAGTGTCAGAGTCTGGCACAGCCAAAGAAATAGAACAGATGGATAAAAACAAATACTCTGCCATTCCTACTTATTTTCATATTAAGATGGTGTAAACAGGTCCAAGGTCTAGAGGCATGTTTGTTTAACAGTCTCGTAAGTGTATTAGAGTTTTTTAAAAAAGATAAAAACGAAATATATTCTTTTTTGTTTGTCATTTATATCTGACCATTAAGAGTTTTTTATGTACTCCAAGTAATCTGCTAATTCTATTCATTTTATACTTCCAAGTGCTAATGATACTAAGCTTGATCAACCTCCTCCCTAATTTTCCCTTATATTAGAAGTGCCTCTTCCCCACCTCCCATTTCTGCATGATTTTCTTTATATTAAATTACCTATTCCTCCATTAAAAAAATCCTATCTTCTTTGCTACAGTTACAGATTCAGGAAGGAGCATGTGACCCAATGCAATCCAAGAAGAGATATTTGCTGGAGACTACTGGCTGAGGCTTTTTTTTGGGGGGGGGGGGGGTCTCTCTGTAGAGATAACATGACATATCAGCCTCCCTTCTTCCTGGTACTAAGTGAGGAAACCCATAGACCAGTGACCCTGACACCCATTCCATGACTAAAAAGGAACCAAATTTAAGATGAAGCCAGTTATGGTGACTCTGCAGAATGTCGGATTTTGTTTTTTAATTATGCGAACTTGATGATAGTATTAAGCCCTTGAATCAACTAACTCTGAAACCTGACATTTCTCTGAATTCCTAGGTCTGTGAGCTAGGAAATTTCCTTACTGTTTAAATCATTTTGAGTTTTCAGGTTTTTGTTTGTTGGCTGTCAAATCAGGTGAGCACCTGAATTCATAGATACAAGACATCTAACATCACTAGAAATCTTCCCTTAGCAAAATCCAATACTAAATGAGAGAATAAAAAAAATAGCCTCTAAGAATTCTGATTTTAACTTCTTGTCCATCCACCATCCTACAACACCTTGACATTCTATTTTTGAATCCCTCCCTTCCCACTCTCAAAGCAGTTACATGCTCATGACTTCCCAATATATGTCCTCTATGCTAGACATATTTCCAAAATTCATATTTGCTATGAATTCCAGATTTATATATTCAACTGCATACTAGAGATCTCCACTCAGATGTCTAGAAGATATTTCCAACTTTCAAACCATACCAAGCCTAAAAAAGAACACTCGATTTTATTTTATAAATAAATAAATTGCTCCTCTTTAATACTGTGCTTCCCTAACTCAACAAACTACACCACCTTCATGCAACTAATGACTTTAGTCCAAGCTGCCTTGAAGATACACTTAATTCTTATAAAAGCCCATAAGCAATCTGTAAGCAAGTCCAGTTGTCTCTATCTTCAGAACATATCCATCCTGGATCCAGGATGCTTTCCAAACTTCTATTCTTATTCTCTTACATTTGATGCTCTACATAAGACCCAGAGTGAGTCTTTTAAAAAGTAATTAGGGGTACCTGGGTGGCTCAGTCAGTTTAGCATCAGACTCTTGATTTTGGCTCAGGTCATGATCTCATAGTTGGTGGGATCCAGCCCTTATTGCACTCTGTGCTGACAGTGAAGGGCCTCTCTCTCCCTGCCCCTACCCCACTTGTGCGTGCACGCGCTCTCTCTCTCTGTCTCTCAAGATAAATAAACATTAAATAAATAAATTATAATATAATTAGAAAATGACACTCCTCTATGCAATATTTTTTTAAAAAATTTATCAACCCAGAAAGAAAGAATCTAGCCTCCCACCACCTCTTCACCTTTGTATTCAAATAACCCCCTCAATCTCTCTGCTAAATGGAGGCTGCCTAGAGCACAGATAGGACTTCAATGTAGTAAGGCGGCTGACTTCGGGCCACCCCACAGATCCATAATCCCTAAGATCTACCACCATGGCTACCATTGGCTGAATCCATCCAGAAGCCAGAGGATATGGGATAGCCGTAATGTGGTCTGTACCTGTCAGCCTTCTCAGGAACCGGGCAGCAGGTCAAAACAGAATGGCAAGAAGGTGTGGAAAGACACAGGGAGAATATATGGCATGTCTTTCGAGGAATCTTTCTTCCACTTTTTGAAGACTACTTTAAAACTATTTCAGGATATGAATTAGGAGGTAAAGTATTTACCCTTTAGGGATTACTGAATAAAAAAGAACAAGTCCAGACAGTGAGTACCTCAAGGCAAAGCAAACCTAATTCAAACTGGTTGTTTTTGAGGGTAAATAAGCAATCTGGGAGAAAACGGGAACAAAGACACTTTTCAGGACATAACTGGGATTTGTGATGAGTTGTTAATCTAATTCCAGTTTCATAGGACCCTTTAGTAAATACAATTATTTATCATAGTATTTTAGTACAATTATAAATCCTGGAAAGCCTGTTTAAAAATTAATGTAAGGATGAAATATTAAAATTCTGAGACTTCCCAGAAATTTTACATGGGATAATTTCTATAAGCATATATAAACTTTACGATTTTCTAGCTTTCTTCAGAACCAAATAGTAAAATACACAGTACAGCTAGAGTCACATTTGTAGATTGATGGCTTAAGTATATTCTAATTATTGGGGCGCCTGGGTGGCGCAGTCGGTTAAGCGTCCGACTTCAGCCAGGTCACGATCTCGCGGTCCGTGAGTTCGAGCCCCGCGTCAGGCTCTGGGCTGATGGCTCGGAGCCTGGAGCCTGTTTCCGATTCTGTGTCTCCCTCTCTCTCTGCCCCTCCCCCGTTCATGCTCTGTCTCTCTCTGTCCCAAAAATAAATAAACGTTGAAAAAAAATTAAAAAAAAAGTATATTCTAATTATAATTGCATAGTTTGATTATATTCAGATAGCTCCAAGATTTAATATGATTTTCCAAGTTATCTTTGGCATATCCGCCATTTTTTAATGCAAGAAAATGTGTGGGAGCAAAATTTGCCACCCCAAATATGTCTCTTTGGCGTGTGGATTATTTTAGGCTGATTATTTTTAAGAAACAGAGGCTCAGGATGAACTTTTCACCTTCTCCCCAACTGCCTAAAAGAATTCAGATAGAGGACATATTCCAGAAAGTGAGCTATTACCATAAATAACTACAGTATAATATGAGCTGAGTATGACAGAAAGGCATTCAGCAAAATCTATTAAAATTTCTCTGTATGTCATTTGTTTCAGAAGGCCCAGCAACAATTTGATTACCAAATCCGCAAACATTTGATCATTCTTGTTTATTTTCCTGTGAATTGCTTTCCTTCCCTTTGAAGTCCCGGACTCCTTACCCCCTTGTCCTTAGTTTAGAAAAAAAATATATATATATATACTTCACTTTGCCTTGCTGTCTTTAGAGTCTCTCATGTTTATGTGGATTCCCTGTATATGTACAATTAAATTTTATTTTCTCCTGTTAATCTGTCTCTTGTCAATTTGATTCTTAGATTACACAAAAGAATCTTCAATGGTAGAAGAAAGTTTTTACTTCTCAACACAAACAAAAACAACAGCCATTTAAGTTGGAGTGCAAACAGCCACATTTTTCATAGCATCTTCTGTACTATGCACCCTAATATTTGCATTCTGTGGTGATGACTACCACAGAGATGAAAAACATGGGCACCACTAAATATGTAAAAGCCCCCAAGTAACCTAAATCAAAAGTTTAAAAAGGTTCCTTTCAGGGTCCCTGGGTGGCTCAGTCGGTTAAGCATATGACTTCAGCTCAGGTCATGATCTTGCTGTTTGTGGGTTCAAGCCCCGTGTCGGGTTCTGTGCTGATAGCTCAGAGCCTGGAGCCTACTTTTGATGCTGTGTCTCCCTCTCACTCTCTGTCTCTCCCCTGCTTGAGCTCCCCCCCTCACCTCAAAAATAAACAAATAAACTTAAAAAATTAAAAAAATTAAGTTTTAAAAAATAAATAATTTTAAAAAAATTTACAAAAGGCCCTTTCAATTAGGACTGTTAGATAATAAAATATCTAACAACATTTTTCAGATCTTTGCACCATGAATTATACATAAGGTAAAATCAGGTCAGTCTTCTACCATTATGGCCTTTATAAGCTGCCTTGTCTTTAAACAGACATGGAAAAACATTCTGCCAGTGACAAATTCCCTTACAAAAAAATGCCACTAAAACAAACCTCCAGATTCCTAGAAAAGATAAATCTATACAGACACTACATTACCTTCTTAGAAACGTTTAATCCAGGCCACAGAAAAATAAAAGGTTCAAATCAGTAGTCACAGAAGTGCTGAACAAGGACATTGGATGAAGATGGCTGACAAAACCTAAGAACTCTCTCCAAACCAAATCACCTTAATTTTTTTAAGTTTATTTATTTATTTATTTTGAGAGAAACAGAGATAGTAGGAGTGGGGTAGAGGCAGAGAGAGGAGAGACAGACAATCCCAAGCAGCCTCTGTGATGCCAGTGCAGAGCTCGATGTGGGCCTTGAACTCACAAAACTGTGAGATCATGACCTGAATCAAAACCAAGAGTAGGATACTTAACCTACTGAGCCACCCAGATGCCCCCAAATCACCTTTAAGTGCCCAAAGATATTACTAAATAATAAATCTAAAATGGTGATGGAAAACTAGAATATCTTTTATCAATTAGTCTTGTCATTTGAGGAATCCATTAAATAGAGAAAACAGAGAAAAGAGGCTCATGTAAACCACAGCCTAAAAGGCTTACAGAAGGGGATTGAGCAGCAGATGTGAAATGGTACCAAAGGTTGCTTCAAGCCCAGAGCAACACATTCAAACAGTTGGGGAGGCCCCCAGAGAAGGGATTATTTGGGTGAGTGAATGTGGAATAGCTGGACAGAGTCTTCTCCTTCCCTGGGCATCAGCTACATTTGCCCTTGGAGCAAAGTGTCAAGGGTGAGCGCCTGCATCATTGAAGCCAGACATAATCAGACAGAAATTTCTGGCATAGTCTACCAGCACTTTGCTCCCACAATCTCCTGAGGCCAGCTCTTATGTCAGAATGTACATCCACAGCCAGACAAAAACAAATCATCAAACAAAAATATGAGGAGCCAGTGTAAAAAAAAAAACACCAACATTTTGAGGAAAACATGTTTTAACATAAGTCACCAAACCCAATTTGACAAGAAATTAATCTCAAGATTTTAGAGAACAAACAGTAGACTTTAAAAGGAATGTAATTAATATCTTCAAAGTAAGTCTAGATGTTATAAAAATATCAGAAAAAAAGGGACCTATTATAGATGTAGAATATTAAATGAGTATAAAACACTTGGTGTAAAAATTACTTATAAATATGAAGTATCTAATATGTAAATATTAACACGTTGCTACACAAGCAATGGACCAAATAAGAAATCAAATGGCAAATCAAAATATGGCTTAAAAAAAAAAAGGTACGTCTCAAAACAAAAGAAAAAGTCACAATATTCCAAAACCTATGGAATGCACCAAAGCAGGTGTTAGAGTGAAATTTATGCTATAATGCGTGTATTGAGAAAAAAGTTCAGGGGCACCTGAGTGGATGAGTCGGTTAAGTGTCCAGCTTTGGCTCAGGTAATGATCTTGCGGTTTGTGAGTTTGAGCCCTGCATGGGGCTCTGTGCTGACAGCTCGGAGCCCGGACTCCCCCACTCGTGCTCTCTCTGTCTCTCTCGAAAATAAATAAACGTTTAAAAAAAATAATTAAAAATTAAAGAAAAGCTCAAAGAAACAACATTAATTGGTGTTAATATTTACACCAATAAAATTTAAAGGCTAACTTAAATGGATAATTTGGGGGGGAAATATAAATTGCTCAAATGGGCTCTAGAGTGAAAGAAACTGAATTAATGAGCCATTATAAATAAAATGGAAAAGAGAATAAAAGAACTACTCTTAAAAAATACACAATGAAGACATTTCACTTTTAAGCTGGAGGAGAAACAAAATCTCTGCCAACTTCTAACAAAGAAAATGACAAATAGGAAATAGAGATTTTATGTTAGATGACATTTAGCACAGATAATCCCAAACTTTAAAAAATTTTAATAAAGGATACGATGTGCATTGAACAAGGGACCATTTTGAGATAGAAGGCTGAGAGATCACAGACCACTTCAGATCTCGAGCAAACCTGTTAGAGCAGCAGGTTTCCAAAGTGGTTGGTGCCCGCCAGTGGGAAATTAACTCTCGTGTTAGAAATCAGGCTCAAATGTGTGGGCTGAAGAAACTTTCCCAATCCTTTGTTCTCATGGAGCTGCAAGGGAGTTAGAGCCGAAGGGAAAAAAACCTACGTATGTTCCATTTTTGCAACAAAGCTGTTTACCACGCTCTTCTTCATGTTAGCCCAAAGTACTCATATGGTCTCTTCCCACTTCAAATTCTGTAAATAACTGGGGCCAGAAAGAATGTCTCACGTTCACAGGTGTGCAGCATTATAAAAGGAACATACAAGGCAAAAAGTCATTAAGAAAAAAACCATGAAAAGCCGTAAACAAAGATGGCCAACAAAATATTTTAACACAGAGTAAATAAAAACCTTGGTGAAGTATTTTCCTATGGAATCAAAAAGCTTTGTTAAAAAAAAAAAAAGAATTCCCCATGCATGAAGATGTCAAGACAGAAAATACAGGAACTCAGAGAAGAAATAATAATACAACAAAAAAAGTGGGAACAAAGATAAAATGATATAAGTGATGCAACAGTTGAAGCATCCACACCATTGAAAATAAATATCTATCTAAATGAAGGACAAATTTTAGTGCCTTAAATTATGTAATAGAAAAAAAAAGCATTTATTTTTTATTTTTTCTAACGTTTATTTATTTCTGAGACAGAGAGAGACAGAGCATGAATGGGGAAGGATCAGAGAGAGGGAGACACAGAATCTGAAACAGGCTCCAGGCTCTGAGCTGTCAGCACAGAGCCCGACGCGGGGCTCGAACTCACGGACCACGAGATCATGACCTGAGCCGAAGTCGGCCACTTAACCGACTGAGCCACCCAGGCGCCCCCCCCAAAAAAGCATTTAAATAATTAGGAAGAAAAAGATGTGAAAACTTGCCCAAAATAGATCCATTATACACACACCCAGGGTCCACATAAAAAAGAAAACAACAGGGGCGCCTGGGTGGCGCAGTCGGTTAAGTGGCCGACTTGGGCTCAGGTCACGATCTCGTGCTCTGTGAGTTCGAGCACCGCGTCGGGCTCTGGGCTGATGGCTCAGAGCCTGGAGCCTGTTTCCGATTCTGTGTCTCCCTCTCTCTCTGCCCCTCCCCCGTTCATGCTCTGTCTCTCTCTGTCCCCCCAAAAAAAATAAATAAACGTTGAAAAAAAATTTAAAAAAAAAAAAAAAAAGAAAACAACAATTAGGACAGAAAGTAGACTTCAAAATATAAATCAAGAAAAAATTCCTGAAATTAAAAAGACACTTGACTCAATAAATTGAAGGTGGACTAATTAAAATTGACTCAGACTTATTAACACTGTGACATTTTCACATAAATTTCCTGGACTTAAAACTAAAGAAAGATTTCTATGGCACACAAGGAACCAAAACTAAGTAAAATAAAAGATCAACTCACCTTGAGGCACTCATAAGATTGGTTTCAACCTTCTCTACAGCATTTTTCAGCGTGAGAGCAAAGTAAAACAATTCTCGAAAATCCTCAAGTAGAGGAAGTGTGACTAAATATTTTGTTATTATTCTAGATTCTTGTTTATCTGTAAAGGCAGCAGACAAATGATAGTGGCTGACTCCCTTAGTATAGCTAGCTCTGAAAAAAATAAGCCTATCTTATTTCTACAAAATTTAAAAGGACTTCTTAAAAGCTTCATAGAAGCTTTTAATATGGAAATATGCCTTGTGAACCTTCAACACAGGAAGGTAAAAGAAGTGTTTCTCCTACTTACTCTCTTCTATTTCTATGCATTCTTCTTTTCCCAGAGCACATTTCCGAAAATGTGTTTCAGATGTGGGTTTGTGGTAATACGTACAAATCTTCCCAATGTAATTCTTTTTAGCATGTCAGTTACCTTCCTGGGAAAATAAATAATGGAGCCTGGACACAAATAAAGAACGTTTTCTCCCCTTCCCCCCGCCCCCACCACATTTGTAAGCATAATTTTATTGGGCTGAACTTACCTTAGATATAAATGGTATATATTTCAAATAACGTTAAATTACATTATGGTACACATTTCCTTTCTTAATGAAAGCCATCTGCCTTAATATCACTCATTTATAAGCAGTTAAAAATAAATATTTTGATTTCTCTCTTTAGCCAATTGTATTTTCGGCATCTTAAGTCTGATGATATATGGCAGGGACTCTGTCTTTGCTTTTCCTTTTCATTTCCAATTTCTCTCTTCTGCAAGGGCAAATATAAATTAAAAATAACAGATTTAATTCTCCATGTTGAAAATAAGAGACTGCCTCACCATTTTCTTAGAGAATTTACTGAGAAAACTTGTAAGTCCTTTCTCTGTCTCTTTGAAATGTATATACATCTTTTAGATGAAAAATAGACCCCCTATCAGCTTTATGGCACAACTTGTCTCTCTCAAGGACCTGAGAGCCATGTCTGAAATATAATTATCAAGGGATATAGCACCCTTATTTCTCCCCATTTCTGTAGCTTCACTTAGGTGGCTGCCTCCTTCCAAGTTGCAAGACTACCTCCTATCATAAATATATAAGAAAGTTTGTTTTTCCTTTGGATACAGCCAGTTAACTAACACAGATGGTCACATCAATTACCAGGTAAATTTAGAATGAACTACGTATGGTGACAAATAGTGCTGTCAAGTTCTATTTCTTGGTAAACAAAATTCCTCCATTCTAGACTTGGCATTTTGTTTTAAAAACCTGAACATAGAACCACATTTTTTTTTTTGATTCAATTTTAGCTGGTTATAATCAGCTCGTTTTTTTCCTAGCAGTTCTTTCTGAATGTCAGTGTGTTCTCCAAAGTGTGAGCTGTGATTTCAGTTCTGGGTTAGTAACAGATTTGATAAGTTTATCTTTTATTTGTTTCCTAAATGAGAGATTGACTAGGATTAGTTATTCTCTAGAATAATCCAATATCCAGAAAGGTGATAGAAAACACAGACTTGGAAATGTATGTTATTCAACACATGATATAATAATAAATTATTAGATCAAGTACATCTTGAACTCATATATAGTATTTAAATATGCCAGGCACTGTTCCAAATAGAAATATGAGCCCAGTTAACCTTTATCACAGCTCAGTGAGGTAGTACTATTACCATTCCATTTACAGATGACTAAATTGAGGTACAAAGTGGTAATATAATTTACCCAAAAAAAGTCTTAGATAGTAAATATTAGAGCCAAGATCTCAAACCAGAAAATCTCACTCCAGACTCATCACTTTAAAATCAAGCTAAATTCCTGTTCTATGCCAATGTATTATTCTATAGTAACATTGCAGTTTTATTACATGATAGATGAATCATTATTCATTTTTATTACTCATAAAACCTTTGGCAGTATTGCAAAATTCTTTTTTGTGTGTTTATGCTCAGAAATCTATTTTACCAATTACTTTAATTTTAAGAACCCTTTCAAAAATAGTAGTAGTTAATTTTTTTTTTAAGTTTATTTACTCTTGAGAGAGAGAAAGAGACAGAGCATGAGCAAGGGAGGGGCAGAGAGAGAGGAGACACAGAATCTGAAGCAGGCTCCAGGCTCTGTCAGCACAGAGCCTGACCCGGGGCTCAAACTCACGAACCACAAGACCATGACCTCAGCCGAAGCCAGATGCTTAACCGACTGAGCCACCCAGGCGCCCCCAAAATAGTAGTAGTTAAATAGCAGAACCTAAGGAAGAACTAAGAAATGAGAAGTTATTTCATTAAGTTTCCACAACTGAATCTGAGCATTTTTATTTTGGAATATAACTGCAAGCACTTAACTATTCTGAAGTTAACACTTTATTAAGATAAGTAGAAGAAATTCACACCTCTCTCTCAGTATTAAATTGTTCCGGGCTGTCTGGCTTCATAGCAGTTTACAAGAAGCGAGTGCATTGATTGATACACAAAGCCCATCTCTGCGGCCAGAGAGGCTCTCCATTTTACTATTTGGTAACTGGAATGTTAGACTGTGAAAATACAGCAAAATCTATAGAGAAGAGCATGCCTGCACAATCTGTTGTTCATACTCAGAGCTCATGTGAAACTTAAAGTAAATCATCTGAAAAATGAAGCTATTTTAAGATGAAAATAGAGTCATACTCTCACTTCTAATGGTTAGCCATTATCTCTTCCTAACCTTCAAAATCTTTCTGTCAACACACGTATCAGGAAAACTGCTAGGTAAGCTACAACACCAATGAGAATCGCTATAAAAAATGTAAATATAACAAGTGACAAAAACTCATATGTTGTATTTGTACTTGACATTATTCTTGCAGTTCTGCTAATTCAACATATTTAAGAATTATTTTAGGACTAATTTTTAATGTCTAGAAAATGAAGTCATCATTTTCAAAATCTTTATTGGGATGGGCCAGATATTTAACTTTTCACTGTGAATTTTCACCTATTAAATATGGGTAATGCAGGCAGTCATATCTTTTCCTTTTATCTTAACAGAAAAAAGTTCCAGGATATATATAGTGAGGGTTTTCTTCCTGGCATTTTGGGGAGAATGTAGTTTTTATTTATCAATAACTGATAGACTATTAGATCTTATATGTATTTAACAAAAAGCCCTTTATATTTATTTTATGGCACCATTGTTATTTGACATCAAACAACTCAAAGGAAACTTTCAAATGATGAATGATAAAAAAGCAAATATGCTACAAAAACAGATATCCTAAAAATAAAAATCTTACACTTTCACCTAAATGTGAAAATGAGCAGATTATATTTCCACGGCGGGGGGGGGGGGGGCAGTTGGGAATGTTCTTTAGAAATTAATTAACATAATAAAAATGGCACTTCTAAAGATTTTAAAAGATTAAATTATGAGAAAATGAGAATGACATCTATTGGGAAATGCAACAGAGCAAAACAATTCTTTATGAAATAAGTTCACACAGCTAAGGCAGACTATATCAGCTGTTAATCATGTTGAGAAAGCGTGTTTAAAGCTTCATTCTACATCAAACATATAGAATTCTGGAAAGCCAAATACCTATTTTAATAAACTGGAAGTGTGCTTAAATGAGATCAATTTTCGTCCAAACCACAAGTTCAAAAATGCATGAAATAATTTCAGCATTTTATATAAAATAAGACAGGTTTACATTTCATAGACATAGCCATCTGCTCCTGTAAAATCTTTGTGTTGAACCTAAGAAAAATTCTGGTTATGCAATATAGTACATACACTTATGAGATGTATAGCTTAGCCATTGTTCTAATTGATGGAGTAAGCCATATTGATAAATTGATACATAGTAAGTGCATTTTGTTTCTTTGGTTTTGCTTGTCTTTCCTGAATAAACCCATAGAAATCTAGTACAGACAGCAAACTTGCTAGCTCTCTAACCAAGTAAGATGGTAGTAGTCAAAGTTGTTGCATGGCTAGAAAATATTCTTGGGCTATGTGAGATCGCTTGTGCTTTGGAAGAAAACCTCTGATTTGTAATTAATGTGTTATTAGAATATTTATTAGGAAAAAATAAATGTGGGTGTTAAAATGCTGACTTATTTATTTTCAAAATGCATTTGACAGCATACAACAAAGGAATGGCTTTCCAGAAATGAAGACATTTTGACAAGAAAAAAATTAAATGTTTAAAATTTTATTTTAAAAATGTATTTAGTATGGGGCACCTGGGTGGCTCAGTCGGTTGAGCGTCCAGCTTTGGCTTAGGTCATGATCTCGCAGTTCGTGGGTTCCAGCCCCGCGTATCAGGCTCTGTGCTGACAGTTGGGAGCCTGAAGCCTGCTTCAGATTCTGTGTCTCCCTGTCTCTCTGCCCCTCCCCCCACCCATGCTCTGTCTTTCTGTCTCTCAAAAATAAATAAATGTTAAAGAATTTTTTTAACGTTTAAAAATATATTTCATAGATGAACCTTTAGAATAATGTCATCAATATAAGTAAAATTAGGGCTTTAAAAATATTAGAAATATTAGAAATAAGTATTTATTTTTTGTCCCTTCATTAGAAATGAAAGATGGATAGTCCATCTCAAAAATTAAAGATAAATGTTCTCAAGATTAGTGTGGTTTGTTGCATCACTTCAGTGCACTAATAATTGAAGTTGGAAAGTTTTCCATAACTAATTATTTTTTTCAGTAAAATAGTTAAAATTCTCTCTGGAACCTTTGTTCTGAGACCTTAAAAATCAATTATTCAAATCATGCATCTCTATGAATGTTTCATTGCAATGACGGAGAAACAACATTTAGAAATTGTATGCTTCACTACACTATAACCTGCCTTTGTATTTCACTAAATGGCTTCAACTTCAAGTAAATAGAGCCTTACATATACTATAGAATGACAGATAGCAATTTTTTTATTTCAAAATCCATTTGTAAATTATTTTATTCAGAATGCATTTTTTCCTATCAAGAAAGAATTATAATATTAAGTAACTCCTAAAGTAAATCAGACACACATGTAATTCAATGTATAACTAAATACTAATAACAAAATTAATATAATAATTCCATTTACTGAGTGGCAACTAACTTATGCTAATTACTAATACACCGGCTCAGACTATCTCATTTAATCCCGATAATAGCTTTGCATATTCAATATATAAATAATTCAGAGTATTCATGTTAATAGAATTTAGAGTACTTATTTTTTGTCTTCATAGGAGGACATAATCCATATTTGAACATTTTCATCTGTGTTTCATCTGAATTTTCAATGTGGACCTCTGAAGTTGTCAAAGAAAAGTAATCAGTATATTTGAATTCTGCTTCCAGCAAAGATTTTGACCAAAATGTCTCTACTCCCATAAATACTTAGAAGACATAATAAATTGCAACTCAAAGTGATAGATACAGATATAAATATAAAAACATATATCTATAAGTGTGTTTGCAATGAATAAATACAGATCTTGAAGTGTTAAAAATAAAGATCAATTAAGAACACAAGTTGCTGTACATCTAGGAGGTGATTATCAAATTCAGAGATGAGTTACAATGCCCAAAGTCTTGAGTTTAATAGCCATGCAGAGACAGAGGTGAGACTTTGGGAGCAATTAAGACATGAAATTGGAATGAAGGCACCTGCACATATCTGGGGTCCCTTGATTTTTTACCTTTGGTGATAAAGGGATTACAAAATGTTTCCAGTGACCTAATGAATTGAGTTATCATGTGTATGTTTAGTTCTCTGAATAGAAAACAGAAATATCTCACAAGAATTCAAAGTCAAGTGTGTGCCATGCATGAGTTTGAAGCCTGATCCTAAATTAATGTTTATATGCATGAATCCTATGTGTGTGCATCGTGAAATAGAAGCATAAATATTAAAATTGGTAGTTTGGGTTATAAGAACAGGCATATAGATATATGGAATAGAAGGAAGATAATTGAAATTCCAGAAATAAACCATTACAATTAAGGCCCGTTAATTTTTGACAATGGTACTCTATTAGTCAGGGTTGTCAGGGTTCTCCAGAGAAAGAGGACCAGTAATATAGATGTGTGTGTGTGTGTGTGTGTGTGTGTGTACGGATGGATAGATAGATAGATACATAGATACATAGATACACAGATACATAGACAGATTTTAAAGAATTCAGTTACACAATTGTAGAGGCTTGACAAGTCCAAAATCTTTCAGGTAGGCCTGCAGACTGGAGACCCAGGGAAAAGTTGCAGCTTGAGTCCAAAGGCAATCTGCTAGAGTAATTCCTTCTTGCTGAGGGGGTGGATGGGGTGGGTGGGCGGGAATTAGTCTTTGTTCTATCAAGGCCTTCAACTGATTGGCTGTAGTTAATGGGCATTGTGAAGAGTAATTTGCTTTACTCAAAAACTACCTGTTTAAATAATAATCTCATATAAAAACTCCTCCAAAGAAAAATCCAAAACAATGTTTGACCAAATATCTGGTTACCATTGTCTAGCCAAGTGGACACATAAAATTCATCATAGATACCAAGTTAAGTCAAAAGCAAAGATTGCCTTTTCACCAAATGGTGCTGAAAAAAACAAATATCCACAGGCAAAAAAGTGAAATTGAGCCCCTTCCTTAAACCATATACAAAAATAAACTCAAAGTGGATCATAGACTTAAAAGTAAGAGTTAGAACTGTAAAATTCCTAGAAGAAAACATAAGAGTAAAGACATAAAGAGTAAAGAGTAAAGAAGAAAACATAAGAGTAAAGAACTTGGATAAGACAATGGTTTATTAGATTTGACACCAAAAGCAACATAGACGAAAGGAAAAAATAGGTAAATTGGACTACATCAAAATTAAATTGCTTTTTCTGAAAGTAATACCATCAAGAAAGTGAAAGGACAACCCAATGAATGGGAGAAAACATTTGTAAATCATTTATTTGATAAGGGACTAGTATCCAGAATATATAAACACTTATAACTCAATAATAAAAAGACAACACAATCAAAAAATGGGATGATCATCTGAATAGACATTTCTCCAGAAAAGATATACAAAATTCCAGTAGGCCAATAAAAAGATGCTCAACATCATTAGCCACTAGGGAAATGCAAATCAAAATTATAATGAGATACCACTTCACACTCACTAGATGGCTCATAATAAAAACAATATATCATAACAAATGATGAGGAGGTGGAGAAATCAGAACCCTCAAACACTGCTGATGGGCACATAAAATGCTGTGAACATTGTAGAAAACAGTTTGGTAATTCCTTAACATGCTAAACTTAGAGTTACCATATGGTATAGTAATTCCACTCCTGGGTATATACTCAAAGAGAAATGAAAACATACATCTGTGCTAAAACTTACACATGAATAATCATAAGTGCATTATTCATAATAGTCAAAAGGTAAAAACCACCCAAATGTCCATCACCTAAAAAAGAATAACAACATGCAGTATATCTATGCTGCAGGATATTGTTTGGTGATAAAAAGGAATAAAGTGTTGTTACATGGATGGATTTTGAAAACATGATCAACCGAAGAAGTCAAAAGACCACATACTGCATGATTCCATTTATATATAAAAAAAATCCAGAATAGGCAAATCCTTAGAGACAGAGAGTGTATTCGTGGTTGCTTGGGGAAGGGGAAAGGATGAGGAGTAACTTCTAATGTGTACAGTCTTTCTTTTTGTGATGATACGCTTTAAACTCATGAATTTTATAGTATGTGAACTGTATCTCAGTAAAGATGCTTAAAAAATTATTTGTGGTCAGCGTTTCTCCTGACACACTTGGAAAAAATAAATGTAAAACTACTTCCAAGAGATATTTCTATAATCTACGCTGCACAAAATGCCTATGGAGTAGTAGGTTTGCAACTTAAGATCACAATCAAATATTTTAAAAAAATCACAAGGAAATGATCTACCTGAGACCCAGCAGATATATTTGAAATGTATAAAAGAATAATAAAACAGCTTGAGACAGAAAATAAAATGAGTTTATTTAATATAGTTAAACTCATCTACGAACAGAAACCATAAGAAAAGAATTAGACACGAGGGAAAAAAATGCAGACTGATTTGAAAAATCACCACTTAAAACTTCTAAAAATTAAAAAATTTTACGGATCCTTGAAATGAAAATGAGCAATGAGCAGGCCAAATAGTAGATGAAATAAAGCCAAAGAGAAAATGTTGAATTGGATGGCTGGTGAAATTTCTCAGGTTGTAGCCCATAGAGATGCAAAGATTAAACAAATGGAAGAGAGATTAAGACACATAGAGGACAGAAGAGAAGATCCAACATATATATTCATATAAGTTAAAGAAGTAGGAGAGGGGCAATATTTGAAATGATAATGGCTAAAAGTTTTTCCCAGTTGGAGAAAAATAAGAATTCTTACAGTCAGAAGCAAAATGATTTCTCACCAGGCTAAATAAAAATAAAGTTTTACCAATAATGTCTAGTAGAAATGGCTGGACCCTAGAGGCAATGAGAAAATAAAGACAATCAGGAGAAAGAAGGTTACCAGGAAAGAAAAGGTGAGAGAGGAAGAGATTAACTACACAGTAATAACATTTGGACCACAGCAGGTATGTCAAAAATAATAAAAAAGCTCAAAAAATAAAGCATAAATTATAGTCTCACAGTGCTTCAAGAAAATAACTACCAGTTTAGAGTTCTATACCTCACTAAATAATTCTTCAAGAGTTGTGGGTGGAGATATTTCCAGATAGAGAGAACTTTTTGTTTGCTGGATTTTTTTTTTTTTTATTCACCAGAGACCTTCCATCACTTAAATTACCACTCAGCAATTTACTGTAGGAAGAAGAAAATTATACCCAGAAGGTAGTAGCAGGATTTAAAATGGATGGTAAGAATGGATATTGAAAAATATGAGGCAATCTAAATTAAAATTACTATAAAAATAACTAATTGCATGTGGTTTAAAAATAAGACAACTAAAACATTAGACATGAGTTACAGGGGAGGGATTAGAAGTTACTTATATTATGGGTGAGGAGTACAAGAATATTAATATCAGACTTTGTCAGCATAGGTTACAAATATTAGAAACTTAAGGGGAATTGCTAAATAACAGAAAAATAATGTGTAACTTCCAATAGTTTAGAGGAAAAAAATGGAATAAAGACAGTTCGTTGGTCAGTGCAACTGGGACAGTAAAGGAACAAAGAACATAAAAATACGAAGTAAGTTGGCAGAAATAAAATACTAAGAAACACAGTAAAGGAAACTGCAATAAACTTGACAATTAAAAGGTGAAATTTTGATGACTGGATTCCAAATTTCTAGCTGCACGCTATTTTAAAAGGCACATCTAAAACATAGTAACATGGTAAATTTGAAAGTAAGAGGAATAAAAATTAGATATCTGAAAAATATTAACCATAAGAAGCTGGTGTAGCTATACAACTCCCAGGGAAAATAGTTTAAGGCAGAAAACATTAGTAAGGTTAAAGACAGTCATTGTAAAATTATAAATTAAAAAAACTACTTCACTAAGACAATATAATAAGAAAAAAAGATCTAGAAATCCATTTTCTTATTACTTATGCATGTATAATTCTCAAAAGGTTTAAAACTAGATTAGTCCTACTTGAATAAACTTCCTTTTATTCCTTGACATCTCTCCTTGAAAGCTTAGAACACATTTCTTTCACTAAGCTTTCCAGTATTGATTTTTCTCCAACCTTTTTCTGTCTCCCCTTTTGCTCTTACATGGCATATTGTATATCGAGTTAGATGGGAAATCTCACAGGAGCTTTGTCTTTTATGTGTTTGTAAGTGCCATGTACCCTTACAACTATTATAAATAAATAATCATCATCATCTTGGGATAAAAATGAAACATAAAAGTGTCAACCTTTCAAACAAAAATGAGTTACCTTTCTCTTTTTAACTATACCTTAGAGATGTATTCTTGTAAAATTCTAAAAACTCTTTCAAGTATATTATTCAAGTTAAAAAAGAAAAAAATTGTTCTATCAGTCTGGGGTGAACAACCATCTTGGTTTGCCTGATTTTAGCACTCAAAGTCCTGTATCCCAAGAAACTCTTCAGGCACCGGGGATTCGTGGTTGCTCAATAATATCACGTTTCTTATAAGAAAGCCAAAGCATATACATTTTACACTTTTGATTGAAAATTCACTTAAGTAAATGTTTAGGCAAAAAGACAAGAAGTTAATATCCATAACGGAGAAAAATATAAAGTTTTCCTTACTCTGAGCTCTCTATTTCTATTGTTTAAAAAATGTTCGGGGCGCCTGGGTGGCGCAGTCGGTTAAGCGTCCGACTTCAGCCAGGTCACGATCTTTGCGGTCCAGGAGTTCGAGCCCCGCGTCAGGCTCTGGGCTGATGGCTCAGAGCCTGGAGCCTGTTTCCGATTCTGTGTCTCCCTCTCTCTGCCCCTCCCCCGTTCATGCTCTGTCTCTCTCTGTCCCAAAAATAAATAAACGTTGAAAAAAAAAATTTAAAAAAAATGTTCATATTTTGTAGCCTCTTTCTAATTTGTTTAAATGTAGGGTATCTATTCTATTAAGTGAAAATTTTGCAAAGCAGTGGAAAATGACTTTTGCTTTAAACTAACATCTGTTGTCAGGAAGCCTCTGGTATTCCTGGAATTTTTATTAAGTATGTTAGAGAAACAATTATTTTCAAACATCACAGCATCTGATAAGTTGAAGAAGGTAAAGAAATTCTAAGACTAGTACCCAATTCTTAGAAAGAATACATCAGAAATGTTTCTTAACCTTGCATTTGCCTATATTGAACAGCTAGTTTTTTTTGGTCAAAGAAGTGGATAAAATTGACTATAGAATTTAGGTAAGGAGAAAACGTGTAGTTAAATTATGATACATTTCCATAAGCAAATAATATAAACCTCTCTGCTATCTGAATTGTAAAAAATTGTATTTTCCACATCTGATAACTTACAAAATTTAAGTTTTTTCATGTGGTCAATATGGCTCTGGAAACCTAATAATATTTTCTCAAAAGTATTCATTCACTCACGAAACTATATACTAAATGGTTGGGAGTTCTAACGAGAATAATACAGGACCTAATCTTTAAGGGACTCATTTTATTAGAGATAAGAAGTAAACAAATGAGTTTATTAAAGCAGAATACCATTGTATATAGAAGGTGCCATCATTGTAACAAGAAAGAAATTACTAAGCTATATAGCAAAACATTCACAAAGGATATAATACTTGAACTAGATATTGAATTCATTCATTCATCCATTTGGGCATGCATGCATGCATTTATCAAAATTATTAAACATCAGTTTTGTGCCAGGCACTGTTCATTACTGCTGGCTATAGCTGTAAACAAGAAAGAGGCTCCTAACATCACGTAGCATACACTCTGTTAGGAAAGAGAGATAATAAACACATATCACAAATAAATAAAATACATTAATTTCAAATGGTGGCAAAGCCTATCAAAGAAATAAGAAGATAATTGAAAGAGACCGACCACTGGAGGAAGCTGAGGAAGGTATAGTTGTTCAGGCAGATGAGGTGGGGGTAAACAAATACATTCCAAGGGACACGCTGTCTGGCTCCTTTCTGCGACATGCAGTTGGCATTTCACATAAGTGGTCAGCAGCATCCCTGCATTTTTCTTGGTAACTTTCATAAAGACTAAATCCTAATATTACATCCACCACATTCTAATTTGTCTCTGATCTTTCACTATTTTGACCTCACATCTTTTTTCGGTCTTTATTGCCTTGCCCGACTGTTATTTAACACCATTTTCTTGCGTGCAAACTTTCCTTGATTCTGATTCTCATTCTTTCGCTGGCACGGCCAGAGGTAAAGGGAGTCGGAGAACAAGGGGTGAATATCAAAGCCATTGTCTTCTGTAACTTCCAGGGCAACACTCATAGGAGCAGGAAGAGCCAAATAAAATCAAGAATAGATCTCAAGGGGAAAAAAGAAAAGAGAAAAGAGCAAGAAAAGAAGGTCCAGACATTTTGCCATTAACAGGGATGAAAGAACTAAAATTCTACCTCATTAGATACAAATATAGGAGTGAGTCAGCCTCAGATGAAGGTCCAGGGCTTTAAGAAACTGCCAAACTTTTGGCACCAACCAATACCATTACGAACTTGGGGACCAATTCCCGGTTCTATAATGAATTGTGGGAACAATGAGCCAAAGCAACATTTATCACTAGAAATGCTCTATCAACATAAGTCTGTCCTTCCTTGCCAACCAGTCCTCTATGAGGTCCCTCAAGACATTTATAACCTGTTCCAACAACTAAAAATGGGGAATTAGAGTGCTTGTATATGAGGGCTTATATTCCTCCTACCATAAATATCTCCTTGAGAACCAGGATCTGAAGAGAATGATCATCTTTCACCTGTATACTGCTCGGGTCTACCATGGCCATATATTGAATAAATTCCATTGATAATAGTTGCTTTGATGGAAAACTTTAGCAGGTTATAACAATAATTACACAATTATTATGTTTCAAGGTATTACTGTCTTACCGGTTATTAAAAAGTGGCTTTACAATGAGAAAAAAAAAACATAGCAACTTAAATAGAAGTGCTAAGTGGTCCACAATCTCACCGATGCTTGTGATCCTTTTTTTTTTTTTCCATTTTCACCGTTAGTATCTTAACTTATAAGGTAGGTGAGAGATTCATTTGGAGATTGTCATTTCCTTTACATACTTTAAAAGAATGCAGAAGCACTTGTTTAAAATGAGATATCTTTTTTTGGCACCCGATTATGCCTTCTTTTCATTTAGTGTTACACTAATTAGTTCAAAACTATCATCCTACTGTCAGATCGTATTTACTTCAATTAGTTTCATTTCCACCCAACGCTTTTCCATAAAAGTAAGCAATAGCTTATTGTTTGTTTTCATCAATAATCTGTCATAGTGACTGCTCTATATTCAGGTGTAATATTCCTTACTTTGGAATGTAAAAAATTCTGTACACAGACACAGACATGTAAATTCTAGCAAAAAATAATTGCACTTACTTTGCTAATGAATTATCTCATACACAAGAATATTTTTATAGAACTTTTTATGTGTCTTCAGAAATATTTCACTTTAATTTTCTAAGTGAAGGACAGTATAGGCACATGAAATTTTTAAAATACAAACTTAAAACTATTTTTAATACATGTTCACTAAGCATTTGACATTATAAATATTTGCCCTGAATATTTCTTTATAGTATTCTTAAAAATTACATGTGGCCATATAATCTGTGACATGACAGTTTAGTAGCCAATTAAATTTTGAAAGTTAGTGTTCTTTTAAAAGTGAAAGAAACAGGCACAAAATAAACATTCTGTACTGAGCAATTATGAGTAGGATGTTTTTAAGGATGTAAAAAGTTATTTTTATGAATGCAATTTTACTTCCAAATGCTGGCAGAATTATTTCTGTAACTGTCTATGTAGAAGGAGATTCGTATTTGAAAACATTATCAAATTTTTCCCTGTTTGGTACAAATTTGTTCCCAAATGTGTTCTAATTTTCTCAGTGCATCTGGATAAAGACATTAGCCAGGAAGATAAGCAGACATAATTCCTAAAATGACTAACTTTTGGTCCAGAGAGAGATGAGGTTTGTTAATCTCCCAACCACTTTTTTCTCGGTGTTTGGAGAATTCTTGCTCTCCTCGGTTAATATAAACATGCACTCAGGATAGGCTTAATATAAAGAGAATGTATAAATATCCCTAGTCTGCATGATTTTAAGGTATTATCTCAGGTCTAGGCTTAAATTTCAAGGACTGGGAGAACAGTGTTTTGTGTGTCCCTGGGATTAAGACAAACTCCATGACAATGGGATTGACAAGACAGAGTCAATGGGAAGTGAGAGCACCTGGAATACCTAAAATAGAGAGGCAGGTTGACTATAAATAAGGAATGTCAGATTTGCTACAGATTTTTATTTTTAGAATTAATGTTTAGATTTTACAAATTTTGACAAGATTTCCTGTCTTAGTATTCTTTAGGGTAAAAGTATATCCATAAGGAACACTCCAAATCTTAATGCCACAAAAAATACAACATCCTGTCCTAAAATACAACTTTTGAAAGATAAATTGCCGAGGTTAGGCTTTGAATGATTTACCATGTCTCATTCCAATGTCTCATTGTTATGAGAGATGGAAAAAAGGTGTGATTAGTATTTTAGGCAGGTAGGAAAGAGCAAGTATAAGGTGAATATTATTAAATATTTCTAATGTTCATAGTTCATGGCAGAATTATTCATAAGAGTGAAAAAAAGAAAATAACACAAATGTTCAACTATGAGATACCTGTTATAGATACCATGAGTATTAGACATTAAGAATTATGCAGTCCTTTGGGAAATGTTTAAAATATATTAAATGAAAAAAAAAGTAATTTATGAAAGAGTAATCCATAGATAATGTCTTGAACACATTATGTAGATGACATGGGGACATGCCATGCAGTTCCCTTCTTCAAGGATAGATTTCTTGCTCAGTCACAGGAAATGTGGTTGGTAGACAGCCTCCAGCTGTCCATTCCTTTGGGGTCAAGCTCAGCTTTGGAGAGCCTCACCTCACTCCCTTCCTGGGGCAGCCCACACCCAGTGATTGATGCAGGTTGGGGTATAGGGACTCGACAATTTGGACCTCACATAAACCACCCTGAAAGGTAAGATTTGCTCTAGAAGTCCTCCTTGGGTTGGCTGAGGTTTTTCAGACCTGACAAAGCTTAATTTCTTCCTCCACCCAAGGCTGTTTTTCCCTTCACTTTCACAGGTGAAATTCTGAAAAACATCTTCCATCCAAAACTCCATCTCAGCATCTGCTTCTGGAGAACTCATCTGTGGTACAACTCCCCCCCCCCCCCCCCGAGATATCCATGTTGTAATCCCAGCATCTTATGAATATGTTTACTTACATGGCAAAGGGGACTTTGTAGGTATGAGAAAGTTTAAGATTTTACAATGGGTAGAGATTATTTGGTGGGCCCAGTTGAAACACAAGAGTCTTTACCAATGGGAAGAAGGAATATCAGATTCAGAAGAGGAGATATGATTTAAAAAAATGGGTCAGACTCAGAAAGAGGTTCTAAGATGCTAGTTTGCTGGCTTTGAAAATAAAGAAAGGAGCCATGAGCCAAGGAAACCAGGCAACCTCTAGAAGCTGAAAAAGGTGAGGAAGTGGATTCTTCTTAAGGATCCTTAGAAGGAACATGGCTCTGCAGACAACTTGATTTCAGCTCAGCAAAACCCATTTAAGATTTCTGGCTTCCAGGAATGTGATATCGCCCATTTGTCTTGTTTCAAGCCTCTAAATTTGTGACAATTTGTTACAACAGCAATAGGAAACTAATTTATCACCCAACATCTCATTTTGTATGATCTTATATTAGTGAAAAAATATTTTTCAGAGGAAAAAAATTCCTGGGACAATATACACTGAAAGGGTTATAATATTTATCAATAAGTAAAGTTTTTCCTAATTTTGCTTATATCATTTTCTATTTTCTATAATAATACATGTTTCTTCTATAAAGGGTATTGAAAGCAGAAAAAGAATTGTCTTCATGATTTTAATAAAGATAAGAACACTATTAATAATAGTAATAGAGTAATCCTTTCCAAACAGAATGGTGAAATCAGATCAACTTGAATAGATCAAATAACAGCCTAATACCTGCAAAATTAAGTCATTAATAAATTTTGTTCCATTCAATCATTCCTCTGTTAATGGTTATTTTTTCACATTGTTTTTTTTAAAATCTTTTCTTCACTATTAACAATGCTACCATGTATCCTTCTATTAGATTTTTATCTACTAGTTGTTTAATGCTAAAGAGATAGAGGAATTTGTATATTTTCATTTCTAACAGATGTTGTAAGATTGCTCTGCAAACATCTAACAGTTTAACTTTTCACTAGTAATACATAGGGACTATGCGTTCCCCAGAGTGCTCTTTTAGGTTTTTGCAAACTGAGACACCAATGACATGACTGGGCTTAGGAAGCAGGCAGAACTTGCAGCAAAGGTGATTTGAGACCTAAGATTTTTAGCTGGGAAATGTTTGTAACTCTCTTATTTCTGATCGAGATTGGTCCTGAAAGCAGAAGTTTCAGCTGTTGCCGTTAGCAACTAGCTTGGGTCATGCACAGCCCACCTTTCCAGTCTCATCTCCAATTAGTTCCCTTAGCTCTAATCCAACCACACTGAAATGTACTCTCCTTGCCGTCCTTCAGTGATTCACAATTTGATTTTCTTCTGCCTGGAATGTTGCCCGTTATCAATCTATGTTCATATTTGTAAGATGGTGGAATCAAAGAAGTTCAGAATTTTGGGGCAAGACATACACACTTGCACTTACTCCAGTAATCACTGCTCTTCTCCTAATGTATTCTTTAACACCTAAACTTAAAACTGTAGTCATGGGAAGCTTTTTTCATTTCTTCAACTGATGTCATTTTCACCTCTATTGGAATCTATAATGCTTTGTACAATTTTTAGAAGTTTAGTAAATACCTTTGAATTTAGATAGTCTTCTGAATTAAAATTTAGGTGGTCTTCTAAATTAAAACATCCCTGAAGGAATGAGTTGCCCTTATATATTTTTGTAAACCCCTGTTCTCCTAAAATAGTATTTTATGATAAATAGAGATGTAAATATTTGTTGAATAAAGTATATGCCTGCTTATAGTACAAATGTGAAAGTATTTGCAGTTACAGCCAACAAAATAAACAACAACAAAACACCCTGAATCCAGCTAATATACCTAAGACAAAGACTTTGAGAAGTTCTCTTCTCAAAAAGAAAAAAACAAAAAACAAAAAACAGAACTGTATTTGAGGCAGAGAAACCATACCTATAGAAGCAGGGGTATATTTATCTGAGGTCAGAAATTCTAATACTTTTGAACAGTCCCAAATTTCTGCTAACAAATGTGACCAGTCAGCCTATAACCATTTGTTTGAATTTGTTGAATTTAATTGTGCTTTCCAAAAAGATATGTTGAAATTTTAATCTCAACTATTTCAGAATGCAACTTTATTTGAATGTAGAGTTGTTGCAGATGTAATTAATTAAGATGTAGTCATACTAGAGTCAGGTGGGCTCTTAATCCAATATACATAGTGTCCTTATAAGAAGAAAAGAGGAGACATAGAGACAAAGACACACAGAGAGAACACCATGAAATGTTAAAAGCAGATAATGGAGTGAGTGCATCTACAAACCAGGCTCACTGAGGATTGCCAGGGACCACCAGAACCTGAGAGAGAAGCACGGAACAGATTATCTCCATCAGAGTTTGTCGATACCTTGGTTTTGGACTTCTGGCGTCCAAAACTGGGGGAGAAAAAATTGGTTTTTTGAGGTCCTTCAGTTTGGGGTAATTTTTTTATGCCATCCTGGAAAACTAATATGTCATTCTTCTCCCTTATCCTCTCCTTACAGTGAACATTTTTATCAATGCTTTTAATAAGCTGATGGCCAATTGATATTTGAGAAAAGATGAGAAAGTGAAAACTATTATTTGTGATTGCCTCTTCAAGCAGTGGATAGAGAAGCTCCTTGAAGAAGTGTAATGAGGGAAGCCAAACACAGACAAACATGCTATGTCCAGGCAAGGGAAGTATCCAGTGCCCAGGTAAGTAGAATAAGAGACAAAGCAGAGCAGGAGGTGTAAGTTTCATGTATTAATCAGGATCAGGGAGATCTGAAGAAACTGAAGCAGCAGTAGGAGATGGGTTGGTTACGACTCTGATGGATCAGACATCTTCATCAATTGAAGGAACAAGAGTGATGTAACTCACGAACGGAGACACAGCCAGAGAAATGAGAAAGAAAAGGAATAATTCTGAAGCCGAGGTTGTTTGTTTCCCCAAATCTCAACTTTCTTTATTCTTGTCTCATGAAAGATGTTTCAGGCCTAAGTAACTCTTGTCTGGATGCCTATAGAGGCATTAGAATCTAAAAACAAATAACTGAGTACTGCGAGATTGCCAGAGCAATCCACCAATTTTCTGGTGGACGTAATTCTTATATTGATCATTTAAGCCAGTCTCTTCATAAAATATTAACATTACAAGGCTTAGTTAGAAGATGTTAACTGCTGAGAGCTCTGGTGAGGTCTGAGTTTATGTTAGACTGTAACTCCAACATAGTCTTTTTTTTTTTTTAAATCAGTAAACCCAAAGATACATTTCCCTTTCACTACAGAGGAAACTTCAGAATGTTATTGCAAAACACCCTGCAGTTATGGCAGGGTAAAGAAATACTCCTCATTTTAGTCTAGTGTCTGAAACCATACATAGATATAAAAGTATATAAAAATTATTGTCAATATCTCATGCCTCCAACTTTAATTTTCAGCCTTCAAAGTATAGTCTGTGTGTTTTGCCTGGAGACCATTGTTACTCCAAATGAGAAGGAATATGTGGTGCTAACAGAAATGAATATGTGATGCTATAGTCAAGATCCAGGAGATAAATAAGGCAAGTCTGAGAATTTTTCAAAGATACATTATTTCTCTAGAATAATACTTGGGTGTTCAAATGGCAAAGAAGACATGGGGCCAAAGACCCCAGGGGATGTTTCCCCCTTTATATAAAATGGGAAATCAAGGTCTGCAAAGCCCTTTTGAGGTTTTTGTTTTTGTTTCATATAGGATATTTTAATGAAACATCATCTGTGGTTTGCTAATCTGCTAATTAATTCATTTACAGCTGACCCTTGAACAACATGGGGAATAGTGGCAGTGACCCCTCCATGCACTCAAAAATCCCATATAACTTGATTCTCCCAAAACTTTTAATAGCCTACTGTTGACTGGAAGCCTTACTAATAACATAAATGGTTGATTAACACATTTTTAAATATTATATGTATTATATACTGTATTCTTACAAGAAAAAAAGCTAGAGAAAAGAAATGTTACTGAGAAAATTATAAGGGAGAGAAAATACATTTATAGTATTGTATTGTATTTATTAAAAAGAAACCCTAGATTGCCTATATGTGGACGCATGCAGTATAAACCCATGTTGTTCAAGGGTCAGTGCTAGTCAAATTCCACAAACCTTTCAAATATAAATGAGATACAAAGTGACTAATACAGTTCCTATGCTCTAGGACTAGATATAGGAAAGGGACAGATATATAAAATTAACCATAATTTATGGCAAAATGTGATGAGTCAATTACAGAGTCAACATCTGTATGTACAATGAGAGCATAATTCTCACTAAGAAATCAGAAGTGTTGAAGATATGAGATTTGAGTATGTGAACTCAGCTTTAAAAGTTAGGTAAGGTCTCAGCAATCAGAGAGAAAGAGGAATTCAGGCAAAGAGACTAGCGGTGAAGGCTTTAGACAGTAAATGTAGACATCAGGTAAGAGGTCTAGTGTGTCTGCTGGAATGTTGGGAATGAGGACAGACACATGGCATTGAGATCACAGAGGGCCTAGAATGCCAAAGTTAAAGTAGTTGCATGATATTCCTTGAGAAATGGCAAGTCTTAAAAATATTTTAGTGAGGGTTGCCTGGGTGGCTCAGTTGGTTGAGCATCTGACTTTGGCTCAGGTCATGATCTCACAGCTCTGAGTTCGAGCCCCACATTGGTCTCTGTGCTGATGGCTTGGAGCCTGCTTCAGATTCTGTGTCTCCCTCTCTCTCTGCCCCTAACCTACTTGCATTCTGTCTCTGTCTCTCTCAAAAGTAAAATAAGACATTAAAAAAAATTTAGTGAGTGATAGAGTTGTTTTTTAATCATATTCCACTTAAGATGTCAACTATACAACTCTTTCTTGTTCTCATTACCCAGATGACAGATTGCAGGTTTTTGTCTGTTTCAGAGAATTACCCTTCATCCCTACTCCCTGACAGTTTTTCTCTTCAGATTCTAACTTTTGACATTTGATACATAAAACTCTGAACAACAGGGTTTGTACTGAATTACTTGATCAAGCCATAAGATTGTATTTGTATATTATCAATATTTGTTTTGAATCTTAGTAAAACCAAGCTTACCGTGTGATAAAATTTTGGCATGAATATTCTGATAACATTAGCTAAATGCTTCAAAATCAATCTGACTCACTTTAACCTGATTTTTAGCATGAGATCCACAGAGATTACTCATCTAGCATCAAAATATGATGTAGAAATAAGATAACTGATTTGACATGTATTCCTTAGAGCAATTCTATCCACTATTTTTTTCTCCAAAAGAGTTTTGACAGCTTGTCAAACATTTTCTTACAAAGAGTCATCATATGACTACCTTCATCAAACTACCCGTCGGTTCTCACCCATTCAGGCTTAAAACAGAATCAGTGTTTCCCCATTTGTTTCTAGCATTGTGAATAAGAATTGCTCAATTCGATACACCCTAGAGATAACATAGTCTAATGGATTGAGCAACAAAGAGAAAATTTAAAGTTTGGGCATTTATTTCTAGTCGGTTCTTACTTTTATTTATTTATTTATTTATTTATTTATTTATTTATTTATTTTTAAATAAATATTTGCCATATACTTCAGAGGATTTTACTTCACTTCTTTCTATATTCTCTTGTCCAGCTCCTAAACTTCCTCTGTGGTATTTGCCACCTGTCATTAGGAAGATGATGCTAATGTACAACATATAATCTACAGAGGAGAGCATTATTTCTAAAAGCTCTTGGGAAGATATTTATTGAGAAAACACTCTTCTGTTCTCTCCTCCAGTTGTAAGTTCTTGCATCCTGATTCATTATGCAGCTCCAAATTAAAAAGAGTTCTCAATCACTCTTGTTAACATTTTTGTCACATTTTGCCTTTCGTTTTAAGATGTTAGTTCTGTCAAAGTGAAACTTTCCATATGACACTTCTGTTCCTTTGGGACAAAAATGAAATGTAAGCAATTTCTAAAGGAAAAAAAATTAGCTCCCCTGGATGCTTGTGCACTCTGTCTCTCTCTGTCTCTTCCTCTCCTTCTCTCTCTCTTTCTTTCTCTGATTCTCTGTCTCTTTCATTCTTGAGAATGATTTTAAAAATGTATATTTTCATGAATTGCCCCTACCCAATTTGGGGGCTTATATATTTTTTAATATTAAATTTTGTGTTGATAAACTTATTTTGGAGTTCAATTTTACTTCGAATATGTGTGAAAAGTAGAAGAGGCACCAATGAATTTGAATACAACTTAACCCTTACTATCATGAAAACAACTTCATTTAAGTTCTACATGCATCTCAATCAATCTTTAAGAAACAAAATAGTGTATGATGTATCAATAAGGACTTTAAAAGGATATCTGAAAAGTAAAATGTTCAGTGTAAAATTATTTTTCAAGTACATGATGCCAGACATGCTTTTATTATTAACTATTATTTTAAATGATTCTGTTTGCAAGTTTTCCAATGAGAGAAAGAAGTTTTAAAACTAGCTGTCAGGATTTAATTAATTAATTAATTAGTTAATTTGTCAGGATTCATTTTAAAACCAGGAAGAAAAATAAATAAATAAGAAAACATGAAATGGCAACCATTGGAAGGACGGCCAAAAGTAGCCTCCTAGTCCTCTTAACTGAATGGTGGGTGACCACTGGAAATTGCTTTGCAACTTTTGATGTAATTACGCATCAATTCTATCCTGGCCTTTTAAGAAAACTAATGGCAAACACTTTATATTTATGTGATAATCAAATTCTTTCTTTCATTGCACTTAGTCATAAGCATATTGAGTCCATTTATACCTAAGGTAATACAAATGATTTTGTTTTGTTTCAAATTTTTATTTAAATTCTAGTCACTTAACAGATAGTGTAATATTGGTTTCATATAATATTGGTTTACATCTAACACCCAATGCTCATCCCAACAAGTGCCCCTCTTAATGTCCATCACTCATTTAGCCCATCCTCCCCACCCCCCCCCCCAGCAACCCTCAGTTTGTTCTCTGTAGTTAATAGTCTCTTATGGTTTGCTTACCTCTCTGTTTTTATCTTAGGTTTCCTTCCCTTCCACTATGTTCATCTGTTGTTTCTTAAATTCCACATATGAGTGAAATCATATGGTAATTGTCTTTCTCTGCCTGACTTATTTCACTTAACAATACACCCTGGCTCCATCCACCTCATTGTAAATGACAAGATTTCATCCTTTTTTAAATGTTTATTTACTTATGGGGGGGGGGGCGGAGAAGGCAAAGGGAGAAAGAGAGAATCCCAAGCAGACTCAGTGCTGTTAGCGCTGAGCCTGACCTGGGGCTCAAACTCACAAACTGTGAGATCATGACCTGAGCTAAAATCAAGAGTCAGACACTTAATCAACAGAGCCACCCAGATGCTCCAAGTTTCATTCTTTTTTATGGCTGAGTAATATTCCAGTGTGCATATATATATGTGTGTGTGTGTGTGTGTGTGTGTGTGTGTGTGTGTGTGTGTGTATTCTTTATACATTCGTCAGTTTATGGACATTTGGGCTCTTTCCATACTTTGGCTATGGTTGATAGTGCTGCTATAAACATCGGGGTACATGTGACCCTTTGAATCAGTATTTTTGTGTCCTTTGGATAAATACATAGTAATGCAATTGCTGGGTCATAGGGTAGTTAGTTATATTTTTATAACTTTTTTGAGGAACCTCCACACTATTTTTCAGAGTGGCTGCATCAGTTTGCGTTCCCACCAACAGTACAAGAGGGTTTCCCTTTCTCCTTGCCAACATCTCTTGTTTGCTGTGTTGTTGATTTCAGCTATTCTGACAGGTATGAGGTGGTATCTCATTGTGGTTTTGATTTATATTTCCCTGATTATGAGTGATGTTGAGCATCTTTTCATGTCTGTTAGCCATTTGTATGTCTTCCTTGGAAAAATGTCTGTTCGTGTCTTCTGCCCATTTCTTAACTGCATTCTTTGTTTTTTGGCTGTTGAGTTTGATAAGTTCTTTATAGATTTTGGATGCTAACCCTTTATCAGATATGTCATTTGCAAATATCTTCTCCCATTCTGTTGGTTGCCTTTTAGTTTTGTTGACTGTTTCCTTGACTTGTGCAAAGGCTTTTATCTTGATTAGTCCCAAGTCATTTTTTATTTTGTTTCCCTTGCTTCTGACAGTGTGTCTAGTAAGAAGTTGCTATGGCCGAGGTCAAAGAGGTTGCTGCCTGTGTTCTCCTCTAGGATTTTGAGGTTTCCTATCTCACATTTAGGTCTTTCATTCATTTTAAAATAATTTTTGTGAATGGTGTAAGAAAGTGGTCCAGTTTCATTCTTCTGCATGTTGCTCTCCAGTTTTCCCAATATCATTTGTTGAAAAAATTGTATTTTTTTCCATTGGATATTCTTTCCTGCTTTGTTGAAGATTAGTTGACTGTACAGTTGTGGATCCATTTTGGGTTCTCTATTCTGTTCCATTGATCTATGTCTCCGTTTTTGTTCCAGTACCATACTGTCTTGATGATTACAACTTTGTAATATAACTTGAAGTCTGGAATTGTGATGCCTCTAGCTTTGCTTTCTTTTTCAAGATTGCTTTGACTATTCAGAGTCTTTTGTGGTTTCATACAAATTTAGGATTGTTTGTTCTAGCTCTGTAAAAAATTGTAACAATTCTAGAATACAATTGACTTTTATATCACTATTGAAAAATACTATCACTTCAATTGATTTGACCTCTCTCAATGTCCATTTTATTTTATTTTTTAAGTTTATTTATTATTTATTTTGAGATAGAGAGAGCAAGCACGTGAGTAGGAGAAGGGCAGAGAGAGAGGAAGAGAGGATCCCAGGCTCCACGCAGTCAGCACAGATCCCAACGCGGGGCTTGATCTCTTAAACTGTGAGATCATGACCTGAGCTGAAATCGAGTCAGATGTTTAACTGAGCCACCCAGGTGCCCCTCAATGTCTGTTTTAAAACCTAAATTCAATTGCTATCTGGAGAGTAGATTTCTGAAAAGTTTAGACAGTGAGTTCTTCAGAAAATATTTAAGTCTCAGTAACAGGGAATCTCTTGATTTTTTTTTTTATTTGAAGCAACTATTGTAAAATAAATGGATTGTTCACAAGATTTTGAGCATTGCTTTTTCTGTATTTTATTATATTGTATTATACTTACTTGAAAACTTGATAAGTTATTCAGATTTCAGGATCTTATCATTATTTTCTTTCAGGGATGGAAATGCATTTCTCTCAGCGAGTAAAAAATTCTATGGCAATAAAGTTTGTTACCTTTGAGTATGATTCACTGTCATTTTCTCACCAAAATCTATGAAAATTCAACATGGGAGATATTATTCTTTTAGGTGAAGACATAATTCACACTCAAAATGATTCACCTCTATTTTATTTGAAACCTGCTTTTTTTTCTGCATCCTAGGATGAAAATAATTTTATTGTTGGGATTCTCTGTGATCTCTAATGCTATTCATTTCAGCTGGTCTTTACATATAAAATTTCTCCATGCTTACATTTGTCTAAAGTTCCAAATAACTGAGAGTTCTCGGGGAAAAGAAGATGCTAGTACAAGTAGAAAGATTATCACGTCATAAAGACCAAAGAACAATACAGAGAAACTGAGATTATGATGATTTTCCTCTCAAATATTCACCTATTATTATTTGAAGACTTTAATGCTTACACCAATGCTGCATACACATTACACATTTGATTAAATCTTCTTCAATAAATGAAATGAACTTCGAATAAAACTTGCATTTGATTTTTTTACTTTATTTAATGCAATAGTAACATATTTTACTACATCATTTTACTATGTCCAGATGATTTTATTACTTTGTCAAGGACATTTTTTCATAATTATTTTGATTTTATGATACACAGGTTATGAATACTAGGATATTAAATAAATAGCAATGAATAAAAAAACTTTCCACAAAATATGTTTTAAACTTGTCTAAATAATTTCCCTAAAATTTTCATATTTTTTTAATCTACTATTTCAAAACTTTTATTGGTACTCTAAAGACTAAATTAGGCAATATTTCTGCTATCTGGAAGGATCATAATGACAAAAGTTTATGATCCTAATAATACAGAAAAATATTATGTAAGAAGGAACCCTTATATTGAGCTAGTATTAAAAGAAAAAAAGTAACATACATCTAGGGGATATATCAATTGGTATCTATTCATAGATAAAATGTAGTGGCAAAATATTATTCCATATTATGTCTACTTATATATCATTTTGTTTCAATGATGTTCTGTTATACATATCATATTATGTATTTCAATATCATATTATGTATCCCCATTAATGTATAAGTCATTTAAAATTTCAGGATAAATTTACTTTTCTCAAGGGAAAAATTACCAGATTAATCACTTCATAGAAAAAAATTACCTTTACTTTAATAAAATCTTAAAGACGATATAGCTTAACCCCTATCATCGCTTTTCCCTTTCTTTTATCCTTATTTCATGCATGGATATTGAAGATGAATGATATTACATATATATATTGAAGGCCATGCTATAATTAGTGACAGTGAAAGAACCAAAATATCTGACCTCCAATTTGTGTGATTTTTGCCCACTACAACATTCTACTTCTGCCCAAATTTTGAGCTTTTAACATAGCCATGACTTATGAAGACTCTAAGCCTTTCCAAGCACAATTTTCCATTAGTTCCTTTTAATCTCTGCATGAAAAATACAACCAAGAAATCTGGTTGAGATAAGGGGCATTCACAAAGTTTAAGAGACGTGTTTAAGACTGTGCCATGTACTTAGCATAAGAGCCAGGATCATAAATCAAACCTAAGACTCTGTATTCAGTACATTTTTTCACTAGATCACACAGCTTTTGGTTTAAATGTGCATTCAAGCCAGAGCATAGTGCCATGCTGGGGGAAAAGCAAGAGGGGTTATGGCCATAATATGTAAATGAGCACCTGCTGAAGACCACCAGAGCCATCTGCTACTTGGATTCTCATACCCATTTGCCGACCTCTTTATGCTAGCTTTTTCCCTCCGTTTTTCAGGATGTCAAGGGAGGGTCACATTTTCTAAAAGATGTTAAGGCGTTAGCATTCATTGAGATCACCTCATAATGAACTTGTTAAGGAAGTGCCTACTTGATTTAGTGTACTGGTGTCCTAAACTACTTGAACGCTCTGTGGGTCATTTTTTGATTGTGGCTTACAAAAATACTTAAAGTTGACCCTATAGATTCTCAGTCATTCATTCCAGTATTCATTCCAGCATTGGCCATAACTCTTGATTTATGATTCTAGTATCCTTTAGAATCTAAATTTTCAGATCAAATCAATGTACTCATTAAATAATTTTTCCTAGTCTTATCAGTGTCTATAAAAAAGTCCTTTAGAAGATCATTCAATTGATATTAACATTAAAAATAACACATAGTTAAATGGAAAATTGGAACTACACAGAAAAAAAGAAACAGAAAAAAGAATAAAAGACACAAGAAACTACCACACAGATATAGTTGCTCATTTTAGGTACATGTTTTTCATTGTGAGTGTGTGTATAATTTGTATGTAAATTTTAAAATATGAATATCATTATTTATGCATAATGAAAACATAGTTACATCATCCCAGGTATACAAATTTTACCATTTAACAATATACCATTAAAAATGTACGCTGTTGTCCAATATTATTTTTCAACATCATTTAAAATGGTTTCATAGTGTTTCATGATTCATAATAAATCATGATTAATTTAACCATTCCCCTTTTAATACTTAGGTTGCTAAAAATATTTTTGTTCAAATTACCTTGTATAAAAATCATTGCATATATATCCAATTATTTCCTTAGGAAAAACTTCTCAAGGTGGATATTGCTGGGTCAAAGAGTATGAAACTTACTCCCAACGTACTTTTTTTTTTTTTTTGAGAGAGAGCATGTGAGTGGGGGAGAGGGGCAGAGGGAGACAATCTTTCTTAAGATCAACGTTAAGCATGGAGACTACTGAAGACTGAACAAGGCTCCCCCTGCACCACCCATGTGGGTGGGGCTTGATCCATGACCCTGGAATCGTGACCTGAAGCAACATCAAGAGTTGGATACTCAACTGGCTAAGCCACCCAGGCGTCTCTACTCCTCACATACTTAAAGACTTTTATATGCATTTCTCTCCTTTGTCACTATAATTTCCATTCTTGGACATTTACTATGGTTGAACACAGTTCACTTTACATGAATTTTCTCATTTATTTAGTTCAACAAAATCCTTGCTGCTTACTGTTATGTACAACTTACGGATTTGGTGGAATATAACTAAAATTTTAATAATTTATCATATTTTTAATATACTTTATCATGTCAGCAGTATATATCCTTCTGTTGTATGTAATCTGGTTTAGAAGCCTGTCCTGTTAATATTACCTTATCCTTCGAAGATCTTTTATTTTCTGACATAGAGAGAGGCACAAACTGAAAAATTACCCTGCTCACTCCTTCATGCACTTGTGACAAAGACCTTCCTTCAACCAAATTGTGGATACAACTACTTCCTACCACTCTGCTCATCATTTCCTTCCTCTCTGGTTCTTATCTCCAAATCCGGGTGGGTAACTCATAGGTGTGTGCTCATTAAGAACCAGTGCATGGAGTCATTCTCTTTCTGAATTAGACACTGACAAACAGAACTGACTTCTAAAAAAAAAATTGATCAGAATTAATTTTACTACCAAATAGAGATACTATAGAGGAGAATCTGGTGAATGGTCAGGAAGTGCCTGTAGTGAAACTAGTCATACTACGTATTACATTATATGTGGGTGATGTAATGTGGTACATCACATATTTAAGACTATGTGACCACAAACTTTTTTGTAATAAATTACATACTGTTCCTTAGCTGGCAATTCTTTTCTGACTAATGATACAGAATTAGGCAGAAAAGGAGTTCTTGGAATATGGTATTTCAGTATTAAATCATTTCATTCTATTTTTACTTTTTATGCCTCTAGTTTGGTATTTAATTCTACTCTGCTGGTATGTTAGGCTACATATCCATGCGTGTCAATGGATAATAATGAACATTTACTAGTGATTTCTTTACCAATAATAATACTTTAACAAGAATAACTTAATATGCTGTCCTTTCTATACATGAATCAATAAAAATGTAAAGTAGAGGCAATAAATAAGATTCTTAAATATATACCTAAATTATGAAAAATAGGTAAGTCAATTTAACTAACATTTTCAAGAGTATTATTTACTCACAGTTGCAAAAAATTATCACTTCTTTTACAATATTTGAAAGACAGCTAAGTAAAATTTTAGTCAATTCTCTTGAGATTTCATCTTTAATCATCATGCTTCTCTCTAATTAAAAAAAAAATCTTTGTAGCTCTTAGACCCATAGTTATATTTTGTGGTTAACAATGTTATTTCACTACAAAGAACACTATTCGAGTTAGTTTCAACACTTTCAATAAACTCTAAGCTTTTAATAAGAGTAGTTTTTAGTTTCATTATCTAGATTTGTTAACCACTGTCCCTGAAAGTGTAATGAAAAGCTTCCACGAGCTTGGAGAGGAAGAACATGCTGGCCGAGCAATTTATCACTTAGGCACACAGGCCAAAAAACACTTTGGCTCCCATGAAAGCACTTTTGAGAGCTGCGGTAGTTCCCTCTTGTCCACAGGGCATCCATTCCAAGCCCCCAATGGATGCCTGAAACTGCAGATAATACCAAACTGTATTTATGCTGTTTTTTTCCTATACATATATGCCCATGATAAAGTCTAAATTATAAGACAGGTACAGTAAGAGATCAACAATAGCTAATAATAAAATAGAACAATTATAAAAATATACTGTAATAAGAGTTAGCTGAATGTGGTCTCTCTCTCTTCCTCAAAATATCTTAGTGCACGGTACTGTACTCATCTTTCTCCTTCTTGTGATGTTGTGAGAGGATAAAGTGCCTACATGATGAGGAGAAGTGAGGTCGATGATACAACGTTAGGCTACTACTCACCTTCTGACCGTTTGCCACAAGGAGGATCATCTGTTTCTGTACTGCAGTTGACTGCCAGTAGCTGAAAGCATAGAAAGTGAAAATGTGGAGAAGGGGGGACGAGTATACATTGAAAACAACCAGTCTGTTAGTGTCACAGGTGTAGAAATCTCATCTTTTAATTCTAACATTTATTATTGGTTTTCTCAAGAATTAAGCAAAATTTCAGGTTTGATCATGCTACCTTTTTATTGTGGCATGATTTTATCGCTCCCTCTGTCTCTTAAATTTTTCTGCTAGGAATTGGCAAGTACCGACAAATATGATGGCTTCATTTCTTTCCTGAAACCAGTTTTCATTAGTTTTGCAGCAATCAAAATGAATTCCATTTTCACCTTTTATTATGTGTCCCATTCATACAATTTTTAGTTTAGTACCGAAAACCCAGGGGTGCCATTTTATTACTGACTTTTTAATTGTACCTAAATCATCAGAAGATTTTGGACCTTGCAGAATAGCTTACCAGAGTTGAAAGCAGCATGCATTCTACTGAAACCTACTGGGCTTGAAGTATCATTTATCCAAGATCTCTCTCATGGAGCATCAGCTGTGGGCCCTATATTTTCATATTCCCAACATTTGGTGTAGTCATGGGGATCACAGAATAACTAAGTTGGAAGAGATTTTTAACAATCATTTTGTTCCAACCATTTGTGGCATATTTCACTGTAACTCTTCCCAATCGCCATTAAGCCATGTTTCTAAACTCTCTTGTTTTGTTGATCTTTCCAGTGAAATAGCTCTTGCATGTCGCCAACCTATTGGTTAACTTCTCTATCTTTATCCCACTCCCTTTCTCAGCAGCATTAGATGCAATTAACCATGATAGCCTTCTTGGACCACTCTATTCTCTTGACTTCTCTGCCATGACACTCTTTGAGTGGTGTCTTACTCATCTTACTTTTCTGTTTCTCATCTTACTTTTCTGGTTCCTTCTTTTATGTTCAATTTCTAAACATTGGTGTGCCCCCCAGGATCAGACTTAAGTCTCTTTTCTCCACACCCTTTCTCCATAGATAAATTCATCTGGTCCCATGGCTCTAAATAATATCTGTATTACTTTAACTCTCAAATTTGTATCTTTAGCCCTGAAAGTCCAGGAACTCCAAATCATGTTATATGACCACTTCCACCTACCAATCTAGACATCTAATAGGCACCTGAAATTTTACATGTGCAAAAAAAATAATTCGTTCCCACAATCCTTTCCCTTGCATTAACAACTTACACAAGCTATACACACAGTAGCAACCTTTGAATTCTTCATTTTCCCTTAAATCCCATACGAAAGTGTATCAACACAACATGTTAACATTACTAGCAAAACTAATCCAAAATTTATTATGTGTGAGTTACCCCTAAGTATTTCTCTAGAGAATACCACATGACACTCTTTTTCTAGACCATGAGAAATAAATGGTGAGTGGAGTGCCAACATCTTTTGGAAATGAATTGTGGAGAATTGCTTTCTCTAAAGCAGGGATACTCATGGTCTTACATGGATGGAAATGAAAATATCAACCAAAAATATCAATGCTACTGTAGGTTAGCTATAGACATCAAAGTTCAGCAAAAATCAACAAAATGGATTTTTGTCTCCATGAGAGATAATGCAGATGAAAAGAGCTCTCTGATTTCTATGAGAATCTCTACAACCCAAGAGAGAACAAAGAAGGATACTTACCTATCAGAAACACAGTAAGTATTGGTGGCTCAATAGAAAGCAGCATTCGTGTGGCAATTAGGATTATCTAATTTATGAACTTTTGGTGTTAGCTAACTAATGGTGAGATTATGGCTGAATAAATGGGAAGCTCCTTGAATAAAGCAAATACTACAATAATAGTAAGTATGTCCTCTGAATATCTCTCCTACCTTTCTACACAGGGACCTGGGTCATTTCCAGGGAAACTCTATGGTGAGAAAGAAAAATACTAAAATTCTTGGTGACTTTGGATATTGAATTTCATCTTGAATGAGAGGAATGCCATAAAGGTGATCAATTAGGAGATTGCAGAGATAAGGTAATAAAGTGAGTGCTCACCTTAGTCCAAATATATGTTAAACCTAATAGAACCTGGTAGTCAGTTCTGTGCTTTTTTTCTTTTTGAGTGAATAGGAAATGAATATACTGAATGTTTCAATTTGAGTCTCAAGGGCAAACAGAACACTCAGATTAAGATAATTCTAGATGTTTTATTTATTTGCTTTTACACAAAGGGGCTAATTCCAAAGGCATATGAGGGATGTAGAGGAGCACAAAGTAAGGGAAACAGGGGCTAGCAACAGTGTAGTTTTTTACCATCCCTAGGCCCAAAGAGATAAGAGGAGGAAGGTGTTACCAGAAACTGAAGTTTAGATGAGAGTTTAGACAAGAATGCCTTGAGAACAGCAACTTCTCAACAAAGAATGTAGCTAGCATGACTTGAATTTACACAGGGAACCAGGAAAAGAAGTACTCTGACTTCACTCCTTTGCAGAGAATCCCTAGTTAAAACCAACCAGACATCAGAGGACTCAAAAGTTCATGATGTAATCCATACAGGTCAGCCTCCGGAGGCAGAGATCAGGATAGAAAAGGATGGCAAATGAATCTGGAGGGGCAACATCAGGCACATTCAGCAAATGACAAACTCTTCACATTGGTTCCCTGACTTAAGAAGAAATGGACAGTGTGGAGCAAGAGAAGATTCTAGAGGTTTTTTGTTTTTTTGTTTGTTTTTTGTTGTTTTTACAAAAACAATATATCAAAGATAATATCAATATTTTGAAGTTGTACTTTGGTGATTCTTATCACATCCTTAATTAACCATCTGGCTTGGTGGGGGCAGGAGAGGGAGGCATTTTGGAGAATGTAAATTATCATAAATGCAGTCAACTGTTGGTCAAATGATGATTTTTCCCACTGAAGATTTTATTTCTACCTCTGGTGAATGGTAGGCAGATATTAACCTTAAAACTTATGTTTTGTTTTACCCAGTGTAGCTGAAAACTCCAGGAGAAGTTTGATTGCACTGAACTGGGTTAGTAATACAAATTCAGTCTTGTCTCAAAGATTTATGGCAAATAGAGCCAGAGCCTTCAGGAATCTTATCTCATGCCATAGGTTAGTACTTTTGCCCACTGATGACATTAAGTTGACGGACCTAGAAAGCCAGAATTTGTTTGTGTCTTCAAAGTCCACATAGGACAAGTGTGTACTGAAGGGTAGGAAAGCCATGGAAAGTTCCTGCAACATCAGTGGAGCTTTCAGGGGACCAATGAGCAGGGTGGCTGTCCTGTCCAAGGAACAAGTTGCTTCATCATGTATTACTTACTTTAAGAAAGAGGCACAATACTTGTTAGACCACTTGTTATTTTGATGACAGAGTATAGCTCTGTATAATTCAAAAAGGCAAAAATTCAATAAATAAACATAAAAGTGTGCATTTATCAATATTTTGAGATAGAACAAAGGCTTTCTTTGTGCAAAAAAATAAGCTTTGTTTTTCTTTGCTTGGATCACTAACAGTATTTTTTTAATATAAGCACATTTAAGTTAAGTGTTTCTAAACTGGGTGAGAACTTAGAAGCACTTGCAAAACAATTTACATGCAGAGATCTTTACAGAATAGGTTTCCCCCATTTTTATTATTGTCTCATACCTAACTGATCATAATTTTAAAGAATTTAATTTTATTGAATATTTCCATACATTTAACTTGGTTTTTAAAGAATTAACTTTCTTTTCACATTCATATTTCACTACTTTATGTAATGGTTACTTAATTTAAGCAATTTTAGATAGAAGCACAACATACACAAATAGGTATTAGAATAAACACAATGGAATTTTGGGAAGCATATAACAACTCGATTAGTAGATATAAAAGTGTTTGTGTATATAAGAGCATTTGTCAATTATGCAGATAGGTAAAAGTGAAGTAGAGATAGGTTAAGAGGGCTTCTAGTTTACCATATTTGTGTGTGTACTTACCCAAACCATCTGACAGGTGATTTGAAAGGTACTCACTCTTAGTGGGACCAAGACCAAGAAAAAGGTACTATGCCAACAGCTTTACTTCTTAGCCCTATGATCCAACAGAGCCAATGGTGCTCAAATTGTTTATGGCAGATCAGGATACTGTATGGACTGTTAAAGAACCTCGTATGTTAGTGGTCCAACCAGCTACCTAGTGGCTGGTTAGTTACATTGGGCAGTTTCTATCATTCTCATGAGAATAGGTATTTATTTTGGATAAAAACAAAACAAAACAAATAGACTTACTAGTACCAAGGTGCATATAGGAGAAACACGAAGTGTTGACCTAGGCTATTAATAGAATATAGGGTATTGATACACAGTGGGAACAGAAGGGAATATGAACAAAACTCAGCTGGTTCCCTGGGGAGACTCATGGTACTTGAAATGACCAATGATAGAAGTTAAGAAAAGAATACTATAACCCTCTAGAGTAAAATCACTAGATCTTTTTTTTTTTTTGGCTTATTGATTTTAAATCAGCCTAATCTTTATTGAGCTATTACAGGATTCTCTTTGGTTTCACTTGCATTATATGTTTTTAATATTTTTTAATGTTTATTTATTTTTGAGAGAGAGAGAGAGAGAGAGACAGAGAGCGAAAGGGGGAGGGGCAGAGAAAGAGAGGGAGAGACAGATTCTGAAGCAAGCCCAGGACGCATGGCTTGAACTCACAAACCTGTCGAAGTCAGACGCTTAACCCACTGAGCTACCCAGGCGCCCCTAATTTGCATTATTTTATTTCAAGTACATGAAGTGGAACATTGAAAAATGTTTGTTTACATTTAATCTCTTCTTTGGCGAATTACCTTCCAAGTTATATATGGAAGATTTTGTATATGTGGCACATATTCTCCCCCATTTTAGTAGCCTCTTCAATTTATTTTTATAATTTTTGCCATATGAAAGTTTTAAATTATTATTTTAGTGAACACAGCAATCTTCTTCATATTTTTCTCCTTTATTTTTGACCCTGGGCCTTGGTTACACTGACACTACTCTTTGTCGCTTAATCAAAAGGGAGTAAGAACAACTTCCTGTGGTTGCTACATTTTACATTATCTTTTTGGTTTTTCAGCAATTCCATCATAGGAAAAATCAATATTCTGTATTAAGTTTCCTCTATTGAAAGTGTCTAAATTTGGGGTTGGGCGTTACTTTTAATTAACTAGAAAATCTCTGGAATTTGTTTCTCATACGAAAGGAATTTAATTGATCAATTTCTTAATAATTTGACCAGTTACAAAAAGAGTTGTTTCATCATCCAATGTTATGCTGAAATTTAGAAATGCCATTTAAAAAAAAAACAAAAACATTGAATAAGTCTGTTTCTGTATTTTCCACCTGTTCCATTAGTGTTTCTCTGTATGTATGCTCTTCACAGTTTGTTTATAATCTTATAATATCTGGAAGTTTAGGATTGTCATTATTTGATGTGGTTTTCAAAATTATCTTTGTTATTTTCTTCCATTTATATTACTTTATTATATGTTTGCATTGTATTATTCTCTCAGAAACATTACTCTCACTTTTATTAAGCTTGATAAAGAATCCTTTGGGATATTTTTTTTTTCTTAATTTTTTTTTTCAACTTTTATTTTTATTTTTGGGACAGAGAGAGAGATCATGAACGGGGGAGGGGCAGAGAGAGAGGGAGACACAGAATCGGAAACAGGCTCCAGGCTCTGAGCCATCAGCCCAGAGCCTGATGCGGGGCTCGAACTCACAGACCGCGAGATCGTGACCTGGCTGAAGTCGGACGCCCAACCGACTGCGCCACCCAGGCGCCCCTCCTTTGGGATATTTGTAAGAGCGGCATTATTATAGAAAAGAACAAACATCTTTATAATATTCTATTTTTGTAGCTAGGAACATGGGATGCTTTTCATTTGTTCAAGTTTTGTTTTAGATATTCAGTAAAATTTTGTAATTTTAATTACATAGGTTTGGCAGTTATTCCCAGACATTTACTGTTTTTAGCTAAAAACCAAAAATATTTTATTATATTGCTTACATTTATTGATATTTTAGAAAACTTATACTAAGAGATATTTTACTTAAAGTTTAAAATACAAAAATGTGGAACTTCCATGTAAAATCTAAAAAACAAAACAAACTAACAAAGACACAAAGAAATAAACAAACAGAAAGCCAGATTCTTAAATGCTGAGAAGAAACTGGTGGTTACCAGAGAGGAGGTAGGTGGGGGAATGGGTGAACTAGATAAAGGGGATTAAGATGGACAAACTTTCAGTTATGGAATAAATAGGTCACAGAGATGAAAGGTACAGCATAGAGAATGTAGTCGGTATTGTAGTGATGTTGTATAGTGACAAATGGTGATGACACTTACAACGAGCACTGAGTAATGAATTGTTGAATCAGTATGTTTTACACCTGAACTGAATATAACATTGTATGTAAACTGTATGTCAATTAAAAATTGTTTGCACTATACAAAAACCATATCACATATAAATTTGAAAAAATTAAGTAAATTCATTAGCAAATTAAAAATAATACAAAACTGGTTTCAAAATAGCAAACTAACTTCTCTGTATCTACCACTCAGATTAAACGATTAGCAAAATTTTATTGCATTTGCCTTATCAATCCCTTTTGTTATTGTTGCTATTACTCAAATATTTTATAAAATTTTCTTAACATTTATTTATTTATTATTGAGAGACTGAGAGAGACAGAGCTTGAGCAGGGGAGGGGCAGAGAGAGAGGAAGACACAGAACTCCAAGCAGGCTCCAGGCTCTGAGCTGTCCTCACAGAGCCGGACGCGGGACACGGGGCTCGAACTGAGAAACCGCAGATCATGACCTGAGCTGAAGTCAGACGCTTAACCGACTGAGCCACCCAGGTGCCCCTACTCAAGTATTTTAAAGCAAATCTCTGACCTATTTTGTCCCTCAGTATGTATGGTAAAAAAAATATGAGTATTTTCTATATATATATATTAATGCCATTTTCACACATAAAAATTGGGTTACATAGTATGCATATTAAATACATATTCAAATTTCCCTAACTTTTTAAAATGTCCTTTTACTGTTGCTTTGTTTCAATTAACATCAATGTGCCAAATTAGTGTTGCTTTTAAGACTTTCAAAAATCTGGATTAGTCCTACTTCCCACTGCCTTCCTCCCCCCAGCCTCCTTTTTAAAAACTTTTCTTAATGCCTTTGGCTTATAAAAACTGAATCAGTTGCTCTTAGCAAATGGATTCTGGATTTTTGTTTTCTTCTTTGTGGCTCATTTAACTTGTTCTTCTTTGTCTCATTTTCTGTAACTGACTGTTGGCTTTCAAAGCTTGATTAGATTCAGGTTCAACTACTTAGGCAAGGATGTTTCCTGGATATTGATGTGAAATGGATTTAACCCATACAGTTATGGCATGAATATAACCTGAAATATGAGAAAAATGGAAGGGTTACAACCTACTTAGTCATCCAGTAATGTGTGTTTAAAATATGGGACTATACATTTACTTGATGTGTATTTAAAATAAGGGACTCATACCTTATAATTTGGATATTGTTCTTCTCACACAATATATTTCTGGGGCAAGTCCATGCTATAATTTTGTCTAACTCATTTTTTTAACGGTTTTATATACATCACATTTTATTTACCATTTCTTTACCAGGGAAAATCTTAGTGAAGTTGCTAGTTTTTTTGTACCATGCTGCAATAAACATCTCATTATGTATATGCAAACTGTTTTGTTAATATAGATACCTAAAAGTTTCATTGATCCATCATGAGATATGCACATTTTACTTATAACAGACATCATTAAAACACAATGCTGAGTTGCTTTTTTACAACTGTGCACTCCTAGCATCAGCACTAGAGTGCCATTTCTTCACAACTTTTCTAGTGCTTGGAAATATCATTTTAATTTTCGAAAAACTATTTCACGTGGGTTTAATTTGCATTTCTGTGATTTGTAAATTACTACAGAGACCAACTATCTTTTCACATTCATTAGCCATTTGGGTTGTTTCATGTGGCGATTTTTAAGACCAAATACACGGTCAATGTTTGTAAATTTTCTGTATGCATATGTTACTTGCAGGTTTATGCATATCTATGACAATATTTCCTTATTTGTGTTATTCAAGATATCTATATCCTCATTTAATTTTGTTTACTTGGTTCATTAATGTCTGAGCATTGTGATTGTAGGGTATTCAATTTCTGCCTGTAGTGTCACCATTTTTCCCATGTATTTTTTGAAGCTAGGTTGTTAAGTGTATCCATACTTATGACTATTATATTATTTTGGAGTAACAGTCTCTATATCAACATGAAATGTATTTTATTATATCTACTTTCTTATTAAAAATGTTTCTGGCATTTAATTCTTTTTTTCCCTGATGTGAATATTGTGATAAAGCAATATAGATATTGCCTTTTATTTGTTTTTAACTTGGAATATATTTTATTTTAAAATATTATATATATTTATTGAGAGTACATTTATCTTGATGAGCACTGAGTAATATATAGAATTGTCGAATCACTACACCTGAAACTAACATAACACAGCTAACTATACTGGAATTAAAAGAATAAAGGAAATTTTTAAAAAAAGAACCTTTTGGGAGTTGAAACAGTTAGTGTATTAGTAATCACTGCTGCTCCTTATGCCCTTTCCTCACGACCTGAAGAAAAAAGAAAATCAAACAAATAATAACAAAATGCTTTGTAATTATAATAGAATCTCAAATCTCTTCACTTATCCTTCATAGAAAACTGTGTGTGATAATAGCAGGAAAAATTTGTTGAGCACTTCCAAAAAACTTTAAAATTAAATATTATATATTTACATATTTAAAGACTTTCTTTTCTTTTTTTCAAGTTTTTATTTATTTATTTTGAGAGAGAGCGGGGGCAAGCGTGCAAGCACAAGTAGGGGAGGGGCAGAGAGAGAATCTGTGCTGTGAGCACAGAGCCTGATGCAGGGCTCGATCTTACAAACAGTGAGATCATGACTTGAGCTGAAATCAAATGTCAGACGCTCAACCAACTGAGCCACCCAGGCACCCCAAGCTTTTATTTTCTTAAGAGCAGTGTTAGGTACGTGGCAAAATTGACAGGAAGGTATAAAGATTTCTCATTTACCCTTGCCCCCACACGTGCATGGCCTCCTCCCTCATTCACATCCCCTTTCAGAGTGGCACATTGTTGCAACTGATGGGCCTACACATCATCACCGAGAGTCCATGGTTTATTTACATTATGGTTCACTCTTGGTGTTGTACCTTCTGTAGGTTTGGGCAAATGTATAATGACATGTATCCACCACAATAGCATCTTAAATATTTTAAATATACAGAACACACAGTTTATTCCCATGTATGCATGAGCCAGCTCTATCAATTCTAACATTCCTCTATTCTTGACTTACAATCTGGAAGATGAAGTAATACTCTACATACTACTGAAACCTCCTACAGACCATTTGTCAATCACATTTTCCTTCCTCCTCTCCTCCCAGAAATAGAAACTCACTTGAATTTGTTGTTTATCAATCCTATGCATAATTCATACCATTATTTTACATGTACTTATTCACAACAAATATATTGTGTGTTTTCCCGACTTCTATGTGTCATCATACTTTATGTGTCATTTGTAACCTCCGTGTCATTTCTACTTGTTTTCATTGCAAAAGTTGTTTCTGCATTTAACGGGTATTATATCTTCATTTATGTCTGTGAAAAGCTAAACATTGTTATTTTTAAAGTTCTTATCTGATTTTTCTGATAACTTATGCAGTAAATTCATAATCTGAATTTTATTTTGATGGCTGGCTTTGCCTGATGAGCGTTCTAATTTTGTATGCTGACTTCTTTGATTGAATTTTTTTTACCTTTTCATCTCCCTCTCCTTTCCCCTACCTGTCTGCCTATCCCCTTTCTCTTCTTTTATCTCTCTCTTCCCTTTAGAGGATTCAGAAAATTGCCATTGCTTTTACCTGGATCTTTGCTTCAGACTGGATCCTATTGTGTCTCATAACAACGTTTCAACCCACCCCACCACTCCACAATGATGTATCAGTTATTATTACTTTTGGCTTTTGTAACAGAATCAGTGGAAGGAGCAAAGGCCAGCTATAATGGTTTCATCAAATAGAGATTAGTTTTTCTCACATAAGAGAAATCTGGACGCAGGCTGTCCGTGAAATCATAGGTGTCCAAGCTTTTCCCAACTTTCTGCTTCCCTATTGTTAGCATGTGATTTTCATCCTCAGAGACTCCAGAGAGCTCTTATACTTCCATGCATCCTGAGGGAGAAAGGGAAGTGAAAAGAGCAAAGGTCGATAGAGCATGTCATCTCTATTTAAACTTGCACAAAAGTTGGGGAATTTCCACGACGTATTTTCCATACATCTTCTTGTCCTCCTTGTATCAATGTGACAACTTTACATCCAAGGGAGTCTGAGAAGGCAAGCATTTTTTATGTTTATTTATTTATTTTGAGAGAGAGACAGAGAGAGCATGAGAGGGGGAGGACAAGGGAGAGAGGGAGAGAGAGAGGCACAGAGCCTGACGTGGGGCTCCATCCCAGGAACTGTGACATCATGACCTGAGCCTAAATCAAGAGTTAGGTGCTTAAATGACTGAGCCACCCAGGTGCTCCAAAGGCAATTATTTTTAATTAGAAGCTAAGAAAAAAAACTGGGAACATCTTAGAAAGAAGGGGAGAGGGAACACTGGGAAGAGGCAGAGGGGAACTAGCAGTGATTTGACAAAGATGTTGGGTTAGTGCAGATTCATCCACCAGGACAGGGGCAGCTTGGCTTGGTGTCTGCTCACTGGCTATATCCTAATCTTCTCACCTCTTCCAGGCCTACTTCCTATAAAGCATTGTTGGTAACTCCTGTTGGCAGGATTTTTACATTTTTTTAAAAGGTTGTTCAAAAATAGAAGAAAAAATATGCGTGGGCACCTGGGTGGCTCAGTCGGTTGAGCATCCGACTTCGGCTCATTATCTCACGGTTTGTGGTTTCGAGCCCTGTGTCAGGCTCTGTGCTGACAGCTCAGAGCCTGGAGCCTGCTTCGGATTCTGCGTCTCCCTCTCTCTTTCTGCCCCTCCCCTGCTCACACTCTGTCTCTCTCTCAAAAATATATAAATAAACATTTAAAAGAAGAAGGAGAAGAATATGTGATAGAGACCCTCAAAGCCTAAGATATTTACTACTTTGTTCTTTGTAAAAAAAAAAAAAAGTGTGCGACCCTGTTTTAAAGATCCAGACTCAGGCTCCAGTAGGCTTTCCCCTCATCCTCCTGTTTAGCCGACTGTAGCTACCAGATATTGGTGAACATTTTTATTTTGCCATTACTCCATGGTAATTATGTTTCCTACTCTCACTTTCTGCTTTAGCTTGGAAGCCCAACATGCCTGCGACTTCATCCCACTCATTACATGACACACACACACACACACACACACACACACATCTGCCCATATATATGTTTATAGCAATATATGTGTAATGATAGTGAATGACTCACGTATCCCAGCTCTGAATCAATCAGTAGATGAGATGGCATTTTTCTGGCTGCAGGAACTGCTTTGATAGGTCCGGGGAACATGAGATCAAGCTTTTGGTTAATTTAGGGTAAGTGTTCTCTCTAGCTAGACACAAAAGAGCTCAAATGTTTCTTGTAGACATCCCATGATCAAGGTGAAATCAGTCTTAGAACAAAACTGACATGGTAGGTGGGGGGTGGAGAAAACAGTACACCAATCACAAAATTCTTTCTGCCTCTGGATTTCTGTTTCTGCGAGTCAATTATGTTCTTACTGTTCTAGGTTTCGCTCCTCAGAGCTAATGCTCATGCTACTGCCCCCATGGACCAGCAGCATTACTAGGGTCTGGGAGCTTGTTGGAAGTAAAGACTCTAAGGACCCATCCTAGACCAACAAAATGACGATCTATATTTTATCGAGAATCTCCAAGTCATTAGCAGACATCAAAATTTCAGAAGTATTTCTATAGAAATGGCTCTCTGCATGTGGTGTGTGGATCCCTGGGGATTTCCAAGGTCTTTCTGTAGCATCCGTGAGGTCGAACATGATTTCATAGTTATAATAAGACATGATTTGCCCTACCTACAGTACCTACGATTATATAGTCTTCATAGTCCTAGTGAGAAATAATGCAGAAGGGACTTTTTCTCCCTCTTTACTCTATAGTGGGCTTCTGTTTTTTTAGTGTATTTTTCTCTTTCTTCTTATGCCAATGATGTGATGAGACTTAGAAGAGCCCACTCTTAGTCCGTGGAGTTTAGGTGTGGATGACCGCCTGCCCTTACTGCTCTCTTAGCAGGTATGGAGAGATAACCTAAGTTTGGCCAATTAAGTCATTTAATTCTCGTGGCCACAGTGATGGATTCAGAAATCGGCATATGACCCTATGACCCACATTGGTGCACTCAGAAGAAACGCCAACATTGTTTTTGTTGTTGTTGTTGGGTTTTTTTTGTTTTTTGGCAATATTGGGAACAAAACTCTCTCCTTATCTTATTTTCTTTATAAAAGGATGGTATAGGCTAACATTTCCGGGAGCTCCCTTTGGAGATGGCTTCTCTGTTATAGCCAAGTATTGAATTTAGGTCTAAAATAATTTTGCTTAGAATCTTGAAGCATCTGCTGTGTTACTGAAGGCTGAGTCTATTTTGTGAAACAAAGGCAAGGTATAACATTAACTAGAATCTTGGCAGTTTACCAGTTCACATTAATTTCCTTCCAGATACTGGTATTGATTTTTATTCATCTTTGGAATTGATGATATTGAAACCATTATTTCCCCCTTTATTTTCATGAGTTTTTGAGTGAAGTTTGGGTAGGTTTTATGAATATCAAAAACCAGATAAAAGTTTAAAATTTTTTTTAAATGTTTATTTTTTAAGGAGAGAGAGAGAGAGAGAGAGAGAGAGAGAGCGAGCAGGGGAGGGGCAGAGAGACAGGGAGACACAGAATCCAAAGCAGGTTCCAGGCTGTCAACACAGAGCCTGATGTGGGGTTCAAACCCATGAACCATGAGATTATGACCTGAACCAAAGTCAAATGCTTAACTGACCAAGCCACTCAGGCACCCCTCAAAAACCAGATACATTTTTTTAAATGTTTATTTTTTGAGACAGAGAATGAGAGAGACGGGGGGGGGGGGGGTGGAGTGTGAGTGGGGGAGGGGCAGAGAGAGAGGAAGACACAGAATCTGAAGCAGGCTCCAGGCTCCAAGCTTTCAGCCCAGAGTCCAATGCGGGGCTTGAACTTGAGATCATGACCTGAGCCAAAGTCAGACACTTAACCGACTGAGCCACCAAGTTGCCCCTATTTATCTTTTTAATTCTCAATACCTAGCACACTGTTTGTTTCACACTCATTGCTGAAATGAAAAAGGAATATAGTCATTGTAACTTCAAATCCTTCCTTTCACTACACTGAGTGAATATGTTAATTCTGCAAGGAGTTGAAAACATTTTTTCAAGGTTGACATCCTATTATCTTACAAGGATCCTCAATTAGACTTCCATTTCTAAAGCTTCAAAGAATATTATGAAAAACCTTACAGAAAAATGTTCCTTTAATTTAATGTTTATTGAGTACCTAATATATGCTGGGCCTTACCTTGGCTGAACAAGACACAATCCATCATCTCCACACTCAGAAAGATCCTATTTAGTGGTAAGATGGACATAAACATACTTTTAACTTGTGTTATAAGGGCAGCAGATGCAAAACCCAGAGTGATACGCTTTATCTGTGAAGATCAGAGAGGTGCCATTTAAGTGCCTGACAAGCAGAGATGGGGAGATACTTTTTTAAAGATTTTTTATTTATTTTTGAGAGAGAGAGTGTGAGAGGGAGAGGGGCAGAGAGAGACAGAGAGAGAATCCCAAGCAGGCTCTAAGCTGTCAGCACGGAGCCCGATGTGGGGCTTGATCTCACGAAACATGAGATCATGACCTGAGCTGAAATCAAGAGTCAGACGCTTAACTGACTGAGCCACCCAGGTGCCTGAGATGTGGGATGTTAATAGGCAAAAGAAAGGCATTTTCAGATGCATTAGTATTTGATGCATCAATATTTGGGGGGGACCGTAAACAGTTTAGAATTGTTTGAAAGAGGGATGGTAAGAGATGAGACTAAAGAGAAAGGCTGAATTCAGATCAAGAAGGCTGTGTTTGGGGTGCCTGGGTGGCTCAGTCGGTTGAGCGTCCGACTTTGGTTCAGGTCATGATCTTGCGGTTTGTGAGTTCGAGCCGCGCTTCAGGTTCTGTGCTGACAGCTCAGAGCCTAGAGCCTGCTTCGGGTTCTGTGTCTCCTCCTCTCTCTGCCCCTCCCCTGCTCATGCTCTGTCTCTCTCTCTGTCAAAAATAAATAAACATTTAAAAAAATTTTAAAAAGAAAGACCGTTTGCTATATCATTCAGCTGATCACTGCTACTCACTTTTAAAGAAAATCCACTTGAAAAACATACAAATCCCTCATGAAATAATTAGAGATTATAGTGTCCTGTGCATTCCGCCTTCTGTGGGAATCATTTATACAGACAAAGGGGAGCCTTTAAAATGTCTTGCAGAAAACAGGGAAACACCCTGGAGACAACAGACAGGTGGATCAGCTGATAGACTTGAAAGGTGGGTTAAGGCAGTGGCTGTGTGAGAGGAAGGGCACTTTAAAAATAATTATTTCCATTCTGTGTCTCCCTCTCTCTCTGCCCCTCCCCCGTTCATGCTCTGTCTCTCTCTGTCGCAAAAATAAATAAACGTTGAAAAAAAAATTAAAAAAAAAAAAAAAAAGAGGGGCGCCTGGGTGGCGCAGTCGGTTAAGCGTCCGACTTCAGCCAGGTCACGATCTCGCGGTCCGTGAGTTCGAGCCCCGCGTCGGGCTCTGGGCTGATGGCTCAGAGCCTGGAGCCTGTTTCCAATTCTGTGTCTCCCTCTCTCTCTGCCCCTCCCCCGTTCATGCTCTGTCTCTGTCACAAAAATAAATAAACGTTGAAAAAAAAATTAAAAAAAATAATTATTTCTTGGGGTTTCATGGACATAACCAGTGGGATTTAGAACTGATACTATATGTTATTTAACTTTACAAATATGGAGGCTATTTTATAGCCCCTTTAGAGAATGTATTTATAAATATATGAAATAGAGAGGAAGGGGTTACAGCCTCATAAACTGAAATCATGAATTTGTAGCTTTCTTTGAGACTCTTGACAAAAGATGCCCACTCACTCCTTCACTTTAGATTCAATGTCATATTCACGCATAGTTTTAAACTCTTGGAAATAGCCTGAGATCTGTTGGTTCCAATTTTATACAGATAATATTAAATTAGTTTTGGTGACCCTGACTGTGACCTTTTCCTAAATATCTTCCGCCTTTGATGTCTTTACCTTCATTGTAATTTGCATTTTTGGTTTTATAACTTGGTTAGAGTAATACTTTTCAAAATCTTTTACATCATGACACATCTAAAAATAATATATGAATACAGTACATGAAAGGCAACAGATAAGGCTGCTTGCCTTAGGAGACCACAAGCACCAGCCAACCATACTTTGTTAGATCACTTGACACTGAAGAGAATTGCTCTCTGCTCAGACCCCATAGCCCGTTTGCGCTGGTTGGAAGGCTCTGGGTTATGGAACGGAACATAAAATCTCGCGACTATGGGATGCATACCTGCATTGTTTAGCAAGTTTTGTGATGGCATTGGACATATCATATAGCAAAAATACCAACTGGCTCAAGGGACAGTTGCTAGTGGCCACATAGGGATCTTGCAACCTGGTGTGCATAACTCAGGACGACCTGCAATCATTACAGAAAACATGACTGAAAGCACATATTTGATTGATGAAGGTTCAGGAGCATTTGATAGGATATTATAAGTATCCAATTCTTTTAGTTCATAAACAAGGACACTTGAGACTAAAGGAATTATGTGTCTTGACTTGAATAGAGGTTAAATGACTGGAATGTAAGCTTTATGAAGTCAGGGCAGTTGTGTTAACCGCGACATCCTATTGCTTAGTAGAGTTCATAGCACATGCAAGAAGTTTTCTGAAATGTTGAGTGCATGAGTGAATGAATTGGCCAGGGTCACACAGGTAATGAGAGCTAAGATGAGAATTACAATCTTCCATATCCCAGCTCAATGATTTGATCCACTGTGTATTAGACTATGTCACCCTTGTTATCAATGCTCTATGAATAAATCATTATGTGGCACAAGGCACAAAAGGTCATGAACACATTCTAGAAATGAATATTTTAAGGACTCACCTTTTCTTCTGTTTTGTAACAGTTCCTACCCATCATATTCACAGATCAAACATGAAATATTTGGATTGCCAAAAAGCTTACACTTAACATATTTCTATAAACATAGTTAGAAGCAACAAAGTTGCTGTTATATGGACTTCCACAACATTTTCCCCCCTTTGGTGGTTATAATATTTCGTCATTTTCTTTTTTTTTTTTTTTAACATTTATTTATTTTTGAGACAGAGAGAGACAGAGCATGAACGGGGGAGGGGCAGAGAGAGAGGGAGACACAGAATTGGAGACAGGCTCCAGGCTCTGAGCAGTCAGCACAGAGCCTGACGCGGGGCTCGAACTCACGGACCGCGAGATCGTGACCTGAGACGAAGTCGGATGCTTAACTGACTGAGCCACCCAGGCGCCCCAGTGTTTCGTCATTTTCTTCAGCAACAGGACATATTGAGATCTGTCTTTATTTCCCATTATTCAAATGATGAAAGGTAAAATTTTAAATAAGTAATTACTGATGCGTCCTCTTTGCACTAAAATCAAAATGAACACTGTCTCTGAAAGCTTATGTCACTCATGAATTCATTAAACATTCATTAACCTCACCTCAGGTATAGGTGTCCTTGTTTACATATTTCAGATTTGCATACACATGCCCTGAACAAGATTTCAAAAATGTTTATCACCCAATGACTGCCTTAATTATGAATCCCCAGGTAGATATTTGTGAAATCCTCACCCAATGTGGCTTTTTTCCCCCTCTACCAGGTCCTTTATGCAGTTCAATATACAAGATAACACTAAGATAAAACAAGTTTTCTCTTTTTTTTAAGTTTATTTATTTATTTTGAGAGAGAGACAGAGAGCACAAGGGGGAGATGGGCAGAGAGAGAGGGATAGAGAATCTCAAGCAGGCTCCAGGCTGTCAGCATGGAGCCCGATGCAAGGCTCGATCTCACGAATGTGAGATCGTGACCTGAGCAGAAAAGAAGAACCAGATATTTAACTGACTGAGCCACCCAGGTGCCTCCAAAACAAGTGACGTTTCTTGTGGGTGCCTCCATCTTCCTTGTGGCTGCCAAAGCCAGAAGAGACCTGGAGTAGAATGCTTAGTCATGGGGAAAGCTGCTGTGCTTGGCCTGGCAGATGGGGAAAGGAGAAGGGTTCAATTCTTCACAACCTGAATGGCATCCTCATTCTCCAATGTATGGTATTATCCCACTTTTTGAGAATCGTGTTTCACAGAGAGACCCCCCCCCCCTACCAAAAGATATTTAAATTCTTTGATAAGGCTTTTGTGATTATTCATGTAGAAATCTTCCATGTGATCCTGGGGGAAGGCAGCACCACTGGAGATATGTAATCGAGCAACTGGGCTATGGGTTTCGTGTAAATCCTCACTAGTTTTTGTTAGTACCAGATATTTTCCAACAGGTTGCCAAAATTGCATCAGCGATGGGCAGAGATGGATGCAAAGTGAGGCCCCTTATAGATGATACCCGATTCTTCAATGGAGACCAGATCAATCTTATTTGACGCATAGATACAGCTGATATAAACTCTGTTTCCTTCTACCGCACCAACGAGGTCCTCTACTATGGCATCGCTATGCAGAGCCACACCGGCCTTATTAATTTTGTATTCAACCAGAATGCTCTTCACAATTTCAGCATCCAGCTCACTCTGAGAGCAAGTGGCTGTGAGATTAATGCCTCCCTTATCCTTCTTTTTAAAGCCAATGTAAGGAGGGTTGTTGTTCAAGTGAATACTAAAGCCTTCCAACTTGTTTTCAATTATCTTCTTATGTTCCAACGGTTTCAGAACACCAGGAACCAATCAGGATCAAGTTATATGCTCAGGCCACTGCAATGACTTCCTCTACTTTTCCCCATTCTTGGTACCCTCACTGATAACTGGGAGATTCAGGAGCTGGATCTTGGCACCTTTGTATCTGATGACACCAGGAACTATAGGTGGTGAGAGTAGTGAATTCAGGCTGTCATTTGTAATATAAGTAGTGTTGACTTCTCCTGGGATAGAAAATCTACAAACCCAATTTGAGCATCACTTAATCTTGGCCACATCAACATCTTCTCCCAGCCCGCTATCGCAAGCTTTTGGAGTAATGTGTTCTCTAAAGCTTAGACAGACTTCATCAGGCATAGGCGGTGTATTGTGGCCTTGTTTTTCTTGAATCTAAGCCATCTTGGCTTCAAGATCCGTGATCTTGATTCAGGTGCTGCTCCTGGTGGCAAATCCCAGGGGATGCGGTAGTGTCTCTACTGCTTCCCGTCAAACACCTGGTGCAGAGCAGCCACACCCATCAGGTGTTAATGCAGTATCTGCGCATAGGCGAGTACTTCCTGCTTCTAGAGAGAGTTCTACCTGTGAGGCTTACGGAGCCACACAGCGTGAAGCATTCTCCTCTCCCCCCAGCCAACTCCCCATTTTTTAAAGTTTTTGTTGTTGTGTGGGTGTCATTTCTTTATTGGGGAAGAGGATGAGTCATTCACTATGTACCTCTGTGCTGGCCCCTAGGTGCACACAGGTCGCCAAACTCTGCATACTGAATAAAACAAAGCAGAAAGACAAATTTATTGCAACAGTTTTGACCTGCAAACTGGGAAACTGAAGCCTACCCAGAGGTATGAGTTCCGAGTTGCTCACAGACTAAAGGGTTTTAATAAGGCAAAATGCAGAATATATTTGGCTTTTTCAGAATGATTGCCTGATGGTTTTCTTCCTTATTTGGATCAGGGTAGTGGAGTCAATGCAACAAGGAAGTCCAAAGATGATGTTAACAGACATGGTGTTGGGGGATTGGCTGGCATCCTTTGCTGATTTCTAAGAAGAGCTGTAAATTTCTGTAACTTAGGTAAGTCTGTTTTGTTTTTCTTTAATGAGACTATACAGCCCAGTTCCATTTTGTCTTTAATATACGTGACTCCATTTTTGTTTTGGTTCTATAGTATACATATGTGTACATACACATCTGTAGTACGCCAGAGCTCTGGTGGGTTGGGGATGTCAAGCTCTTTTACAAGAGGGTATTATTAGAAAGAGCTGATTCTAATAGATGGGAAGCTGCAGCTCCACCCTGGTGGGAAGCCATCTCTGTTTTCATGCCCAGGTGGAGCTAATAACACTGGGGGGTTCGTGGGGGTGGGGGTAGCTGAACAGTGAAAGGAACTTGGGTGGACAGAACAGCCTCCAACCCTCCCACTCTGCCGGGACTGGTGGCCAGGACTCACCCTACCTCAAGGTAGGTCACTGGACTCTGCAGGGACAGGGCTTGGAAGACCTTGAATGCTCCATGGGACCACTCCTTGGGCCCTTCTCCATACCATACTTGTCAGAGTTCATGACTCTTCATCTCTCATGATAATTTATAGTGACCAAATGTTTGCAGGTGAGGAATGATAAATTGAATTGTTGATTATAATAATTAATAGCAACTTGGCAGAGTGCTGTGAATTATACTGTTGTCCCTTTCACCCCTTCTCCACCTAGGCTCTAGTGTATGAGAAAGTGGACGCCAAAGTGGTGATTTAGCAATTGCCACATTAGTTGTGATTTTTGAGACATTATAGAAAAAAGGAGAGGTTACAGAATTTAGAGTAGGAAAAAACTAACAATTTCGTATTTTTTTAAAGGTTTTATCTGAAAATTGTGGGTCATTCGATTTGTAGTTGATACTAGAGAAGAGTCTGAATTTTGTTATGAAAGGGATGATTTATTCACAGAGAGAAAAGGGTGTATTGATTAGTAGGAGTTACTATGTGGTGATTTAGAATAAACTTTGTTGAAAAAAACCTTAATTTCAGGATTTGGCAGGGTTTTGCTGGTATACCAGAAACAACATGTTCTTAGCTAATCACTCACAGTTTTTTAGGACATGCTTGGAGGCAAAATAGAGACCTGCAGACAAATGATTCTGGAGATGAGTAAGCTTTTAGCTTGTTATAACAATGTAACAGAAGATTCCTACATGGAAGTTGCAAAAATAATTGGCACATTTCTGTTTGAAATTTATTAATGACTTAGAACACGGAGAAATACATAAAACTAATCAACATTCATCTAGCAGTTCACAATTAATAGCTCATGTAATCTGGAATAGAATCAGAATTCAGAAGTATCTCTATGACTTGGAAATAATGGGCTCAATTCAATAAGAAAGTATTTATGTGAAATGTCCAAAATAGATGAATTCATAGAGACAGAAAGTAGATTGATGGTTGCTAGGGCCTGGGGGAAGTGGGGAAAGGGAGTGATTACTAATGAATTGTTTCTTTTTGGAGTGATGAAATGTTTTGGAATTAATTAAGGGTAATGGTTGCATATTTTGTGAATATACTAAGGCCTACTAAGTGTACACTTTGAAAGGGTGAATTTTATAACTAGTTATATCTCAAAGTTTGAAAAGACATGTATGGCTAATAAACTGGGAATAGAACAAAAACTTACGAAAAACAGAAAAACTAAATATAGTAAGGAGGTTTTATCTTGCACATGTAGCCAGGTAAAGCTAGTTGCATTCCCATTTAACTTATGCATTAAAAATGAACAATAATAAGTATATTATCTCCATTATTGCTTAGCATTGTTTTAGATATTCTAACCAGGACGTATGTTTTAAACACTCTAACATGATACATATCATATTTAAATACCAGAAAACAGAAGGCAATGTTATACTCAGTGCAGATGATTTGATTGTCTACATAGAACACAGAAAAGAATTAAAACATTCATTTTCATTTTATTTTATTTAAGTTTAGCTGACAATGTTCCATTAGTTTCAGGTGTATAACATAGTGATTTGAGAACCCTATACGTTGTGTTGTGCTCACCACAAGGATAGCTACCACACGACACTATCACGATACCATTGACTGTATCCCTTAGTTTAGCTTTCATCCCCATGACTTCTTCATTCAAAATGAAAACATTTAAATTTGAAATTGAAAGAATTCAAAAAGGTAGATGGATAAAAAAAGAATTGTTTAAAAAAATCAACGGCTTTCCTATATGTTATAAACAAACTAACATAACAGAAAATTAAACGGAAAAGAGCTCATTCACAATAACAGTCTAAATAATAAAATACTCAGGATTTAAATTAATAAGAGATGTGCAAAGAAGAATTCTTTCATGGGTCTCAGAGATGGGCAATTGTAGGAAATTGATGAAAACGATGTCATGGTAGAGAACTTTACTAGGTAGAGAAAATCTTTTTTTGGGTAGAGAGTCCAAAACTTCTATCAGATTTTCAAATGGCTTTAAGAAACAAGGTTTATATATCATTATCCATAAAGCATCAGTGTCTGTAATAGTGTAATAAGAATACATTGAGGAATAAGAAGAATAACTAGCTAGACAAATGAGTTGGAATTGACAGATAAATGTAACCATATAGAAAATTTAAAAATTATGAAGTAGTATAAGTATTTGGTTTGTGATAAAGGTGACCTCTAAAATAATAGAAAAAATGAATTATTAAACACATGCTTTTAAAGAAAAAAGATAATTATTTAGAAAAATAAATAAATGTATTTTCTATTTCTTTCCAAATACCAAAATTTCAGATTTATTAAAGAGTTTACATAAAAGTTAAATCTTAAAAAAAAGTATTAGAAGAAAATTTAGGTTAATTTTTATGTAATGTATGTCTTGAAGAAGGCCTCAAACCATTATTAAGAAATGAATATTCTTCTGAGTACAGGAAAATATAGGAACTTTATGTAGAGTATAAAAGGCAAATAACAAATTGGAAAAAGCATGGCAATATATATGACAAGGTTTAATGTACTTAATACGGAAAACTCTAAAAACTTCTAAGAGAGATCAAAAGAAAAGTGATCAAAGGCCAAGAAAAAAGCAATGTCTAAGAAGGAATACAAATAATCAGTAGACATATAAAATGTTCAAATGTACTATTGGTCAAAGAAGTTCAAGTTTAAATAGCAATGATATAGCACTGGCTAATATTAAGAAGTCTGATAATACCCAGTCTTTAAGGCTGGAGTTAGGAAATAGGTTTTTCTATTCATAGACTGGTGATCAGGGTCAAAAATTGCCATCACGTTTCTAAATGGCAGTTTGCCAATATCTACCAAAAGCCTTAAAAATGGGGCTAAACTTGGGGCACCTGGGTGGCTCAGTTGGTTGAGCGTCGGACTCTTAATTTTGGCACAGGTTGTGATCTCATTGTTTGTGAGACTGAACCCCACGTGCTATCAGCACAGAGCCTGCTTGGGATTCTCTCTCTCTCTGCCCCTACCCTGCTTGTGCACGTGCTCTCTCTCTCTGTCTCTTAAAATAAACAAACTTTAAAAAATAAAAATTAAAAAAAAATTGTGGGTAAACTTTGACCCAGTAATCACTGTTCTCAAAATGTATCCTAGGGAAATGATTATGTAAATACTCACAAATGTATATTTGAGAAATGTCTCTGCAGCATTTTTTTTTATAACGGTGGCAATTTTAAACAGTATTAAGTAGGTTACATGAATTATGGCTGTGGCAACAGTAATTTCCCAAAATATTTTCAAAAAATATTCCCAGTCCAGGGGTGCCTGGGTGGCTCGCTCAGTTAAGTGACCAACTCTGTATCTCACCTCAGGTCTTGATCTCAGGGTCATGAATTCAAGCCCTGTGTTGATCTTCATGCTGGGTGTGAAGTCTATTTAAACAAGAACAAAAAAATTCCAGTCCCGTTCGCTCTTCCTTAACCTTGTCTCTCCCCCATTTACAGTTTGAATCTGTTTTGCCTTGCCCTGAACCTAGGTAGGACTTTGTGGCTCTCTCACTGAATAGAATATGATGAAAGTGATGTTTAAAGGCAGTATCTGGCTCTCTTTTGGAATTTTCTTCCTCAAAACCCAGTCCATTGTGTTTCCATATTGTGAGGAAGCCCCGCCTCCAGGGCAAGGTCACCTGTGGGCATTCTAGTGGCATCTAGTGTTCATGTAAGCGAATGAGATTTCAGATGAAACCAGCCTCCAGCCTTTGAGCCACTACAGCTGATTCAGAGTAGAGAGAGAGAGAAGTCTGCTGAGCTCTTTCAAACTGCAGATATGTGAGCAAAAGAACAATTGTTTACAGTCACTTCATTTTGAACTGGTTTGTTACATGGCTATCTTACCTTGGACAGTATTGTTACATCTAAAACCTGCATATTGTGAAGCCATTTCACATGAAAGAATACGGGAATAAATATCTTAAAAATTTAAAGATATTTACAAAGTTGCAACTTGGATAAAGTTCATAAGATCATAAGAATATATATACATACATATATATATATATAATTACATTTTGTATGCATGCGCAAAAAATGCACATAAATATTCAACCAGCATATGTATGCATAGAAGAGGTTGGTAAGATATTTACCAAAATGGAAATGCTGGTTTTCTTCAAATGTTTGGAATGAAGGGATGATTTATACTTAATTTTTATTCTTACTCATCTTGCTTACTTGCTATATTTTCTAATTTTTCTTAAAGTGGATATCGATCATTTGTTAAATAAAGATGGAACAAGTTTGGACTTAAATTAGTTAACTGATGAAGTACAAAATATAGAGGAACCTGGCTCAATAGCTGTTCTTTAAAAAAAAAAAAGAGACAGGAGTTTTAGTTGATTACAAGTTCAAAATCAGTCAACAGTGTGCTGTAACTGCCAAAATGTTTGTTAATGGAAAATCAGGTAGCAATTACCAAGTTTGAGAGTCCAAAGGATCAGAGACAATAGTCCTATTATATGACTTTGAGGTACCCCAGTTTAAGGACAGAAACTGCATTTCTTCCAGAAGAGACTGACCTGGATGATGGTAAGTTCTGGAACAAGGTTATATGAGGGACAGTAGAAACAATAGGGAATCCTGTTATGCTAGAAAAGAAACAAACAGGGGTGCCTGGGTGGCTCAGTGGGTTGAGTGTCCAACTCTTGGTTTTGGCTCAGGCTTGGTTCATGAGTTCAAGCCTCACATCAGGCTCTGTGCTGATGGCTTGGAGCCTGCTTGGGGTTCCGTTGCCTCTCTCTGACCCACCCCCACTTCTCTCTCTCAAAAATAAATAAACATTAAAAAATATGTTGGAAAAGAAACAAACACAATTGGTACAGGTCTGGAAAAGTGGGGCTGACTTCATCTGGATAATTTTAGAGAGCAAGAATTAAAGACATTGAGACAGATTTGGCTCAGTTGAAGAACACACTTTCAGTTAAATTGAGATATTCCAAAACTGACCAAAGAATGTAGTGAATCCTTGTCTCTGGTGTTGAGGTCCCTGGATGTCAGGATGTTTAGCTAACTCTCTATTTCATGGTTTGGGGAGGGGAGGGTCTAGCTGGATATCATCTAAAGTCCTGTCCCTGCCAAAATCTATAAAAGTCTCAGTCATAGCATCAGAGCCCCAACAATACACTCTCGGGGCAATATTCTGTAAAGTCACTCCTTAGCTTACCTTTTCCTAACAGGCTAGTTTTCTGAATTCCCAGTGTCTGCTAATTAGCACAGCTGAGCCAAGTTTGGCAGTGATTTTTCTCAGAATTAAGAACTCCTACTTCTGAAGATGATGTGTGTTTTAATTAAGTCTCCTCATTAAAACTTTCTAGCTTTGATTGTCAGTGTCTGTCTCCATGCAGCACATAATAGATATTTGCCCATTTCTTATGTAATCTGATTAATGTAGACAGCTCATCTTAGTCACTCAGCCCCACAAAGTGAATTTTAAGCCTTTTTTTTTCCAGATAGGCTGAGTATAGATCTGTTTCTTATATACTTCCTTTAAGTGGGGTTCCTGACACACCTTAAAACTCTAGTTAGCTACAAATACAAGATTTTATCAAGTTCGTTGAAGGAAAAAAGATGTATTTTCTTCTTTCTCTACCAGCAATTATGAGAAACCAATTAAATGGAACATTTGAAAGAAAAATACATTTTTTTTATTAAGAAAGAAGAAAATACAGAAACTCTATGGGTTTTGTTAAGACCCATGCAATTTTCCTGTCATGAGAATCCCTGCCCTCTCACTCATGTTTAGCTAGCACTGGTGGATTTCAGGAGGTCTGTATTTATAATAAAGTGTCAACCTACCTTACTTTGCTAAAGCATAGACACAGATCTCTACATACTTGATATTTGGAACAAATGGTCTTGCTTCCATTACCTCCTTCCATAGCTCTCCTTTGATCTCGAAAACAGGAGGTCATGAGTGGATTGTGATATTAAGAGCATGTTCCCAGAAAATACATGGTTCTAGTCTCTTGACTTTCATCTAGATACATTAAAATAACTGGACCCAGCATATGGAACTGAAAGGGGATTTTATCGTATCTACAAAATAATTAAATTTTATTTGTTAAACTATATCTAAAATAAATTTAGGCAGCTCAGAATAATATAATTCAAACAAAATCTTACATACTAGCAGAGAAACTCTGTGTATAAAATTCAGGAGAAAATAAAGATACAGTATATAAAATAAAGATACATTCTAGATCTTTAAATATATACATTAGAGATACTTAAATATTCCATTTACTAGAAATGGTGTCTCTGTAGAATATATCTAATTAAACAAAGAATTTCTGTGGAAATATAAAAAGACAAATTCCTACTTAGAAGATAAATAATAAGAAAAAAGAAGAGATATATAAATGTATGGTATATCTGTCTTCACTAATCATTTGGAAAGCCTTTTCAGCAAAAAGTCACAGTGTAGACCATGTTCAGGTGATCTGTACTGTTTACTATCAGTCAAGATATAAATCATTTTCAGTTAAAATTGTTCCCAGAAATAATCCATATATGGCTAACTTTTGCTTTACTGGTTGTAAAAATTCCTGAACTACTTGCCAAATTGGTGAAATGTCCTTTTCCTTGCAGGAAATTCCATATACTGATATATGGCATATATTATATTATATTATATATATATATATATATATATATATATATATATATATATATATATGGTATATATAATGGTATATGGGCGAGGAGGACTTATCTTATGGGTCTCTTGAAAGGGACCCATTCAATAGGACTTATCATTCAATTCCCACCAGTGAATTCTGTTCATTTGGTGGGCAGTCCTTGAATGCTATTACTTTTCATTGATCAAGCACCAAAGAAATTTTCATCTCACCATAAGACATATAGAAACAAAAACAAAAAATCCTCCCCAAAATAAAGGAAAAAACCCCTACATTTTAGCTTAATAATGTTCTCTAAGCGTGAAGGATTGGAAGATGAACATAGTAATAGAACCCGAAGTTCTCTTCATTTACCTGAAGTATGCCTTGATTGCTGAGTTTGGGAGAATCTCATGTTTGGAAGTCAAATTTGTAATCATCACTAAGCATATGATGAGAAATCATGACCCTGTTTTCAGATCTTGTCACCTGCCTCTGACTTCTCTTCACCCTTACTCTTCTTCTAGCACAGGTTGTAGGAATGGTTGAATGTGTGGGTTTTGGGTTATGATGACCTGGGTCCCATTCTAGCTCTATCACTTACCAGCATGTGAGTTGGACAAATTGCTGAACATTCTTATGTTCTGGATTCTTGATCTTTAAAGTAGGGATAGTAATCCTGCCTCATGATTTTGTGAAGATTAATAGACGAATGCTAGTAACAAGCTTAGCAAAAGGTCTTGTGGAGGCTATGGTTTGGGACTCAATGATGATAGCCACCACTGCCATTATTACTTTAACAGTGTTTGGTGTAAACAAAGGAAAGAAATAGCAAACCTCGCTCTTTGTACTGATTCTGTTTTCCACTAGTTTATGTGTTATTGAGCAGAAAATTTCTTTTCTGTGTGTTCTGTGGTTGCCGTTGTTCATTTGTATGCATTTCAGCATTTTTTGGGGGGGGGGGGGAGAAAAATGTACCAGTCTTGAAGAGTCAATACATGGAAGTGTCATCTTCCAGCCATAGCCTGAAGAAACTATTCAAATTCACAGGAGCCACGTGTCTGAAGTCTGGGAAGTATACCTCTACCATAAGACTTTCCTTATAGGCAAACCTTGCAGATACTGCAGATTTGGTTCCAGACTACCACGATAAAGTGAATATTGCAATAAAGTGAATCAAATGAGTGTTTTGGTTTCACAGTGCATATAAAAGTTATGTTTACACTGTACTATAGCCTATTAAGTGGGCAATAGCATGTTTAAAAAAACAATGTGCATGCCTTAATTAAAAAATACTTTATGGCTAAAATTGCTAACCATCATCTGAGCTCTCAGCAAGTCATAATCACTGATCACAGATCATCATAAAAACATAGTAATGGTGAAATAGTTTGAAATATTGTGAGAATTATCAACAGAGAGACACAAAGTGAGGAAATGCTGTTGGGAAAAAAATGGTGCTTGCTCGACACAGGGTTATCACAAACCTTCCGTTTGTGAAAAATGGAATATCTCTGCAAGGCACAGTGAAGACAAATTCAAGAAAATGAAGTATGCTTGTATTTAGTGACACAAAATTTTCTCTGCCTAGTAAAAGCATTTCAAAGAAAACAAAAGGATAATTTGTCTCTTCTGAGGAAATAATTTATACATTATGATTTCTTTAGCTCCAAGAAAACACAAATGCCATTTGCAGCAAGATGAAGTGAAGAATCTAGGTTCAGCTATAAACTTGTTGATAACATCAATGATTCCCAAACTTGGTAGTTCATCAAGATACTCTGGGAAGATTTTTTAAATAAGGACTTCTGTAAAATCATGATTCTTTGGGAGCTGGTGAGGGGCAGGAGGAGGTGGGAATGTGGTTACAGTGTGGCCTAGTGTGGATCTTGCACCCGAGGCAGGAGGGTATGGGAATACCAGACAAAGACTAAAGCTAAGAACATCTCAGATTCTGAGACCCATCGCACATCTTTCCTATTGCTCTGATGCTCTGAGTTTATCCCAATTTCTTTGAATTTCCTCAGAAAGAAAATTTGACAAAGCTATAGACAGTTACTCAGTGGCCCAGTTGTGGTCATTAGTTTTGCAGCTGCCACCAACACATCTCTCTAAGGGTAAGAATCCTTAGGCTGTTAAGTATTTTGTCCAGAGGCAGCATGAGAGACCAGGAGGCACAGGACCAGGAGTAGGCACATGTCCTCTATGTCTGACCAGTGGACTCAGGTGAGTAAAGCAGATGTAAGCATCTACTTTCAAGATGTCTACTTCACTCTGAGAAGATGGATGGGTTAGGGAGGGCTTAAAGGATTATTCTAACACAGAAGGCCCATCTATACAACCTCCCAAACTGTTAACCCTCTTTGGTGTTTTGAAGTCCTAATATGGCTTCCAAAGGAGATGGTTTCATAATTCTAAGACTGTTTGAAGTCAGAGGGCAGTTGAATGGCCTTTGTTCTGTGGTACTTGGAAAGAAGCTGTACTTCATTTAGTTGTCCTTATTTCAGTAATGCAGGGGGATCATACGTTCTACTCTGCCTGGTGTTGGAGTGTGCAAAATGGTGACAATACTTTGCAGTACCTCTCATGAAAAGGTGGAGTCTGGTTCCCCATTCCTTAAATCTAGGATTGGCTTTGTGGCCTTCTTTGACACATTGAATGTAGCAGAAATGATGAGTTACAGGCCATATGATTTATGAACCTAGGCATCAAGAGGTCTTGTAGCTTCAACTTTTGTTGTTTGTAGACACCTGTTGCCACCATGTGAGTGAGCCAGCCTGATGGATAATGAGAGCTCAGTGACACATTTTGTGCAGTATCCCTGGGTGACAACAGCCAGACATAGAAATCTATAGTGATTCAAAGGCCATCTTAAATTATTCAGCCAACTGGAATGTGTTGCTACATGTGAGCTATTATTGTTAGCCTTTATCTCTCCAAATGATGTGATTTTTTTTTTTACACCAGATACTATGTATTTAAAATGTATTATTTTATAGGGATTAAGTGCTTTCCTTGCGGTTCAGGGTCCTTGCTTGCCTGTATTTATCTCAAAAATGAAAAAAGCATTGCCAATCCCACCCCATCCCTTTCTGCGTCTTGTGAGTTATTATTGCTTTGGTGAGTCTGATTGAGCTGAAGGCAAAATGGCAGTAGTGGCTCATCTTACTATAAGTCTTCTGTCATGTATTTCTTGTGTGTCAGAGTATAGTTTTGTTCTGTTTTGTTTTTCAGAAAAAAACCCACTCATTTTGAAACAAATAGACTAGTTTTTGCTTGTTTGTTATACAGATGCTTTTCCTCTTTCAACTGAAACAATATCTTGGACTGATAGCTCATCTTACCACCTGACTCTAGTTTGAAAATGATGAGACTTGCTCCTGATTTGATGTTGAATGATTACAAAACTATGATAATTTCAAAACTATTGGATTATGGGGGTCGAAAAGCTAATGCTGTTTTCAAAGAAATACTTCTGAATATCAGTACTTGTAGATAGAGCACAATGTAGTTATTCTATTAATAAATAAAGTGACTAATGAAGCGTCGTACAGCACAGTGAGAATACATTTCACAAGAGCCTTTTAAAATGATTGTATAAAACAATTCAAAGAAAAGGAACCAAACTATGCCTTGTAATATATTTTTCCCAAAGGCATATTCATAACATTTATAAAATACATATTTTTTGTGTTGATAAATTGCCCTAAACACCCTCTGTTGAACAGGCTGACCATGGGCAAGACTGTGACGTTGACAGTTTGGGCCTTGGCTTTCCTCCCTACAGTTGGCATCCCTTGCCAAGTGGAGGATAAATAACACACATTCAGGATAGGTCGTTTTCTCTCTCTCTCTCTCTTTTTAACTGAAAATGTAGCACACACAGAGCAAAGCTTTCAGCAAGTATAATGTGTTTATAGTAAAATAATCTTCTTCCTACTATAGATTCTTGGCTCCCCCTGGAAGTAATGTCTGCAGAGCTTCCTTTATATGTCCTTCTTCTGCATATGCATACATATTGTATATACACATAAATGATGCTTATCTTAAGCATTAAGAATTTCTTGTCCTTCAGATGGTTCTCTCCTTTGGACAGCTGTCTTCACCTTTGTTTATCTCAGGTGCCTCATCTATAATGTAATTAACCCAACTTCATACAGTTAGTTTGGGATTAATTGGTTATTATTCATAAAGGCCCTGGAAGAGTATCTGGCACAAGGGAACCACTCTGTGTTAGCTGTTATCGTGTTCACAGTTCTGCCCGCCATCTTGCATCATTGATTGACATAATTCTATTTTTATAGGGGTATTTAAATTTTGAATCCAAATGGTTTCATCCCAAAACAAAAAATCTATGGTAAAGACTGTAAGAAGCTTCACTCGTAGAAAATTCTTACCAAGTTCAAGAGCTTAAAAATCCTTTAGGCGTGAACTTAGAATATACAGTTTATTTACTACAGAGCAAAATTTACCTTTCGTTAGATGCCTTTGTTCTAATGCTAAATGCCAGAGGAAAATGAAGTCATATAGATAGGGACTTTCTTTGTCTTTACTCATTTGTTCATTTATTCATTTAAAAATATATGTGCTGTATACTTTATATCTGATGCAAACCCAGGTGAATAAGAGGCAAATAAAATAATCACAGTTCCTATCATTGTGGAGTTTACAGGATGGTGGGGACAAAGTTTACCAGTGAAATATTTACATATATATTATAACAAAAGGTGAAATATAAGATGTATTTGTGTGTATATGTATCATCTAGTCCAGTATAGGGTGTGATGGAGGCCCTTTCAGTAGAATTTTGAAGGAAAAATATTTTGATCCAAGAATTTTATTTCAAGCCAATTTGTCATTCAATTCTGAAGGCAACTGAGAGTTATTTCCTATTATTGAAAGGTTTATGAGATATACCTCTCCTATACTTTCCTAAAACATACTCTTGGATGACATATTCCAGCAGAATCTCTTTCTTATTCTCTCCTTTTCTTGACAAAGCCCTACTTCTTGTCCATACAGAGATATGCAAAATCAATGTGGAATATGCACACAAATTTTTATTTACTTCATCTGATTTCTTACAAACTTGGGCTTCTGTTACTTTCTGCAACTGTATTTTTAGTTGCGGTGTGTATTGTTAATACTAATTTTAATTTTGTTAGGGTTGTAGTATTTCTATGAAAATAAAAACAATAATTTCAGTCCTCATAATTTATTTCTTCTTTCTCATATTGTTATATATTTTGATATAAACCCTTCCTATTAGACAACATTCTGCAATGAATAAGTGTGTGCATCTATTTAATTTTTCACCTGTGCAAGTATATCTGAAAAATGTCAGATCTTGGATCGCTATGTTTGAGGTTTTGGTAATTTTGATAGTTATTGCCAAATTTCTGATAATAGTAATTGCCCCAATATATATCCTAATCAACAATATATGTAGATGCCTGTTTTCTCATCATCTTATGAATAGAATGTTTTCTTAACCTTTCAGTTTTTGCATATATGATAAGATAAAGTGGCATCTCAAAGTAGTTTATACTTTTCTTACAGGTGAATTTGAACATCTGTTTATGTGTTTAAAAGTTACTTGTAGGGGCGCCTGGGTGGCTCAGTTGGTTGAGCCTCCGACTTCAGCTCAGGTCATGATCTCAAGGTTTGTGGGTTTGAGCCCCGCGTTGGCCTCTGTGCTGATGGCTCAGGGCCTGGAGCCTGCTTTGGATTCTGTGTCTCCCTCTCTCTCTGCTCCTCTCCTGCTCACGCTCTGTCTCTCTCTCTCTCTCTCCAAAATGAATAAATATTTTTCTAAAAAAATGTTACTTGTATTTCCTTTCCATAACTTTTGCCTAATTTTCATTTGTAAAATTCATTTTTTATCAACTAATATATTCTAACAAGAGTAGTCGTTTGTGATAGAGCTACAAATATTTTTCCTGGGTTGCCTTTTGGGTTTATTTATGGTATTTCTTGACATGTAGAGTGTGTGTGTGTGTGTGTGTGTGTGTGTGTGTGTGTGTGTTTTAATGTAGTGTAAGTTATCAATCTTTTCTTTGAGGACTCTGGCTTTTGAGTGATGGTTAGAACATCCTTTTCTATTCCAGGTTTATATGTGAAGTTTATATGTGAAACTCCATAGCTTTCTCCACTACTTTTATAGTTTTTCTTTACAATTACATTTTTGCTTATAATTATTTCTTGTGAAATATGTCAGAAAAGAATCTACCCTAATTTTACTTCAGACTTCTGGGGGGAACAGAAATCAGAGTCCAAGTCCCATGAAGTCAGTTGGGCTCTGGTATGTGCCTAGCTTTGAAGTCTCAGAGGATAAGCTAAAAGTGAGGGTGAAGTGTGTATAAAGAGGCCTAATGGAGACTGAAGTTAGCTCTGAAGCATTTCCAGTTCTGGGAGTAGATGAAGATAATCCCATGTTTATAGTGCCCTGGCAGAAACATAAGATAAATCACTTCCGGAAGAAGCTGATGTCATCTTATGTTATGCCCAGAATTCGTGATCCCCAAAGACCACTAGGGAGCCGAGTCCGATGCAAAAGCAAAAGAGCCTTTATTCGAGCTAGCTTGAGCTCAGTCCCCTACCTACACCGATGCAGCGGTGAGATACCAGGGAGAGAGAGCGAGTTTCAAAAGCACAAAGGTTTTATTGGGGCCTAGGGGCAGTTGGTGAGGTAATGGCTGTGGCCTCAGCCGATTGGCTGGGGAAGGGTCGTGGCTTCGGCCGATTGGCTGGGGAAGGGTCGGAGTCCTGTTACGCAGGTCGCTGGCGTGTTTTGATCAGGAAGTTTGAACGGGTGAGTGGGAGGTTACTCAAGGGGAGGAGCCATGGTCTGAGGTCTGAGGTTTTCCCGGAAAAGGGGTCATGTCGGGGACATAGTCACTCAAGGTGGAGGACACAGAACAAGATGGAGTCCGCCGGCGTAGGCCCACCCTTTCACTTAGGCCCCAACTAAAATTAGTTACACAATCAATTTTGCAAATGCAATGTCTGGAACAAAATAAAAAATATCTGAGATATTAAGGCACATGAGAAAAGATTGATTGAAAGAAAACCAAAACAACAACAACAACAAAACAAACAAACAAACCCAGGCAACCGAAAACACTCATCAAAGACCCTGAAATAACAAGTTTATTGGGCTAAAGCATAATTATTTTAGGACTAATAAATATGATAACCAAATTTAGACAAAAGTGGTAAAGATTTGACAGCATATTAGATCCAGATGAGGACAACATTTGTGAACTAATAGGTCAGAAGAAAATATCAGAATAAGCATGGACAAGTCAAGACTGAAAATAAGTAAGAGAGTGTATGGTACATGAGTGGAGCATCCTAATGTAAATAAGCTTGTTGAGAGAAAGAGAAGAGATGGTATGAGATATTAAGAAAAATATAAGAAAGGATGCTGTATTTTGTCAAATGCTTTTTCTGCATCTATTGAAAGGATCCTATGGTTCTTATCCTTTCTTTTGTTAATGTGGTGTATCATGTTGATTGATTTGCAAATATTGAACCAGCCCAGCAACCCAGGAATGAATCCCACTTGATCATGGTGAATAATTCTTTTAATATACTGTTGAATTTGATTTGCTAGTATCTTGTTGAGAATTTTTGCGTCCAGATTCATCAGGGATATTGGCCTGTAATTCTCCTTTTTAGTGGGGTCTTTGTCTGATTTGGAATCAAGGTAATGCTGGTCTCATGGAATGAGTTTGAAAGATTTCCTTCCATTTCTATTATTTGGAACAGTTTGAAAAGAATAGGTTTTAACCTTGCTTTAAATGTCTGGTAGAATTCCCCTGGGAAGCCATCAGGAATGAAAAATAAGATAAAAACAGAGAGGGAGGCAAACTATAAGAGATTTTTAAATACAGAGAACAAATGGAGGGTTGCTGGAGGGGAGGTTAAATGGGTGACAAGCCTTAAGGAGGGCACTGTTTGGGATGAGCACTGGGTGTCATATGTAAGAGATAAATCATTGGGTTCTCCTCCTGAAGCCAAGACTGCACTGGATGTTAACTAACTGGAATTTAAATTAAAAAAAAAAAGAGAGAAAAATATAAGAAAATGTTATATGTAGCTGAATAAAAAAAAAGATGAATTTGAAAGCGGCGATGATCACAGGCAGGTGACTTCTTGCTAGAAAAATATGTGATCTCATAGATAATGAAATAGTAACTTCAAAATGCCAACTGGAAATCTCTTATTGAAAGAAAAATTTCTTTGAGGATGAAAGTTAAGTAAATGAATTTTTTTTTAATTTTTTTTAACGTTTATTTATTTTTGAGACAGAGAGAGACAGAGCATGAACAGGGGAGGGGCAGAGAGAGAGGGAGACACAGAATCCGAAGCAGGCTCCAGGCTCTGAGCTGTCAGCACAGAGCCCGACGCGGGGCTCGAACTCACGGACCGTGAGATCATGACCTGAGCCGAAGTCGGATGCCCAACCGACCGAGCCACCCAGGCGCCCCTAAGTAAATGAATTTTTGAATGCACAATAACTGTGCATTTGCCATCAGTAACCCGGGCCTCAAAGAAAATGCTAAAAGGGTTTTATTCAGGCAAAGGAAAATTTTTTTCTGATAGAGATCAAAGATGCACGAGGAAATAAAAAACAATGGAAATAGAAACTATATGGTCAAACCACTTTAATCTCCATTATTATTTTAGCCTAAGTTTTATGATAGATCATTTCAGTCTGACTGACATTTTTTTTTTTTTCATGAATTCTCCAGCAATTTCCTAAGAAGATCCTCAAGAAAGTTCACGGCAACAATAATTGACCAGGATATTGCTCAGTGTTGATCATTCTGGGTCACTTTTATCTAGCTTTTCTAGTATGTGTATTCAGCAAAAAATTTATGGAATTGAATATTTAAATATTATTGATATTTTTCTTTCCACGTTTTCCTATGGAGACTTCAGCTGTGCACCTATTGGCTCATTTTGCCTGTCTTTTGTATTTATTACATCTAATTCCCCTCAACTTTGTTTACTCCATTGCTTTATGTTGGATACTTAAATTTGTATTCTTTTTTTTTTTTAATTTTTTTTTCAACGTTTATTTATTTTTGGGACAGAGAGAGACAGAGCATGAACGGGGGAGGGACAGAGAGAGAGGGAGGCACAGAATCAGAAGCAGGCTCCAGGCTCTGAGCCATCAGCCCAGAGCCCGACGCGGGGCTCGAACTCACGGACCACGAGATCGTGACCTGGCTGAAGTCGGATGCCTAACCGACTGCGCCACCTAGGCGCCCCATTAAATTTGTATTCTTTATGTCACTATATTTTCACCAGTTTCTCTTCTCCTTTGTGTTTCTTCAAAATTTGTCTTTTCTGTGATTGTTTTTATTCCTTCTACTTCTTTCCCAAATTCTAACAGCTCACACGTTATTTTCTCTCTTATCTCCCCTTCCTCCCCTTCCTTGTTCTTGTATTTCTCCTTGGTGACTTGTTTCACAAAACAGATGGCTTCATTGTTTTTTAATTGTGACAAAAGAACTGGTACAATTTTCGTCTTATTTATGGTGAATGGAATGAGGTTTTTGGAGGGGTGGGGGGTTCAGAGTCTATAGACAAGAAAGAATTCTTTAGATGTCTTTGGTGCAAAAAAAGGTGATTTTATTAAAGCATGGGGACAACACCCATGGGCAGGAGGAGCTGCCCTGGGACCATGAGGAGAGACAGATTATATACTTGGGAAATGGGGGGAGGTAAGGTCCAGAGGAAGTTTCCAGTGAGATTTTCCTATGCTAAAGAAGACTCCCAGGATATTGGAGGCCTAGATATTGTCAAGCTAAGGTTGTTTTTCCCTCTAGCAAAGCATTAGCATTAAGACAGCAGGGAGTTCCTGGAGAAAGTTTTACTCTGCCAGCCTCAAGTATTTGTCAATGGGCTGCAGGTTATAAGAAAATTTATTCTATATGCCATTTCCTTCTGCCTTTGTTTCCCACCTCAAATGTTGTCTATTGGTAGGTTTTGCCGCTGTGGCTCACAGTTTTTATAGTGTCCTCTAAATACTTGATTCAGACCTACCATCCCTCCCTGATTTCTGGCCATTTTGTTGCCTTCTTATTTTTACCTGCCATCCAAAGTTCAAATATTTGCCCTGAGTTAGAAATTCACAATGCGAATTTTTGTGTAGGCTTTATTTGAGTTTTATCATCTCTTTTCCCATATTTGTGGGGTTCGCATTGTGTGTCAGGCTTTGCACTAAGCTCTGCAGATATAAAAATGAACAGTAAAAGCAGGACTTCTGTTTTCATAGGGCTTATAAGATTAGTCGAGGAAAAAAATTAAATAAGCAAGTTCAATACGGTGCATGCTAAGTATTATAAGAGAAGAAATATAGGATACTGTGGAAACGCATTTTGATGATATTAAACATTTAGATTCTTCTAATGTGTTTTGCACAAGTCCTGTATTTTGAGGAGAGTCAAGGATTCTCCCAGTAGTGTTGAACACTTGAAAGAGGAAGTGATTCCTAGAGAAAAGAAGGTCTAAACTGAGATTCAGATCGAACTAAGAGGGATCTAAGTGGAAGTAACTGTTTCATAACAATATATAGAGACCAGAGAAAGAGCAAAAGAATATAACATGACTGATGAATGAGGTTCATTGATTTGTTTCATTTTATGAATCTATTTGATGAAGTTTTGGGGTGTTGGTGGAGTTTTGGGGTCCAGAGCCGACGGCCAAGAAAAAATTCTTGAAGATGTCTTTGGTGCAAAAAGGTGATTTTATTAAAGCAAGGGGACAGGACCCCTGGACAGAAAGAGCTGCACTCCAAGTGTTGGGGGGGGGGTAACTGTTTTATGGAGCTGGGGGAGATAAAGTCAAGAGGGAGTTTCCAAAGAGACTTTCACATGCTTAAGACTTACTGGAGGGCTCGCTATCATCAAAGTAAGGTTGTTTTTTCCCTGTAGCAAAATATTAACATTAAGACAGTAGGGAGTTCCTGGACTTTAGGCCATTTATGGGATTGCCTTTTTCGGCTAACCTGGTGGAGACTCATCAGTTTAACCTTTTTTTTTTTTTTTTTTTCTTGTTTTTGGCGGAGTGTAAAGGAATATGTACTAGTCCCACCAGGAGAGGGGGGGAGGTTGCTAACTTGTACTTTGACCTCTGCTTGCCTCAAGTTCCCTCATCCCATCAGTAAAGGAAATCTCTGCAATTCCTCATTTTAGAAGCACAATTTGAATTTTAAACAGGATTTATTAGCTCCCTTTAGGGCTGTCTTCAGAAGCAGGAAAAACTGCGAAGTGCACTTAAAAAAATTATTCTCTGTGAGAAAACTTCGATGAAAAAGCTAATAGAGTTAGCAGATTTTAGGTAAAATATAATTTCTTGGTTGGTGTTCCGATGAGGATTTGGAAAATTCTTCCTTTGGAAAATCCTTGTTCTCAATATCCCTAGTGATATTCTTTATTTTTTTGTGTTATTATTTTTTTAATGTTTATTAGTGGGGGAGGAGCAGAGAGAGAGGGAGACACAGAATTTGAAGCCAGCTCCAGGCTCTGAGCTGTCAGCTCAGAGTCCCATTTGGGGCTGGAACTCCAGAACTGGGAGATTGTGACCTGAGCCGAAGTTGGAGGCTTAACCGACTGAGCCACCCAGGCACCCTCCCCCCACCCCGCTGATATTCTTGAATCATTTACCAAAGAGATCTTTCTGGTCTTTGTCTTCCTAGCACCTCCCCCCAGTTGAACTTTGAAGTTAAAATGCAGGTATTACCTGCTTTTCAAAAGTTCCATGTTATACCACTTTGCTTTCATGAAAGACCTACATTAGTACCTGTTTTTGCTAACCAATGGATATTCGAAGAGAATTTTTGCTTTTACAGAAAAAAGTGACAAGTGAAAATAACTTTCAAGTGGGCAGTTATATAGAGGCGGTGTGTACCCCAGCAACAACAGTAGCTACACCTCGCTCCTTCCCTAGGAAGTACACTCAGCATCTCAGCATCAAGCCACCATCATTTTGAACCACGTCTGTGAACATCCGTGTTTATTTCAATTTACTTACTGTATCCCTGAGCAAGATGTATCTGAAGGTATCAGCAACACTTTTTCTGGGCCTGGGAATGCTCAAAAATTTTTCCATATACAGTTGATCCTTGAACAACACCAGGGTTAGGGGTACTGACCCCCATGCAGTTGAAAATCTTCACGTAACTTTTGACTTTCCAAAACTCAATAGACTTCTGTTAACTGGTAGCTGAGCTGATCATATAAGCAATTGATTAACACATTTTTGTATGTTGTATGTATTATATGCTGTCTTCTCACAATAAAGTAAGCCAGAGAAAAAAATGTTAAAATCATAAGGGAAAATGCAGTTACAGAACTGCACTGTATTTATCAAAAGAGAACATCTGCCTATAAATGGCCGTGCACAATTCAAAGCCATGTTGTTCAACGGTCAACTGTAAATTAAAGGTAGTTTCTTCTTCACGTTAGGCCACTGCGGTTTACAAAAGGTTTCATGGGAACTGTACTTTCAGATAGTGGGGGGGACCTTACATCTAATGTGATCTAGACTACTGTGAAAATAGCCTTTGGGAGTCTTCAGGATTATCCTTTTGAGAGTGATATTTTAGGCCCTCATTCATGGATTCTTGTTTTGCAACACAGGTTGCTATTAACATTTTTTTTCCTGTAACAGTTATCACCTCCATAAGACTATATTAATTTTTCCAATATTTCTGCTCTGCCCTGAAAAGTTCTATAAGGAATAACAGCATTTTTTTTTTTTTGTCCGAGAGTTGCCAGCTAATTGCAACTATAATAGTATCCATATGGCAAATTTCCAGCTTGTCAGCTGTAGTACAGCATTCAGGCTGGCTTGCTAGATACTTCTGTTTGTTTCTGTGTTTAGAGAAAGCACACAAACATTAACTAACCTATCATATTGATGTCACAAATGTCAACGTCTTGTTATAATTAAATCCTCTGAGTATTTTCTTTTATGTATGAAAAGGAAAACACATTTGGGCAAGCGTAAATGCATGTTTTTTTTTTTTTTATTTTTAGAATGGAAACTACAGCTTGTTTACTTAACTGATTTGGCAAGGAAAAAACTGTTAAGAGAAAAACAGAACAACTAATCTGTGGTCTCTTCTCATTTATCCTATGTTTCTAAATATAAGCAGCTGATCCTTCTTGTAACTGAGGACACACACCCAGTGAGGCTAGAAATTTGCAAATTATAATGAGCTGCACGTAATAGTGTGAATCCTTAGAGTGAAATCAGCATAAGAGAATAATCTGACAAATACACGTTAAGCTGTTTTTCAAAATGTGAGTCCATTAAAAAAAAAACTGTTGTGGGTGAATAATGGAAACCTAAAGCAAGTAACATTTTATTGCCAGAAACACTAAGTTCCAAATCTGTCTAGGGTCAAACTGGGGAAATACAGAAGAGATAAAAGCTGAGAGGGAGGTCAATTAAATTTACTCTTTTGATGCTACCAAGCTGGCTTTCTGGTTTTGAGCTTGGTAGGTGTTTCAAGTTTTTTCTCTCTTAGGTTCCTATGATATGGGGATATACTTTCTCGGATTGGTTCCTACCCTTCCTCCTACCTATCTCCTAGTTTTCTGGAGGTCGGCTTTACCTAGGCTTTTCTGTTTATGTTACATAGTGTGGGGCTAAAGGAATTCTGGAACTTGGCTGCCTGAGTTCAAATCCTACCTAGTTTTACCACTTACTAGTCGTGTAACTTTAGACAGGCTACTTAACATCTTTTGCTTGTCTCCTCATCTGAACATGGGATGATAATAAATAGAACTGACTTCACAGAGCTGCTGAGAGTAAATTATATCTATCCACCATCCATCCATCTATCCACACAATGGAAGGATGTAATATTCATTATCATTATCATTTTCCCTCTAAGAGAATGTTCCTCTCCTGATCCACAGGAAAGGCTCATCTGCCTCCTTTACCATGAGCAACCTCTGGAGGTGTAAGTGATGCCTTATATGCAGCAACCTCTTCACTGCTTATTTTGCACCTTTGGCACAGTTATCTGGTGTCTCTGCCTTTTAGGCTTTCTAGCCAATTGTGCCCCACCCAACCTCAGGAGGCACATATCCTTAGGATTGTTATGTCTTTCAGGTGAGCTATCTTTTCATTTCTGTGATGATGAATTTTACCTGTCAACTTGGCTGGGCCATAGAATCCCAGTTCTTTGGTCAAATAATATTGGAAGTATGTCTGTGAGGGTGTCTTGGATGAGGCTCACATTTCAGGTGACAGACTGAGTAAAGCACATTGCTTTTCCCCAATGTGGGTGGCTCTCTTCCAGTCACTTGAAGGTCTGAGTAGGGCAGAAAGGCAGACCCTCCCCAGAGCAACAGAAACTACTTCTGCCTGATTGTCCTGGACCTGACAGATGAGTATTTTCGCCTGCCCCCTCCCCCCACTACTGTGGCCTTCAGAATGGAACTGCACCATTGTCAGTGGTAGATCTTGAGACTTATTATCCTTCATAACTGAATGAGTCTATTTCTTATAAGTCTCTTAATGGATCGACTGATCCATAGGTCCTATTGTTTCTGTTTCTCTGGAGAACCCTGAATCATTATGGGATATGTTTCATTTTCCTCCTCACCTTGATGTGTATTTGTCTAATATTAGTATTAGCTGCTTGTATTTTTGTTTTCTGGTAGCCTTTGTGTGTGTGGCATGTATTTTCATCCTTTCTTACAAACTTCCTGTTTCTTTTCATATTTAATGTGTGTCCATTTTAAGCAGTATACAGTTTTTTTTTTTAATGTTTATTTATTCTTGAGAGAGAGAGAGGGAGACAGAGCATGAGCAGGGGAGGGGCAGAGAGAGAGGGAGACACAGAATCTGACACAGGCTCCAGGCTCTGACCCGTCAGCACAGAGCCCCATGCGGGGCTCGAACTCACAAGCCGTGAGATCATGACCTGAGCTGAAGTCAGATGCTCAACTGACTGAGCTACTCAGGCGCCCCTGGTTTTGTTTTTCTATCCAGCCTGACATTTATTTGTTTGTTTGTTTGTTTATTTATTTGAGAGAGAGAGAGAGAGAGAGAGAGAGAGAGAGAGGCATAGAGAGGGAGAGAAAGAGAATCCAAAGCAGGCTCCACACTGCCAGTGCAGAGCCTAACACAGGGCCCGAACTCACGAAACATGAGATCACGACCTGAGCCAAAACCAAGAGTTGGATACCCAGGAGCCCCAGCCTGATAATCTTGTAAAGAAATTTCGAGTATTTATTCAATTTAAATTTCATATAATTAATGGCAGTACTGATGCATGTGGAATTTAAAGCTGTTAGTTTACCTGTTTTTTCTACTTTTCTATTTGGCTTTGTTTTTTTTCTCCATTCTTAATTTTTTTGGAGTAATCATATTATTTTAAAATATTTTCTAATCTTTCTATTAGCTTTTTATTTATTTTTTTTTAATTTTTTTTTCAACGTTTATTTATTTTTGGGACAGAGAGAGACAGAGCATGAACGGGGGAGGGGCAGAGAGAGAGGGAGACACAGAATTGGAAACAGGCTCCAGGCTCTGAGCCATCAGCCCAGAGCCCGACGCGGGGCTCGAACTCACGAACCGCGAGATCGTGACCTGGCTGAAGTCGGACGCTTAACCGACTGCGCCACCCAGGCGCCCCTCTATTAGCTTTTTAATTATGTACCTATATTATTCTTTAAGTGAAATCTTTAGAGGATTCAACAGCCTACAGCTTATTAATATTTTTGCCATTTCCTAGAGAATACAATAAACTTACACATTTTAGGCTTATTTTTCTACCACCTGAGCTTTGTGCCATTGTTGTCATATTGCATGTAGAAACATATACATGCATACTTTATGTGTATATTGGTCTATACTTACAAATACATGTACATATGTATGATATGAATATGTGTGTATGTATACACACACACACACACACACACACTTCAAACTCCACAAGATATTATTATCAGGACAGTCAGTATTCATTTAGATTTACCCTCATTTCTACACTTTCTTTTAACAAATTATTATTTTTTTTTCAACGTTTATTTATTTTTGGGACAGAGAGAGACAGAGCATGAACGGGGGAGGGGCAGAGAGAGAGGGAGACACAGAATCGGAAACAGGCTCCAGGCTCTGAGCCATCAGCCCAGAGCCTGACGCGGGGCTCGAACTCAGGGACCGCGAGATCGTGACCTGGCTGAAGTCGGACGCTTAACCTACTGCCCCACCTAGGCGCCCCTCATTTCTACACTTTCGAAATTTATTTCTCCTGTTGCATTATTATGCTTCTCCTTTCTGAAGAGCTACTTTATTTATATCTTTTAGTACAGTTGTCCTTGAAATGACTTTTCTCAGATGTTATTTATTTGAAAATTTCTTTCTCTCACCTTTGTTTTATTAAGGATACTTTCATTGGAGGAAGGAGTCTAGGTTGGCATTTATTTTTTTTTTTCATACTTTAAATTCATCATTTCGTTGTCTTCTAACTTGCATCACGTCTGCTCAGTTAGCTGTCAGTCTTATTGTCTGTCACTCCTTTGAAGCGAACATGTTCTTTTTACCCTTTTATCTTCTTCTACATTTTTCTTGTCCAGCAGGTGGACAGCTCATGTACCTAGGCTGTTTTTTCTTTATCCTCCTTCATCTCAGGGTTTTTGATATCTTTTAGGTTTGAGGTTGCTAGCTAGTTTTTATCCATCTTGGAAAATTCCCTGTCCAGTATATCTTTAAATATTCTTTCTTTCTATTCCTTCTTCGACTCCAATTTCATGCATGTGAGGTGTTTCCAGTGTTTCCATATGACTCATTCTCTGTTATGTATTTAAATGTTTTTCCAACTTTGTGCTTCAATAGATTAATTTTTCTACTGACCTGTCTCCTAGTTATTAATCTTCTTTAGTGCAGTGTCTAATTATTTTTTAAGATATCTCTTAAATTTATAATTTAACTATTGCATACTTAACTTTATAGAATTTTCAATAGATTGTTTTTAATGAATTCAGTTTGCTGATAAAATTCCTCATCTCATCTATTTTCCTGGATACATTAGTCATAGTTATTATAAAGTCCTTGTCTGATTCTTATAATATATAAATGGACTACCTATGGATCTTTTTCTATCATCTGGCTTTTGGGGTGTGTGTGTGTGTGTGTGTGTGTGTGTGTGTGTGTTAGAGAGATTTGGTGAATGCCACTATTTTCTAGAAAAAACTCATAGAGGTACCAGGTGATGGTTTCTTCCTCTAGAGATGATTTAATTTCCTTTCAATAGACAAAGAAATCACCCTTATCCAGACATGAATTGAAACAATTTCAGAATTTCTGAGTGCTGTTCTAATTCCAGTTTGTCTTACACTAGGATGTTGCCTTTTGGGAATCTCAAATGAAAACCTTACATATTTACCATAGACTGTCCTCCTTGGAAAACCCTGAACCCCAAATTTTTATAACTTTAGTTAGAACTGTGAGACTGCCAAAATCTCTGCATAGCTATTGAGTCTTTTAACTAAAGCTTTTTCTCATTTTCTTGATTTTTCTTTTATGCCAGCTCAGATTAGTTCTGAGCAAATTTGGGGGAAAATGTATGGAAAAAATATGTTATACTTACTTCTTAGTGGTTCCCAATTTTCTAGATCTGGTATTTATCATCATCATCTTTTTTTTATGTTTATTTTTGAGAGAGAGAGAGAGAGAGTGAGAGAGACAGAACTCAAGAGGAGAAGGGCCAGAGAGAGAGGGAGACACAGAATCTGAAGCAGGCTCCAGGATCCCAGCTGTCAGCACAGAGTCCTATGCGGGGCTCGAACTTACAAACTGTGAGATCATGACCTGAGCCGAAGTCGGAAACTCAACCCACTGAACCACCCAGGTGCCCCTCATCATCATCATTTTTAATTTGAGAAAGAGAATGTAAGTGGTGGAGAAGGGCAGTGGGGGAGAGAGACAGAGAATCTTAAGCAAGTTCCATGCTCAGCACGGAGCCCAAATTCCATCCCACAACCCTGGGTTCATGACCTGAGTGGAAGTCAAGAGTTGGTTGCTAAACCAACTGAGCCACCCAGACGTCCCTAGATCTTGGTCTTTCAAATAATGTCTACCTTGCTTGTTGACAGATAACTTCCCACTTGACTATAAATTTGAGAAGATTCATGTAAATTTTTAATTACAGCTACCTCCCAGAAAACATTATAGACAAGTCTCTAGGTAAACTCTCTTTAAGAAATTATTGTCATTGAGAAGGAAAAGACTCAAGGTGCCTGGGTGGCTCAGCTGGTTGAGTGTCCAACTTCGACTCAGGTCATGATCTCGCAGTCTGTGAGTTCAAGCCCTGCATGGGGCTCTGTGCTGACAGCTTGGAGCCTGGAGCCTGCTTTGGATTGTCTCCCTCTCTCTCTCTCTCTGCCCCTCCCCCATTCACTCTCTCCCTCTCTCTCTCTCAAAAATACATAAAATATTTTAAAAAATAAGGAAAAGACTGATAAATTAGCTATTCATGGACAAAATAAATGCATAATGTCCTAAAATTGAACTTTGGGGTTGCTTTACTCTATCAAAAATAATAGTAACAACTTTAATATCAATTCCTAGGATAGTTTTTCTTAAAATGTACTATGTGCAATGTATTTTTATGTATATTTTACATAAGAACAGAAGTTCAGAGAATTTACGTCATTTGCTCAAGGTCACACACAAGAAGTGACAGAACTAAGTTGATTCTAACCCTACAATCTGTTTCTTCATGTGACTTTGCTAATTAACTATACCAATCTTTAATCATGCCTAATTTGTTTTATAACTATTTTAGCATAATGAAGCTTATAGTCATAATTGTGTGTTATATACTTAAGTATAAATGGAGATGTCTAGAAAAAAAATTTTTTTAAATGTTTGTTTATTTTTGATGAGAGAGAGACAGAGAGAGAGAGAGAGAGAGAGCTTGAGCAGGGGAGGGGCAGAGAGAGAGGGGGGCACAGAATCAGAAACAGGCTCCAGGCTCTGAGCTGTCAGCACAGAGCCCGATGTGGGGCTCAAACTCACAGACCGTGAGATCGTAACCTGAGCCGAAGTTGGACGCTCAACCGACTGAGCCCCCTGGGCGCCCCTAGAAAAATTTTTTAAATACTATATCTTAGATTAGGAAATATGCCATTATGAAATTTCAGAGAAGTAGATTTTGAAGTCCTGTTTAGGCTGTCTACTTATAGTGTGCTCTTATGCTTTTGGAATATCAGTCTCCACATATTCAATGTGGGGATATTAACTACTCCATAGGAATTTTCTGAGGACTAATTGACTTATAGGTTTGTGAAATTTTATGGAAAACTCAACGTATTAATTAGTTTCTTAATTGGTTTTATATTTCTTGTCATAATTTTCATTATTATAGAGAGAGAGACAGGTCCTAAAGGTGCGGTGATGAGAGAATTGAAAAGCAAGGGCCAAGACTCTCCAGGAGCCGAAGCATGGGTCCCCTGGCTTAAGCCTCTTTTGTTTTTGCAATTTGTCTGATAACAGCAAGCACATACAACATAGTATTTGGCATCCTGACAGGTCCTCCACCCGCACTGTATTCCATACTGGGTCATGAGTATATCTGACACCAGACAAAGCATTCTTATCTCCAGACCTGGCACCCTTGTGATGTCCTTTTGGAGAGAACAGCAGTCCCGTGGCCTTCCTCCTGGGAATGAAACTGCTTTCAGTTTCTTCTCTGTCCCTTTCCTTCAGGACATTCCTATGGTGCCTCCCTATTCTTGTTCTCCAACAATTATACATTTAAAATCAAAAGGCCAGTGAGTTCCTAGGGGATCTACTAAGATAAGAGCTCAGATAAGAACTTCCCTAAGAGTTGTGTTATCACACTTTTACTAGAAACAACTATTCAACTTCTTTTTTAGGTTCTAGTCCCTGCATAATTTAGAGTGAAGCTTTTCCCACTCTGGAATGAATATGGTTCAAAAGTCTAGAAGTTTTCACAAAGCTTAGTTACATGATTTACAGACTGATTTAAATTTATGACCCAAGAAATACTTTTGCTATAAGGCGCTAAAAAGTGGCCAGTATCACAAATTTATTAAAGAAAGCTTATAAAAAAACTACTGTTATCTTTTTCTTTAATGTAATGATGGATTTTTAAGATAAGGGAGTACTAGGAATCAATGTGCTATATTATAGATTCAATAAACTGTTTGATGAAATGTCATATAGCACAGTACCAAAAACATCAATTTTAAAATACCAGGACTTAAATAGTGTTTATTTACAAGGCAAGCAGCATCAGAAGGAAGAATGATCAGATATAAAATTACTCTAAGTTTGTTTGGCAAATGGCCTGTCCACCTTCTGTGCTTTCTGGCATGTTATATGCACCTTTATTGTGACATCAGTATAGTGAGTTACAGTTATTTATTATTTTTCTTTCCCCACTGTACTGCAAGATCTTTCAGATAAAGGGGACCATATTTACTTATCTCTGGATCCTCAATGTCTAATAAAATAAAATGTCTGGCAGAGATTGGAAATCCCTTTATTATTACCTAAAAATGATCAATTTCATAATTAATAAAATATATTAATTTTAATCTTAAGCTAGGTCAAAATCCTCTGACTCTCCCAAGGTATGCAAATTCCCATGTGGGAAAGGTTGAAAAATATTTCTCTGAGAAAAGAAATACTGTGCATGAAAATATCTGGTTTCAAACGTATTTCCGTAAATGAAGAGAAGCCAATAGGAAAGAGGTCACTTGTGGACCGTAGGGAAGGATCTTCAGTTTCTCATCTGTAGAATAGGTGATTGAATGAGTCAATGCTTCTAAACTACTTTGTTTTGCTTTGAAAATACTTCTGTGAGATCAACTCTTCCCTTTATAGTGTCATGATGCAGTGCTCAGGGACAGGACTGTAGAATGGATTCACAGTTAGCCTACCCTGCCAGTGTGGGGAATCTGTTAAGAATTTAGGTAAGGTAAGAGCTTACCTCAGAGTGTGGCCTTATAAATCTGACCATAGGAAATGTGCTACTATTTTTTTAAAAGAAAAAGATAGGCGTTTGAAATATGATATTGTTGTCTTTTTGGTATGGGACTTCCTTAAAGTTAGAAGTTCTGTTTCACAACAATTAATTGATCCAGGAGGGTTTATGATGAGTAAATATATTTAATAAAATCTGTCAGTGTAATTTCGTATTAATTGCAAAGTTGCTTCAAGTACAGCGGCTTCAGGTATAGAACTAACTCGACTGCCAGCTGACAACAGTTTATTGTATATTTTAGGAAACATTAGCAGCTCCCTGCTGAGAATATAAATAAGGAGAAAATAGAGCAAGAACCATGGGGCTAGGTGAATATACAATATAACCTCTTTATGGGAGAATTTTGAAGAATCCTGAAAAAAACTAATATGAAGAAAACATTCACTAAGTTTTCTGAAAGCAGATGTTTGGTGCTGAGAAATTAATCACACCAAAATAATTGTAGGAACTCTAGTAACCATGAACATCAGAAAGATGCATTTGAGGTGTTTCATTTTCTTGTCTACTAATTGAAACTTCTTTCCTGAAACTAATTATTGTACAAAGTTCTGCCTGCTTTGAAATACTGAAAGTAAAACAAAAAATGCAGATGTTGCTTTTTTTAAAATTGTCTAGAACTATAAATTTTCACTGAATTGATCTTTTCTACATTCTCAATATAGAGTTAAAATATGGAAACTGTGGAAGTTAAAATATGGATAAAGAATATGCAGTTATTTATTTACCAAAGTATAAGGAGTAGTCCAAAACCCAAGTAAGAAGTCATAACAAAATTTCCATGTAGAGATGAAATATTTATAGATATATTTCACATACGATGTGTGTATGGTGGAATCCTTACGTAATGAATGTGTTGCTTAAAATTGTTACTAAACATTGACTAACTGGTTACCTAGGATCCTGATCCTGTAGAAGACTTCAAATGGTAGTTCTTTGAAAAATTAACTCAGGGACTATAAATAACAAATAAGAATATTTGCTCATCTAACCTGATTCTAAATGGGCACTGAAACTTGTCTAGAATTTTGTAATTCATTGAACGAAAGCTGGCTGCATTATATTTTAGCAGAAAACCTTATATTAGTGACAATTTAGGAGAAACACCTTCTAGCTTTTTCCACAATAGGGGTAAGAACTAAAAGGCTCTATTGGGGTTTATGGTCTGCACTTTGGATTTTTTGCAAAGCTTGAGGTGAGGAGACAAAATAAATGGAAATGCTTCTAGGCACTGGTTAACAAAACCACAGCTGTTCCAGTAATATGGACTTTGAAGCACAGTTAGGAAGAAAAAGTAAAGGTAGGAGAAATGGCAGGGGATACAGCCCAAGGAAGATAGTCAATGGTGTTGTAATAGTGTTGTGTGGTGACACATGGTGGTTAAACTTGTGAGCACAGCATAACGTACAGACTTGTCTGATCGCTACGTTGTATACCTAAAGCGAATTTAACACTGTGTGTCACCTGTACTTCAATTAAAAAAAGAAGAAAAGATTAAAAAGATCAGTGATAGGGAAAGAAAAACAAGAGGGAAAGATGAACACATGCAAAAAGTGAGCATTAAACAGGAGCCCTTTGCAGCAAATTGTGTATATTAATAAATAGCTTTTACACCTTCTGAGAAATATAAAATCTAGCTTAGGCTTCCCACGGAATTGATGTGTTATTTTCTTTTCAACATCAGCCACCATAATTGAGTCCTCTTTTATTCATCGCTAGTGTTCCAAACCGTCAAACTGCAGGGTCTCCTAAAAGAGATCAACCCAAACGTTCTCTTTACAAAGTGTGGGTATGTAGGAAACCAATACATATTGAATACCCACTAAAAAGTGTGTTATCTCTCTAGTTTCTTGTATCTTACAACTTAAAAAAAAATCAAATTTGAAAAAAAGGGATTCAAATTCAACTCCAACTATAAGGCTTATAATATTTTTATTACCAACTACTCTGATGTTTGCTTACTTGTTAAAGGCAGGTGGATAATATATAAGAACAGAAAATAAAGTTCTGTACTAAGTAACTCATGTTAACCTTGCTCAGATGGTTCATGTGGTAAGTCTATCATTGTAAGAGAGAGCCCATAGAGAATGTTGCAAGTTACTCAAGCCGTGACGAGGCATTCTTGGGACAAGGTTGGCAATGATGGTTGTGTCTGAGCTGAATACAGAAATGTTCTCAGAGTGAGATTAGAATGCAGATTATGTTCTATTTACCCACTTAAACTCAAACATAGTTCCTCATTTTCCCCTCATTTAAAAGTCTGAGAAGCATGGAACATTGTGTCTTTTCCTTTCCCTTTACATTGCAAAGGACAAAGTAATAAGCAGTAGATATTAAATTAGTATTTTCTTAATTACCATCATAACTATAGCAGCGACATTCTTCTGAACTTAATGACTGTGCATAGTCTAATTCTGCAATAGCACGGGTATTTAAATTATAGTTTTCCACACCAGTTTAAGTAATCATCCAGCAATTTAAAAAATCTTCATTAGATGGTAGAGCAGGTAAAGTTAGTCTTCAGTGATACTCTAAAATCTATCTTATTTTATTTTCTTCATATTCAAAGTGTCTACACTATTTTGTTAATTTTAAGTAGTGCATTTTTCACATTTTAGCATCTCTAAAATTAGAGGTGTGATGTTAAGTCAATGTGATAAGAAAATCATCACAACTGTCATGACTAATTGGCACTTTTTTCTTTGTGGTAGGTAACACAAAGTTGGTACATTTTACGATCGATGGCATCTTAGATTTAGTGAAATTAAACATAAGGCAATAAAGTCATAAAGGCAATGTATCCCTGTAGAGATTTCTGAATATTCAATAATATTTAGGTGAAAATCTTTAGGCATTATTTCTTTAAATTTTTTTTTAATGTTTATTTATTTTTGAAGGAGAGAGAGACAGAGTGTGAGTGGAGGAGGGGCAGAGAGAGAGGGAGACACAGAATCTGAAGCAGGCTCCAGGTTCTGAGCTGTCAGCACAAAGCCCAACCCGGGGCTGGAACTCACAAACTATGAGATCATGACCTGAGCTGAAGTCAGATGCTTAACCAACTGAGCCACCCAGGCACCCTGTAGGCATTATTTCTTTTAGGGATATATATACATATATCATCACTATGATTCAAAGTCCACCTTTAGTAAGTCATCGTTCGGAGCCCTAAAGTTATTTTACTTGACCTCTTTTTTTTTTCATTTTAGAAGATTTATGTATATATATATATATATGTATATATATATACATATACACACACACATATATACACGTATATACGTATATATATATACATATATATATACACGTATATATATATATATATATATATATATATATATATATATAAATCTTCTAAAATGAAAAAAAAGAGGTCAAGTAAAATAACTTTAGAGCTCCGAACGATGACTTACTAAAGGTGGACTTTGAATCATAGTGATAAGTGGTGGCAGGTATATTTTTGGTCATAGTCTATTTCTGATACCATTGATATCTGTTCCACTTGCTCCAATCTTAGTTTTCTACACTTGTTAGTGATCTGACCGTGGCCAAAGATTTAGTTAGCCTCTTTTCATCAGCTTCCTCATCTGTAAAACAGAGGTATAAATTCTATCTCATAGAACCATAAAAAAAACAACAAAAAAAAAAATAAAAAACAAACAAACAAACAAAAACTACATGAAATGGCAGACATAAAGAAGTAGCACAGTCCCTAGCACATAAATGTTCATTTTTCTTACAGAATGACCTTGAAATAAACTTCATTTTGAAAACTGAAATTTGTCACAGGTGGGAGAAAGTATTCCTGATTACTGGCTTAGTCTGACTGCAAACTAGAATGACTGTGTATTTAAACCAGACGCTGTTAAAGCAGTCTTGAGGACGAATGTCCTCTACTCATATTAGTACCTGATTAGCAGGACACAACAGGATGAAGGATGGAGGAAACAAACTCCTGTTATGAAGTGATTATACTCATCAATCAAAGGACTACACCTAAATTTCTAAAACAGAAGGTGTGCGCATCACATTGGGCACATCTCACTGTGAGATGAGCAATGCAATTAAATATCAAAATACTTTTCACAACATTTAACAGCAGGTGGCTACAGGCATAATCCCTGCATAGGTATGTAGGTGACTATTTATGAATTCAGTCCAATCATCTCCTCAAATTGTCTGTCTCAGGGTTTGGGATCCCTATCATTAGAGTCACTTTGGTTTAACTACATGAGCTCTAGAAGGACATCGCATCAATGCACCACTATTACATGGAGGGGTGAGAGATTTCATTGATTAGTATATATCAGTATGTCAGATTAGAAAGGGAAGGGAATAGATCAAGCCAAATACGTTGATGAAGATGAGAGAAGTCTAGGTATTCTCAAGAGAATTGCAGACTAACAATAGGAAAACAAAGCAAGTAATCTGTCCAGATGGGAGACTCTAGGAGTGTTGTTACTGGGAGAAGAATAAACATAAAATTACAGATCTGAAAAATAAGAAATGCACTGATATTTCACTGCTGCCTCTAGTTACTGGCACAGAATGTGGTAAGGAATAATTCCTGAATAAATATTTGTTGAATAAAAGAATTAACTAATGAGACATTTAAAAATGAAATACAGTTTTACTGTCTATGTATTGCTAAAGTATCACAGAGTATAAAGTGGATTACATACTTATGTACACGTGTAAGGCAAGAACATCACAGAGCGTAGACAAATCATGCTGTATCAGGCTTTTGTTGATTTTAAGAAATATTAGATAATCTATAAAATGTCTAAACCTATGCAGTAAAGAAATGACTTAAGATGGCAGGTTCTTGACTGTGTGGACCATGCCTGTTTTCATCTTTGTAATGCCAGTGTTTATCATAATGCATGAAATATGATAGGTATTCAATAAATGTTGGCTAAATTAATGGGATTCTAATATACAGTTAATTGTCCAAAAGCTTTGTGCATATTTTGTCTAATAAGCCAGAAAATTGATTGTATAGTTACCATGCAGACATAGTCAATGGCACGCCTCTCTCATCTACTGATGGGTTATAATTTGGTTCATTTAATTGTGTTTGTTTTACTGTGTTATATTTTCTTTGTGAGAATGCTGTTCTTCTGCCAAATTTTTGCTTAGCCACATTTACATGTGTACTGACAAATTAATATATTTCAGTGGCCTTATGTTTCTGTTGAACAGCCATGAGATGTTTTATTTGCAGCATCTGTGTATTTTAAAATATCATTCTGCCTAGGAGATGCCAATTTTTCATGTAAACATAGACGAAAAATTAGAATAAAGCATTGGTAAAATAAAAGTGAATCTGTAGAGTTTTCTCAAAATATGTACTCCAGTCCCTTCCTGAATTTTCTGATTTAGTTTTGTAGGAGGAAGGAGTGAGGGTTACTGAAAATGGAATGCACTAGTTGGTTGCAGTCTGTGGATTTACAGATAACTTATCTCTACCCCTATTTTGATACTATGTATTCTATCAGGTATATGGGTATTCTATCAAGGCTAAGCAAAACTTGGGAAAAATACTCCTGCTTCAAAAAACTTTCCCCTCACCGCCTATATTGATTTAACTCATAACCTTCCATTCTTATGCCAGTGTAGAATTCCCAGTCCCTTACCATTTACAAATATTGATTTGTGATCTGAAAATATTTTAAAATGGCAATTAATTCCATATTAATTGTTTTTGAGCCTTCTCAAGGAGATTGCTTCTGCTTTCATTATCTCATTTCCAAATTCATTTGAAATGCATCCAGGGAATTTAAGGGAAGAAATAGAAGAGTTTCAAAATCTAGGAGCAAGAGTGAATTGGTAAAGGTCTCACTGGGAAATTTGGGTTAACAGATTTTGCTTTAACCTAATTATGTCCTCTTATCTAAAAACTCTCAGACTTTTCTAAGTAGGTATATACAGGAAGAAAAATGTTGTCACATGATTGAGAAATAGTGCTTTTCAAATTATCAGAAAACAAAGAGTTTTGTCAAAGTCAATAAAATTTATTCCTTTAGAATACTGACTACAACTCATACTTACCCACTCTTATTTTCTATTCTACAAAAGCCAGAACAGATTAACTGGCGAGAGCAACATTGTTATCTAAAAACTTCTAATGAGTTGAGTTTTGTTTTTGTTTTTGTTTTTAGAAGAAAATTGCTCAATTATTAATTGCATCAAGGAACTAAGATGATCATTGTTGTAGCAAAGATACTAACTTTAAAATAGATGATCCTTGATCTTTGCCAATTTAGAGAAGAAGGGAATTAGACATCATCTTTGTATAGACTATTTGGGGTATGACTGACGTTGCAAAATATATTATGGAAAAATTTGGTATTATCACACTTATTGAGAATATAAACTCATGTATGGTTCTGGATTTTAAATAATTAAAAATTTTTTAGAGATAGACAAAAATGGAGGCAAAAGTAGAAGAGATAACTCCAGTGTCCAGAAAAGTGTCAATTATATAGGTTAGTGATGTATACATATTTGTGATGTTAGTGATCAATACGTATTTGTTGAATGAGTGAATTTACAATAGAGTATTTTTGGCAGGTTCTAAACATTATAGACAGATACAATGGACACTGAAGATCCAACATTCTTTATCCTTCATATGTTGTAGCCTGTACGAACCTTTTTATTTTTCAACCCTTTACTCTTTTTTTTGTCTAAATATTAATTAAAAAATTAAATAGAGACATTAGATTTTTGATATTTCTACAGTGCTAATATTTTGAGACTAAGCAATTTGGCGACCAATATTCTTGTTCCTCTAGGGAAGTTTTGTCAGTTCTAATGGTGATTGATTTAGAAGATTTCTTAAGTTACCATAGTGTCTTCAACTGCAGAGAGAGAGGGTGGAGGAGAAATGAACATATCCACTTACCAAAGCACTATTAGCAGGATAGTTTTGTCTGATCTAGCTTGCTAACAGGAATTTACCACACTATTCCAAATTCAGTATTCCCAAACTTTGTAAACATCCAGGATATATATGTACACAAATTTGATGCATGGCTTCTCTGAAAATCAAGGATCAAAACTGGTGTTTTTAGATGTTATAGTCATTAATGATGTGTCATTGATTTTATTTGGATGTCTCTAAATGAATGTTTTTCAATTAGAGTAGAATATTTGGAAGGTAGGGTATGGGTTAAGAATGTATCAGAATGACTTGGCAATTTGATAATTTTGGAAATATTTCTGGATGACTGTCACGGACCTCCTGTGAGTGAGCCCAACAGCAGAGATTTGCATATGATGATGTGTTTTTACTGTTTTTTTTTTTCTGTTTTGTTTTGTTTTGTTTTTCAAATTACAATGCTCATTCCACAACCCATTCCTTTTCTATTATTTTTTTTATTTTGGTAAGGTTTTTATTTTAGTTCCAATATAGTTAACATATAGTATTATATTAGCTTCAGGTGTACAATACAGTGATTCAACAATTCTGTATATTGCTCAGTGCCCATCATGATAACTGTACTGTTTAATCCCTGTTACCTATTTCACCCATCCCCCTACCCCACCTCTCTGGTAACCATCAGTTCTCTATAGTTAAGAGTCTGTTTCTTGCTTTGTCTCTCCCCAACACCCTTTATTTGTATTGTTTCTTCAGTTCCACATATGAGTGAAATCATATGGTATTTGTCTTTCTCTGACTGACTTATTTCATGTAGCATAATATACACTGAACCTTCTTTATCTATTCATCTCTTAATGGACACTTGGGCTGATTTAATAATTTGGCTATTGTAAACAATGCTGCAATAAACATAGGGGTGCACATATCCTTTCAGATCAGTGTTTTTGTATTCTTTAGGTAAATACCCAGTAGTGCAATTAGTGGATTATAGGACAGTTCTATTTTTAACTTTTTGAGGAATCTCTGTACTGGTTTCTGGAGTGGCGTCCCCAGTCTGCATTCCCACTAACAGTGCACAAGCATTCCTTTTATTACACATTCTTGCCAGGACTTGTTGTTGTTTCTTATGTTTTTAATTTTAGCCATTCAGACAGCTGTGAGATGATATCTCAATGTGGTTTTGCATTTTCCTGATGATTAGTGATGTTAAGCATCTCTTCATGTGTCTGTTGTCTGTATGTCCTCTTTGGAGAAATGTTTGTTTATGTCTTTGCCCATTTTTTAATTAGATTATTCATTTTTTTGAATAATGTTCAAAAAAGCAATAGATTTTATTGTCTGGTTTTTGGAGATTGTTTTTTTTTCTCTTTACTTTATGGTTGTATCTCAGTAGCTACAAATATTCATGGGTATAAAATCAATTTTCCTTGTCCTTAAAAGGAAAGGTGTTGAGTTGTATCAGTTCTTTATATATTTTAGATACTAATCCTTTATTGGAAATGTCATTTGCAAATACCTTCTCCCATTCAGAAGGTTGTCTTTTAGTTTTGTTGCTTGTTTCCAGAAAGATTGTTTTAAAGAAAATTCACTTGGTTCAGAAATAGCACTGTTTATTTCCCTCTCCATTTGAGGGAGACTGCCCAGATGATTCTCCCACAATTTCAAGGTTTCAGGAAGATGTGGTTTGGGTTATTTTATGCACAGAACATATATGCTAAGGTATTGCTATTTCTCCATTATCTAAAAGTTAAGACTCTGGGCCATAATTACTGGGGTGATTTTCTAGCTCATTTTCAAATAAGCAGAAAACTTAAAATCAAGTTTATAATTCTTTGGAAGGAAACAGTATATGATGAAATGCTTTCATCCTGTATAGTATAAGTGCATTGCAAATAGCAGAATGGATACAGTCTTATTATGATGGGATGTGGCAATAGATAAATGAGATAGATTTTATTGTCTGGTTTTTAGAGATTATTTTATTCTCTTTACCTTATGGTTGTATCTCAGTAGCTCTGAATATTCATGGGTATAAAATCAGTTTTCTTTATCCTTAGTAGTTTTCAGTATATATGCATATCTGAGAAATCACATAGACCTGCCACTTTCACTTTACAGATGAGGAAACTGAGGCTCAGAGATCTTTCATACCTTAATTCCCATTTCATTGCTGTTGATGGTAGAGTATGACATTGTTTATCGTTCTTACATCCTATACAAATGTGCCTAAACATGAATAGCTGCATCTGTAAAAAAAAAAAAAAAAAAAAAAAAAAGAGAGCGAGAGAGAAAGTGGAAGAGAATGGTTTGGCTCTATTTCCCTCCCTTTTCCTCATTTATATCTTACTGCTTATTATTTATATATTTGTGATGCACTATAAGGGTCGCATAGGCTTCCCTCTATATTCATATTCTCCAAATATCTAACAGCAGAAGTTGAAATGTTACTGTAACATATTAAGTGAAGTTATCTTCTAGGTAACATTTAAAATATAACTATTCTTATAAACTTGGACAACCATTGATATCAGGGCGTGATTTTACCTCTTTAGTGTCTCTAGTACCTAACACTCATTAGATATTTGCTAAATAAATAAACTGCTTGTAAGCAAATATTTATTGCCATCACTTTCCATCTTGCTTAATTTTGTGTTTGTTTACAGTAAATAAATACCTATTCATACAGACATTGTAGAGTTTAGGGTTACAGAAATACTTCCCTATCATTGAAGCTATTTTATTATGGAAATGCTGTTCCAGTTTTCCCAAGTGTCCACTCTTTCCTTGACATCAAACTAGGTGTTGCTAGATTGGCAAGGAGAGCCTGTGAAGCATGTTAGTTTTCTTCCCTGCCTCCAAATAAAATCTGTATCGAACTAAAGCCATATTGAGTTATTTCAGAGAAAAACTGTTCAGAAGGACAGTTCCATATTTTCAGGCAACTCAGCAGGTCAGATGCCTTTGGGTTCTTTGCATGACTAAGTTAAAGAGCTGGAATGTATATAAAAGCTTAGTGAATTGTGTTTGCAGTTTCACTGAACAGCCATAGGTAAAACTGAACTTTTGGGGTTTCACATGTAACCACAGAAGTGGTTGCTTATGATTGAACTACAACTCTGTTGAAAAACCTCACTGAAGATGGACAAGTTGCTGGTATGGTGTTTGTGGGTTACAGTTTGGTTTTGATGTTTGTCTATATGAAGACTCTCTCTTCATAAATATTACCGTCAAATGGAACATTAAACCAGAAACTAAGATTGATTTGTTTTGAAGAAGAAAACTATTTGCTAATAAAACAAAACTTCTACCTATGATATATCCCAAGCCATTATTTCTTGATAGAAAATTTCCCTTAAAAATCAAAGATTTTAAATTTATTATACTGATAAACTAGCTCTGTAAAAATAATCAATAAGAAACTTTTTTTTATTAACCACTGTGAATATTTAAGGATGTCAATAAAAGTGAAATTTTTTAAGGCATAAATTCTCTAATTACTGTTGAAATCAAAATTAACATGAAATTATCAAAGTCTAAATAGCATTTGCCAATGTATCATCTGGGACACATTTTATCCTGGCCATGCTTCCTACCACTGCTGGATGAATAGTCAATAATTATTATTTGGGATCACACATTTCACAGAAACTGTCAGAACATGCAATTAGTCAGGAATGATAAAATGGCAATAAAAGAGTTAGGAATAATGAATTGCCAATATAAGTCATCAATGTGTGATACATACATTTCTTAAAATGTTTTATAGCCTACTGGTTATTAAATGTTACCATGACTGGTAAAAGCAGATGAGATTTGATTTAGGGACTCAAATATTTAACTCTCACCGTAAGTGGACCACGTTTGTTTGATTTACTTGGCCCTCACTATACAGTAAACCACCATAGAATTCTCTTTATGGAAATCTTCTTGAGATCTGTGTCCATTGTCTGAAGGCATTTATTATAGAAAGTTGTACAAATGCCTGAGCTATAATACAATTTTGCAGCATGAATGCCATGAACAGCAAGCCTCCAGAGAAACTAAAATGTTTACAGTAGCTGAGCTCTAAGGTTAGAGTTGAAGACAGAATTGATTACAAAACTAACTTTTGATATAACTTTTTAACTTTTTAGCACACAACTTACATAGTCAAAGAATGCTAAATATGCCACTTTTTTTATTTCTTGAAAATAAACATATTGGTAACAACAAAAAGGGTATCATAAACATCCCTATTGTCACCAGTACCTTTCAAATTCTATTTTGTGAATATAGTAGATATAGGTAGATATAGATATATAGTAGTCTTCCTTATCCATCAGAGGATAGTACTGAACCCTATATACATTATGCTTTTTCCTATGTATACCTACCTATGATAAAGCTTAATGTATTTTTTTTGTTTGTTTATTTACTTTTTGAAAGAGAGAGAGAGAGAGAGAGAGACAAAGAGAGAGAGAAAGAGACAGAGAGACAAAGAGAGATGGAGAGAGACAAAGAGAGAGACAAAGAGAGAGGGAAGGAGAAGGGCAGAGAGAAAGTGAGACAGAGAAATCCCAAGCAGGCTTCACACTGTCAGCACAGAGCCTAACACAGGGCTCAGACCCGTGAACCCGTGAGATCATGACCTGAGTCGAAGTCAAGAGTCAGACGCTCAACCAACTGAGCCACCCAGGCACCCAATAAAGTTTAATGCATAAACTAGGTACAGAAAGAGATTAAGAGAGATTAGCTAATCATGAAATGGAACAATTGTGAGAATGTATTGTAATAAAAGTTATCCGAATGTGGTCTCTCTCTCTCTCTTAAAATACCTTTTTGTAGTACACTCAATTTTCTTGTGATGATGTGAGATGATAAAATGCCTATGTGATGAGATGAAGTGAGGTGAATGATGCAGGCACTGTGACTTAGCGTTAGGCTATGATTGATCTTCTGATGATACATCAGAAAAAGAATCATCTGCTTCTGCACCGTGGTTGACCACAGGTAACTAAAACTGTGAAAAACGAAACTGCAGTTTAGGGAATACTATTGTATGGCTCTAATTTAGACTGTGCTGCTCCAAAAAATAGGGCCCTGCAATTCTCATTTTGAAAAATGCTCAAGCTTACCAGGCATAATAACTTAAATCATTAATTAGTAAAAAGTGATGATCTGTTATTCTCCATTTCACCTTTGATTGTGGAAATCACACCCTAGAAGTAACTACATTATAGTGATGGATGAAGTATTTGGAAAATTTCTGTGATCCAGAGCTTCTGGGATGCAAAAGAGTATTTTATAGGTGTGCAACCAAAACAGAGTGGTTTAACATAATATTTCTCATCCTATAATTCATATTACTTTGACTAGAGGAAGAGAACTGCTTATTTATGAATTCTTAAAGATGGTGACATCTGACATATACCTGAAATGAGAGACTGAATTTAACATCCATAATTGTCAAAATTCATGTTTCCTTCTCATCCTTGGTAATATCATACATTACAGGAGAGCGGTACAGAACTTGCTGTTATGTAGCAGATTTTTTAAAATGACTTTCATTTTCTTTAATTAATATTTTTATGGCTTTTATTTTATTTTTTATTAAAGTATAATTGACACAAGGCATATTCGTTTCAGGCTCCAACATAATGACTCAATATTTACATACATTGCAAAATGATCACCACAGTAAGTCTAGTTTCCATCCATCACTATCAGAGTTACAATTCTTTTTCATGATGAGAATTTTCAAGATCTACTCTCTTAGCGACTTTCAAATATACAATACAATATTGTTGACTATAGTCACCATGCTATCCATCACCACCCCATAACTTACTTATTTTATAGCTGAGGTTTGTACCTCTTGATCCTCTTCATGCATTTTGCCCACTGTCTATCCCCGCCCCCCCCCCCCTTTTGGAAACCACCAATCTGTTCTCTGTATCTATGGGTTTTGTTTTTTGTTTGGTTTGTTTGGCTTGTTTGTTTTTTAGATTCCACATATAAGTGAAATCATTTGTATTTGTCTTTTGCTGTATGACTTATTTCACTTAGCATAATATCATCAAGTTACACTCCTGTCACAAATGGTAAGATCTGATTCTCTTTTATGACTGAGTAGTATTCCATACATCGCATATACGTCATATATTCTTTATACATTTATCCATCAATAAACACTTATTAGGTTGTTTTCGTATCCAAGCTATTGTAAATAATGTTGCAATGAATATAGGCATGCATATATCTTTTCAAATTAGTGTTCATTTTCTTTGGATAAATACCCAGCAGTGGAATTGCTGGATCATATGGTAGTTCTATTTTCAACTTTTTGAAGAATCTTCATACTGGTTTTATAACGGCTGCACCAATTTACATTCTCATCAACTGTGCATCCCTTTTCTCCACGTCCTTGCTGACACTTGTTATTTCTTTTGATAATAGCCATTCTGACAGGGATAAGGTGATAGCTGTCTCATTGTGGTTTTGATTTGCATTTCCCTGATGGTTAGTGATGTTGAGATTTTTTTCATGTGTCTGTTGGCCATTTGTATGTCTCTTTTGGAAAAATGTCTATTCAGGTCTTTTGCCCAATTTTAAATTTGATTCTTTTTGTTATTGAGTTGTATGAGTTCTTTATATATTTTAGATATTAACTCCTTATTGGATATGATATATATTGGAAATTTTTTCTCCCATTCAGTAAGAAGCCTTTCATTTCATTGATGGTTTCTTTTGCTGTGCAGAAGCTATTTAGTTTGATGTAGTCCCACCACTTTATTTTTGCTTTTGTTGCCCTTGCCTTTGGAGTCAGGTCCAAAAAATCATCACCAAGACTGATGTCAAAGAGCTTACTGCCTATGTTTTCCCCTAAGAGTTTTAGGGTTTCAGGTCTTACATTCAAGTCTTTAATCCATTTTGAGTTAATTTTTGTGTATGGTATAAGGTAGTAGTCCAGTTCCACTCTTTTGAATGTGGCTGTCCAGTTTTTCCAACACTACTTATTGAGAGATTGTCCTTTCTCCATCATATATTCTTGCCTCCTTTGTCATTAATTAATTGATCATATATGCAGAGGTTTTTTTCTGGGCTCCCTATTCTATTCCATTGATACATGTGTCTGTTTTTATGCCAATACCATATTGTTTTAATTACTATAGCTTGGTAATACCTCTTGAAATCAGGATGTGTGATGCTTTCAGCTTTGTTCTTTCTCAATATTGCTTTGGCTATTCAGTACCTGATAAATTTTTAGATTATTTTGTTCTATTTCTGTGAAAAATGACGTGGGGATTTTGATAGGGATTGCATTTAATCTGTAGAATACTTTGGGTAATATGGAAATTTTAACAACATTCTTTCAATCCATGAGTATAAGATAGTTTCCCATTTATTTGTTTCATTAGTATCTTATAGTTTTCAGGGTACAGGTCTTTCATCCTTTTGGTTAAATTTATTCTTAGGTAGTTTATTCTTTTTGAAGAAATTTTGAATGGAATTGTTTTCTTAATTTCTCTGTAGTTGTTAGTATATAAAAATGTGACAGATTTTTATTTTATTTTATTTTATTATTTTTAATGTTTTATTTATTTTTGAGACAGAGAGAGACAGAGCGTGAGCAGGGGAGGGGCAGAGAGAGAGTGAGACACAGAATCCAAAGCAGGCTCCAGGCTCTGAGCTGTCAGCACAGAGCCCGATGTGGGGCTCAAACTCACAAACCGCGAGATCATGACCTGAGCTGAAGTCAGACACTCAACCTACTGAGCCACCCAGGTGCCCCAGAAATGTGACAGAATTTTATATGTTGATTTTGTACCCTGCAACTGTACTGAAATTTTCTAATAGTTTTTTGAAGGAGTCTTTAGTATATATAAACACATGTTGTCTGCAGATACTGACAGTTTCACTTCTTCCTTTCCAACTGAGATCTCTTTTTTTCCTATAGTTGCTCTGGCTAGGGCTTCCAATACTAAGTTGAATGAAAGTGGTGAGAATGGGCATCCTTGTCTTGTTCCTGATCTTAGAAGAAAAGCTTTAAGCTTTTCACCATTGATTTCTACATTACCTGTGGGCTTGTGTTATTAGGTTTTTATTTTGTGTGTCCCACATGACCTTTATTATGTGACAGATGTTCCTTTTATATCCAGTTTGAGAGATTTTATAAATAGATTAATTTCATCAAATGCTTTTTCTGTGTTTAGTGAGATGATCATACGTGATTTTTATCTTTCATTTTGTTAATGTATTGTATCACATTGATGGTTTTGTGGTGTTGAAACATCCTTGTACCCCTGGAGTAAATCCCACATGATCATGAAGTATGATCATCTTAAAGAATTTTTCTTTGGTTCTGTCAATATTTGCTGTATATATTTAGGTGTTCTTATGTTGAGTATGTAAATATCAAAAATGTTATATCTTCTTGTTGGATTTTCACCTTTATCATTATGTAATGCAATACTTGTCTTTATTGCAGCCTTTGTTTCAATGTCTATTTTAGTATAAGTTTAGTTAACCCCACTTTCTTTTGGTCTTCATTGCATAGAACATCTTTTTCTATCCCTTCACTTTCAGTCTGTGTATGTCCTTACATCTGAAGTGAGTGTCTTTAGGCAGCCAATAAATGTCTTTTTTTTTAACCCATTCAGCTAGTCTGGGTTGGGTTAATAGAGAATTTAGGCCATTTACATTTAAAGTGATCATTGATGCATATATACTTGTTGCCATTTTGTTAACTGTTTTTTGGCTGTTTTGTAGTTCTCTCTGTTAATTTCTTCTCTTGCTTTCTTCCATTGTAGCTTGATGACTCTTCTGTAATGTTATGCTTAGATTTCTTTCTCATCTTCTTTTGTGTTTCAACTATAGGTTTTTGGTTTGTATTTATCATGAGTCTCACATATAGCAGCCTATATATAAAAAATATAGTCTATTTTAAGTTGATACCTAGTTAAGTTTGAATATATTTTAAAACTTTAAATTTTTACTCACCCTAACTCCTATCCTATGTTTTATGAATTTGATGTTACTTTTTATATCTTTTTATTTTGTGTAACCCTTAACTAATTATTATAGTTATAGTTATTTTTACTACTTTTGTCTTTTAACCTTCATACTAGCTTTATAGGTGATCCACTACCTTTACCATATATTTATCTTCTCCAGTGACATTTTTGCTTCCAGATGTTTTCCTGTTACTAATTAGTGCCCCTTTTTTTCAGCTTAAAGAAGTCCTTTTAATATTTCCTGTAACTTCAGTTTAGTAATGATGAACTACTTTAGCTTTTCCTTGTCTGGAAACCTCTTTATCTCTCCTTCAATTCTGAATGATAATCTTGCAAGGTAGAGTATTCTTGGAAGTTTTTTTTTTTCCATTCAGCACTTTAAATATATCATGCCACTCACTCCCTTCTGGCCTGCAAAGTTTCTGCTGAGATATCTGCTGATGGTCTTATGGAGGTTACCATGTATGTAGCAAGTTGTTTTACTCTTGCTGTTTTCTTTTTTTTTTTTTAATTTTTTTTTTTAATTTTTTTTTTCAACGTTTATTTATTTTTGGGACAGAGAGAGACAGAGCATGAACGGGGGAGGAGCAGAGAGAGAGGGAGACACAGAATCGGAAGCAGGCTCCAGGCTCTGAGCCATCAGCCCAGAGCCTGACGCGGGGCTCGAACTCACGGACCGCGAGATCGTGACCTGGCTGAAGTCGGACACTTAACCGACTGCGCCACCCAGGCGCCCCTACTCTTGCTGTTTTCAAGACTCTCTTTATCTTTAACCTCTGACATTTTAATTATAATGTACCTTGGGGTAGGTATCTTTGGATTCATCTTGTTTGGAACCCCTTGAGCTTTTTGGATCTAGATTTCTGTTTCTTTCCCCTGGTTAGGGAATTTTCAGGCATTATTTCTTCAAATAAGTTTTCTGTTCCTTTTCTCTCTCTTCTTCTTCTTCTAAGACCTATATAATGCAACTATTACTCTGCTTCATGTTGTTTCATAGGTCCCTTAAACTATATTCACTTTAAAAGACTTTTTGATGTTGATGTTGGGTGAGTTTTACTGCCCTATCCTCCAGGTCACTGATTTTTTCCCTCTGTTTTATTTAAATTACTATTAAACCCCTGTGGTGTATTTATCAGCTCAGCTATTGTGTTCTTCAGCTTTGTGACTTATTTTCTGGTACTTATGTTTTCTTTCTCTTTTTTGAAGTTCTCACTGTGTTTATCCATTCTTCTCCCAAGTTTGATGAGCATCTTAATCACCATCACTTTAAAATCTTTATCGGGTAAATTACTTATGTCCATTTCATTAAGGTTTTTTTTTTTCCTGAGATTTTGTTTTCTTCTTTCATTTGGAAGATATTGCCCTATTTCCTCATTTTGCTTGATTTGCTGTGTTTGTTTCCATTTATTAGGCAAAACAGCCTCTTCTAGGCTTGAAAGAGTGGACTGTATAGGAGATGAGCCTTGTCTTTGACCTCTGCCCTAGCTCTGGTTGTATCTCAAACTTTTGTGATTGTCTAAGCAGCTTGATTTAGTGTCGATAGGTCCTAATTGTTCAGGATGTGCCAAGACTTGTGAGTGTTCCAGAGGTTAGGATCTAGTCAGCACCTACTTCCAGGTTCATTGGAAGTTAGTGCTTCATGCAGCAGCTTTTAAGATATGCAATTATATACAGTCCTGTGGGACCACAGTTATAAAGTCTGCTAGCCTCCAGACCAGGCAATCTGGAGTTGCCCCCTTTCATAAAAGTTGCAAAAAATCGGGGTTCCAGACAAGTGTAGAAGCTCCTTTCTGTAAGGTACCAGTAAGCTGTAGTGAGGCCAAGGGATATGTAGCCTGAGAGTACTTCTGTGGCCTCTAGATGGTAAACCTTAAGCCTGCCCTCAAGCTGAAGCTCCTAGACAATAGGCCTTTTTCACTGGAAAACTGGGAGTGTGTTTTAATCTGTTGTCTGTGCAGTGCTCTGGTGGTGGTAGCCTGCCAAGAACTATCTCTTCAATTGTTTTAGACCTGTGGGGCCCAGAAATGTAAACTCCCAGTCGCCAGAACCAGGTGGTCAATGTGTGGGTTGTGCAAGATTTCCAGCTTTGGCAGGGCCATGGGAGAAACATAGAGGCAGGGCATTTGCCTGTTGGCTTTGGTGGGACTATGGGATTGGTGCGAGAGCAGCATGTGCCCTTCAGCACAAGCAGGTCAGAGAGAGAGTGCAAAAATGGTGCCTGCCAACACCTCCATCCCTTCAGAGAGTCCCAGCATGCTTCTGTGCCTTTGGCAGATGCTGTAAGGTTAACAAATAGATCTCCTTCACATATAGTGTAGGTTCTTTACAAACTGCTACTTTTGCAGTGGGTTCCAGGGTGAATGAATCTGTGTTCTTAAGAGTTCTATAAGAGTAGAATATCTGTTCCCTACAGTCATATGGCTTTCCTGGATATAAGCCTCATTGGTTTTCAAAGCCAGATATTTTGGAGGTTCATCTTTACTGTGCAGATCCCAAGGGTTGGAGTATGTGATGTGGGGCACAAACCCCTTGCTCCTCAGGAAGCGGCTTCATATTTGTGAGATCTCTTCTAATTATGGGTTGCCATGCTGGGGGGGAAGGAGTTTGATGAGTCTTTGTCTTTGACTCTCCTACCTGTCTTGATGAGGCCCTTTTATCCTTTGTTGTGGAAAAGCTGTTCAGCTAGTTTTTAGCTCCTTTTCAGAGGAAATTCCTCTATATGTAACTGTAGATTTTTCGTGTCTGTGGGAGGAGGTGAGCTCAGGATCATCCTATGTTGCCCCCTTAAACCGCATCCAGCAGATTTTTAAAGAAGCATGTTTCAAAGCTCCCTATGAAGCAATGGATTATAAATTGACTTTGAATTCAACTTGGTTGGCGGCAATTATCTGGTACATAGATCTCATGAGAGAGTAGAATGCATTTATATAATTCTCTGAATTCTACTCCCAATTCTGCATTGCATTACATGGCCATACTAAAGATAATTCTTAGGCTTTCCATCCATATAAAAATTGTTTTGAGAGTTTACTTTTACATTTATGTTGTAAGACTGAGCCTTATAGCACTACTGTGGAGAATGCAGAATTCAGGATAAAGTGTATGTATTTTTTATCCTATCCAAGGGGATTTATTACTGGAAATACCAAAAGGATCTCATTGTACTGAGGTTTCATTTATAATAGAGCCCCATGGCATGATCCTGTGGATAGCACTACACTATAGTTTCAGGTCTCCAGGACAAAGAAAAACAATTACATATAAAAGAAAACAATCTCTTTCAGGGGTGTTTGATTATACATAGTAATGTCTTAGGAAAGTTGATTGAGTTAAGATATCCTGAGTACTATACTTGATAAATATTTGATACACATTAACAACTTTGAGGTGTTTCAGGCTACATAGTACATTCAAAATTCTGTTTCTGAGAGAACCAAGAGGGTGGTATTATAAGGCTTCCCAATTATTTTCTATGCTGCAATCTCAAAAGGTTAGCCTTTTACTTCAAAAACCTATAACATACACTTAGTATTCGTGACATAGCTATTGTTCATGAGTCTGATTCTCCTTAAGATTTTATTCACTTATACTTAATTTATTTTTAGCCTCTAATACCTCTTCATTCACTGGAGTATAAAGTGCTATTTTCTTTTATATTACCTGATGCTATGTCATTCATCCATTATGGAATAATCCCAAAATTCTTTGAGCCTGATTTTCTTCATTTGAAATAATAATAGTAATAATAGTAATTGTTATTCATTTATAATATTATATTTTATTATAATGTTATTATGTTGTATTATATTTCTAATAAAATACATTTCTAATATGTTTATATTTGTTATTTCATTATTATTTCAGTAAAAACAACTACCTAGTACATAGTAGATGCTATTTTGTTACAGAACCTATTACCTCTATGGGTCATTTTCACAGTTTTATAGAATTCAATTATGTTCCCTTTCCAATTTACTTTTTTGAGATTGATGAATCCCATTGTGTCAGATGAAAATTTTTACATATTCTTGATTTTAGCTACCTTTTATCGTACCTTCTTTGAACCCTACACTGTCTTCTTTCAGGGATGGCATCAGAATCATACCTAAGAGTTTAGATTTTTAATCAACTCTTACAGTCAGCTTCCACTATTTTTTTTTTTGCATTCCAAAGGGAAAGTGAATTTTTGTTGAAATTAGAGGGAATGAAGAATTGCTCACTAATTAGGTAATTGCTTCTCTTGCCATGTAAGACTTGAAGTGGAAAGGGGACAGTGTCTGTGATGGTTCGTGGTTGAATCTTCAAAATCATCAACATCATTCTATCCTGTATTGTGACAGATAAGAAAAAAGAGTTGACACATTGTTACTATATTAATCTTTACATAATACCATTTTTTATGTCACTTTCATGCCCACACATCCTTGGAAGTTTCCAATAGACTGCAGTAACATTCTCAAGAATTTCTACCCAAGTGGCAGATGGGACAGGGCTAGAAGATCCTGACGGCAATAGAGTTAGCAACCCTCCTCAAGTCTTACTTTATATTTTAAAAATTCAACCTGTCATTCTTTTCTACATACTGTCATATTTGTAGTACTTAAATAATTGAAAATACTTCCTGATTAAATAGCCTGACATTTTATTCCAAATCTTGAAGTAATTTTGATGTCTGGGAAGGTGTGCTATGAGTCCTATGCATCCAAACATCTCTGGAGCCACCACATTTTCTTGGAGATCTGAGTACCCTGGCTTGAGAAATCAGATCAGATTCAAACTCTTGTGTTGGAATTTCATGATACTCCACAATCCATCTTTAACTGCCGATTCCAGTCTTTCTTCCATTAATTCCCTGCACAAATGTGACACTGCAGTTAAACTGTTGCACTTATTCTCACATAGACTAATTTCTCTACTTTCCTATCTTTGTTCACAACTGACTTCCTTATCAATAACTTCCTCCCTGCTTTCATCTCTGCCTATTAAATATTGATTAATTTTCAATATCAACTTCATACTCATCTTCTCTTTAAATACCTTTAGGCTCGAAGCACTCTTTTCCATGACTGGCTTCTTGTAATCTTCCAATGAGTTGCATTACGTTATTTAAATACTTATTAATTGTTTTAAACAATATTCGGTTCCATATCCTGCTCCTTTCAAAGATTTGTGTTTAGTGGTGATAAAGACTATCTTCTTGACCAAATTTTAGTCAGGGTCCTTAGGGCCTACTTGTCATGTAGGTCTCATCCTTGGGTCCTATCTTCAAGCCTACCTAGTCTAGGTTGTAGCAAGAGTTCTGCTAAGTCAGTTTATTGAGAATCCCTCAAATATTTGATATGTGATCGTCTCGACTGGTCTTCAGCAAGAAACCTGGTGAAGTGCGTTTAGCAAGAATTCTTCTACATTCGACTCCTCTTTGACATTTTTTGTCCAGTGACTGTCACTTTGCTTGTTGACTATAAATCCCAGCTGACATCGCTGTGTTGAGTTGAGCCCAATCTCTCTCCTGGATTGTGATCGTCTTGACACCAACCACAATACTTCCGAATAAAGTCTTCCTTACCAGTTTAACACATTAGAATCTTTTTTATTTATTTTTATTTTAAGAACGAGAAGTGTCAATCATGTTAACCAACACCCTGGTCTACAGGGTATGGACTAACGTAATTCAATCAGTCAGAATGTGTTTTTAAAGTGCAGTTCTCTTAATGGAATTATATGGGTATGAGTATATGGGTAAGGTGTTTGGGACATTCCCTGCTAACACTGCTTGAAGAAGCTGACGTTAGACAATGAAGATGTCTCACACACAGAAACAGAAACAAGGTCAAGGTTTAACTGCTTTTCAGTCCTTCTTTACAGTCATCCTTAAAATCAGCTCTACTTCTGCCCTTCCCAACTGTGAAAGTGAATGATTTTTTTCTTTTCTTTCCTTCTCTTTTCTTTATTTTCTTCTCTCCACTCCTCTCCTCTCCTCTTTTTCTTTTCTTTTCCTTTCTTTTCTTTCTTTTCTTTCTTTCTTTTTCTTTCTTTCTTTCTTTCTTTCTTTCTTTCTTTCTTTCTTTCTTTCTTTCTCTTCTTTATCTTCCTTTTCTTCTTCTTCAGCTTAAGTACATTCAACAAGGCTTCAGGTTCTTTTATGTTGATATAGTCACTCATATAGTACTTTTCTTCTATCCTGTTACATTCTTGATTTGTAATCTTAATTTCTCAATTATAGTATGTATAGTTATGCTTTGTATAACTTCAAAAAACATAGACTTTAAATATTTACTTTTTTTCTCATTTTTTATGTTATTAGAAATAATTATAATTTGTCATTTTTAGAAGTTCTATGTTCTAAATAATAAATTATTTTTAATAAAAGATATAAAATAAATAAATTCACTATTTAGAACACAGAATATATGGATTAATATGAAGGTAAACTTATCTGTAATTTCAATATGCAGAGAGGACTTGTGAATAATCAATGTACATGCATCCATCATTTCCATGAGATCATAATATACACATTATTTTATTTTATTTTCATTTTATTTTTTTTCTGAACAATATATTGTGAACATCATTCCACAAATTAATACCATAATTTTATCACATAAAGGCACTGCAGTTTGTATGTATATATTAAATATGTTAAAAATGTATTTTAAAATCTCCTATTTTAAGACATATAGATTGTTTGCCAACATTCTGTATGTTTGACACAAACAAAACAAATAAAAGTCAAATTTTTAAGTTTTCTTTTCTACATATTTCTCATATGCTTGGCTATTTCCTGGAGAGATATATACATTTAAAAATAACTTTGGTGCTTATTGCAAAGTAACCCTTCAGAAATACAGTATAAATTTATACTCCTAACATGATGAATTCATAGCATTAATTTTTTTTCTCATAATTGTAGCTAAAAACTGTTGCTTTGTTGTTTTTTAGCTTATAGTTAATTGTGTATGAGGGTAAAAGTAGTTTTGGGTTTATTTACTTGTTTTTTATTTGTTAGTATGCCTTATTTACAAAGTTTTATTAATGTCATTTTTTCATTTTTAAATTTAAATCAAAGTTAGTTAACGTATAGTGTCATAATTATTTCAGGAATAGAATTTAGCAATTCATCACTTACATATAACACTCAGTGCTCATCCCAACAATTGTCTCCTTAATTCCCATCACCTGTTTAGCTCATTTCCCCCCCACCCCAACCCAACACTCCACAAGAAACCCTCAGTTTGTTCTCTGTATTTAAGAATCTCTTATGGTTTGTCTTCCTTTCTGTTTTTATCTTATCTTTGTGTTCCTTCCCCTGTGTTCATATGTTTTGTTTCTTAAATTCCACATATGAGTGAAATCATATATTTGTCTTTCTCTGACTGACTTATTGTGCTTAGTATAATATACTCTAGTTCCATCCACATTGTTGCAAATGGCAAGATTTCATTCTTTTTGATTGCCAAGTAATATTCCATCACACACACACACACACACACACACACACACACACACACACACACCACATCTTCCTTATCCATCCATCCTTTGATGGACATTTGGGCTGTTTCCATACTTTGGTTATTGTCAGTAGTGCTGCTATAAACACTGGGGTGCATATACCCCTTCAACTCAGCATTTTTGTATCCTTTGGATAAATACCTAGAAGTGCAATTGCAGGGTCATAGGGTAGTTCTATTTTTGATTTTTGAGGAACCTCCATACTATTTTCCAGAGTGGCTACACCAGTTTTATTCCCACCAGTAGTGCAAAAGGGTTCCCTTCTCTCCACATCCTCACCAACATCTGTTGTTTCCTGAGCTCTTAATTTTAGTCATTCCTCCAGGTGCGAGGTGGTACCTCATTGTGGTTTTGATTTGTATTTCCTTCATGATGAATGATGTTGAGCAGCTTTCATGTGTCTGCTTCATGTTGGCCATGTGCATGTCTTCTTTGGAAAAGTGCTTATTCATGTCTTCTGCCCATTTCTTCAGGGGATTATTTCTTTTTTGGGTGTTGAGTTTGTTAAGTTCTTTATAGATTTTGGATACTCACCCTTTATCTGATATGTAATTTGCAAATATCTTCTCCCATTCTGTGAGTTGCCTTTTAGTTTTGTTGTTTCCTTCACTGTGCAGAAACTTTTTATCTTGATTAGGTCCCAATGGCTCATTTTTGCTTTTATTTCCCTTGCCTCTGGAAACATGTCAAGTAAGAAGTTATTGAGGCCTACATAAAAGAGGTTGATGCCTATTTTCTCCTGTAGGATTTTGATTGTTTCTTGTCTCCATTTAGGCTTTCATCCATTTTGAGTTTATTTTTGGGTGGTATAAAAAATGGTCCAGGTTCATTCTTCTGCATGTCACTGTCCAGAAGTCCCACCACCATTTGCTGAAGAGGCTGGCTTTTTTCCATTGGATAGTCTTTCCTGCTTTGTCAAAGATTTGTTGGCCATACATCTGTGGGTCCATTTCTGGGTTCTCTATTCTGTTTCATTGATTTATGTGTCTGTTTTTGTGCCAGTACTATACTGTCTTGATGATTACAGATTTGTAATACAGCTTGAAGTCTGGAACTGTGATGCCTCCAGCTTTGGTTTTCTTTTTCACCATTACTTTGGCTATTCAGGGTCTTTTCTGCTTCCATACACATTTTAGAATTGTTTGTTCTAGATCTGTGAAGAATGATGGTGTTATTTTGATAGGGATTTCATTGAGTCTGTAGATTGCTTTGGGTGGTATCAACATTTTAACAATATTTGTCCTTCCAATCCATTAATATGGAATGTTTTTCCATTTTTTTGTGTGTCTTATTCAATTTCTTTCATCAGCTTTCTATAGTTTTCAATGTATAGATATTTCACCTCTTTTGTTAGGTTTATTCCTATGTATTTGATGGTTTTTGGTGCAATTGTAAATGGGATAAATTCCTTGATTTCTCTTTCTGCTGCTTCATTGTTGGTGTATAGAAATGCAACTTATTTCTGTACATTGATTTTATATCCTGCGACTTTGCTGAATTCATGTATCAGTTCTAGCAGGTTTTTGGTGGTGTCTTTTGGGTTTTCCACATACAGTATCATATCTTCTGCGAAGAGTGAAAGTTTGACCTCCTTCTTGAAAATTTAGATGCCTTTTATTTCTTTTTGTTGTCTTATTGCTGAGGCTAGGACTTCCAACACTATGTTGAATAACAGTGGTGAGAGTGGACATCCCTGTCTTGTTCCTGACCTTAGGGGGAAAGCTCTCTTAGGGGGAAATATCATTGAGGATGATATTAGCTGTGGATCTTTCCTATACAGCTATTATGATCTTGAGGTATGTTCCTTCTATCCCTACTTTTTTGAGGGCCTTTATCAAAAAAGGATGCTCTATTTTGTCAAATGCTTTCTCTTCAACTGTTAAGAGGGTCATGTGGTTCTTATCTTTTGTTTTGTTAATTTGATGTATCAAATTGTTTCATTTGCAGATACTGAACCAGCCCTGCATCCCAGGAATAAATCACACTTGATTGTGGAGAGTAATTCTTTTAATGTGTTTTTGGATCCAGTTTACTAGTATCTTGTTGAGAATGTTTACATTCCTGTTCATTAGGAAAATTGGTCCGTAGTTTTCCTTTTTAGTGGGGTAGTTTTCTGGTTTTGGAATTAAGGTAGTGCTGGACTTATAGAATGAGTTTGGAAGTTTTCCTTACATTTCTATTTTTTGGAACAGCTTCAAAAAGAATAGGTGTTAACTCTTCTTTAAATGTTGGTAGAATTCCCCTGGAAACCACCCAGCCCTGGACTCTTGTTTGTTTGGAGGTTTTTGATTACTGATTCAATTTCTTTACTGGTTATGGGTATATTTCTTCAAATGGGTCAAATTTTCTATTTCTTCCTGTTTTAGTTTTAGTAGTTTATATGTTTCTAGGAATTTGTCCATTTCTTCCAGATTGCCCAAATCTCTGACATATAATTGCTCATAACATTCTCTTATTGTTTTTATTTCTGCTGTGTTGGTTGTGATCTCTCCTCTTTTATTTGTGATTTTATTTATTTGGGTCCTTTCCTTTTTCTGTTTCATCAATCTGGCTAGGGGTTTACCAATTTTGTTAGTTCTTTCAAAGAACCAGTTCCTGGTTTCATTGATCTGTTCTACTGTTTCGTTTGATTTTGATATCATTGATTTCTGCTCTAATCTTTATTATTTCGCTTCTTCTCCTGGGTTAGGGCTTTACTTGCTGTTCTTTTCCCAGTTCTTTTAGGTATAAGGTTAGGTTGTGTACTTGAGACCTTTCTTTATTCTTTAGGAAGGCCTGGATTGCTATATACTTCCCTTTTATGATTGCCTTTGCTACATCCTAGAGGTTTTAGACTGTCGTGTTTTCATTTTCATTGGCTTCCATGAACTTTTTAGTTTCCCTTTAATTTCTTGGTTAAGCAATTCATTCTTTAGTAGGATGTTCTTTAATCTCCAAGTATTCATGTTTTTTCTAAATTTTTCTTGTGGTGGATTTCGAATTTCATAGTGGTATGGACTGACAATATGCACAGTATGATCTCGATCTTTCTGTACTTGTGGAGAGCTGATTTGTGACCTAGCATCTGATCTATTCTGGAGAATGTTTAATGGGCACTTGAGAAAATGTGTATTCTGCTGCTTTAGGATGAAATTTTCTGAATATATCTGTTAAGTCCATCTGGTCCAGTGTGTCATTCAAAGCCATTGTTTCCTTATTAATTTTCTGCTTACATGATCTGTCCATTGTTGTAAGTGGGTTGGTGAGGTCCCTTACTATAATATACCAATTATGGTATTATTGTCATTTAGTTTCTTTACATTTGTAATTGGTTTATATATTTGGGTGCCCCACATTGGAGGTGTAAATATTTACAATTGTTAGATCTTCTTGGTGGATAGACTCCTTAATTATGATATAATGCCCTTCTTTATCTCATTACAGTCTTTATTATAAAATCTAGTTTGTTTGATTGAAGTGTGGCTACTCCAGCTTTCCTTTGATGACAATTGGCATGGTAGATGGTTCTCAATCCCATTACTTTCAATCTGTAGGTGTCTTTAAGTGTAAAATAAGTCTCTTATAAGCAGCATATAGATGGGTTATATTTTCATATCTATTCTGATACCCTATGTCTTTTGATTGGAGTGTTTAGTCTGTTGACATTTAGAGTGAGACTGAAAGATACAAATTTAGTGCCATTGTATTGTTTATAGAGTTGGTGTTTCTGGTGATGTTCTCTGGTCCCTTCTAGTCCTTGCTGCTTTCAATTTTGTGTGTGTGTGTGTGTGTGTGTGTGTGTGTGTGTGTGTATGTGTGTGTTTCCTCCACTCAGAGTCCCCCTTAAAATTTCTCTCAAGGCTAGTTTACTGGTAACGAAATCCTTTAATTTTGGTTTGTCTGGGAAACACTTTTTCTCTCCTTCTATTTTGAATGATAACCTTGCTGGATAAAGAATTCTTGGCTGCATATTTTTCTGATTCAGTGGGTTGAATATATCCTGCCACTCCTTTCTGGTCTGCTAAGTTTCTGTGGATAGGTCTGCTGCAAACCTGATCTGTCTTCCCTTCTAGGTTAAGGACTTTTTTTCCCTTGCTGCTTTCATAATTCTTTCCTTGTCTGTGTATTTTGTGAATTTGACTGTGATACGCCGTGGTGACAGTCGGTTCTTGTTGAATCTAATGGGAGTTCTCTGTGCTTCTTGGATTTTGATGTCTGTGTACTTTCCCAGATTGGGAAAGTTTTACTCTATAATTTGCTGACATAAACATTCTGCCCCTTTTTCTCTCTTTCCATCTTCTGGGACTCCTATGATTCAGATGTTATTTCTTTTTAATAAGTCACTGATTTCCCTAAGTCTTGTATCATGACATTTTGCCTTTGTTTCCCTCTTTTTTTTCCTGCTTCATTATTCTCCATAATTTTGTCTTCTGTATTGCTTATTTACTGCTCTACTTAGTCTGTCCTTGCTGTTGTGGCCTCCACTCGAAATTGCATCTCGGTTATATCATATTTAATTTTGTCCTGGCTAGACTATTTTTTTTTTTTTATCTCTGCAAAAAGGGATTCTTTGGTGTCTTCTATGCTTTTTTCAACCCAAGCTCGTATTCTTATTATCGTGGTTCTAAATTCTAGTTCAGACATCTTACTTATATCTGTGTTGATTAAGTCCCTGCCTGTGATTTATTCCTGTTCTTTCTTTTGGGCTGAATTCCTTTGTTTTATCATTTTGGAGGAAGAAAAAAATTAATAAAATATAAAACAAAAATTAAAAATTAAAAACAAAACAAAGAATCAAATAAAGGAAGAATCAAATAAAGGGAAGACCCTAGCTTGGTCTGCTTATTGAAAGAAGCTTGATAGAACAGAGAAAAAAGAGAAAGGAAAGAAAAAAAGGTAAGAAAAAATTTAAAATTTAAAAAAACATATAATGAAATAAAATAAAATAAGAAAATTAAATAGAATAAAAATTTTAAAAAATAAAGTAAAAAAAAATAAAGTTTTCTCTTTAAGAAAGAGAAAGAAAAGAAAGAAAAAACAATTTAAGCAAAAACAGGAACAAAGAAAATGAATAAATAAATGAACCAGCAAACAAGATGAAAGCTGAATGAAGTTATATCCAGTTTCTCCTAGAATTGAAACTATGATGCACTCTATAGTCTGTACACCAAGCAGGTGGAATGATTTGTGCTGATCTGGGTGATGTGCTGGGAGGGTGTAGTTGGGCGGAGCTTGGTGTAACAGCTCTGTTTTCCACTAGGTGGCGCTGCTTAGCTTACTGGGGTGGATCAGTGTGCCTGGGATCATGCACCTGTGCGGTAGAGAGGTGGGAACGGCTTCACCCAGCTCTCTAGTAACTTGCGTGGTAACTTTGTGCTCTCATCGACCCACAATGAAGCACCCCTCCTTTATCTCAGGCCTCCATCCACCACCTGCCTCTACCCTCTCTGTGTCCAAGCTGTCTTCCTGCCAGGTAGCACATCCCTCCAGAGTTTCATTTCAAGTGGGGTTGTATTTCAAAACCCCACACTTCAGAGAGCCTTAGGACTTGGTCCCATGCCAACTCTCTGAGCGAGGGTCTCACTGAGCAATGGCTTGTCCCAGAGAATGTTTGGGGGTTTGCGCAGTGGCAGAGACTCAGAGATTATGGCAAATCACAACACACAGCTGGTGCCAGTTTTTGCTGCACTTTGACATCTTTGTCCTAATACCAGCAAACTCGGTTGCTCTCCAGGGTGTGCTGGGACCTTGGCCGGTGGGGAGGCTGTATGGCCTCTACCAAATTCACTCCAAGCAGGGGAACTGCCTTTCCCTGGGTGGCACATGAACCCCTCAGGCCAGGCTGCCTGCTCCTGGGGATTCCCCTTACTTCCTCACCAGAACACTGCCAGACATTGGGCTCTGGAACTTCAGACGCTGCGCTCTACTGTTTCTAGAATCCTGATGGTAGTGAAACCCTCTCCTTTCTCCTTGTCAATGGTTTTGGGGAACAGATTTCTTGTTAGGTCTCTTGTGAGTGTTTTCACCTTTTCTCTTTCTTTCCAGCTACCTTTCGGGGGGTGGGGCGTGCTTTTCTTCCACTATCCTGATGCACCTCACTTTCCCCTTTTCTCTTTCTCTCTCTGTCCTCTCTCTGCGAAAACAGCTCCCTACCTTCTGTGGCTTTTCTCTCCCCCAGTTCGCCTCTCCCCGCTCCATACCTGTTGAATTCTGTGGCTCAAGTTATGCAGATTGTTGCATTAATACTCAGGTCAATTTCCTAGGTGTTCAAAATGGTTTCGTGCTGATCTGGCTGCATTTCAGTTCTAGACAAGCTCAGTCTCCATGCTGCTCCACCATCTTCTATGAATCTCATTTTCCGATTTTGATTGCTGTCTTTTTCTTACTGATTCATTAGAACTATTGACATATTAAGGAGGTTAGCATTTATCACTGATGATGATTATAATGATGATTAAATTTTAGAGTTATTGGCTCTTTTTCTTTCATGCATTAAGAAATGTTTTTCAGTTTTTTCTTTGTATTTTAATTTTTGGTATGTTATATTTAGAAAAGCAGTCCATTTTTGATGTTCTACTTTTTTATTCATGTTAATTCTGGCCTTTTTGCATATTTTAGCTCATATATATGTAGAATTTTGGGATATATATATATATATCTTAACTGCTTTTTAAAATGATTGCTTGAGTACATTTTGTGTTATATATTTACATGTATTTTATAGTACATACAAAATATGTTAAATATAAAATTACATATTAAATATAAAAGGTATATAGCATATGTAATTTCATCTTAAAATTTGACTTAATGGAATTTAAACTATGTTGTAGCAATTTGACAATAACTTCTTGGAAAAGGTCAGAAGTCAAGGTTAACGAGTAGCAAATTAATATAACACAAAAATGTTAAGAAAGCCCTGAAGAATGCAATTCTAGACATTTGTTACAATGGATCAATTTTTCATTAAATTCTTTAAATGATTTCAATACTTTTTTGCTACAAAACCAACTGCCCTTCTTAATATTTGCCAGAAGATGGCGCTGTATTAATAAACTAAGATCTCTATATTTTAGGAAACACAGATACATTTTTTTGAAGTATTAAAATAAAAACAATTCCTAGGGCTTGACAAATAACTTTCTAATTATGTGCTCACCTTATCTTTAATGTCTGTATCTTAAAATGAAAAGTTTTCTGTGTACTGTATTTGGATGGGAGGGCTTAATCATATTTTACTCAGTATGAATTTTTTCTTACATTTTCACTCTTCTTCTTTTTCAAATTATAAGAAAAAACTTGGACATAAAAAGGTGGCTAAGTAGTGGATTTTAAAACTAAAATTATATAACATATTTGAATCCTGTGAAGGTTGTACACTCACAGAACACACAAGTGCATGCACACACACACACACACACACACACACACACAGCTACTTCTCTGCTGAGATGGAAAAAATTAACTGAAAGAAACCAAAGGCAAAGCTTAACATTGTGGTGATTCCATGGGACTAACCACAAAATAGTAGCTTCCATATTTATAGTTATTTACATTTAACAATGGTCCACTAAAATTTAGCTTTAGGAGAATGTTTACATTGTATTTTATTTAAATCAAGACTCAACCATTCATCAGAGGTTCTGTAACAGAGCAAGGATTCCTTCAACCATTGCTGTCATTTAATGCCATTAAACATAGGTGACTTTTAAAAGGCAGCTAATTTGGTATAAGCTGAAATGCCTCAATATGCATTTGTGCCTCAATAATGGAAGCTTTGTTTAGCATAAAAAATGAACCTTAATAAACCCCTTTCTTCCTGTTTTGCTCCTGGCTCCAGAATTTTCTAATGAGTAGCAACGGGAGCTCAGCAACCACTATGTGGTTTCTTAACCTGACAGTAATTGTGTTTAATAAGTAGACCAGAGTATTCAGCAGAAGCTCCATTGAGGTATTCAGTATTACCTAATTCATACTAAGGACTGGGAAACAAATGGGATGCATTAAGATTGTTCATGAGGCCCTGGTTCAGGAGAAAGAACCATGGAGATAAACGTAGAACTTTGTTAACGAGCAGAAACGGCATCGGTAATGTTTTATTTTGTTGTGTCTTTGCTATGTACCTTCCCGATCCACATAAATACATAGATCATCAACATCTCACTCTTTTCCGTATAATATGTAGCTCAATAGTTATCCACTACCTTTACTGAGTTCCCTCTATGGGCAGAGTGTCTTCAAAGTATTCAGAACTGAAGAGTACATTAAAAAAGAAATAAAAAGCAATGCTTTTCAGTAACACTCATTAAATTAGGGATGGCAAAACGTATTCATGCAGAAAATAGCAAAAGAAAAAGTAATATCGTGTAAAAGATTGTGGGATTACTTAGTACCTACTTTGGTTTCTGATTGATGCTTTTATTGGAGGGTGAAGAAAAAGTCTAAATATGTTGTTTGATACTCATCATAGTCATACTGTGTAGATATTATTATCTTCTCTTTTTGTAAATGAGGACACTAAACCCTACAGAGGTTGACTAATTTACCCACTCACACAGCTAAGAGGCCATGGGACAGGATGTGGGCTCATCTGCTCTGTATCCAGACCCTGACCCCTCCCCAACACGCCAAACCCTTTCAGTGGACTCCTGGCACCCAGCTTAGCCTCACACTCATTTTGTCTGCCTCCTAACGTGAAATTTTAGGTCACCTGTCTTTACTCTCTTCAAATAAAAATCCCACAGAAGATTTTTGGGAGTCAGAGTTGAGATTGATTTCTGTGATTCATTTGTCACTGTGAAAAGAGATTAGAGCTGAAAGAAAAGTGACTCATCTGATGGCTCATGTTCACTGCTGCATGACTGGCAGCTTCTAGAACAGAAAAGCAGACTTTTCCTTTCCTCTGGGGGTAAGCAGCACAAAGCCATTTCATTCAGTAAAGCCGATGACAATTTTTCTTTAAATTGGGTACCCTAATTCTCCTGGGATCACTGTAGTGTAATATTCCTCTGTCCATAAAATTTCAAGATAATCTTTTCCAAAAGGAAGTTCATTCTCTTTTTACAACTGTTCATATTGTTTGCTTTTCTTCTAATTTTCACAAAAATTATCTTATGTATTTAGGCCTTTAGAAAAGAGAAATTGCTCTCAGAAAGTTCTGAAAGCGGAACAATTAAATATTCCTTCATGTGATTTGTCCCATTCCCTCTCAGCCTACTGCTTAAATCCATTTGTTCGCAATTGTCCTCAGATTGTCTGTGTGCTTTGAAATTCTTTAGAATTTATTACTTTGCCAACTATAAAGAAAGGATGCATCTTTACTAGAAAGTGTTTTGCCTTATTTGCACTTAGATTACTGATTTTGATTCCTGGTTTTTAGTAATTGGAGTCCAAAACACTTTGGGGTAATAATTTATGATTACCCTAGAAAGTTCATCTCTAAGTCATTGATAAAGCTATTTATTAATCAAGCTCTAGTCAACAATGCAGAAGCTTTGTGAGTTATGAATAAATCTATACCAGAAGACAATATCACAGAGGCATTGAAATATGCCTCTGGAGTCAGAAAAACCTGGCCAGGAATTTCAGTGAGAGCTTGAATAAGTTACTTAAATTCCCTCAGCTTTGATTTCTTCTGATTTGTTTCTTCAAAGGCTTCTCATAAGAATTAAATGAAATTACGTGTTTGTGTATGTACTATACATTTACATATACACGTATTATTTAGCAGACTATCTGGCACTTGGTAAGTCCTCAAATGGTAATTCGAATTACTCCGTCTTGATTTTTTTCATGTTTTTTTAAAGGTTATTTATTTCTTTTGAGAGAGAGAGAAAGAGACAGCATGCAAGTGAGTGTGCGTGTGAGTAGGGGAGAGGAAGAGAGAGAGGGAGAGAGAGAATTCCCAAGCAGGCTCTGTGTTGTCAGCGTGAAGCCTGGTGTGGGGCTCATTCCCACAAACCATGAGGTCACGACCTGAGCCAAAATCAAGAGTCAGATGCTTAACCCACTGAGCCATCTGGGCACCCCTCTTTCATGGTTTTTAAGTCTTTATTCACAAACCAGACATTTTTTCCCTACTCCTTTTATCAAAGATGGATCAAGTTTCTTAATTTCAGAAAGAATGAGCAATAGTCTATTGCCACAATAGTGCTGTATAACAAGCAAGCAAAGTCCTATTGACGCACAACAATAAACATGTACTTTTGCTCACAAGGCCATGGTTGGTGTTTTTGCCGATCTGGCTGGACTGTGCCAATTTCCGCTGTGCCTGTGGTCAGTGGCAAATCAGCTGGTGGCTGGCTTGTCTAGGATTTTCTCAGTTGGGTTACCTGCTCTCTGACCCATGTGATCTCTCACACTCCAACAGACCAGTTTGGACTTGTTCTTGTTCAAGAAACAGCATGAGGAAGTATGTAAGATGATTAAGGTCTGGGCTTGGAACTAGCATATGGTCACTTCAGCTTTATTCTTCTGGCCCAAGTGTGTACCGTCTGAAGGAAGGAGCTGCAAAATTATAGAGCAAAGGATACAAATACAGGAAAAGGTGGAGAATCAGGGTTATTTTTATTTTATGTATTTTTTTAAAGTTTATTAATTTTGAGAGAGAGTGAGGGAGCAAGTGAGAGTGAAGGAGGGGAAGAGAGAGAGGGAGAGAGACTCCCAAGCAGGCTCCACATTGTCAGTGCAGAGCCCCATGTGGGTCTTGAACTCCCAAACTGTGAGATCATGACCTGAGCTGAAATCACGAGTTGGATACTTAACTGACCCAGCCACCCAGGCGCCCTAAATGAGGGTTATTTTTATAATTGACCTACCGTGAAGACAAGGTGGCTAAGAGAAAGAGACACTTCAAAAAGTTGCTAATCTGTTTTTGGCAATTTTTGTATCTGTTGCTTTCAACATCTCATGATTTTTACCTTTGTAGCTGATACCAGGCAAAATACTATTTTATACAAATAATAACAGCTAACTATTTCTGATAAAATACTAAGTGCTAGGCCTATTAGTATTTTACATTCCCTTTTGTATTTAAATTTCACAACTACCTTTCGAGGTAGACATTATTATTATTATCATCTCTATTTTGGAGGATAGTAGACCTTAGAGAAATTAGTAATTTATTCATGATCAGGATGCTAATAAACAGCAAAGCCAGAATCGGAATTCAGGTTGGTTGGAGTACAGAATTTGCATTGCAGTTCTGCCTTTCTCCCTTCTTCTGTCAATCCTGTTTATTGATTCTTGAATGTGTTAGCCAAAACAAAGAAACAAACACTGACCAGTTAGGTGATTTTCACTTTGTATTAAATACAAATAAGTTAATTCATACCAGAAGCTATGGTTTTGAGACTTAACTCTTTTATATATAATTATTACAAGAGGTAAGCTAGAGATACCTCGGAGGTCCTTTTTCCACCTGCAGTGTAGCTGAACTGTAACACGCTCAGAACCTATATTCTAATTGGTAGCCATGTTCCCATAGCAGAACGAACCAATTAACTGAGTTTTCATCCAGCTTCTTGCTATAAAATGTCAGGACTAAAACAGGACTCATTTAAAGGCACACAATAATAAATGGGGTCCATTTAAAACAAGACACCCTGGGCTGTATTCTTAATTAGAAGATTGAAATGATCTCTATCCCAGAAACTGTAACATGTTCTTAGTATTTGCCTCATTTTATTAGATGTTCTGATGTCTAATAACATCTGAGTCACTGAGACATGTTTTGGAAAGTTTTCTACTACATGAAATAACCTTCACACAGAATAAAAATAATTGGCTTAGATGCATATGAACTGTATACATTGACAGGATGACTGTTAAACTGGGTCCCTCGCAAACCTAACAATCATCCTTGGTTTCTCTTTTCCCTTTGCTTCTGTGATTCCCCACCTCTACCTTGGCCCCCCGTGCCAATTTTCCAGTACACGTGTGTAAATCTATATGAAGTCTTTCCCATTTTCCCTCTTTGCTTCATGGTTTCTGCTACTGCCCTGGGTCCTGACTCATCGTCTTTCTTTTGGAATGCAGAGCAACCTTCTAACAGATTATCTTATCTTTAGTGTCTCTATTATCTATACCAATTCCAGCTGGAGACTAGATGCAGGGAAATAAGTTAACCTTTGGAAGGTGAGTACCAGAAAATGTAGTTCTATGCCTGAATCATGCAGTGGTCTGGGCTGGGTCAGGTAGAGAAGCACTAGGCAGATAGTGCTAAAGCTGGGCTTGGCTTCCCCAAAACTCAATGAAGAATTAGGAATCTCTCTTTGAAGATCACAGGAAAGATGTACAAAATGATGCTGGATGGAACTGTGCTGTTATGTGACTAGTTCCCTACTCATCACTGGCTTCTTAAGGTGGCTCACTCATAGATTCTTCCTATCTGATTTTAGGAGAGGAGAATTGTATGTGGACTTTGTTTCCCATTCTTATTGGATAGAGCCCCATAAGGCTTAACTTCACAGAAAATGGCAGAAAGCAGTGGAAAAAACCTGATAGTGGAGAAGTTATTTAAATGATCAGTGTATGTGAAAAATGCTCAACTTAGCAATAAGCTAAGAACTGGAATTTGAAATAAGATAAAATTTTTATTGATAAAAACAACAAATATAAAAATGCAGGGGCTCGATGGTTCAGTCAGTTAAGCATCTGACTTCGGCTCAGGTCACGATCTCATAGCTCATAAGTTCTAGCCCCGCGTCAGCTCTGTGCTGACAGCTCGGAGCCTGGAGCCTGCTTCGGATTCTGTGTCTCCCCCTCTTTCTACCCCTCCCCTGTTCATGCTCTGTGCGTCTCTCTCTCTCAAAAGTGAATAAACATTAAAAAAGTTTCTTTTTTTAAATGCAGTCAATATTGCTAAGAATGGGTGCAGGTATATATTACCTGTGATTGTTTAAGAGAATTCCTAAATATCCTTTGAAGTTTTGGGGAGTTCAGTACCACTCCTTACACTGCTGATGATTTTAGTACAAAATATTAGAATTTGGTTTGGTGATATATATTTGAAGCTTAAAAATATCTACATTGTTTCACTTAACATTCTACTCCTAATAATTTATTCTGCCAAAATAATCGATGTTTCCAAATATGTACAAATAAGGACATTTATCACAGCATTTGGAACAAAATTTTATAAATTTGGGGAAATAGCTTAAATATACAGCAATATGGAATTGGTTAAGCAAATGCTGTATGGTACATCATTAAAACTAGGCTCTAGGGGCACCCGGTTGGCTCAGTCAGTTAAGCGTCCAACTTCGGCTCAGGTCATAATCTCACGGTTCATGGGTTCGAGGCCCGCATCAGGCTCTGTGCTGACAGCTAGGAGCCTGGAGCCTGCTTCTGATTCTGTGTCTCCCTCTCTCTCTGCCCCTCCCCTGCTTGTGCTCTGTCTCTCTCTGTCTCTCAAAAATAAATAAGTATAAAAAAGATTTGAAACATACTTATGCTATCGAATATTTAATAACATGGGGGACATAACCATAATGTTTTATTATGAATATAACAGCACATTAAACAACAGCATTTCTGTAAAAATTCAAATGTATATGTATATACATATATACCTGAAGCATCCTATTAGGCTATAAACAAAAATGCTCTTAGTGATTATCGTTGAGGGTGAGATTACTAAGGTTATTTATTTTTGGGGGTGTTTTTATACTTTAAGACATTCTTCAATGTTTATTTTACCATCAGAATAAAACCTATACATTTTATTTTTTAAAAGTATTGGCTAATATATTTTATATTTGCTCTTATTAACAGATAGGAAAATTGTTTTCTTCTTGTTTGTGCTTCTCTAGGAATGATTTCTATGAGGTCTATATTATTTTAAAACATATCTATGTTGCTACATTATTTGAGTGAAGTGTCACTATTAACACAGTGCATTTCAGCAGCATTAACACATAACATTTATTTAAATAGTAACTTGTTTAATAGGAATTAAATCAACAAAGATTGGATAGTTGGGAATTCTTCACAAAACAACAAAGATACTGAGGAAAGAGAAGCTACAAAGGGAGTCATAATCACTCTGCTGAGGGCTTCTTAAGCTAACCTCCCAAGTTTCCCATCAATATCTGAAAAATCAATTTTCTTCTCTCAGATTTCTTCCTGGTCTTAAAGCTAAGACTAGCTTTAAACTGGATGAGTTTGGAGGTTTTGGGGGATTACCTTATCAGGATAAGTTTGTCCAGTGGGTGATACGTGAAATTTTGCAACAATATGTTGGTAAACTTACAATTATAAGACTAGACAGAAATGTTTGATGTTTATTCATTTCATGAAGGAGAGGTCATTTAACAACTCTGTTTATGCTAGTAAATATTCACACAAGGTAAAGTTTCCAGAATAATGGCAGCCATTTGCAGCATATTCTACCCATATGGCATCTTCCATGCCTCCAGAGAAGTGGTCTAAACCAAGGAAAACTAGTGAGGAACTTGATCAAGTTATGATTAGAGTTTCATGGGTAGGTGTATTAGGCTTTGAAACACAGTCCAATCTCACCTTGCAGGGAGTGCACACTTGCAGGACTGCTTTTGGAAGGTTTATAGGAGGAAACTGGAGCTCAGAACATGAGACTTGGAGGCAGCAAGAGAGAGCACTGTTGCTGAGAATGCTGTTCAGCATCACTGACTTCTAAAGAGACAGTTAAGAAAGTTTCAAAGTAACCATCAGATAATGCAAAGCCATAGAAGCCACAGCTATTGATGATACCTTGATATGAAAATATTTTCAAATAGATTTGAGATCCAAGCCTGTATTTCTTTGAAACTCTGCCTAATTTAAAAATAAGGAGGTCAAATTAATAGAAGTAACTCCTAAACAGGTTAAACCAAGGTATAAGTGAACATTATTATCAAATTGAAGTGAAAATCCTAACTTGGTACTTAAGATGGCTTTATTTATTTCTGATAGTATCTTGTCATCCTTGGTTAACTTACCACAATAAAGCAGTCCTACGTATAATCATGCTAAACACATAAAATGCTGGACAAGTTCATTTATTTGTTATTTTAAAATACTAAAACATGCGGTGCCTGGATGGCTCAGTCAGTTAAGCATCCGACTTTAGCTCAGGTCACCATCTCGTGGTCTGTGAGTTCGAGCCCTGCGTTGGGCTCTGTGCTGACAGTTTAGAGCCTGGAGCCTGCTTCAGGTTCTGTGTCTCCCTCTCTCCCTTCTCCTCCCCCACTTGTGCTATCTCTCTCTCTCTCTCTCTCTCTCTTTCTCAAAAAGAAAAACATTAAAAAATACTAAAACACAAATAAAAAAATAAAATGTATTTTATTCTAAATATATTGAGGATTGTAGTTAAGTTTTCTGGAATTTTTTAAAAAAACTTATCTTTGAAACACAGTAAATAGGGTAATAATTATGGGCATTTAAATGGCTTTTTATGGTTAAAAAAGGTTAACATACACACTTTTCAACGTTATATTAGAAATGAACATACTTTTCTAGATATCTGACTCACTGAAGGCATTATGCCACGATATTCAAATAAGTCTCTACTTGTACAGTATTAGACTGCTAATAAAAAAATATTACAGTGTTTGTTCTTATGCATCCCACAAAGTGAGATCCAGCAATCTTTCCAAACCTCCGAAGACCAAGCTATTCTTTTGTTTGTTGAAGAAGGAAATCATGAACTTCCAGTTTCTTCCTTATCTGGGTGAGGGGCTACTTGCAGTCAAAAATTGTAGAGGACTCTAATCAAATGATACAAGTTGCTAAGGATTTTATATGGGGGTCAGAAGTCCTATCACATTCATTTTCCTTTGTAAGGTATTACATTAGTCTTTAATACTTAATGTCCTGCTAACAACAAAAATTGTTGAGACAAGTATGCATCCAGTAGAGCTGGACTTACCCAAGCTTCTATAGCAGGCAGCCCTCTCCATTATTTCAGAGCTCTCTCTACTGAATCCGATGGTCAGCTTTGCCCTTCGCTGTCATGGTGCTCTCCTGAACTCTCAGCTCTTGCCATGTTTCAATATGCTTTGATGGGCATTGCCATACTCTGTCACCTATCACTCAATTAAAATTTAATGAGCCACCTAGACCTATAGGACCTAATAAGTTGTCTATAAAAACAGGAAAAGCTTCTAGATAATATTTCATATATTAGCTGGGCACAGATGAACAAGTCCTTATTTCCTTTGCATAGTACATCATTATAGCTTCGGATATTTCGATCCAAATGGTAGACCAACAGAAAAGATATTTTCATATAATCAGCTATTTGACACATACATACATGTATAACATACACACCTATAGATATTAACATAGACACATAGATTTAGTGCCTTACTGGATGTCAGGCATGGTGTTACTATCAGGAATGTTGGTGAACCAAAACACACTATTGTCTATAGGAAATTCATGCTCTGGGGTTGGGAGGCATTAATTCGATTATATAATAATGAACATATACAAGTGGAATAAGTGCAATAAAGACAAGTTTAGGGGTGCTATGAGAGGATATAATTGGAGATTTGACCTAATTAGGAGTTGTGCCAACTGAACTCGGAGCAAAAGAATGTATAAATATTACCCAGGCAAAGGAAGGGGTGAGGTGAAGATGCTCCATGCAAAGGAATCAGATACGGTGGAGTTTCCTTGAAGAATGTTTGTCTTAATGAGTCACCTCCACTTCTTGCTCTCTGAGTTAAAGGCAGGGACCAAGGTAGTATTGTCTTTCCTTTATAGCCCCAGTTTTTCCACAAGCGGCAACAACTCTCAGCGTAGTTCCTGGGTCTGGGCCCTAAAACTGAGGGACACAATGGAAAAAACAAAACAACACAAGCAAAATCAACCAAATTATTTGTAAAGTAACTGAGGGAATTAAAAATGCAATTTGCTAGCTTCTTTAGGTAAAGATCTTTAGCAATTTAAATCCCTGTAATCTGATGCTGATTATTTCTTATTTAAAAAATGTTTATTTATTTTGAGAGAGAGAGAATGAGAGAGAGCGAGTGTGCGCACTTGCGTGTGCATGAGTGTGGGAGAAGCAGAGAGAGGGAGAGAATCCCAAGCAGGCTCTGTGCTGTCAGCTCCAAACTTGATGCAGGGCTGGATCCCATGAACCGTGAGATCATGACCTGAGCTGAAATCAAGAGTCAAACGCTTAACTGACTAAGCCACCCAAGTGCCCCTGATGCTGATTATTTCTAATGATTTAACATTTAAATGAAGCCTTATCAAAGATTTTTAAACCTACGAAACAAAAATCCATTTAACCTACATGGAATTTAGATATTTATCAATAATATCGTGATTAGCATAAATGCATTTGGATACTTAATATTGCTTTGACATTTTCCACATATCAATTGTTTTTGAATAAACAACCAACTTACAGAGAGAGCATGAAGAGGTTATAGGTCTTTGGTCACAGAAATTCATTCATTCGCTGGCAACATACATTGCTTTATCTGTCAAATACCTTTTCTCTTTGGAAACAATACTACATTCCAAACAAATACTAGAGGTTATCCTCTCATGCCATACGTGCAATACAGTACCTTCCTTATCACAACTGCAGGTAAGAGTCTCCCAGAGTCCAAGTCAGGAAGCAGTGCACCTCAGAGTCTTAACAGGTAGATGCTGAAAAAAGGGGAATCACCGTAGTGATTCTTCAGGCAAGATAAGGGAAAGAAATAAGAAAAAATAAAATGACATGTCTGCTATGGAAGTCACTCTAGTGGATAGAGAATGTATTTATATATATTCAATCGCTCTGTCCACGATATATATATATTCATATCAGTCTGTCCACTAAAGTGATAAGCATATATACATGTGCAATGATATATATGTTGTATATCTAATTACAGTGATAAATAACATCAAATATTGTCAATACCACCTATGTTATTACTTGAAGATGAACTCACTACCAAGGTCTGAAGATAAAAGTGATAAACACAATTTTTTGCAACACAGTATATATTTCTCCAATACTATGAGACTATTCCTTTTGGAAGAAATGTCACATTAGACTTCTAGTGTGTGGTTTAGTTCTATGGTCCTAATTAGACAGTCACCTAAAAGTCCTGGCCAACCAATCTTAACGAACACCATGTGTATAAATCACAGCACAAGTGGGGATTCTCATTAAACATTAAAAATGTGTTAGAATTATAGTGTATACTTTTTTTTGGCATATGTGCTACAATGGATCATAAATTTATATGTCTTTAGGGCTTGGCAAATAATATAAATGCAGAAGTAGTATAGGACAATGGTGGTCAAAATGTAATCCTGGGACCAGTAGCATGAGCATCAACCAGGGAACTCATAAGTATTGTAAATTCTTGGGCCTCAGTGAAGACCTAGCAGACCAAAAGCTTGGGATGAGGCCAGCAAGATGTGTTTTAACAAGCTCTACCGGTAATTCTAATTCATGCTCATGTTGGAGAACAATCACTGTACAAAAATGGTGAGTTATGGACTATAATGTATTTGAATGTGAAAATCCTAAAGCATTCAAATCCAATGCCAACAAACTGAGCTGACCAAAACAAAACACAAACACTATATAGGAGCAAAGAATTTAACCCATGGTAGAACGGTTTATATCTATATATTTAAAGGGATTTTGACACCTTTAATTTCTAGAATGTTCAATTTTTAATTGGTCATAATTGAACTATCTAGAAAATACTCCCCTCTATTTACTTTACTGTCCCCAATTATATGCCCTCTAAACCACACGGTCTCTACTATTCAAATTATTTGGAGTCAATGAGACCTCTTTATAAAGTGAAAATGGTACACCATGTGGGCACATTTTATAAAATGGAGTGACCTGTCTCAATTGGCTTATTGATATGAAAATCCGTAAGGCCCCTAAAAAGGCTTCCTGAACATCTAATCCAACCTGTTTCTTTACTTTTTCCAATCTGTTTATTTTATAGCTGAGTAAAGTGCTGAAGATCAAAGAGTGAATAGATGTAGGTTGTAGTAGTGATTATGAGGAAGAGTCAAATGGATGATAACCACACACTTAAAAAGCTGTATTCTTTTTGAAATACATATTCATATTTATAAATTATGGATATATAACATGTAGAAAACAAAAATCTTCAATAAGAATACATCTATAAATTTATAATCAAGGCCAGTGTGAAATGGTTCCATATTCGCTTCATGAAGGAGTGGAATGAGAATTCTTAAGTATTCCTATTATAATTAATATACTTAAATATGTACAGCATGCAGCATAACAAAATAACTGAATTTTATTAACTCTGTCGGATTCTTTTATCCATGGATCATAGGTTAGAGTGCCATATATACTTGTAGCTCCCTTCACTAAATACAAAATTTATAAGAGAATGGTTCTTGTTTGCCAAGTTTCTATTGTATCCTATTTTCCAGATTCTTGGCACACTGTCAGTACTCAATAAATATTTGTTGAATAGATGAAAGTGAAGACAAGTTATTTACTTTTCCTGCCTACTCCTTTTTTTCTGAAATTATTCTCCCATAGCCCTAACTGTGTGTACTGTGGGGCCTGTAATTATCACCCTTTCACCGTGGTTGATGGGATGTATAACTGGTGGGATCGAGATGAATTGGTCCATTTACTTCTATGTCCTGGAAATATGGAATTGGGACATGGAGACTTCATGAAACTGTGCTCAGCATTTGAACTGGGTGGTACTAGGTTGGCTATTTTCTGTGAATTTTTCCATGGGCAAGTAATGATTGTCCACCTACTATCCCTGAGGTGACGAGATTACTTTAATAAATAAAGGATGCCCTTATGCTTACATTTATTGGGATGTGTAGATTATTAAAATAATTACAACATAAATAATGTTAAGAAATTAGTGTTGTGAAGAAACATAAAGCAGGGTGAGACGATAGATAGCAAAGGGGGTGTGTGTTATTTTAAATAGTCAGGGACTGACTCTGAGCTGGCAACATTTGATCATAGACTTTTATGAAGTGAGGAGCAAATCATGTAGATAGCTTGGAGAATAATAACCCAAGCTAGGAAAACAGCAAGCACAAAGGCTCAAAATGCAAGATGACCAGTTTGCTGGGCTATAGTGAGGGAGCTAGGAGATGAAACTAGAGATAGAGTCAGGAGCCAAACCCTTTGAGAGGATAGGATCAATGGAATTTTTTCTAATGGCACCCTTAAACCTTCTTAAGTTTTAAGAAGAGGAGTGATTTATGTGGTCAAAAGACCACATCTTGGGTGACAAACAATGGAAACAGAGAAACCATTTAAGGTGTTCACACTGGTCAAGCAATAAGGTGATAGTAGTGGATGTTCTAATGAGTAGATTCAAGATATATTTTAAAAGTAAGCTGAGAGGATTTGCTAAAGAGCAGATTTACTGGGTGACTCCTCTAGGTGAATGTGGTGACCTTCATGGAAATAGGAACACTTGGGGGGAGAAGCAAGTTAGTTTGGGGTTATAGTGGCAACAGAATCAAGAGTTTGATTGTGAACCTGTTAAATTTGGGATGCCTATTAGACATGGAAGTGAATACACTGAGTGGACTTCAGGTTATATGTCTAGAGTTCAGCACAGTGATTGACAAGGGCAGTTTTACTAGATTAGTAGGGACAAGAAGATGTGCAAGGTGAGGTCAAGAGTGAATAAGAAGCAAGGAAGTATAAAGACAGCAGATGTAGACAATTGCTACAATGAGTTTTTACCAAAAAAGAATGAAGAATTAGGGTACAAGTATAAGGGACTACCGATAAAAGTATTTTATTAAGATGGATATTTATAAATGTTGTAACTTGAGGGTATATATGACCACGGAATGAACTAGCAGAGAGTGGAAATATGACACAGAAGAGAGGGTAATTATAGAACTGACATCTTTGAGTAGATGAGAGGGGAAAGTGATCTAGTCCATCAATGAAAGGGCTGGCCATGGACAGGGAACAATTTCTCTATTACAACAAGAATGAAAGCAAAGTATATGAAGATGGACATAGGTCATTTGGTAGGTATGATGATAGGGAGAACATGTAAGTGCTTTTCTAATTACTTCTACTTTTTGGTAATTATGAGGTAAGTTTCTCAGTTGAGAGTGATATATGGGAAGGGGTGTTGGAGAGACTGAGAGAGAAGATGTGTAAAATTGTCTTTTCAAAGTATGTAAGAGTGAATTAATTAGGGAAATATTTTGTGCCTGAAAGAAGGGTAAAGGAAGAATGAATCTGAAATCTGGAAAGAAGAACAAATGGTACAATGGTCCTCTTGCCCTTGGGTATGTCTCTTTTCTCTAAGTCTGTCCCTCTTCCCAGCCATTTGTTTTCTTTTGAGTTTCTGAGGTAAGTGTGAAAATATTATAGTTATTTTTAACCATCTTTGATTCTTGATGAAAACTCTGCATAAACATAACAAGGTATTATTAAGATATACTCACCAACCTCTTTTTGATCCTGGTAGGTTATCCAAAGTCTTTTCCTGTTCAGTCAGCAAAAATCATTGCCTCATAAAATCAGATGACAGAAGAATTAAGTTTTTAGCTTTGGAATTACTAAATAAAGCCCTGAAGGACACAGGAAATGAAGTTTATGCCATTAGAAAATAATCTTGAAGAACATGAGATCAGTCAGAGTTAGTTTGTTTTTGCTGGCTTAGGAAGATGGAGACAGTTGGGTGTAATCGTCCTTCCTTGTACAAGTCATGGAATTTATAAAAATTTATAATATTTGTAGAGGCAATAACTGTGGTCATTCTATACCAAGCTGTAGCCCCAAACAATGAGAAGATCAAACCTTATCACACCTGGAACCCATTTACATATGTGTGCTATGGTACACCCACTGGGAAAGCTGGTAGAGGGAAGAAGAGGGCACAGATATTGGTACCTGTGCATCAGGGGGTTCTAAAAATTTGAGTTACAATTCTTTCACACTTAACGTTCCTGGTCTGAATATTGAGTTTCTTTTTTGTTTTAAAGGGAGAAAGAACATCTTATGAATTTATGGAAAGGTGAGAGAATCTGGCTGCCTCTTATTTTAAGATCAGACAACACAGTTTTTCCTTCCTTTCAGGATGTTGGGTATTGATATATATGATCCCATGAAAGGGGAGAATTGCAAGTTGTAGATGATATATGAAAGCAGCTAACCCACAAGCTTGGGATAATATCTGCTTTAGAAATTTGTTGAATTAATGGAATGACTAAAACTTTAATGAGTAGAAATTTGTTGAATTAATTGAATGACTAAAACTTTAATGAGTAATCAGAATTTAAAAATTCTGATTGGGAGTGTCCTGAATCTTTGGTTTGGTCCTGCTAACATGGGTTTGAGCCTCTTCTTGTTGAGTGTGGCTTTTTATTTCTGGGTAATTTAAAAGTGTGATTAAATGAAATGATAGAACTGCTAAGGATCCAAAAGCGAGTTAATTACTTTTAAAGTAGAAATTTGTTTTTTTAACCCTGAAATGTTTTTATGAAGTAATTTGGGCAAAAATTATGAACATTAAAAAAGTTAAGTGTACATTGAAGTTACTAACGGTAGAAATAAACTTCCTTTGAGGTCCATGATCAGTAAAAGAAGGCATGGGATTCCCTGAATGACTCATTATAGGAGGCTGAAATAAACCATTCCACTTGAGTGTATAGGATGTAAATAAGAAAGAAGCATAATGGGGTCAATATATTAGTGGTCCCAAATTGGGGATGATAACTCTTCTAAGAATTTTAATCTATATTTAGTACACAAATTCCTCAGATGAAGTAGAAAAAAAAGAGGCCCCTAGGGGCGCCTGGGTGGCTCAGTTGGTTGGGCGGCCAACTTCAGCTCAGGTCATGATCTCAAGGTCCGTGAGTTCGAGCCCCGTGTCAGGCTCTGTGCTGACAGCTCAGAGCCTGGAGCCTGTTTCGGATTCTGTGTCTCCCTCTCTCTGACCCTCCCCCATTCATGCTCTGTCTCTCTCTATCTCAAAAATAAATAAACGTTAAAAAAAATTAAAAAAAGAAAAAAGAAAAAAAAGAGGCCCCCCAAAACTAACAAGAGGCCAAAAAAAAATCTATGTTTATAATTTTGTATTGATTTTTCATGCTATATAAAAGATCTGACTGATTCTGTATGTGAAAAAAATTACAAAAACAGAACTGTAGACCTTGTGAAGAACATAATTATGATTCCCAGAAGTGTGGGACACACAGCGAGGGTTCAGATATACATTCTCATATGTAGGCAGATGATTACAGAGAGGAGTGTGAGTGTTTGCATTTGTGGGTACAGGCAGAGACTGAAATAGGATTTGCTTTTAGGGAAATATTCAAGATTTGTACACCTTGCTCTTAAAAATATATTCAATTACTTGAGAAATCTGAAGAACTTTTAGTCATATTTTCCCATTAATCAAAATAAGATGAAATTTATAAATATTTTCAGACACAGTCCATCCACATAAACTGCAATAACTATCTGTTTTGCTAAACTGTGACATTCTGTTGTTGCCTGACTTGTGTTCTGTTTGTTTAATGTGAAGATGCAGACAGCCTTCTGTTCTTTTGTTTACGGGCTCTCTTAATTCTGTGGCTCCCCTGGCAGTAATTTCTTCTTTTTTTCTTTTTCTTTCTTCTTTTTTTTTTTTTTTTTTTTTTTTTTTTTTTTTTTTTTTTGCTATAAGGTAACAGAGTTACAAGTACAAAACATTTATTTAATTTGTTTAAATTTATGAAACCATGCCCATTCTTTAGGCCTTTAGGGGCATGAACTAAATAAGAACATATGGCATCATCTATTATTTTCTCAACTCTGGTTATGTAGTGAGGCATTGTTTAAATGTCAGTGAGGAACTCTCGGATTGCTCTCCTTGGAACAGTGATTTCTTGGATAATGTTCAGTTGCATTTAATAAAGGGACATTTTATTTTCTTTAAGTAATCCACCAAGGCCATTGTTTTCAATCTTTTAAGAATAATAGGAAACATTCGGAATTCATTTCTACTCGTCCAAGTCCAACAAACCCATTTAGCCTTTGTTGTAGGGTGTATTTTGGAAATATCTTAGTGGTATACTGTAAGTAAGTTTCTAACAGTCATGACTTTTTTTTTTTTTTTTTTTTTTTTTTTTTAGCACTGGTAGTCTTAATTTCTAAGTGGAAAGAAGTTTAAAAATGTGGTAAATCAGTGGTGTGTGGGTCGCTCAGTCGTTTAAACATCTGACTTCAGCTCAGGTCATGATCTCAGGATTCCTGAGTTCGAGCCCTGCATCTGGTTGTCTGTTATCAGCACAGAGGCCAGTTCAGATTCTTCGTCCCACTCTCACTCTGTCCCTCCTGCACTCATTCTCTCTCTCTCTCTCTCTCTCTCTCTCTCTAAATTAATAAACTTAAAAAAAATGTGGCAAGTCAGGGAATATTCTTTTCAAGAGTTATTTTATTTACAGTAAGTTTGTATTTCCATGATTAAGGTTGACGGAATGGTTATAATTGTTTTAGACAGCATAAAATGACTATACTGAACAGGAAAGAATGGATAAGTTATCCCAGGCCAAAGTTTCTAAAAGCCAACAGTTTTTGTTTGATTGATTGATTGTTTTTACCAGAAGCCAAACTCAGAAAACATGGATTTAAGGTCTACCTAAATGGTCAACATCAGAGGCAAAAGGATGCTCTATTTTGATCCTATCAGGAAGTAGTTGAGAACGATTCTGAAACATTCACTATCTTTTCTCATTTCTTTCTACTGCTTTCCTCCCAGTTTTCTACTGGTGTATGTATATATGCACACGCACTTGCACAAACTTCCAGGTTATTCCTTGATGGTAGGGTAGGTGAATAACTGCTTTTTCTTCCAATTTACATCTTGGCTTTTATCAACATTTTTATTTGAAAGGTTTTGCTGAACCCCTGCAATGCTCATATATTAGGGATTTGCATCTATTTTGGCTGGAAAAATTTAATGCCATCAAAAATCTCCAATGTATTAGAATTGCATTATTCTTCCTTTGCTATCTTGGATACGACCAAATGGCCTGTTAAAAGTTTCTGAAGAGATCCTATATTTGGAGAAAACTCCATGTTATATACTGTTAACATAAAGTTTGTCCAGAAATATGATATAATTTGGATAAATAGAGCATCAACCACTTGAATATTGCCCTACAGACATTTTGTTTTCACTTAAAAACCAGTGCTATTAACATTCAAAAAACAAAATTTGGTTGAAGTTGGGAGAACAAAATATTAAAGAAAATATAAGGATATTTCTTTCAAAGAAACTGGAACAGGCTTTTGCTATTTCTAGTAGTTCGTCTGTGTTTTTTAAATTTCTCACTAATGATTTATTTGGATAATAGAATTAATGAAAGATCATGACCCTACCTTTCATGTAATAATGAATTTATGTAGGCTCAAAAGATTTTATACCTAAAGAGATATTTGCCTAATATTTCACAACCACAGGCTAGACCCACATGCCGATCTCTTACTAAGCACTCCTTCTAGGAGATCTCCTTCTTGGGCTCCAGATCCTTGCCGATCATTTCAACTTGGCCATTACATGGACAATTAACACACAATAAATCAACAGTAGGTCGAATCAACTTCTCGAATCTGCTTTTGCTCTTGTATTCCCCATCTAACAAAATAAACACTTAACTTCTTCCTCTTCCTCACCACCATGCTAAATCCGTGACAAATCTTTTTGGTTTTGCCTTTCTACTATCTCTCAGATATAATCAGTGTCCCTAGTTTCTCCACTTGAGTCTAAATCCTTTTTTTTCTCACTCCTGCATTGTGGCAACACATTGCAGCTCCTTTTCCTGCCAGTAATTTACAGTCTCCCAAACTGTGGAAGTAATTTTATGAAGTGTCAGTCCGAGCATGATAAAACCTGCTTAAAACCCTTTGATGGCTCCCTATTGCCTTCATTATGAAACCCAAACACCTTAGCATAGGTCATGAGATCATTAGTGATTAAACTTTGACTTCTCCACTGTCATTAGTTAGTCTCAAGACTCAACAGAAGCCCTAAGTGGGGTGGTTTAAAGACTGACTATAATGATGTTTAACCTGTATTATACAGGGGATGGCCTTATACTGAGCGTCTAAGGTATCCAGTGTCCTACTATTAAGGATGAATGGTATGATATATGAACATTTGAGGATGATATGGTTTGCCTTGGGGAGTATTCTTGAGTATGAAGCAGTCATTTGTTTTAGAGGATATTTATTTGCACTTTAATTTTATAAAGGGCACACTAAATTTTGGAACTTTTAATTTTTGCCATAATTTCCAACTTACAGGAAAGTTGCAAGAATAGGAATTTCCAATACCTGTTATGAAGTTTCCAGTTGTTCACATTTCTCTCCATTTTCTTTATTATTTTATCATCTTTTGTCTTTCTCTCCCTTTCACACACATACATATACCATTTTTTCTTAAATTTTTTTTTTAATGTTTATTCATTTTTGAGAGAGAGAGAGAGAGACAGAGAGCATGAATGGGTGAGGGGCAGAGAGAGAGAGAGAGACACAGAACTCGAAGCAGGCTCCAAGTTCCAAGCTGTCAGTACAGAACTCAATGCAGGGCTCGACGTCACGAACCGCAAGATCATGACCTGAGCCGAAGTTGGATGCTCAACAGACTGAGCCACCCAGATGCCCCATTTTGGAGCATATTTTGGAATATAGTCCTTCAACACTCCTAAGTATTTCAGTGCATATTTCCTAAAGCAAAGACATTTTATTTCAGAACACATTGAAACAAAACTATTATCTAATTCACAGCCTATATTAAAATACCTCCCGATTATATCAATAAAATCATATAGTGCATACACTAATTTGTCCAGTTTACTTTGCATAGCACAATGTTTGTGAGATCCACCTATCTTGTGCAAGATTTTCCCCTTTTTGTTGAGCAGTATTTCACTAATATACCACAATTTGTTTATTCATTTTTATGGTAGTGAATATTAGAGTAATTCCACTTTGGGAAATTCTGAGAAAACCTACTGTGGTTTTTTGGTAAGGCAGTGTTATGTTTTTGTTTATCTTGGGAAATACCTTAGAACAGAATCACTTGGTCATACTGTAGATTTATGTTTAACTTTGTAAAACTCTTTCAATCTTTCCCAAAGTACTTACACCATTTCACACTCATTTCAAGAGCTGATAGGAGCTCCAGTGTCTCTATATCTTGCCAATATTTGTTGTTATCCATTTTAATTCTAGGTATATTAGATATTGTCTTTAATAACTCATTGTGGCTTTACTTAGTATTTCCCTAAAGACTAATGATTTAATGCCTCTTTATGTACTTATTGGTCATCATATTCCTTCTTCATTAAGAATTCAAGTCTTTTTCCCTTTTTTTACTGAGCCATTTTTTTCTATTGCTGAGTTGTAAGAGTTACTTATATATCATGAATATAAGCCTTTGTCAGTTATCTGTTTTGCAAGTATATTCACTAGTGGAAATTCTCCCAGTAAAATAATTTCATGGTGTGGCTTGCCTATCCATTTTTTTCATGCTCTCTTTTGATGAGCATAAAATTTTCACTTTAATGAAGTATAATTTAGCATTTAAAAATTTTTTGGCTTTACTTTCTGTGTCCAGTCTAAAAACTCAGTGTTTAACCCTAACTAAGGAAGATATTCTCTTATGTTTTCTTTAGGAAGTTTTTGAGCTTTAACTTTTATATTTATTTATTTTTTATTTTTTAAATTATCTTTTTTACAATTATTTTTTAATTAAAATTTTTTAATGTGTATTTATTTTATTTTTTAATTTTTATTTAATTTATATACAAGTTAGCATATAGTGGAACAATGATTTCAGGAGTAGATTCCTTAATGCCTCTTACCCATTTAGCCCATTCCCCTTCCCACAACCCCTCCAGCAACCCCTGTTCTCCATATTTAAGAGTCTCTTATGTTTTTGTCCCCCTCCTGTTTCTATATTATTTTTGCTTCCCTTCCCTTATGTTCATCTGTTTTGTATCTTAAAGTACTCATATGAGTGAAGTCATATGATATTTATCTTTCTCTGACTAATTTCGCTTAGCATAATACCCTCTAGTTCCATCCACATAGTTGCAGATAGCAAGGTTTCATTCTTTCTGATTGCCAAGTAATACTCCATTGCATATATATACCACATCTTTATCCATTTATCCATCGGTGGATATTTGGACTCTTTCCATACTTTGGATATTGTTGATAGTGCTGTTATAAACATTGGGGAGCATGTGCCCCTTTAAAACAGCACTCCTGTATCCTTTGGATAAATAACTAGTAGTGCAATTGCTGGGTTGTAGGGTAGTTCTATTTTTAATTTTTGAGGAAACTCCATAGTGTTTTGCAGAGTGGCTGCACCAGCTTGCATTCCCACCAGCGGTACAGAAGAGATCCTCTTTCTCCACATCCTCGCCAACATCTGTTGTTGCCTGAGTTGTTAATTTTAGCCATTCTGACTGGTGTGAGGTGGTATCTTATTGTGGTCTTGATTTGTATTTCACTGATGATGAGTGATGAGCATTTTTTCATGTGTCAGTTGGCCGTCTGGATGTCTTCTTTGGAGAAGTGTCTATTCATGTCTTTTGCCCATTTCTTCACTGGATTATTGGTTTTTGGGGTGTTGAGTTTGATAAGTTCTTTCTAGATTTTGGATACTAACCCTTTATCTGATATGTCATTTGCAAATATCTTCTCCCATTCTGCCGGTTGCCTTTTAGTTTTGCTGACTGCTTCCTTCACTGTGCAGAAGATTTTTATTTTGATGAGGTTCCAGTAGTTCATTTTTGCTTTTGTTTCCCTTGCCTCTGGAGATATGTTGAGTAAGAAGTTGCTGCAACCAAGGCCAAAGAGGTTTTTGCCTGCTTTCTCCTCGAGGATTTTGATGGCTTCCTGTCTTACATTTAGGTCTTTCCTCCATTTTGAGTTTATTTTTGTGTGTGGTGTAAGAAAGTGGTCCAGGTTCATTTTTCTGCATGTTGCTGTCTAGTTTTCCCAGCATCACTTGCTGAAGAGACTGTCTTTATTCCACTGGATATTCTTTCCTGCTTTGTCAAAGATTAGTTGGCCATACATTTGTGGGTCCATTTCTGGGTTCTCTATTCTGTTCCATGATCTGAGTGTCTGTTCTTGTGCCAGTACCATACTGTCTTGATGATTATAACTTCGTAATACAGCTAACTTTTATATTTAGGTTTGTGCTACACCTCAAATTAATTTTTCCTATGTGATGTAAATAGTGCCTGAAGTTCACTTTTTTCCCATATGAATATTCAATTATCCCAGAAACATTTGCTGAAAAGACTTTCCTTTCCCAATTTAATTACTTTGACACTTTTGTTGAAAATCAACTGAATGAGGTTTCTGCTTCTGCCCAGCATATATAAAACTGGAAAGCTTGCCTTGTCCATTCTAACAACTCTACATGACTGGGTAAACTATAAAATCAACTTCTTGAGACTATCAAAGAGCCAAAGCAGCAGGACAACTGCATAACATGGAACACAAGGCAAAACAGCCCCTCCAGGGAGTAACAGCACATGCAAAGTGGCTTATCTGTAGCAGAGCATGGGAGGAAGGGGGTGCTACCAGACAGGCAGAGAAGAATCAGCTAAAAATGTAGTGTATTGTTGAAGGCCAGGTATGGGCTGGCCTGTGTGATTATAGTGGCCCCTGCCTGCAGCTATTCTCTGTTAAGCCTCATAAAGTTTCACCCTGGGTACACACAGCTTAGTATATGATTAAATACTGAAGGAACATACAAAATGTCAGCAGCTTTCTTCTCCAGTACTCTGTCCTGCAGACTGCAGCCTACTCAGCCTCCTGGACCTCTGTTCCTTGCCTAGACAGCTCAGCAGGACCCTTGTGCTCTGTTTGGGTTCCACCTCTCTGTGTGCGGTCTGGAAAGTGTCCCCAGGAAGAAAGCCGGGGAGATCATTCAGCTTACCTATGTACTTCCCTATCTGTTGTCCTGTTCCCTGCCTGCTGTCCTTTGAAAAGAATTGCACCATATAATTTACAAAGTTTTATAGTTGTTTTTGGCCAGGGGGCTACTCTGACAGCAGTTGCACTTTCGTGTCCAGAGTATGTTATTTTTAAGATCTGTGTTTTTAGTCAAAAGGCCACAGATACACAAGCACACAAACACACAATACAAATACAGAGGAAAGGTAAACAAGGGGGTGAATTGATAGAGTGATTTCAGCCTTAATAAACCATATGAATATGGATTTTGAATTTGGTTTTTTAATTATTTTTTTAATTTTTTTATTTGAGAGAAAGGAAAAGAAAGAGTAAGCTGAGGGAGGGGCAGAAGGATTGAAAGAGAGAGAGAGAGAGAGAGAGAATATCTTAAGTAGGCTCCACTCTCAGTGTGGAGCCTGACACAGGACTCGATCCCATGACCCTGGGATTGTGACCTGAGTCAAAATCAAGAGTTGGACACTCAAATGACTGAGCCATCCAGGCACCCCTGGATTTTGAACTTGTAAGATTTGTCTTAAAAATTATTTCTTTTTATATATTTAACTTTGTTCTGTTTCTTTACATTATTTCTAGTCTTGTGGTCTTATTCTTTTTTCTTCTCTTCTCCACTTCTCTTCTCTTCACACTCCAATAATAGAGATGGCTGGTCCAGGGCACCCTCTACAGTAGATTAGCCCCGGTCTATATAAACAATATGAGTAAAAAAAAAAAAGTGTTACAAAATTCAAAGGCCCCTGTGAAGTATAGTGATTTACTGATGACAATTTAGATTTACAGGTAGAGAACTACTTATGCATTTGTTTATTGTCCAATCAGCGCATAAAACATTTCTTCATAGTGTCCAGGCACCATCTCCTCCTGTTCAACTCCAGGAACCATCTTATTTTTTAAGTTTTATTTTCGGCGTCATATCTCCTACTATACCATGATTAAAAACAAGTTAGCAATGCTATTATTCTATCTCACCATGCTCTGGCTCTTTGGAAACTGTTTGCATTGAAATAATACAAGTATTTTTGCCTCTGTAGTTAGTTCCCCAGTACCATTTATATAATCCTGATTATATCAGTATTCATGACGCATCATCATTTCTCGTGCTGCCTCTGAACTCTGGCTTCCAATGATTCAGAGGTAGTTGCTGTGTTTCATCGATGACAATGACGAGTGTCAGTCTTATCCAGATTATGCAAGTTAAATCATAATAATTCATTTCCTGCTAAATTTATCATTCAAAATTTTATAGCTAAAAGCAGAATAACACATCTTTCAACCATGTATTCTTTTGGCTCTAATCATTGCATTCACTGCATTTTTAGAAGGTGGTCTTTCAGTGTTAACTACACCTCTTCCTTCCACCTACTGTCTCCTAGATAGGAGCAGTGACCCATGGCAGGATAGGCATGAGACTCACGGACAGAGCAAGAGTAGTATCCTTAGTTCAAAGAATATTGATCCCTGTCTGGCATAGCTTAAGACTGATCCAGGAGATTATAACATTACCACATTGATCAGAAAAGGGAGGACCATTCAGAAGGACTGGTGTTGTAGCAAGAGTGTCTAAAGCTTTCATGGGAAATAGTGCCAAAGCCTGCTCAGGGAGTGGGGTGATGTACAACCACACCCAGGCAGACTCTAAGCCAAGGATAAGCAATGACCCAGTGAGACTGAAGAAAAGACTCAGAGACGCAGAAGGGGATGTTGGTTACTGGGCAAACTTACATATAACCAGTCTGGGAAAGGTAGGCTGGACAAAGCATCTGCTCCTGGGATCTACATGCAGCAAGATTTAGCCTCGCAACTCTCTATAGCTTTGCCCCTCCTTGCATGGCCAGTGTTCCAAGATCAAAGCCCACCACCTGGACATTCTGTGTTACTAAGGAGATGCCACAGGTTGGCCACCCTTGAAGCCCCTGACCAGAAATATTGAACGACATACTGTTCTTCCTATCTTGATTTCAGGAAATAACACAGAGAGAATGAGATCTATACATTCTCAAGATAATGAATAACAGGGGTATTAAGAGTGTGTTTGTACCAACCAGCCATCTGGCAATTACCATACAGATGATCTCCTTGGGTATCAGCAGCAAGGGCACATATAGTAAAAGTCACCTGTCACCTAACCTGGCACATTTGTGTGCTAAAGACTAGAGTTGGCACTATGTTTGGAACAAGGGCAGGAGCTAATGCATGGGCCCATACATGTGACTCAACTCCAAGAGTCAGTGGTGGTCCATTGAACTCACCCTCTGTCCAATATGAGGGAAAGTCACCCAAGTCAATGGGTCTACACCATTATGGTAGGTCAGTTTTGTGAGATCCTGCAAAAGAAATACCTTGTGGAGGACCTGGAACAATCATTTTGCTGCACTATCTTCCCAGTCTTGGGGCTCAACCATGAAGACCTGGGAAAACTGTGTGGGTTGAGTGAGTCCCAAAGCTCCTTGGTGCATCTGGTTGAGCCCATGTACCAGATGGAGGGTCAGAGAATGCTCCAAGTAGAGAAATGGGCACCAGGGCTCATCTGGTCCCCAGTCTGGTCTATGGAACTATGCACAGATGACATTATAGGCCCTGAGCTATCCCAGGGACAGGAAAACTTAAAGCATTTTGAGAAGAGCTCTTAGAGGCATGCCTACTCTAAGATGTAGGACCTAAGGCAGAGGCCCCACTTGTCTAGGTCTAAAGGCAGTACTAGGTCAGCCCTTGAGTTAAAATACCCAGGATATCAAACTTTCAAAGTGCTTGAAGAGAATAATTTTTGTTAAATGGACATAAACCGAGCTGAATTAATGAAGTGTAAATGCTAATTTTTGAGCATTCAATGTCACATATTTAAGTATTCACAATAATTTAAGAATTAATAAAGCTATATATATGCACATACAAATTGTCCCTTTTACCTGAAGCTTTGTAAATCTGTGACATTATCTCCCGAAGGGGAAGAAAGAAGGAACACCAAGGGATATTATGCATGAAGGGATGTTTTCCCTCCATAATATTACCTGCAAAAGTTGTATGGCATAATGCAGAACATTCACATATTTGTCCTAAGTAAATGCCCTCAAGATTGAAGAAATCGGAAAAAAGTTCTAGTACTCTTGAATTTGTGCAACAAATATTATCCATGAGCTCTGTATTTTCAGAAATGTCAAGGAGCTGCAGTCATCTGGAATCATTCATAGCTCCTTATGATGTCCATTTGTCTATACATATTGGCATGATTTTTTTAATGTTAATGAAACAACTTTACAAAGCTCTTGATCATTTATTTTTCTATTTTTTAAGTGAGTCGACTTTATTTTATTTTTTATTTTTGAAAGAGAGAGCGAGCACATGCATGCACAAGCGTGGGAGGGGCAGAGGACGAGGGGCAGAGAGAATCTTAAGCAGGCCTCACACCTAGCGTGAGCTCCGTCCCAGGGTGGTGAGATCATGACCTGAGCAGAAATCATGTCAGACACTTAACCAACTGAGGCACCACCCAGGTGCCCCTTTCTCTTTTTATTTAGTACAAAACCCTTGATTTTTAATAATTTCTTTAATATTAGAAATTGCATACTGCAAAGTAAAAATTTTTTTCATAATTTTACAATATGACTAAAAGATAAAATTTTTCTCTTCTAATTTAAAGTTTTTCAATTTTAGAAAAATTGAGGAGTGTGAAATCTTTATTTAACTTTGAAATACAGGGTTTCTTGGGTTTGTAGTTAACATTCAAATAATCTAAATTCACACAAATCCTGCATCTCTAAAATGTTGCTAAAAGAACTGGCAAAAGTGAAAAGCTCAGCAAATTCAATTAAATGCTGTTAACAGACCCAAGCTGACACAAGACAAACAAAAATATATCTAGGTACCAAATAGATATTTTAAATGTTAGCCTTTCTGAGCCCTGCTTTTAGGAGGATAAATTGAGTGAAATTGGGGGTGTATTTGGCCATAGATTAGGATGAACTGAAATTTTCAGGGTGACTACCTCCTTAGTCTAAATGAATTTGATGCTTGTCAGAATTTAAGAAAATCTGACTCACTCTAGTGGTGACTTGAAACCTTAAAAAATATTATGAAAATTCTACGCAGTGCCCCTGAGATATGTAATATAAATGTCTATAGAAAATGTTAGCAGATAACTGGCATTGATTATGAATTAGAAAATGAGAGAAACTTTTCAAGAAAGAGAACCAACCACCCCTTTAAATAATTACTGAGCTCAAGAAAGGAGCAACCTTCCTGGACCTGCACATGTTGGTTATCTACCCATAGAGCTGATTTATCAGGAAATTTGTTTCTGAATGTATTTTTATTGATAAAACTTAAGTTCCCTAATAATTACATGGTAACCCAGAAGATGGAAAATACACCCAAGTGGACTAATTTATCCTGTTGCAATAACATTCCAGTGTTAGTATGTGATTGTTTATTTTAGTGAGCTCAACCCTTTTGAAATTAATCTCCAACTTTTCACTTAAAGGATATGACAATAAATAAAAATGGGAAAGTCTAAGGAAAATAAAAACAAAGACTGATTTACCATTAAAAAAATAGCCAAAATAGCAGTCTGTATTTTTGGTGATCTAGTATTAGTAATTACAGTAAATTGAATATCTCAATAGAGCAGCGTGAGCTCTGAACACGATAGAAGAATCAAAGACTTTAAAACACCCAGGCTTGCGGAAGAGAAAAATAAATGGGAATTATTTTCCTTCTTCCTTTTCTTTTTCTCAAAAATTTCTGCTATGAGAGGTAATAGGAATAATAAAACTGAGATGAAACAGACACTCTCTTCTAGATTGGTTTTGACCAAGAGATAAGTGGAATGAAATTAAAACACTCCACAAACTGGGAACTATTCCTCTCTTATCATACACCTCTTAAATCCTCTCATCCCTTTTTATCATTTTTTTTTCTTTTTCTCCTACATGAAGCTTCCATGAGAATTCGGTGATCTTGTAGCCTGAATTTCTTAACCTCGGTTCTATGGACATTTAGGGCCAGATAAGTCTTTGTTGTGAGGCTGTCCTGCGCATCGTAGATTAACAGCATCCCTAGTTTCCACTCACTAGGTCGCAGTAGCATATCTGTTCACCATTGTGACAACCAAAGATGTCCCCATTGCCAAATGTTCCCTAGTGGGCAAAATGACTCCCAGTTGAGAACCGATGTTATAAAGTAAAATGATACAGGATTTAAAATTTCCTTGTCAAAAGGTAGAAGCCGCAGAGTTTTTCTGCTTTATCAGAAAAACAAACATCTTACCAGGTAGAAAGAGACAAAGAATGTTACGACTGCATACATTTCACTGTTTATGTCTATATAGCACAGAAGTAAGACATTTAATACTATAACATCAACAAATGCATATTGTTTAATCCAACAAAATGATCCTGCATACTATAATTGTTTGTTTCTTATTAAATTGGAATTTGTTGCTAGCATGTAAAATTGAAATAATTTCACTCAAATACCTCGATTACAACTTCCGAAAAATCAGAAGTTCTATCAAAACGATCTTTTAATTCCCAAAAGAACAATTCACTGTATCTTTAGATAGGACATGTGCCCTCTAATTTATCATAACTTTTAACTTACAATACACTACCTACATTGTCCCTACAATCGTTTGAGTTTGAACTCAAATAAGTAAGTCATCTAGTGTTTAATCAAAAGCCCACTCACTGTAAGGGATAGATTCTAAGCTCCAAAAGTTAGGAAGAAGGGGAGAAACATTAGTGGAGAGAGAAGGGCTCTTGGTGAGAGGAGAAGAAAGAGGATGATTTCCTATTTTCTTCAGTGTAATGCACTTGGGTATTAGGTATTATTATAGCTCCCTAGCATATTAGCTTATTAGGAAATCCTTTCAGCTTTTCAATACCTCTTTATTTTTAAACTTGTAGTAGAATAACCAAGACAGCATACAATAATTATTATCTGGGCTGCAATCATAATACTGAAAAGATCAGAAGAATCAAGCTGTAGGCAAGAGTCTTCGTCTTTGTCAGATAGAAACTATGGGTCAATTCTTTCACATCATTCAAGGAAACTTTATTTCTCTCTGAAAATCTATACTGAAAGATTTATAGTATGAATGCATATTCTCTAACTAGTAAAGAATATGGTATAAATCACCACCAGCAATAGGTCATCTGCTTTTACTTATTTTGTATGCCAAAGGTGGAAAATTGTGCTGAAATAATATACTCTCTCTAGGATTCTTTTGAAACTAAACACAGGTGTTGGTATTGGGGTGAGTATAGAGTGGATAGAGAAGTGTAAATTTCAAGTTCTTAGTAATACTCTGGAAAACTGCCTTCTGAATCATAATAAACAGTGATCTTTTATTGACTCAAATTGAGACAGTGTGGTTCCAAATAAGCATGAAATGGTATTTAAAGAAATTTTAGAAATCTAATTTTTTTGTGGATCAAAGAATTCTGAGAAAATAATTTTTTGTCTAGGAAAGGTGACTATGGTGCAACTTTTAATGTAAGTATAAGTTCTTATCTATACACTACATATTAATCATCCTTGGATATATTTTACTTTTGATTTAGCACATGCCTGTCCTGCTTCAGTAAAGAAAGCCAAATAAGGTGCTATTTGAAATAATTTCAAAAACACTTTGTTATTTTCCTCTAGTTATAAAATTTAAGCAAATAAAATATATCTCATAATGTTTCAGAATGTTAATGCTTTCAAATCATTTGAAGGCAAAGGTAGTCATCCATAGTTGGAAAATCAGTAGCTTAATGAGCAAATATTTAAAATAAGAATACTGTTTATCAATACTTAGCTTTTTGCTTTAGTTTTTTTTTTTAATTTTTTTTTCAATGTTTATTTATTTTTGGGACAGAGAGAGACAGAGCATGAATGGGGGAGGGGTAGAGAGACACAGAATCAGAAACAGGCTCCAGGCTCTGAGCCATCAGCCCAGAGCCGACGTGGGGCTCGAACTCACAGACCGCAAGATCGTGACCTGGCTGAAGTCGGACGCTTAACCGACTGCGCCACCCAGGCGCCGCAAGTTTTTTTTTTTTTTTAATCAAACAGACATTGAGATTAACCCATGAAACTTTTAGTGAGGAAGTATTACAGTCCCTTTGAGGGGGGGGGGTTAAGAAAAACATTTTACTTTAAGAATTGATGTTTTGGGGGGCACCTGGGTGGCTCAATCGGTCAAGCATCTGACTCTTGGTTTTGGCTCAGATCATGATCTCACAGTTCATGAGTTCAAGCCCTGCATCAGGTTCTGTGCTGACAGCACAAGAGCCTGCTTGGGATTCTCTCTCTCTCTCTCTCTCTGCCCCTTCCCTGCTCACACTCTCTATGTCTCTCAAAATAAATAAACTTAAAAAAAATTTTTTTAATTGATGTTTTTAAAAGATTTAATGCATGCAGATTTTATACTGAACCAAGAAAAATAATATTGCTTAGATGACATCTTTAATATTTATAATTTATAGTGGACTGAAAACTTTTAAATTAATTTTTGATTAGCATTTTTAGTTATCACTGATTTCCCACATGGAAAGAAGGCACAGTATTCTAATCTGGTGTTTTATCTTTCTTTTTTTTAATACATTAAGATTGCTTAGCAGTGGGTTCTGCTATGAGAAACGGAAACCTTAGCTAATAGTAACTTAAATAAATGAGGTCTTTTTTCCATGCAAATAACTTGAAAGTAGGCAGCAACTGGCCTAAGTTCATTTTTGTTGGTAATTTCTTTGGATAGTGACGGATCACTTCTACATTTAAGGCAAAAGAAAGAAGAAAATGTGCCAGCCACATTTTCCTCTTTTTGTTAAGAGTATAAAAGCCTCTCTAGTCGTCGTTTTGTGTCCCATAAACCAGCGCTATGTCACATGGCATTTCCATCTGTAAAGGACATTGGGAAATTGAATACATCTGTTTCTAAACTTTTACAGTTATGGTCAACCAAGGAGGTTAGGAGACAGTATTGGCCACAATCTATGCTTAGCTAATAATTTAATTTGATCATAGAATGACATATCATGTCAATGGAATGGAAGTATCAATATTTTAAAGAAGCAGATTTTCCCCCAAAGACTCCAAATTTCTGGCAGGTTTTTTTCCTGAAAAATCAAAGGTAGTGAATAACCAAGGCAATCTTAGATAAGAACAAAGCTGGAGGATTTATAAACCAGATACAAACTTTATTATTTAACAATGGTAGTTAAGACTAAGGCATTAGCAGAATGATAGACACATAGAACAATGAAGCAGAATCATTTTCAGAAAGCAACCACACCTGTATTATCTCCTGATTCATGACAAAGGTGACATAGTTCAGAGGGAGAAGGATGATCATTTCAACACATGGTGCTGAGTTACTTAAAAATCTGGGTGGAAATGGAAATAAACCGTGGTTTCTACTTTATTTATAACACACGCGCTAAATCTCAAGATGGATTGTAAATTTAAAATGAAATCTAAAACAATAAAACTTTAGGAAATTTTTGAATCTATGTCTATATCTCTTGCCGTTCTTTAAGAAGCACCTAAAAATTCAAGTCCCTAGCCATTTTGTCAGGAGGGACTAGTGATTTGGTTTCTTGGAAGTTGTAGAATTAATTGCTCGTGTTATGAGAGTTGGGTAGATCTGAGAGAAAAGCCTAAGCGGGTCTCTAAAGTCAATGTATAGATTGCATGCCTGCCACCTCCATGCTTTTACTTTCACTCCATATCCAGGACACTGTAGAGGAGATTTTGGAGTATTTGTGTGGTCTCAGTTGGTAGCAGATGTCTGAAACTGGTCAGGTTTGTTTAGACCCTAAGGTTTTCTAATTGACTGCTTAATTCAAAAATTATGTTGAAAGAAACCTTTCTTATTTATCTTTGTCCATTGTTTTTCATGGCCAAGATACAAATGTATAGGTGTTTCAGGTTGATGTTTTCCTAGAGATTTTCTTTAGCAAATGGCATTCATTTGTTCATGTGATAAGTACTTTTGGTTTAAATGTACAAATAACCAAGTCTTCTTTGAAGAAAGATTCTGAGACAGACAAGTGACTACAGTACAGGATGGAAAGCGATGAGTGCTATTATCAGGGTGATAGAGCTGCAATGCTGTGGGAGTTTAGGCATGGGGGAATTCCTTCCAGCTGAGGGACCAGGGTGATCCTGTGGAGAAACTCACAAGGATTAATTAAGGGGTAAAGACATGTACCTAGGGATTGGTAGCTAAGGTTTGGAACCACAGAAATGTAGTATGAGGCATTCCTGATGGTGGAAAGACCATGATACAGAGTGATAGTGGCATGAAATATACATATTCTAATCACCAAGATTCATTTAAGTAATTCAGTAACTCATTAGAATTATTATATAGGAAGCCCATGGATTCTGGTAACAAAATTACAAAAGCAAATGGGAAAGTGACTTTTTAAGAAAGGGAAAGGTTTTAAACTATCTACAACCAATGAGAATCTGGAATTGCTGTGACTGAACTGCTGAAGAAACATAAAGGTTCACATCATTCACGATTGTTGAAACATGACAAACTGCTTGGAGATCATTCTTTCATATCCGGCCTGTTAAATATAATCTGCAATGCAAAAACTCAGCACTTAAATATCACAATAAAAATCACACATAATCTTACACAGCACATGTATCGAAATTAGTGTGACCGCGTGCTCCACTTTCTTTAATAAGAATCATCCAGAGAAGTTCAAAGCAAAGTAGGTTGCATAGGATGAATAGGTATTTCATATTGCCTGACACTCTCTCTTGCAATAACTTAATTTTATTTTATACGAAGTAAGTCATTTTGTACTGATACAAACTTTCTGTTGTGCACTGTTTTCCCTTGATATCCATGTCATATTGGCTGCTTGTTGTAATATTTTTTCTCTTGTTCTCATCAGTCTGTCTTCCATCTCAGTTTGTAGAACCAAGAAGTTTTACCTCTGTTACATATTACAGATTGGTACCAGCAATGATAGCCTATCTATAACTGTTGATTTTTAATACTCAAAGACATCAAAAGAAATTCTTCTTTCTGTATTTCCTTCAGAGCATATTAAAACAACATATTTATTTATAGCATTGTATCAATTTCATTTTATGTAAAAATTTATGAAGTAGGTCACAGAAAAGAGAAGCAACTTGATAAGTATGAAAATAATGACTTTAGCAAAGGATAAATTGTATAGAATCAACTGAGCCTCAACTATTTCATTGTCAACTTTTTTAGCTTAGTTTTTTGTTTTTTGGGTTTTTTTTGTTTGTTTGTTTAGTTTTTCCCATCATCATTAGATAAATATGGCCAGGATAGAAAGATTTTAGTATTGACAGCTGGTACCCAGTATGTGGGAAAATAGAATTTGTGAGAGCTTATCTTGAAAGGAGAGTCTTGCATAGAATAAGATGCCATTTGGAGTTTAAGATTTGCACACTTTCTTTTTATTTCTTCTCTTCTTTTGGAGAAGCCATAACAGGTCAGAAGTACAGGTGTAATTAGGAAATTAGTTGGATGAGGGAAGTAAGTAGATAGAGTTTGTATAAATAGGAGTAAGTCACATCAGAGCACCTGAAATTGTTTTTTTCTTGTATAGCTTTTTGTGTTTGCCTAGTGTTCAATAACTGTCTTTGTTTTTTCTTTGTATAATTTTCAGTGTACATATTACTTAACCACCTCTAAACTTTTCCCCAGGACTCTAATTTCTTCTAAATGTGTTTTAACTTTCAGGTTATGTCCTTGGAGCCTCCCTTTCTCATCATCCTGGGATTTGGGTTTTCCTCTCTCCCTTGTGGCATCTTTAGTTTTCTGGATCTCTTCTTGTTTCACTTCTTCATTTTATTGAAATGTATTCCTTAAGAGGTTCCTGAGAAAAAGCACAGGGGATGTAAATCTTCTGGAAACATGAGAACTACATGTTTAAAAATGTATATATCCTACCCTACACTATTTTGAGAACATGGTTCAGCATAGGATGCTAAATTGAAAGTTATTTTGTTCTAGTGATTGAAAGTGTCCTCCATTGTCTTGCTTCCAGTGTGGCTGTTGAAGAATTTAATACTGTTTTTTTCTTGAACTTTCATAACAACTTGCTTTGCCATGGATCATTTTTCCATCTCTCTTCCTGGACACTTGGTAAGTTTTCTAATCAGAAATCTCATATCCTTCAGATATTCTTCTAGAATCTTCCTGGAACTATTTTCTTGATAATATACCCTTGTTATTTTTTCTGTTCCCTGTTTCTAAAACTGTACTTATTCAGATGTTGCATGTTCTGAACTGAGTCACTTGCCATTCAGTTTCCCATCTTTCTTTATCCCCTAGTTTTTCAAAGATTTCCTCAACTATATCTCCTAAATATAATTTTTCTTCAATCATGACTTTTACATTTAGGGATACTATACTTCTAAAAAAGTCTTTTTGTCTTAATTTGTTTTAGATATTTTCTTTTGACCATTCCTATAATAAATATAGAACAGATCATTAAATTGTGGTGTATCCATATAGGTGAGTACTCTATAATAATAAAATGAGTAAACAATAGCCAACATAGCTACCATGTGAAGACTTTGAGATTTAATACCCTGGACCTATCCCATAAATTTGTTGTATAACAGACAGGTTCACAGAAAAATGCATATAGTATAATTTCATGTGCATAAATTTTAAGAAGGAGCAAAAGCTAAACAATAGGTTGGTTTTATTATTCACAAGTGGTATAATTAAAAAATGGATAGGAATCATGGGTACATGAGTGACAGTAGCTGCTGTTGAGGGAATATGCCACGAATGGGTTCAAAAGGAGTTTTAAATTTCTGTTCACCAGGAGGTTAGTACTTGGCAATTCATCATATTCTTATTTAGATGAACAGAAATAGTCTAAGCATTATTTTGTTTGTATGATTTTCTTCAAAATTAAAAAAAAAAAAAACTGAGTGGCCACAATGTTGAATGTTTCATGTGTGAGAGGTAGATATAAAGGAATGAGTCCAGGCTGTGATAAAGAAACATAAGGAAAGATGAGAAGGAAACTTCCAGAAGAAATGAGCCACAAAATAGGAGAGGCTTTGTCTGCAGTGGTCTGCACAATTAAATAGAAAGCAAGAACATTGACTCCATCACCTGATATGAGGTGAGAGGGAATAAATACCCATTTGAAAATGCTGCAAGAAGAGCTGTGTCATAGGGGTACATTTTGAAAGCTTAATCAGTCATATGATTGGGCAAAACATAGGAGGGTAATATGTTTGGAGAAAATGGATAGGAAGTATAGCGTTTTGTTCTAGAATGAGGTAAACAGGGCTAGTCCTTAAAATCTGTTCCAGGTCAGTATTCAATTGGCTCTAAAAAGTTTAGTTCATGACTGACGATGTGGCTTGTATTTAGGTGCTAGGGAAGGCAAACATTTCTTTCTCTTGTGGTTAGCCTGATGGGAGTGAATGGTAGCAAAATTGACCTCTAATAAGATGGTTCTTTCTGTGGGGAAGAATGAGTTTTAGCTTAATTTCAAAGTGGATGAGTTTGGCCCCTTGACCTTATTAGGTATTTATTCTTTATTCTTCATAGTCCCAATGGCCTGGTGACACTAGTGGGTTCCTATTTCTGACACTGGGAATCTCTCAGAATTTGTAACCAATGTACGTATGGTAACCTGAAATGGTTTCTGTTGTCACAGTTCTGATATAAGCTACTTGGATATCTCTAAGAGCACAATTAACTTGGTCACTTTTCTGTCCTCTTGTAACTTTTTATTTGAGAACAGAGGGAGGGATTGTTAATAAAAGTATTTCCCTTACCTCTCTACTTGGCTAAATCCTGTTTACCCTTCAGATTCTAGTTTTTACGTGACTACATCAGGGAAACCTACCTTAGTCTCTCATATCTGATTTAGATCCTCCTCATGACTTCCCCGTCAGTGCCCTATTCTCTTTCTGTCAGAACGCAAATCTCTCTAAACCATAATTTCTGGCTCAGCTAAAATTTCAATATTTCGTCAATTTCCTTTAGGTAACTTACAATATCTTTGGCCAGTAGCCATGAACTTCAGCAGTTTCAGGAAACACTATTATCAAACATTTTATTAATGCTCATCTCTGCACAATGCTGTATTAGGACAACTTTACCACATATCACTTGAAAAGTTTTCTTTTTATGATTGGCAGCTAAAACTGACAAGGGTCAACCAGTCGACACTGGCTTGTTGAAAGAACAACTTCATCTTGAGCTGCCAAGAATAGGTGACAGGAGTGTGTTTCCACACTGTTAATATGTTAAGAGAGGGCAAGTAGGATTTTCTTCCCAGCTAAGGCAATATAACTAAAATACTAAAACTGTCAGGCTAAGCTAAACAGGAGTAGGCTGGGTCAGTATTTGGTGATGTCTCTGAGGAACACCTTCTGTAGAATATTATTTTAAGAAATAATTCGGCAACAGGACCATCTTTGAGTCGGTTCTGAACCAGCCTTCTGGCCAGAGGTTCAGAGAGTGCTACATCCATGGAAATGCTGTCTTAAGGATGATTTGTTATACTTGTGATGATTATTCATCCTGGGAGACGTGACTTTCCCAAGCAGGATGAGTCAGCTGCTACAGTCTTCGAAGCAGGAGGTACTCAAACTGAAACCTGTCAAGAGAACACAGTTTACAATTTAGTCAGTAAGGGGACAATTTATACTTCATTTTTTCCTCCACTCTCCAAGTGCCTGGGATGTTCTAGAGAAAAGAGGACAGGCAGAAGAGGCTACTTGCTTGATGCCAGAATGGTAGGGATATTATATAAAAATCATAAACGAATGCTAACTGGGAAAAAATCCACTAAACTGCATATTTGATATCCCAAGGGAAAAATAAAGTAGAATTAAACTTTGTTCTGAAAAGAGTGAATGGGAAAGTTTTTAAAAGAGCCAAATATTTAATAATACACTGTTAATGATCTTATAGAAACTATATGAACTACTGTGTTAAGTAGTGATTTATATTCGTGTGCGTGTCAGGGGTGGATTATTATATGTAACTATTTAAAACTTCCATCCTTCTCACTCAGGAAGGTTTTTGTATTTCCCTCCTTGACTCCTTCAGTTTTGTTGTTGACTTGGGTAATGGATGAGAAAGATACAACATGATTACATCTAGAGCAATACCGATAAGCCAATGAGAGACTTTTAAGGAGGGTGAAGACATGTTGGCACAGATTCTAAGCCAAAAAAGATTCCATTGGTGGATATTAAGAAAAGAATGTCTCTGCAAGATGGGTAGAGTGGGCAGGTGTAGAGTGACAGTAGAGTGACAGTACATGCATGGACACAGAAGAGTAAGAGTATGTGCATGGCCAGAAAGGGAGAAAGCAACAGAGAGATTTGAGTTTTGGGAGCTGCTTCTCTAATGAGTACATAGTTGGAGAGATTGATGATTAATGGCTTCACTGTAGACTGAAGTTAATGATGACTTTTTAATACATTTTGGATTCCAGACTTGTGGGTAAGCTTGTTTGCCTGTTGTTCTTAAACCAATAGGAATATTTTTATTTTACATATTACATGGTCCATATTATCGTTTCTCACAACTAATCGTTAGGAATTTGAGGCCACAGAATTAAATAAAATTGTACTAAACCTCAGGTACTATTTTAGGGTTCTTCATATAATTGAGAACAAATTTCAAAGAATCTGAAAACACAGATAACCAGGCTTATACTCTGATTATTGTATTGTATACCAAAAATGTAAGAGTATAAAGTGATTATGGAAAGGTCATTAATAGACCACTTCATTAGCAAATGAAGATTTATTAATTTTTCTTTGGTATTATAAAGAAGTTTCAATAGTCTCTAAATAAGGAAAAAAGCGTTTCTTATTTGGCTTAAAATAACAGTTTAGAAGAAAAGAATTTTCCAATTATTAATTGATAAATCAATCTGCTAATCTTTAAAACAAATTTTTTTTGAGTGAAAACTCTCTATGTGGTATTGCCACAGGTTTTCCTTTTTTTTTAATTTAATGCTTATTTATTTTTGAGAGAGAGTGAGAGAGACTGAACACAAGCAGGGGAAGGGCAGAGAGAGAGGGAGACAGAGAATCCAAGGCAGGCTCCAGGTTCCAAGCTGTCAGCACAGAGGCTGATGCAGGGCTTGAACTCATGAACTGTGAGATCATGACCTGAGTCGAAGTTGGATGCTTAGCCAACTGAGCCTCCAGGATCCCTGCAACAGGTTTTCTACTACTTTAAATTTACTATTAATAAGAAATTTTTGAGAAGGAAATGACTGGCATTTTGTCCTAGAAGAAACTTGGAAAATTAATATTATAATGAAATTGGAATAACCACTAAATTAGTAAAAAAATGTTAAATACATGGTCATTCAGAACAAAACTTTGTTTCTTTTTGAAAGACACTTAGTACTGTGGATTTAAGTATGGAATGTTTGGGCCTGTATTGTTCTTAAATTTTAATAAAATTTATTTTAGCAAGCAAATAAATAATGACATTAAAACATAAATTGTTTTTTGATGAGAATGGAGAACATTGCTAAGAAATATTTTATGGCAAGTTATACATGGGAATGTGGCATTTTTTAAAGGGAAAACATAATTCTGAGGAAAGCAATTCAATATATTGAGGTCCTTATTTCCATGTCTGAGCTCTAAAATTCTGTGGATACATAAAGTGCTAATTGATCATCATAAAATGTTGGTAAACAAAGATAAGAAAACACATATTGACCTTTGCTATCATTTATGTAGGTTTGATTGTTTTGCCAAATCCCACAATTTGTTCTAATTTTAAGGATCATGTAAGTGAGGTTTGAGCAAGCTACCCCTGGATGATGTATGTGCAGAGATGTGTGTGTAGAGTTTTAGATATAGCAAGAAAGAGCAGTTTTCCCACAAGCCATCTTTAATAGGTCAGAGTAAATTCATTCATTAGAGTATAACTCTGAAATTCACAAATAATTAGCTTTATCTAAAAGCAAATTTCCTTTTACGGAAAGAACACAAGACACACAGCTCGTCCTTTTGACATTTGTACTTCTCTTATTTCTGTGTATATAAACAGTAATGAAAGCTAGTACAAAATTCTGCTTAAATTCTTGATTCTTTTCTGAGCCACAGTCAAGCCCCTACTCTGTTATGGACTCTTAATTACGTACTGGCTCCAAGCTTCAAGCAACAAGCTGAGGCTTGGTGCTATGGTGGTATCCTTATTTAATTACACATTGCTTAATTTTTAGATCAAGGACAGGAGTTAGAGGTACCATAATGAAAATAAAATCATGCACTATATTTCCATGGAAGACAGGTAATTTTTAAGAATCACATTGACCTAGGGGCACTTGGATGGCTCAGTTGGTTAAGCATCCAACTCTTGATTTCAGCTCAGGTCATGATCTCAGGGTTCATGATATCCAGCCCCACTTCAGTCATCACAGAGCCTGCCTGGGATTTTCTCTCTCCCACTCTCTCTGCCCCTTCCCTGCTTGCTCGCTCTCTCTCTCTCTCTCTCTCACACACACACACACACACAATGCACGCGCGCACACACACACACACAAAATAAATAAATAAACATGAAACAAAATTTTAAAAATTAAAATAAAATAAGAAAGAATCACATTGACCTAAAAATCAATTCCAATAGAAGTCTGATGGACTCCATAAGCTCAGATTTCTGAAAATAATATTTCTAAATTTCTGTATTCAGTTCCAATATTCCTTTCTATCTCAATCTTAAATAATATCCTAACTTTAAACCAAACTCTAGTCCTATGATTTTATGAAATAAACAAAGTAGCAAGGAGATTTGTTGATCATCAGTTCAAACTGGGCTCTCTTGGAGCATGACTAGGGAACTTTCGGTGAAGTGGGAGCTCCTAAGAGAGGGTCTGGCCTTACTAGATACATTATGCAGAGAATTCAGCCTCCCCTTTCCTTCCTAGAATATTCTTCCACCTTGTCAAAAGTCTGCCTCACTCCCCCACTGCTTTCAGTGGATGGGTTTGGCCTCCTATAATCTTTGGATTTAGGCTGCATGGTTTTTGATCCCCAAATGAGAAAAAATGCCTCTTGTTACTGTGACTACTTCTTGCCTCTTTCTGTAAGAAATAATCATTAAAGAAGGAGTGCTTTGTTCTTCCCACTACCTTTCATACCACTTTCTTCTTTCTACATGCATTTGATATTTGAGGAATCCATTCTCCCCTTAATTCTTACATGCTGCCAGAGGCAATAGAAGATTATTGCAAGAGTTAATCACTGGCCTTGCTTTTGTAATATAGTTCTCAGATAAAGTTTACTTGCCAGAAAAAAAAAATGAACTAAACTCATTTCCTACTGAGAAAAAGATTTTCACTTATTTCTTATAGCTGACACGAATACCAATAATCTCTACCTTACAATGAGCTGTAATGTCATACACATGATTCATAACTTTGCCACCTAATAAACAATTCAGGAGGTATATGCATACATCCAATACATAGTCTAAAAATGTGAAGGAATGGTTACCACTGAAAATAGAAATTATATGCTAGAATTATGCCAACTACATCATAAGTTCTACACTGCATCTAAGGGAAGCTTGTTCAGGAAAAACTGAATGTGGTTGTGGGGGCATAGTTAGGAAAAAGTCAAGAGTTAAAGCAAAAAGGGAGAAGGTGGCAGGGTTGTAGAGTAAGTCTGGAAAGAATCTGCTGAGACTACTGGGGTGGGGCAAGACCTACTGTAGGCCTTCAAATATGTTAAGATGCTCTCTTTCTAGAAATCCTTGGATCAGTCCTTAAGTAGCAGCTCTTGCAGAGAGATGCCTTTACTACAAAAGTTTATCTAGCATCAATCTTATTTATTAAAAACATTTTCATTTAAATATATTCATTCAAATGCATTCATGTAAATACATGTGAAAAGGTAAGTTTACCTTGACCAAATACCTCAAATATTTCTAACTAAATGGACAATGTATCTTGAACAGATTAATATTTAAATAATTAAACATTTTTAGACGATAACAAAAGAATATTATTTCTTTTTGAAAGTCCTTAAGGTAATGTTAACAGTGTAGTATAAGAAATAACCATGGATAAAGCCCAATGTATGGAGAACCTGGAAGCCAGTGTTTGCTTATATGATCTTCTCTGCAATGGAACAACATGAAAAAGCTAGAGATATTGTTAAAAGAAAGGGTTTAAAAACAAACAAAAACATATGCAAATACTTAGGCATCAAAGAAATAGAAGGCCTTGCCATCAAGGGGACGTTTGACCCCAGAAGGATCCAATTGTAAAATATTACTTACTGGATCCTGCAGCTGTGAGCAAGTGAGCCAGAATAAGGAAGAAAGCCTGGGTAGCAGAACTAGAAATAGGAGGTAACAGAGTACCCTTAGATAGGACCATGGAAAATTAAAGGGAAAAGGACAGATGAAATAACAAGGCCAGAAGATGAGTATTAGTAGCAACAGTCTGTATCTGTACTGAGCAAACTAGGAATTCTGCATGAATACTTGTCACTGAAGCTCTGTATTCTTCCTCATTCATCACTAACTCTGTAAGTATAGCCATGGTATCCTGTCTTGGTGATGAATAGCAGTTGTATCGATTCTCAGATTCCTTTTCTGGAAGGACCACATCAATGTATTTGGACATGTCCAGATCTAATATTATGATGCCAAATCAATCAAATAACAAATATTTTAGTCAAATTGACCTTTTAACATTGACTGCATAAGTTATAGGTTTGCTTATATGATCCTCTTTGCAATGGCACAACATGAAAAAGCTAGAGATATTGTTAAAACAAAGGGTTTAGAAACAAACAAACAGCAACAACAACAAAAACCATATGCCAATACTTAGGCATCAAGTATTTTGTAGCTCTTCAAGTCTATAACACATGTTGGAATTTCCTGGAGCTTGCCCTGGATAATCACCAGAGTAAGCAAGTGACATGAAATTACAAAAAGATCTTTTAAATATACATACAAATACACCCTAGCCATCATCCCTTCTTTTCACACTAAGTGACAGCACTTACTATTTTTTTTAATTATTTTTTATTTAAAAATTTTTTTCCCAGGATTTTCTCTATTTTCTCAGTCATAATTGACAGGGGTACAAAATTCTAGGGGCATTATGATTATGTTTTGTCAAGGACATCTTTGTAGGGAACCAGGCTTCTGTTCTTGGGAAACTTTGAGCACAGAATTGCTAGAGCCCAGAGCTGGAGAGAATTGAATACTACCTAGTCTAGTTCTTATATTATTGGTGCCCATCCTTCCTGCAACATGCACACCTTCGTCATCTTTGTAATTATTGCTACAACCTGTGGACCCTTGTGGCCCTGTGAAGCGTACATCCATTTCCTAGTAAGCAGTAGACATTCTAATCACTCCTGAGTTTATTTCATTAAACAATATAAATTTCAGCTATATCCCCAAAGATCACAAGTGATTATGACATACTCTGAATGGTTTTATTTTCTCCTCTCCCCATAGATATACATGCAGTTTTCTTATTTCAGTACTTTAATGTTTGTTTGTTTGTTTTTGGTTTATTTATTTTGAGAGAGAGAGAGAGCAGGCAGGGGCAGAGAGAATCCCAGGCAGGCTTTCTGCTGACAGAGTAGCCCATTGTAAGGCTTGAACTCATGAACTGTGAGATCATGACCTGAGCGGATATCAAGAGTCAGATGCTTAACTGACTGAGCCACCCAGGTGCCTGTCTTATTCCAGCATTTAAAAATTATGTCATGAAACTATTAAGCCAGTCCAGGAATGTGGGGCAGCAGAATGCTATATGCTATGAGTAGTACCGAGCTTACTATTAATTTTTTAATGATTCAAATATTATAATGTATTAAAATAAGTATATTTGCTTAAACGAAGAATATAAAAAATAGTTGTGAAAAATCTGCATTTGGTGTTATTGAAAGTAAAAAACACGGCTGTGAAATAAAAACAAACTTGTAGGATAAAAATATTCAGAGTAAATGAAGTGTAATAAAGAGTGACCTAAAATGAGTATTAATCAGTGTTAAAGTGGAAAACCATCTGAATGAGATGACTCAAGAATCAATAAATTGCTTCAGATATTTGTAGAGTTGGACAAAATTGCATATCCGTATCTGCCTGGTCAATTGTCATTATTTAATGTCCATTAAATTAATTTTACTATTAGAAACTCAACTGGGAATTTAAAAGCTAATAATGGAGACGAGATGAGAGAGAAGAAGAGGGGTGGAGTGCAGAGGGGAGAGAAAGGGAGGAAGGAAGAAAGGAAGGAGGGGCGAGAAAGATGGTGGGTCAAGAATGCCAAATAGCTTGGTTCATACTCAGCCAAATCTGTTTTAACATCAAGTAGAAAAATAATAAAACAATAAATAAAACAAAAGTCTAATGAGTGGTTGAATTTTTTACTTCTCAAGGTTTTGTTCTTGGGTTTTGCAAGCACGCCCAGAGGAAACTGAAAGAAAGCAGAACCAGGTATTCCTAAAATAAAATCTATGGGAAGACATTAGACTATGAACCCATAGGGAATTGGTCTATTATTTTATCTTCATATATTTCTTCTTTCATGCTCTTCCTTCTGTTATGTAGATCTGTGTGTCTGACCTATATTATTTTTCTTCTCTCTAAAGACCTTTTACCCTTTCTTTCAAGGCGGGTCTACTAGCAACAAATTCTCTCAATTTTAGTTTGTCCTAGAAAGTCTATTTCTCCTCCACTTTTGAAGAATAATTTCATAGGATTCAGAATTGTAGGTTGCTGGTTTTTTCTCTCAATACTTTAAATATTTCACTTCCCTTTCTCCTTGCTTGGATTGTTTCTGAGGAGAAGTTGGATGTAATCTTTATCTTTGTTCCTCTATAGATGAGGTGTTTTTTCTCTTCTGGCTTTTTTCCAAGGCTTTTTTTCTTTATCTTTGATTTTCTGTGGTTTGAAAACAAAACACCAAGGTGGAGATTTTGGGGGCATTTATACTGATTTGTGTTCTCCGAGCTTCCTAGTGTTCTCCGAGCTTCCTAGATCTGTGGTTTGGTGTTTGACACTAATTTGGGAGGAAATTCTCAGTCATTATTGCTTTAAATGTTTCTTTCTCCTCCTTCTGATATTGCCATTATGTGTATGTTATACTTTTTGTAGTCATCCCACAGTTGTTGAATTTTTTGTTCTTTTTTTTTGTTCTTTTTTTTCTTAAGTCTTTGGTTTCTGTTTGCTTTTCAGTTTTTGGAGGTTTTACTAAGATATTCTCAGGCTCAGAGATTCTTTTCTCAACTGTGTCTACATATTAGTCACTGAAGTCACTAAAAGTCATTTCCGTTATAATGTTTTTGATCTCTAGTTTTTCTTTTTTCTTTTTTTCTTAGAATTTTCATCTTTCTACTTACATGGCCCATTTGTTCTTATATGCTGCCCACTTTGTCCATCAGAGTCCTTAGAGTATTTATCATAGTTGTTTTAAATTCCCAGCTGCGAAGTCCAATATCCCTGTCACGTCTCATTCTGATGCTTGCTCTATTTCTTCAAATTGCGGAGTGGGGGGGGGTTGTTTGTTTTTTGTTCTTCCCATTCGAAATACCTTGTAATGTTTTCTTGATAGTCAGAAATGATGTACTGGCTAAAAGGAACTGATGTGAATAGGCCTTTAATGATGTGGTGATAGGTGTGGAATATAGCAAGTGTTCTATAGTCCTATGATTAGGTCTCTGTTCTTAGTGAGTTTATGGCTCTGATCTGTGAGCTTCACAGGTGTTCTCAGTATTTTTTCCTCCCCCTTTGGCTGGGAGATGATGACTATAGTGGGCAGGAGTTGGCTATTTCCCTTCTCCCACATGGGAGGCTAGAGGGGCGTGCAGTTGGGTGTTTCTCTTTCCCCAGATCAGTTAGGCTCTGGTAATAACCAGCTGGTTAGGCTTGGATAACTAGTGTCTCCTGAGGCCAGTCCTTATTAAGAACACAGTGCTTGGTGTGTTTAAAAATGGTTCCTTTCGGGGTGCCTGGGTGGCTTTGTTTGTTGAGTCTCCAACTTTGGCTGGGGTCATGATCTCGTGGTTTGTGGGTTCCAGCCCTACATTGGACTCTGTGCTGACAGCTCAGAGCCTGAAGCCTGCTTTGGATTCTGTGTCTCCCTTTCTCTTTCTGCCCCTCCCCTGCTCGTGGTCTCTCTCTCCAAAGTAAATAAACATTAAAAAAATTGCTCTATTTTTTTTATAAAGTTTATTTATTTTTGAGAGAGAGAGAGAGAGAGAGAGAGACAGAATGCAAACGGGGAGGGTTGGAGAGTGAGAGGGAGACACAGAATCCGAAGTAGGCTTCAGGCTCTGAGCTGTCAGCACAGGGCCCGAAGCAGGGCTCAAACTCACAAACTGTGAGATCATGACTTGAGCCAAAGTCAGATGCTTAACTGACTGAGCCATCCAGGTGCCCCAGCTCTGCTCGTCTTTAAAAAAAAAAAAGTTTCCTTTCTCCTCTCCCTGCTAGAAACCTGAGATTTTCTGATATTTACTGTGAGAACCTAGTCAAGCTCTTGGAGGTAAGTCTCAGAAAATTGTGTGTTTCCGTATGACTGGGACCCCTGTAGTTTTTAAGTCTTAGGCTTGTCTACACTGAGCAACTCCTGAATTTACAGTTCAATCTTTCCTTCCCAACACTGGTTCCTGGGTCTCCACCCCCAAGGCTTTGCTCTAGTAAACGATGAACTGCCTGTTTTACCTGCTGGACTCTCAAATCTTGAGGGAAGTAGTTTTCCCTTTATCTTTACCTCTCATGGATCCTGGACATATGGAACCAAAACTGGACATTGTTGTTATTTTTTTACTTTTTCTTTGCTCATTTTAGTGTTGATTTAACATTTTATTGAGCTGCTATGTCATAATGCTTTCTGCTATATAAATGTAAGCATGAAGATATGTTCTCAGTCATTTGCAATAAGCCCCTACCTCGGTTTAAACATACCTAATCACTAATGAGAAGTACATCATTTTTTCATCTCAGTAGGCTGTGAACTCATGGAGAATAGTACCTACTTATTTATGATTATATCTTCAATGTCTTTAAACATTATCAAATGAAGGTGAAGTCTCTCCCAGCACCTTTAAGCTGAGGTTAGAACTCTTCTGGTATGAAAGTTACACCACACAATAGCTGAGTATCAGTGGACTTTTCACAAATGAATTTGCCCGACCCAACTTGTGCCAACCAGATAATGCATTAAGTATTTATTCAGCATCTACTTTGGTCAACTTCCAGAAACTGGAAATAAACGCATGAACAAAATTAGCCATGGCCCTGACCTCATGGCACTTGAATTCTACTAGGACAGCATAGGAATAAATAAAGATGTAATAATACAAGAATAAACATAAAGCAGGATAGGAACTTAGATTGAGATGGGAGTGATATTTTGGATGGCCAGACAAGGTTGAATGATCATTTTTAGAATACTTGCTTTTTTTTAAAAAATGGATTCATATTGCCATTTAATGTCTTGCCTTTTCTGCCTTTTTAGATGACCAGTCTCATGATGTTGGCCCTTTTCTATTGCTTTCTTTTGACTCTCCTCTGGCTATTCAGGCTTAAGCTATAGGACAAACCACAATCACATCTGGTTTGACCTGTCCTTAGGACACCGTATCTCTAAATGGAGGGAGTTGGGGCTCGAATGATGGGGTAAATAGTGGCAATTTATTTTTGAATCTACCTAGTACTTACCATTTTTCTGAGAGTTTCCTTTCCCCTGTAGGGATATGCTCTCCTTTCAATTTAAGTATGACTTCTCGTAAGAATGACTTTATTACACCTGACTTCCCCAGGGCAGTCACAGGACAATTACACAGGTTGAGCTAATCATAGAAATCCATCTTTCTGGTTATAGTAATTGGTATGGGAGTGGGCATCGAGCTCAAATTGGGTCAGAAGTGTTCCACAGGATTTTAAAACTATAACCAGTTGGTAAGAATTTTTTTTCTCTAATTACCAAACCATAGGGATATTATATTGTTTAAGATTTAGTCAGAAAACCAGAATGCATTTTATGTATTCCTGGTGTTAAGGGTTTTAATAGAGATTTAGGAGCTTACCCCTGTGGGAAGAGCTGAGGATTTAAAAATCCGAAAACCACCACTGACTTTCTGAGCTGTGGCTCTGCACTTCACCCAAAAGCTACTGTCATTATGGAGATTCTGGGAATTTCCCACCGATAGCTACAGTGGGTTGAAGTGGAATAGCAAACCAGGAGACAATGAGTCTTACTCTGTTTGTGTGTGCTTCTTCCACCTTCCAAATTTTGTGTGAGTGTCTCTCTATTGGCAAATTACAATTCCAAGTATAGAGCACAGGAGACTCTTGAAAACGTATTTTCTTTGGTTTTCTTCTGTCATTGCAGTGTCCTTATAAGAAGGTAGTTGTAATGTGCAATGGAACAGAATCGAGCTACCTGTGACTCTTTGTTTCATCTTTTTATTACTTTTTTAAAGTTTTTATTTCAATCACCCAATGCTCACCACAAGTGCACTCCTTAATCCCCATCACTTTATTTTACCCAGCTCCCACCCAACTCCCCTCTGGTAATCATCAGTTTTCTACAGTTAAGATTCTGTTTCTTGGTTTGTCTCTTTTTTTCCCCCTTGCTCATTTGTTTTGTTTCTTAAATTACCCATATGAATAAAATCCTAAGGTATTTGTCTTTATTTGATGGACTTATTTTACTCAGTATTACCCTCTCCAGCCCCACCATGTAATTACAAATGAAAAGATGTCATTCTTTTTTTTTATGGCTGAATAATAGTGCAGTGTCTGTGTGTGTGTGTGTGTGTGTGTGTGTGTGTGTGTGTGTGTGTGTGTAGTACATCTTCTTTATCCATTCATCAATCAATGGACATTGGGCTGCTTCCATATCTTGGCTATTCTAAATAATGCCTCAAGAAACGCAGGGGTGCGTGTATCCCTTTGAATTTTTTGTATTCTTTGAATAAATACCCAGTAGTGCAATTGCTGGATCGTAGGGCACTTCTACTTATAACTTTCTGAGGAATCTCCATACCATTTTCTAAAGTGGCTGTACCAGTTTGCATTATCACCAATAGTGCAAGAGTGTTCCCCTTTTTCCACATCCTTGCCAACACTTGCTGTTTCTTGTTTATTTTTTAATTATTTTAATTTTTATGACAGTTCTATGATGACACCTCATTATAGTTTTTGTTTTGCATTTCTCTGATAAACGACTATGAGCATCTTTTCATGTGTTTGTTGGCCATCTGTTTATCTCCTTTGGAAAAATGTATGTTCAAGTCCTCTGCCCATTTTTAAATTTAAATTGGATTTTTTTGGTCTTGTATAAATTTTTTATATATTGGGATACTAACCCTCTATCGGATATGTCACTTGCAAATATCTTCTCCCATTCCTTAAGTTGTCTTTTAGTTTTTTTGGTTGTTTCCTTCACTGTGAAGAAGCTTTTTATTTTGATGTAGTCCCAATAGTTTATTGTTGATTTTGTTTCCCTTGCCTCTGGAGTCTAATCTAGAAATAAGGGCTCTTTTCTAGGATTTTATGGTTTGCTGTCTCACATTTAGTTCTTTAATTCACTTTAAATTTATTTTTGTGTTTGGTATGAGAAAGTGGTCCAGTTTCATTCTTTGGCATGTGGCTGTCCAGGTTTCCCAACACCATTTGTTAAAGAGTCTGTCTTTTTCCCATTGCATATTCTTGCCTCCCTTGTCAAAGATTAATTGACCACACAATTGTGGATTCATTTCTGGATTTTCCATTCTGCACCATTGATCTGTGAGTCTGTTTGTGCCAGTATCATACTGTTTTCATTACTACTGCTTTGTAATATAACTTGAAGTCCAGAATTGTGATGCCTCCAATTTTGCTTTTCTTCTTTGGGATTGCTTTGGCTATTTGGGTCTTTTATCGTTCCATACAAATTTTAGGATTATTTGTTCTAGTTCTGTGAAAAATGCTGTGGGTGTTTTGATAGGGATGGCATTAAATGTGTAGATTGCTTTGTGGTATAGACATTTTAACAATATTTGTTCTTTCGATCCACGAGCATGAATGTCTTTCCGTTTCTTTGCATCATCTTCAATAATTTTCATCAGTGTTTTGTTGTTTTCAAAGTACAGATCTTTCACCTCTTTGGTTAGATTTATTCTTAGGTATTTTATTCTTTTTGGTGCAATTGTAAATGGGATTAATTCCTTAATTTCTCTTTCTGCTGTTTCATTATTAGTGTTGACAAATGCAACAGACTTCTGTACATTGATGTTTATGTCCTGTGACCTTACTGAATTCATTTACAGTTCTCATAGTTTTTTGATGGAGTCTTTAGGATTTTCTATATATGGGATCATGTCATTTGCAAATAGTGAAAGTTTTGTTTCTTCCTTAGCAATATGGATGCCTTTTATTTTTGTCGCATGATTGCTGTGGCTAGGACTTCCAGTACTGCATTGAATAAAAGTGGTGAGAGTGGATATCCTTTTTCCTGACCTTAGGGGAAAAGCTCTCAGTTTTTCCCCATTGAGAATAATCTTAAATGTGAGTTTTTTATTTATGGCCTTTATTATGTTGTGGTATCTTCCCTCTGATATCATGAATGGGGGCTATACTTTGTCAAATTCTTTTTCTGCATCTATTGAAATGATCATATGGTTCTTATCATTTCTCTTACTGATGTGATGTGTCACATTGATTGATTTGTGATTATTGAACCACCCTTGCAATCCAGGAATAAATCCCACTTGATTGTGGTGTATGAGTTTTTAAATATATTGTGGGATTTGGTTTGCTAGCATTTTCTTGAGGATTTGTACATCTATGCTCAGCAGAGATATTGACCAGTAGTTCTCTTTCTATGTAGTGTCTTCATCTGGTTTTGGCATCAGGGTAATGATGACCTCATAGAATGAATTTTGAAGTTTTCCTTCCTTTTCTATATTTTTGGAATAGTTTGAGAATAGGTATTAACTCTTCTTTAAATGTTTGGAGAGATCCTGGGAAGATGGTGGCATAGGAGGACGCTGGGCTCACCGCGTGTCCTACTGATCACTTAGATTCCACCTACACCTGCCTAAATAACCCAGAAAACCACCAGAAGACTAGCAGAACAGAGTCTCCGGAGCCAAGTGCAGACAAGAGGCCCACAGAAGAGGGTTGGAAGGGCGGAGAGGCGGTGCGTGCTCCACGGACTGGCGGGAGGGAGCCGGGGCGGAGGGGCGGCCAGCCGGCCAAGCAGAGCCCCGAGTCTGGCTTGCAAAAGTGGAGGGGCCAGACGGAATGTGTTCCGACAGCAAGCGGGATTTAGCATCTGGCAGGTCATAAGTTAACAGCTCTGCTCGGAGAACTGGAGGGCTGGAGGACAAGGGGAGGGAGAGGTGTTGAGCCCCGAATGACAGAGCTCAGCTTGGCAGAGAACAAAGGCGCTCCCCAGCGCCATCTCCCTCGCCCATCCCCCAGCCAAAATCCCAAAGGGAACCAGTTCTTGCCAGGAAACTTGCTTGCACAGCGCAAACACCCAAGGCTGTGCTCCTGCGGATCCCTCCCTCCTCCCTCCTGCAGGTCTGACTCCCTCCAGGTGCTGCAGGGCCCCTCCCGAAGCAGATCTCCAAAGGAAAAGCAAGCTGAGCCTACCCCTCCCACCCCTGTGCACCTTGCCTACCCACCCCAGCTAATACGCCAGATCCCCAGCACCACAAGCCTGGCAGTGTGCAAGTAGCCCAGACGGGCCATGCCACCCCACAGTGAATTCCGCCCCTAGGAGAGGGGAAGAGAAGGCACACACCAGTCTGACTGTGGCCCCAGCGGTGGGCTGGGGGCAGACATCAGGTCTGACTGCAGCCCCGCCCATCAACACAAGTTATTCAAGACAGCACAGGGGAAGTGCCCTGCAGTTCCGCACCACTCCAGTGACTATCCAAAATGATGAAACTGAAGAATTCCCCTCAAAAGAATCTCCAGGAAATAAAGACAGCTAATGAACTGATCAAAAAGGATTTAAATGATATAACAGAAAGTGAATTTAGAATAATAGTCATAAAATTAATCTCTGGGCTTGAAAAGAGTATAGAGGACAGCAGAGAATCTATTGCTGCAGAGATCAAGGGACTAAGGAACAGCCAGGAGGAGCTAAAAAATGCTATTAATGGGAAGCAAAATAAAATGGAGACAACCAGAGCTCGGATTGAAGAGGCAGAGGAGAGAATAGGTGAACTAGAAGATAAAATTATGGAAAAAGAAGCTGAGAAAAAGATAAAAAATCCAGGAGTATGAGGGGAAAATTAGAGAACTAAGTGATGCACTACAGAGAAATAATATACGCGTAATTGGTACTCTAGAGGAGGAAGAGAGAGAGAAAGGTGCTGAAAGTGTACTTGAAGAAATCATAGCTGAGAACTTCCCTGATCTGGGGAAGGAAAAAGGCACTGATATCCAAGAGGCACAGAGAACTCCCTTCAGACGTAACTTGAATCGATCTTCTGCATGACATATCATAGTGAAACTGGCAAAATACAAGGATAAAGAGAAAATTCTGAAAGCACCTAGAGATAAACGTGCTCTAACATACAAAAGGAGACATATAAGACTCGTGACTCATCTCTCTACTGAAACTTGGCAGGCCAGAAAGAAATGGCAGGAGATCTTCAATGTGATGAAGAGAAAACATATGCAGCCGAGAATTCTTTATGCAGCAAGTCTGTCATTTAGAATAGAAGGAGAGATAAAGGTCTTCCCAAACAAACAAAAACTGAAGGAATTCGTCACCACTAAACCAGCCCTACAAGAGATCCTAAGGGGGATCCTGTGAGACAAAGTACCAGAGACATCCCTACAAGCATGAAACCTACAGATATCACAATGACTCTAAACCCATATCTTTCTATAATAACACTGAATGTAAATGGACTAAATGTGCCAACCAAAAGACATAGAGTACGAGAATAGATTAAAAAACAAGACCCATCTATTTGCTGTCTACAAGAGACTCATTTTAGACCAGAGGACACCTTCAGATTGAGATTGAGGGGATGGAGAACTATTTACCATGCCACTGGAAGTCAAAAGAAAGCTGGAGTAGCCATACTTATATCAGACAAACTAGACTTTAAATTAAAGGCTGTAACAAGAGATGAAGAAGGGCATTATAGAAGAATCACAGGGTCTATCCATCAGGAAGAGCTAACAATTATAAATGTCTATGTGTCAAATACAGGAGCCCCCAAATATATAAAACCATTACTCACAAACATAAGCAACCTTATTGATAAGAATGTGGTAATTGCAGGGGACTTTAGCACCCCACTTACAGAAATGGATAGATCATCTAGACACATGGCCAATAAAGAAACAAGGGCCCTGAATGATACATTGGATCAGATGGACTTGACAGATCTATTTAGAACTCTGCATCCCAAAGCAACAGAATATACTTTCTTCTCGAGTGCACATGGAACATTCTCCAAGATAGATCACATACTGGGTCACAAAACAGCGCTTCATAAGTATATAAGAATTGAAATCATACCATGCACACTTTCAGACCACAATGCTATGAAGCTTGAAATCAACCACAGGAAAAAGTCTGGAAAACCTCCAAAAGCATGGAGGCTAAAGAACACCCTACTAAAGAATGAGTGGGTCAACCAGGCAATTAGAGAAGAAATTTAAAAATATATGGGAACAAACAAAAATTAAAATACAACAATCCAAATGCTTTGGGATGCAGCAAAGGCAGTCCTGAGGGGAAAATACATTGCAATCCAGGCCTATTTCAAGAAACAAGAAAAATCCCAAGTACAAAATCTAACAGCACACCTAAAGGAAATAGAAGCAGAATAGCAAAGACACCCCAAACCCAGCAGAAGAAGAGAAATAATAAAGATCAGAGCAGAAATAAACAATATAGAATCTAAACAAACTTTAGAGTAGATCAACGAAACCAAGAGTTGGTTTTTTGAAAAAATAAACAAAATTGATAAACCTCTAGCCAGGCTTCTCAAAAAGAAAAGGGAGATGACCCAAACAGATAAAATCATGAATGAATATGGAATTATTACAACCAATCCCTCAGAGATACAAGCAATTATCCGGGAATATTATGAAAAATTATATGCCAACAAACTGGACAACCTGGAAGAAATGGACAAATTTCTAAACACCCACACACTTCCAAAACTCAATCAGGAGGAAATAGAAAGCTTGAACAGACCCATAACCAGGGAAGAAATTGAATCAGTCATCAAAAATCTCCCAACAAATAAGAGTCCAGGACCAGATGGCTTCCCAGGGGAAAGCAGAGATAATACCAATCCTTCTCAAGCTACTCCAAAAAATAGAAGGGGAAGGAAAACTTCCAGACTCATTCTATGAAGCCAGTATTACTTCCATTTCTAAACCAGACAGAGACCCAGTAAAAAAAGAGAACTACAGGCCAATATCCCTGATGAATATGGATGCAAAAATTCTCAATAAGATACTAGCAAATCGAATTCAACAGCATATAAAAAGAATTATTCACCATGATCAAGTGGGATTCATTCCTGGGATGCAGGGCTGGTTCAACATTTGCAAATCAATCAACGTGATACCACACATTAATAAAATAAAAGATAAGAACCATATGATCCTGTCAATTGATGCAGAAAAGGCCTTTGACAAAATTCAGCATCCTTTCTTAATAAAAACCCTTGAGAAAGTCGGGAAAGAAGAAACATACTTAAACATCATAAAAGCCATTTATGAAAAGCCCACAGCTAACATCATCCTCAATGGGGAAAAACTGAGAGCTTTTTCCCTGAGATCAAGAAGATGACAGGGATGTCCGCTCTCATCGCTGTTGTTTAACATAGTGCTGGAAGTTCTAGCATCAGCAATCAGACAACAAAAGGAAATCAAAGGCATCAAAATTGGCAAGGATGAAGTCAAGCTTTCCCTTTTTGCAGATGACATGATATTATACATGGAAAATCTGATAGACTCCACCAAGTCTGCTAGAACTGATACATGAATTTAGCAAAGTTGCAGGATACAAAATCAATGTACAGAAATCAGTTGCATTCTTACACACTAATAATGAAGCAACAGAAAGACAAATAAAGAAACTGATCCCCTTCATAATTGCAACAAGAAGCATAAAATACCTAAGAATAAATCTAACCAAAGATGTAAAAGATCTGTATGCTGAAAACTATAGAAAGCTTATGAAGGAAATTGAAGAAGATATAAAGAAATGGAAAAACATTCCGTGCTCATGGATTGGAAGAATAAATATTGTCAAAATGTCAATACTACCCAAAGCTATCTACACATTCAATGCAATCCCAATCAAAATTGCACCAGCATTCTTCTCGAAACTAGAACAAGCAATCCTAAAATTCATATGGAACCACAAAAGGCCCCGAATAGCCAAAATAATTTTGAAGAAGACCAAAGCAGGAGGCATCACAATCCCAGACTTTAGCCTCTACTACAAAGCTGTAATCATCAAGGCAGCATGGTATTGGCACAAAAACAGACACATAGACCAATGGAATAGAATACAAACCCCAGAACTAGACCCACAAACGTATGGCCAACTCATCTTTGGCAAAGCAGGAAAGAACATCCAATGGAAAAAAGACAGTCTCTTTAACAAATGGTGCTGGGAGAACTGGACAGCAACATGCAGAAGGTTGAAACTAGACCACTTTCTCACACCATTCACAAAAATAAACTCAAAATGGATAAAGGACCTGAATGTGAGACAGGAAACCATCAAAACCCTAGAGGAGAAAGCAGGAAAAGACCTCTCTGACCTCAGCCGTAGCAATTTCTTACTTGACACATCCCCAAAGGCAAGGGTATTAAAAGCAAAAATGAACTACTGGGACCTTATGAAGATAAAAAGCTTCTGCACAGCAAAGGAAACAACCAACAAAACTGAAAGGCAACCAACAGAATGGGAAAAGATATTTGCAAATGACATATCAGAGAAAGGGCTAGTATCCAAAATCTATAAAGAGCTCACCAAACTCCACACCTGAAAAACAAATAACCCAGTGAAGAAATGGGCAAAAAACATGAATAGACACTTCTCTAAAGAAGACATCCGGATGGCCAACAGGCACATGAAAAGATGCTCAACGTCGCTCCTCGTCAGGGAAATACAAATCAAAACCACACTCAGATATCACCTCACGCCAGTCAGAGTGGCCAAAATGAACAAATCAGGAGACTATAGATGCTGGCGAGGATGTGGAGAAATGGGAACCCTCATGCACTGTTGGTGGGAATGCAAATTGGTGCAGCCACTCTGGAAAACAGTATGGAGGTTCCTCAAAAAATTAAAAAAGACCTACCCTATGATCCAGCAATAGCACTGCTAGGAATTTACCTTAGGGATCGAGGAGTACTGATGCATAGGGGCACTTGTACCCCAATGTTTATAGCAGCACTCTCAACAATAGCCAAATTATGGAAAGAGCCTAAATGTCCATCAACTGATGAATGCATAAAGAAATTGTGGTTTATATACACAATGGAGTACTACGTGGCAATGAGAAAGAATGAAATATGGCCCTTTGTAGCAACATGGATGGAACTGGAGAATGTTATGCTAATTGAAATAAGTCCTATAGAGAAAGACAGTTACCATATGTCTTCACTCTTAGGTGGGTCCTGAGAAACTTAACAGAAACCCATGGGGGAGGGGAAGGGAAAAAAAAAAGAGGTTAGAGTGGGAGAGAGCCAAAGCATAAGAGACTCTTAAAAATTGAGAACAAACTGAGGGCTGATGGGGGGTGGGACGGAGGGGAGGGTGGATGATGGGTATTGAGGAGGGCACCTTTTGGGATGAGCATTGGGTGTTGTATGGAAACCAATTTGACAATAAACTTCATATATTGAATAAAAATAAATGTTTGGTAGCATTTGCCTATGGTCCTGGACTTTTATTTGGGAGTTTTTTTTATTACTGAGTTAATATCTTTGCTGGTTATCAATGTGTTCAAATTTTCTATATTTTCTTGCTTTAGTTTTAGTAGTTTCTATGTTTCTAGGAATTTATCCATTTCTTCTAGGTTGCCCAATTTGTTGACATATAGTTTTTCATAATATTCTCTTTTAATTGTTTGTATTTTTGTGCTGTTTATTCTTTCTTCCTTCTCTTTTGTGTTTATTTATTTGGGTTCTTTCTCTTCTTGATAAGTTTGTCTAGAGATTTGTCAATTTTAATGTTTTTTTTTCAAAGCACCAGCTTCTGGTTTCATTGATGTGTTCTTTTTGTTTGTTTAGTTTTTATGTCATTTATTTCCTTTTTTAAATTTCCTTCTGTAGTTTAGCGCTTGTTTTTGTTCTTTTTCTAGCTCCTTAAGGTGTAAGTTTACATTATTTATTTGAGAATATTCTTGCTTCTTGAGGTAGACCTGTATTGCTACAAACTTCCCTCTTAGAGCAGCTTTTGCTGAATCCCAAAGGTTTTGAACTATTGTGTTTTCATATGCTTTATTTCTTCTTTTATTTCCTGGTTGACCCATTCATTGTTTAGTAGCATGTTATTTAACCTAAATGTAGTTGTGGTCTTTCCAGAACTTTTGTTATGGTTGATTTTCTACTTTCATAATGTTGTGGTCAGAAAAGATGCATGGTAGGACCTCTTTGGAATTTGTTGAGGCTTGTTCTGTGGCCTAAAATGTGATCTATTCCAGACAGTGTTCCTTGTGCTCTTGAAAAGAATGTGTATTCTGCTGTTTTAGCATAGAATGTTTTGAATATATCTGTTAAATCCATCTGGTCCAGTGTGTCATTCAAAAACATTGTTTCCAAATTGATGTTCTGTTTAGATGATCTGTCCATTGATGTCAGTGGGGTGGTAAAGTCCCCGACTATTATCATATTCCTATTGATAAGTTCCTCTATGCAAATTATTAACAGTTTTATGTATTTGGGTGCTTTCATGTTGGGTGCATAAATATTTACATTTGTTATATCTTCTTCTTTGTGCCCTTTATTATTATATAGTATCCTTCTTTGTCTCTTGTATAGTTTTTGTTTTAAAGTGTATTTTGTCCAATGTAAGTATTGCTACCCAGCTTTCTTTGGACATCCATTTCATGTTAGATGTTACTCTATCCCTTACTGTCTATCTGCAGGTGTGGTTAGGTCTAAAATGAATCTCTTGTAGGCAGCATATAGATGGGTCTTGTTTTTTAATCCATTCTAATCCCCTAGGTCTTTTGATTGGAGCATTTAGTCCATTTATATTCAAAGTAATCATTGGTAGATATGTATCTATTGGCATTTTATTACTTATGTTGTGGTTGTTTCTGAAGGTTTTCTCTGATCCTTTCTTGTCTTTCTCTCTCACATTTGGCTGGTTTTCTTTAATGATGTGTTTGGATTTCTTTCTCTTTCTTTTTTCTTTGGATATTTATTAGTGGTTTTTGATTTGTGGTTACCATTATATTTGTATATAACATCTGCATATAGCAGTGTATATTAAATTGATGGTCATTTAAGTTTAAACCCATTCTTTACTCCTTCCTTCCTATATTTTACATACATGGTGTCCTATTTTACATCCTTCTATTTTGTGATTTCCTTGACTGATTTTTAAGGAAAATAGTCATTTTTTCCCCTGCTTTTGTGTTTCCTACCTTCATACCGTCATTTTTGGTCTCTCCTTTCCACTCTCTTTGAGAGTCCCCTTTAATATTTCTTTCAGGACTCTTTTAATGGTCATGAGCTCCTTTAGTTTTTGTTTGGGAAACCTTTTATGTCTCCTTTTCTTCTGAATGATAGCCTGGCTGGATCTAGATTTCTTGGCTACAGGTCTTTCCAATTTAGCACTTTGAATATATCTTGCTACTCCTTCCTGGCTTGGAAGATTCTGCTGAAAAATCCACTGATTGTCTTATGGGGTTTACTTTGTATGTAACTGTATTATTTTATCTTGCTGCTTTTAATATATTTTTTGTATCACTATGTTTTTCCATTTTAAGCATAATATATCTTGGTGTGGATCTGCTTTTGTGGATTTTGTTGAGGGTTCTCTGTGCCTCTTAGATCTGGATATTTGTTTCCTTCCCCAGAACAGGTAAGTTTTCAGCTATTATTTCATCAGATAAATTATCTGTCCCCTTTCTCCCTCCTCCTCCTCCTCCTCCTCCTCCTCCTCCTTCTTCTTGGACTCCTATAACACAAATGTTATTATTCAGGCACTGAGTCACCTAAGTCTATTCTCATATTGTATGATTCTTTTTTCTCTTTTGTTCAGCATGATTACTTTCCATTATTTTACTCTGTCTCCTAGGCCATTAATTTGTTCCTGTGCTTCTTCCAGCCTGCTTTTTATTCCATCACTCATATTTCTCATTTCATTTATTGAGCCCTTTATCTCTATGCTATTCCTTATCTGTGTTACTGTTCTCGCTGATGTCTTCCACTATTTTCTCATGTCCAGTGAGTATCCTTATAATCGTTACTTTAAATTCTCCATCAGGCTTATTACTTATATCTGTTCCACTTAGATCTTCAGCCATAGCCTTGTCCTGTTCTTTCATTTGGGACAAATTTCTCTGTCTTCTCATTTGTCTAAATGTTTGTGTCTATTTCTCTGTTATAATAGTCAGACACATCTCCTGTTTTTGAGGGTAATGGCCTTAAGGAGCATTCCTATAGTACCCTGTCATATGGTGTACCCTGTTCCCCAGGCACTGGAGCTTCTGGGAGTATCTCCAATGTGTGCTGCATGTGCTCTACTGTTGTGTCCTGGCCACTTTATCCTTTAGGCCAGTCATCTGCAGAGGCTTTCTCTGCCTGTTATAGGCAATGTTTGATCTCTGGCCTGGATGTGGCATGTATTAACTATGAGTGCTCTTGTCTGCTTGTGAAATAGGATCTGTCACCACCACCACTGGAATCAAGACCTCACAAAACTCCTGGGTCAGGAGGCATGGTGTGGGCAGGGGTTTGGGCTAGTCTTCTGGGGGGGGAGGGCAGGGGCCCACAGTAGTGGAACTGAAGCAATCATGACTAGGAAGGGCATTTCCTCTGGAGCAGGGGTTGGGGGAGCTTGGTGTAAGCAATGTAGGCAGCAAGTGTGGGCACCACCCTTCTTCCCACAGGTGCTTATGCTGAAAGGTCGGGGAGGGAAATGACATGGTTCCTTTGTTCTTGGAGTTATCTCTCTGGGAACAGTGCCTCTCTGGGATAGGCTTCAAGATGAGCAACTAACCTCTCTACTTTGTGCCCCAGGTGCTCTTCAGATCAATATTTCCATGCTGTATGTTGATGGGCTCTTTGCCCTTTCTTTTCTTCAAGAGCAGCCCCAATGTCCTCTAAACTCTTCCAGAGCCAAGCATGCTGACCTTTAAAAGCTCAGGCTTTAAGTACCATTGGTTGCAAGAACTTATGAAGTCTGGGCCCTCTGGCTTTCCAACCCAATTGCTATGGAGATTTGTCTTCCTTGTGTACTCTCCTGTATACTAGTCTGTCTCTCACCCTTCTCCATGAAACTGGATCCCTCCCCATCATAGCGTCCATGATCAGTTTCTCTCCCAGGCCATTTCCTACCTTCCCCAGTGTGGCCTCCTCTCTGTCTTAAGTTGTGGAGTTTGTTCTGCCAGTATTCCAGTAGATTTCTGGGGTATTTGGAATGATTTGGAAATTATCTAGTTGTATTTGTGGGATAAGGTGAGCCCAGGGTCCTCCTACTCTGCTGCCATGTTTCTGTTGCTTCCAAAGCCACAATTATGATTTTTTTAATGTTTATTTATTTTTGAGAGGGAGAGATAGATACAGAACATGAGTGGGTGAGGGGCATGGAGAAAGGGAGATGCAGAATCTGAAGCAGGCTCCAGGCTCCCAACTTTTGTGCAGAGCCTGATGTGGGGTTCAGACTCACCAACCTGAGATCATGACCTGAGCCAAAGTCACATGCTTAACCAACTGAGTCACCCAGGCCCCCCAAAACTGTGATTCTTAAGTGTTTTCTGATGTTCACCCATTCACTTGAGAATGAAAACATAATAAGCTGAATAAAGTAATGGAAAAGGAAGGGGAAGGGAGTAACCAACTGTGCATATCGAATCAGGACAGATCTCCTGTTAATTCAGAGGGGGTATTTAAGTCTTTTGAGTCTCTTTTATTGTACAGATTGCCCCATTTCTCTTTTATTCTTAAAATCTATTTATTGAGGAAACCCAGTAGATTTTCGACCCAAGATGTTTCCCTCAGTCTGCTTGGGCTTATTTCATCACCATGGGATAATTTAATGTGCTCCTCTATATTCTATATTGTAAATTTTATCTAGGGGATGATTCTACTTATGTTAAATTTATTTGGCAAGAATACTTCATAGGTCTACTGTATTCTTCCAGGAGGCCTAAATTCTTTTGTTGTCTCCTTTTGTGATGTATTAGGCATAGATGCTCAATGTCTATGACATTTACTTCATTAAGATATTTATTAGTGTAATACTTAAAGGGGAACTCCCTCTCATATAGGAATGGTAGAATAAATATGTGATAACTAAAAATTATTTTTATTTTTTATTTATTTTTTTATATGAAATTTATTGACAAATTGGTTTCCATATAACACCCAGTGCTCATCCCAAAAGGTGCCCTCCTCAATACCCATCACCCACCCTCTCCTCCCTCCCACCCCCCATCAACCCTCAGTTTGTTCTCAGTTTTTAAGAGTCTCTTATGCTTTGGCTCTCTCCCACTCTAACCTCTTTTTTTTTTTTTCCTTCCCCTCCCCCATGGGTTCCTGTTAAGTTTCTCAGGATCCACATAAGAGTAAAAAGTATTGATCTCCTCCTTTGGAAGAAGACAGGAAGCCAGTTTTTTAAAATATGAATTTTTAAACAAATTTCTCAAGAGAAATTTTGTATACATTCATATACAAAATTCATGTTTAAGACCAGATCGGGAAACCTATAAATAAATAAATTTCACTACTCCCTCATTAAATATTATTTATTGGACCATTATTTTCACAGTCCAAATTTTAGTTCCTTAATCACTCATAGTGAATCTGTGATGGAAAATCCTCTGAAAGATGTAACGAAAATGGTCTCCTAGAGAGAGAATTTTTTTTCTCAATATAGATATTTGTTGTATTCAAAAATCTAAAGTGTTGAGTATGTTTCAACACATAGAACATTTTTATATTCAGTAAAGATATACTTTTGTTTCTAAAGTTTATTTATTTTGAGAAAGAGGGAGAGGGGTAGGGGCAGAGAGAGGGGGAGAGAGAGAATACCAAGCAAACTCCACACTGTCCATGCAGAGTCCAGCACAGGGCTTGATCCCATGAACAGTGAGATCATGACCTGAGCTGAAATCAAGAGTCAGACACTCAACCAACTGATATATTTACTCCAAGATATATTTTATTAAATAGTCCAATAAAGTAGTTACTGGGAATGTAGGGAACTAGATTGGCAAATCATTCTCAAGAGTGTTAATTTCAGGGGCACCTGGGTGGCTCAGTCGGTTAAGCGGCCGACTTCAGCTCAGGTCATGATCTCGCGGTCTGTGAGCTCCAGACCAGCGCCCGGCTCTGTGCTGACAGCTCAGAGCCTGGAGCCTGTTTCAGATTCTGTGTCTCCTTCTCTCTCTGACCCTTCCCCCGTTCATGCTCTGTCTCTCTCTGTCTCAAAAATAAATAAATGTTAAAAAAAATTTTTTTTTAAAGTGTTAATTTCATTAAAGGAACAGCATTGTGCTTCACTACTAAAACCAGTGTGACCAATATAAAGAATTTTGACTATGATATGGAATTTAATTTGGAGGAAATGTCCAAATGGACAATGTGTATTGTAAACTATAGGATACACAGACCATGTTTGTTTTTGTTACTCTGTGACTTTCTATTCTCTCAGATTATTCTTAGATGAGGAATTTGGAGAAAGTCAATGATTATGATTAAAAGCAAGGATTCTACTTTCAGAACAGCCTAAAGTACAACTTTGAAAGTTGGGTTTTTCTATTTTGTTTTTTCAGCCTAGGAGTTTTTGGGGACTATTGCATGTTTATATCCTAAAATCATCCCCAAGTGTTCTTAAGAAACAACTCTGCCACATAGTGTTGCTTGTAGCTCTTTTGAATTGTTGTGTCAACACTGCAGGATTCAATAAAGAAAAATAAAAAAGGTAGATGAGAGGACATCTTGTTATCTGTTGCTATCCAAAGCAGCAAAGCTTAAAGAGGGTTTTAAAAAAAGATGTTAGAAAGTTAGCACACAGGATGATTAGCTTCTATAGTTTACTACCTATTGCCTAAAAGTATATTGAAGTTTTTAGAAGAGAGTTGGCTTTTATTTAACTTCTTGTTAAGTATGTCACTAAATCAAAGATTTTAACTTGTAAGAAAATAATTTTACCTATCAATGAACCTTATTTATAAAGCAGAGACACAGCACATTTAAGAACTTGTAAATATAGATTATTTTCAGATGTGAGGAAGTTTAACACTAAGCAATGATTAAATGATCACATTACCAATGTGTTACAGGTATTTAGGTCAACACTATTTTAAACATATGAATATTGGTAATTCTTGGCTGTAAAATTACTTAAGAATAATTTGAATCCTAAACATGTAATTTCGTTTTTTTTTTCTTTGTGGACAAAAATACAAAACAAAGATTGATTTATGTATAAAAGCTTACAGTAACACCTAGATAGGTGCTAATAAGCACGCTTTGCTTTATACTTTATGTAAACAAGAGAAAGTGTTAGTTTTAACTTAGCACCTGAACATTTTCAGGCTGGTGGATTGTTCACCAGCCTAGAACTTCATGGCCTGGTTGAGCTGGCATTTCAGTAAGCCTCTTGAGGAAATCGTGCTTTCCAGAAGGGGAAGATTTATTTAAGTGCACTAGAATATGTGATGTATAAGTGTAACTTCAGAAGTCCATGTGTGGGTACCATTCATTTGAGTAGAACAGTTTTATGCCATAAAAATGTTCACTGACTTGTGAATTCAGAACAAGACATTCTCGAGTCAGGTGGAAATATCCTCTATCTGTACATCACAAACACAGTTTGAAGCTTCCTGGGATAACAATTCTATTTAAAACTGAATCAAGTTTTTGGGTGGAGGAGTCTAATTTTTAAAACTTTATTTTTTAATATGTAATGAGTATATTTGTTACTATGCTTAGACTTCAGTTTATTATATGGTTTGCTTAATAGAGTTCCAAATATTTTTTACAATGTAAGCTACATCTTTTTAAGAGAAATAGATCATAAAATTAAAAAAAAAATGGAAATGATCTTTTATTTACCATCAAGAATGGTTTGCTCTCAACTTATTTTCCTATTATACTTAAGGTAACATAATTTACTGAAATTTGAGTTGAATATTACTTTTCAGGAGTTCAACTAATATATTAAGCAAAGTAGCCATCTAATATAATGCAAACATCAACTAAAATCATTTTTAAACTTTTTGAATTTATTTCTTTGTGTTAATATGATTATATATGGTAAGTTGACTTAGTAAAAAAATTATCAGTAAATCAAACAGACTCCTTGTTAGACACAAATTTAATCCTTAGTATACTTTTAAACATGCATTGTACAAAACTATAATTTATTAATAAATCTGGTTACCATAAATTATCCTGGAGTTTCCATATAAATTTCAAATCTTAAATCCATAGGTAAGACTGTTTCTTACTTATCATCATGTTCGTGACCATTAACAATAGGAATGTCTTAGTGTATTTTGTAACAATTTATATAGTTTGATTGGTTAGTTTGCTCACTGTTTGATTAAAAGAATTTAGCCATAGAGATTATGAAAACCATAATGAAAGCCATAGAGATTAGGAAATACGTGACTGCTTCATAACATACACATGTGTGAAGATTTTCAGTAGAGATTATGCCTGAATTTAAAGTATTTCAGCAGAATAACAAATGAGTGAGTAGAATCGTAAGTTACGTTTTAAGAATAAAATAGTCACCTCATTGCCTTGTATCGCTTCCCTGTAGTGCTTATCATAGAAAAACTTGGATTTTGGTGAGTTCCATGTCCACGTTTCCCTGAAACAAAAATTCTGTGTCATTTAATAGATTTTACTAGATTGGCAAATCAAGCAAAGATTAATCAAGAATTGTATCAACTCCAGTCACACATCAAGTCCTCAGTAAATGGTAGCCATGAGCAGTATCACTAAACAATGTAATTTTCCTTAACAGAAGTTATCATGGGAAGGTCATTTCAGTAACAGAATGGAAGGATAAAAATTAAGAACTGGAAAAATGTATGTATACTACCCTAAGATACAGAGTACAGGAGAGAGCCGAAATTATTTTCCAGTATCTCAGCTTCACCTGACAAAACCATCTAACCTAGAGAGAAGAAATAGGGGTAGAAGAGGGGGATGATTCACTGCAGTATTCTGTTCACTTCTAGTAGTCAAAAGTGAAAATAGCAATTTTAGTCCCTTATAATTTTGAATCATATACTAGCATACTTTATTTTCCTCTATGTAATAGATTTTCTCCATGCACTAGAACTTGAATAATACCATTGGGGAAAAATTTTTTAAAAATAAACTGAATAAATTACATATTATTCCTATATCGACACTAATATTTATTGTGGATTTTTTTGTTTTTGGTCCATGACTGTAATTACAGATGATTTCTTTCTTTTTGACAAAAGGCCAAGGACAATTCGATGCCACCATTTCTTTTGGATCAGTTACCATTAGTGACCTATAAATATAGTGAAATAAGTTACTATTACCCTGAGGCAGCAAAGATTTTTATGACTCAGACTCCTTTCTGCCCTTCGTCCTATCTCACCTGAGTGGAACGGAATGCCTCAGTACATTTTGTGACAACTTATATAGCTTGATGGGTTAGTTTGCTCACTGGGTAATACAGTTGCAATAATTCATACTTCATATTGTCCTACAAACGTCCTGGCCCTGGGCTCCACTACACATACTTTTTCACATGAACTTCCAAGGCCAAGATCTATATTCAGATATTCATAAGCAATCCTCACCCAACATTATTAAGCAAATACTCATTTGGGGTAAGGAAGTATCTAGGCATCTGTTTACCTTTTTGGAAAAAAGGTACTGTGATTACAGTGAATTTGCAAGTTGTTACCTAGTCAGTGCCAGCTGTCACACTGCAAAGATTTTATTTTGGACCTGGATTGTTTCCATTCAAATAAATAAATCAACCAACACATTTTGGTGCCTCCGTCTTTAAGTAGCATGCCACAGTATTTTTACTAAGGTTGCTTAGCAACCACAAATAGTGAGATAGCAGGATTGAAGAGCCCAATAAAATAAGTAGTTGTATTTTACATACTTACAGTGAGAGGAATCATGCTGGTTTGGTCAGCCTTCAGACCTATGAAATTTACAGCATTCATTGTTAAAATTGTGGGCCAGTTTTACAATAGTATCTTCACTCATCCTGTCCAGTTGGATTATAGCTCTGAGGAATACCATCTGCTGATTTCCTATGTAGTCATTCATTATACTACTCAGTCTTTGTAAAGATTTTAAAAAGCAGATCACTGTTAAAATAGTGTGTAAGAAAGATTCAAATCGATTTCCCAACTATCCTTTTTCAACTAAGTAACATTTTATGGTTATATGCAGGATTTGGTCGGTGTGTGTGTGTTTATCTCTTTTCGTTTCATGAATTCTGTCTCAGTGGGTTTAAGTGGAAAATACTTAATGAGATCTGTTTTAACAGACACAATTGAAGTTGGTATTTATATAGGCAAGAAATAAAATATCCTAGGAGCGCCTGGGTGGCTCAGTCAGTTAAGCCTACAACTTCGGCTCAGGTCATGATCTCCTGGTTTGTGAGTTTGAGCCCCGTGTTGGGCTCTATGCTGACAGCTGAGAGCCTGGAGCCTGGTTTGAATTCTGTCTCTCTCTCTCTCTCTCTCTCTCTCTCTCTCTGCCCCTCCCCTGCTCATGCTCTGTCTCTGTCTTTCTCTCTCAAAAGTAAATAAATATTTAAAAAAATTAAAGAAAAATAAACATTATTAAAAAAAATTTTTTTTAACGTTTATTTATTTTTGGGACAGAGACGAACATGAACTGGGGAGGGGCAGAGAGAGAGGGAGACACAGAATCAGAAGCAGGCTCCAGGCTCTGAGCCATCAGCCCAGAGCCTGATGCGGGGCTCGAACTCACGGACCACGAGATCATGACCTGAGCTGAAGTCGGACGCTTAACCGACTGAGCCACCCAGGCGCCCCTAAATAAACATTTTTTAAAAAAGAAAATAGCTTATTTGAAGTAACAAGTGCTCAATAAATGTCAATTTAATAATTTTCTGCTCAAACATAATTAAATATCTCATTTAAATTAAGGAATACACATTTGGGGCTTTATAAGAACAGAATCTAGATGCTATATATGAGTTTGCTTTCTGGATAGCTAATATCATCCATTAAATGCTATTGTATGCTATTCCACACTGAGCTGGGCCCTACGAGAAAAAAAAATACCTTTGCCATCCAGGAGCTCGTAATATAGTAAGAGTTCTAAATTCCATATATAAAGAGACGCTAATGTGGAAGTACACCTAACAGTTTGAAAATGTAGAGGAAGAAGTATCCCTTTCTGGAGGAATCTGGGTGGACCTCCTAGAGGAGTTGTCATTTGTTCTGAATGTTGGACAGTGAATAAAACTTAATTGTCAAGGGAAGAGGAGAGGGTATCTTTAAGTGTACCTGCATGGGGATAGACAATGTGGAGGTGAACTCAAAAGCAGGCACTTCCAGGGGTGTCTGTGTGGCTCAGTCAGTTAAGCATCTGTCTCTTGGTTTTTGGCTCAGGTCATGATCTCACAGTTCATGAGTTCTAGCCCATGTCAGGTTCTATGCTGACAGCATGGAGCCTGCTTAGGATTCTCCGCCTCTGTCTTTCTCGGCCCCTGCCCCACTCGCTCTTTCTCAAAAATAAATGAACATTAAAAAAACAAACAAAAAACAAAAACAAAGGTAGGCACATCCAGAAAACAACCAATGTGACCTGGCATGTCTGAAACTTAAATTGGGTCATGTACAATGGAAGACACATCACTAGAAAGGTAGATTCAGTTCACCTGGTCTTGTAGAGAAATTTATTCTGAAAAAGAAAGGTTAAACAGAATGAAATAATATCGAGAATGGGTCTCAGGGGCTTGACTTTTCTCCAAACTTTTATCCAGTGATGGGCTTTCCTAACATTCCTTATTTGCCCCTCACCAACTATACTTAATATGCTGAACACTTACACAAAGTGATTCATACTTTATAAAATTTCTGAAATTTAATTAGCAAAGAACTGTCCATAATGAATGTCAGCCTTAGTGTTTCCACAGGTGTCATCCCCTCCGACAAGGGATATTCTGAAAATCTGCCTGTCTACGTCCACACCCCATATTTCTACCTTTACAAGTTTCCCACTGCTGCTACTTCAAGAAATATGTAGCTAACAGCGTATTAGCAACTTAGCAAGATTTGAAAATCTTTTCTTATTAATTTCACACAAATTCCCTGAACTAATGACAGAAAATAACATTTGATTTTTGTTTGGGTATACGGTCTCAGCAGGAAATAATGGTACAATCAAATTGGAGAAAGTTGCAGTGAATGTAATGAAGGGTTGTTACAAAAGTGTGGACAGGATGTGGGAAGCACGGGGATAGCTTGGTCCCCTGGGGACAGTGGGAAAACCCCATGCCTGAAGTGGTGAGCAGGGAGTGTGATTATTTTAAGTACATGGAGAGAAATCCCATGAAAGGACCACATCACAGGAGCCATTGTGACCACTAGCCTAAGAGGACCTTACAGGGATGGGGCTCAGGAAATAAACCCCCAACATACTGTGCTTCTTCCTTCTAATCTTCTGCTAATCAGAAGCCAGAATATAAAGGAATCTGGATTGTAGACCAAAGAGGGCAGACACTCAGGGCACAGAGTAATGTGGGAAAGGTGGAGAGTATATCCTCAGAGGCAAATGGAAGATATCCAGCAGAATTTGTTTAGAGTAGTTTAGCTTCCACTCACTTATACTGTTACCATAATACTCAAAGGGTCAGCTAAGGTGATTTAGGGGGACATAAGGAGTGATCTGCCACAATCCCCTACTAACTCTCAGAGAGCTGAAGTTGAAGTACTGAGTGATTTTTAAAAACTAAAGGTGTGTGAAACAGGAAAGGAGTTAGGACAAAAGGCAGTGGTGTGGTGGATAACTAAGCAAAGAATTTTAGATCCGGGGTTTTATACTATGTGACCTTAGTCTGCCATAGATCTCAAAATTTTGCATTTCTATAGTGACCAGGTTTTAATAAAAATAATCATGTATAATGCTAGTCACTAAATGAAATAACATTCTTAACTCAATGCTAGTAGGTTTTTCAGTGCTTTTTGCTAAGACATATATAGGGATAATATCTTTATTCACACGTAAATATTAAAAACTTATGCAGCCTCTTTCCAAGTTTAATTTTTCCTATATAGTAAGTAAGCAAATCTTTTTTTTTTTTATACCACAATAGGCAGGATCATCGTGTGCATTAATTTCTTAGTGTTTGTCCTGTTATAGCTTTTGCAATGATTACAAATATTATATATAGCACATTTCGCATTGTGTATGCCATTATCTTTTTGCATTGAACTCCTTTGGTATTGATTATTCCTTAACATGCCTTACAGTCCCTCCCTTTTAAGACCAGTTGTGCAATCCTTCATTAAATTCCAAAATTCAGTATCTTTAGTGAGATTTCATTTAATTTGCTCTAAAAGTTTCCTGGGGTACATTCTCTAGAAGAAGAGATGGCCCTGGGGTGCCTGGGTGGCTCAGTCAGTTGGGCATCTGACTTGGATTAGGTCATGATCTCACAACTTGTGGGTTTGAGCCCCACATAGGGCTCTATGCTGACAGCCCTGAGCCTGGAGCCTGCTTCAGACTCCTTGTCTCCTTCTCTCTCTGCTCCTCCCCCACTCATGCTCTGTCTCTCTCTCTCTTCTTCAAAAATAAATAAACATTAAAAAAAATTAGAGGAAGAACATGGTCCTTTCAACAATAACAAAATAGTGAATAAATCAGCCGGATTCATATTTTGGCAGAACAAATGTGTTTGTTTCCATTATCTTAAATTTGTTTATTAAATTAGTGCCATAGATACACAGCATGAAGAATTTGGACGGCACATACCAGAAGATGCTACCCAGGAACAGCTCTGCTGGGGTGGAGGGCACACTTGCAAAAATCCTGGTGCGGTTCATCCAGTCAGGCAGGTGATGGGAATGTTGGTTGACCATCCGGAGAAGAGATTCTCATCAACAGGAAGGGAAGTGGAGATTAAGAAGTTAGGCAGGCAGTCAAGACTGTGGATATTTACGAGTGCACACAAGGAAACCAGCCGGGGACAGGAATTACTGAGAAAGGCTCTCAGTGGGTGAAATGGGTGAAGACAACAAAAAGAAAGGAAGGTGCTAAGCTCAACATGCTTTTAATGGGAAGGTGCCTAAGGAAAGGGATCAGATCTGTGGAAATATGGATGGAAAAGTACTCTCTGACATTCAGACTTTCATGTCACTGTCTGCCATTTTTGTCACACTCATTCTCATACCTCTGCTGTTAACCTCTAGGTCTTTTCTCTATTTCTCTTACTCATCCACATCTCCTGTTTATAGTCCTATCTCCAGTCACACAGCTTCCACAAAAACGTCTCCACTCTGTTTTGAACTTTTTTGATTGCTGACCTGTCAGGGCATTTTTCTTAGTGAAGCACATTTTAATTCTTTATTATGTATTACTTGTAAATTTTCCTGTGACAAAAAGCCTTTTTTCTCAACTAAATTGCATGCTACTTGAAGTTGGGATCCCTGATGTTGGTATCTCACACATTATCCATGGTGCTTACAGGAGCATTAGACTCATACAGTAAAGATTCCATGAACATTTATAGGATTATGTAAATATAATATTTACTGTTTGTCATTAAAAAGCTAGTTATTAACGTATTCTAATATTGTTAGGCTAGAAATTGTGTTCTGAATTTCTTCTGTTTTTTAAAAAAATATTTATTTACTTAGAGAAAGAGTGAGCTGGGGAGGGCAGAGAGAGAGAGAGAGAGAGAGAGAGAGAGAGAGAGAGAGAGAGAATACCAAGCAGGTTCTTCACTGCCAGCATGGACACTGATGTGGGGTTCAAACTCATGAACTGTGAGATCATGATTGGAGCCAAAATCTAGAGGTGGATGCTTAACCAACTGAGCCACGCAGGTGCCCCTGTATGATTTCTTCTTATACTAGTTGTATTTCCCACTTCCTGATGCCATGTACCTCTGCCCCAGTCAAGCTGATCTCTGAATGTCAGGATTTTCTTTGGGGTTCTTTACAGTGACACACAGGGATGGGGACATATACAGTACTCTACAAATATTTGCACTGATTATTATTTTTTAGAATGGGTTTGAGTGCCTTAAAACAACCACGGTTTAGAGAGCCATTTCACAGACATACCCAATCCTACTTGAAAGTGAGATTTAATTCTGTTATTTATTTGACTTCCCGGGTTGACTTTTTCTCATGTTCCATTAACATTTTTGAAGCGGGATCACTGGGCACTGAAACTGTATTCAGAGTGACTTAGTTCTACCATGCTGAAAAATGAAATACAAAAGATCCATGTAAGACAGAAGAGTAGTCTGAAAGCTATTGACATGGCAAAGCAAAGACCGGCAACTGTAAGCGATTGAGCAGTATAAAATACATGACAAGAATACCGTGAAATACTTCACTGCTTGTCTCCAAGCGCCATTACCATTTATTCCTAGGGAGTGACGGAAACAGGTGGATCACAGGCACCTTCAAATAAATATATCAGGAAGCCAGAGTATCAAGAAAGAATCATACACAATAGGAGTGCAGGCCTCACACGAATTATATTAGCCTCACTCCTCTACTCGCGGAAGCCCTTTTAGCATCAACAGTAATTTTGTAGATTTGGTGGCAAAGGTCAAAAATAGAATATTGGCATACTTCTAATGGGTTCTAAAAGAGGGAGTTTAGGAAGTAAGCAGGCGGCTCCATAGATGACTCTAAGTAATTCATCTTCCTTAGTTTGAATGCTTGAATCTGAGATGTAAATGAAAATGGCATCTGTTCCCTCATATATTTAATTTTTAAATTAAACTTATTTTGAAGTAATTATAAATTTACATGCAATAGTAAGAAATTAATACAAAGATCCCCCGCACTCTTTACCTGTTTCCCAATGGTAAGATCTTGCGAAACTGTAGTACAACATCACAGTCACGATATTGATACTGATACAGTCGAGACAGAGAGCATTTTGATCACCACAGGAGTCTTTATGTTGCCCATTTATAGCCAGACCTGTTTCCCTTCTGTCCCTACCCCCCCCCCCCACCTTAAACCCTGACAACCACTGATCTGTTTTCTGTTTGTATGATTTTGTCACTTAAGCAATGTTATATAAACGGAATCATAGGGTGTATATGGATGTTTTTATTTGGCATAATTATCTAGGTTGTTGTATCTATAAATAGTTCTATTCTGAGGTATCAGTGTAACACAATTTATTTAGTCATTCACTCATTGAAGGACATCTGGGTTGTTTCCAGTAGGGGACTATTATGACTGAAGCACCATAAACATTAATGTACAGGTTTTATGTCTTTATTTTAAGCCTTCATTTATCTGGGGTAAATCCTCAGGAGTATAATTGCTAGGTCATATAGTAGTTGCATGTTAAGTTTCTTAAAGAAATGTCCATATGGTTTTCCAGGGTGGCCGTACCATTTTACATTTTCAGTAGCAATGTATTTGTGATGCATTTCCTCCATATCTTGCCAAAATTTGGCCTTGTCGTTATTTTTTACTTTAGCCATTCTAATAGGTATACTGTGATATTTAATAAAAAACATTTTGAACATCTTTCATGTGGGTTTTTGACATATATATATCCTCTTTGATAAAATGTCTCTTCACGTATTTTTGCCTACTTTCCAATTGGATTATTGTTTTTTTTTAACTGTTGAGTTTTAAGAATTCTTTATATATTTTTAGATGCTAGTTGTTATGCAAATATTTTCCTTCACTCTGTAGCTGGTGTTCATCCTCAACATGGCCTTTCACAGAGTAAAAGCTATTTTGATGAAGTATAATTTATCAATATCTCCTTTTATGGATCATAGTTTGATTTCAAGTTTAAGAACTCTTTAGCTCTAATTCTTGAAGATTTTTAAATGTTTTTTTCTGTGAGTTTTGTCTGTTTACTTTTTCCATATGAGTGCCAATTCTCCGTTACTCTAGGACCATTGTTTAAAAGGCTCCATTGAATTATATTTGAACTTTGTCCAAAATCAGTTGGGCCTGATTGTGTGAGTGGAGTTTGGGGTTCTGGGTCTATTCCACAGACTGTGTGTCTCTCAGCCAATTTTTTTTCTTTTTTTTTTGATGGAAGTTTGTCAATCTTATTTGTATTTTCAAAGAACCGGTTCTTTGACCAATTGATTTTTTTTCCATTATGTTTCCAATTTCATTAATTTCTATTCTTTATTATTTCCTTCCATTTGCTTTGGCCTTATTTTGCTCCTTTTCTAGAGTCTTGAGGTGGGAAGTGAGATTACGGCGTCGAGATTTCCTGTTTTCTAGCATGTGCATATTAGTGCTGTAAATTTCTTCTAATAACTTTACACACACATTATGGTATGTTGTATTTTTTTTAAAAAAATAAAGTTTATTTATTTATTTTGAGAGAGAGAGAGAGAGAGAGAGAGTGCATTAGGGAGGGGCAGAGGGAGAAGGAGAGAGAGAGAGAGAGAGAATATCCCAAGCAGTCTCTGCACTGCCAGTGTGGAGCCTCGTGAACTCATGAACTGTGAGAATATGTCCTGAGCCAAAACCAAAAGTCAGATGTTTAACCCACTGAGCCACCCAAGTGCCCCAATATGTTGTATTTTAATTTTCATTCTGTTTAATGTATTTTTTATTTCCTTTAAGACTTACTCTTTTACCTATGGATTTTTAGAAGTGTTTAATTTTCAAGCATTGAAAGATTTTCCTGCCATCTTTACGTGTTTCTACTTTGATTCCATTGTGGTCAAAGAGGGCACTGTGTGTGATATCAAATTGTGTAAAATTGTTGAGGTTTGCTTTACGGTCCAAGATATGTTATATATTAGTATATGTTTTGTGAATACTTGTTATTCTGTGAATACTTGTTTATTCTGTATTTGGGTGGACTATTCTATAAATGTTGAATGGACATTTGTATTTGGCAGGATTATTGGGTTCTTCTATATTCTATTGATTTTCTGTCTAGTTCTATCAATTGTTGAGAGAAGTGTGTTGAGCTCTTCAGTTATAATTGTGGATTTATTTGTTTTTTTCATTTATATCAGTTTTTGCTTCAGTTCTTTGCAGCTCTGGGGTTGGTGCATAAACAATTAGGATTGCTATATGTCTTTTTGGTGAATTGACCCATTTATCATTTTTATTGTTTTTCTACTCTGATATGAGATTCTGGATCTTATTTAAACCTTCTATATATATTTTTTTAATTTTTTTTCAACGTTTTTATTTATTTTTGGGACAGAGAGAGACAGAGCATGAACGGGGGAGGGGCAGAGAGAGAGGGAGACGCAGAATCGGAAGCAGGCTCCAGGCTCCAAGCCATCAGCCCAGAGCCTGACGCGGGGCTCGAACTCACGGACTGCGAGATCGTGACCTGGCTGAAGTCGGACGCTTAACCGACTGCGCCACCCAGGCGCCCCTAAACCTTCTATATTTTTAATGGACTTTATGTTTTAGAGCAGTTTTTAGATTTACATAAAAATAAAGTAGGGGCGCCTGGGTGGCTCAGTCGGTTGAGCATCCGACTTCAGCTCAGGTCACGATCTTGGGGTTCGAGAGTTCGAACCCCGCGTCGGGCTCTGGGCTGATGGCTCAGAGCCTGGAGCCTGCTTCCGATTCTGTGTCTCCCTCTCTCTCTGCCCCTCCCCCGTTCATGCTGTGTCTCTCTCTGTCTCAAAAATAAATAAACGTTAAAAAAAATTTTAAAAAAATAAAGTATACAGATACCCTCTTCCCCCTGCCCAGTTTTCCCTATTATTAATATCTTGTATTAGTATGGTGCATTTGATACCACTTGGTGAGCCAAAGTTAATATGTTTTATTATTAACGAAGTCCTTAGTTTACATTAGGATTCACTCCTTTTGTTGTATAGTCTATGTGTTCGGCAAATATACAATGACATTTGTCTGCCATTAAAGTACCATGAAGAATATTTTCACTGCCCTAACAATTATCTGTGTTGAACTTCTTGATCTCTCCCTCACAACCTGAAACCCTGGTAATGACTGATCCTTTTATTGTCTCCATAGTTTTGCCTTTTCCAGGATGTCCTATGGTTGGAATCATATAGTAGGTAGCCTTATCAGAGTAGCTTCTTTCTCTTAGCAATATGCATGTAAGTTTTCTCCATGTCTTTTTATGATTTGATAGCTCATTTATTTTTGTCCCTAAATAATATTCCATTATCTGGATGTACTACAGTTTATTTATTCATCTATTAAAGGTCATTTTGGTTGCTTTCAAGCTTTGGCAATTATGAATAAACCTGCTATAGACATTTGTGTGCAGAGCGTTATGTGAACATAAGTTTTCAACTCATTTAGGTAAATACCGAGTAGTGCAATTGCTGGATTGTATGGTAAGAACATGTTTAGTTTTATACACTGCCTTCCACAATGGCTGTACCATTTTTCATTTCTATCAACAATGAAAGTGTTTCTGTTCCTCCAGTCTTCACTAGTTTTTTTTTATTTAGGCATTCTAGTTAGGTATATAGTAGTATCTTGTTTTAATTTGCTGTTCCCTAATGACCTATGATGTTGGGCATCTTTTTTTATAGTCTTATTTGCCATCTGGTTCTCTTCTTTGGTGAAATGTTCAGATCTTTTCCTCATTTTTTAAATTGTGTTTTTCTTCTTTATTGTTGAGTTTGAAGAGGTCTTGGTATATTTTGGAAGGTAGTTTTTATAGATAGTGGTTTTGCAAAAGTCTTCTCACAATGTGTAGTTTGCTTTTTCATTCTTTTAACCATGTCTTTTACAGAGCAGGGTTTTTAATTTCAACGAAGTCCAATTTATCAAGTATTTCTTTCATGGATTGTGCCTTTTCTTAAAAATGTTACCACCAGGGGTGCCTGGTGGCTTAGTCGGTTGAGCATCTGAATTCGGCTTGGATCATGATCTCGTGGTTCATGGGTTTGAGCCCCGTGTCAGACTCTGTGCTGACAGCTCAGAGCCTGGAGCCTGCTTCAGATTCTGTCTCTCTCTGCCCCTTCCCACCTCATGCTCTGTTTTTGTCTGTCTCTCAAAAATAAATAAATTTAAAAATTTTTTTGAAAAAAACATTACCACCGAACCCAAGCTCTTTTAGGTTTTCTCCTATTTTATTTCCTAGGAATTTACAATATCACATTCCACATTTGGGTCTATAATCTATTTTGAGTTAATTTTTGTGAAGGGTATAAGGTCTGTGTCTAAACTCACTTTTTGTCATGTGGATGTCCAGTTGTTCCGCACCATTTGTTGAAAAGACTATCTTTGCTTCATCGAATTGCCTTTGTTCATTTTTCAAAGATCAATTGACTCTATTTGTGTGGACCTATTTCTGGGTTCTCTATTCCATTCAATTGATCATTGTCTATTCTTTCACCAATACTACACGGTCTCAATTACTATGCCTTTCTGGTAATGTAGCATTAATCTGATTCTTTTCTTCAGTGTTGTGTTGGGAATTCTGAATTTTTTGCCTTCCACATTTACTTTAGAATTCGTTTGTCAGTATCTACAAAATTACTACACCTTCTGTTTTACTTATTTTCTCTGAGACCATCCTATCACCTTTTTACTACCTAGTGGATATAGAAGTCCAGGCTTGTCACTAGAGCTTTATTGACACCTGCAGTTTGGTCTTTTTGTTACTGCTAGTTGCGGGTGAGAGCTTTGTTCTTCATTTGGTCTCCACTGGTACCGTTTTGGTATGTGACCTGGCTTCCAAGTTAGCTTCCTTTGACCTCATCCTGGCAGGAGTGCTAAGGTACCTTATTATAGCCTCATGAATTTGGAAGTATAAGCTCTCCATTCAGTCTTTGCTGGCATTGAAGAGGGTGGGGCCACACTTTTTTTCTGTGTTATTTGGCTGGGATAGCAGTACAGTTATTGTCTGGACATTTTTGCCTTGGTAGGTTGACTTTTTCAATCAGGCTTTTCTTGGGGAATTTTTCCTCCTATGACTGCAAGAGTTTTCAGGTTTCTGGTTTATTGAGCTGTGAGTATGGGCTTTATGAGGCGAAAAGAAATCAAGGGACCTTGCCACCATGTTGTTCCTCGAGTCCTGGGGTCCCTAGGTAGGCTCTTTCTTCTTTCTACCTTTCAGGGTCTTCTTATGTTTTATGTGTGGTATCCAGGGTTTTTCTTCATACTTAGTGGGAGGAATAAGGAAACGTATGTCTATTCCATGTTCTCTTATAAGTGGAATTCTCTCCCCCTGTATGTTCAAAATGCTACGTGATCATCAGTTGGTAGACAAAGATGAGCTACATTGTGGGGGGGTTGTATGTCATGGAGTTTCAAATAAATTGAAAATTAATAGAATAAAAAATTAATAGAATCCAATGTAGAATTTGGAAAGGATAACTGATGTGACCAAGTGGTATTTTGTAACTTTTTTGAGCTGCCATATTTAGTCTGCAGGGGCCCTAATGGGAAACCAGAAGGTCAGTTAAAGAGCTTTCAGAGTAACCAGTTCATGTAGACTTAAATTAGGATAGTGGAGGTGATAAAAAGCAGGGGAAAGTGAGCTCAAGTAATATTTTATCATTAATGACATCAACAAACATGTATCATACATCTGTTATGACCAAGGTAATGATAGACATAATGGACATGAAAAGAAGAAGGCAGGGAGGTTTTTTTTTTTTCCAAAGACTTTTAAACTAGTAGAGAAAATATGTATGTAAGAATAATGGACACCTTGGTGATAGGTCAATAGATTGAATTGTGAGGTAAAAGAAAAAAAGGAAAAGTGATGCCAAGGGGAAAAAAGAAGAAGAATTATGGTGAAAGGGTAGTTTTTGAGACAGAAATCAAGTTTTGGATATGTTGAGTTTGATGTCATGTGAAATATCCAAGTGGAGATACTCTGAAAGCAGCTACTTGATAAAAGCCTGAAATTTAAGTTAGATGTGATTATTAGAATTAAAGTATAGTTTTAATAAAATATTTTTTCCCTAAAAGCCATTTCTGTATAAGCCCTTGGTGTAAGAATTTTAAAATAGCCTAGATCTATACCATGATTCACTGGAACTTTAAACAGAGCCTTTCATGGGGTAGAAAGAACATGAATTTTGTAGCCAGAATCAACTTTTATTTAGACCTCAAGCATGACTCTAACCAACCTAAATTCATCTTAGAGCCTAAATTTTACCTGTCAAATGGGATTCCAATACTAAGTAATTAATGTTATACAGTTACCAATGTATTAAAATGCCTGACACATAGAAAGGACTTACAAATATTGATTCTCTCTCCATTTATTAACCTGAAATTTATACTGAGAGTAAATGCCATACTCAAAATTTGTGCTGTGCTTTTATGTTTTCTTTGATGCAGTTCCTGTTTTTTGGCCCTTAATTGTAGTTTCAGACAAAGGCAAGAGTGGAAGATTTATTGGCTGTTCTTGGTCTATGAATGCTCATTATGTGAAAATCCCAAAGTATAATTTAACAGTATCAATATTAAATAAATACTTTATTTTAAAAGTTAATTGAAAGCAATCTACACAGTATGCAGATATTTTTGGTCCATTTTGTTCAAATATTATGTGATTGGCATATAATACAGTCAACTTTTTGTCAAGGCTCCTGTTGGTTGGTAAAATACTGTGTACAACAATCGGAGAGATGGACTGGAGCTTGAGGAGGACCTGGGATCAAGGAGGGCTTTTATGAGATGAAGGGTGTTTGCACTGCCTTTATTCTCTTGAATTTGTCACCTCGCAATTCTCTTCAGTACAGTGAATCAGGTTTTTATTCTTTGGTTCTTTGTGTTTGCCAAATGCCCTTGTTCTCTTATATTTCTGAACTTCCTTGGCAATGTAATTGGATTATGGCTAATGTGTATGCAAGTTATGAAAACAACACAAACTCCAGATCTTTAAAAATATGCTCTATCACCTCTTTCTCTCTTCCTCTTCTGTGATAACCTTGCAAGCCATTTGTTTAAAATGGCATTATATAAGATGAATGAGGGCCGCCAAACTGGAAAAGGGCCCAATCAGTGTTTGATCCCTGAACATTGTTTATTTAATGAATAAGCCTTTAGTGGGCTAAGCCACTGATATTTGAGGGTTTGCTTGTTACTGCACCTTATCCTAACTGTCCTTCACCAATACATAACCTCATGAACCCACTGCTATAGCTCTTGCCAAAATCACCACGGCTCTTCATTGCTCCTTTGTCTTCATCTTTCTTAATTTCTCAGGATTCGATAGAGTTATCTACTCCCTCCCTGAACCATTTTTTTTCTCTTGATTTTCATGACGCCATACTTTCTAGTGTTTCCCCTCTCTCACTGGTATTCCTTCTCAGCTTCCATTGCCACCTTCTTCTTTTGTGATAGACCTGTTAACGTTGGAGCATCTCCAGGCTTGGTCCTCTGTTCTCTCTCCTTACGTCATTATCCAGTCCCATGGCTTTGAATAGCAGCTATATGTCTATGACACTTACATTTATATGTTCTTTACCTCTGATTTATACCTTTTATGAGCTCTAGACTGGTATATTCAACTTCCTACTTGAGATCTCTATTTGGATATCTAATACGTATCTCAAAGTTAATATTGCAGAGTAAATCTCTGATGCCTATCTTCACAATTCGTTTCTTCTTAGTTTTTCCCACCTCGGGCAATGGCTGTACTATCCACTCATTTACCCAGACCAGAAACTTAGGGGTCATTAAGTCTTTTCCTTCCCCACATCACTTTACGGTCTAGGTCTCCATGCATTCCCATGTGTCTGACCACATCTGCTACTATCACTCTGTTACAGTCACCATTTTTTCTTACCTGGGATGATAAGCTTCCTTCAAACTACTCTCATTGTTCCTTGTACTGGTTTATTTTTTTTATTAAAAATTTTTTATAACATTTATTTATTTTTGAGAAACAGAGAGAGAACATGAGCAGGGGAGGAAAAGAGAGAGAGGGAGACACAGAATCCAAAGCAGGTTCCAGGCTCCAGGATCTGAGCTGTCAGCACAGAGCCTGACACAGGGCTCGAACTCGCGAACCATGAGATCATGACCTGAACTAAAGTCAGACACTTAACCGGCTGAGCCACCCAGGTGCCCCATCCTTTGACTGGTTTATAATCCATTTTTCATTCTGTAGCCAGACTACTCTTGTTTAAAGTATAAGTCAAATCATGCCAGTCTCTTATGATTCTACATTTATGTCCTACTGTATTTAAAATATCATTTCCTTATGATTTTCAGGTCTCTGACCATTTTCTTCCTACTTACCTTTCCCACTTCATCTCCGATATAATTCCTTTACCCTCTATACTCCAACCACACATGTGGTCTTTTTTCTCAAACACACTCGGCTAGTGTTTCCTGTGCCTGGATTTCTTTTTTTAAGTTTATTTTTTTATTTTGAGAGAGACAGAGACAGCATGAGCGGGGGAGGAACAGAGAGAGGGAGAGAGATAATCCCAAGCAGTCTCTGTGCTGCCCACACAGGGCCCGAAACAGGGCTCAGACCCACAAAACTGTGAGATCATGACCTTAGCCGAAACCAAGAGTCAGATGCTTAAAGGAGCGAGCCAGGAGCCCCTGTGCCTGAATTTCTTTCACTCATCATCTCCCTGTGTGAGGCTCCTTGTGACTACTCATGTTTCGTGTTTCAGGCCCAAATTTCACCTTCTCAGAAACTACTCCCAGACTCATTCTTACTATGTTTTATAGTCTTCACAAGGCTTAGAGCTATGTGAAATTATCTTGTTCACTTAGCTATCAATAAATTTACTTTACCTATTTCGCCTTCCTGCCCTCCAAAAATATATAAGGTACGTTGAGGGCAGGAAGTTTGCCTGCTTTTTTCACTCACGTACCTGAGTCCCTGGAATAGTGCTGGACACACACCTGGTACTCAATAAATTGATGAATTGATGAATAAGTGAAGGAAAGTTTGAATGAATGAATGAATGAATGAATGAATGAAGTATTGAATGAATAAATGAGTGAATGAATAAATGTCATTATCCTTTGCAGAATGAGTTATCATTTTAACCTACATGGTTCTGTGGGCTATATTTGGAGGCTTTGAGTCCTTGAAACTACTTTAAAATAATTGTTTTTCACTTATACATGCAATATTGTTGTTCCAGGAACACTGCATCAGGTTCTTAATAGCCTGCAAAAATATGGGGGAAAAGGGGAGCCTGGGCGGCTCTGTCGGTGAAGTGTCATGATCTCGCGGTTTGTGAGTACAAGCCTGGCGTTGGGCTCTGGGCTGACAGCTCAGAGCCTGGAGCCTGCTTCAGATTCTGTGTCTCCCTCTCTCTCTGCCCCTCCCCCGCTCATGCTCTGTCTCTGTCTCTCAATAATAAATAAGCGTTAATTTTTTTCAAATATGGCCAAAAAGAAGTACTTTCCTTCTTTGTGTCTTCTTTAATTTTCGGCCTGTGGTATCACCAGTTTTCTGACATTAGAAATCTCAGGGAATCTTATCTCTTAGCTCCTTACCAGCAGGGACCATTTGTCAATACAACGTGAAGGGAGATGCTCTGTAACAGGCCTAAGAGCCTTGTTCTCCTCAGGAGACTAATTTCTGAATTGTGCATGAAAGAATGTGAAATCACTCCAAACAAAGGAATACTGTTTACCTACAAATCTGTGGGCCCACAATTAAAGCTTCTTTTTAAGGGTTCTCCCCCTATGTGATTTTTATCCAATATTTACTAAAAAAACAACAGTGCTTGGAAAATGAAAACAAGAAATCTGAATGGTTTTTCCCTTTTTCATAAGAAAATAGATCCTTATCATTTTGCCATTTCTTTGCAGAACCTTTTTTACTTTGAGAATGAAATACTCGGTGAGAGATGAAAAAGCTTAATAGAAATTGGGAAAAGGAAGTCAAACATTTTCTGGGATGAGTGATTTTATTGCTTCTATACACGATCATTTTTAGAATAATTTATACATTCCACTCCTCTGGACAGAGTGCAGTGCTTTGACTCATACGTATATATTTTTAAATCTCTCTCTCTAACAAATGGCTTTGTTTGTTTGATGACCTTTGCTGAGAGCCTTTGATAATAAGGCCGAGAATTAAGACATCGCCAGACAGTGGTGCACAGATGGGCTTCAGCTGATACTCTAGAAAAATAATATCTTCATCCTCCAGCTATTTCCCCATAAATCTAGCCACCGTACTGTTTCACAAGAAGGAAAAAAAAAACATGCTTTTTAATGCTACTGCTACTTTTTGCCATGATTAAAAGTTGTCTTACTCTCTCTGTCCTCCGAGTAACTGTATAAATAAAAAGCACAAAGTGGAAGTAACTGAAATCTCATAAAAAGGGCAATCCTTTGTCCAGATCAAACATGCTGACATTTTTGAGGGTCACTTTACGTTTCTGGAATGCTTCCTTTCCGTTGTGCTGCCACAGGTCCGAAAATGAATTAGTGGCTGCATTGAGTCTCCTCAGGAAATTAAGTTTCTGTGTTTGTGCTATCTCTGGGGTCTGAGCAATAGGTTTCATTTTAGTTGGAAGGAAACTCTACTACCAGAAATAAGGTTCTGCCTACCATTTTTTCCCGGAGCTATTTCAGGTGATCAAAAATAACTAATAAACTAGGGAAGAAAATAAAACTATCTCAATTGCTCAAGGCTCTAAAGAAATTAGGGGAAATCTTGGAAAATCAGGCAGTAGGATTGAAAACAAATGTTTGGAGGTGTCTGCAGAGCTCAGAGGTGTTGAGCATCTGACTCTTGATTTTGGCTCGGGGCATGATCCCTGGGTCATGGGGTTGAACCATGTGTCAGGTTCTGCACTGAGTGTGGAGCCTGCTTATGATATTCTCTCTCTCTCTCTCTCTCTCTCTCTCTCTCTCTCTCTCTCCCCCTCTCTCTCTCTGCCTCTCTCTCTCTCTCCCTCTCTCCCCCTCTCCCTCTCTCCCCCTCTCCCCCTCTCCCCCTCTCCCCCTCTCTGCCTCTCTCCATCCTCCCCCGAAATAAATTTTACGGGCACCTGGGTGACTTAGTGGGCTAAGCGTCTGACTTCAGTTCAGGTCATGATTTCACAACTCATGAATTTGAGCCCCGCTTGGGGAATCCCCAAATGGTGATCTCTATGATTGAGTGCAGAAGTTCTAGGAAAGACCCTTCTCCCCTTTTTCCAAATCCCCTCTACCTACCTACACCCTGAGTTCTGACACCTTTGTAACATGTGACAAGGCTTTTAATTCTGCTCTTAGATTTCAGGATTAAAATGTAAAACCATATTGACTTGGGTTCAAGTAAGGGTATAAAATAGTCTATGCTGATATCCAAGGAGATCAAAAGGGTAATGGATTTCACATATGTTTTGTGGCAAGTATATCATGGACATGTCAACATTCATTATCTCCCTGAAGATCTAAAATAACTGTGAATTAGCTAGTATTGCCTTATTTCCTCTGAGGATATTAAGACAAGAAGACAAGAGGTTAAGTAACTTTTCTAAGATCACAGAGAGTCAGAATTGATGAAAAAAGAAATCAAAGTGGCTCCATATGACTACAATGGCCTTAGCTCCCCAGCCTGTTGCCCTGTTGAGCATAGTTAGAAAATCAGGAATAGCTAGGGGAAGGGAAGGAGGAAAATCTGCTGAATTTAAGGGCTGCTTGGTATGCTTCGTAATGTTAACTAAAGGTGTATATTCACTGAAGCTCTATTGATATATGATAAGCAAATATGGAAGTATTTTGGAGTCTCAGAAACTGTGGGTTTGTGTTCCATTAATGAGTTACAGTTTATAAATTTTATCCATCTCTCAGGTTTTAGTACAACTTGTTACACAAAAGTTGGTTCCAAACGTATTTTGACTTTTTATTTCTAGAAGAGTATAGTTCATGGTGTTAAACATTGTAAGTCCTTGATTTTTTTACACCAATTGCTATTCTTACATTTGCATATGTTATTTCAATATGTAATGTGTTTATATACATATATATGTATATATATGTGTGCATATATACATGCATACACATATTTCTGTTCTCTAAGTAATCAAAATAGAATGTTGTGGCATGTTTCTCTACTGGTATGTGTATCTCTGATCTCATAGACAAGGTTTCTACCTTTTGGCTCTATGCTTCTATACTTCTCTGTTCCCTTTGTGACCTCATCACATGTGTCCTTACTGGTTTCACATCAGTCCTCTGCAAAAATGTTATTTCGATGAACGCAAGGCCGAGACTATCTTGTTCACTGTCATATCATCAGCCCCTAGCGAAATGACTAAGTATATAGTAAGAGCTTAAGAAGTATTTAATGAATTGAATTGAAATTGAAATTCCGTATTCCCTTTGTAAAAGGCAACTGTCCTTGAAATGAGCAACACGCTAAACCATGTTACACTAAAGCTATGTATTCTCAGGCAAAATCCTAGAAGGCAATGTTGGACAAGAAAGTTATGTACAAATGGTATAAAGAGGCTTCAAACAGTAAGTTGCTGAAATTCTAGTTTTGCTTAGAGCTAGCTCCTATTTATAATATTATCCATTCTCTTAGAAAATATTTTTGTTAGGCGTTCTGTTCCATGCTAAAGATTGAAAGACAAATAGAATAGACTAATTAAGGGAATTAATTCTTAAGAAGGTCAGAAGGACTTTATGAAAATGCATATTAGGCCAGAGGTCTTAAAATTGTTGCTGATGTACTCTCAATGAGTATTTTGAAAAAAGTGTGCGTTCCTTTACATGTTTTAAAATCAGTATAAAAAATTCATTATATGTTTAAAAAGAAGTAAAGAGTGTAATTTCTGGCTTCTTTTAAATATTGTAATTTTAAAAATTAAAAATGCTACGTAAATCTTTTACACTTTAGATTTCAGTAGAATCTAAATACCATAGCACTTTAATATCCAGAACCAAACATTTAATAATTTCATTATCAAGCTTTTCTTTAATCCTTAGAAATTTGATGTCCTATCTTTTATTCTTTAACCTTATTTACATTTCATTTTCCCTAGAGAATTTTATCCTAAAGTAATATATTTCTAAACCCATATCTCCTTTACTAATTAAGTACTGAAGTATTTCATACTTCTCTGTAAGAAAACTCTGCTTACAAATTAAACATGTATTTTTATTTTCCACGACTCTAAGATTTTAAATGGTAAATGTTTTTCCTGGAGCACCTGAGTGGCTCGGTTAAGCATCCGATTTTGGCTCAGGTTGATCTAACAGTTCGGGATGTGGAACCCCACATCTGGCTGTGCGCTGTGCAGAGCCTGCTTCTGATCCTCTGTTTCCCCCTCTGTCTCTCTCTCAAAAATAAATAAACATTAAAAAATATATATTTCTCCTGGAAGTAGTTAGATTTGGAATTACTATTAGTACACAATGTTTTATATCCTTTTGCTTTGATCAAAGCAACAAAAATATATAAAACATTTGACAAATAATTATTAAGTGTATAGAGAAAAAATTTATTATAAATGCTCCTATTAATAAAAAAGGGACTACATGTTTCACATAGTTCATATGTCCTAAAATGATTCTTCCTCATTCTTATAATAACAGTGTCCAAAAACAATTTTATTTCTGTTTTCATTGATGGTAACACTGAGAAGTATTGTCTACATATTAGGAATTTTATCATAGACATGTCACATATTTTCTTAAACTTCTAAATTTCACATATTTTCTTAAACTTCTAAATTTTCAGCTAAAGATTGTTGTTTTATCATTACTTTTGATGCTATATCAGCTGATGATTCAGTTAGGTCTTACATATTTGATGAGAGGAAAGACGAGCCATTTGACTTTCAAAGGAAACCCTATAAGTTGAATCATCCGCTTCCTCAATTTCTGGAAAGTATATCAAAAGACTTCATCAAAAATTATCAGCACCTTAATTTACATTTTATTCCTTAACTTAGGAATACCTTGTCTAACCTGACATACTCAGAAAAGGTTGGAAAATCCAAATATTATTAATTTCAGCATAATTTTGCTAATATAATATTTTTGTAAAATATTTTATCTTACAATTTTTGGATATGTTATTTTCAAAAGCCAGTTCTCATTGCCAAATTAATCAGATTAGAATTATTTCTTATAGAAGTGTGACTTCATTTTTCACTCTATATAAATATAGTAATGTGTTTCCTTGATTCAATGGTCTTGCTTCTGAATTCTAAGATAAACATCTGGATAAGGCCCGAACTTTGTCTTGAGCAGGTTGTACTCTACATGATATAAGGCCCTGTTGCTTTTAATATGTTTTACCAATGCTCCTTTTGTTTTTCATAGACCAGATTCTCCCACAGGGAAAATGCATGTAAAAGATTAGAAAGGGGAAATTTAAATGACAACCTAATATTAGTGTTTTCCAAGCAGATTGATTTTTATTTTTTTGTATTTATTTAAAAAATTTTTTAATGTTTTTATTAATTTATTTTTGAGACAGAGAGAGACAGAGCATGGGCAGGGGAGGGACAGAGAGAGAGAGGGAGACACAGAATCTAAAGCAGGCTCCAGGCTCTGAGCTGACAGCACAGAGCCTGACGCGGGGCTTGAACTCACGGAGTGTGAGATAATGACCCGAGCTGAAGTCAGCCGGTCAACCGACTGAGCCACCCAGGCACCCCAGCAGAATGATTTTTACAAAAGGGAGTATGAACTTAGAAGTCAGCCGTTCAACCGACTGAGCCACCCAGGCACCCCAGCAGATTGATTTTTACAAAAGGGAATATGAACTTAGAAATCTGAAGATTAGTTGTCCTTTTTTTACCCTTTACTCCTTGGAGTAAATTTGTTTACCCTTTACTCCTTGGAGAGTTTTCATGTAATTGTGTTTGCATCAATCTAGGTTAAATGACTTGCATAAAGTTACACAACTTAAAAGTGAATGAGTTGAGATTAGAACCCAGGTCTAACCCAGAAATTCAGGAACTGAGCTATTTTGCTCTACATTATGTTTTATGATCTCACAGAAGGAAATGGATGGTGTCTATAGAGAAATCTGGGATGTAAGATTAGGAGATATTTTCTCTCTCTACGCCCCTTTCCTATTTCTACTTTTTATTTCTTCCTTCCCATCCCTACCATAAAGTGGAGGAAGGACCAGTGTAAAAGAGGAGTTTAAAAAATAGACACGGCATAAAGCCTAACTTCAAATTCTTTTTCATACATATTAGTTTTAGGAAATAGCTTCTGAATTTGCATCAGTTCAAATTGTCTATATGCCTGAGTACAAGCCTTCTTGCATTTCTAGGACTGTGCATGTCCTAGATGGAACATTATTGATCTAAGAGAAGAAGCAATGCTTGAGACCAAGTAAGATGTCAGCCACAGTCTTTTCTCTTTAGTCTATTAGGGCAAAGTTGGTTCAGAGAGTAGACTGTCCTCACTTTGGAGAGACCAATTCTGAGGGATGGTGGGTAAATTTTGATAGAAGGAGCAGAGATGGTAGTTGGGAGGGAGGGGACTCATGATTATTACACGATCAGACCTTAATAATTGGGAATATCAGAGAGGCACAGTCCGAAAAAGGAAGGATTAAATGGAATCCACAGTGGGACCTTGGAAACCAATACAAATGTACTGACCTAGAAAATGTCGTCATAACCAGCTACATAGAGTATGGGACATCATGTCTCAAATTTTCTAGCCCATGCAAAACTGAGCAAAGCCTCTTAGATTTTAATTGTAATGTAAATGTGTTCATGGGGAAGAAAGTGAAAGAAAACACAGCTAAGAAAATGTGGAAATGAAAAACTTCACCTTTATTAATCAAAAAATTTTATTTTGATCAACTTCCTGCCCTTAAAATTGGCTATTTCACCCCCTCCCCACCCCCACACTTTGGCATTATTTCCGGGGCTGATCAGTCAGCTACAGTTGTAACGTGTCTACACTGTGTTATGTGCAAGCTGTTGTGCTTCCTGGTGTTTGGCCTCTAACTTCAAGCATTGAAGAAAGAACGAGTACCTTCATCTTCTTCAGTACGTGACTGGAACAAGTTAGCCATCCTGCTTTTCATTACATAAGTCCTTAATTTCCTAAACAAACAAACCCCTCAACGTCTCCAGAAGTAGCAGAGATGGTATTCATATGTCACTTACAAGTCCCATCACATCACCATCTCTCCCAAATCTCCTTCCAAAGCTGACTTTTTTCTGAATCCCATGCAAAGGAAAAAAGCCATAGGTAACAGAGGCATGTTGTTACTTTCATTTGTGTGCTTCGACATAGGTATGGTTTTGATAAATATCTAAATGAAAAGGTAGGAGCGATGATGTCACGAAAAGCCCGTGCTTATGCCCATTGAGCATGTGACTTGGCTTGGGACTCTTGTCCTGCAGATTTCTGAGCAGAGTAGCACAAGAATATCTTCTATTTCTATTGCAACTTGGACAGCTGGAAAGGAAGCTAACAAAAGGATCCATCAGAACATGATTCTCAGTTTCACTTATTCAGAATTAAAAGTAAGTTGGGCAGTGGATTAGGAAAACAGCCTGTAATCAGATCAGTGACCCCCGTGAGACCCTGTCATTAAAACTTTAGTGTTGAGCCTGCAAGCCTCTGTTCCTCTGATTAGGCAATTTACTCTATTTCCACTCTTCTGTCTGCCAAAACATTTAGTCGCAAAATGCTTTCTAATTCTCTAGACTCATAAAATGGTGTTCTGAGGAAAAGGAAAGAAGAATGGATTATCTTATTTAGCTACCTATCATGATACAATCAGAAAACAGGAGAGATTTATAGATAATATTATAAAGAGACAAAAGCAGCAGATTTCACTTAGATGGCCAGAAGGGCACAGAGTCCTGCTGAGTCCTGACAGCCCGACATGAGTGCCTTTGCTCCTCATGTGTGTGGATCACAGGGATCACTTCCATCAGTTAGCAACATGGTGGAGGGGACAAACTGGGGCTGCATTTTCACTCAGTTGAGTGTTGCTGAAGATCACATGTATGACGACATGCAGTGACTCAGTTTCCATATCTGCGTGGTATGAATAACAGTTCTTTCCATTATCTTACAAGTTTATTTTGATGCAGTAATTGCTGGGGAAGTGTTTTAAAATGTTTTATATGAATAAAAGATAGTTATCTAACTTATAAATTCTGACTTTTATCTTTAATTCAGGTCTAATTCTATTGGGGGTTATTATTAAATATGGTCATTATGTATTTATTTTATTTCTTGTTTAAGGATGATACTGGTTTAAAAATTACAGGGCAACATCTAATGGAGTCATTGAGGTATTTCTATTTATATCTTTTGTGAACATTCCAAGAGATTACAGCCTACTTCCCCTAGGGACGATTGGAGACACCAGAAAAGACTTTACTGTGCATCTCATCTCATTTCTAAATCAAGGTGGGAAGCCCAAATAGAAACACCAAAGTATTATGGGCTATCGAATTTCTCAGATATGTTTCCTTCTCATCTGATTTAGATATATAGCCAGGGTTCTGACCCCAGCTTGCTCGTAGTTTGATCCTTAAGTGTAATAGATTTCCCAATCATTTGTCTTAATAATGCAAGTAAAACCCACTAACATCCTACTTGTTAATCTGATTAGATGCCAAGCCTTAGCTCCTCAGAGATATCCCACTGCCTGTGAAGACTGAATAGTAGTAAAAGAGATGAGGCCAGCTTGTAGAACACAGAGAACATCAATAAGGAGCAGGGGAGAAACACGGTTGAGAGATGACAAAGGAATCACTGTGTACAACACGTTTTCCTTTCCTCAGACGAAGGGCATTCTAAATTGTGTTGTATAAGCCTTAACCTTTCCCACAAAGGCGTCTGTAAGAATAAGTGTTTTTGCAACCCCATTCGTGGCGATTCTGTAAATCAAGAAAATATCTTCAACAATGGAAATGTCACATCTGCTTATGAACCATGTTTAACGGAGTTTGTTTTTCTTGCTTTTTAAATCAAAGAATTGGCTGCTGTCTCCCTTCACTTCGGACCCTGAACGCAACATTACAAGGTGAAATGTTAGGGATGTCAGTGGTAGCAACAGTGTTACTTTTTTAAAGTGCAATGGAATATTTAATGTTTTATGGCTGGCTCTGTGGGGTGAAGTTGTAACATGAACTAAAATGCCAACATAATGTGTTTTAAACTGAATACTGCATTATCATGGACATTTTAAGAATGTAATTGTTTTAACCAAGTCATAAATTGGGTTGCCACCAATTACTTCAAAAAAGATCAATGGGGGCAGGGGGATGAGAAGACAAGTGTGTGTCCTTAACAGTTTACCTAATGTGCTCTTGAATTTTGAGTAAAAATGGCATATCCCTCCAGTGCCATATTTTCTGTATTTGAGGAGGAAAATGTACTTGTATACTTTCTCTTTTCATACAGCATATACGCTATGGAAGAAATGGTTATGATGTGAATATAGACACCAAAGTGATGACTTCCTTATTAGTCCTGCTTATCTTTCTCCAGTACTAACAAGCCCACCCCCCCCCAACATACACTCAGATGTTGTGAGAAGAAAATTATGAAGGAGAGAAAAAGAAAAGTATAAAATAGTTATGTTGAGGGGGCAGCATTACAATATATACAGATATATAGACAAAAGAAAAAAATGAGAAAATTTGGGGTAAGATATATCAGCAGTGGTATAGATTTGGGAACCCCCCCCCAACACCAGCCATTAAAAATAAAACAAAAAACAGGACTAGCCTGACAACTTTATTTATCTTTTTTAAAAAGTTTTATTCATTCATTTTGAGAGAGCACACATGTAAGCAGGGGAAGGGGCAGAGAGAGGAGAGAGAGAATCCCAAGCAGGGTCTGTGATGTCAGCGCAGAGCCTGATGTGGGGTTCCATCTCACGAACAGTAAGACCATGACCTGAGCCAAAATCAAAAGTCTGACGCTTAACTGATTGAGCCACCCAGGTGCCCCCAGCCTAACAATTTTAAAAGCACATATTAAGTATCCACAAAAAAACATAATAGCAAGAATCCAAACTATAACTCTGTAGGCCAACTCACCAGGAGCAGTAAGTCACATTTGGTATTAGCAGCTGTGCACAAGGAAGAAGAGGAAATAAAAGTAACTTCTGATGACCTTTATGGCAGGAGAAACTATGCATCTAACACAATGAAATGCAGCTCAGAGTCCCAGTTAGCTGGGAAGTTCAGCGGGTCACATTCAGAAAAGTAGCCGAAACTAAGGGGGCAGGGTTCTCAGGCTTCATTTCAGAAATGAACATAGAAGGACCACAGAAAAGTTCGTTGTTACGGGTCAGACTAGATAAGTAAGCTCCCAAACTAACCAGCTGATGCTTTTCCCCAGTACTAAGCTCTACAATACAGAAATGCTGCTGAACTAGAATATGACCTGAGAAAGATAGGAGCAAAGGAAAGAAAATGACCAGAAAAGATGAGGTAAGAGAGCAAAGGAGGCAGATCTCAAAAATACTCAAGACCATATTTTTGAATTTTTTGCTATACTAATAAGAGTACAAAATCATAAATATTGGAAAGCTGTTCTTGTCTACCTTCTTCTATTATTAGTTAGGAAAACCTATCTTGGTAAAATATAAGCAACATAAAAGGATTATAATAAAATTCCACCCCAAATTTAGAAAGGAAACAATGAGGGGCGCCTAGGTGGCTCACTAAGTTAAGCGTCCGACTTCGGCTCAGGTCGTGATCTCGCGGTTTGTGAGTTTGAGCCCCACCTCGGGCTCTATGCTGACAGCTCAGAGCCTGAAGCCTGCTTCGGATTCTGTGTCTTCCTCTCTCTCTGCCCCTCCCCACTCGTGCTCTGTCTGTCTGTCTGTCTCTCTCTCTCTCTGAAAAATAAATAAACATTAAAAAATTTAAAAAATATGGTTATTAGAAAGGTAACAATGATCAGAATAAGACTCGTACAAATATGCAGTGAGTTAAAATAATTTAAGAAGACAATGACGGCTATTAAAAGAATAAATCAGGGGCGCCTGGGTGGCGCAGTCGGTTAAGCGTCCGACTTCAGCCAGGTCACGATCTCGCGGTCCGTGAGTTCGAGCCCCGTCGGGCTCTGGGCTGATGGCTCAGAGCCTGGAGCCTGTTTCCGATTCTGTGTCTCCCTCTCTCTCTGTCCCTCCCCCGTTCATGCTCTGTCTCTCTCTGTCCCCAAAATGAATAAACGTTGGAAAAAAAAATTTAAAAAAAATTTAAAAGAATAAATCAACCAGATTCAGATAAACACAGAAAAGAGAAAAAGAGATATTTGAAGACAGGGAAGATTTCTAAAGTAAATTGACATAGCTCATGAAAGAATTAAAAATATAAAGTCATTTAGGAAATAAGTTCAAAGTAGAACTCAAAAAGTAGCAAATACCTTGGATAATGCTCTGGAATAAATACAAAATGTAATATATAAGAATTTTAAAATAGGTGAAAAAATATTAATGAGTGTTATATATGGAAATTTGGTAAGAACATAAAACATGCATTAAGTGACTCCTCCTATAAGAACCCCAACATTGGACAGAACTAAAAATTCAATGAAACACTGAAGCCTTTATATTGAAAAAATTGAAAAAATGTACAATGTACTTAGGGAAAGCAATAACAACATAATTTGAGATATCATCTCAAAAAAATACATTGGCAGTCAGGCAAAATGCCCAAATCATTTGTAAGAGAAAGATAAGCATTTATCAGACATTTTGATATCATGTTGTGATGGAAGAAAATGGCAAACCATTTTTAAGATCATCAAAGGAAGGAAAATGGAGGCTAAGAATTGTATATCTGGCCAAACTAGCCTTCATATATAAAAACAACAAGCTGATAAAAGAATTTAGGAAATAAATGTCGATTCCATAAGACCTACCTTTAAAATCTAGACAATGAACTTCAGACTACCAAAGTGACTGGAAAGCATGTACATAAATTGTGATGGTGAGAGCCGAGTATATAATAACCTGTAAAACTAAGATATGGCTATAAGGGAGTCAGTATAGAATATAAAGGTACATGCAGTAAAAATATAGTCAACTATTAAAAATGAGAATAGAAACAGTATATAGAAAGTAGAATAGGCTCACTTATTACTTTATAGAAATTAAAAAGGAAAAGGATATTGCTACAAATTAAATGCTTGAAAGAAGGGTTCCGAGTTAAATTTCAAATCGCTTAGACTAGTGAACCAATAAGAATACTAAAATAGAAGGGACTAAGGATATTATATAAAGTCACATAACATTTGGAAGAAAATAGAAAACCTTTCTAGAATAATAAAAAATATCTTCCTTCCCCCTAAAAACAGCAAATAAAACAAATCACAAAGAAATACAACAAGACAGGATAGGACAAGTTGTCAGCAAACATAAAAGAGTCAAATAGGTATATTTATTTATTTTTGAGAGAGAGAAAGAGAGAGAGAGAGAACGCATGAGTGAGGGAGATGCAGAGAGAGAGACACACAGAATCCAAAGCAGGTTCCAGGCTCCGAGCTGTCAGCACAGAGCCCAATGCAGGGCTTGAACCCACGAACTGTGAGATCATGACCTGAGCCAAAGTCAGATGCCCAACCCACTGAGCCACCCACGTGCCCCAAAAAGCTGGTATTCTGATACCAGATGAAGTATGTTTCAAACTGGGGCACTACCAAACACAAAAAGGCACATAATGATTACATAATGATAAAGGATTCAACTTATCAAAGAGACATAGCAATCCAAAATGCTTGTATACTAACAACAGTTTGAAAATATGTGGTGGAGGAACACCAAATATCCCTCAGTGGACAAATACATATTTATCATAACTGCTATAGGCCTTGTCAATACTTCTCTCCTAGTAACTGATAAGACAAGCAGAGTTTTAAAAGCCTAGAGAAGACTTCAACTGCTCTTGATCAAATTGACCTAGGCGCCAATAGTGGAGATAAAAACAGATTATTGAAGTAGTCAATCCAAAAGACAAGAAATGAGAAAGAAATAAAGGACAGATGTGACAAATAAAACCTGTAATAATCTGGTTGAGTCAAAACTAACTATATCAATAATATATTAAAATCTAAACACAGATTTATATGTTCAAGATTTGAAGACTGGATATAAAGCAAACTTCAACTTTACAATGTGTTTAAGAAAAACACTGTGAAGACATAGAATGGCTTAAATAAAATTGTGAGAAATATATACAATGCAAACACTAACCATAAGAAAGCTGGAGTGGCTGTATTAATTTGAGATAAAACATATTTCAAAACCAAGAATATTATAGAAGATACAGTGGGCCATTACAAGTTGATAAAAATGCCAGATTAAGATAATGATGTTTTTTAGATCTTCAATATTCTTCTGGATATATATATATATATATATATATATGCATATACACATATTATATTCACACTTATATTCACACATATAGAGAAAATATGAATAATTTCCAATTCAATACTCAAAAATGTCCAAGAGTAGACACTGCACAAAAATAGATACAAAAATGGCCACTATTCATGTGAAAAGATGCTCACTCATCAGAGAAATGCAAATTACAATCATGAGTTAGCATTTCTCACTCTCTAGAATAGCTAAAATGTAAAGATTGATAGCTTGTGCAGGTGAGAAATCTCACACGTTGCTGTTGGTAGTATAAAAGGCAAAACCATTCTGGAAAAAAAGGTTGTTCACTTTTGTAAGTTACAAATTCTCTTCGTTTGACCTAGCAATTCCCAGTTACTTGCCTAAGAGAAATGAAGACATATGTTTGTAAAAAAGACATGTGCTTCATTTTTCATAACAGAATTTTTCATCATAGTAAAACCAGAACCATCAATTGCATTGTCAAACTGGAGCCATCAAAGTGTCCATCAACAAGTGATAGAATATATAAATTGCTTTACATCCGTATGATGAAATAAACCTCTGCACTGAAAACAAAGTGAACTACTGATGTACTCAACAAATTGGATGGATATTCTAGATATTCTTATGAGTGGAAACAACCAGACATAAAAGATTATAATTTCATGTAATTTTTAAATCTTAAAAAATGTTTGTCTATTTTTGAGAGACACAGAGCTTGAGTGGGGGAGGGACAGAGAGAGAAGGAGACACAGAATCTGAAGCAGACTCCAGGCTCCGAGCTGTCCGCTCAAAGCAAGACACAGGACTTGAACTCACTAACCGCGAGATCATGACCTGAGCCGAAGTTGGAAGCTTAACTGACTGAGTCACCCAGACGCCCCTACTTTATAATTTCATTTAAATGAAATTCTTAAGCTAGCAAAATAAAACTAGTGTGTTATGTCACCAGAACTCAAGTGTCAACATGATAGAGGCCTTTTATTAGGCAAAAATGGGCCCTGAGGATAATAACTGCTGTTACTTGGAAACACAGCAAATATGTTTATATACAAGAGTTTATAATATCAAAGATTATTTTGCTTATGATTTGGAGATTGCTAAGGAATAAACTTGTGAATTTTTGTGAAAAGAGAATCAAGCATTTATTCTGCCTTTCGATACCATCTGCACCAAACAGTTGATAAGAGGAAGCTCCTTTTCATAGAAATATTCTCAAAAAAAAAAAAAAAAAGGAAAAAGTTGTAGAATTAGAAAAACAATTACCATTTTGCAACCCTTGCAGAAATAACAGATCTTGACGTTGAGCATCGATGACTGCTAGTATTGCATACAAGCAAACAGAAGACAGCCAGACATCATGTGCCTCGTAGGGGACATGGATGCTGATGCATATGAAGTGTACTTGATAAAAATTATAAACCTAGATCTGTGTGACTTCTGTATCTAACTATACATTAAAAAAATATAGATAACAGAGGAATAGTTAGCTGGTACTGCAGGAATGCTATCACCAAAGTTCAGCTTCTGGAAAAAAAAATTTATTTCATCCACATATAATTTGTAAGGATTCAGGGGAGGTAGGAAGAACCTATAAACTAAAATAGACTTTAGAGGCATTCTGATTAATTGCAGTGTATGGACTTTATTTGGATTCTGATTTGAACAAATATTTGTTAAAATTCTGTGAGACTATCAGAACCATCAGGACATATAAACAGTGTGTGTTTGTTCATATTAAGGAATCTTATCAAATGTGTAATTATTCTAAAGGTATTATGCTTATATTTTTGAAAGAGTTCTTATGTTTTACAGGAAAATACTGAAATAGTTATAGATGTAATATTTGGGATATGCTCCAGAGTTATCTGGTCAGTATGGTGTTGGATCTAGATGAAACCAGGTTGGCCATCAGCTGCTAATTATTGAAGCCTTGTTAACAGATAATTTGGGGGTATTTTTATATAACTTTATACAACTTCTGGATGTGGTTGAAACCTCCCACAGAAAGATATTTAAAAAAGAAAAGCACAGTGTCACTCTATCCCCAAAATCAGGTGTAAATTTTAGTCAGTGAATCACTGAGCAGCATGAAAGCAAAATGGTGGCCGATAATAGATTACACTATTATATATTGCGATCTAAGTGAACTGTCCAACAGATACTTGATTTTATTCACTGCATTTCCTGGACTTTTAGCACTGACACAATTTACATTCTGTAGTTCTTATCTCCAGTTTATCATCCAGGGAGACCTGATCTTAATTTTTAAAATTGCCTTTGCACTTGCTGCTATTTCAGTGATCACAAAGGGCATCACATATGCCAAACTTAATTACTTCCTCACAGTAATCAATCTAGTAAATTTTGAACATCCTTTTCTTCTTGAAAGAATATCTTCTCCATTTTGTAAGAAGCTGTTCAATCTAACTTAATAGCTTCTCTTCTTTGTTGAACCTTGAAATGTAAGCATTATCTGAGAGTTTACACAGGAGTACCACAGACTAAGCACTGCAAGACAATGGAAGCTAACCGAAGAAGTAGTTATAAAAAAGGGTAGTTGTAAAAATTCAAGATGACAAACCATCTATGTGGTTTTTACTTTTGGACCAGGAGGAAGGAGGTTTTGAGGAGTGCAGCGGGTTCTCAACACTGAGGTCCAAAAGTTTTCAGACATTGAATGAATGTGGAATGAAAAGATAAAAATACAAAATAATTGGGGCACCTGGGTGGCTCAGTCAGTTAAGCATCCATGTCTTAATTTAGGCTCAGGTCATGTCCTTGCAATTTGTGAGATTGAACCCCACATCGTCAAGCCCTGCATCATCAGGCTCTGTGCTGTTAGCTTGTGATTCTCTCTCTCTCCCTCTGCCCCTCTCCCATGCTCATGCCTGTGCACGCTCTCTCTCTGTCTCTCAAAATAAACTTTAAAAATACAAAATAATTAATAGTACCATAGGTTGAAGAGTTATATAAATAGGAATACCCACTGGACTTTTTGTTGAGATGGGCCTCAAGTGGTTGAATAAATATCTGTTGAAATGAGTTGAACTACCAAGATCACTATGAGTAGGATTGTGGGAATGGAGAGCTGATCACATTGGATTGAGGAATGATCAGGGGTGAAGAATACACATTCAGCCAGTAGAGCGTGCAACTCTTGATCTCAGCACATTGTATGTGGAGCCTGCTTTCAATTATATATGACTAAAACTGGAAAAAATGTTTAATGGAGCATCTAAGAAAGCACACTTTGTTCCTCCTCCTGCTTGGGCTGTAGGTGTGATGGGTGGAGCTCTAAAACCATCTTATAACTGTGAGGTAAACTTAAGGATAGAAGCCAGCCACAAAGAATGGAGGATTATTTTATGTAAGAGAAAAATAAGCACCATCAGGTTTAAGTCACTATGTTGAGGGGTCTCTTTCACTATCAGTTGAGTGTAATTCCTGGTTAATACACCCACCACACTCTAAAGATTTTCTAAATCATTTTTTTAAACCTTAGAATGATTCCTTTCAGTTATTTAAACCTTTATGAGTAATTTACTGGCAATCAGCACTTCTAAGACTCTTCTCAGAAAGTCTTTGAATTTCTTGTTTTGTCTAATATAGAGTGACATAAAACTATTCATAAGTCTGTAACATAGGGAAAAGTAAGTAAAAGTATATGATGAGATTTTTTTTTAATTATCATGGTATGGATAGTTATGTTATTTGCTACCCAGAAATACAAGAGACATTGTGTAACCCATAAAGACTAAGGGAAAAACTAATACAACGTTATTTAAGGCAATGGCATAAAAGTGTGTAATTTCACTAAACATATATTGAGTCTTGGAGACTGAATGGAGGCAGCATGAATTTGGTTCATGGTTATAAATCTTGTATTATTTCCTCTTAACTGAGGAGACCAGAATTGGAGGCAGATGTTCCTAAATATCTCTCCTCACTAAGCATTCAGAAAGATTTTTGCATGTGTAGATGTTGTTGTTTTGTTGTACTTTGAAGTTAATTAGTTTTTTTCTGTACTGAAGAGTAATAAAACTGCATTCTGAAAATACATAATTCAGATTTTTTTCATTAACTCAGACTAGCCAGCTCATGGATTAGATGGCATTTAAGATGTTTTATAAAATAAATATTAGGTTTTACCCAAAATATGAAAGAGAAAATGAAATGTAGAAGGATAGAGAGAAAGCAAGAAATCCCTAGGCACTAGAGATAATAAATATACATTTAGAAAGAGTCTATTTTATCAGTGGTAATGCCTGTTCAAAATTAGATTTGCCTCTTTGGGTTCAAACCACTTTTATAGGGTCATTGAGAAGTCAATGAAATCTGCTAATGATTTTCATGTCTTTAACAAGGATGACATGGCTCTATTTCTATTAGTGGTTATGCTTTTGGATTTGTATATTAAACATATGTTAATATCCCACTTGATGTAGGTCACTTAGGCTTCATTCTTTTAATTTGCGAGACAGTTCTCAAATAATCCTTTTAAACCTGGCTCAGCCAACGATTTTCTGAGAATTTTTTTGCTCTCTGGTAGGCAGCGTTGATGATGTTAGCATTCCCACGGAAGTGTCTTTTATTTTCCTGAAATTGAAAGGTTAAGATCTTTGGAAGGAAATCAGATGTATAAAGTAAGAGTTGAGTTGACAGCCAGAAAGTTGCAGTGGGGGAGAGGGGTTCAAATCTGCCTGAAAATTTGACAGGGAAGGGTCCTCCTAGAGAGTAAATATAGATAGACTTATTTTTTTCTTGCACCTTGTTTTTTGTTTCCACTTTCCTAAGCGGGAAGTTCTGTGTTTTTTAGTTGCAAAGAATTGGCCTACAAAACTGAAGACTTATAGGTTAAAGTACATGATTGTGGTGTTTAGCTTTATTCTTTTTTAAATTAAAAAAAGTTTTTTCAACTGATTTTACTTATTTTGAGAGAAAGCATGGGAGGGGCAGAGAGAGAGGGAGAGAATCCCAAGCAGGCTCCACACTGTCAGCACGAAGCCCCCTGTGGGGCTCAAACTCACAAACCATGAGATCATAACCTGGGCCAAAATCAGGAGTCAGATGCTTAACCGACTGAGCTGCCCAGGAGCCCCCGTTTAGCTTTATTCTTAATGGTCTGCATTTTGCAACATAGATTATACGATCCAAAATTGCCTACTCAAGTTTTCTCAAGTATTGTGTCATGACTTGAACATTTACCACAAGGAAAGGCAGGTAGCTTCAGCTGCCTTTCCCTAGCTTTCATGTAGCGATTTTTCAACAGCTGTTATCAGCAATGCAGCTTCTCAGATGCACATCTGAGTTTACAATTTAGGGACAAATCAGAAAGAGTTCTGAGGTATTTATCCTTAAGATGATGTGGTTAGTTATGCTTCCCTAGAGTCAAATTAAGCCTGAAAATAATCACTAAGCATAAAATACTCCCTTGAATCTGATATATTCCATCAAATAAACCCAAGTTGTTTTTGTCCATCTCTGTATCAAGTAGGGGGAAAGCTGTGAGGAAGTCTAGATTTGGAGCTTTGGGTCCTGGATTCAAGTTCCTACTCTGCAAGTTGCCACTTCTATAACCATTGGAAAGCCATTCAAATCTCGTGTTGTTCAAATTTCTTCATCCATACAAAAGGCTAATAATTACAATTACAATTCTTGGGTGTTTGTTGTGTGCCAGGCATTATGCACATTACATGGATTATTCAGTTAATTCTGTTAACTGCCCTTTGAAGTAGACACTGTAATAATTTCCATTGCAAGTCAAGAAGGCTGTGACTAACAAGAGTTAAGGTAACTTCCCCTGAATCACAAAGATTGCAAGGGCTGGAGCTGGAATATGTCCCTGGGAGTTTATCCAATTTGTTTCCAGAAACAATGCTTGCTTTTAACTTACATATCGTGATGTAATTTGTTAAGATTTAAAGGCTATAGAAATGTAAAGTGGTAGCATTTTTATTATAAAAACTTGAACTGTGTAACTGTGAATTGGTTAGTAATGGAGATTGCTTGATATTGGCAGGAAGACCATGAACTGGGAGGCCTTTTGGGTATTCAATCTGTTTATATTCCTCATTTAGGAGGCCTGAGGCACAAAGATTGGATTAGTGCCCTATAGCTGACTCCACCCTGCAGTCTCTTATTCTTGAGAGTATCTTGTGGAATGTACAAAATTTGATCAAAACGTATGAAGTACGCCTTTTTCTCAGCATAATTCCTATCTGGAAGGGAAAGATAGAATGATCAGATAAAGAGCATACTTCCTATATTCTTACTGTCCAAAAGACAGTTTGTAAATTGCTACTAAGAATATTAAGTTTTGTGTAACATTAACTTGAAAATTTAAAAATTGCTTTCTGAGTTACATCTTAAGCTTTGACTGCACATGCATTACAGTGATCTAATATCTATGTGCTAATTTTCTCATTAATTAGTATGCCCTTGGCATCTGGCAACATATGCTGCAATGTTCCAAAAAAGTTACCATAGCATAGCTTTATTACTGCAAATCATAACATTGGTGATGCATGATTTAGTAAGCACAGTGATATTTGACAGAGGCTTCAAATAATTATTATGGCATATTTCATATGCACTCATCAAAGCCTTCGGAATAGTCTCAGATATGGTAACCAATATAGATGTACAAAAAGGACATTAGAACCACAACAAATATTATCAATAACTTCAGTGAATAAGTATTTTCTATGTGATTTTCGAAGTTTATATCTGTATTTTCATAGAGCCTTATTAAAATGATGCCCTCAGAAATATAAGATCACTCCCAATCACAGAAATAAATGAAATATACGTTTCTAAAACCATTTAATTCCAATTTGGTACATATACTTCAATTACTTAGCATGTATTTAAACACATTTCATAAAAACATGTCGGGATATTAATTTCTTTTCTACAAATACTCGTTAGGCTTTTTGTTACACATACGTGTTTCCGTATGCCTTTGAGAGATAGCCACCCCTATATTCTTGTTTTTCAGGTATGGATGTCTTCGGTTGAGATTAACTGGATATGGTTTCTCATTACAAAGTTAAAACGTTGTGAAGAGGCAAGAGTGAATGACGGCATTACATCACTAACCACCAGCCACCATCTTTTGGACTGGTAAGTCATTTTGGTGCCTTGTTTCAGTGACTTGAACCTATTCTCTAACAGAGGTCACAAACCTACTGAATTTCTATATGTTGTAATTTATCCATCTTTTAAGTTTTCTGTTAGAATATGAACGTTGGCTTTTTTTTGTGTGTTTCTGCAATCTAAGCAGAAGTAGAGCACACTATTCAATAACTTTTAAACATAAAATCTTTCAAACAGATATATGTATTTCAAACAGATATATGTATTTATGTGTGTGTGTGTGTGTAAATGGTCTTAGGAAATATAATTGACCTTGATAACTTTATCATAGAAATGAATGAAATCCATTGAATCAATGAAGTCATGTTATACACCTCAGAATGACAAATTTGGGAACTGAATCTGGATCTGCTCTAATGGTACTCTTTGGACTGTGTCAAAGTTTTATGGTTCACTAAGGAGGGATGGGGAGCAGATAAAGATTATGGGAATAATTTTTTTTTTTTTTTTTTTTTTTTAGTGGCTAAGGGAACCAAAGTGTCTGAGATGATATCTCTTCGCTTACTGTCATTGGAACTCACTCTTTGAATATAAAGAATGGGAATAAGTTATCTCTGGCTCTTTATCAATAAATTCGGGTAGTCACCTGCCTTTCCTGCTACACACTAGTTTGTGGGAATCATAAAGGTTCAGTGTAATATCAACAAAAATTCTATTCTAGTTCTATCAACAAAAATTTCTATCAACAAAAATTGCTTCTATAAATTTATACATTGACTAAATGTACATGAAAATTATAAAATAATATCTATATATCATATATAGATGCTACACACACACACACACACACACACACAACACAACACACACACAACAGTGACCCTTGATTTATGATAGAGACGTAACTGCAAAAGAGTGAGGATGGTTTGGGGCGCCTGGGTGGCGCAGTCGGTTAAGCGTCCGACTTCAGGCAGGTCACGATCTCGCGGTCCAGGAGTTCGAGCCCCGCGTCAGGCTCTGGGCTGATGGCTCAGAGCCTGGAGCCTGTTTCGGATTCTGTGTCTCCCTCTCTCTCTGCCCCTCCCCCGTTCATGCTCTGTCTCTCTCTGTCGCAAAAATAAATAAACGTTGAAAAGAAAAAAGAGTGAGGATGGTTTATCTCAGGGAATAGTGCTATGCAAGTGTATATGAAAAAAGGCAAGGAGGAAATCCTCAATCCACTACTTGGAAACAATTAAATGAAGTTCTAATTGTGAATTACATGTCTAAGTATGAATGGTAAACAATAAAGCTTCTTGAAGATAATAGAGGATTTTAAATGAAAGTTTATAAAATAGTATCTGAACATCATTAAAAATAAGCTATTAGCAATATTTCATTAAAATTAAAAAATTCTGTTTGTCCAAAGACACTTTTAAGAGAGTGAAAAGTCAAGCCATTTAGTAGGGGAATATATTTGCATACATAAGAGTTGAAAACTTTATGTCCAATGTACATAAAGATCTAAAAATAAATAAAAGTGAGACAGATGGTCCAAAACAGAAAATGTATGAGAGGATTGGGCTACCTCTTCACAAAATAAGATCTATAAATAGCCAAAAAATGAAGATGCTCAACCTTATTATTCAGCAGGGAAATGTCACCTAAATATAATATCTACACATTAACCATAATGCTAAATTTAAAAATACTGATAATATCAAGACCTCACAATGGGACTATAAATCATTTAATAATTTTGAAATACTACTTTGTAGTGTTTACCCCATAACCTAAGAATTCCATTCCTAAGTATATTCCCAACAGAAATATGTGCATATGTACACCACAAAGCATGTATAAAAATATTGAGGGTTCAGAATGAAAACCTCCCAAATGCCCGTCAATAGTAGAATTGATGAAGTATGATATATTCATAACTTGGGATATTATATAACTAAATATGAAATAATCAATGGTAAAGCAATAGTATAGATGAATTAAACAAATATTTTTGGGTGAAAGAAACAGCCAAAAATATGTATTGTATGCTTCCATTTATTTGAAGTTCAAAAATAGGCAAACTTAATCAAGACTATTAGAATTCAGGGTGCTGGTTATCTTTTGGGAGGAAGTAAGGGTAGCAATTGTAGAGTGGCATGAGGGAAGCTTCTGGTGTAGTATTAATGGTATTTTTCTTTACTTTTGTGGTAATTGCACTTGTATGTTCATTTTGTGATACTCCTTGAATTCTGCACATGTGATTTGGACATAATTCTGTGTATATTCTACTGTTTATTATAAACAATTATTTTTAATTTGTTTAAAGTTTTATTTGAATTCCAGTTAGTTGACATACAGTGTAATATTAGTTTCAAGAGTGCAATATAGTGATTCAACACTTCATATAACACTCTGTGCTCATCACAGCAAGTGCATTCCTTAATCCCCATCACCTATATCACCCCTCCCCCATCTGCCTCTCTTATAGAGTTTGTTCTCTGTAGTTAGGAGTCTATTTCTTGTTTTTTTTTCCCCCTTTGCTTATTTGTTTTGTTTCTTAAATTCCATATATGAGTGAAATCAGACGACATTTGTCCTTGTTTGACTGACTTATTTCACTTAGCATTATACTCAGTAGCTCCATCCATGTCATTGCACATGGCAAGACTTCATTCTTTTTTATGTCTGAGTAATATTCCTCTGTGTGTGTGTGTGTGTGTGTGTGTGTGTGTGTGTGTGTGTGTACACACATCACATCTTCTTTATCCATTCATCAGTCAGTGGACACTTGGGTTGTTTACATAATTTGGTGATTGTAGGTATTGCCACCACAAACATCAGGATGAATGTATTCTTTGAATTACTATATTTGTATTCTTTGGGTAAATACCTGGTAGTGCAACTGCTGGATAGTAGGGTAGTTCTATTTCTAACTTTTTGAGAAACCTCTATACTGTTTTCAAGAGTGGATGCATGAGTTTGCTTCCCCACCAACAGTGCAAGAGGGTTCCCGTTTCTCCACATCCTCACCAACAGTTGTTTCTTGTGTTGATCTTAGCTATGCTGACAGTCATGAGGTGATACCTCATTGTGGTTTTTATTTAAATTTCCCTGATGAGTGATATTGAGCATCTTCCCATGTATCTGTTGGCCATTTGTATGTCTTCTTTGGAGAAATGTCTATTCATGTCTTTTGCCCATTTCTAATCGGGTTATTCATAAGGCTTATCAAGAGAAGAGGACTTGGGTACTATTTTCACAGACTACTCATAAACTCTTCGGCTTACGACCTTTGCTTGTTTTATATAATTTTCAACTGAGTCAAACTTTGATTTCTGTCTACATTTTTTATAACCATGCCTTATATGAAATTAACCCTGTTGCTAGTATTTACTACTATCAGCCAATTCATGAATCTCTGATATTTGTGACATAGAGAAGAAAGTAGATTTTCAAGGATTCCTAGGAGGATTTTTGTTTAGCTGTATTTACATGGCTTAGAGAAGAATATCATTTCTCTACTAAATCATCTACATGAGGTAATTGAGGTTCTAAATGCAATTAACCAGAGTGCTAGATTTTTCAGTCCCAGAAATCCAATATACTTGGAGATTTGAGAGTGAGTTTAGAGCCTTATTTCTAAAAGCTTTATTAATTATGAGACTCATTCTTATGGGCTTGGATGACTAGTTGGTATTGGGAAAGTGGCTGAAGGAAATGGCTTTTATTTACTTCTGATCCATCTATCCCTGAAATAGAATTAAGATATTTATATCTCCAGGCTTCTGGAAATGATTTCTCTGAAGTAGCACCCAGGCAAAAATAAAATAAATGCTCTTTCTTTAACTTTTCCCTCTCAAGTAAACAATCCAAATGCATACAGTTTATTGAAGGAGACTAAAGACAATATTTAAGTCATCAATTAATATATGGATAAATTTTGAATACCTGCAGCAACTATTTCTAGGCCAAATAAGATATATTGGTATATATTCCTAATGATCTGGTTAGAGATTTCTAATTTTACTTGGAAGAGTTTCAGGGTAAGTGATACTTTTTCACTTTTTTCAATATTCCACATTTGCTTCTAAGGCTGAGTGCAATTTTATATTTGCTGGATTTGTGGCAAGTACAGAAGTAATTATTAACTTAATATAGTTTGTGTAGCCCCCATTTTTGCTGCTTTATATTTCACCCTTCAATTCATTCCAGCTGCTAATTCATACTTTATATATTTCTTCACTCTGTGTTCTTTACCACAAAAGTGATATTTTTGAACAAAGAAATATAATGGCACACAATCTAGCTAGTGTACAATAATCTATGTTTCAGTGCTATATTAGAAATACATTCTTGTAGAAGTAGGGGCAGTGTCCTATTCTTAATTAAAAAATGAAAACTCTCAATATGTATCCTTGTAAATATCTATTCAAGGACATGGGTTGAGCAAATTTTTGAATACTGCATTTGGAAGTTTTATTAAATAACAAGTTAGTATTGGTATGTGATACACATAGAAATAAAATATATGTAAATTATTATGGAAAAATATTTGATGAGGTCTTAGGAATATAAATGCAATTAATGAAGTTATATCACATTCCTGAAATAATTTTTTATTCAGTCATCTGACATATTGTCAACTATAAAGTATATGTAAAACAATGACTAAAGAAGATAAGATGTATGTTATAGGCCAATTCAACCGGGCTCTTTCCACTGCAATGATGATAATATTATAGTCTTAGTCCAGTGTTTGAATTTTTTAGCAAAAGTCTGGATAGGTTCTGTATCTTCAACTTATTACTCCTATTACTTGAAGGGATTTTAATCATTGCACAGATAAAAACATAACTTAAGGAAAAAAAGCAAAATCATGACTCTCAGGTAAATATAAAATAAACATGTCAAAGACTTTATTTAAGTCATTAATTAGTGAAGGGAACTGGTAAGATGTTATGACTCGTTCAAAGAGCACTTAAGAAGTTAAGGTATTATTAGGCAATTTATCGAAGAAAATTTAGGGTAAAATTGTTGAGTTGGGTAAAATACTGTCTAATGTCTAATAGGTCATAAATCTTTGGAGTTACATATTCTTGCAGAGAGAAATTATTTTCATTGTTATCGGATAGAAAATCTACAAATTAACAAGTAACTTCAATAAATTTTGGATTTTTAATTAATAATAAACAATGCAATGACCTGAGCACATTCTTGTAGACAGTCCTTGGATGGTTTTGCCCCCTCAATATTGAAAGGATGTGTGTTTTAACTTATTTGCCTTCTATCCAAGTTTTGGACAATTTTTCTGACACAATATAGATATGCAACTTATGTTCATATAAAATGCAATTTGAAATTGACAAATAGTTTTCCCTACTTAAAACCATATTGCCAGAAGGGGCAAAATTATCCCCTAATTCAAGTGCCAGGCTACAGGTTATTAAATACCAAGAAGGAAGAAATGTGCTCACGAGAGGTGCAAAGAACTGTGGGTGTTTATACTTCAAGTAATGCGATGAAATTGACTGTAACTAATAGAGTGTGAAATAGTCTCCCAAGGAACATAATGAAGTCCTAAAGAAAATAGCTTAAAACAGGAGTGGACAGAGGTCTCGAAAATACAAGCAAGAAGGAAAATCACTGCTGCACTGGAAAGTGATTTTTAAGTCATTACAAAGTGTTGTGCCTCTAATTTTGTTATTTTTATCCATGACTGGTCGTGTGTCATTTTAGCATTGATTTACCTAATTTATATATATTCCAGAAAACAAAATAGAATCAGAGATTCCATTGCTTTTAAATATCAGTAAGCTACAGCAAATATTTGCTCCGTAGATAGGTAGTGCTGTCTGGAAGTATGCATTATGGGGAAAGTTGCTAAGCTGGTTTCCTTAACAGATCCCAACACTGATTTTGTACATCATTGATATTCTAGTCAAGTTTCTTGTTAAAATACTGGATGGCATAATGGTTTTGTGGTCTGGACAATTACTCCTGAGGGTCTTCACAAGAGCCTAAACTATCTCAGTAACCAACAAAGTTAGGTATAGGCTTATAAGCTTAATATTAGTGAAAATAGATGAACAGTGAATCATAGTTATAATAAATAGACATTCCCAAGGATTTAAGAGAGGGAGGAAAAGCATAAGATATATTTTTTTAACTTTTATTTTACATAGAGTGAACTGGAGAGAGGCACAGAGGGAAAGAGAAACGATCTTAAGCAGGCTCTATCCTCAGTGCTGGGACACGGGCTCTGAGGCCACCACCCTGGTCATGACCTGAGCCTATATCAAGAGTTGGTTGCTCAACCAACTGAGCCACCCAGGCACCAAGAGATTCTTAACTATAGAGAATAAACTGAGGGCTGCTGGAGGGGAGGTGGGCTAAATGGGTGATGGGTATTAAGGAGGGCACTTGTGATACGCACTAGGTATTATATGTAAGTGATGAATTCTACTCCTAAAAGTAACATTACACCATATGTTAACTAACTTGAATTTTAAATAACTCCTGGAAGAAAAAATGGCAAATTTCATATTTAGAGGTACATTTCTTTATGTTAATTATGTTTATTATTAGCACTTCACCAATATTTTCCTAAAAGGATGATTTCTGTCATATATCATTATTTTTTCAAAAATAAATGTAATCATCAGACCATTTCTTCATGCTAAAATTTAAGGACTCTTTTTCATTTTTACTAGCTTATCTCCCAACGTGGGTTTGATGGATATGAGCTATAATTTTTCTTACTTAGAATGATTAAAACATCAAAAGTTGAATGCAAACATCAGTAGTATCAATATTTTTATAGTCAGTGAATTTTCTGAGATTGTCTACATTTAATTCTATTTGACCACTGATGTTGCAATTTTGTAGTAATTTCAAGAAAGCTGGTTTTTATTGTTTTGGTTTCCATGTTTGATTTAGGCTGCTATTAACAGAAAAGTGTAGTCATTCCAATTTAAATGGTATTTAACCTCACTCATTTTTTTTTAGGTTTATTTATTTAATTTGAGAGAGATAGAGACAGAGTGAGCAGGGGAGGGGCAGAGAGAGGGAGGGAGAGAGAATCCCAAGCAGGCTCAGCACTGTCAGCACAGAGCCTGAAGCAAGGCTCGAACCCACGAACTGTGAGATCATGACCTGAGCCAAACAAAATCAAGAGTTGAACACTTAACTGACTGAGCCACCCACATTCCCCAACCCCACTCATTTTTATTTAAGGGAATTTTTTTTTATGCTACAAAGAAACCATTTGGGGAGGCACCTCTGTAACATATATTCCACTAATATTAGCATTCAGGACATATGGAAGTACTGTTTAGATTTTTTTCACTGTATAGGAAGAAGGATCCACTCTATGAATATTTTGTTCCTAAAAATAATTATCATTTTAAAATAAAAACTAAAACAGTTACCTTGTTGTAATTTTAAAAGTTTGTGTTCAACAGAGATAAGCAGATGCTATTTACATTTTATGTGTCTATACAAACATTGACATTCCATGTGTTTATTTTTATTTTATTTGTTAAAGTATGAAATTCAACGTTTTAAGATTATGAAAAACAGGTGTGCTATTAACATTTACTAGGTTTTTCTATTTTCAACATACTTATAACTTACTATAATGACAAAACTATAGCTAAGCAACCCCGAAAATGTGTAATTATCACTAAGTGAAATATGACTAATTTCAGATGACTCACCAAAGAGATAAATAAATTGAACCTGTCATGATGTCATATGTCTGTTAAAAATGTTCTAAACTCGGCTGCATGTACATTTTAACCGATTTCCAGGAAATTTTTATAATGAATGTTTGTGCATGTGTGTGCATGTGTCTGTGTGCAGATACTGGTTTTTCCAGGGAGCTGTTTGTGAAACATTTATGATTACAGGCATAGACCTTACTCTTGGCCATGAGAGGAAAAGCATTCTCAGCGATCCTTCTCTCCACAGCTCTTACTTGAGCGAGACGTGTTCATCTCTGGAATTTTTTCCCCAAGACCACCGTTGTTCTCTGGTGACTTCAATATTTCCCTCACTCATCTTTCTTCTTCTTACTTTCGTTTCCATTATCCACGCAGCGGCAAGAGTGATAATTATAAAACACAAAGCATGCCATGTAATTTTTCTAATTAAATCTTTTAAGGGCTTCTCACCGCACCAAGAACAGGCCCATAAATATTTACCACGGCCTCCTAAACTCCCAAACCATGATCTCTTCACACTCAGCTTTCTCTAACCGTCTCCCTCTTGTTCACTGTGCTCCAGACACACTGGCCACCTGCTGTTTATGGAATAATGGAATAAATAACGTCCTTTCCCACCGCAGTTTCTTTTTGGGCTGCCTCTGCCCCAAATGCTATTCCTGGCTTTCCAAAGTGGCTTCTCCTTATCCTTCGGACATCTCAAATATCATTTGTTCAAAGGGGCCTTCCCTGATCACCCTAACCGAGGTTGAGCTCTACCACTTATGCTCTATCACCTTATTTCATCTTTTTTCTTTCTTTCATAGAACTTTCTCCAGCCTGTAAGTACTTTACTTATATCTGTTTACTTGCTTACTGTCTGTATCCCACAGTTGGACGTAAGTTTCGTGAGTGCAGACACGCTGTGTCTCTTTTTTATTGCTAGAATCTCATTCCACTGAGGGTGGATGCTGTTTGTTGTAAGAAAAAAAGGGCTAGGAAGAAGAGAGGAAGAAAAGAAGGAAGAGAAGAAGGAAGGTAGGTTCAGGCAGAAGAGAATAACTGGTGTTACTATTAGCTGTACTCTTTTAATTTTCAAATCAAGTTCAGTAAATCAGATAATTTCTTTCATTGGGTCAGGCTGAGTACTGTAAAAGTATTTTTTTTTATTTAGTGGTACATTTGGAGTCACAATATTCTTCCCTTCTAAATGTTAATTTTCTGAACACTAATACATAGTTTGCCTTTATTTAGAGGCAAAGAAGTATCTATAGAGGGGGAAAATATCTCAGAACAGAGAGTGAATCTGCTTTATTTTTTAATGTGAATCCACAAATTTAAATAATCACAAATAGAACTTTAAGAAACACCTTTGACAGACATAGATAATTAGTGACTATTAAATTTTACAGGGTTAATAGAAGTAGAGGTTGACATTCCCAGAGAGAGTTAGGGGTATGGCTTGAGGATGAATTGGGTGGACCAGGCCTCCTTGGCAGTGGTAGCTAGATGAGTAATGAACCCCAGCAACTAAGTAATCATCATTCCCTATAAAAACTATTGAAACAGATAAATTAGTTTTCATTTTCTACTCTCCTAAGATAGCATAGTTATTTTTTTAAGTATGTAATATTGACAACCTTTTGGGCAAAGGGAAATGTATGTTAGCCCTTTCTCCACTAATGCTTTTCCAACCAAGACCTTTCACTTTACATATGCCCAGAGTTGAATGCAGATGTTTACACCATCATCCACTTGTTTGCTGTCTGTTTCCTATGGATGGGCAGAAAAGTCCCTTCAGTTTGGTTAGAGCTATTAATTCCAGGAAGGAGGAATTGGTATCCCGGTCATATCCTCTCTCCGTACAGAGGAACTTGCATGTGTGAAGGGGATCATAGCTGGGGTAATCGTTCCTTAGGTATCTAAGGATAATTTTTTTTAAACTTCTTGGAAAGCCTAAATTTATTTACTTTATGCTTATGGATAGAAAATCAAACACACCTAGTATTTCAGATTTTCCTCGACTCATGATAGAGCTTATGTCCCTGTGAACCCATCATAAGTTGAAAATTTCCTTAGGTGAGAATACACTTAATACACCTCACCTACCAAAAATCAGAGCTTAGCCAGCCTAGTTCAAATGTGCACAGAATGCTTACGTGAGCCTACAGTTGGGCACAATCACCTAACACAGAGTCTATTTTATAGAAGTGTTGAATATCTCATATGATTTACTGAATATTATATTGAAAGTGAAAAACAGAATGGTTGTCTGAGTAAGGGATGGTTGTAAGTGTGCCATTTACGTTCATGATAGTGTGGTTGACTAGAGGCTGGGGCTTATTGCCATTGTCCAGCATCATGGGAGAATACTGTACCACATATTGTGTATGGCTAGCCCGGGAAAAGATAAAAATTCAAAGTACAGTTTCTACTGAATTTGTATTGCATTCACACAATTGTAAAGTTGAAAATTTCTAAGTCAAACCATCATAAGTTGGGGACTGTACTTGGATGACAAGTAATTTCTGAGTAATATTTTATCTAAATATCATGTGAATGCTGTATTTGGGGGATCTAGTTTAGTTAATCGAAATTGTAAAGTTATCATGTCTTCCTGAGGCACTAGAGAGATCTCTGTGTTACGCTTGTTAAAGTGATTCAGTAAACACCAAAAGTACTTTTCGTTTTTATTATATTAAGTCTTAAAATGCTCAATACATCTTTCTCCAACACAGTTAACTTCTTAGGAAACTATTCAACATGTGTAAACTATAGAAAACAGAATGGCGGGTCTCTGCTTTTTTAGAATTTTTCTGCTTATGAAACTTTTGTCTAGAATGAAGCTGTTTAGTGCTATTTGAAGAACTTTAGCAGTAATACATACCCTCTAAACTTCTAAAGCAAAGACATCCATGAGAAGAATAGTAGAAGCAATCCTATTTCATGTTTGGAGTGCTTTTAATATACCTAAGTTCTAGAGTTATCTTCTAATTGCAAGAAGTAGTATATTATCTGCCATGATTTGGCCAGCTAGTTGCCTAAGAGTTTATCATTAAGAAGGTGGGATGGTGTCACAATGTGTTAATAAGTAACATGTTTTGAGGCACCTGGGTGGCTCAGTCAGTTGTGTCTGACTCTTCATTTCAGCTCAGGTCATGATCTCACAGTTTGTGGGATCGAGCCCTGCATAGGGCTCTGTGCTGACAGCATGGAGCCTGCTTGGGATTCTCTCTCTCCCTCCTTCTCTCTGCCCCTCCCTGGCTCATGCTTACTCTCTCAAAATTAATAAATAAGCTTAAAAATCAGTAGTATATTTCAGCTTGTTGATATCCAGGGAGTTCATTGATACTATTTTTCGATGTGTTACTTAGTCATAATTAGGTGAAGTTATCAGAGCACTGATTCAGGAATCAAAAGATCCAACTCTGGCACAAACTATACAACTTTAAACAAACCACCTTTCTGTGTCTCAGTTTTTTAATCTGAAAAATTAAAAACTTGGAGTTAACAGTCACTTAAGACATTCCCTTTCAACTTTAAAAAAGAAATATTTGATTCATCTCTAGCTACTCTCCTGAAATAGCCTTTACCTCATGAGCTATATACTGAAGCATTTAGGGTAAGGTATTATGATGTTAGCAACTAACTTGGCAATGATTCAAGAGAATGTGTGTGTGTGTGTGTGTGTGTGTGTGTGTGTGTGTGTGTGTGTATGTCCATCATCCATCCATCCATCCATCCATCCATCCAGAGACAAACAGAAACAAGCAAAAGCAAGTGAGGCAAAATATTAACAATTGGTGAACGTAAGTGGAGGGTACACAAGTGCATAATATCCTTGGAACTTTTTTAAAAGTTTGAAACTTTTCAAGAGAAAAAGTATGAGAAAAAATAACCCTCTTACAAACACAAGAAGCAGTAGCAAAACAGCATAAAAAAATGAAAAAAAAATGAAAATGCTTTGTTTGGGGATTAGTGCCAAATACTTCTCAATGCATGATCTGCTAAACCTTGGAAGGATGTGCATCTCTCTGCCTATGAGATCATGTCTATATGGTGAGTCTTACTCCCCTATGGCTATTTATATATGTGGCAGGGAAGAAAGAGGGCTAAGCATGAGAAAAAGGCCTGCTGGTGGCATGCCTGCCTTGTGCAGACAATATTTTGGCCAAAGAATAGAGGGGACCAGCGTATGTGCTCTTGACTTTTAAATAAAGCATGGCTTCATTTGTAAACACAGCCCAACTAATGTTGTACAATCGTATTAGCATCATCACTTCTTGAGAAGGTGTGAGAAAGAAGATAGGAATAAGAGAGCAGAGATCACCTTCTCATTGCATAGACTCAGGATGGGTGAAAAATCTTTTATGTTAGTGCAAAAGCAAGTGTATAGGTCTATTGGATATGCAGTGTATGTGAATATAACTGGAACATTCCTTAACTTAAATACTTTGTGGGGTGGCTTAGTTGGTTAAGTGTCTGACTTTGCCTCAGGTCATGATCTTATGGTTCATGGTTTCCAGCCCCGCAGCAGGCTCTGCACTGATGGCTCAGAGCCTGGAGCCTGCTTCAGATTCTGTCTCCCTCTCTCTCTGCCCCTCCCCCTGCTTGCTCTGTGTGTCTCTCTCTCTCAAAAATAAACAAACACGGGTGCCTGGGTGGCTCTATCGGTTAAGCGTCTGACTTGGGCTCAGGTCATGATCTCATAGTTCCTGAGTTCAAGCACCACATCAGGCTCTGTGCTGTCAGCTCAGAGCCTGGAGTCTGCTTCAGATTCTGTGTCTCCCTCTCTCTCTGTTCCTTCCCCACTCACGCTCTGTCTCTCTCTGTCTCTCAAAAATGAATAAACATTTAAAAAATAAATAAATAAACATTAAAAAAAACTTTGGGAATTTTCTGCTTTCTACCCTAGCCTATTAGTTTATACTTTTAGTATAAAGTCAAATTTAAGTTTATATTTTTTGACTCAAGCTACTTCATAAGTGAAATTCCCATACTAGGTGACCCTTCGTCTTTTATCCTCATCTCTAGCTTCTTAATATATCAGATTAAAAATTGTTTCTAAAATACATTTCTCTGAAGTTCTGAGGATTTCTGTTTTTCTGCCTTTGTAAAATTTTGGGGAAAGGCTATTTTTCCCTCTGCCTTAATTCTGTTTGAAAAAAAGTCATTAGAAACAACTTTAACTGCACATTTTTTAATGAAGTCTCTTTGAAAGTATGTTGTTACTGAGATGGATAGACCAGTTACAGATTATAAATGGTTGATTACAAAAGTTCTATATTTCTAAAACTAAATAATATATAGGTCAAATATACAATTTTAACTACCCCAAACACATTTTCAGAGGCAGTTTCTTATATCTTACTATAATGAAATCATTAGTATTTTGACTTCTCAAAGGAACCTTCCAGAAGTATTTAGGTTTCCCTAAATATGGAAAGATATCCAACACAGGATGCAGGAAACTGTGATATGCTCTGGGTATGGTTAGCAGAGAGGTACTTAACATGTTGATGTTTCTGCAGTGAATTTTTCTTTATTTAAATATTGTGCCCTTAAGTTAATATTTCAAGAACTGAAAGAGGAAATAAATTATAACCAATACTAAGTCAGATATTGGTTCAAAAATCTGAATTTTCTCTATATAATGTGTTGAGGAATATTGTCAGCCAAAGTCTAAAAAGGGCACCAGAATAAAAACGATGACTTTTTTTTTTAAGAGCTGGAACATAATTCCAACAGTGGGAGATTCTACATTTGGGAAAGAATAATAATCAGGGACATAACCATCTAAAAGTATATGTTAGGGGCACCTGGGTGGCTCAGTGGGTTAAGCATCCGACTTCGGCTCAGGTCATGATCTTGCGGTCCATGAGTTCGAGCCCCACATTGGGCTCTGTGCGGACAGCTCAGAGCCTGGAGCCTGCTTCAGACTCTGTGTCTCCCTCTCTCTCTTTGCCCCTCCTGTGCTCACACTCTTTCTGTCTCTGTGAAATGAGTAAACCTTAAAATTTTTAAAAATATTAAAAGTATATGTTAAAAACAATCTATGTTGAGGGGCACAATTATAGAATCAATGGACTAAGTTGTTATGAGTGTAGCTTGATAATGACCAACATAGATGCAAAATTTCATGCGTATGGGAGACACACTAAAGCTGCTGGTAGGATCTTTCAATGTGCAGGGTTAGAGAGGGACTGGCATTGGCTTCCTTAGTCTTAAACAGTACCAATCTGAGATGTTCTCTGAGATCTCTGAACCGTGGGAAATCATAATGACCAAGGTAAATAATAGTCCAGGTGGATGATATTTTTTAACACATGATCTTGTTGTATATCCAACCGGTAACATTTGGAAGCAAGTTTTATTAGCTCAGTCTTTCATATAAGGACATTCAGACTCGGAAATGTTAAGATACTTATCCAAATTTATACATTAAGAAGGTATCAGGCCTAAAGTTCAGACCTACAGCTTCTAAGTCCAATTTCTGTGCTCTTCCTACTACATCAGGAGGGAGAATTACTACCCTACAGGTGTTTCATAACACATGTGTTTTAGTTTTCAATTAGCTAGAACACTAAATTATCTAGAATGCTTCATTCCTTAATAATTCTGTTTGGTAATGATATATTTTTTTCTTTGTAACTAGTCAACTTTTGTTTGAAGGACATCATTTTAAGATATTATATTTGAAAATACTGAATATTTAACAGTGTTACATAAATGTTCTCCCAAGGCCAGCCATCTGAGGCACTGTCTACTAGGTGTGGAGGGGGAAAAAACTCAAAAGTTGGTGACAAGGGGTACCTCAATGGCTCAGTTGGTTAAGTGTCAACTCTTGATTTTGGCACAGGTCATGATCTCACAGTTCGTGAGATTGAGCCCCACATCAGGATCTAAGCTGACAGTGTGGAGCCTGCTTGGGATTCTCTGTCACCCTCTCTCTGCCTCTCCCCTCCACTCTTTCTCCCTCTGCCTCTCCAAATAAATAAATAAACATTAAAAAAATTTTAAGTTGGTGACGAAAGAATTCAGTTGTACTTAGGAAACCATTCTATAACTTCTCTTTACCATGTTATTTCCCATTCCTATTCTGAAGAACTTTAATTCTGTTTTAGTTTTAATTTAAACCAATGTGTAAGAACTTCTTATACATTACTCCATATTCTCTTGGATGCACCTCTTACTATAGCCACTGCTGTGGTTCACAGTTCTTTGAAGATGTACTGTAACCTCACACAGGTGAAATCTGACAGTGTTTCACCTTGGGCAAGAGCTTCCTCTAGCTTCCTGCTACAAGACTTTTTTGAGAACCCAGCTTAGAACTCCTGGAGGGATTTTAGGGACACTTACGGATGGACATCTGGGGGTGGGGTGTCAATGTCTGTGGGCTACACCTGATCAGTAGGGACAGAAGTTAATGGAAAAATAATCTCTCCTATTTTCCTCTGGGCTACAGGTTCTGACATTTCATAAACCTACTCAGAATGTCCTGCAAGATCAAATACTGGCATCCCAGCCTGGTCAGTAATGAAATAATGCCTCTTTTGATTCGTTGTTCTTGTTTTCCTATTAAATTCTCCTCACCTCCAACTTGTTGGGATCAGCTTAGTTGCTCTGTAAGTCTTTGTGACTCTGCCTTTGAGGAAACTCAGGCTGATGAGACAAACATATAGAAAAGTAGCTCAGTTTTCTCCAAATCTAGTGCACTATTTCAATTGTGCTGAATAGGAACCTAAAGAATTGGGAGACTGGGGCTAGTAATGAACCTTTAATGAGCCCTGGCACTCATTAGACATGGAATCCCAAGAAGAACTGGCTAAAGTTTCTGCCCAATAGGATCACAAGTTGGCAAGTTTCCTGGCCCAGTGTTAAGCATCTAGAGGGCAATAGAATGTGGATCAGAACTCTGTATTCCCTCCTGTCCCCCAGGCACCTGCTCCCTCCTTTGCCCCAAGCCTTCGAAGATTGAATTGTCTGACTCTGAATTTAATGGAAAACTCTGCCCTTGGAACTGCATCTCAGAGCCAAAAGCAAAGCTAGTAATGAGCCCCAGGTGGTATGTGTATTTGCTATTCTGCTTCGCAAGTTAACTATGGCCAAAGAATTTTATCTTGTGCTTTCATGACGTAGTGTTTTAAAACATAGATTTACTCTACAAATAAACTCTATATTTTTCTCCTAATTTTTCCTATGGTGTATTTAGATATAAAACTACTTGCTTTTCCTATAAAGAATCCTAATGCTGTTCCAAACTTCCACTCTAATTACCAAAGTAATGTTCAAATTTCATTAAAAGCAGCAATTACAGTACATGCACTAAGGGATTATGCTCAATTCGTTTTTCAGATTTGCCTTAATTTTTACCTTTGCAAAGTGTAATTCCCTTTATCAGAGATGATAATGATTGTTTCCAGTGTTCAGGTTGTTAGTAAAATATCAAATAGCAAATATTGAAAACAGTACTTTTTAAAAAGTTTTTTATTTAATCTAGATGTTTACTGGCAATGAAGATAAAATCTGAGTCATTAAGAAAAAGATTTTCTATAGCTAGTGATAAATGGCGAAGTGCATTATCAAACTAGTGTCATTGTAATGGACAAAATGACATATCTTTAAGAATATTTTAATATTCAAGCCTTTCCCACCCTTCAGGTGGACCTATGTGAGGTAGGTAAGAGTTACTTCACAGTAAAATTGCTGATGAATCTATTTTTCATTTTTTCTGAGGGTTAAAACATCTAGAAGGTAGACTCTGATATACATTCCATATCTAGTTGAAAACTGGGCTTTATATGCTGGCCTTCGAAACAGAATAGAAATTTGCTAACTAATTCATTGGTAGCTTAATTGCATTTTCAATGTCACAAGCCTTAAAAATGTAAGTATTTCCAAATCAAAACCACACTCAGATATCACCTCACGCCAGCCAGAGTGGCCAAAATGAACAAATCAGGAGACTATAGATGCTGGCGAGGATGTGGAGAAACAGGAACCCTCTTGCACTGTTGGTGGGAATGCAAATTGGTGCAGCCACTCTGGAAAACAGTGTGGAAGTTCCTCAGAAAATTAAAAATAGACCTACCCTATGACCCAGCAATAGCACTGCTAGGAATTTATCCAAGGGATACAGGAGTACTGATGCATAGGGGCACTTGTACCCCAATGTTTATAGCAGCACTCTCAACAATAGCCAAATTATGGAAAGAGCCTAAATGTCCATCAACTGATGAATGGATAAAGAAATCGTGGTTTATATACACAATGGAGTACTACAGGGCAATGAGAAAAAATGAAATCTGGCCCTTTGTAGCAACGTGGATGGAACTGGAGAGTGTGATGCTAAGTGAAATAAGCCATACAGAGAAAGACAGATACCATATGTGTTCACTCTATGTGGATCCTGAGAAACTTAACAGAAACTCATGGAAGAGGGGAAGGAAAAAAAAAAAGAGGTTAGAGTGGGAGAGAGCCAAAGCATAAGAGACTCTTAAAAACTGAGAACAAACTGAGGGTTGATGGGGGGTGGGAGGGAGGGGAGGGTGGGTGATGGGTATTGAGGAGGGCACCTTTTGGGATGAGCATTGGGTGTTGTATGGAAACCAATTTGACAATAAATTTCATATACTGAAAAAAATATATATAAGTATTTCTTTGATGATATATGCATACTTAAATTGCATGTGGATTTGTTTATTATCAGTAAGGACAAACAATAAATTGAAATATTTTAATATCTAGGATTATATTGTAATTTTTTTTGCACACTACATTTTTGCAGCCTGTCCTTAGGCTAAGTCAACACTTTATTATCTTATCACTTGTCGATTTATCATTTTACTTGCCCTAAATATTTTTTAGTTTCTAAATAGACATAGTCTTTGAATTTTCTTCATGGATTTTCTCGTAGTGCTTCTTCCATGTTCACGTCCGCTATCCTTTGATCATTTTCTGTTCAGATCCATATATATTAAATAGACTTTAAGCCTAAGGGATGCATAATGTTAAACCACACAGTATTTAAATTCTTATGGAAATTGCTCTCAAGTTCTTTCGATTTTACTGAACACAAGACAACTGGCCCTTGATTCCATACTTATTACCCTAATATAATTTCAGTGATAGTTACATAGAGTGCTTATGAAACTAATATCACATATTCAATTTCTGAGTGGTCTCCTCACACAGAGAAAGGCACTAATCCACAGCTACCAGCTGCCCCTGCAGGTGTGGAAAACACATTGCTTATAAAGGATATTGCTAAATCGAAAAGACTGTGTTCTGTAATCTTATAGAGAAATAAAGAAAGTAGCATGGTCAAAGGCAGTATGCTCATCAACTGTTTCATTTTTCCCTTTAAATTTTCCAGTCCTTGAAGGTAGAATACTGTCAGTAGTAATAGTCAATGGGCTATGACCAGAAGTTATGCAAGTCATAGACAATCCTATAGTACAACTCAGATGGTGGAAACTCAGCCTGAGTGGACTTCAGGAGGACAGTTTTACTATAGAGTGGCTTGGAGAACCACCAAATTTTGTGTGAGAGGGAATTAACTTTTGATATAAATGTATAAACTTTTTATAGTTTTGTTATAAATTCCCCACTAAGTTTGGGAGTTGTTAGCTCAGAATAATCAAGCCTGTCCTGACAGATGCTGATACCGGAACCAAAGTTGGTTCGGAACCAACCATGCTGATATCGGAACCAAAGAGAGAGCTTTCTTAACAAAAACTTAAAATAGGGGGCAGCATGAAACTGATATCAAAACCCAAAAGAGATGGTGATCTTTACAATAGTAAAATATTTGGCAAAATGCACACCTGCAGGGTTTGAGGAAGCAGATGATACACCTAAATGCAAAGTAAACTGAAACACCACCACCAATAATAACAAAAATGTGTGGCTTTAAGGAAAGAGAGGTTAAAATTTTTAGAATTTTGAGTAGTTGTACAGGGTTGTGTTTGGCAAGATATTACAAGGAGGTAATAGTTCAGGTTGACTGATCTCTAAGCAAAAATGAATGTGAATAAGTATAGTGCTCAAAATCTGGGTCTCTTGGGATTAAAGAGTCCACTGTTTCTGTGATAAAAATAAGATGAATAAGCCGTTGAGGAATAAATTCCAGTAAAATCTTTAAACTGATTTAATTATCTCAGAGGGAAAAAAAAATCAGATTAAGGGTATGGAGCCAGTAAATACTTTCAACTAAATAAAATGACTTAGGGCAAAAATATGATTGGGGTCCACAAAAGCACACAGCCTCAAAATGTCCTTATTTAAACTCACAGAAATGTATGGGGACAAGAAAACAAAAATTGTAGTGAATCTAAAACTTATATTGGAAAGACCAAGATTAGTTGTGGGGAGGTATCACATCTTAGAGCAAAAACACTGAGGCTATAACTAAAAATCACTCTTAGTTTCCTTTTTTTTCTTTTTTAAGTTTATTTCTTTTGAGAGAGAGAGAGCGTGCACAAGCAGATGAGGGGCAGAGAGAGAGAGAGACAGAGAGAGAGACGGAGAGAGAGAATCCCAAGCAAGCTCTATGCTGACAGCACAGAGACCAATACCGGGCTCAGTCTCATGAACTGTGAGATTGTGACCTGAACCGAAATCCAGAGTCAGATGCCTACCTGACTGAGCCACCCAGGTGCTCCTCACTCTTAGTTTCTTAACATTTTAAATTAAGGTGATGATTTGATTTACCCCCTCAGCCACTAAAATGACATAGTCTCCAACAGAGACTCCACATGTTCTCCACAGAGAACAATGGATCATAGTTGCTCTTTCTATTGATCATGATCAAAGGCTAATTCTGGACTATTTTCTACTCTCATGACTTGGGGTGCCTTACAGTGCCATCTCAGTGGGGTTGCAGAAGGGCAAACAGAAGGGGTTGCAAACAGAAGGGCAGACAAAGGCAGAGATAAAATGGCCACTGAATAAACCATTTCTTTCTCTCATTACCCATCCCACTCGCAGTGAGGCAGGGCCATAGGAATAATGTTAATCAAATGAGCTGAGAGCAGAAGTGACAAATGTCACTGAAAAACTGATCTAAGGCAGGTCTAATCTTTTATTTTCTCTTTCACTGATCAAAGAGGTATATATTCAGATTCCTCGTCAGTCCACATTACTAAGAGGCCACATGGAAGGTGACTGCTGCCCAGATGCAAGGAGGAGACTAGAAATAAGAGGCAACTATTTGTTACTGCAAATTACCAGGCCTTTCTTGATTGAAACATGGATGATTGATTAATCACCCTAAACTAACATAAGAATGGCTAGAAGAACTGCGTTTTTGTTGCATTATAGTTTTATCTTCCCCTTGAGATTTTTAGAAACAAATACAAGACCTTTAGAAATACATTTTAAAGGCATGGAGTGTCTTTTAGAGATACATTCATCATCACTGCATTTAGTTCAGTCTAAATAACCTAATTCACATAAGCATTTTAAGTGTCCACAGTGTGAAAAAGAATTATTTTTCAAAGAACAAAAATTTCCCTTGATAGTAAAAACTGTAAGCATTTGTATAGTATTTAGAACATCACAGGCATTTTGAAAGCCTGTGATATCAGCTACATATAACTATTTGGTATTCAAAATTCTATGAGTAGCTACTAGGTAAGTATCTTCATTTTACAGGTGAGAAATTGAATATACAGAGAGTCTAGGTAACTTGCCCAAGCTCACACAACTAGGCTTGGAACAGGCAGCTATAGTCCATACTCTGTTTTAACCACTATGTACTACTGCCTCAAACCAATATTGAGTCTCAGCTAATTGGAATGGAAGCATAAAACTTTTAAACTAATGATACACAGGTTAGTGCCTCTTTGAAACTAATTATTCAAAAATATAAATAAAAAAATCATCTAAAAGTGATGATTGGTTTACATTACAAAACATATTTTTAAAGAGAAAGATCCTCTTGCATCATTTAAAATGTGATTTCATTTATAGAAAATTCATACTTGAGATCAGGAAGAGAGGTCTTCCTGCATACCTGTGTGGAACATAGACATCACATTTATCACAGGGGATCAATGGGCTATGATCAATGGAGGTGATGATGAAAAGTAATCTCATTGGATATCTCATCTCTTTTTTTATTTTGCCAAGAATAGAAGTACAGCTTGGTATATTTATGTACAAAGATGATAATTTGTAATGATTGGGTATCTTTTCATTTTCATCTATAGATCATTCACCTGTGTTTTGTGGTCAACATTTGTGTTTAAAAATTGTTTTGAGGACATTAGTTAATTCGTCATATTAATCCATGTGGCTATTTATATTTATGTAATGCTCTGAGTTCTTTCTTTATATTTTTGGCACATGCACCTATGAAAAATTAGAGAAAATGTAGCTTGACAAAATATTCTAGGAATGATTTAAGATATAGAATTCTTAAAGATAATAGTTTACTGAGTAAACTTTGTTTTTCAAGCGCAAATGGAAGTAAACAAAGTGTTGATCATTGTCATCATAAAGTACTGTCAAAGCAAAAGTTGCGCCGAAGTCCAACAGGCAAGGAAGAGTTTATTCAAGGCTATTGTAATAGATTAGGGAAGCCAGGGCTCAGTCGAAGCTCAACTGGACTTTTTAGGAGCTGATGTGGGGTGAGGGATCCGAGGCCATCTGTGTTTGCTAACTGGCTTCTGAATTAGAGAATCATTTGTATTTCCAAGAAAGGGGTCTGTGCAGATCACTGATTTAATGAGTGTTATCTTTTCACAGATTTTTGTAGAGAGGAAATATTCCTGGGGAAGAGAGGAATGAGAAAGTATCATAGAGGAGGTGTGAATGGGGAGAAAGAGATGACTAACACAGATATGGTTATATTTTTTTTCCCCATGCGATAATGCAAAGTCTAAACCAGCGTATAATCTTCAATATTCCTGTTGTATACCTACCCAGAAAAAGATGGTTGCATTGTACTCTAGCATACTATGCTATAAGAATGATTTTCTTTAGGGAAGATCAAGAATGTAGATTTGAATATAGATTGTTGGCAATTGTGTCAACTTTTTATGATACGGATGTTTAAACTCTCCTCTTTCTACTCGTTGAATAGAAATGACTGATATGCCTGAGCCTTCAAAATACTTCAACTATTGTATGCATTACAATGCAAATTTTATATAAAAATCCTACCTTCTTTCTAGGAAGCCTTTCTATTTTGCTAAAATGATCCCAACGGATTCTCTGTTGGGGCACTGGTTTTTATGGATTAGATTTAACAGAGTATCTGTGCCAAAAAACCTTCATAGCTTCTTTGCCTGCCTTAGGAATCTTCCCTACCATATATAGAGAAAGACTGGGTATTTTCTTCCTAAGGCCGCACCAACACAGGGATGTCCATTTTCACCACTTCTATTCAACATTGTACTGAAGGTTCTAGCCAGAACAATTAAGGAAAAAATAAGAAAAAGAAACAAGCATCCAGATTGAAAAGGAAAAAGAAACTATCTCCAGTCACTGACAACAAACTCTTGAATTTGGAAATCCTAAGGAATCTACACCCCACCAACACTGTCAGAAATAATAAGTGAGTTAAACAAATTTGCAAGATACAAGATCAATACAAAAAATAAATTATATTTCTATACAGTGACTATGAGCAATCAGAATATGAAATTAAGAAAACAATTCTATTTACAAAAACATCAATAAGAATGATATCAAAACCAGATAGTCTCCCCTAAACAAGAGAATTATAAGCCAATATTCCTGATGGGCATGGATACAAAAATTCTCAATAAAATACTAGCAAACAGAATCCAGCAATATATTAAAAATTATTCACTACGATCAAGTGCAATCTCTTCCTGGGTTGCAAGGTGGTTTAAATGTTTGAAATCAATCAATATGATACACCACATTAATTAAAGGACAAGAACCATATGATCCTTTCAATAGATGCAGAAAAAGCATTTGACAAAGTACAATATCCATTCATGATTAAAATTGTAAACAAAGTAGGTTTGGAGGGAACATACCTCAACATAATAAATGTCATAGATGAAAATCCCACAACTAATTTCATCTTCAATTGAGGAAAAACTGAGAGCTTGTCCTCTGTGGTTAGAAATAAGACAAGGATGTTCACTTTTACCACCGTCATTTAACATAGTACTGGAAGTCCTAGCCACAGCAATCAGACAACAAAAAGAAATAAAAGGCATCCAAATTGGTAAAGAAGGAGTTAAACTTTCACTATTTGCAGATGATATGATCCTCTATATAGAAAGCCCAAAAGACTCTGCCAAAAAGTTGTTAGAACTGATATATGAATATAATAAAGTTGCAGGATAAAATATCAACATACAGATATCTGTTGCATTTCTATACACCAATAATGAAGCAGCAGAACGAGAAATTAAGGAATCAATCTCATTTAAAATTACACCAAAAAAACCCCCAATAAGATGCCCATGAATAAACCTAACCAAAGGGGTAAAGGACCTGTACTCTGAAAACTATAAAACACCAATGAAAGAGATTGAAGAGGACACAAAAGAAATGGAGAGACATTCCATGTTCATGGATTTGAAGAACAAATATTGTTGAAACCTCTATACTACCCAAAGCAATCTATACATTTAATGCAATCCCTATCAAAATACCAACAGCATTTTTCACAGAGCTAGAATAAGCAATCCTAAAATTTTTATGGAACCACAAAAGGCTTTGAATAGCCAGAGCAACCTTGAAAAAGAAAAGCAAAGCTGGAGGCATCACAATTCTACACTTTTCAGTTGTATTACAAAGCTGTAGTGATCAAAACAGTCTGTACTGGCATAAAAATATAGATCAATGGAACAGAATAGAAAACCCATAAATGGACCCACAACTATATTGCCAACTAATCTTTGACCAGGCAGGAAAGAATATCCACTGGAAAAAGAAGACAGTTGCTTCAACAAGTGGTATTGGGAAAACTGTACCACTTTTATAAACCATGCACAAAAATAAATTCAAAATGGATTAAAGACCTAAATGTGAGACCTAAAACATAAAATCCCAAAGAAAAACCCATGCAGTAACCTCTTTGACATCAGACCTAGCAACTTCTTTCCAGATATGTCTCCTGAGAAACAAAAGCAAAAATAAACTATTGGGACTTTATCAAAATAAAAAGCTTCTGTACCATGAAGGAAATAATCAACAAAACTAAAAGACTAAAAGAATGAGAGAAGATACCTGCAAATGGCATATCCGGTAAAGGGTTAGTTGCCAAAAAATATAAAGAACTTACAAAATTCGACATCCCAAAAATGAATAATCTAATTTAAAAAGGGGCAGAAGACATGAATAAACATTTTTTCCAAAGAAGACATCCAGATGGCCAACAGACACATTAAAAGATGTTCAACATCAGTGATAATCAGGGAAATGCAAATTGAAACTACAGAGATATCACCTCACACCTGTCAAAATGGCTCAAATCAACAACATAAAAACATGTGTTGGCAAGGATGTGGAGAGAGGAGAACCCTCTTACACTATTGGTGGGAATGTAAACTGTGTGCAACCACACTGGAAAACAGTATGGATGTTACTCAGAAAGTTAAAAATAGAACTACCCTGAGGTGCCTGGGTAGTCAGTGAGTTAAGCATCTGACTTCTGATTTTAGCTCAGGTCATGATCTCAAGGTTCATGAGATCAAGCGTGAAACCTTCTTGGGATTCTCCTTCCATCTCTCTTTCTGCCCCTCCTCACTCACTCACTCTCGAAATAAATAAACTTAAAAAAAAATAGAACTACCCAATGATCCAGCAATTGCACTATTAGGTACTTATCTAAATGATACGAAAACACAGATTTGAAGGGATACATGTACCCAAATGTTTACAGCAGCATTATCTATGATAGCCAAATTATAGAAACAGCCCACGTGTCCATTAACTGATGATTGGATTAAGAAGATGGTGTGTGTGTGTGTGTGTATATACACACACACACACACACACATACATATACACAAAATGGAACATTATTCATCCATAAAAAAGAATGAGATCTTGCCATTTGCAATGACAAGGAGCTAGAGAACATTATGTTAAGTGAAATAAGTCAGAGAAAGACAAATACCATATGATTTTGCTCATATTTAAGAAATAAAACAAATGATGGGGCGCCTGGGTGGCTCAGTCGGTTAAGTGTCTGACTTCAGCTCAGGTCATGATCTCACAGTTTGAGTTTGAGCCCCGCATTGGGTTCTGTGCTGACAGCTCAGAGCCTGGAGCCTGCTTCGGATTCTGTCTCCTTCTCTCTCTGCCCCTCCCCTGCTTGCTCTCTCTCTCTTTCTCTCTCTCTCAAAAAAAGTGAATAAACATTTTAAAAAATTAAAAAAAAGAAATAAAACAAATGAGCAAAGGGAAAAAGAGAGAGAAGTAAACCAAGAAACAGACTCTTAACTATAGAGAACAAACTGATGGTTACCAGGGGGGAGGTGGATGAAATAGGGGATGGGGATTAAGGATTGCAGTTGTGATGAGCCCAGGGTGTTGTATGGAATTGTTTAATCTATGTTGTACACCTGATATTCATATTACACTTTATGTTAACTAACTGGAATTTTAATATAGACTTGAAAAATACTTAAAGATGGCTTTTACAAAAAGAATAAAATACTGAGGAATAAATTTAATAATAGTAGTAGAAAATGCACATTGAAAACTAGAAAATGTTGAAATTAAAGAGGTTCCAGATAAGTGGAAAGACACCCCATATTCATTGATAAGAAGACTTAGTATTATCAAAATGGCAATTCTAATTTGATCTGTAGGTTGAACATGTTCCCTATGAGAATTCTAGCCAACTTCTCTGCAGAAATTGACAAGTTAATCATCCAATATGTATGAAAATGCAAATCATCAACAAAAGGCAAAACAAACATACCATAAAATTCACCTGGTTTTATTTTGTCTCAGTAAAGATTTTTTTTTTAATATAAGGAGCTAGTTTGTGCTAACCATCGTTAGGCATTTTGAAGTTTAGTACTTTTGAGTGACTCAACCAACAAAGTTAATTAAACATATTTTTAAGACATATTAAGTGTGTGTTTTACTAGCAACATAGTGGTAAGAAAGAAAACTGAACCAATTGACAGTTAATGCTAAGATACTCAGTAGTATTAACAACTGTTTTTAGTCCTTGTGATGGAGAACACTGAAGTTGTATATGTAAAATTTGCATTCTTTATTATTTCTTTCTATAACGAATTGTGCATTTCATTGAATATTCTTTTTTTTGTAAACTGGCATCTCCAAACATATTATTTAGTTTTTTTTAATGCTTATTTATTTTTGAGAGAGAGAGACAGAGCATGAGTGGGGGCAGGGGGGCAGAGAGAGAAGGAGACACAGAATCCTAAGCAGGCTCCAGGCTCTGAGCTGTCAGCACAGAGCTGGACGCGGGCTCCAACTCACAAACTGATGTCATGACCTGACCCGAAGTCAGATGCTGAACCAACTGAGGTGCCCCAACCAAACATAATAATTTCACTGTCTGTTTTGTTCTTTATACCCGGGGATGAAAAAAGCAGGGGGCTTCTACAGAAATCAGTTAGAAATGTAAAATTACATGAACATGGGTAGAATATTTTAGCAAATGAAAATTAAAAAAATATTTTTGCCATTAATATGTCATTATTTCACTGTCTGGATGCTAACAGATCTTAATAATTAATTCATAAAAAATAAGGAAATAGAGTAGCTCAATCCATGTAACAAATACTTGTTTATATCAGTCTATGTGGAAAGTGCTGACCTAGTAAATGTAAGAGGAAAAAAAGTCTCCATTGTTACTTCCAAGGAAATACTATTTAATCTGAGGAGACAGAAGACACACACATAAATAAGATGAAAATTTGACTGTATTTGGCAAGTGCCAAGTATATAATGACACTCTGACAGTTAAGAAAAGAGATGGATTACTAAGAGTAGAAGTAGTTTACAAAATCTTCAAAGAGGTGAGGGTTTGAGCAAAATCTTGAAAGACAATATTGTTCATTTCTGTATATCAAAACTGAGGCTCACAGGGTTAAATGACTCACCTTAAACTCTAGTAAATGACAAATCTATATTTAGTACGAAGTTTGCAAACTCTGAGTCTGGCATAATCCTCTCTGATTTCCTACTGGCTGGAATTTTTGGCCAGTAGCTCATTAATGCATGTTCATGCACAATAAATAGCATTAAGCCAGAGGCTGTTGAAATACTATATTTGATCTGAAAGGAGAGACACTACCGCTAGGAGCTTATGCTAAAGGAAGATGAACTCTTTAGAGTGGAAGGCAGAATCCCAGCTAAAACCATGCTTCCCTACCAAACGCCAAGAAAAAACTCTTGGCATAGACTTGAAGCTCCTTGCCTAGAGGACGTTTCTTCTGGGAACTCTATCTCTACTTTCCACAGGTAACTATAATTCTAAAGTGACATCAACATCTCCTAAACACACTATGCAGGAGCTATGGGTGATGGCTGTCTATGGGATTTTGGTGGGAGCAAATCTCAGCCTTGTCAATCATTTGGAAATGTATACTGGAGACAGCTGCAGCGGTAGCAGAGGCTGTGAGAAGTCAATAACTATAAAATTTTACTGAGCGCCATAAAAGAAGACTGGACTAAAGAGACATTGCATGTTTCTTGATGGAAATGGGATCTTGTAAATATCCAAGTTAATTCCCCCCCTCCACACAAATTAATTTATGAGTTAAAGACAATTGCAAATACAATGTCTTTTGGCATTTTTTTTTAATTTGGAAAAAAAATTCTTTAAAATCCCAAGGAATAAAAGAATAGTGAAAATAACTACCAGCATTTAGAGAAAGGAAAATGAGAGATCCTTGTCTACTGGATATTAAAATATATATCAGTGCCATAGTAATTAAATCAGTATCATAGTGCTCCCCAAATGAGAATAGTCCATAGGATATTATTTGATGAAAACACAAATTACAAAGCAGTGTGTGTGTGTATGTGTGTGTGTGCATGTGTGTTTAGCATATAAGCAGATTTTAAAGATTGATAACCACTGTGTTATTTCTGATCACCTCTGGGTAGTCAACTTTCAAGTGTTTTTTTTTCTTCTTTATACTTTTCTGTAATTTGTGAAATATTATAATAAACATGTATTATAAAATATACCCTTATTTTCATTAAATTACAGACAAACAATTAAAGGAAAATACAAGCAAATATACACATAATTTTCCAGTAGGAAAAGTCTATGTTTGTATGACCTTATTATTCAAATAAGTTAAAATATGATAGAACTACAGCATTAAAAATTATTTATTATAAACCAAGTTAAAAGGCAATTCACAAATTAGAAAATATTTTGAACATATGTAACAAAGCATTAATATTAATACCCAGAGAGTACTTTTGTATATTTTAAAATTAGGAATACCAAGAAAAACAGGCAGAAAACATGTACAAAGAAGAAATAGAAGAAGAAATAGAAGAAATAGAAATGACCAATAAGGATATGAAAGGTGTATTTAACTTCACTAAATTTTAAAAATGCATACTATAACAACAATGAAACACTATATTTCTAAATATAGCATCCATTTTAATTAAAAGGAATGAAGATATCTAATAAATAAAATGGATACTTTACTGCTTATTGAAGGTGAATTTTTAAAAAATACTGTATCATTGTTTGACAATAAATATCAAAACTTAAAAATGTGTTTATTCTTTAATCAAGCCATTTCACTTCTAACATTATATCCAAAATATATAGTGAGGAAAGATTTGTATATAAAAATGCACACCATAGTATTATATAATATTCTTATAATTTAGGAATAAACTAATGCACAACTACATGGGGTTATATAATAATATTATACATGGGATGCCTGGGTGGCTCAGTTGGTTAAAGGTGACTATTGGTTTTGGCTCAGGTCATGATCTCATAGTTTGCAAGTTTGAGCCCTGAATTGGGCTCTGCACTGTCACTGTGGAGTCTGCTTAGGATTCTCTCTCTGCCTCTCTCTCTCCCTCTCCCACTTTCTCTCCCAAACTCAAAATAAATAAATAAACTTTAAAAAAACATTTAAAAATTTAAAAAAACATTATACTCATCCACATAAAAAATGTTATGCAACAAATAAAAATGATGCTGTAAATCAGAGATACTTATTTTAGCTTCTCTAGGAGTCACTGGATGGGCTTCAAAGGATTTGTGAATTCCACGATAGTTTATTTCAAGTTTGTATGTAGAAGTATATGTATAGTTTTGGAGGTATAGGGCCATAGGGTCGGTTGCCTTTTCAAAACATTTTTTCAAACAGTTCTGTGGCCCATAGTTCAAGGAGCACTGGATGCAGTGTTCATAATTTATTGTCAATTAATGGCAGCAGTTTGTCATTATGTCATAGTTTTGTGTATGACATGCTTATATATGTATTCTCCTTTATACATTAAATGTTGTTGGTGGCTTATGATTTTTCATTTTGCTTATATATATTGCCTAATTTTTCCATAAAATACTATATTACTTTTTTCACAAATAATAGTATCAAAAAATTACTGTTACAAACTTTCATAAAAAGCTTTGATGTGCAAGATGACTAAGTGAACTGTTTTACTGTGGAGATAGGTCCCTTCCCCTAAATATTTCCTTGCCTTTGCAAGGAAACTTTTTAACATATAAAGTTTAAAAATTTACATATGGCATTTCATACAGCCTTGACTAGAATTTGGTGATATTAGAAAGGCTTGTAAATGTCCTGTTCCAAATGATCTTTTGCTAGTTTCCATTTTTTTAATTTTTTAATTTTTTTAATATTTATTTGTTCTTGAGAGAGAGAGAGAGAGACAGAGTGTGAGCAGGGGAGAGATAGAGAGGGAGGGAGACAGGGAATCTGAAGCAGGCCCCGGGCTCTGAGCTGTCAGCACAGGGCCTGATGTGGGTATCGAACTCACAGTAAGATCAGGACATTAGCCAAAGTCAGATGCTTAACTGACTGAGCCACCCAGGCGCCCCTGCTAGTCTCCATTTGTAACTGAAATTCCACTTGAATGATATTTTGATTAATGAGTTTTTTCCAAAATCCCTTATTAAAATGCATATTATGAGGGAGGAAAGCAAGGGTTTCCACTATAGCATTTGCATGAATCAGAGCCCATTTGCTCAGACTTTAAGGTGAACTTGAACACACCTCTATAAACAGGAAGGACCACCAACCTATTGAAAGTCCTTTAAGTCACATGATCAGAAGTTCCTAAAATTTTATTTATCCTTTCTAAGGATATTGATATTAATGCTTTTCTAAAAATCAAAACAATATATATCCTTGCTTTTAAATAATAAACTTCAAATTCCTCCATGAAAAAGAGCTGTGTAATTTTATATGTTTGGTCCCTATGTTGATTTCCACATAATTTATATACTCTAAACTTCTATTAAGATTTATTGCCCTTATGCATCCAATTTTTCCAAATGCTTTTTTTACAAGGTTATGTTATCATCTGAAATGGACATTAATTTTACTATTTAAGCCCCTAGTGATCCACAAGAAGAAAAATCTATTGTTATAAGGCTCTGGTTGCTAGGGGAAAGATTTTTACCTTTTCTATTTAGTTGGCAACACTGGAATTTATTTAAAGTTGAGTCGTGATTTTCTTTTCACTTTCCCTTTTTTTCACTTGTTATTCTTTTATTCACTTGTTATTCTTTTATTTTAAAATAGAAAATTATCAGGGTGCCTGGGTGGTTCAGTTGGCTGAGTGTCAGATTCTTGATTTCAGCTCAGGTCATGATCTCACAGTTTGTGAGATCGATCCCCATGGCAGGCTTCGAGCTCACAGTCCAGAGCCTGCTTGGGATTCTCTCTCCCCGCCACACCACCCCCCTCTGCCTTCCCCTTCTCCATGTGTTCACTCTCTTTCTCACTCTCCCTCTCAAAAATAAACTAAAAACATAGGGAATTATCTGGTAGTGATATTTCTCTTCTTCATGCTCTAGAAGGAAGGCTGAATTTAGGAAAGGTCTACACTGAGTTCTGCAATAGAACAAAAATATTTTCATCAAGTATATACTTTATATTAAATTCTCAAATTTTAAAAATTTAGTTAATATTATTAGGAATAAACTTTTTAAGGTGTTTCCAGATTAATTTTGCTTTAAGAGAACTCTACATCCTACATCTGAAAAAAAATTAGCATGGTATATTAAAAATAACAAATAACAACAAACCAAAACCTATTATTATCGTATTAACTTCCCCTGGGCCTCAAGGTTCATAGCTATATGAGAGGGTGGATAAGTCAGGAGTTGTAATATTCTCCCTCCACTTTTTTTTTTTTTGCACAGCTACCTTGGAGGATCTGATGAAAGTTATAGATCATTAAATACATAAGGGATTTCATGTACAAATAACCAAGACCAGCTTCATGGTGTGCAGCTTATGGAGTCCTATAGGACCCATGCGTTTGCTTTGCTTTTCTACTGTTACTGTCTTGAAATTCTTAATTTTTAAATACATGGCTCTACATTTTCATTGTGTCCTGGATCCCAGAAATTATGTAACTGATGCTTCTTGAATCTTTTGAATCTGGTTATGAAGCTTTGGTTTAGATGCTCTCTAAAAAAGAAAAAAAGAAACCCTCTTTAAGATGTGGCACTACTTCTAATATACTGTAAATCCTTATTGATGTCCATGATTGCTCTTGACCTGTGGAAAGAAGAGAACTGAATCTTTTTTAACCCTGTATGTGACTGTATGAAGGCATTTGGTCCATGGCTCAAAGGAAGGCATCATGAAGAGGGCTGGCTTCAGTTTAGACACTTCTATTTGATAATGATAATATTCTTTCAATTACTTGTATTGGTTTTCAATTAGAATTTCCCACATAGAATGCTACACTTCATGATAATTTATGTAGATAGCTGTCACTAAAATTAAAATAAGACTTATTTTTTCATAGAGCAAATTTAGATGATTAGCTATCCCTAAAACGATGTTGTTCCATTAATGCTAAGAATCGAATCCTAAGAAAGCATATTCTTTTTTTAAAAAAGAATAGTCTTGTGCTTTTTATGATTAAATGAACAATTTCCTTTTTAAACATTTTTCTACTTATTTCCCACCATATGTGTCAACCTCAGAAAACTTGAAAAGGTACAGAAGTGTGATATGAAAGCAACTCTTTATTCAGAAATGTACTCCCTGATTGCAAATGGGATGTCAAAGCAAACTTTCTTTAAATTCTGCAAGAATGGGTGTTCAAAAGTGTGTAATTAATGTACCTGTGGTTTGAAGGGGTTTTTTATTTTAATTTTTTAACTTCTAAACCCCAGCTGAGTTAGTAATAGAACACAGAATTGCATACAAGAAATTGAATGCCAGTAATCTATTTGGTTAACAAAAATCTTTTGGGCATAGCTGGGACAAAAGAGCACATGGTTGGCAAGTTTAGAAGGAGATCAGAGGGGTATGTTTCTGTTTGTCACTCTGTTGTGTTATGTGGGGCATTTAAATGAGCCTTAAGAAAAGATTTATATTCACAGTTTGATACCTAAACTGGAGTGGCTGCATTACTGGGGCTTGGCACTGTTGATGTGGAAAGTGGCCTGACTATTGATGTTTTAGGAATAAGAGAAATTTTGAGTTTTTTTTTTATCTTTCAGAAATCTGTTTCCTTGAAGTGTTTAATGTTTTGGAGTCATGTTTATCATGACAACGTGGGAATTTTTAAATAGAGGAGTTATCTAAACTCCACGGTCCTAATTTTTTTTCTTTTTTGTATTTTACTTTTTTAAAATTTAAACTTCAGCGATCTTTCATATTTCTACTTCCCCAGTGAACCCTCATTCTTGAATAAACGGCTTTCCAAACTTAAAAAGTTGTTTCTAAAACAACTAGGTAAACTAATTAAGTTAGTTTGTTATTTAGTTAACTTAAGCCTAATCCAAAACAGATATTTGACCTAGTTGTCCAACTCATGACGAAAACATCAGTGACAATAGCTATTTTAATGAAATGACAGTTCAAGTAACCTTACTAAACAAAATGATCATTTTAGTAGCCTGCATTAAGACAGTCTTAAGCTCAATGCATTGGCCTGCTAAGAGGTCAGTAGCATCAAATTTTATTTTTTGATCTTCATACTAGGATTGAGATAAACTTGAGAACACCCTTGAGTTATACTCATATTTTCACATATGAATAGATACTGTATCAATAGATAACTTTTAATGATTGACCATTTAGCACCATTCTGATAAAAATTCAGTTTACACTATTAAAGGGATTCTATGAACTCCCCTCCCCTGAGGCAGAATTAATAGACTTGCGATATTGTAATTCAGAAACACTAATGCTCACCACTTAGAGGGTTAGATTGTCTTATAATAGAAACCCATTATGGAAAATACTCCTAACTACCTTCAATTGTCTCTTTTTTGTTTAAGCAGAAGGATATAATTAAATGCAATATTTAAAAGTGTAAATATGCTGTGATTAGAGTACTCATTGTTCTCTATTTTCATCAGGTAAAAAGATAAATTATAGAAAATATTCTCACTTTTGAAGCATTGGCTTTCTCTAGTATATACATTTAGAGACACTGTGACTTTAATATTTAATCCAGTTCTCCAAAAATATAAAGAGCTGGAAAATGGAGCTATTAGGTACAGTTGTGCAGCCGGTATACTACACAATTCAAATGATCATCATTCATGTAGCCTATGCTATAAGTATGTTTCCATTGTGCAGTAAATAACCTGAAAAATATGCATAAACCTTGATTAGATATACCTTTTCTTATCTTAGGTAGGAATATTTTCACTTTAAATTTTTTCATTAATAATTTAGTGTTTATTACAGTATTACATTGAGGGACTTTCCTTATGGAATTGGCTTATAAATGAACTTTTTAGCTTCAAACACTAAACCTATTCAGAGAGAGTTAAAACAGTGTCTCTCTATACTTCTTCTGGTGTAGGCAGTAGATAGCAGAGCTCAACCTCAATTTCATATGACTTGATATCAAAGTTAGGGCATTAGGGCCCAAGCATATTACAGGGAAAAGGACTCAGGTTAAGTGGGATCCAATGGATAGACGCTGGACTGGGACTCAGATGTGGGCAGATTCAAGAACATATTCTATTGACGCAAGCAGTGAACACAGTAGAGGATTACAAGAAGGTGATAACTAAAGGGGAAAAGCTTTGAGGTAAATTGTTTACCACATAGTTTCAAAATAAAATTGATTTGGAAACTTCAGGGTTCACCATATATCCTGTGCCACACACTCTACTGTACTTTTCATAAATTATCTCATTTAATTGGAATACTCACAAAAATGGTCTGATTGTCAGAAAACTTAAGGACTTGCCAAAGATAGTTAAAATACCAGGTGAATCAGACCTTAAAGTATGTTATTTTCCCACTTTGACATACTGCTAAATAAGACGGAGACTTCAAGCTCATAAAAAGCCCCAGGCATAGTTCAAGGATGATTAGCAAATGTTCATGATTGGTCTGTAATCACTTATGAACCCCTAGAGTTTGTATTAAAATGTTGGAACTAATCTTTCAAAATTAATTTCTTTTTTATTTGTAGATCCATACTGTCCACTTGTAGAATAAAATTCTGGCAAGGTTTAGATCTTATCAGTGCACAGTCATTCTTTTACCCAAAAAGTATTAATGATGTCTTAAATGATTGCTTTTCAGAGAAAATTTGGAGATTGTTAACATACAGCACAGTTAGTCTATTAAAATCTGTGGTACAATCAAAACACTATAAATTCAGAGGACTGATGCAAATCTCAGTGGCTCCATCCTCTCTCACCTTTGGGAAACTTCTAAAATTTGCTGATTTCACTCTGTTTGAAAGAAAGCAGTCTGATTTTGTAGGGTTAAATTTGATAAATTATTCTAACTTACTTAAGACTGAATTATATTATACAAGCTTGCTAATAATTCCAAATAGAGTAAAATGAAATAAGTAGAGATGTTAGAACTACAAACAAAAGATGCCAGGAGGACTAATCAGAAAAGCAATATATCTATCATTTTTTATGGTATATGGTTACTGTTAATACTGGTCTAATAATTTAGGAATATTTAGTTTACAGATATTAAAGTCATCAAGCCATTTTCTTCACATCTCAGAAGCAGAACAGCATTATCTTATTGCTACATTTTGAAATACTTCTTTTTAGAATTCAACAGAAGGATGAGAATCTTTCATTGTTTTCCAAGTGCTTTTCCTATAGTAATAGACCTTGTTCATTGCTTAGTTATACCATTTATTCAACAAATATTTATCATTTATAAGTCATTGTGCAGTAGGATGTGCAATTCTCAAAACAACCTGGTAGACCCAGAAAAATCAAAATGATTTTGAAGAACAAAGTTGGAAAACTCACACTTTCCCACTTTAAAACTTACTGCTAAACAACAGTAGTCAAGAGAGTTTGCTACCGCCATACGGATAGACATGTATCAATGGAATAGAAGTATGATTCCAGAAATAAACCCATATATCTTTGGGTTAAGTTATTTTTACTAAGGATGCCAAGAGCATTCATCAATAAATTATAAATGGTGCTGGGACAGTGGATATTCACATGCAAAATGTAGTTGAATTCCTACCTCACACCATATAAAAAGATTAACTCAAAATGGAGCAAAACCTAAATTTAAGAATAGAACCTATAGAATTCTTAGAAGAAAGCATAGGAGTAAATCTTCATGACATTGTATAAGGCAATGGTTCCCAACATCTATTACCAAAAGCACAGATGACAAAACAAAAATAGGTAAGTTGGACTTTATCAAAATTAGAAATATTTGTGCTTCAAAGGATACTACCAAAAAAGTGGAAAACAATCCACAGATGGGAAAAAGATTTATAATTCATATATCTGACAAGGTAACTGTATCTAGAATATATAAAGAATGCTTATAACTCAGCAAGAGGACAAATAACTCACTTAAAAATTAGGCAAGGGATCTGGATAAATATTTCTCCAAAGAAGGTACCCAAATAGCCAATAAACACATGAAAGGATGCTCATCATTTATCATTAGGGAAACGCAAATGAAAACCACAGTAAGATATTACTTAACCATTAGGATGGCTATGATCAAAAAGATACACACTATCTAGAATTCACAAAGATATAGAGAAATTGGAACCCTCATTCTTTGCTGGTAGAAAAGTAAAATGGCACAGCTACTTTGGAAAACAGTTGAACAGTTCTTCAAAATGTTAAACACGGAGTTGCAATATGACCCAGAAATTCCTCTTCTATGTATATACAAGAGAAATTAAAACATATGTTCATACAAAAATTTGTACACAAATGTTTTTAGCTTCTTCATAGTAGTAAAAGTGGAGACAATACTAGTATATATCCATTCACCATTCGTAGGCATATACATATAAAATATAAGTGGGTGTATGTATGTATACACATATATATTAGACAGGCCTGTGCATATAAAAACATATATGTGTATACACACACTTATAGCTATACTTTTAAAAGGTGAATTTTATGGTGTGTGGATTTTTTCTCACTAAATATGTTATATAGTATATGCACACACACATATACATCTCAGTGAAGATATATGTGGGTGTGTGCATGTGTGTATGTACAGTTGCCCTGGCTGATGTTAGAGGGAAGAATAAAGAAGCTGAAGGAAGGAAGCACTCTTGAATTCATGTGTTATACTCAGTAAGATGACCCAATGACCCATAAGAAGATTACGTTCTTAACACCTACCAGAGGCCATACCGTTTACCAAGGTCATCATAAAAATAGTGGTGAGAGGGATACCAACATAACTAAGTTCAGTGGTGCCATTTTCCACAAGCCAGCTGGTAAGGATGACAAAAAAGATAGCTACAAACCTGGTCTTATTTACATCTGAGAATAATGGGGTCCTAATAACAGAGGCCAAGTGGTGGCTGCATCTTGAATTCCATAGCACACACCAAAAGGAAGCACAGCATGTGGTAGGCCACTTTGGTTCAGAAGACAACACATTCCATATCTAGGAATACTGTTCTGGCCCATTTATTGAGTGGCAGGGAGGGCTTCCAACTTTGAGAGGTGACCAGAGCCAGAAAGTTTGCTGCATCAGATCCAGGTCACTTGGGTCTTACCACCTGGCAGACATATGGTGTTGGAGCGTCAGTGGTTGGAAGAGATGAAATTAAGTATATGGCAAGCTGCAGTGGAATGACAACATAGGCCCTTTGGATTCTGTAGCAAAGCCACACCATCTGCAATAGATAATTACACACTCTTTCTGAAATAGCTTTTGGTGTGTTACTGGGTCCTGGTAGAGATGGAAAAATTGGTCATGGGACAGCAACTCATTATGCCTATTATGAGATGGGTTCTGTCAGATCTTTCAAGTTAAAATATTGTACAGGCCTTGCAACTATCCACTGTAAGATGGAAATGGCATATCCAGAAACAAGCTTGCACAGGACCAAAGGGTATGAATAAGCCTCCCAGCAGATAATTCAGACCCTCATATCTCTCTCAAATCTCACACCAGTCCATTTCTCCATCTGCATCTATTCCTATACATGGTTTTGCAAGACAAATTGAAAGAAGAGAAAAAAGCCTGAGCCTGGTTTATAGATAGATCAGTTTAGTGCATAGGTAAGTGCAAGCCAAAAATGGATGGCAGTTGTTAGATTACTAACACTTTCAGAATTGACCCTGAAGGACAATGGAAAGGGAAATATGCATTCCTGGCTATTGGCCAGTGGCCTAGCTGTCTATTCAGAGATCTGGAAAAGAAAGGGTTGTGGGATTGGAGACAAGGAATTCTGGGGTAGAGGCATACGATGTAAATGGACATAATAAGGTGGGGTTTTATATCACACATTAAGCCCATAAAAAACATTTACCATGGAAGAGGCACTGAACAACCAAATAGACAAAATGACCCAGTCCTCATCATCAGCCATTTCAGACATAGCACAATGAGTATATGAATGGAGTGGCTAGTACGGCAGAGATGGAGACCATATACGAATCTGACAGCATTGTCTCCCATGTGTTACTAACAATCTACCTACTTCTGCCACTAAATATACAATTCGAAGTAATACGGTCCAACACTAATGCTCCAGTATTATACTATTCCCTAGGCTGTCTAACTCAACCACTTGGGGGCAAGTTGACTACACAATCTTTCTTCCATCCTTAAAGGGCTAGCAGTTTATCCTTTCAAGGATAGATACCTATTCTAGGTATGGGTGTATTTTTCCTGCCACAGTAGCATTGATATCTAGGGGCTTGTGGAATACCTGATATACAGGCATAGAATCCTATGAAATCATAGTATCCAAATACGGGACCCATTTTACAGCAAAGAAGGTGCAGAAATGAGCCTTAACTATCGCACCTGCCAATCAAATTGAACTTGTCAATTCAGAATTTGAATTTATCAAATACTCAAAGCAACTATTTCTGGTTAGATTTTTCCCTTCATTTTATAGGTGACTCCAGAGAGTTTCTGGGGTCATTTAACTAGTTGAATTGGATTTGAATCCAGCTATTTCACATCAACGTTCATGATTTTTATACAATACCATATATGAGGTTCTCTCACAGTTATTGCCAAACACACTCATGTTAGTAAACTCTGATAGAAAAATATATTCTTAAGCAGGTTAAGATAGCCTAGGGATTCAGGTTAAAAAATACATGAATGACAAAGTTGAAACTCAATTTGCTATTTGTCGTTTTTAGCAGGCACATTCACAGTCCTACATCTTCTGTTCTTTGAGATATTTTTGTTGGTCTAATTTCCAAGTAGTTTATAAAGTTCCCTCTGAAATAATTATTGAATAGTTTTCCACATTGTGGTGGTGTTGGTGAAGAACAGCTTATAGCACTGCCTTTTAATAGAATCAAATGAATGACATGTGTAAGCAGCAGTGAGTAATCCTAGCACATAGCACTCAAATGATGTGCAGGCTGAGAAAAATATGTAGTTGAAATTAGTCTTAAAGGACTCCACAGCTAGGAATAAAACATTCAGGATATTTGAGGTTGCACAGAATTTTCTGTTCATGTTGGTTATTGGGTATTTAAGAACAGTTATTTAACAGATGCGAAAACAAAGTGTTGATGAGTAGAAGCTACCGTAGAAGAAAATGTATTAAAATGAAAGTTGTAGGGGCGCCTGGGTGGCGCAGTCGGTTAAGCGTCCGACTTCAGCCAGGTCACGATCTCGCGGTCCGTGAGTTCGAGCCCCGCGTCAGGCTCTGGGCTGATGGCTCGGAGCCTGGAGCCTGCTTCCGATTCTGTGTCTCCCTCTCTCTCTGCCCCTCCCCCGTTCATGCTCTGTCTCTCTCTCTGTCCCAAAAATAAATAAACGTTGAAAAAAAAAAAAAAAGAAAGAAAGTTGTAGACATTGTGAAAAATGAAATGATTTAAAGTCTTGCATATTTGCTATAGCTAGTGTTGTTATAATTACAACAATGAAGTTTGATGATCTGGAATTCTCTTCAAGTACAAGTAGGGTATTACATTAGATATATGGATGTTGCAACCTGCCAACAGGTTATCAGAAACATATTGTTTGGCATGACAAACTCAACTTGACAGGCCATAAGTAGGCTGAATATTCTCTCATTTTCCATAGTTCCCACTAAGTGGGGCATGTTTCATTTGTTCATTAATATTCTGTAACTCATCCATGAATTCATTTGAGTTTGCTTAGTTCAGTAATCTCTGGCATTTCAATGTGTTGTCATTTTAGTTTCTCTGATTTCTCTACCATTCAGTAGAAACAAATATATTCCATGAAACTAATGTATGATGTAAGCAGAACATTCTCTAAATTTGTAGTCTTTTCAATTAACACATTTTTGAACTGGGTAAGACAATTGCACTAAATGTTTAATAACCTCCCAGTGTGGATATAAACACTTTGGTACACTCACTTAATGATGTACTTTTTTTTCTTTTATTTTTTTAATTCCAGTATAATTAATGTACATTGTTATATTAGTTTCATGGGTCCAATATAGTGATTCAACAATTCTATGCATTACTTAGTGCTCATCATAAGTGTACTCTTATTTCGCTTCACCTATTTCACCCATCCCCCTACCACCTTTGCTCTGCTAACCACCAATTTGTTTGGCACAGTTAAGAGTCTGTTATTTGGTTTGCCTCTTTTCATTGTTGTTTATTTGTTTCTTAAATTCCACATATGAGTAAAATCATATGATTTTTGTCTTTTTCTGACTGATTTTTTTCACTTAGCATTATACCCTGTAGATCCATCTATATTGTTGAATATGGTAAGATTTCATTCTTTTTTATGGCTGAATAATATTCTCTCTCTCTCTCTCTCTTTCTCTCTCTCTCTCTCTCTCTTTCTCTCTCTCTCTCTCTCTCTCACACACACACACACACACACACCACACACACACACTTCTTTATCCATTCATCAACTGATGGACATTGGGCTGCTTCCATATCTTGGCTATTGTAAATAATGCTACTATAAATGTAGGGCTGCATGTATCCCTTTTAATTAGCGTTTTTGTATTTTTTGGGTAAATACCTAGTACTTTTTGTATTTTTGGGGTATGATTGCTGGATCATAGGGTAATTCTAATTTTAACCTTTTGAGGAACCTCCATACCATTTTTCACAGTGGCTGCACCGTTGTACATTCCCACCAACAGTACATGAGGGTTTCTTTTTCTCCACATCCTTGCCAACACTTGTTGTTTCCTGTATTTTTATTTTAGCCATTCTGACACATGTAAGGTGAAATCTCATTGTGGCTTTGATTTGCATTTCCCTGATGATGAGTGATGTTAAGCATCTTTTTATGTGTCTGCTGTCTATCTGTATGTCTTCTTTGGAACAATGTCTGTTCATGTCTCCTGCTCATTTTTAATTGGATTATTTCTGGGTTTTTTGGTGTAGAGTTATATAAATTTTTATGTATTTTAATATTAAACCCTTATTGAATATATCATTTACAAATATCTTCCATTCAGTAGGCCATCATTTATTTATTTTTATTGCTTCTTTGCTGTGCAAAAGCTTTTTATTTTGATGTAGTCCCAATAGTTTATTTTTGCTTTTACTTCCCTTGCCTCAGGAGACATATTTAGAAAAATGTTTTATTGTGCCAGTACCATATTGTTTGATTGACTACAGCTTTGTAGTATATCTCAAAATCTGGGATTGTGGTACCTCCAGTTTCTCTCATTTTCAAAATTGTTTTGGCTATTTGGGGTCTTTTGTGTTTCCAGAAAATTTTAAGATTTTTTTTAGATCTGTGATAAATGTTGTTGGTATTTTGATAAGGGATTGCATTAAATCTGTAGATTTCTTTAGGCATTAAAGAATTTTAACGATAGACATTTTAACGATATTGGTTCCTCTAACCCTTGAGCATGGAATATCTTTGTATTCACTTATTTCAATTTCTTTTAGAGTACAGGTCTTTCACCCCCTTGGTTAAGTTAGTTCCTGGGTATTTTATTATTTTTGATGCAATTGTAAATGGGATTATTTTCTTAATTTCTCTTTCTGCTGCTTCATTATTGGTGTATTGAAATGCAACAGATTTCTGTACACTGATTTTGTATCCTAAGACTTTACTGAGTACATTAATCAGTTCTAGCAGTTTTGGTGGAGTCTTTGGGGTTTTCTATATATAGTATCATGTCATCTGCAATTAGTGAAATTTTTATTTCTTCCTTACCAGTTTGGATGTTCTTTATTTCTTTTTCTGGTCTTACTGCTGTGGCTAGAGAATCTAGTACTGTGTTGAATACAAGTAGCAAGAGTGGACATCCTTGACATTTTCCTGACCTTAGAGGAAAAGCTCTAAGTTTTTCCCCACTATGTATGATATTCAGTGTGTGTTTTTCATCTATGCCCTTTATTATGTTAAGGTATGTTCTCTCTAAAACTACATTATTGAGGGTTTTTATCATGAATGGATGTTGTACTTTGTCAAATGCTTTTTTTTTATTTAATTTTTTATTAAAAAAAATTTTTAATGTTTATTCAGTTTTGAGAGACAGAGAGAGATAGAGCATGAGCAGGAAAGGGGCAGAGAGAGGGAGACACAGAATCCAAAGCAGGCTCCAGGCTCTGAGCTGTCAGCACAGAGCCCGATGCGGGGCTTGACTGAGCCCCCAGTCAACTGGGCCGACTGAGCCACCCAGATGCCCCCTTTGTCAAATGCTTTTTTTTTTTAATTTTTTCAACGTTTTTATTTATTTTTGGGACAGAGAGAGACAGAGCATGAATGGGGGAGGGGCAGAGAGAGAGGGAGACACAGAATCGGAAACAGAGTCCAGGCTCCGAGCCATCAGCCCAGAGCCTGACGCGGGGCTCGAACTCACGGACCGCAAGATCGTGACCTGGCTGAAGTCGGACGCTCAACCGACTGCGCCACCCAGGCGCCCCTGTCAAATGCTTTTTTATACCTGTAGGGAAATGATCATATTATTATTTTTATCCTTTCTCTATTGATACAGTGTCTCACACTGATTAATTTGTGAATATTGAACCACTCTTGTATCCTAGGAATAAATCTCACTTGATTGTAGTGAATGATGTTTTTAATGTATTGTTGAATTCAGTTTGCTAGTAATTTGTGGATTTTTACATTTATGTTCATCAGAGATATTGGCCTGTAGTTCTCTTTTTTTTGTGATGTCTTTATTTGGCTTTAGTATCAGGGTAATACTGGCTTCATAGAATAAATTTAGAAGTTTTCCTTCTTTTTCTACTCTTTGGAATGTTTGGTAGAATTCACCTGTGAAGCCATCTGGTCCTAAACTTTTGTTTGTTGACAACTTTTTTTTTTAAATAACTAGTTCAATGTCATTACTTGTAATTAGTATGTTCAAACTTTTATTTCTTCCTGATTCAGTTTTGGAAGGTTATATATTTCTGGAATTTTACCCATTTCTTCTAGATTGTCCAATTTGTTGACATATAATTTTTAATGGTATTCTCTTATTACCCTCTGCCCTTTGTATTTCTGAGGTGTTAACTGTTATTTCTCCTCTTTCATTTCTGACTTTGTTAATTCAAGGCTTTTTTTAAATGTGTCTGCCTAAAGGTTTATCAATTTTGTTGATCTTTTCAAAAAACCAATTCCTGGTATCATTGATCTGTTCTATTATTTTTTTTACTGTCTATTTCATTTATTTATGCTTTAATTATTTCCTTCTTTTTACTGGGTTTAGGTTCTGTTTGCTCTTTTTTCTCTAGATCCTATAGGTGTAAGTTTAGGTTGTTTAGTTGGGATTTTTCTTGCTTCTTGATGTAGACCTGTACTGCTATAAACTTTCCTTTTTAAACACCTTTTGCTGCATCCCAAAGATTTTGAACCATTGTGTTTTCATTTTCATTTTCTCCTTATATTTTTTTTATTTCCTCTTTGATACATTTATTGTTTAGTAGCATGTTATTTAACCTCCATGTAATTGTGTTATTTTCACATTTTTTCTTGTGGCTATTTTTTAGTTTCATAGTGTTGTGGTCAAAGTAGAAGCATAATGTGACTTCAGTCTTTTTGAATTTGTTGAGACTTGTTTTGTGGCCTTATTTGTGATCTGTTCTGGAGAATGTTTCATGTATTTTTTTCTCTCTCTCTTCTTCTGGGATCCCTATAATGTGAATGATATTATGTTGATGGTGTCATTGAGTTTCCTAAGTCTATTCTTGTTTGTTTTTCTTTATCCTTCTCCTGTTCAACTGGATTCCTTTCCATTACTCTGTATTCCAGGTTGCTGATCTGTTATTCTGTTTCCTCTATTCTTCTATTTATTTCCTCTAGTGTATTTTTAATTTCAGTTATGAGTTCTTCATCTATGATTGGTTCTTTTTTATATTTTCTATCTCTTTGTTGGGGGTCTCATTGCAATTCTCCACTCTTTTCTCAAGTCCAATGAGTATCTTTATGACTATTATTTTACATTTTCTATCAGGCATATTGCTTATCTCCATTTCATTTAGCTGTCTTGCTGTGATTTTGTCCTGTTCTTTCATTTGGGACACATTCCACTCTCTCTTCATTTTGTCTTTTTATGTCTCTTCTATGTGTTAATAAAGTCAGCTACATCTCCTGCTCTTGAAAGTAGTGGCCCTATGAAAGAGAGGCTCTGGAGTGCCCTGCAGTGCAATATCCCCTGTTCACCAGAAACTGGTGCTTCAGGGATATCTCTTATGTGTGTTGCATGTACCCTATTTTGTGACTGAGCTGCCTTTGCCTTCAGTTCAGTTGTCTACAATGGCTGTTTGCCTATTTGTGGCAAGGTTTGGTCCCTGTGTTATTAATGGTCCCAGTGTTTTTAATAGTCTAGGGCCACCTTGGGCTTTAGTTTAGTCAGACCAGGTGTTTGCTAGGGATGCAGTAGCATCAAACTGCAGAGCACACACCTCTGTGTTGTCTGCTGAGAGACTTTTGTAGGTGGGTGGGGCCTGTAGTCAGACCAGATGTCTGCCCCCAGTCCACAGCTGGGGCCACAGTGGAGCAAGTAGGTATGGTTATCTTTCTCCATCCTCAGTGCAGGAATCACTTTGGAATGGCCTTGGCCACTGTCAGGGATGCTTTCATAATGCTGTGCTTCTGTTGCCCCTTTGGATGGACTCCTGCTGAGGGCAGGTGTGATGGGACAGGTCCACAGGAGAACACAGGAGCAGACATGTGGTGTTAGCAAGGTTTGGGTTGGTCTGATGTGGGAGGGGACCTGTAGCTGTGTTAGAGAACTTCTGATGGTGGGTTGGAGGGGGCAGGTTTGTAGAGGAGCATGGGAGTGGGGCATACTGTTAGCAACCTAGGTGGTGAATGTTTTCATTGGCTCATTCCCACAAGTGTCCCTGTATCTAGGCTGGGGAGTGGGGGAGGGAAGTGGTGCCTGCCAGCTCTTTAGTTCTTGGACAACTCTGAACAAGTATCCTAAAGATTCCTGCCCCTCCAGCACATGTTCTGAGATTGATACATAGATCTACCCATGCATCCCAAGCATTTTTCAAACTGCTGCTTCTATGTTGTATCTCAGCAGGGTTGTTTGTTGTTCTGCTTCTTTAAGGTCAGCAACTCAGTTTCCTGATGCCTTCCTGCTCTCTAAGAGTAGAGCCTCCTGATTTTTAAAGTTGTTTTGTGTTCAGACACACTGGTTGTAAAAATTCATGAGGGTAAGCCCCTGTGATTTGCAAAGCCAATTGTTGTGGGGATTCATCTTCCCAGTGCAGATCCCTGTGCCTGGGGTGCCTGGTATGCCTGATGTAGGGTCTACTCCTCTCTCTTCTCTGGGCTTGGGGTGGCCCTCCCTCCTGTGGTCAGTCTTGTGAGTCACTTGGCTCCTGACTTGATCTCCACCCTTCCTACTGTTTATAATATAGCCTTTCTCTACAATCTATCATGGTGAGTCTGTTGTCAGTCTTTGGGAGGTTTTCTGGGTTATTTACACTAATGGGTATGTTATGTAGGTGCACCCTTGGGATAAGGTGAGTTTATAATCTTCTTACTCCACCCATTTTCCCACAAGTCTGATATGCTTTTGAATTGAGTGTTTATAGAAAATTCAAATAATGTTACACAGAAAAATAAGCAGAATACAAAATTGTGGATACAATTTTTTTTTCAGAAAAAAATAAAATTATTAGCAGGAAATACATTAAAATGTCAATAGTGGTTAATTTATTATTGCTGTATTTCTGCACTTGCCTGATATCTTTGGAGACCATGTACAGTTAATAAAGATAATTTTGCATAAACAAATACAGAAGTATTCATTCCAGAAAAATATAGAACGGAGGTAGTATGAATAGAAAAATTCTTTAATATGTCAAAAATATAACAAACTTCTAGTTAATTAAACAAAGCAGAGAGAAGCTATAACATGTATATTATTTCTATGGCTACTCAACTTGCAAATAGTAAAGATTATTTATGCCTATTATGGGGAATAGATCAACCATTGAGCTATGAGGATTGCTCAGTCATATAGAGCATTGATTTAGAGGAAATTTACTTTTCAGTGGCACTATTACTTCTGATTCTGAACCCTGCCTGTTTGGGGCTAAACTGTAAGCAACAAATAGTTTTTCTATAACCTTGTGGGAGAGAAAAAGGAATTTTCCCTCTACCCTTCTAGGTTCTTGGCTGAGACAAACACTGTAGTAAAAAGATTAACAGGAGAAAAACAAACCAAAGTTTAATAACATGCATACTTTTATACACATGGGAGATACCTAGAAAAACTGAGTAATTCCCTGAAATGGCCCAGGCCACCACATTAGATACCCTTTACAGCCAAAGAGAAAAGATATTGTGTGGAGGGGCAGTTATAGTAGGTTGTCAGGAAAAGCGCTGTAAACAAGGGTATGTGGTCATGATGCAGATTTAAGTTGCTACCTTCTCTATTGATAAGACTTTCTACAGATACAGTCTTATATCTAGATCTAGATATATAGAGTCTTCTTCCTGGTACAGAGAAGGAGACATACTTATTTGCCTTATTAATGTAAGTGTTCCTTACAAAATGGTAACTTCTACTTACTTTTTAGAGCTTCTCCTGTGTATTCTATTTCTTAAAAATAGCGGAAGATAATCCTTATGCCAAAGAGGCATATTTTGAGGTGATGTATTCTGCTTCTCAACAACCTCATTCTAAAATCATTGGCATGCAGAATATTATGCAATGTTTTAATACCCCTCTTTGTGAAAGGACATAATAAACTAGAGGAAAAGACAATGACTAATTAGGACAAAAAGATATTCGAATATTTTAACATCTCATAAATGATACAGTTATCAACATTTCCATTGAATACATATAGGGTATGTTATAAAGCAAGTAGAATCCTTTTCCCCCCCAGAATTATTGAAACCTTTACATTTCTTCCTACTCTGAGATGCAAATAGAAGACAATTATTATTCTGATGACTACAATAAATTACATCATATACTCCTTAATGTATGAATTCAAATAAAATGCATAAATATCTTTTGATGACACAATGTGGGAAGACAAATGATACACTTAATCCTACAGAAATAAAGTGCACCCCAAAACCTAATGAATGCTTTTGCTTTCTCAGCCATTAGTGAAAATAATTAGTGAGCAGGGAAATATACCATCTTTCTCCCTGGGTTGGCTTTCAGATCCTCATAAAAGACTGAAGTCTCCCCAGGGTGATCAGACTCACAGTTTGAAGAACTCTGTCCCAGTTAGATAGAAAATCAGATAATTGCAAGAACAATTTGCAATCTCCAGGTGATTGAGAAAACAGAAGTAAACTGCAAGCTATATTATTATGTAAAGTGACAAAATATAATTGCTGCATAGGAGGTCTTTGTTTCTTGAAACTGCATTCTTTAAAAAATACAAGGGTGAAGTGAATCACTCTCAGTTTGCTTTCAAATCTTTGCTCCTATATTTGGGTTTACCCTCTGTGATCAGACTGAAGTTGAGAAATAATGTTCACTTTTATGATAAATCAGGAGACACACTGAAAACATACATCAACACTTTGAATCAGTCAATCTGTTGGAAATTTGTATTCTACACTAGCAGGAGGACTTTATATGTTGCTAGTAATTTTAATGAAAATTAAACATGGTCATGTTGGGGAGGAAGAATTTTATATGCCCTTCAAGGTCCTGGCTGAACTAAGAATCAAATTGACATGAGACAGATTAACAGGAGAAAATAAAATTCAGCTTCATATGTAAAGGGAATCCAAACAGACATGAAATTCCAAAGGCAGGCAGTCTGAGGCTTACCTAACATCCTGAGCTAAGGAGACGGTAGGGGTCTAAGGATTCAAAGGGGGAAGAAGACCATTAGCAGAAAGGTGAGAGAAAGCATCTGGAAAGTAAAGGTTGCCCTGTTATGTACATACATTTCTTAGGTAAGGAGGAATCTCTGTTGGTAGCTCTCCTTCTGGTATAGGCAGGCAGTTGAGGGAGAGATAGAGATTTTCCTGAATCTGCTGGGTCTTGATTGCTTTTAACTCAAAATAATTTCAAAGCCAAAGTGGCCCATCTTGGGGTAGCCTACCCAATAGCCCCTATAGTTATCATGTAAACTGATCACATGAATTTTTGTAATACTTCTCGAGTATTCAATAACAAGTGGGTTAATTATAACGTTGAGTATTCTGACTCCAAATTTCACTTTTAGTTTGGAAATAAGCTGTTTTAGAACTAGGTTGTTCTGGTTCAGCTTGTCTTGTTACTTATTTAACTATTCCTGCCTTGTAGCTTTGGCCTAGATATTTTTACATATAAAAGAAGTTTGTATCGTATATGGAGTTGAGTAATGACTTCCAAGAGGAATCTGAAGGAGACAGCATTGGTGTTTTAGACTTGATATTTCCAAGTTTGTGTAATTACTGTATTTGAATTTTGATTTGGAGCCCCACCACTGAAGTTTGTTTGCTGGGATCCAAAATGGCATATGTGACTTGAGGACTTTTGAAGTACATTGTTTAGGTTTGGTATGATAAGATTTTATTCTTATCTAATTTCTTATCTCCTCTTACCTACTCTAAGAGGCACAGTTCATTAGCAAATGCAATTCCACTATTTGAAATTTGTAGTAATTTAACTAGAAAATAAAACGCGTTGTTTTAGAGGGTAACCTACAATACTTGTGGTAGAGTAATACTTTCAACTGAATAAATGATTTCTATACCTATATTCAGTGTGACTACTTAGGTAGGTGCAAAGTTAACAAACAAGCATTCCAATAAAATATAGACCTTCATCTTGAAACTGAGCAAATGCACAAAATATAATAATAGGTGGAGTGGGATGGCAAAAGAATACAGAATTGTAGAATTAAGTAATTCAAATAAAATGTAATGCTACCAGGTTGAAGTAAATAAGGAAAAATAATTTACATGTTGTTTTTTTATTTTTAACTTTTATTTTTCATATTTACACATGTGCATAATTTGAAGAATTAAAAGGCCCCGTAAGTCCTAAAACCACAAAGCTGCATTCACCCTGTGCCTCTCCTCACCCCAGATTCCTGCTCTGCAGAGCCTGACATCTTTAACTGTATCTTTTTGTATTTACTTCTTTACACATAAATGAAATAGTTATGCTGCTATTTCTTGATTTTTCAAATGTAGACAATATGCAATTTTAGTTGGAAGATGAGGATTTCTTTGTCTTGTATCTGCATCTCCCCCCACTCTCCTTCCTTGTCTCCCAGTATAGTTATATTACAACTATTTGTCAAACCAATGTTTCCTGCTTACATTATTGTGACTTTGTAGATATTGTTCACATAAACCCTATAATATACTTTGATTACCTTTTCTTTCTTGTATAATTCTTTGCTTTTCTTAGTGTTAATGACTTCTTTTCCAACTGCCTACTTGTCTTTTAGAAGCTTTAGAGGCTTTTCTCAAATTTTTGGTGATTTGCTGCTTGTTTATAATTAAGAGTAGGGCACTCAAATGGTAACTGGAAACCTTGTACAGAACCCAGTGCTTGCTAAGTTTCACCATAAGGTGATGAGATATATCACCATATGTTTAGTTGGAAATGTATATTGGCTAAAGCATGGCTAGCTTCTGTAACAAATAGACTTTAAAATGTGTTAAGCCTCAAATGCAATTTTTTAAATTCACCTTTCTGGTTAATGGGTGATTTTTCTCTATATAGAGATTCAGAAACACAGACTCTCTTTATCTTGTGATACTATTCATCCCACAGTCTTGAAGTACCCAGATGGCAGAAGGGGAAAGAGAATTTTAGAGAGAGCACATTACTTTTTAAATCCTTGGCCTGGAAGTGATACTCATCATATCCACTCAAATTAGAGTAGCCAGAACTAGATCATTGCAAAGCAGGCTATGTAGGGGCCAAGGGAAAGTTGCCCCAAGATGGGTCACTTTGTCATAAAGATGATTTTGAGCTGAAAGCAATCAAGACCCTGCAGTCTCAAGAGAAGCTTTTGCCCCTCCCTCAACTACATAGAAGAATTAAATTGGGGGTCTTTTCCAGAATAAGAGTTATTGTCAGAGATAAATTTTATCTGAGTGACCCATCTGTATGGTATGGCAAACATCTGATTACCAAATATCTTCTCTTTTTCTTATTGCCCTATGGATTTCATTCCTTCCCTCTGAAGTCCCAGACCCCTATCCCCTTCTTCTTTGTTCAGGATGACATACATACCTCATTTTGCCTGTCTTTGAAATTCCATGTCTGTGTAGATTCTCCATACATGTATTATTAAGTTTGATTTTTTCCTGTTAATCTGTGTCATGTTAATTTGATTCTTAATTCAGCCAAAGGATCTTAAAAGGGGACAGGATGTTCCTGCCCCCTGGAAGCTTGGAAATCTAGTCTCAGGCTTGGCAACTGCTTCCGGATGACAAATCTAGGCTATAGGAAAAGGAGTATTTTTTTGTTTGTTTTAATTTTTCTTAAAGCTTATTTATTTTTGAGAGAGAGACAGAGCACGAGTGGGGGAGGGGCAGAGAGAGAGGGAGACAGAATCTGAAACAGACTCCAGGCTCTGGGCTGTCAGCACAGAGCCCTATGTGGGGCTTGAACCCACGGACTGTGAGACGGTGACTTGAGCCAAAGTTGTACGCTTAACCGACTGAGCCACCCAGGTGCCCCTAGAGGAGCAGAAGTATTACTTTTTTTATTCAAAAATTTTTAATGTTTATTTATTTTTGCGAGAGGGAAAGAGTGTGAGCAGGGGAGGGCCAGAGAGAGAGGGAGACACAGAATCCAAAGCAGGTTTCAGGCTCTGAGCTGTCAGCAGAGAGTCCGACACGGGGCTTGAACTCACAAACTGTGAGATCACGACCTGAGCCGAAGTCAGGCACTTAACTGACTGAGCCACCCAGGTGCCCCAGAAGTGTTAATTTTGATGGCTACAGTTATCTCTGCCACAGAAACCTCCCTGAAAAATCAGTGTTAGAAATGTTTGCTCTAGGGCTTGCCTCGTGAATATAAACTAGGATTGCCACATTCTTTTAATTAATACCATAAATTATTGCTTCTTGAACTTTAAATGTGTATAAAGACATGGTAAAATATAGATTCTGATTCCACAGGTACAGTGTAGGATCTCAGTTCCTGAATTTCTATCAGAATCCCAGATGATATCAATCCTGTGAGCCCATGGATCATACTTGGAGTAGCAAGGACAGAAAGTTGCAACACTCGGCCTCTGTCTATTCTGTTCATTTCTTAGTCCAGAGCCTTTTTTGATTCAGTTTCTCCAGAGAATGAACATCCTTTCTGATGCTAGTGTGTATAAGAATTATTTCCTTGTAGAAAGAGATGAGGAAGGGTCCCTAGTCATCTACTTGTTTTCTGTGCAGTTGTTCCTAGTGAATTTAACATCGCTAAAAATTCAAAAGAGGTAGGTTGGTTTTGAAGAGTAATAGTGACTCAGGTATCAAATCTTCAAGGAAGGAAAAAAAGTTACTCAAGTCATTTACACTGTGGGTCCTTAGAGAGGAAGAGAAGAGACTCTCTATGCAATCAGAACAAGCATATCTACCACATGTCTGGTTCCAGTGGTTAGAGAAGGTAAGGAGACCATTTGAACTAGCTGTGTGGGAAGGCTGGTTAGAACAAGAAAGTGATGGCAATACTCAGAGAAGAAAGTGAGGATATAGTAATTTCTACAGACCAAAGCAAAAAAAAAAAAGTTTTAGGAATTGTGAAAGGGGAAAAGGTAGATAGAAAAGGGGTCTACAGAGCATTCTAAGAATTGAAATCTGGGGAATGAGGAATAACCTGGAGACCTGAGCTTCTGGTGATTGATATAAAAAGAGATGAATATTACAATTAGCTTAGTCCTGATGATTCCAAACAGATAGTAGTGGAGTTCAGGAAAAGGGGGGAAAGGGTTAGAGGTTGGGTCACATCAGGGCAAGTTCAGGTCCTCCTGACTGCCCCGCATTGATGAAGGTCTACAGAGGGAAGGTCTAACTTTTTGTGTGTCAAGGAAGTTTACCAAGGGAAAATAAAATAACATACCTGGCAGGGAAGGAGAATTTAAGTAGGTATACAATACAGAAACAGCCCATTCTGTACTTTTACTGTACCAAGTATACATCTTTTGGTTTCTGCTTGATATATTTTCTGTACTCAGGCTGATATCACAACCTGGTTTTTTATTCCTATTTTTCTAAACGTGGCTAATTGTTTTACGTAATACTGGTGAATGATTTTGAAAATAGCGTGACATTTATAAGAGATCTGTAATCCTGTATACAATATAAGCCGCGAGTCTTCCACAACTTAAATCATAGCTGATCCATCAGTGTATACTGTGAGTTGGTTATTAAAAAATAAATAAATCATAAATTCTGTGAGCAAAGTTAATAACAAACATAAAGGCTGTGGCAGGAGCCAGACCAGCCTCTCTTCTGATTAACTGAAGGAGATTGATTTAAAATTTATACTATCAAGCAAAAGGCAATTTCTGTATTATCCCCGGGCAGTTACACATTGGTGAGAAACACAGCCATGTACCAAGTCTCTCCATTATACACACTTACTTTCAAATTGTTAGTTCATTTCATCATCAATCATCCACTCTTTCATTCAGGAAACATGAGCTAGCAGCGCAGTTCATTTATGGAACACTATTTTCATACTTAGCAATGTGTGAAACTGAATTCTTCACGTTGTTAAATTCAGCCTTATTTAGCACATGGGAATTGTAGACACTTGTAGGGACAGACACCAAAGAAAGTGCTGAACAGGCAGGCAGAGGATGAATATAGAAATTACCCTCTAGAATCTTCTCTAAACACAAAGCTCTGAAATGATGATTTTTAACTGTTAACTGTCTTTTCGTTTTCTCCTAATGTAAATCTAGCTAAGATCAGAGTCCCTCAGCATTTAAGATATTGAAGTTGAGATATTGCCAAAGAAGTAATCTCTCCTTTCCTTTTTATCATTGGTAACTACTTCTAAATTCAGTTTTCTAACAGGGGCTTCCAAAGCACACAGATAAATAAAATGAGAGTTTATGTAAATTCTGGAACCCTTAATATCTTGGGTAAAGGTAGACTATTTTAATTATGTAAATAGTTTCCATCATTTAGGGGCTCAACTGCTTCTAGGCAGCTTTTTAATCAAATGGCCCTAGCTTTTAAAACATTCCAAATAATTTGTGTACTTGTAAATTTAATCACTAGTTTGACAGAATTTGAAAATAAATATATTCAAGTCAAACTCGGTTGTGTGAGGGGATGTTTCCAAAGAACCAACTGAGAGGATTTTTTTTTTCTTTTTAACAATCGCTTATGTTGAAGTTCTTTCCTGTGTTGCAATTTCTTTTCTTTGCACTGCTGATCTAATTGTCTGCTGACATATCCATTATCTTTTATAGTCATTTCAAATAGCAAAAGAATTAGTTGCATATGATTTTTACCACTTCTCTTGGACTTGCAACCAGTTCTCCCTGATTGCTTCATTTTAATAGCCTACATAATGCAATTCAAAAGCTCTAACACCACTTTGGGTGTAAGATGGCTGTGACCAATGGAAAAGGCAAGCTAAAAGACCTTGAAAATGATGTTGTATATACAAAACAATAACAACAGCAAAACTTAATTTCCTTGGGAGAAAAAAAGGGAAAAACAACAAAACCACCATGTCCAGAATATAGGAAGGCGTTCTACAAAGGAAAAAAAAAAAAAAAAGCGAGAGATTTTTTGGTTTCGTTCGGTTTTTATTGAGAGTTATGCAGTTATTACAAAACGTCCAGTGTTCCTCTGTCAGTTATATAGGTGAGATTTTCAAATATTTTCAAGGGCCGGAAAATATTTTTATTAGTATGTCTTTCTATTTAAATAGAATTTTGTATCTGTAGTCATACCTTCTGTGATTCTAGTTGTAGAGTCTAGAGACACTTCTCAGGTTACTAATCACATTTACCTAATCCTGCATCCTTTTTTTAAAAAATAGAGCATGGGGCGCCTGGGTGGCGCAGTCGGTTAAGCATCCGACTTCAGCCAGGTCACGATCTCGCAGTCCGTGAGTTCGAGCCCCGCGTCGGGCTCTGGGCTGATGGCTCAGAGCCTGGAGCCTGTTTCCGATTCCGTGTCTCCCTCTCTCTCTCTGCCCCTCGCCCGTTCATGCTCTGTCTCTCTCTGTCCCAAAAATAAATAAACGTTGAAAAAAAAATTTTTAAAAATAGAGCAACCTCAATGGAATAGGTCTTCCTGAAGCTGAAACAAATGTTTTTACTCTTTTTTTTTTTAATTTTTAAAATTCTTACTTATTTTTGAGAAAGAGAGAGACAGAGCGCAAGTGGGAGAGGGGCAGAGAGAGAGGGAGACAGAATCAGAAGCAGGCTCCGGGCTCTGAGCTGTCGGCACAGAGCCCAGGCAGGGTTCCAACTCTGGAACCGCGAGGTCATGACCTGAGCCGAAGTCTGAGGCTTAGCCGGCTGAGCCACCCACGTGCCCCACAATATCATCTATTCTTGAAACAAGACTAGAAAACTTTCAGCCTGGATGACCAGGGGAAATGTAAGAAGAGTGTATTTTGGGGAGGAAAAGAAAGAGAATGAAAAAAAAAATCTGAAGAAATAATGTAGGAGAAAAGGTAAATGATTTTTTCAGTATCATGATGAGTGGATGACAAAAAGTATCATGATGGGACATGGACGAAAGGCACTGATAGCACCTCATGCATTTCTCTAGGAGAGCAGTCCATCCACTCACATTTATTGTGAAACTAGTATTTGGCTACCTCTTTGTATCAATAGCAAGAGCTTCATTTCTAGGCTTTTTCAGCTATTGCTTGGTGAAACAAAAAAGCATACAAACAAAATTCCTGAGGTGGGCAAGAGCAGAGTTTCATAATGCTGAAAATACAAGGATAGCAGTGACTGGAGATCTAATTTAGGATGAGTTAATAAGAACACAACTAGGAGTTATTCAAATCAAAATCTAAAATGAAACCAGCAAAGAGGAGAGAAGATGGACTCTGAGAAGACCCATGAAATGAAAAAGAACACTTTAAGCTGTGTGACTTCTTAGAACAGAGCAGGATTAGCATGGGAAGTCTGTTGTCAAAGTTGAAATTCATCACTCATGTTCCACCAGCTAGGAATTCTTACAAGAAATTAAAGAACTTGACAGAAATAAAAAAGATTTAATGATAAGAAAGTGAAGGAGTCATTAGACATTCTGATAACATCTAATGGCTTAATTAAGTAATTGGAAAAAGGGAACCTTCACTTCCCTGGCAATCAATGAATTACCTGATATACTTAGGAAAAAAGTGGCAAATCTCTTCTAAGTCCACCTAAGAAACTCTTTTCAATTCCAACATCATTTTTAAGTCACAATAAGAATTTTTAATATGGTGGAATAGTATAATTTACCAGAAAACAAAACTTGGAAGCAACCTAAATCAGTTTATCAATCCAGTATTAATTAAATATCTGCTATATAACCAACTCTTTCCTTGGAATTATAAGATAACTAGATTATTTTTGTAAGTTCCAAGAAAGTAGCAGAAGATCTATAATTTACTATAAAAGTGAGTGGAATATTTTGAAAGCTTTCCTCTGAAACAATCTTTTGGTTAAATATTAAATCTCAAAACTCAAAATGTAATTCTTTTTTTAAATAATTTTTAAAATTTATTTGCTTATTTTGAGATAGAGAACACAAGTTTGGAGAGGGTCTGAGAGAGAGGGAGAGAGAATCCAAAGCAGGCTCTGAACTGTCAGCACAGAGCCTGATGCAGTGATCAAACTCACAAACTATGTGGTTATGACTTGAGCTGAAATTAAAAGTCAGATGCTTAACCAAATGAGCCACCCAGGTGCCCCTCAAATGTAATTCTTGAAAATCATTAAAAAGTTGTATATAAAAATCATCATATTGAATCATTTCAGATAAATGTTATCATAGTTAAAGCCCTTACTATACTCATTGATTTTGTTGTGTGACACAAGTTCTAAAGAACTAAGAAATGATATTAGTAATAAATAGAAGCCCCATATATATCTTGAAAAAAGGTATTACATACAGTGGGCAATGTGATGATGCTCTCATTTAATGCCAGTGTTTAGAGACAGTTTTAGAGACCATACATTTAGGCGGTTGTCCTAATTAGAAAAGTTTGCAAATAGTTCTGTCCAACACTCAATATTTCCCCTGTACAGTTGTAGGTAATCTACAATTTATCAGGTCGAAGAATATGGTGTTTAAATGTGCAGTCTGTGCTGTAATAATTTTACCTGGAATCCCAGTTTGCTCTTTTTTGTTTTCTCATTTGTTTCATTTATAGTATATGAATCACAAGAGAACTTTCCCCACAGTCTTATCGTGATCACTAAGTGAATAAAGTCTGTAGTTGAATGGTGAACCAAAAAAGCTCCGAGTAAACATTTAAATCTTATTATGTGAAGTAGGAAAGCCATGCTATACAGGTAAAGGGAATTTTGCAAAATTCCATATTGGCACTTGTAAATTCTTTGTAACGTGAAAAATAAGAGTTTTGAGTCTTCTCTGATTATCTGTCTTAGAATCCTGAGACTTCTGGTATACACTTCTTTGAATTTAGTCTTAAGACACCCCTGTGATCTCAGATTCTTCTTCCATTGCCATCAAAGCAATGAAGAATTAAGTTACCATTTCCTACTCCACTTTCTTGTTCATCCTGTAATACTCAAGACAGTAGCACTGTCACTTGAGGGTGATTTAAACTTCAGGCCGTTCAATCCCATGAGAATAAACATTTTTAGAACCTTTAACTATCTCCTGTTAACAAATGTTCTTGAGAAAACACAGTGTCACATTTGAATAATTTGCATATATCAGGAAGGTGCCAAGTTAAAAAAAATTAAGCTGTTATTTTAAGCAAATAACAGCTGATGTGGGTCTTCGTCATATCCTCTACCCAAATACTTAACTGAATTGTTAAATTTTGTCAGTGATTCTGTTCATATGTGTGTTCAAATGCTATAGCAACTTCCATATATCCACTCACAAGCCATAATTCTTGTAAGACTATTTAGAAAGACTAAAATTAATTCATAATAACTGGTTAGTCAACCTGGATCCTTATCTCTCCATTAAAAGTTGATAGGAATCTTTTACGTGATATTTGTAATGTTGTTTCTTTTTTTTTTTGAAAGGCACAGTGAAGAAAAACAGAGTCCTTCCTAAACACAACAAGCTTATAAAAAAAGAACTTTTGTTTAACAAGCATGCTGTCACGTGTTGACTTGTAGTTTTGATAAATAAGAATCACCTATAATGAGAAGTTTCTATGTTGCCTGAAACCTGTTTGATGTTAGATTGCAGCTATATAAATCCCCTCTAAAATGCCCATAATACATTGTAAAACAGTGTCACTGAAACATCTTAGCGTTTGCTAACATTAGGCAAACTTAGATTGGGGGGATTGTTTTAGCACAGAAAGTAACCCCAAAAATCAAATTTTAATTTACACATAATTAATTTGTACCTTAATGATAATATAGCATGGCATCAGCTGTTTCAGCAGTGTACTGGCTTAGTCTCATGACTATCATTAGACATTTAATAATGCTATATGTCTATGCATATAAAATCGAATCCCCATTTTTAATTTTTACTTGGTTTTACAAACTGGCTGTTCAGATACTTCTGTTCTCTTAGTTTACTTCTATCTGAGTCAACTCATCTAAAAGATCCAGTTGACCAGCTGGGCAAAGGAGAAAAACCTGAGGTTTATCCCTTTCAGTAATTTTGAAGACTTAACACAGTGGTTGTCAACATGTACTGTGCAGATCAGTCAACTGGGAATGCTTGTTAATTAAGAATGTTAAAAATGCTTCCCATGTTCTTCAAGTGGGGCTTAGGAGTCTGCATATCAACACGCACCTATCAGGATGTTTTGATGCAGGCAGTTCCTGTGTGAACATGATGACACCAAGGGTGATTTGAGCTGGAGAGGGGAGTATAGGTACTTTGCACGGTGAACTGTCAACTAAGAGCAGAAAGCAGCTGTAGAGGCCAGAGACCGAGAGGAGACCTAAACTGTCTGAACTGGAGAGGACAACAGCCGGTAGACTCTGATCCAGACGGAAGCCAAGAGGAGGACCAGTGACCAGCAGAAGATAAAGAGGGAACCCGTTTCAAAAGAGGAGAAGTAAAAAGGGCTGCTGAAGGAAACCTTAGCTGGGAAGGCAGGGCTTAAGAATGACAGGACAGTATTCACCAGCATTCCAGCATTTTATTTTTTCAGTCCTTAGAGTGGCTGGCAATTTTGGACATTGAATGTCCATCGCCTCCCCAAAAAAGCAATGTTTTGTGTAAAATTTCATAGTTGATTTGTCTCTAAATTCTAACTGAATCAGGCTATTTCTCACAAGTAAATTGTTCTATGTCTTTAACTTCATTTTTTCCTCCTCCTTTGTCTTTTACTTTTCCTCCCTCTGGGTGATTTCTTTGAGTATCCTTTCCAAAGGAGCTCCTGTTAGAACAGTCTTCAGCCACCTCCTTTATTGGTCAAATTTAGAGAAGGGGTCTTAGGCCCGGTCTTTCACACTGCTTCCCTCATGCTAGAGGTGCTTTGTGCACCACTTGGCATCAGAGAGAGTACCGGTGAAGGACTGAACCCCTCCCTGAACTGCTGTAATGTCTGAGCCATCCCTGCTCTCAGGGTATCATGAGCTTCTTGCTGGCTCTCAGTAGAGCTTCAAGTGAGCTCTTGTTCTATGTTTCACAAAGTGCATGTTGGCTCAGTTCTAGTTACTGGCAAGTACAACCTCACCTATGACATGGTGTGCTTGATAACCATTCCTGAACAAGTCACAATGACATTTCCTCTAGAAACGTATTGCTTTCACATCAGTAATGTATTCTTTAGACTAACCTTGTACAACAATTTCTGAAAGAACAGTTGCCAAATGCATTCTTTTCCTCTGAGTTCTTCTGAGGGGACCCTTTCAAATAACAGTATACAAGGAAATCATGTTTTACAACTCATCCTAGGGGGGCGCCCGGGTGGCTCAGTCGATTAAGCATCTGGCTTTTGATTTCTGCTCAGGTCATGATCTCACAGTTTGTGAGATCGAGCCCCACAGAGAGGACTCTGCACTGATAGTCTGGAGCCTGCTTGGGATTTTCTCTCTTACCCTCTCCCTCCCCAACTCACACTTGCTCTCTCACTCTCTCTTTCAAAATAAATTTAAAGAAAAGAAAAGAAAAGAATAAAATAAAACTCATCCTAATGTGGAATTCAGAGTAAGTTAGACCCGTCTAGATCCTCACACACACAAAATTTTACTGAAATGTCAAAATAATCTCATTATATGTTTCTCCTATATGAAGTCCCCCAGGACAGATTACACAGGGCATTGCATTCCAGAGTGTCCATTACTCTGCTGCAGCTCGTTTGTTGATTGCACCAACTATGTGAGAGCACCAAATTATTTGTATCTGTGATTTATGTGAATTGATAGGAATCCAAAATACAAGCAAAGTGAGACTCAACGTCACAATGAGGTCAACATCAAAAAATAAAAGCGATTGTTCTCAGTTTCAGGAAAGTTATTTTTAAATCTTTGTTGAATAGCGAAATACTTGGGTCATATTATGAAGCATTAGCAGTGAAAATCTGTAACTGAACTATATAAATTACAAATTGATTTAGATGCACTAGGTCTAGCTCTAATGTCCAGCACACATGATGTGCTGAAGGTATGTAATGACCCATGCTCAGGTGCCATAGAGGGGGAATTTCACAAAACTGGCATTTGCTTTTATTAGATCTCACAGGGTCAAAAAGCACTCATCTGATGTGAAGAAAGGACTCCGTGAATTATCAAACAAATAGGTGCTCTTTTTTTTTTTTCTGGTGTGGTAAATCTCTTTGGATTTATAATGGCTCATCGGAGAACATAGCAGCCTCTAAAATTTTGCTGCAAGGTGAGAAAATACCAGGCAGAGACAAGTTATTAAAAAGAAAGAATACATCACTTTGAACTTTAAACACTTGTTCTTAACACCTGATGCCTCTTATAGCAACAAATAACATGACAGATGTATGTGATTTATAATTTTTGTTTGTTCAGAAAAACAAAGTGATAAAATTGAGTTGATGGATAGAGTAGCCGTGAGACAGAGTCATTCTGTGTCTATGTAAGCTGTATATAATAAAAACTCTAAAATAATGTCCTCTATTTCTAAAACTCAGTTGCTGATGCTATTTATATTATTCAGTCATCTGGCAAGAAAATCTCTCAATACTCTGAAAACCTAAATCATTACAGTTGATATTCAGGAAATTGAGAAATATGATTGCTGACTCAAAGAAATGTTTCAATTATATTTTTTGGAATGTGAACAAAAGGGTGCTGTGGTAGATAGAAAAATGACCCTCCAAAGATATCCATGTCCTAATCCCTGGAACCTGCTAATAAGTTACCTTACACGGCAAAAGGGACTTGGCAGATAGGATAGTTAAGGATCTTGAGATGGGGAGATTATCCTTATTTATCTGAGTGGTCCTAGTATGATCATAAGGGTCATTGTAAAGAAATGCAGGAGAGGCAGAGTCAGACAAGATGTGACAACTGAACCTGAGGTTGGAGTGATTTTAATTGCTGGCTTTTTTGAAGATAGAGGGGGTCATAAGACAAAGAATGGAGGCAGCCTCCAGAAGCTTGAAAAGGCTGGGAAACTATTACTCCCCTACAGCCTCCAGAAGGAATTCAGCCTGGCTGATGCCTTAATCTTAGTCATTTCTATAAAAGCCATTTCAGACTTCTGAACTATAAAATAATTATTTTTGCCCATTTTATTTTTATTGTTGTTGTTTGTTTGTTTTCAGGATAAGTGTACTCTTTGATCCCTATCACCTATTTAACCCATTTTCCCACTCACCTCCCCTCTGGTAACCATCAGCTTGTTCTCTATAGTTAAGAGTCTGTTTCTTGGTTTGTCTCTCTCTCTCTCTCTCTCTCTCTCTCTCTCTCTCTCTCTCTCTCTCCTTTGCTCTTTTGTTTCTTAAATTGTACATATGAGTGAAATGATATGGTATTTGTCTTTCTCTGACTAACTCATTTCATTTAACATTATACCCTCTAGCTCCATCTATGTTGTTGCAATTGGCAAGATTCCATTCTTTTATGTGGCTGTATACACTCACATGCACACACACACAGACACACACATCCTACTTCTTTATCCATTCATCAATTGATGGACACTTGGTGTGCTTCCATAATTTGGCTATTGTAAATAATGCTGCCTTAAACATAGGTGTGCATGTGTCCCTTTGAATTAGTGTTTTGTGTTTTTTGAGTAAATACCCAGTATGTAATTCATGGATCATAGGGTACTTCTACTTTTAACTATTTAAGGAAACTCCATACTGCTTTCCCCAGTGGCTGCACAAATTTTCATTCACACAAACAGTGCACAAGGGTTCCTTTTTCTCCACATTCTTGCTGACACTTGTTTCTTGTAGTGTTGATTTTAGTGATTCTGACAGGTGTGAGGTGATATCTCATTGTGCTTTTTATTTGCATTTCCCTCCCTCATGATGACATGTTGATCATTTTTTCATGTGCCTGTTGGCCATTTGTATGTCTTCTTTGGAGAAATATTTATTCATGTCTTCTCCCATTTTTTAATTGGATTATTGATTTTTGGGGTATTGAGTTGTAAAACTTTTTTTTTCAATATATGAAGTTTATTGTCAAATTGGTTTCCATACAACACCCAGTGCTCATCCCAAAAGGTGCCCTCCTCAATACCCATCAACCACCCTCTCCTCCCTCCCACCCCCCAACAGCCCTCAGTTTGTTCTCAGTTTTTAAGAGTCTCTTATGCTTTGGCTCTCTCTACCACTCTAACCTCTTTTTTTTTTTCTTCCCCTCCCCCATGGGTTTCTGTTAAGTTTCTCAGGATCCACTTAAGAGTGAACACATATGGTATCTGTCTTTCTATGTAGGCTTATTTCACCTAGCATAACACTCTCCACTTGCATCCGTGTTGCTACAAAGGGCCATACTTCATTCTTTCTCATTGCCATGTAGTACTCCATTGTGTATATAAACCACAATTTCTTTATCCATTCATCAGTGGATGGACATTTAGGCTCTTTCCATAAGTTGGCTATTGTTGAGAGTGCTGCTATAAACATTGGGGTACAAGTGTCCCTATGCATCAGTACTCCTGTATCCCTTGGGTAAATTCCTAGCAGTGCTATTGCTGGGTCATAGGTAGGTCTATTTTTAATTTTTTGAGGAACCTCCACACTGTTTTCCAGAGTGGTTGCACCAATTTGCATTCCCACCAACAGTGCCAAGAAGGTTCCTGTTTCTCCACATCCTCTCTAGCATCTATAGTCTCCTGATTTGTTCATTTTGGCCACTCTGACTGGCGTGAGGTGATACCTGAGTGTGGTTTTGATTTGTATTTCCCTGATAAGGAGCGACGTTGAGCATCTTTTCATGTGCCTGTTGGCCATCCGGATGTCTTCTTTAGAGAAGTGTCTATTCATGTTTTTTGCCCATTTCTTCACTGGGTTATTTGTTTTTCAGGTGTGGAGTTTGGTGAGCTCTTTATAGATTTTGGATACTAGCCCTTTGTCTGATATGTCATTTGCAAATACCTTTTCCCATTCTGTTGGTTGCCTTTTAGTTTTGTTGGTTGTTTCCTTTGCTGTGCAGAAGCTTGTTATCTTCATGAGGTCCTATTAGTTCATTTTTGCTTTCAATTACCTTGCCTTTGGGGATGTGTCAAGTAAGAAATTGCTACGGCTGAGGTCAGAGAGGTCTTTTCCTGCTTTTTCCTCTAGGGTTTTGATGGTTTCCTGTCTCACATTCAGGTCCTTTATCCATTTTGAGTTTATTTTTGTGAATGGTGTGAGAAAGTGGTCTAGTTTTAACCTTCTGCATGTTGCTGTCCAGTTCTCCCAGCACCATTTGTTAAAGAGACTGTCTTTTTTCCATTGGATGTTCTTTCTTGCTTTGTCAAAGATGAGTTGGCCATACGTTTGTGGGTCTAGTTCTGGGGTTTGTATTCTATTCCATTGGTCTATGTGTCTGTTTTTGTGCCAATACCATGCTGTCTTGATGATTACAGCTTTCTAGTAGAGGCTAAAGTCTGGGATTGTGATGCCTCCTGCTTTGGTCTTCTTCTTCAAAATTCCTTTGGCTATTTGGGCCTTTTGTGGTTCCATATGAATTTTAGGATTGCTTCTTCTAGTTTCGAGAAGAATGCTGGTGCAATTTTGATTGGGATTGCACTGAATGTGTAGATAGCTTTGGGTAGTATTGACATTTTAACAATATTTATTCTTCCAATCCATGAGCACGGAATGTTTTTCCATTTCTTTATATCTTCTTCAATTTCCTTCATAAGCTTTCTATAGTTTTCAGCATACAGATCTTTTACATCTTTGGTTAGGTTTATTCCTAGGTATTTTATGCTTCTTGGTGCAGTTGTGAAGGGGATCAGTTTCTTTATTTGTCTTTCTGTTGCTTCATTATTAGTGTATAAGAATGCAACTGATTTCTGTACATTGATTTTGTATCCTGCAACTTTGCTAAATTCATGTATCAGTTCTATCTGACTTCTGGTGGAGTCTATCGTATTTTCCATGTATAATATCATGTCATCTGCAAAAAGGGAAAGCTTGACTTCATCTTTGCCAATTTTGATGCCTTTGATTTCCTTTTGTTGTCTGATTGCTGATGCTAGAACTTCCAGCACTATGTTAAACAACAGCAGTGAGAGTGGGCATCCCTGTCATCTTCCTGATCTCAGGGAAAAAGCTCTCAGTTTTTCCCCATTGAGGATGATGTTAGCTGTGGGCTTTTCATAAATGGCTTTTATGATGTTTAAGTATGTTCCTTCTATCCCGACTTTCTGGATAGGCCTGGATTGCAATGTATTTTCCTCTCAGGACTGCCTTCGCTGCATCTCAAAACGTTTGGATTGTTGTACTTTCATTTTCGTTTGTTTCCATATATTTTTTAATTTCTTCCCTAATTGCCTGGTTGACCCATTCATTCTTTCATAGGATGTTCTTTAACCTCCATGCTTTTGGAGGTTTTCCAGACTTTTTCCTGTGGTTGATTTCAAGCTTCATAGCATTGTGGTCTGAAAGTATGCATGGTATGATCTCAATTCTTGTATACTTATGAAGGGCTGTTTTGTGACCCAGTATGTGATCTATCTTGGAGAATGTTCCATGTGCACTCAAGAAGAAAGTATATTCTGTTGCTTTGGGATGCAGAGTTCTAAATAGATGTGTCAAGTCCATCTGATCCAATGTATCATTCAGGGCCCTTGTTTCTTTATTGACCATGTGTCTAGATGATCTATCCATTTCTGTAAGTGGGGTGTTAAAGTCCCCTGCAATTACCACATTCTTATCAATAAGGTTGCTTATGTTTGTGAGTAATGGTTTTATATATTTGGGGGCTCCCGTATTCAGCGCAGAGACATTTATAATTGTTAGCTCTTCCTGATGGATAGACCCTGTGATTCTTCTATAATGCCCTTCTTCATCTCTTGTTACAGCCTTTAATTTAAAGTCTAGTTTGTCTGATATAAGTATGGCTACTCCAGCTTTCTTTTGACTTCCAGTGGCATGATAAATAGTTCTCTATCCCCTCACTCTCAATCTGAAGGTGTCCTCAGGTCTAAAATGAGTCTCTTGTAGACAGCAAATAGATGGGTCTTGTTTTTTTATCCATGCTGGTACCCTATGTCTTTTGGTTGGCGCATTTAGTCCATTTACATTCAGTGTTGTTATAGAAAGATATGAGTTTAGAGTCATTGTGATGTCCATAGGTTTCATGCTTGTAGGGATGTCTCTGGTACTTTGTCTCACAGGATCCCCCTTAGGATCTCTTGTAGGGCTGGTTTAGTGGTGACGAATTCCTTCAGTTTTTGTTTGGGAAGACCTTTATCTCTCCTTCTATTCTAAATGACAGACTTGCTGGATAAAGGATTCTCGGCTGCATATGTTTTCTCTTCATCACATCGAAGATCTCCTGCCATTCCTTTCTGGCCTGCCAAGTTTCAGTAGAGAGATCAGTCACGAGTCTTAAAGGTCTCCCTTTATATGTTAGAGCACGTTTATCTCTAGTTGCTTTCAAATTTTTCTCTTTATCCTTGTATTTTGCCAGTTTCACTATGATACGTCATGCAGAAGATCAATTCAAGTTATTTCTGAAGGGAGTTCTCTGTGCCTCTTGGATTTCAGTTCCTTTTTCCTTCCCCAGACCAGGAAAGTTCTCAGCTATGATTTCTTCAAGTACACCTTCAGCACCTTTCCCTCTCTCTTCCTCCTCTGGAATACCAATTAAGTGTACATTATTTCTCTTTAGTGCATCACTTAGTTCTCTAATTTTCCCCTCATACTCCTGGATTTTTTTATCTCTCTTTTTCTCAGCTTCTTCTTTTTCCATAATTTTATCTTCTAGTTCACCTATTCTCTCCTCTGCCTCTTCAATCCGAGCCATAGTTGTCTCCATTTTGTTTTGCAGCTCGTTGATAGCATTTTTTAGCTCCTCCTGGCTGTTCCTTAGTCCCTTGATCTGTAGCAAGAGATTTTCTGCTGTCCTTTATACTGTTTTCATGCCCAGTGATTAATTTTATGACTATTATTCTAAATTCACTTTCTGTTATATTGTTGAAATCATTTTTGATCAGTTCGTTAGCTGTTGTTATTTCCTGGACGTTTTTCTGAGGGGAAGTCTTCCGGTTCGTCATTTTGGATAGTCCCTGGTGTGGTGCAGGATTGCGGGGCACTTCCCCTGTGCTGTCTTGAATAACTTGAGTTGGTGGGCGGGGCCGCAGTCTGAGCTGATGTCTGCCCACAGCCCACCACTGGGGCCACAGTCCAACTGGTGTGTGCCTTCTCTTCCCCTCTCCTAGGGGCGGGATTCACTGTGGGGTGGCGTGGCCCATCTGGGCTACTTGCACACTGCCAGGCTTGTGGTGCTGGGGATCTGGCGCATTAGCTGGGGTGGATCTGCACTGTGCACAGGGGCGGGAGGGGCAGGCTCAGCTCGCTTTTCCTTTGGAGATCTGCTTCGGGAGGGGTCCTGCAGCACCCGGAGGGAGTCAGACCCCCCAGAGGGACAGATCTGCAGAAGCACAGCATTGGGTGTTTGCGTGGAGCAAGCAAGTTCCCTGGCAGGAACTGGTTCTCTTTGGGATTTTGGCTGGAGGATGGGCGAGGGAGATGGAGCTGGCTAGAGCCTTTGTTCCCTGCCAAACTGAGCTCTGTTGCCCTGGGGCTCAGCAACTCTCCCTCCCTTTGTCCTCCAGCCTTCCCGCTTTCTGAGCAGAGCTGTTAACTTATGACCTCCCAGATGCTAAGTCTCGCTTGCTGTCAGAACACACCTCGTCCAGCCCCTCCGCTTTTGCCAGCCAGACTCGGGGGCTCTGCCTGGCCGTCGGGCCGCCCCTCCGCCCCGGCTCCCTCCCGCCAGTCCGTGGAGCGGGCATCTCCTCTCCGCCCTTCCTACCCTCTTCTGTGGGCCTCTCATCTGCACTTGACTCCGGAGACTCCGTTCTGCTAGACTTCTGGCGGTTTTCTGGGTTATTTAGGCAGGTGCAGGTGGAATCTAAGTGATCAGTAGGACGTGCGGTGAGCCCAGCGTCCTCCAATGCCGCCATCTTCCCAGGATCTCTCTAAAACTTTTTTATATATTTTGTATACCAACCTTTTATTGCTTATGTAATTTGTAAATATCCTCTCCCATTCTGTAGGTTGCCTTTTAGTTTTGTTAATTGTTTCCTTCACTGTACAGAAGATTTTATTTTGATGTAGTCCCAATAGATTATTTTTGCTTTTATTTCCCTTGCCTCAGTAGACATATCTAGAGAAATGTGGCTATGGCTGACACCAGAGAAATTACTGCCTATGTTCTCTTCTAGGATTTTTATGGTTTCAGTCTCACGTTCAGGTGTTTAATCCATTTTGAATTTATTTTTGTTTATAGTGTAAGAAAGTGGGCTGCTTTCATTCTTTTGAATGCAATTGTTTCGGTTTCCAAGCACCATTTGTTGAAGAGACCATCTTTTTCCTATTGGATATTCTTTCCTCTTTTGTCAAAGATGAACTGACCACACAATTGTGAGTTTGGTTCTGAGTTTTCTGTTCTGTTCTATTGACTGTGTGTGTTTTTTTTGTGCCAGTACCATACTGTTTTGATCACTACAGCTTTGTAATACAATTTGTAGTCGGGGATTGTGACACCTCCCATTTTGTTTTTCTTTTTCAATATTGCTTGATTCCATACAAAATTTGTTTTGGTTCCATACAAATATTAGGATTATTTTTTCTACCTCTGTGAAAAATGCTGATGATGTTTTGATAGGGATTGCATTACATCTGTAGATTGCTTTGTTGAATGCTAAATATAGACATTTAAACAATATTTGTTCTTCCTACCCATGAGCATGGAATGTCTATCCATTTCTTTGTGTCATCTTCAACTTCTTTCATCTGTGTTTTATAGTTTTCAGAGCACATGTCTTTTACCTCTATGTTAAGTTTATTCCTAGGATTTTATTATTTTGGTGCAATTATAAATGGGATTTATTTTTTAATTTTGTCTTTTGCTGCTTCATTATTAGTGTATAGATGTAACGTATTTTTGCACATTAATTTTGTATCCTGAGATGTACTGAATTCATTCATCAGTTCTAGTAGCTTTTTGGAAGAGGTTTTAGGGTTTCTATATATATTATCATGTCATTTGCAAGCAGTAAAAGTTTTACTTCTCTCTTGCTGATTTGGATGCCTTTTATTTTTGTTCTCTTATTGTTGGGCCTAGGATTTCTAGTAGTATGTTGAATACAAGTGGTGTGAGTGGACATCCTTGTCTTGTTCCTGACCTAAGGGGAAAAGCTCCCAGTTTTTCCCCATTGAGTATAATGTTTGCTGTAGGCTTTTCATGTAATGCTTTTATTATGTTGAGGTAGGTCCCCTCTAAACCTACTTTGTTGAGGTTTTTGTCATGAATGGATATTATACTTTATCAAATGCTTTTTATGCATCTATGGAAATGATCATATGATTTTTATTCTTTCTCTTATTGATGTGATATATCATGTTGATTGATTTGTGAATATTGAACTGTCTTGCATCCTGGGAATGAACTCCACTTGATCGTGGTGAATAGTTTTTTTAAATGTATTGTGGGATTCGGTTTGCTAGTATTTAGTTGAGTATTTTTGCATCTGTGTTCATCAGAAATATTGGCCTGTTGGCCTGTGGGGTGTGTGTGTGTGTGTGTGTGTGTGTGTGTGTGTGCACGTGCATGTGTGTGTGTGATATTTTTATCTGGCTTTATTATCAGGGTAATGCTGACCTCCTAGAATAAATTTGGAAGTCTTCCTACCTTTTGTATTTGTGGAATAATTTGAGAGGAGCAGGTATTAACTCTTCTTGAAATGTTTGGTAGGATTCATCTGTGAAGCCATCTGGTCCTAGACCATTGTTAGTTGGGAGTTTTTAAATTATTGATTCAATTTCACAGCTAGTAATCAGTCTGTTAAAATTTTCTATTTCTTCTTGTTTGAGTTTTGGGAGATTACAACTTTCTAGGAATTTATCCATTTCTTCTAGGCTGTCCAGTTTGTTGGCATATAGTTTTCATAATCTCTTTCAAATGTTTGTATTTATGTGGTTTCAGTTGTTATTTCTCTTCTTTCATTTGTGGTTTTATTTATTTTAGTCCTCTCTCCCCTTTTTTTTTGGTATTATTAGAGGCTTATCAATTTTGTTGATCTTTTCAAATAACAAGCTTCTGGTTTCATTGATCTATTTTTGTTTATTTGTTTCTATTTTGTTTACCTATGCTCTAGTCTTTACTATTTTCTTCCTTCTACTGATTTGGGGTTTTGTTTGTTCTTTTTCTAGTTCGTTTAGGTGTAAGGTTAGGTTGTTTATTTGATATTTTTTGCTTCTGGAAGTGGACCTGTATTGCTATATATTTCCCTCTTTGAACAGCTTTTGCTGCATCCCAAAGATTTTTGGACTTTTCAGTTTTCATTTTTATTTGTCTCCATGTAATTTTTCATTTCCTCTTTGATTTCTTGGTTGACCCATTCATTGTTTAGTATTATTTTACTTAACCTCCATGTTTTTGTGTTCTTTCCAGGTTTTTTTCTTGTGGTTGATTTTTAGTTTCATAGCATTGTGGTCAGAAAAGATGTATGACTTTGATTCTTTTGAATTTGTTGAGACTTGTTTTGTAGCCTAGTGAGTGGTCTACTCTGGACAGTGTTTCATGTGCACTTGTAAAGAATGTTAATTCTGTTCTTTCTGGGTGGAATGTTCTGAATATATCTGTTAAATCCATCTGGTCCAGTGTGTCATTTAAAGCCACTGTTTCCTTAGAGATTTTCTGTTTGAATCATCTGCTCACTGATGTAAGTGGGGTGTTAAAGTATCCTACTAATATTGTATGACTGTCAGTTATTTTTTTTATGATTATTATTAACTACTTTATATATCTGGGTGTTTCTGTGTTGGGTGCATAAATATTTACAATTGTTATATCTTCTTGTCTGACTGTGTCCTTTAGTATTATATAGTGTCCTTCTACGTCTCCTGTTACAGTCTTTGTATAAAAGTATATTTTTTCGTTAAAACTTTTTTTAAGTTTATTTATTTTGAAAGAGAGAGAGAGAATGTGTGTATGAGTGGAGAGAGGAAGAGAGAGAGAGAGAGAGAGGGAGAGAATCCCAAGCAGGCTCCACACTGTCAGCACAGAGCCTGACATGGGGCTCGATCCCATGAACTGTGGGATTATGACCTGAGTTGAAATCAAGAGTCAGATGCTCTACTGACTGAGCCACCCACGGGTCCCCAAAGTCTATTTTTTCTGACAGAAGTATTGATACCCTGGGTTTCTCATGACATCCATTGCATGATAAATATTTCTCCATTGCCTCACTTTCTATCTCCAGACGTCTTTAGGTCTGAAATGAGTCTCATGTAGGCAGCATATAGATGGGTTTTGTTCTTTTTATGCACTCTGTCACCCTATGTCTTTTCATTGGAACAATTTAGTCCATTTAGATTCAAAGTAATTATTGATAGACATGTATGTATTGCTATTTTGTTATTTGTTTTGTAGTTGTTTTTGTACTTCTTCTCTGATCCTTTCTTGTCTTTCTTTCATGGTTTATTGGCTTTCTTAAATGATATACTTGGATTCCTTTCTTTTTATTCTTTGTATATCTATTACTGGTTTTTTACCTGTGGTTGCCGTTAGGTTTGTGCATAACATCTGCTGCATATAGCAGTCTATATCAAGTTGGTGGTTACTTAGTTTGAACACATTCTTTACTCCTCTCTCCCTCTCACTTTAGGTATATGGTGTCATATTTTACATCCTTTTATTTTCTGAATCCTTTGATTTTTATTGATATACATATTTTTACTGCTTTTGTCCTTCCCACTCTTTATATTCTTACTTTTGGTCTTTCCTTTCAACTCACAGAGTCTCCTATAACATTTCTTGTAAGACTGGTTTAGTGATCATGAACTCTTTTAGTTTTTGTTTGTCTGAGAAACTTGCATCTTTCCAGTTCTGAATGATAGCCTTGCTGGATAGAGTATTCTTAGATGCAGGTTCTTTTTCTTTCAGAACTTTGAATGTATCATGCCAATCCCTTCTGGCCTGCAAAGTTACTGCTAGAAATTAGCTGATGGCCTTATGGGGTTTCCCTTGTATGTAATCATTTTCTTTTCTCTTGCTGCTTTTAAAATTCTCACTTTATCACTTTTTTTTTGGCCATTTTAATTACTATATGTTTTGGTGTGGACTTCCTTGGGATGATTTTGTTGGGAGATCTCTGTACCTCCCAGATCTGGATATATGTTTCCTTCCCCAGATTAGGAAAGTTTACAGCTATTATTTCTTCAAAAAGTTTTCTGCCCCTTTTTGTCTCTTCCTGTTCTGGGATCCCTATGATATGAATCTTATTATGCTTGGTGGAGTCGCTGAATTCTCTATTTTCATTTTACATAATTCTTTTTTCTCTCATTTGCTCAGCTTTGTTACTTCCCATTACTCTGTTTTCCAAATCATTATTCATTCCTCTGCTTCCTCTAACCTGCCATTTATTCCATCAAGTGTATTTTTAATTTTATTTATTGTGTTGCTCATCTCTGATTGTTTTTTTTATCTCTCTGTTAAGAATTCCACTGATGTCCTCCACTCTTTTTTCCAGTCTTGTGATATCTTTATGATCATTACTTTAAATTCTTTCTTGGACATATTACTTATATCTGTTTTGCTTAGGTTTCTTGCTGTGGTTTTGTCCTGTTCTTTCTTTTGCAACATGTTCCTCTGTCTCATCATTTTGTCTAACATTCTGTGTCTGTTTCATGTATTAGGAAAGTCACCTTCATCTCCTATTCTTGAAGGTAATGGCTTTATGAAGGAGAGATTCTGTAGTGTCCTGAAATGCCATGTTGCCCTTTTCCCAGGACCTGGCACTTCAGAGAGTGTCTCCTATGCATGTTGCATGTACCCTGCTGTTGTGTCCTGGCCACTTTTTCCTTCTATCCAGTTGTCTGCAGAGGCTCTTTGTCTGTTGTGGGAAGTATTTGGTTCCTGACCAGTGAGGTGTATTTTAACAAAGTTTGCACAGGTCTGCTTATGAAACGAGACCTGCTGCTGCTAGAACTAAGGTCCCACAAAACACAGGAGTCAGGAGATAAGGTGTTGGTGAGGTTTGTGATGGTCTTTTCTGGGATGGAGACCACAGCACCAGGCCTGAGGCAAGTGTGACTGGGAAAGGCAGATCCATCAAAGGGCATTAGGGGCTTGGTATAAGCAAGTTAGGTAATGAGTGTTGGGACTTTGCTGGTTCCCATAGGTGGCTGTGTGTTTATACTGGAGGTTGGGATAGAGAAATGGTGTCTGTCAGATCCTTTATTCATTGAAGGCTCTTCCTGTGATCCCTGCCTCTTCAGCCAAGCTCTGCGATGAGTAAATAACTCTCTCTCCTGTCTGCACCTGACATTTTTAAACTGCTGCTTCCAAGCTGTATCTCCATGGGCTGTTTGTTGTGATGTCTTTTTATTAAGGGTGGGAACTCTGCTTCTTAATATCATCTGGGCTCTCCCATAGCTAAGCCTGCTGATTTTTAAAATTCTAGGCTTTAAGTCCTGCTGGTTATAAGAACTCATGAAATTTTGCCACTTTCATTTTCAAAGCCAAATATTATGGTGATTTGTCTTCCATGTGTGGGGTCCCCAGTGTGACAGTCTGTCTTTCACCCTTCTCTGTGCTACTGGTTCCCTCCCTACAATGGAAGGTCACAACCTATTTCACTCCCAGTCCATGTCATTGCCCTTCCTACCTTCTCAACGTGGCCTCTTCTCTACCTTTAGTTATGGAGTTTATTCTACCAGTCTTTGGGTTGTTTTCTGATTATTTACACTGATTTGAGTGTTATCTAGGTGTATCTGTGGGACGAGAGGAACTTAGGGTCCTCCTTCTCTACCAATTTTCCAACCTATTTTTGCACCATTTTAAGCCACTGAGTTGGTGGTAATTTGTTAAAACAGCATTAAGAAACTAATGCAGTCTGTTGCCTTATGGCCACTGTTGGCTATTGTACAAAGAATGTCTGTCTCTTATCTTTGTTATCATTGTCCTGAAGTGCATTGAAATATGTGGGGAAATATACATTATGTGCATTTGAATTTTCTAGTTTTGGCATATCAGATGTAAGCTTAGGCAATGTTTCTGTATTTCATAATATGACGCTCAGTGAATGCTCCACACTACCAGAAGATGCCTTTGTTCCTACCTCTTGGATATTTTTACTTAAACAAGACAAATTTTTGTGGTAAACTATTGGCCTTATAGATCTATGACAACATTCCCCATATTTGACAATACAAAAACAAAATCTATTTCAGATAGATCATGTTTTCTGAAAAATAAACAAGTGTCTTTATTTAAAAAAATAACTCAAAAGTAATTTTTAAGAACACAAGGTATAACTATAAATGTGTATTTTCTATGGCTTAGCTAAACAGTAGATTGCAACTGAGAAATAGAATATTTTTTACTAAATGATTTTAAAAACTTTACAACACACGGCAATAAAGCAGATTCTTTTAAAAGCAATCAGATGAGTGTTCCCAAAGTATGCTAAGAAAAACTGTTCTAGGAAGCTCACTCTAAAATAAAAGGGGGGGTTGTTTGGAATCAGTGCATACTATGGCTTTGCCCTCTTCAACTTCTATATTTGGTCACTGCTAAGACCTGCCATAAACAATCATAGTCAAATTTAGGCTTCTCCCCTATTTAAATATGGTACCCATCAGGGGCACCTGGGTGGCTCAGTCAGGTCATTATCTCATGGTCTGGTCCGGAGGTTGAGCCCCACCTCAGGCTCTGTGCCCACAGCTCAGAGCCTGGAACCTGTTTCAGATTCTGTATCTCCCTCTCTCTGCCCCTCCCCTGTTCACTCTCTCTCTCTCAAAAATAAGTAAATGTTAAAAAAATTTTAAAAATATATGGGACCCATTCCTTAACTGCAAAGGAAATGTTGAGGCAAATGAATATCAAATTTATTCTATAAAACCAGTGGTATTATAATGTATTAACTTTGACTTTGGGAAGACACTTATAATTAATGTGATGGAGCCTAATAATTTCTATTAGTTCTAGCCTTGTCCCCATCTGACAGGTATAAAAACTGAGGCTAGGGGCGCCTGGGTGGCGCAGTCGGTTAAGCGTCTGACTTCAGCCAGGTCACGATCTCGCGGTCCGTGAGTTCGAGCCCCGCGTCAGGCTCTGGGCTGATGGCTCGGAGCCTGGAGCCTGTTTCCGATTCTGTGTCTCCCTCTCTCTCTGCCCCTCCCCCGTTCATGCTCTGTCTCTCTCTGTCCCAAAAATAAATAAACGTTAAAAAAAAATTAAAAAAAAAAAAAAACTGAGGCTAGATATGTTACATAACCTGTCCTTAATTACCTTAAAGTGGTGGAAATAGAATCAATAGAAATAAACTAGTGTATGCTCTGTGTGTTAAGGTATCTTGCTTTTTGGATATTTTGAAATCTTTGTCATCCTAAAATTGTCAAATTATATAAGACATATTCATTTTATCTTAGAGCAAATGTTTCAGGGAGATCAGAGAAATAGCATATTGTGCTTCTGGTTTACTTGTGCCCCCCACTACCCCAAAATAGCACTTTCTGTATAAGTTAGAGATGTGATGAATTTGTGGTGACATTGAACAAAAAATGAATAGCATATTGAACAGTAATAATTTATAGACTCTAAAAGAATTGACAATCTGATAACATCCTATGTGTACTGCAGAACTGAAGTATCTGTCTTGTTACAATTGAGTGATTTCTAAATTATCCCTTTAAGATAAAAATAAATTCTTATATTGGAATCTTTTGATTCTGTTAAATTTAATATTTAATTGCTCAAAAAGAGTAGACAATAAGACTCCAATACTATATGTCCCAGAAAAACAGTAACTTTTTAATATAATTAATTTACATCTTTTTCTTTAAGGGTATTAGAGTGATGCCCTGCTTGCAAAAGGCAACTATGGACTAAAGCCTTGATCTGTCTTCATTCAGGTCCTTCATATTAAGTTCAGGAATGGTTGGAATAGTTAACTCTAACACCAGGTGACTTTATTTTTATACATATGATGCTTACAAAAATGCCATGTCTATACAGCTCAAGAAAATTTGTCATGTATAAGGTAAAACTTGTTAATCATAAATGACCATTTGTGTAACATATTATCATGGTTATAGTATGTAAATAAAGAAGATACTTTCCACAATGAGTTTTATGATACTTGTGGTACCACAGGCACAATTGCTGAAAGTGACCCTGAATGCTCACTTTGTGTTGCCTGCATATTAGCTAGCTATGACCATGGATTCCTTCAACCAAGTTTATTTTCCCATAGAACTGGTACTCCACCCCCCCCCAACAAAGGATAGGCCTTCAAATTTAAGATCTCCAGGTATTGAAACATGAGTGTTTCCAGAACAATTTTAAAAATAGATGGCCCCAAAATTTAGGAATGTGTTTATTCTCTCAATAATAAAGCTGATTTCCCAGGCTTGTCATATAAAAAAGAATGGAGGGCTCAATGCTTCAAGAGAATCAATGCTTCTGCACACCTCTCCGTGGGATGATGGGAGTATCAAGGGCTCCTAAAAAAAAATCACTTGTTGACCATGACCCTTTGTAGATTTTCTCAATGTATTCCTTAACCCATGTCATATAAAATTCATTTTGAATCCTGTTGTATAGCAGATAAAGACCAAGAAGGGATATGATTTGCATAGCAAGCCTCTTTATGATGTTTCAAAACTTAAATTACAGTTTCTATGTTGAGATATAATTATGCACTGACTTTTATATAAAAAGAAATCAAGGAGAAAAAATGATAGTTCATCATTTTTGGCATGAGGGGAAAAAAAGAAAGTGAAGACCAATACTTAAAAATAACACTGTCATTTTATTCATTGAAAAGTAACATAATATTAAATATTATGATGACTATAGATTCACAAAATTCACAAAATTTTATAATATGCTTCATTTTATTGAATAAAAGTATCCAATATTTTCCCAATATACAATTTATAATCATAGTTATTAAGCTTTATAAAATCCTCTTCATGCTTCAGATAAATTATTCTAAACATTTTAGATTAAATCTATAATTCTGAATACACATTTTACAAAATTCAGAGTTGTAAAGCACAGTACTCCAAATACCACCACACTATACATAAATGACCAGTGTAATGTGGTGTTTAACATGGTGACTGCACAGTTTGCTTGGGACATTTCTGGTTTATGTCTATTGTCCTGTCATCCATTTAGTGTGTCCCAGATTTTTAAATTTCTTAACCAAATATTTATAAAGAGTTGTATTTACAAATAGCATGGGTATGATAAAACTCAAAAATATTTTATTTCCAGTTTCTGTCACAGTCTACTAATCTACCTCAAATTTTTGGTTAAGAACACTCAAAACTGCAGAATGTGCATTTATGTATCTTTCAGGAAAGCATGACTTTTCATAATAATCACACGTCTCTTCTATATTCATTGACCTGCTGATTCTAGTTTTCTTTTATACTATGAAGAATTAAGTGATACATGTTAATGTCTTGACTCTATTAGTACAAGAACTTCAAATATAGTTAAGTTTTTCCAAAGTTTTTTTAATTTTTAATGTCATCAAATGTTTCTATTATTCATTGAGAAGAAATACAGCCTTGGAACTTTATTTTGTTAAAAGTGAAACAAAAAATATGTTATTGGAAATTTAGTTAAAATTTAACATGAATGACACAAATATTTTAACCAATTTTGGTAAAGCAAAGCTTTATGATAAAACAATATTCACACTAAATTAAGAAACCTACAGAGCAGAAATTTACTTGGAATTGGTTTGGGATTACACACATAAATTGTAATTATATCCAAACAAGATTGGTATTTCTGCCAACGGAAATAGAAGCTTGAAGTTGTCAAAGTTTATAATTTTGCCCATACGTATCAAAGTAAAAATTTTATGGCAAAACCAATGTTGAATTGCACAGAAACAAAAACTCAGAATAATAGCACACATAGGTAGCCTTTGCTTTTCATTTCCTGTTACATTTCAGAAATGGTTGACTTGTAAAAAAAAAAAATTTCTAAAAATTTTCTGAGTCCATCTAAATGCACAAAAGTATTTTTTGTAAATATTTATGCTAATTTTTACTGCTTTGTATTAAAAATAAATGACATGTTTAATCTAAAAAATGAACTGATAGGAAATATCAGATTTCCTATCTGATAGGAAAGGATCTGATATAAAGGCTAGCTATCTGACAGCTATCTGATAGCTTTCCTATCTGATATAAAGGCTAGCTAGCTGAGATGGATCGAAATAAAGCTTGCAAACAGGAAGACACTAAAATTTATCCCTATAAAAGCAAGAACAGAGTTAAACAAATGAAAGTGCAAGTTATTTACAATATTTAATATAGAAAATCTACATTTGTGCTTTGGAATATCTCAAACTGTGGAAACAATCTTTTGATAGTTCTACTTTTAATTGGATGAATTGATAGTCTGTGCCCTCTTACTTTACCTTCAATGTCTATCTTTAATCTTTTAAAATTTATATTCATTGAAAAATTTAAAGTAACCTTAGGTAAGAACAGCTAATTTCATGAGTTTTGTCTTGTGAAAATATTAAAGAAGAAACTCTGGTTGGAAACAAGAAGACCATAACTGAAAATATCCTGGGTTTAGTTAAACCTTATTTTGAGCTTATAAGAGACATAAGCATCTAGAGTGAATATTTTCATAATATACATTAATCTTCAGTAGAATCTAACAATTTCAAATTTGTTGACTATAAAAGGAAATTTTGAGGAAAATTGTAGTAAACTTTATAAAAATGAAAAACAAGACCATATTTGGAAAAAAAAACCATTTCACAGAAGTCTACTGACATAGTTTTAGAAACAGATACAGCTAAGAAACATACTAAAGTATGTGAATATATACAAAGAGTAATTTATTAATTTAAAAAATTTTTAAAGCTTATTTTGAGAACAAGCATGAATGGAAGGAGGGTTAGAAAGAGAAGGAGAGAGAGAGAGAATCTCAAGCAGGCTCCATGCTGTCAGCACAGCGCCAGATGTGGGGCTGGATGTGAACTGTGAGATCGTGACCTGAGCTGAAATCAAGAGTCAGATGCTTAACCAACTGAGCCACCCAGGCACCCCTATTATTTAACGGTAAATAAAAAATAAGAATATAAATGAAACTATAACTTAAAACATATATGTATACATATTTTAGAAATACTAACTTTAAAATAATTTTTGATATAACTTAAAAAGGTCTACCAATATAAAACAAGTAGTCAATGAAAATATTTTATGAAATTATATTTAAAAATTTTTACTAACTCCATTTACTGTCAAAACTTTTCCAGTTAGGAAGAATAAATTAGGTAATCATCCAATGTTGTATATTCTTCCGATTCTTTGCAATTATCCCCACCCCAAATTTGGTCATTGGCAGACCATACCACTGTTCCCTGTATTCTACTCCCCACTGATTTCAATTTCATTATAATTGATACATATTCTAATTCTTTCACCAAGTATGTGGAAGTGATAAACTTTTCCACTATTTGAAATGTCTTTATATCATACATACTCTTGAATCATTGTTGAATTGGGCACAAAATTCTTAGGTGACATATTTTTTCTTAGCACTTTTAAGATACAATTCCATTGTCTTTGAGCCTCTATCCTTGCTACTGAAAACTGTTGGTCCTTTTTAACTAGCTCATCTTTTCTTTATAGTTGCTTTTTCTTCAGATTTTGTGGGGAGCAAGTCAACTTTTAACAAGGTGTCTATTTTTGTTCTCAAGTTAGTTAACATACAGTTCAGTCTTGGCTTCAGGAGAATCCTGTGATTCATCACTTACATATAACACATAGTGCTCATCCCAACAAGTGCCCTCCTTGGATTCAGTTGCCTTGGTAATAAGTGGTTGATTTCAATTTGATGAATCTTGTCTTTACTATATTCTAGATGATCTCAGCCATTTTCAAGTATTGCTTCAGTGACATTCCCTCTATTTTCTTCTATTGGAAGTCCTCTTAATGAATGTAGCCCACTCTACTGCCTGGTCAGTCTGTACCTCCTCAGACTGCTTCCTTCTTATACACTTTTACTGAAAAGACTAAAGTTGCCAAATACTCAGTTGACAAGTTTCTCTTGAATGAGGGTTTGCCAAGTGGCAGTTTTAACCGAAGAGATGGTAAATGGAATTATGTTGTTAGCAATTCTGAGGAAGTTCTTTCGTGATGAAAAGGGAGATCTAACTACTGTTTCTCCCTTCCTCTTCCTTCTTCTTGCCACAAATTGAAATGCAATGAGAGGAGATTCAGCGGTCTTCATATGGACCTAAGTAAAAGGCTGACATAGAATCAGAGATGGTGTGTGTGACATACCTGAGGGACAAATCTATTGCTAATTAGTGACCTCCTCCAAATTTCTAATTATATAATAAACTCAGTTTCTTTAGAGTCTGCAGAAAGGATTTAGGTGGTGATACTTGTCTTGAGAGAAACATACCCAGGGCGAGGGTGAGGGAAACAAAACAAGGAGACATACCAAAGTAATGCAACGCATTACCACCTGAGAACTTGTTCACCAAGGGAAATGCAGCAGGTTCTCAGTAAATGTATTCGCTGGGCACATATTTTTTATGATGAAAGGAGGAACTTTACATCAGAGCAGTTCACTGGGGAGATAATAGAAGGTCTCCTGCTTCCCATGAGATTACAGAAGCAGAGACATGGGGATAACTTGGTGGGATCTCTTGTATTTCCATGTCATGATGCCTAGTCCCTTGATGGCCATTCATTAAACTATATCCCATACTCTGTGGCATTGTATTTCATCCACCTCTAAAAGAGGAGAGGTGGTCCTGAAAGGTGGTTGTGGACAAGAGAGAAGACAGGAGATAATTAAGAGCATCTAACACAGTACTTTCATACTTAAAATTCCAATACTTAAAATTCCAATAACCTGAGATTCCTCATGCATCTTCCTTTATTTTCTATCCTAGAACTAGATAATATCATATGTTTATATTATTCATGTATCTATTATCTTTCACTTTCTAATAGATATAATAGTTTCTAAGCTCATGACGACAAGGGTTTTTGTCTTTTGTTTTTGTTAAGCTGCTATATTCAAGCACCCAGAACAATTATCTCTTGGTATACAATATACGAATTAATTGCAGCCATGATGCCTTGCCTTACTCCTTGGATATTAATATGAAGGTGAACCAGGTTCATCTTTTGGTGTTTTGGACACCTTAAAGTCATTCCTATTAGACATTCCCTACATGGCAGGTGATAAGATTTGACCAAGTATTCTAATGGTTAAGAATATTAAATTTTTTTAACGTTTATTTTTTTTTTGAGAGAGAGAGCATGAGCTGGGGTAGGGGCAGAGAGAGAGGGAAGCAGACACAGACTCTGAAACAAGCTCCAGGCTCCCAGCTGTCAGCACAAGGCCCGACACGGGGCTCGAACTCATGAACTGTGAGATCATGACCTGAATCGAACTTGGACGCTTAACCGACTGAGCCACCTAGGAGCTCCAAGAATATTAATTTTAGAGTCAGATTGCCTAGATTTAAATTCTAGCTCTTGTATAATCTTGTGAAAACATTTAAACCATTTTAACTTTCCTCTTCTGCCAAATAATTCTATAATATCTATTTCTTACGGTCATTTTAAGAAATATATGCAAAATCCTATGTAAAGAATTTCAGGGGTGCCTGGGTGACTCGGTTGAGTGTCTGACTTCACCTCAGGTCATGATCTCACCATTTGTCAGTTCAAGCCCCACATAAGGCTCACTGCTGTCAGCACAGAGCCCACTTCAGATGCCTTTCACACACACACCACTCCACCACCACTGCTCACACTCTCCCAAAAATAAACATTTAAAAAAATTTTCGTGGCATAATCCTCTGATGGTGTTCTTCTACTCAGGGTCTAGCCACAAAAGTGGAAAATACTCCAAATATTTAAAATGGAGTTTAATGTACATTTCTTTTTACACAGGTGATAGAAAAGCTGAGAAAATGAGTAGGAAGCTGTGATGAGACAGGTTGTAGCTACTATGTAGACATTAGGCACAAAGGGGTATGGTAATGTGCAATCTGAGGGGCCAGAGTCATGTGACTGGAAGCTAGCGCCTTGAAGGGAATGCAACCACTGCTTGATCATGATAGGATGATGCACAAGGCCAAGATAGACAACAAATAGTTTGCTTCCTCCCTTCTTTCCCCTTTCCATCCTCCCATGTGCAGAGCCCAATTGTAAGCCAACTGACAAGGGATTTTTGAAAACACAGGTTATGGGATCAGATCACCAATTTCACAGAGCAAAAAGGAGAAGGGCAAGAAAGGGATAGGAGGGCAAATAGGACAATGTTCTGTTCCATCTTATCTATCATTATTAGAATCATCTTTGCCAATATGTCAGCCTTTCCCAGCTCAATTGTTCAATGAAATTCAAAGGACTTTTATTTAGGATTACCTATAAATTGCTTTCTAGACTATTGCATTTGAGGGCAGAAATAATACTTATAATTCACATTACAAAATGCCTTGTTCATGAAAGATACTCAAGTATTCAAGTAATAAATGAGATTGATTTTATAAATCCATATTAGAACTTTATAATCAAGCCTTGACTAGTTCACTTCTAATTTCATTTTATGGTTCCCTCTTACAATAAATCACAATTTTTATGCAAAGCAAATGAGTGCCCCATTTTCATTATCAGCTCTCTATACTAGAGAAATCATATGATCAAGGGTAATTGTCATTATAAAGAGTTTCTAACATTTTTTTCTTTATGCTGTATAATAGTTTTTATCAGTGAATGATTCATTGTATCTAAACATTGCTCTCTGTGTGTTTCTCAAAGACAATTAGTTTTGGCATTAGTGAGTCATATTTTCTTAATTTTATTAGAAATATCTGTGAATCTAAATTCTGTCCATTTAACAAACAGTAAGTTTTAAGAGTACTTCTTCTCAAAAGTTGTTTAATTCATGAAATTTCATATCACTTTTGTAAAAAGAATACCTTAATTTTATAAAGATACTTTGGAATCTTTTTTCTTGAAAATTTCCTCAAACTAATGTATATTCAAATGAAATGCCATTTGTATGTAGGATATCCTATTATAAATCCTGTACCTTGCCAGCTATACATAGAAGTCAGATCTAGAAAAAGATACTTTTATTATCTTAATTTACTCTATTTCTAAAATTACTCTGCTTTTCAGAGTGAACAGTCCTAGGTACTTTAAAAGGTACTTTAAGTTTATCAACATAGTGCACACTCCCTCTGGCATTTAGACAGACTTTACCTTTCTCATTGCACAAATACAGTGTTTAGAACTCTGAAGCTTTTCTGTGATGTACAAGATACAGAATTTAAAGAATAAAGAAGTAGGAAGAAATAAATGGCCCCAATTTCTCATAGTAAGTTGAATAGGATATTTCATTAGAATAGCTACAACTCCTATTCATGCATTTATTATAAACGAATCTCTCTCTAGTTTGTGTCTTTCTACTGAGATATTTATAGAACCTGATATGTTTTGAACATTTCCTGAAAATTGTCCCATATTTCAAAAAGTATTGGTAATTAGTGGTTTACAGTGCAATATATATCATCATCCTTTCACTACTTCAATTACCATAGTTACATTCATAGGGTAAAGAATACGAAAATTGCCTAGTCCCAAGGCTAAGGCTGTGGGGATTGGGACTGTAGCTAGTAAAGCCATGGAGAAAAGAATCCAAGTCGAAAGCAAGGCAGGGTCATGGATATGAACTGGATTTAGAATTTATCTCTGCTACCCCACCCCCCCACACACAAAAAGATAAGAGATAAAATCTAGAGAAGCAAGGGAATATATGTAGTTTAAAATCAAGAACATGCTTAGGAGCCAGAAAATCAATGACAATTATTGAAAGAGACTATAAGTGACTGTGTTGTAGGTCGATGTGATCGTGAGATTTTATTTTTTTAGTCTCTTTAAGCATGATTAAAATTCTCTCTGAAGCATTGTAGATACATATAAGTCTACAGAATGATAGTTGATATCTGCCTGAAATAATGAAAGCGTTGTTAAATTGCATGTATTTGGAATATGATGTTTTATGCAGATTCTGCCAATAAGAGGATCTGGATCTAGTTTATCCTGGTACTAGTGGACATTTAATCTAAATCCTGCTTTAAAAAGGTGATTTTTAAACTTTTTGAATGTATACTCTCAAGTGATGTAGAAATAGTGCAATAGAAATATAATGTGAGACACAAATGTGAACATATGTAATTTTAATTTTTCTGCTTGAATCTTGCTTTCTTGTTTGTTTTGTCATACAGATATATTGCAAATATTTCTCCGTATTCTGTGAATTGATAGTTCCTTTTCTTGAGGGTATTCTTTTAATAGAAAAATATTTTAATTTGATACAGACCCATTTATAATTTTTAAAGGTTTACTATTTTTTTGGTCTCCCAAAATTTTACAAAATTTTGTGTTTTCTTCATAAGTTTTATGGGTTTCTTTTCAAATAACTATGTTTTATTATTTTTTTCTGTAGTGTAGATATGGCCGATATTATTTTCCCAAATGGATATTAACTACTTATGGGTGGGTTTGTTGTTGAATCTTTCCATTGATCTGTAGATCTACATTTTGCAAATATTAGCTTTATAGTAAGCCTTTAAATTAGGTGTTATTTTCCCACTACATACCACAATTTTTTTATTCATTCATTGATGGACATATGGGTTATTTCCACCTCTAAGCTATTGTGAATAATACTGCTATGGATTTTGGGTACAAGTTTCTGTAGGAACATGTGCTTTCATTTCTCCCAGACATATACCTAGGAGTAGAATTGCTGGATCATACAGTAACTGTTCAACATTTTTTAGAAACTGTGTTCCACAATGGCTACATGATTAACCTACTAGGGGTCTAACTTGTGCATATCCTCACCAAACACTTGTTAATTTGTTTTATGTTCCCATCCTAATGGAGGGTAAGAGCTATCTCTTCGTGGTTTTGATTCACATTTTATTAGTGACCACCGATGGCAAACATCTTTCATGTGCTTGTTGGTTATCTTAACTGGAGAAATGTCTATTCAAGTCCTTTCCCATTTTTTAGATTTGGCTGTTGGTCTTTTTGTTGAGTTATAAATGTTCTTTGCATATTCCGAATACCAAACCTTGATCTATGATTTGAAAATATTTTCTTTCATTTTATATGTTGCCTTTTTGCTTCCTTAATAATGTTCTTTAAGGCACATTTTTTACAAAGCCCACATTATGCATATGGGTTTTTTGTTGCTTTTGCTTTTGGAATTAAATCTAACAATCTATTGTCAAATAAGAGATCATGAATTACCTCTATGTTTTCTTCGAAGACTTTTAGCTCATACATTTAAGTCATTGATCCATTTTGAGTTGATCCAATTTCATTCCAATTTCATTCTTTTGCATGCAGTTGTCTAAATCTCTCTTTGTTCCCCACCAAGTGGTCTTGACTTCTTTGTCAAAAAGTAATTGGCCATGGGTTTCTGGGTTCTCTCTGGATTCTCAATTCTATTCCCTTGCTTCATATATGTATCCATATGCCTGATATCAATCCATGTTCTCATGGACCCATATTTCATTCTCCTTGGATAAATACTTAGGAGTGTAATTGCCAGGTTAAATAATACATATACTTTTAAAGAAATGTGTCTTTTCCTCACCATCAGTATCCTGCAGCTGGATACTGCAGGATTGACCCTCTGTATTGACCCTCTGTACAAAATTGGGATTTCTGGGGATCCTGGGTGGCTCATTGGTTAAGCGTCTGACTTCAGGTCAGATCATGATCTCATGGTTCATGAATTTGAGCCCCATGACAGGCTCTGTGCTGACAGCTCAGAGCCTGGAGCCTGCTTCAGATTCTGTCTCCCTCTCTCTCTCTCCTCCTCCCCTGCTCATTCTCTGTCTCTCAAAAATAAACAAACATTTAGAAAATTGAGATTTCTGTTGGTGAGAAAGAAATGAAAAGTGGTTAGTCAATAAAATGTATCTGTCCCAGTGTATTTCACCAGATGCCGATACAATCTAAGTGATGAACTTTGAGCCATTCTGGAGAATCATTTTGCACCTGTTAAAGAATAAGAATTTCCTGTCCCCTTCGAGTTCCTCCCAGCTGTGCTAAGAATCAAATTGACATGAGACAGGAGAAAATAAAATTTTGTACAATCCATACATACTTGGAAATTCCAAAGAAGTCAGGCAAAATGAGGTATAAATAAATGTCATCCTAAACTAAGGAGAAGGAGGTAGGGGTTTGAGACTTCAAAGTGAAGGAATGCAATTCATAAGGCAATAATAAAGAATAAAAGCAGATATTTGGTAGTTAGATTCTTGCCCTGCCATACAGATGCTCTGGTAATAACTCTTATCCTGAAAAAGACCCCCAATGTAGACTCTTTGTGTAGTTAAGGGAGGGGCAAAAGTTTCTCTTGAGCTTGCAGGAACTCAACTGCTTTTAGCTCAAAATAAGCTTTATGCCAAAGTGACCCATCTTGGGGGTGATCTGTCCCCCACCCCTGTACTTTCCTTCTCTGAAATTTCCCCGAACTTTTTAGACATTAAAAGTTGAGCTGGTAGGTGGTTACATCTCATTGAAGAGTCCTTTAGTCCTGAAAACCTGATTTTAGGAGGTGGTGATGCAGGTGTAATCTCAAAGTTAGACCTATGGTTCAATTAAACAGGCATTAAATAAGGCATTTCTACAGAAAGAAAAGAGAAAACAATGGTTAGTGAGTGAATCAAATTAGAAGCCAGTTTTTTAGTTCTGAGAGTACCAGCCAGTTAAGAAGATTTCTAGATGTCAGGCTGGAATATTCTTCAGATAGACTGAGGACAGGTTGTGGCACTCTGACAGATCTTCCTAGTTGTAGTTCAAATATTGATCTTCCTGAATGACCCACAGATTAACAGGCATTAAAATTATCTATACATGAGTTATTGTGGTTATTTCTCAGAAGTTTCCATCAAGTTGTTTGTATTCAATTTTCAGGGACTTCAGGAAAAGGGCAGTTTTAGTTCTCAAATGATTCTAAGTCAGAAAGGTGGAACAAAAAAATAAATATTAGTTTGGAGAGTTGTAGCCAGGCATTGGTGGACATTAGAAGAAATCAGGATCTAGTCGAGTTTATAGTGAAAAGAATTAAAATCTAATATTTACAAAGGTGTGTTATTGAAACTTTTTTTTGTCTATAATCACTCTCATTTTTAACAAAGATAGTCAAGTTAACATCAATTTGATTTAAAACAAATGTAGTTAAAAAATGACAACAACAACATAGCCCAATTATTTACAAGAGCATAGCAAGAATAGCAGCTGACCATAGAGGCTCTTTGCTGGAACTTCTTATAAGGAATCTCTACATTGAACTTTTAACAACTTCTTGATGCCAGAAGCCAAATACTTGACATCAGACTTTACCTGCAAAACTTATAGATCTGACTGAATCTCTGTCTTTTCAAGATTTCCAAAAACTCTGCCAGGAAATGATGTTCTTTATTAACTTAGCCAGGCTGCTATGTAGCAAGGTACCAGGCTGATATTTCTTTAGAGGCTTCATAAAGTCAACCTTAGTTCCTTAAAGCTATCTGGTCATATCTGAGTCTATGCCTGTTTCTCTCATATATGACATTCTAGGAAAAGCCTTGGGAATATAATCAATGTTTCTAATTATGTCTTGTCATAAGGAGAACAGGCTTACTTGTAAACAATGCTTCTCATGTAATTTAGCATACCAAGTGAGCCTAATTTTTCATAAAAATATTTTTTGAAGCTTTTTAAATTTCTAGAAGCCCTCTGGAAAATTTCAGTTAGGTTATGGATGAAACACTTCACTTTAGAATTTGTTTTGGGGAAGTATGTAAAAAATAGATCAACATTTGATCTATTTGAACATTTGATTAAATGATCTATTTGAACATTTGATTAAATATTGTTTCATGATGATTTGTGATCCTACTTAATTATCCATTTAACTAAAATGACAATAAAATATATTAAAGGCAAATATAGAAGGTAACATAGTTGTGAGCAAAATTTTGCTTTTTTTTCAAATTTTAAGTTTTAAATTTTTTATTGAATTAACATACAGTGTTATTAATTTCAGATGTACAATGTAGTGATTCAACAATTATATATATTTGTCAGTGTTCATCAAGATAAGTGTACACCTCTCCTCTGGCAACCACCAGTTTGTCTTTTTCTTTGTTTTTCATTTGTTTTGTTTCATAAATTACACATATGAGTGAATCATACAACATTTGTCTTTCTCTTATTTAACTTGGCATTATACCCTCTAGGTTCATCTATCCATCCATGTTGTTGCAAATTACAAATTCTCATTCTTTTTCATAGGTGAGTAATATTTCATTATATATAATTTACATTTTTTGTATACATTCATTTATGGATGGACATTTCCCTAATCTGGGGAAAGAAACAGACATCCACATCCAAGAAGCACAGAAGGTCCACCAAAAAATTAATCCAACGAGGTCATGCCAAGACAGATATTAAAATGGCAAAAAGTAGTGATAAAGAGAATTTCAAAAGCAGCAAGAAAAAAAAAACAGTTACATACAAGGGAAATTCCATAAGGAGATCAGCTAATTTCTCAATAGAAATTTTGCAGACTAGATTGAGTGGCATGATATATTAAAACTAATGAAAGGAAAAAACCTGCAACCAAGAACTCTACCCAGCAAGATAATCTGTATCTCTTTGTGTTCTGAATTATATTTACCAACAAAACTTAAAGTTAGTCACCACTAAAACAGCTTTACAAGAACAGGAAATGTACTTCTTTGAATGGAAAGAAAAGGCCATTACAGCAAGAGAAATTAAGAAACATTTTCATTTAAAATTGAAAGCAAACAAAAAAACAACCAAAAAAACAAAGAACTAGGAATAAACTTAGCCAAGGCGGTAAAGACCTATACTCTGAAAAGTATAAAACATTGATGAAAGAAATTGAAGATGACACAAAGAAAAAGATATTCCATGCTCATGGACTGGAAGAACCAATATTTTAAAATGTCCATACTACCTAAAACAATGTACAGATTTAATGCAACCCCTACCAAAATACCAGCACTTTTTCATAGAACTAGAACCAATTAAGCTTAAAATTTGTGGAAGCACACAGACCCCAAACAGCCAAAGAAATCTTGAGTAAGAACAAAGCTGGAGGTATTACAAACCCAGATTTCAAGATAGATACAAAACTGTGGTAGTCAAAACAGTATGATATTAGCACAAAAACAGACTCATAGATCAATAGGAAAAGCACAGAACCCATAAATAAACCCACTGTTACATGGTCAATTTAAGTATATTCTTATCTCCTTTGTCAATGGGGAAAAGACAGTCTCTTCAACAAATGGTGCTGAGAAAAATGGACAGCTACATGCAAGAGAATGAAACTGGACCACTGTCTTACACCGTACAAAAATAAACACAAGATGGATTAAGGACCTGAAATCATAAAACTCTTAGAAGAAAACAAGGCAGTAATTTCTTTCACATTGGCCACAGAAATGTTTTTATAAATATGTCTCCTCAGGCAAGGGAAATGAAAATAAAATTAAACCATTGGGCTTATGCCAAAATTAAAAGCTTTTATTTTTCTTTAACATCTTTTTGTTGGTTTCAAGTTTTTTTAAATTCTAGTTAGTTAACATATAGTGTAATATTTGTTTCAGGAGTAGAATTTAGTGGTTCATCATTTACATATAACACCCAGTTCTGACCACAAGTGCCTTCCTTAATACTCATTTAGCCCATCCCTCACCTGTCTCCTCTCTAGCAACCCTCAGTTTGTTCTCGATAGTTAAGAGCCTCTCATGGTTTGCCTCTCTCTTGTTTTCCTTTCCCTATGTTCATCCGTTTTGTTTCTTAAATTCCACATATAAGGGAAATAAAATGGTATTTGTCTTTCTCTGACTTATTTCAGTTATCATTATACACTCTAGCTCCATCCATGCCATTGCAAGTAGCAAGATTTCATTCTTTTTGATGGCTGGATAATATTCCATGATAGATAGATTAGATAGATGATAGATAGATAGATACATAGATACATAGATACATAGATACATAGATAGATATAGATGTCCCACATCTTTATCCATTCATCAGTTGATAGACATTTGGATTGTTTCCATAATTTGGCTATAAATGCTGCTATAAACATGGGGGTGCATGTGCCCCTTTGAATCAGTATTTTTATATCGCTGGTTTGACTCAACTCAAGCTCGGTGAGGCCCTGGACTGGTCCACTGACAACACAGGGATCAAACCCTGCTCTGAACAGGCAAAGAATCATTGCAGATGAGTGGACTAAAGGCAGAAGCAGCTCAGCCACAACAGTAGGGCACATGGAACACACATAGGAGATATCCACAATGCCAGGTTCTGGTGAATAGGGGACATTGCATTGCAGCGCACTATAGAACCTCCTCTTCTTAAGGCCACTACTTTCAAGAGCAGGAGGTATAGTTGACTTTCCAAACATATAGAAACAGACACAGAAACAGACTTGACAAAATGAAGACATACAGGAATATGTCCCAAATGTAATAAGAGAACAAAATCACAGCAAGAGAGCTAAATGAATGATCAGTAATATGCCTGAGAAAATTTAAAGTAATGGTCATAAAGATACTCATCAGATTTAAGAGTGAAGGAAATCGGTGAGACTATTAACAAAGAAATAGAAAAAAAGAACCACTCAGAGATGAAGACCATAATAAGTGAAATTAAAAATACATTAGATGGAATAAATAGTAGGCCAGAGGAAGCAGAATAGATCAGTTATCTGGAAGTCTAAGGAATGTAGAGAAATCAAGCTGAACAGGAGAGAAAATTAAAAAATGAAAATAGACTAGAAAATTCACTGACACCATTAAGCATAATAACATTTGCATTATAGGAAATCAGAAGCAGAATATAAAGAAAAAGGGGCAGAAAATTTATTTGAATAAATAGCTGAAAACTTCCCAAATCTGGGAAAGGAAACAGAACTTGAGATCCAGGAGGACTAACAAGCCCAACAAAATCAACCCAAGGAGGTCCACTCCAAGCCACATAGTAATTAAAATGGGAAAAGGTAGTGATAAAGAGAGAATTTTAAAAGCAGCAAGAGAAAAGAAGACAGTTATATACAAGGGAAACCCCATAAGGCCATCAGCTGATTTCTCAGCAGAAACATAGCAGGCCAGGAGAGAGCGGCATGATATATTCCAAGTATAGAAAGAAAAAAACCTGCAGCTAGAAGACTCTACTCAGAAAGGCTGTCATTCATATAGAAGGAGAGATAGTTTCTAAGACAGACAAAAGTTCAAGAAATTCATCACCCCTAAACCAGCCTTAAAAGAAATGTTAATGACGATTCTTTGAGCAGGAAGACAATATATGAGAGTATGAAAAATAGGAAGCACAAAATCAGTAAAACTAAGCATAACTATAAAAATCAATCAAGGGATTCACAAGGGATAAAAATATGACACTATATACCTAAAATGTAGGGGAAGGGTAGTAAAGAATGGGTTCACTTAAGTGACTATCAACTTAATATAGACTGCTACATATAGAAGATGGGATATATAAACCTACTGGTAACCACAAATCAAAAACCAGTAATAGATATGCAAAGAATGAAGAGAAAGGAATATATCACCAAAGAAAGCCAGCAAAATACAAGAAAGAGAGCAAGAGAAGACAGGAACAGAAAAGAGCTACAAAAACAACCATAAAACAAGTAACATGGGCAATGAAGTGCAAACTTGTCAAATAATTACTTTGATGTAAGTAAACTAAATGCTCCAATCAAAAGACAAATGGTGACAGAGTGGATTAAAAAACAAGACCCAGTTTTGCTGCCTACAAGTGACTCATTTTAGACCAATAGACATACAGGTTGAAAGTGAAGGGATGGAAAAGCATTATTCATGCAAATGGAAATGAAAAGAAAGCTAAGGTATCAATACTTATATCACACACATAAACTTTTGAGAGAGACAGAGAAAGCATGAAAGGGGGAGAGAGAGAGAGAGAGAGAGAGAGAGAGAGAGAGAGAGAATAAATATCCTCAGCAGGCTCCACACTCAGCTCAGAGCCTGATGTAGGGCTCAGTCCCATGACTGTGAGATTATGACCTGAGCTGAAATCAAGTCAGATGCTCAACTAACTGAGCCACCCAAGTGCCCCTTGCACAAATAGACTTTAAAACAAAGACTATAACAAGAGAAAAAAAAGGACACTATATACTAATAAAAGGGACAATCAAACAAAATATAACTATTGTAAATATTTATACACCCAACATGCTGGCACCTAAATACATAAAGCAGCTAATAACAACATAAGGAAGTAATTGATAGTAATGCAGTAATAGTAAGGGATCTTAACATTCCACTTACATTAATGGGTGGATCATTCAAGCAGAAAATCAACAAGGAAACAGTGGCTCTGAAAGACACATTTGGCCAGATAGATCTAACAGGTATATTCAGAACATTCCATCCTAAAACAGAATACAGATTCAAGTGCACATGGAACATTCTCAAGAATAGATCACATATTAGGCCACAAAACAAATCTCAACAAATTCAAAAAGATCAAAATCATACCATCTATCTTTTCTGACCATAGGTAGAAAACTCTCAAGACTCCACCAAAAACTATTAGAATTGATAAATTCAGTAAGGTTACAGGATACAAAATCAATAGACAGAAATCTGTTGCATTTCTGTACACCAATAATGAAGCAGCATAAAGAGAAAATATGAAAACAATCCCATTTACAATTGCACCAAAAAGAATAAAATACCTAGGAATAAACTTAACCAAGGGAGTGAAAGACCTGTGCTTTGTAAACTATAAAATATTGATGAAATAATTTGATGATGACACAAAGAAATGGAGAGACATTCCATGCTCATAGAGTGGTAGAATAAGTATTGTTAAAATGTCTTTATTACCCAAAGAAATCTAAAGATTTATTGCAATCCCTATCAAAATACCAACATCATTTATCATAGAACTGGGACAATAATCTTAAATTTGTATAGAACCACAAAAGATCCTGAATAGCCAAAGCAATCTTGAAAAACAAACTGTAGGTATCACAATTCCAGACATCAAGTTATATTTATAAATATGTAGTAATCAAAATGATATGGTACTGGCATAAAAATAGACACATGGATCAATACAACAAAATAGAAAAACGGAAATTAACCCACTATTGTACAGCCAGTTAGTATTTGGACAGTCTCTTCAACAAATGGTGTTAGGAATCCTGGACAGCTGCATGCAGAAGAATGAAACTTGATCAGTTTCTTAGATTGCACACACAAATGAATTCAAAATGGATTAAACACCTAAATGTGAGATCTGAAACCATACAAATCCTAGAAAAGAGCGCAGGCAATAATTTCTCTAACATATCCATAGCAACTTTTTTTTCTAGACAAGTCCCCTGAGACAAGAGAAACAAGATCAAAAATAAACTATTGGGACTACACCAAAATAAAAAGCTTCTGCACATCAAAGGAAACAATCAACAAAACTAAAAAGCAACCTACAGAATGGGAGAAGATATTTGCAAATGACATATTTGATAAAAGATTAATATCCCAAATATATATACTAATACTACTCAATCCATTTAAAAAATGGGCAGGAGACATGAACAGACATTTCTCCAAAGAAAATATACAGATGGCCAACAGACACATGAAAAGATGCTCAATATAACTTACCACCAGGGGAATGCAAATCAAAACTATAATGAAATATCACCTCACACTTGTCAGAATGTCTAAAATCAACAACACAAAATCAACAGGTGTTGGTGAGGATGTGGAGAAAGGGGAACCCTCTTGCACTGTTGGTGGCAATGCAAACAGGTGCAGCCACTCTGGAAACCAGTATGGAGGTTCCTCAAAAAGTTAAAAATAGAACTACCCTATGATCCAGCAATTGCACTACTAGGTATTTACCCAAAGAATACAAAAATACTAAATCAAAAGGATATATGCACCCCAATGAAAATAGTAGCATTATCTACAAGAACCAAATTATGGAAACAGCCCAAGTGTCCATTGGCTAATGAATGGATAAAGAAGATGTAGTGTATTTGTATACAGTGGAATATTAGTCATAGAAATGAATGAAACCTTGCCATTTGCAATAACATGTATGGAGCTAGAGAGCCTTATGCTAAATGAAATGTCAGTCAGAGAAAGACAAATACCATCTGATTTCACTCCTATGTGGAATTTAAACAAAACAAAAGAACAAAGGGAAAAGAGAGAGAGAGAGAGAGAGAGAGAGAGGGAGAGAGACAAACCTAGAAACAGAGTCTTAACTTTAGAGAATAAAGTGATACTTACCAGAGGGCAAGTAGGGGAGGGGATGGATGAAATAGGTGATGGGGATTAAAGAGTACACTTATCATGATGGGCACTGAATAATAGCACTGTTGAATCACTATATTGTACACATGAAATTAATACAATACTGTATGTTACGTATACTGGAATTAAAATTAAAACCTTAATAAAAACGTCTCATTAGAGATATATAACAAACTGAAATGTCATATTGCAGTTTAGGTTAGTAACATTTAGAATAATGTTTATTGATGATTCTGAGTGTGTGTTTTCAAAATTAGCCCAGTGTCAACGTATTTTCCTTTGTTTCACTTCCACTTCTGAAATGAATGTTTTCTGAGGTTCTAAACATATGTGTTCGTTCAGGTTACTATACTGTTCTGTATTACAAGCAGGTAGTTTGCAATCCAGTAGGTCAGAAAATCCATTGCATGATTACACCACTATGGTAGGGAACTATCCTTTGGCTCACGATTCAGTAGTAATAAGCTCTCCTATATACTACCAAGTATTAATGTAGCCCTTCTTAGTTTCTAGAGCTGACCCTAGGGAAAAAGTGATGTGAATGAAGTCTGTTTTCATTCTACATTTATTTTATTCCTTGAGTTATATTTTCTCTCTTCCCCTCCTGAAAACCTTTCTGGAGAACTACTCTGAGGAGCCTATCAACACTAATCACTTTAATTATTATTCTGCCAAAGGGAATTTACATTTAACTGAGGTTAAAGCAATAAAGCACCAGTGATAGAATTTTAGCATTTGAAAATTAGTTGGAGAAGGGTTCTTTGGAAAAAGGAGTGCAAAAAAGTGAAAGAGGATGCTTTTAGAATCCTGTCTTTAAGGAAATTCCCCCATTCTGACTAAGCCAGTTCACAATGATCCCTAAACAGGACCACTTAATTCAGATCTTAAAACAAAACAAAACAAAAACAAACAGAAAACAAAAATTGATATATGCAGAATTAAATGGAGTGCACAGATAGAAGCTATTTTCATTTATCTATACAAGGTTTTGCATCACCAAAATTAGATCATAATATCTAGGTAAGCATTTGCATCTGATACAAGGTGGTTAGCTCTCGGGGTGACTGGGAGCTGGCTGTACATTAGATTTATGAAGACCAGAATACAAAATAGAGTTCAAATCATAGTATACTGCTTTAATAGAATTCAGTTATACATCCTCTTTACCAAGGAAAGCCTAATAAATATCACTAATAATTTTATCTTAAAAAACCATTTGGAGATATCAATATTAAAGCTTTTGACATTAGAAGGCTACATGAAAAACTCATTAGAAACCAGTCCTTTATATTTACTGGACTATCAATTTGTTAAAACATGAGTTTCATAATACTAGAATTTGAGAATTTATAAATAATCTGGGATATATGTCACCTGGGGGGGGGGGTGGGGATAACTTCTCTGTGTACCAAATGTAGAAAAAAAAAATTAACTGAAAATGTATTGTTCTGATATTTCATTATTTCCCTTAAAAAATGATAATCTGGTATTCCTGTGATTTATTTCAAAACACATGTGGATGGATCATGAGTAGAACACAGGCCCCAGTTATACAATATTCTGACAACATCCTGTTTATGATAGTCCAAATCGCAAGCAGCTTCAACACAAGTAAAATATACTGACATATATCAATGTAAATAAAATGTGTATAACAATATACATATTGTTATGTATAAAGCAGTAAACCAAAGAATAATAGTTACTGAATAAAGCATTTTTGCTGTTTTCTGTTCAGTATCCAAGATTGTCCAGTATTTTGCTAATAGCAAAAAAAAAAAAAAAAAAATACCATCAGGGATTTTTCAAGGTAAACTAATCTATATTAGATATGCATCATTCTTTTATTGACCTCTTTTCCCTATGAAAAGTGGTGACCTCTTATGCGTATTTATCTGCGTGAAGAGTTATTATTTATATGTGCTAAAAGCAAAAGTTAAATGGTATCATACTGAATTCTTGGTGATGAATCTTAATTAAGACAATGGTCTTGACTGATGCCCAATAAAAAAGTAAATGTATAAGGGATCAATACCACTCAGACCTAGGTTTAGCAGTTTCTGGCAGGGATTTCAGGACTGACAAAAAGTCTATGAATACTAAAGAAAATGACCCAAAGAAGAAGGGCCCTGCCAACTGTTTAAGTCCTTATAGGGCTGTTGTCTACAACATTGACATTAGCCTCATGTTCAGTTTGTATATGCAGTCTTTTTGTGCCAAGATGGGGAGTGTGGCTGAGAAGATATGTACCTGTAAAAGGTCCACTTAGAGATAACAAGTTTACAATGACTACAAAAATGAAAGGCAATGAGTAATGGAACAACATTGACTTAGGGAGAAAAATACGATCACCCTTGTTCCTTTCACTTAATTGGATGGCTTATCAGATTATCTTGGCAAATAAAGAATCGGAGTCAATCTGCCAGGAAAGAAGTAGCATGCTGATAGCAGAATTATTCCAACCAGGATCCAAACACACTCTAAATGGAAAGGTTTCTCAGCTCAGCTGAACCTGCATACTTCCTGCCTGCAGGAAGGAAACATACAGAGTAGAAACTGTCAAGTTGCCCTGACTAGTTACAATTTATATGTAGCTTGGTTATATTTAGCTAATATTATTATTCCTTGCACAAAGGATTCTTACTCATCTGAGAACAGTCTCCAAACTGGTATTTAGAAGTAACCGTTTTGAATTAATTACCTGATATTTCTTAAGCACCGTGGTGTAAAACCATCCGAAGGCTTTGACTTCAGCACTTATTCTCGGATTTACTCGGAGTCAAACTTGGAAAAGTCTCTATTTCTCAGTGCCTCAGTTTCCTCAACTGTCATACGCGAATAACTTATATTCCATTTCCTGAAGAAAAAATGTGATAATAAATTTAAAAATGCTTTCTAAACCATGGAATGATGTACAAATGTGAGGTTTTGTCATTGTTGTCATCATCATCCTGCAGGCATAAGTACTTCATTTATGCCACTCAGGGGCTGCAAAGAAGTCTCCTGTTCCCTTATATTGCTGATAAACTTTCTTGCCAGGACTGTCACCTGTCATGCATGGAGATGGGAGAAATTCCATGTGTGTGGTAGGGGAGAACCTTTGTGGTCAGAATTAGTCAAGCACCGAATGCAGGGAGTCCTAAACTTCACATCATCCTATGGAGTGTGAGATCCGTTCTATTACTAGAGGAAACACCCTCCCACCTGTCAGACTCCTCATATAGGGTAACTCTGAAGAAGGGATCTGCTCAGGGGGAAATAAGCAGGCTGTTTGACATAGACAGTCTCTATGAGAGGGTGCTGCTTGCTCACAGAGTGTCTGAGGAAGCCAGGCACCTTGTACCTCTGAGGGGAGGACAGCTGGGAAACAAAGTCTGTGGTTGTTACAGGGCAGGTGGAGGGAGCCACTAATTCTGTGGAAGACTAGCTTGGTTCCTCCATTAGCTGAGATCATGAGAAGTGCCCTGAGATCCAGCTAGCTCATTGTTCAAGCATTACAGAGTGAATACCCAGAGTCTTTTACAAACAGCACTGATTCTGGTATGGTACTGACTCGCTACCCCCTTCTTCTTTGAGAAAGACCATTTTATTCCTTCTTAATTCCCAAAAATGGGACTGGCAGGAAAATTTCTCTGATTTCTGCATCATGCCTAACCATTTATAAGAGGTGTTTTGGCCTGTGCAGTGAATGCATGGGATCTGGAGCCAGTCTGTCAGGCCTCAAATCCCAGTTCAGCCTAGGAGTTCTAGAATGATCAGCATGTTAGTACCTGAGCCTCAGCTTAGTCGTGTGGAAAGCACAAATAACAAAAATACCTGTCCCGGGGCACCCGGGTGGCTCAGTCGGTTAAGCGTCTGAGTCTTGATTTTGGCTCAGGTCACGATCTCATGGTTTGTGGGTTTGAGCCCTGCATTGGGCTCTTCACTGACAGCCTGGAGCCTGCTTGGTATTCTCCCTTTCTGCTGCTTCTGCCATGCTCTATCTGTCTGTCCCTGCTCTCTCAAAATAAATGAATAAACTTAAAAAAAATACCTGTCCCATAGATTCCTATAGATAGTAAAGAACTGAGACAAGCATGTCCTAGATATAAAATACTCAATAAAAGTTGATATTTCTTGGACCTTTAAGTTTGATTGCTAAGCATTAAAGGTCTTAGAAGCAACACTTGCTGACTGAGGTAAGGAAAGGAAATTTATTGATCCCATATATTGATCCCCTACACTGCTCCAGGCATTTAATCCTCAAATAATCTAAGGTTTAGAAATAGCCAAGGAAAACCAATGAATCACTGAAATACTAATTAGTAAAAATGTATTATGGACATACAGAAGAAGGCAGTTTGCAAACTGGGGACACTCAAACCAAAACATGGAATGAGGCTCAGGTGTATATTGTTATAAAGCACCTTATATAGTGAGAAAGCATGCTTTATTCCTCACAGTGATTGGTTGTAATATTAGAATTCTCTTGAATAATAGGAAATTGGTCAGTTGTTATCTCACATGAACCTTGGGAACGTTTAAGTTTTGCTTGTGATTTTCAGAGGCATAAGCAAGAACTGCCCCAGGTCAAGTTAGTCTTGCAAAATAAGCTAAATTAAGCTTTGTTTGTATGATTCAACTGGTTTTGTGTGTTCAGGGAATTTTCAAGGCTAGTCTTCATCTGTTTTTTATTTTAACAAATCATAAGTTTTCTTTGTTTACAGATGAGAAAACTGAAACCCTGAGTAACTGTCTGAGGTCACGCAGCAGGTAGCCGATGGAGGAGGAGATCTCAGGACCATCTGACTCCATGACCTTGCTGCTTTCTCTGTATTATTCTATATCCAAATCTTTGTTCCTCCATTAGTTTTCTCTCTCACCCACTTCCCAGTAAGAATGATTATAAAGCACACTTATACACGGTTCCCATGTACATGCCCAGAGGCACTCTCGGAGAGAGATAATTAGCCAGAAAAAGATGTGCATATCTTCCTTCTAATCTTCCATATAGCAACAAAGGAAAAGTTCTTAAAAAACACTCTTAGGTCTTCCAGTGTTTAAACTCCATAGCAGATGCTCACAAAAAGATACCAACAGGCATCTCTCTACTCATTAACATGCATATACACATAAGTATAGTAGAAATGAGGTTGTGGGCAGACTGGCATATCAAGCAGAAGGTCATCATATTATGTGCAGTAAAGTTGCAAGGAAAATTATAGAACTCAAACTACATGGACACAAAAATTAGTTTTGAATCTAAAAATTAGTTTGAATCAGTTTGCTGCTTTAATTTTGAAAGAAAAAGAAAGCCAACCAATAACCATAGGATGTAGGAATAAAAATTGGCTCCTGGGAGAGACTGTGGAGTTCTATGGAAAGTCGGAGAGAAGAGAAGACATTGCTTACTAGTCTGAGAAGGTGCTAGAACAACAAAACTCCAGAAAACAAAATGAAGCAAACAAATGTTAAGGCTCACGTCTATGGCAAGATAGTTCCAGAGTTGGGATCTAGGTCTAAGTAGGGTAATATTTTAAGAAGAATGGAAATGGGGGCAAGGACACAATACTTCTGTTTAAGGAATGGTGTGTGAACCAAGCTAGAGGCTCCATCCCAGCAGGACTGAGGGATGGCTAGCCACAGGGCCAGTTAAGCAAGTGCTGCTGTAGGAATTCAGCATCTACAGTGACCAAAATGGAAATTAGCTGTCTCCATAACCAGCAGCATCCTTGGATGGCTGACATGACAGTCCATTGAGTACTACCTCCCAAGTCATACAGGATCCAGAAGATGATAGCCTGTAAGAAAATATAGGGACTTTCTCTGCCCTATATCATTAACCACTGAACCAAAGCAAAGGAGTCACTGTATAGGGCTGGCATTCCTGGGGCCCAGATATCAAATAAGGAATTAAAAAACAAAATTTTAATGTTTATTTTTGAGAGAGAGTGAGTGGGGGGGGGGGCAGAGAGAGGGAGGCAGAGAATCCAAAGCAGGCTCCCTGATGTCAGTGCAATGGGGCTCAAACTCATCAACCGTGAGATCGTGACCTGAGCCAAAGTCAGCCGCTCAACCAACTGAGCCACCCAGGCACCCCAGGAATTTTTTTTTTAATTTGCTTGTCCACTGACTTTATATCCAGGCTCTTGTAGCCTGAGAGACTAAATTTTACAAGCATGTGCATGCACACAGAATTGTCATAAACACACTCTATTTTGTTTACTTTACACTGCACCTGAGCCAAGGGTCAGAGAGGTCTTGCACTAAAACCTAGAAATTGGCCCATGGAGAGCTGATAATCCAGGCCTTCATCTGAGTTCATGGGCTATGGTTTCCTTTATAGTCCTGTGCATTTAATTTTCTTCAGCTAAAATCAGTATTCTGAGAAGGGATCCATAGGCTTCACCCAATTATCAAGGGGTAATGGCACTAAATAGGCAAATACTGCAGATGCAGTTCCAAACTTAGAACTCTAGACAGGGAAGGTAGGACAGGGTCCCTGACCACAGTGGACACATGCCATAGTAACATTACTCCTCCTTTAAAAGGCTGGTTGGTCCCACTATAAAAATATTCTCTATTCTTTTAAAAAATGTATATGCTATGTTTACTTTTATACCTTTTAAATGTCTTTTATGATATGAATATTCTATTTATTTCACATAAAAACCTTTTAAAATTGCCACTTTTTATGCAATCCTATCCACTTATTAGATTTGTAAGAGCTCTCCAGAGATCACTGAAAGCACGCCATGATATTAATTTAAGCATCTACTCTTTTGCCACGCATGTCAAAATAAGTTATATCAGGGAAAAATAATGTACATTTCTTACCTGATTATAATTTCCAGTGTCATATATCATCTTCAGTAAATACTAATTGCTACTAACTGGCATTTGATTGAAGCAGTAAAGAGGTGGATCCATTCTGTTTCGCTAATTGATTCAAGTTGGATGTTGGCCAAGTCTTAGAACCTAAATGTCCAATAATAAGGGAATGATTAATTGAATCTCAGCACATCCATATGACAGAATAATGTGAAGCCATTAAAATTGTATTTCAGAAGAATACTTAGTAAAATTGGGATATGCTTATAATAAATTTGCTATCAGTACCTTGGAGAATAAAATCTAGATTCATCATCCTGGACTCTAAGGTCTTACATAATTGGGGCCCTGCATTAACTATCCTTCCCATCTTAAACACCTGTCTTCCTCAGTCATCACACTTCACACTGGTCTTTGTTCTATTTCTGTAACATTTCAAAGACTTTTCCACTGTCAAGACTTTGCATTAGCAGCTTCCACTGCCTTCCATATCTTCACCTGGACAATTCCTTGTCATTGAAAAGGGCCTTTCCTGACCCTGACTCAATGTTTAGTATATCAGTTAGTACTTCTCACTAGCTGATGGCCTTACTTATTTTTAGTTTCTTTTTCCTACACCTTCTTCTAGAATGCAAGCTCCTTGAAAACAGGGACTTTCTCTGTCTTGTTCATGGTTTTATTCTCAGTGCTTTGAAGAGTGCCCTTAGTAAATGTCCAACATATATGTGCTGAATGAATAAGCCAATAATCTTTTATTTCAAAAGTAAAAATACTTATTTTAGTAATCTTTAAATAATGTAAAAAAAGAAAAAAGAGAATATAAATGACCAGTAACAACTTCCTCCAGATACAATTATCATATACATGCTGGTATATATTAAGGCACAGCTACATAAATACATGACAGTTGAGGTCATTGAATTTTATTCCTCTTTCTTTCTCCTCTTTTCCTTATTATGTACATTTTCCTCTCTTCTCCTTCTGTGAAACGAATTTCCCTGATAGACTTCCATACAACAGGTTAGTGATGATTTTAATTTCCTAGGAATCACTCTACAGAGCTTATCAGTGTATCTGTTTGCCCCCAAATAATGCTCTTCCAGAGAAGAATTTTTGCACTCCTATTTTTCTGCACTTCTAAACTATGGAATAGAGCACAATGATGGGATAGTGAGGAGAGCTGCGGGACATACAGGAGACACAACCACTTTTTCCTTTGTGGTGGGTTGGGGAAGACCTCAGGAGGAAGTGACTTCTCAGCTGAGACTTGAAACATGTCCAAATCAACCACACTAAATTTGAGGCAGGAGACCTAGGAAATGGGAGAAGCATGGACTCCCAAACAGAACTACTATATGCACAAAGGCCCTCAGGTCAGAAAACATTGAACTTTAGGAGGAAAAATGTTTCCCCATGTTACTAGGGCATAATGTGTTAGGGGGCTTTTGATGTTGGGGAAGTAGGCAGAATCCAGATGAGGAGGGCTCCTTCTTAAGCAGTTTATCTTGAGGGCAATAAGAAGCCTTTAAGTGCTTTCAGCACAGACATACTATCATACGTTTTATACTTTACAAAAGTCATCCACACTGCTCATGGAGAAATATGGAAAGAGAAAAAAATGTTACAACCTGTGTGCCTGTACAAACATATAATGAATACTTTTTCATACCTAGAGAAGACAAGAATGCCTATGCGTGTTGTAGACTTACTTCAACTATCCAGGCATCAAGCAACAGAAAAGGAAATAAGGGTAAGGTGTCCTTAGTGGCTGCTCCAAGGGTCCTTGGAGACCCTTATCATGTTCAAAGTTATCTTTACTTGTTATTATACCATCACTAAACAAGGGTCACCATGATTTAGCTGGCATACTAGTTATCATAAGGGGGCCATAAATCTGGTCTTTCCTCTGGTATAACAGGACCATCTGTCGATTCCTTTTCTAGATGGTCATTGCATAGTCAGGAAGCATCAGCAGGATCTCTATCTGCAACTCTACCCTACTTTGCTCCAGAAATACAAGAACTAGTGATTTCTCCTGGTGACTGTTCCACACACGAACCAGAGATAGTCTTCCTGCACATAAGACCAGTTGCAGATTGGCTGGCCTTCCCTTCCATCCGCTATTCTCCCCACCGTAAGTTTCAGAATTTACTTGGTATCTCTGGCATGTGGATGGTGCCCTTCTCTCATTTGTGTTACTTATTTGCCTCTCTCTACCCCATTTTCCCAAATATCCCTTTAATCTTTTTGAAGATCGTGTTGGTAGGAGCAGGGTTTTAAAGGGATAGGTGAATAAATTAATGTGAATATAGAAGTCCATGTCATGTCTTAGAAGATTACATAGCTTTTCACAGTATGGAGAGAGATGGCCTATTATTTGGGGAACATTTTTAAGCCTTTGTAATCTACCAAATATTAAATATTTTTGGGCTCCTATTATGTATGTATATATATATATGTGTATATATATATACACATTTATAATTAATGAGGGATATATATATTCATAATTGATGGGACTAAAGATAAGAAAAGCCATTCCTCAAAGAAACAAAGACATAAAAAAGCCAATCCCCTTGGTGTGGTGCCCATTCCCTCACAGATACTCAAAGACTTCACTCTTGTCACCATTCTTACTTGTATTAGTTTCTTATTGCTGCTATAGCAAATTACTAAGAAATGCATGACTTCAAACAACACAAATTTTTTATTTTACAGCTCTAGAGGTCAGATATGTCAAAGACATCTAAGGACTAGAATCAAGGTGTCTTTAGCTGAGCTGTATTCCTTCTAGAGACTTCAGGGGAGAATCCATGTGTTGCCCTTTCTAGCTTCCAGGGATGGCCCATATTTCTTGGCTTGTGGTCACATTGCTCTAGCTTCTGCTTCAATAATCACATCTCTGTCTGTGACTCTGACTCTCCTGTCTCTCTCTTATAAGGACTCTTATGACTACACTGAGCTCATCTGGAAACTCCAGGATAATCCCCTCATCTCAAGACACTTAATCACATGTTTAAGTCCCTTTTAACATGATAGATGACATATATACAGGTTCTGGGGAGTGAGGCGTAGTCATCTTTGGGAAGGAGCATTATTCTCCTACCACACTCCTGCATATTCAGTTCACAACGATTCTACTTGGTCTTTGATTTTTCTCATTTACCTTTATGCTTTTGTATTCTCACTTGAAAAGGTAATAAAAGTTGTACATACTATCTAGGGTTGCCATGAAGAATAAATGCTTAGAGAGTCTGGCATATATCACATTTAAGAAGCTACTCTTGGGCTGCCTGGGTGGCTCAGTTGGTTGGGAGACCGACTTTGGCTCAGGTCATGATCTCGCTGTTTGTGAGTTTGAGCCCCACGTCGGGCTCTGTGCTGACAGCTCAGAGCCCAGAGCCTGCTTCAGATTCTGTGTCTCCCCGTCTCTCTGCCCCTCCCCTGCTCACACTCTGTGTCTGTTTCTCAATAATAAATAAATGTTTAAAAAATTTTTAAAAAAAGAAACTACTCTTACTGTGGGGAATAATTGAATTTTACAACCACTTTCATGAGGTTAACAATTCTACCATCCACATGTACTTATGGTAAGTAGTAGGACTTATGAGGCCATATATGAGAATTTAATAAGATATAATACTTTAGTAATTGATTCTTGGAATGTATACACTCACTTTATGAACAATATCATCTTTGAATTACCCTTGAAGAATCATTAATATTTTAGGAAATATAGCAGAAAATTATGAACAGATTATTTGCCATGTTGGCTTCCTTTCCCATCTGTGACAAGGGAAAAACACGTACATTTGAGTATTTTGAGTCTTCTTCCTTCCTGTATGTCCAGGAAGATTGCATGTTTTTTGTTTTTTTGTTTGTTTACTTTTTCCCATTGAGCTTCTCCATCCCCACCCATATCTAGTGAATATCGCCTTTGCATAGGTATTTCTTTTTTTTTTTTAATTTTTTTTTAATGTTTTATTTATTTTTGAGACAGAGAGAGACAGAGCATGAACGGGGGAGGGGCAGAGAGAGAGGGAGACACAGAATCGGAAGCAGGCTCCAGGCTCCGAGCCATCAGCCCAGAACCCGACGCAGGGCTCGAACTCACGGACCGCAAGATCGTGACCGGAGCTGAAGTCAGAGGGACGTTTAACCGACTGAGCCACCCAGGCGCCCCTGCATAGGTATTTCTTCAGGCTTTTGTGATGCAGTTTTAAGGTGACAAATAGAGATGCACCAAAACAGAGCGCCATGAATTTAGGACAAGAGGAGAGACTGATCAACACATTGAGTATCATAAGAAAGGGTGTTGTGTACTCAAAAGAAAATAGGAAGTAGAGCAGCTTAAATAAAAAGAAGTGTGGGTTCAGAGTTATCATGGGGGAGGGAGATTTTGAAACAATCAGTCATAATTCTAGGGAAGGATACTGATAATGACAGAAATAGAAAACATTTTAAAGATTTTCAGAGCAATGAGAATATTTTTTACCCTTTGACATTATTTGAGAGATGCCAGGAAATCGTAGTTTCTTTTCATTACTTTCAGTCACTAGGTTCTGGTTTTTTTTCAATCCAACTCCAGGCTTTGAATGGTCATGTGAGCCTTAGTTTTTGTTTGAATTCTATCTCACCCACTGGGTATGTTACATTCCCTTCAAATTGCTTAAACACTTCCGTGTCAATCATACTTACTCAACGATTTACAGTTCATCTGTCTTCTGCCCCCAACAATCTTTGTCACTTCCAATTCCTCTTCTAAGAAGGAAACGTCCCTTCTTCAGTTCAAGTTCACCTTTTCCACCCGCTCTAACACTATCATTCTTATCTTCAACTTATAAATATGTCCTCAAAATATACAGTCCCACATACGTTATCAATGCTACATTCCTTATGAGCAAGTGCTCTCATTTTCTCCCTTTTACAAAAACTTTTTTAGAGACTCTACAAAAACTACTAGTTTTTTTCCTATTTTGCTATTAAACTCACTTTGATCTGATTTTTAATTTTAATAAGAGAGAAAAGGCACTTGTAATAAATCCAGTGACTGCTTTCTATTTAACTTCACTATTCCATAGCTTAATAATATTGATCATGTTTTTCTCTCTGTACTATAATACCTTATTCCATGCAGTAGCATGTAGTTGATGGCGAGTGTGGAGCAGACGGCTTCTGTTTAACTTAAAATTAGTCGTATTTTAATGGCTTGGGATTTGGTGCAAACAAACATGATTGATAGCTGGACAGACATGCTCGTCATGAAAAAAAGAACCATTTCTGAAGCCCGATTGGGGCCAGACATTTACACCTTGCTTCATAGTAACCAGTTGAGATGAAGCACGTCGTTAGAACGTTGTTGGACGCCATGTTGAATCGCCCCCATCGGTTGTGGACTGTGCTACATTCAGGCTTACCCACCGAACTCCGTATATATATTGTTTTCCCTCCTGCCTTTTGTCTGGTGGGACACCATTCTTGTTGCTCTTCTGTGTAATGAAGTTTAAATGCTTAAAAAAAAAAAATTATTCTCCTCTGGATTTTCTCCTGCTCTATCCCTAACTGTGGGTAAATCCCATGGTTCTATCTTTGACCCTTAACCCACTAGATAGGCTTTTGTGTTTGATACTATCCGCTTCTACAGATTTTATTAATACCAGTGGACATTCCCAACTAAGCAAAATTTAAAAGGCCATGTAAAATTCGTCTACAAAGCCTCTCATGTTCCCTGTGTCTTTCAATGAAAGCAGTGGCATTATTATTAATGGAAGTGTCTAAAGTTGAAAACTCACACATTCTTGCTATGCTTTACTGCAACCCCATATCATCTGGCTACAAAGCGCTCACTGAATATGCCTGTGTTAATTATGAAATTCCTCCCCTTCCTCCGTTGCTCTATCAGTTCAGATTTCCTTTCCAAATTCTCTCAATTATTTTAAGTCACTGAACTGAGCCTTCTTGCAATAATTCTTACTCTCTGGTTTATCCTTTTCACAGACCTGCTCATGGCACTCCCTACATGAACACTTGTTTTAAATCTTGGCCAGAAAAGGATGATATATAAGTCCTTTACAATATGACCACAAACTCCCCTCATTCACTCACCAAGCCACATCTCATCTTTAACTCTGTTAACTAACTTTTAAAATGGTACACAGAGGGGCACCTGGATAGCTCATTCAGTTAAGCATTTGACTTCGGCTCAGGGCATGATCTCATGGTTCACGAGTTCGAGCCCTGCATCTGGCTGTGTGTTGACAGCTCAGAGCCTGGAGTCCGCTTTGGATTCTGTGTCTCCCTCTCTCTCAGCCCCTTCCCTCCTCACACTCTGTCTCTCTCTCAAAAATAAATAAACATTAAAAAAAATTTAAATGGTATGCAGAGCTGAGGAGCACCACTGTCAGAACATCAGGAAGAAACTCTCTAAAGGCACACAACAACACAGTTTCAGGCAGTGTTCCATAGCTATAAATGCTGGAAAGAAGCTCTAATGGACAAAGCTCTTGAGCACAGACAGAGTAAGAGGCTAGTTGAATCTGTGGCACTCCAGAGGCAGGGTCATAAACATTTGACAAGCACTAAAAATGGCTCAAAAAGGGCTAACCACTGGCAACACTACAGAAAAAAAAAAAGTTATTTGACGTCTTTATAGCTTCCATTTCCATTTCTGAAAACTTCTTCTTTATCACTTCCCTCTTCTCTTCTCTCTCCCCCAACAGATATGCATAATGTCTTTCAACCCAGGAGCTTATGACCTGCTCAGGGACCCTTTTTATGAATGGCGTACCTACCAAGATCTTTTCTGATCCTGAATTTTTTCCCCAAACTCATCTACCCTACTTTTCATTCACACAGAACAAGAGAACAATTTCTGTGGCAAATTACCCAACAGGGAGCTCTTTTTTTATTTTGTCTGTGGCAGATGGTATTTTCCAAAGATGGCTACATAGCATTTCTCATCTCATATATTTTCTAGAACCTTGCCACTTTCCTATCAAGAGGTGGAGGTTAATTCCCCTCCCTTAATTCTGAGCAGTCTTGTGACTCATGCGTTTCCAGGAGAGTGTGGCAGAAATTACGCTCTATTAATTTAAAGTCTGGCCTTAAAAGGGTGCGGCATCCATCTTGTTGGCTGAAATCCTCATCTTTGGGGCCATAGGCTTCAATGTGAATAGTCTAGTTGTCTAGAAGAAGCCCAAAGTAGCCATATAGAGAAACTACAGGGTAGCGCCCTGAAGTTACATGAAGAGAGAGAGAGACAAATACTTCCAGTGAATTTGTTCATTTGCTGTTCCAGGTCCAACCTTTGTCTTGACTATAATCACATGGTATTTTCTGAGCCAAAAGTGTCCAACTGACCCAGAATTCCTGAGCCACAACACAGGTAAGAAGTCAAAAAAATTGCTTTAAACAACAGATTTTGTCCATTTCTCCAACTGTGTACTCCATATTCAGAGTAAATTCTTTTTCTGTCCAATTTAATTGAAGTTTTTTCCATTCTCTGACTTGGTTTAAGAACAAGCACTGTTGAGACATGACTTAATTATGCCCATAAATATGGGGCAGTATTTTCTGGGAAGTTCTGGAAAAGGAATTAAACGTGTACTAAAAAATTCATTTTCTTCCACTAGATATCTTCTTCAGAAATGGTGCTAATCTGTAAAAAGCACATTGGGAGTGACAGAATAAAAAGAAAGAACCTGAGTCTTTCACATTGTTGATCGAATGAATTAGTCAAACCTGGAAATGCTTTGATATCTCTTGTATATAAGGGAATATATTCTGATTTAGTTAAGAAATTTGACTTTTCTGTTATTTGCTGCTTAAATCATCATAACTTTTTAAATACCTTAATATAAATGCATGTGGTAGTCAAGGATTATCACTATATCCCTTGCATTATGATTTAGGAATAAGAATGCTCAGAATAAGCCAGGAAAGAAAAACATTAAGAAGTTGGCAAAATAATCCAAAGCCAAAGCAGAGAATTGGTTATAAAAATTTACCAGGCTGCCAACTGACTGCACATATAATAAGCTAGTATCAGGATTTCTGAAGGAAGGCAGTGTCTTTTCATTAAGAAAACTACCAGGAATCATCCAAGTGACATGGCTTTTCTGAGGGTCTGGGGTACTAGGGAGACTATTAGGATAAATTATAAAGCACACACAAAGGTAACATTCTCATCTTATGGAGCAACCTAAGACAGGGCCAAAGTGACAGATTTATGGTGAGCGAACTGAAGAAAACTAACTCGACACTTACCGCACGATGGGACTGTGTTCAGGCCAAAAAAAGTGTATTATGCTAAGTGAAATCAGTCAGAGATAGACAAATACGATTTCACTGCTGTGTGGAATTTAAGAAACAAGACAGATGAAGATAGGAAAAGGGAAGAAAACATAAGATAAAAACAGAGAGGCAAACCATGAGAGACTCTTAAATACAGAGAAAAAACTGAGGGCTACTGGAGGGGTGTTGAGTAGAGGGATGGGCTAAATGGCTGATGGGCATTAAAGAGAGCACTTGTTGGGATGAGCACTGGGTGCCATATGTAAGTGATGAATCACAAATTCTACTCCTGAAACCAATACTATACTATATGTTAACTAACTTGAATCTAAATAAAAATAAATTAATTAGATTAATGAAATGAAAGAGCAATAAAGTAGCTTACTAGTACTGACCACATGACTAGGCAATAATAACTAAGATATTGCTTATTTTGTATTAGGCATTACTGTAAGGACTTTACATTTACCAACTCCTTCAATTCGAGGAAAAGCCTTTGAAGCGTGTATATTAGTTCCTTCCCTCACTTTCAGATAAGAAACAGGCCAAGAGAGGTTGAACAGCTTGCTCATGGTCATACAGTTAGTACAATTCTGAGATTTGAATGCCATGCACCCCGGCCCCAGAGCTTCTGTTTTTACCTCTGTGCTGTATTTTGAGGATGATTTACATGGTGAAGTTTGCAATAATTCATACTGCTTCCTTTAGGTTGGCTCAGGAGCTGGGATGAAATTAACCCTTCAGGCGGTAAATATCACTGATCAAACTATGAGATAAAAACTCCCCTGCAGTGGAAATGAAGACATGATGACATCCCAGGGGATTTTTCTCGCTTTACACAAATCCATTTTAAATATAAAATGCCTCATAAAAAGAGAATGACCATGTTGTAACAAGAATTTAGACACTGACATGTCTTAAGTATGATAAATAATCTATGCAGAAATATATTTATGTAAGAAATATTTGGGGGCAAAGTGTCATTTCTTTAGCTCCTGGAAACCTCACAGTGATAGCTTGCTCTGACCAAAGCTAGCTCTGGCTAGCCTCTACCAAGGTACTTTCACTTAGGGTAGAATTTTAAGCTACTTTCAGACAGATAAATTGCCTACATCAGCATCTTTTTTTTTTTTAAACCACTGGAGACTTTTTTTTTTTAATGTTTATTTATTTTTGAGAGAGACAGAGAATGAGCAGGGGAGGGGCAGAAAGAGAGGTGGACAGAGGATCCGAAGAGGGCTCTGCACTGACCGCAGACAGCCAGAGGCGGGGCTCAAACCCACGAACCACATCATGACCTGAGCCGAAGTGAGATGCTCAACCTACTAACCACCCAGGAGTTCCTACAGCAGCATCTTCAAATACCTCCATGTGTGTAGGAGGGATTAAAAATGATGATGACTCATGTAAACAAATTGCTTGTCTTAGAAACTGATCCTGGAAAGGCTCCTAACAAGGTACAACTACTCAAAGAACAGAAAATGAGCACTGACAGAAAAGAGATATACATGGGTGGAAAGTATGAGAAGCCATAAAGATACTTGTGAAAAAGGGAATCAAGTAGCAGCAAAAGCCAAGAAAAAATAACCTTGGCAACAGAAAGTTGAAACATTTAGAGCTAGGAAAAAAAAGGAGAAAATTCATACTAGCTGAAAACAACAGATGCCTTAGAGGATAGTATTTTTCGCTCATGCACTCATAAACATGCTCAGAATAGGATATCTGTCCAATAATTTCAACAAAAGACAACAGAATCTTATGTTAAGGCTGAAGGATAAAATGCAAGTTCATTCTGAGTCACCAATTTTGGAAAAATTGTTATGAAATCAAATTTCTACCTTTTCTTTTAAAAAGAGAACTCTAGAGCTAGAACCTGACCTTCAGCTGCATTGTGTCACTTTACATTCAAAATTACATAATTCCAGTAATCTTACTAAATTTTATGGACCACCAATTACATTATAAGAAATTTGCTCTTGGAGAGCCTTGGTGGCTCAGTCAGTTAAGTGTCTGACTTAGGCTCAGGTGATGATCTCCTGGTTTGTGTGTTCGAGTCCTGCATCAGACTCTGTGCTGACAGCTCAGAGCCTGGAGCCTGCTTTGGATTCTGTGTCTCCCTCTCTCTCTGCCCCTACCCTGCTTGAGTTCTCTTTCTCTCTCTCTCAAAAATAAATAAGAAACTTAAAAAATTTTTTTAAAATTGCTCTTAAATGACCCCTGGCCTTGGCTTAGGCCAGGATCCTCCTTGCTTTGGACAGCACAACACCCCACTGGGTATTTCTCTGGAATCTGTTTGTCATTGCAAGGAAATATTCTCATTTTATGGCCAGAGAGAATCAGAGGGAAATTCCTGCCAGAAAAATGTATTGCAGCAACCCAATACAAGAGGTAAAGGGGGAGAGGGAGGAATACTTTTATTCTGACATTGTCTCTGGTTAAAAAATTTCATGCATTTGTAGTATATGTTTGGGTGTTCAGAATCATCTAGAAAAGGCCAGGAAAGCCTGAAATGATGGTAGAAGTAGGCCGGCTGGTCTATTTCTGTGCCTGCTCAAAGAGAAGTGCACATTCTTAGCCCTTGAAAAATATATATCTAGAGATTATAAATCATTTGCTTATCATAGCAGAAATTTGTTAAATAATATATCAGGAGATTAAAAAAAAGAAAAAAATCGCTTGCAGAAAATTAGAATATTCCCCAAGATGCTAGCCAGCTGAGTGAAGCTTCCACTTGACATCGAATTCAGAGCTGTAAAAAGCAACACTTGAATTAAACGTTCTCTCTAGCTCAGAGGCATGAATCGCCAGGGATGTACCCCGTTACTAATTACTGTGACCTCTGGATTCTGTTTAAGATTACAAGACCAAGCCTTGCCACTTGGCCACCACACCTGACTCTGTTTAAGATTAAAGGGAAGGAATGCGGAGGAGGCTTCATCACTACAACCAGGAGTGAAAGGACATGTGCATAAAACCAAGCTGTGGACAACTAGTTCGCCATCTCGTCACAATACCAATGAGCCAACTTTTATATTCGATGCAGAAATACTGTCTTATTTATCTGATGTTTTACAGACACCGAGTTTCCACTTAGACAGTTGTCCAGGGCCCTGAATCACTTACTTTAATTATGCTAACACCAGTGAATGCGGTCAAGAAATTCCAAGTACCTGATCTAATAACACGATCCAAGTCTTTGCCATTTCATGGCCAATCTTAAGAGTTTCACTTTGAGCAGTTACTCTAAAAGTTTTCTCTTTTTTTCTGTCATGTAGCAGAAGTGTGCTATTGGATACATCACTGATTTTAATTTTTTTTCTTTAGGAAAAGCCAAAATAATACTTCATCCTGTCTTTAAATACATATTAGTGATGTGTAGCAAATGAGACAAAATTTATAAACTAAAATGCCACCCAAATGGTAGTTTGATGCTTTTTGTTCTGTTTGACTCTGTTGTCAGGAAAACCAGACATATGTGTTGTGAATACATTTTTTGAAAAAAAAAAAAAAAAAAAAAAAAACCAAGGTCCTTGTTGAGTAAGGTACAAGTTTATATTACAAGGATGAGTCAAATGATCCCTCATAGGCATGTGGCAATTAAGCTGATTTTTTTTTTTGTTACATCCCTCTCGCTGAATTAGCCCTTTTATATAATGTCATGTATCCATCATTACAATATCATACAGAAAAGTTTCACTGCCCGAAACATTCTTTGTGCCGCATCTATTCATCCCTCCCTCCCTACTAACCCCTGGAAACCACTAATCTTTTTACTATCTTCATAGTTTTGCCATTCCCAGAATGTCATATAGTTGGAATCATACAGTATGTAACCTTTTCAAATTTGCTTCTTTCACTTAGTAATACTCATTGAAAGTTGCTTCGTGCGCATGCGTGTGTGTGTGTGTGTGTGTGTGTGTGTGTGTTGACCTGATGGTTCATTTCTTTTTATCACTGAGTAATATTCCACTGTGTGGCTGTACCAATCTGTTTATACAATCACCTATTAAAAAATATCTTAGTTGCTTTCCGTTTTTGGCAATGGTGATTAAAACTGCTGTAAACACTTATGTGCAGGTTATTGCATATAGGTTAAGTTTTCAGCTTACTTGGGTAAATGTTTCAGAGTGAGATGCTAGATCATATGGTAAGATTATGGCTAGCTTAATAGGAAACTACCAAACTGTCTGGCAAAGCAGCTGTACCATTATGGACTCACACCATCGGTGAAGAAGAGTTCTTGCTACTCCACATCCTCACTAACATCTGGTGGTGTAAGTGTTTTGGATTTTAGCTATCTTAATAGGTATGTAGTTATATGTGTTCTCATTTACAATTTCCTAATGATGTATAATGTTGAGCATCTTTTAATATGTTTGTTTGCTATCTTTAGATCTTTGTTGAGGTGTCTGACAGATCTTTTGTCCATTTTTAATTGGGGTATGTTTTCTTAATGTTGAGTAGTAGAAGTTCTTTATATATTTTGGATATAAGTTCTTTATCAGATGAATGTTTTACAAATATTTTCTACTAGTCTGTGGCTTATTTTTTCATTATTTTCATAGCATCATTTGCAAAGCATTAGTTTTGAATTTTAATACATTCAATTTATCAATTCTTTTTCTTCCACAGATATTTATTTTGGTGCTAGTCTTTTGTTAATAATGCAAAATAATACCATTAATAATAATTAAATGATTGATTTCCTACTATGAACCAGGCATTTATGTAGTCAGACCTTCCAGTCATCAATCTCCCTTATCTACACAGATATATGTCAACAAAGGAAGGATTTGGACACTATGAATAAATATTGTGAATGGAGCTTGGAATAAACGAATACTACCATGTTAGAAATAATCTAAGATATTATAGAACAAACTTTCTGAGAGTTTTTACCTTCCATTTAAAAATATGCCATTTCCTGTTTCAGCTTCAACATGACAAAAGCTTGGATGTCATCATTCCTGTCCTTAAACAAGAAAAAGCTTCATGAACTGAAGAACAATAACTTTCTGGGACCAATCAGAACACTGAGGTTGTAGGGCAAACTAACATCCCCAAATCTATAGAGACATAGCTATATAGAGAGTCGCAGTTGAAATCTGCTTATCTGGAGCAGGAGCTGCTGAAGCCATAAAATGTTCCTAGTGCCTTATACAACACATCTGGCTTTCAATAAAATGTTTCAAGGCATTTCACAAAAATAGGGAAAATCAACAAAAGCAAAAGCTGGTTCTCTGAGTTGATAAATACAATTAATAAACCTGTAGCCAGACTAACCAAGAAAAAAATAGAGAAGATGCAAACTTCCAGTATCAGAAACAAAAGAGGATCCATCACTATAGATCTCCTAGACATTAAAAGGACAATGAAGGAATACTGCCAACAATCCTATGCCTACAAATCTGCTAGTTTGATGAAAGGGACTAACTCCTTGAAAGATACAATCTACCGAAGCGGACACAGGGAGAAGCAGATAACCTAAATAGTTCTATTAGTATTAAAGATATTGGATCAATAATAGATACCCGTCCCAAAAGGAGAACACCAGGCCCAGATAGTTTCACTGTTGAAGTCTATCAGTACTTAAGAGATAATACCACATTTCATAATCTCTTCCAGAAAATTATATCAGAGGAGGCACTTCCTAACATTCAGTAGGCGATTATTACAATAACAACCAACCAGATAAAGACAAAAGACATTATAAGAAACAAAAATTACTGAGCAATGTCTGTCATGAATATAGATGCAAAAATCCCTAACAAAATATGGACAGATCAATTCTCTTTATTAATGGAATTATACCAGGTATGCAAGGCTGGTTCATCATTCAAAGATGTAACCCATCACATTAATAGGCTAAAGAAGAAAAATCATATGATCACATCAATTGATACAGAAAAAGCATTTAATATTCAACACCTATTCATGTTAAAATGTCAACAAACTAGGAAAAGAGGGAAAACTCCTTAACATAATAATGAATATACACAAAAGCCCTACCTACAGGTGAGAGCAAACTTCATGGTGAGAGAGGAAGCAAAACTTTTCCCCTAAGACTCAGAAATAGTCAAGGATGTCCTCTCTCACCACTTCCATCCTACATCAGCCTGAATGTTCTAGTTAGCGCAATAAGAAAAGCTATAAAAGGCATAGAGATTGGAAAAGGAGAAATAAAACCATCTTTATTTATGAATGACATGATTAGGTATCTATATAATTCCAAAGAAAAGACCAAAAAATCTCTGAAGTAATAAGTCAGCACATCAAGATCACAAGACGCAAGGTTAACATTCAAAATTTAAGTACTTTTCTATCTACCAGCACTGAGATTTTGAAGTTTAAAAAAAAATACCATTTAAAATGGCAAAAAAAAATGAAATAAAGATATAAATCTAAAAATATGTGGATAAGATCTATATGGCAAAAACTAGGAAAAAACTGGTGAAAGAAATCATAGAATATCTAAATAAGTGGAGACATCGTCTGTAATTAAGGATTGGAATATTCAATATTGTTATCAGTTCTTCCCAACTTGCTGTATAGATTCAATCTCAATCAAATCTCAATCAAAATATCAGCAAGGTATTTTTAAGATGTCAACAAACTGATTCTAAAGTTTATATGTATAGGCAGTTGAATTAGAATAGGAAAATACCAAAGAAGAAAATTAGAGTATTCGTACTGCCTAATTTCAAGATTATATAAAGCGATCACAATTATACAGCATAGTTTTGTTAAAAGATTAAACACATAAATCAATGGAACAGGATTGAGGCCAAAAATACACATGTAGTCAGCTGATCTTTGACAAAAAAGCAAAAGCAATTCAATGGGAAAAATCTGTACCTTCAACAAATCGAACACATCTATGCAAAAACTGAACCTAGACAGAGAACTAATATTTTACAAAAATTAGCTCAAAATGGATCATTAACCTAAATATAAATTCAAAACCACAAAACTTGTAGAAGAAAACATTAAAGAAAATTTAGGTTACCTTCCTTTGGTGATAGTTCTTAGAATACCAAAAGCTGATCTATGAAAGAAAAAAGATTACAAGTTGAACTTTATTAAAATTTAAAACATCTGCTTTGCAAATAACAGTGTTAAGAAAATGAAAAAGATTAACCACAGATGGGAGAAAGTATTTATAAAACATATATCTGATAAAATTTTGTATCTAAAATTATACAATAACTCTTATAATTTAACAAGAAAAAAAAAACAATTTTTAAAAATAGACAAAATAAACTATCCAGACATAAAATCAACAAGGAAACAGTGGCTTTCAATGACACATTAGACCAGATGGACCTAACAGATATATTTAGAACATTCAATCCAAACTTATAAAACTGAACACCCAAAAAACAAATAATCCAATTAAATATGGGCAAAGACATGAACAGACATTTCTCCAAAGAGGACATACAGATGGCCAGATACATGAAAAGATGTTCAACATCACTCATCATCAGGGAAATGCAAATCAAAACCACAATGAGATATCATCCCACACCTGTCAAAGTGTTGGGGAAGATGTGGAGAAAAAGGAACCCTCTTGCCGTGTTTGTGAGAAAGCTAACTGGTGTAGCCACTGTGGAAAACAGTATAGAGGTTCCTCAAAAGTTAAAACTTTTCCTCAAAAGGTGAAAATAAAACTACCTTATGATCTAGTAATCACAATACTGGGAAATTACCCAGAGAATTAAAGAACAAAAATTCAAAAAGATACATGCATCCCTACGTTCATAAAATTATTCATAATAGTCAAATTATAGTAGCAGCCCAGTGACCACCAATTGATGAGTGAATAAAGAGGTTGTGGCATATATTCGGCTGTAAAAAAGAATGAAATCTTGCCATTTTCTTTTCTTTTTTTTTTTTTTAAATCTTGCCATTTTCAATGACATGAATAGAGCTAGAGAGTGTAATGCTAAGAGAAATAAGCTAGTCAGAGAAAGACAAATGTATGTTTTTTCACTCATATGTAGAACTGAAGAACCAAAACAAACAAGCAAAGGGAAAAAATAAGAGAGAGGAAGAGAGAGACACAAACCAAGAAACAGACTCTTAATTGTAGAGAACAAACTGATGGCTACCAGAGGGGAAGGGGGGAGGGGAATGGGTGAAATAGATGAGGGGGATTAAGGAGTGCACTTGTGATGAGCACAGAGTGATGTATGAAGTGTTGAATACCTATACTGTACACTTGAAACTGATATAGCACTGTATGGTAACTAACAGGAATTAAAATTAAAACTCCAAAAAAAGTTAATGTGAAAAAAATAAAGGCCATATAAGAAAACCCCAAAGCTAACATCCTACTCAGTAGTAAAAAACCGAGAGCTTTTCTCCTAAGGTCAGGAATAAGACAAGGATGTCTACTCGAACCACTTTTATTCAACACAGTACTGAAAGTCCTAGTCACGGCAATCAGACCAAAAAAAAGGCATCCAAATTGGTAAGAAAGAAATAAAACTTTGACTATTTGCAGACAATATGACACTATATAGAGAAAATCCTAAAGACTCCACCAAAAAAACTACCAGAACTGATAAATGAATTCAGTAAGGTCTCAGGATACAAAATCAATATACAGAAGTCTGTTGCATATCTATACACTAATACTGAAGTAGAAGAAAGAAAACTTAAGAAACATTTCCACTTATAATTACACCAAAAATAAAATACCTATGAATAAACTTAACCACAGGGGTGAACGACCTGCACTCTGAAAACTATAAAACACTGATGAAAGAAATTGAAGACGACACAAATGAAAAGATATTCCATGCTCATGGATTGGAAGACCAATATTAAAATGTCCACTCTACCCAAAACAATCTTCAGATTTAATGCCATCCCTACCAAAATACCAACAACATTTTTCATAGAACTAGAACAAATAATCCTAAAATCTGTGCAAGTACAAAATACCCTAAATACCATAAATAAGAATGAGATCTGGCCATTTGCAACAACACGGATACACCCACAGGACCTAATGCTAAATGAAAAAAGTCATGGGAAAATAAATGCCATCTGATTTCACTCACCTGTGGAATTTAAACAAACAAAAAAAACAGACTTTTAACTATAGAGAGTAAACAGTGAAATAGGTAAAGGGGATTAAGAGTATACTTACCTTGATGAGCTCTGAGTTATGTACAGAATTGTTGAATAATCATATTGTACCTGACACTGATATAACACTGTATATTAATTGTATTTCAATAAAAATGAATAATGTTCCAAACAATATAATAAAAACACTGCCAAAGATAGTGCATATTTGGAAATAAAAATCATAGTGATATAGGCACTAGCCTATGTATTTGCAGCACCTATAAGTCAGTTATCCTGAGTGTTAACTAAATTGTGTTGGAAAGTTTATTATACCCTATGTTGAATAATATAAGACTTTAAGCTACTTTCCAGGGGATTTTCAAATTCCTCTTAGTGATCTCTGACACTTTCCTAATAACGGTTTTGATACAGAAATATCTGTAGCAGTGACTACAGCGGTGATTTAGATTAGGGAAAGCTGAATAAGAGGTTTCTGATAAACTATAGTCATACCTTTGAAATATTGTGGGTTCAGTTCCATACCACCACAGTAAAGCATATAACACAATAACGTGAGTCAAATGAATTTTTAGGTTTGTCTGTGCATATAAAAGTTGTGTTTACAGGGGCACCTGGGTGGCTCAGGCGGTTGAGTGACCTACTCTTGATTTCATTTCAGGTCATGATCTCACAGTTCATGGGACAGAACCTTGCCGAGGGTGCTGTGTTGATGGCACAAAACCTGTTTGGGATTCTGTCTCCCTCTCTCTCTGCCCTTCCCCCACTCACTCTTGCTCTCTCTCTCTCTCTCTCAAAATAAACTTTTTAAAAAAGTTATGTTGACATCATACTGTAGTCTATGGACTATGCAATACATCATGTCTAAAAAATACAAATGTACATATCTACATTTAAAAATACAAAGGGTATCTGAATGGCTCAGTCCATTAAGCGGCCAACTTGTGATTCTGGTTCAGGTCATGATCTCTCAGTTCCTAGGTTCGAGCCTGCATTGGACGCTGCACTCACAGTGTGGAGTCTGCTTCAGAGCCTCTGTCTCCCTTTCTCTGCCTGCCCCGCCCCCGGACAACTTGTGCTCACATGTGCTCTCTCAAACATACATTAATGTGAAGAATTTTTTTAATAATGAAAAATATAAAAATAAAGATAAAAAATACTTTATTATAGGGGTGCCTGGGTGGCTCAGTCAAGTGTCCAATTGTTCATTTTGGCTCAGGTCATGATCTCGGGGTTCGTGGGTACAAGCCCCACATTGGGCTCCATGCTGACAGTGCAGGGCCTGCTTGGGATTCTCTCTCCTGCTCTTTGTTCCTCCCCCACTCCATCTCTTTGTCTCTCTCTCAAAATAAATAAATTTCAAAAAAATACTTTATTGCTTAAAAAATGGTAACCATCATCTGAGCTTTCAGCGTGTCACCATCTATTTGCGGGGGGAGGGTTTTGCCTCAGTGTTGACAGCCGCTGATTGATCAGGGTGGTGATTACTGAAGGTTGGGGTGGCAATGGAAATTTCTTAAAATAAAACAACGATGAAGTTTGCTACATCTATGGACTCTTCCTTTTCGAACAATTCCTCCGTAGCACGTGATGCTGTTTTATAGCATTCTACCCACAATGGCAACTTTTTCAAGATTAGAGTTAGTCCTCTCAAATCCTGCCACTGCTTTATCAATTAAGTTCATGTAATCTAAATTCTTTGTTGTCAAACAGTCTTCACTGCACCTTCACCAGGAGTAGATTCTATCTCAAGAAGCCACTTTTTTTTTTTTTTTGGCTCATCCACAAGAGGCAATTCCTCATTCAAGTTTTATCATGAGTTTGCTGAAATACAGTCATACCTCCAGTCTCCAAAAAAACAAATGAGCAAATGATCTAAAGAGACACCTTACCAAAGAAGATCTGCAGATAGCAAATTGGCTGATGAAAAGATGCCCGACATCACTTGCCATTAATAAGCTGCAAATTAAATGAAATATTATTGTACACCTATTAGAATAGCTCATTTTTTTAACCGACAGTATGAATTGCTGGGTGAGGATGTGAAGCAACAAGAACTCTCATCTATCAATGCTGAAAATGAAAAATAGTACAGCCATTTGGAAGACAGCTAGGTAGTTTGTTACAAGTTAAACATAGACTTTCCATACAACCAAACAGCCACACTGCTGTTTATTTAGGCAATACCCGTAATAAAAATGCTTTCTAGGACAGGATTTGAATGGATTCTCCTATTTCCAAATTAATACTAATTCCACATCATTTTCAAGGTAGACTTTTTATCACCAGCTTTTGTATCAGCAAGGGAGGTGCCAGTCCCGGCAACAGCCTTGAGTCCGATTTTAACATTGCCCAAATAGTGGTGATAGTCCTCTGTCTCAGCAAATGGAATGTTCATCTGTTTTTGAAGCAATCTACAGAATATTTATCTGTCAACTCACTCTATAAGAAAGACCTCCCAGGAGGCAGCATGAACTATTTCCATACTACCACAGTGAGATTTAATGACATTTTTAATGAATAACAATTTTTTTGTTTACACATAATAAAGTATTACCATTTACAGGGTTTCTGGTTTAGATTTACAAAAGTGCACTAAATCAGTGATGAGAAACGTAATTTATAATTGTTCTATTACTATTTCTGAAACTATTTATGGTAGGAAAGGTTAGTGACTGCTGCTGGCACAGTGGTAACAGACAGCTAATGATTCTCTTGTCTTTTAGTGGAGTTAGGCTCTGGTTCACGTGCAAAAAAATACCTCAAGGCTGTGCTTTCAATGCTTAGCTCATTTATCTCTCATCAGTTAGGTAAATGAGATGCGGGAGTGGTTCCTAGTTTCTAAATAACTTTTTATACACTACTGAAAGCCTGAAAGGGTCCTAAAATGCTTTCTCTTGTTAATGAAATTTCAGTCATATAATCTGTTCCTTAGTCTAGAAGACTCATTTTTAAAGCCTCTAGGCAGGCTGCTGAATTTACACTGAGTATGCCAGTGTTCGTAAGCTTCTTTTTTATATATATTTACTTGTTTATATACGGATAATTTTTAAATATACGTACCATCGTTACATAAAATGTTAACATTAGGGATATATAATGAAGGGTTTACTGAGACTCTCTTTACTGTCTTTGCAACTCTTAGGTAAATCTGAAACTATCTGAAAACGTTTTTAAAAATATCACACATTAACACACTTTTGCTCCAAAAACATTACAACACATACTTGTTTAGCATGAATTTTGAAATGTACACTTGAAAAGAAACTGCCATAAAATGTCTCAAATGCAGTGAGAGCCCAAAGTTCCAACTGGCGCTATTTCTTTCTCACAAATGACTATCGATACTATGGTAGTTGAAGGCAGAAAATAAATATCATTGAGGTGAAAATCTCTATACTCTATAATCTACACTGTGATCTCCATTGTTTAAAAAACTGGTTGCAGAGTTAATTCTCAGAAAGGCAGAAGACAAATTCTTGTGTTTTCTCTTTTTGCTTGTCCTCAACCTTTCAGTGTTTCTTGTGCCACTGAAAAAAAACTCTCCGCAAAGTAGAATTTTCTGTCCTTCGCTTAGATAAGTTCTTAGGAACAAAGGAAATACCTATGATATATATCATAATAATAATAATAATTATATATATATATGTGTGTGTGTGTATATATATATATAAAACGGTGATTGACTATAAATGATTGAGCTGTACTTTCAGAAAAACAAAACTGTTCCAAATAAAGGACCCACCCCTGTTAGGAGGGGATTAATAATTTGGATTGCTACTGATGCCAAATGTTTTGTTTTCTGGAGGATATAATTGCACTTTATTTTCTTATTAAAAAATATTTAAACTACGGATCCCATTAATTAAATGAAAACAACAGTAAGTTTTTTTTATAGACTAATTAAATATATTTGAATGGTTACAGGTCTAAGACTGTACTGGGCTTTTAACCAAAGATGAATTCCAATTTGGTCTTTGTTATGGTTCCTTTGAGAATGTGTTATGCCATTGATTCACTTTAAAGTAAAATTCATAATTCCTAGTCAAAGATTTTATGACCCTTCCATCTTTGAATTGATTATAAATTTATAATTTATAATTATTTCTCCTCCTTTCCCCTTTCTTTTATTTCATCTATGATCTTCCCCCAGCACAGCAATAGAGTTTTTCTGTTTATTTCCTGACTCTGTAAATCTAGGTGGACAATCTTACTGACTTCCGTATTAGATTCTGGTGCTCTAGAAATTCTTGTCTAGGCTATTGAGTTCTCATACCAGTCATCCTGTTACCTGCATGGGATTCTGAGGTTGTCATGTTTACAAGTTATTCTTTTTTGTCTCACCATTTCAATTATAGCAGGTACTGGCTAAATTAGCCTGACTTTTGTTACCTCCTTGCCTGAACACCATTCTCAAGAATAATTGCACTTCTAGGCAGGGCTGAGCCCAGGAAGCCAGAGCTAGTGTTAAGGTGGATGGACTGGTATCCATAGACCTTGAAGTAAAGGAAACTAATGGCAGACAGGCAATTGTGGGCTCTTGGACCGAAGAGGACTTTCAGAAGTGACAAAATGAAATCAAAGTTGGAGGCACAAGATAAAAATCAAAAGCTTAGACACGGGGACAAAGGATTTACAATGACCTTCAGTGACATTGATCAGAAAGGATCAGGAGTGCAAATGAAGCTGATTCACTGAGATTATCTGACAAAAGAAGCCTCTTGAAGGACACTTATACCCTTCCATGGACCCTGGGAGAAGAGGGAAGATTGGCTTTGAAAATAATTATATTGAACACTGACCCTTCTAAAATACACATTGAGCCCTAATTATGGGCTTAATTCACACTCGCTTGGAAGTTCGAATTTTCCAAGAGTGGCAACAAATAAAAGCAATGAATGGAAGTAAAATCCGAGGACCAACAGTATCAAAAATATACAAGAGTATGTAGTACTTTTTATAGTTTTCCCTAGTAAAGTGTTAAAGAAAACAGAGTTACACTTCCAGAAGCATCCAGATTCTTTGAAGATATATCCTAATTAGAAAAAGAATGGTCAAACATGATAAATATAGAAGATAATTAGGCATCTAAAAATATGAAGTGCTTATATATTTAGTAAAATTTGCTATTATGCTCAGGCATATTAAGCCCTATTAAATGGTATCTTAAAGTTATTCACACATTTCAATAAGTGTGAAGAATTAAAGGATTTTTTTAAAAAAACACAGATAACAAAGATATTGAAATAGCACGGTTACTATAACAAAAGTGTTATAACAATAGTGTTATTGTCACTGTTATATAGTTTTGGAATTCAGAATAGGAAAATATCAATGTGAAATAGCAAAGTTTACTTCAATATTTTAAAGTCACGCAAGCTTCATTATGTAGCTATTAAAAGGCAATTTTTGTTCATATTGCTTTGACCATATCACCATAGGCCTTCCAAGGGGGTTATCCTGCCAAGAAACAAATTAAGCATTTATTAGAGGGTCACTAAGGCACCATTACAGGAGTAATAGCTCACTACAGGTTCTTGTCATTAGTTCATTTATTACCCTCTCCGTCCCTACAAGCTTTACAGAATCATGGATTTTTAATAAGTCTTGTGCTCTGTGGTGATCTCTGGATTGTTACTGCTCATAGAATGTTTCCTTTTTGATTCTGACAGCTTGTTGTGTACAAAATAATAAGCTGCCCTTACGTGAATTTCTACAAAATGGTTTGAAAGATGCTATAAAACTGACAACTTGATGCAGAATATAAATTAATGAATACTGACTCTTCGTCATTTCTGTGACTCAGCTACCTCCCTTCTCTGATCATTTTCTAATTTCTAATGTTAGGTATATTATGTAGTTTAACAGTTAAACTCCAGTGAAATCTGAAAACGATGCCATTGATAGGCTTATGCTGTAAACCTTCTTCAGGTACTTCCAACACAGACACTGTCTAAAATGGAACTCTCTGTCTCTATCCCTTGATATCAAGGTCATGTCACAGTGGTTCAGACAAGACCTTGGGACACTACAGTCCTGGCCCTAAAATAGAAGTTACAAAAACCCATATTCCAAATGCGTCCTTATGTTTCCTTTTCACTTTCCTGAAAGGAAATGTCATTGCCTTTGCTTTCACAAACAAGGCTGTGATTATGCAACCAATTTTCAGAGGAGAATGATGTCCTTATAATCAAGAATCTTTTCATATAGATATAATCAAATGAGGTAAAACTATAGTTTACATTTTCATTTTCTAAGGCATTAATAATATTGGGTGATAAGCAATGTCATTCTATATAAATATTATAATGCATAAAAATGATGTTTTAGTGACTTCCTTTAAATTGCTTGGTATATGGGACTAGCTATAATGTAAAAGGAATTTGTGTGGATAGAATAATGAGTTTATTACTAAAATTTTCTTTCAGTGCAAGAAAACTCTTGCTGTGCACTGTAGTTTAGAACATCACACATTGGAATGCCTGCAATATTGGTTGTATGTACTTATCAATTATACCTAAAATTTCTCTTTGAAAGTCTCTTTTTCAACTAGAAAAGTTAACAGCTATATCACAACTTTGACTCAAATAATGTACATGGTCGTCATAATTGCTGTTCAATCGGTTGTGACTGGTTCTCCTTCCCTGCCCCCTTACAGTCGAGAATGGCCATGGGGACTGCTCTGGACAATAAAATGTGACCTGTGACTTGTGTCATTTCTGAACTAAAGCCTTTCTGGGCTGGGCCAGCATGTGTCTACTGTACTTGATCTTCTGTCTGCCAGCAACCAGCCATACTTCAAGAAATGGCTTCTTTGCCAGCCTTGATCTGAGTTTGACTAAGAGCAGAGTCTGCAATTGCCCAAAGAGGACATATGTGAGAAGGAATGAAAAATTGGCCTTTGTTGGTTTAAGTCCTTACGTAGTTTGAAGAAGTTTGCTCTGCATCCTATCCTGGTATCCTGACTGATACAAAAATGAATGCTGCCAAAAGGGGAAACCACTTAGAAGACTAATGCTTGCTGGATGTTGGAAAACATGGACTCTATTTACGTAGTGGTTATAAAATTATTTTTTAAAAAGTTGTAAAATTGTTGCTCAGAGAACTAGAACCCAGGTCAACTTCGTTTTTAAAAATATTTTAATGTGGGGCGCCTGGGTGGCTCAGTCGGTTAAGTGCCCGACTTCGGCTCAGGTCATGATCTCACCGCCTGTCAGTTCGAGCCCCGCGTGGGGCTGTGCTGACAGCTCGGAGCCTGGAGCCCATTTCGGGTTCTGTGCCTCCCTCTGTCTCCGCCCCTTCCCTGGTCATGCTCTGTCTCTCTCTGTCTCTGTCTCTCTCTCAAAAATAAATAAGCATTAAAATTAAAAAAAATATTTTTAATGTTTGCTTATTCTTGAGAGAGAGAGAGAGAGAGAGAGAGCACGTGTGGGAGAGGGGCAGAGAGGGAGAGAGGGAGAGAGAGCACACAGAATCGGAAGCAGGCTCCAGGTTCTGAGAGCCTGAGGCGGGGCTTGAACTTACCAGCGGTGAGATCACGACCTGAACCGACCTAGGCGCTTAACCAACTGAGCCACCCAGGTGCCCCAGAACCCAGGTCAATTCCTAATGAGCTTGCAGCCCTCCTGAAGAGGTTGGAACACACTGTTAGGAGCATGTGTTGGTTGCTGCTGATTGTGTTTGGCCACGTACAGTACAGGAGAAAGATGAGATGAGAAAATAATTAGCCAGGTTGCGGTAGTAACATAAGGGCATAGAATTCACAAAAGCAGGGTCTTGTAGGGTTGGAACAGGTACTGCTTCTCAACTACAAAGTAAATAAAGTAAAATAAAAGTGACAAAAATATTTAAAACACATGAAAGCAACATTGAGAATGTTATTGAATAGTGACTGTTATTTCAATTTGAAAATGGACTATTTCAAAACAAAAAATAGTGAGAACAATATGAGTATTAAAGGCTATTTGAAACTCAGCCCTATTACACAGATCAAATTACTGTTACAAGCACAATATTGGCAGCTTAAAATTTTTGTTCTTTTGGCAGTTTAAAACTTTTAATCCTATCTCTACTGGGGTCTACTGGATCCATTCAATTGAACAAAATGGCTCAGGCAAAGGAGACCAAAGCTATAGTTTCCCACTGTATTAATTTCCTTTTGCTACTATAACAAATTACCACAAACTTAGTGGTTTAAAACAACAACACAAATTTTGGGACTAAACCTTACAAGCAGGTAACTAAACCCTTACCAGCAGAACTATGTTCCTTCTGGAGGCTCCATGTGAGAATCTATATGTTGCTTTCTGCAGCTTCCCAAACTCCGCGGCTTACAGTTCCCTTCCATCTTCAAACCAACAATAATTACTTGAGACTTTTAGTTCACGTGGCTCTGACCTCTACTTCTGTCCTCCCATCCCCTTCTCTGACTGTGCCTCTCCTACCTCCCTCTTTCAGATTTATAAGGAGACCTGTGGTTACATTGGGTCCCTCTGGATAACGCAGGATGATATTTCAACCACAAGACCCTTTAAAGAAATGACATCTGCAAAGTCCCTTTTGCTATCTAAGCTAACATAATCACAGATTCTGGGAACTGGAATGTGGACCTCTTTGGGGGAGTTATCATTCTGCCTATCGCAGTTTGCTCTCTGGCCTCCAGAGATTGATGTTCATTTCATATGCAGAATGCATTCACCTATTGCAACATCTTCAAAAGTCTCAGCCTATTACAGAATCAACTCAGAGCCCAAAAAGTCTCATCTAAATCTAATCAGCTCAAAATCCCAAATCTCATCATCTAAATCACGTAACTCAGGTGTGGGTGAGACACTGGGTTTAATTTATCCACAAGAAAAATTCCTCCCCATCTTTAGATTTGTGAAACTAGAAAACAAGCTATGTGCTCCCAGAATGCAATGGTACGGCAGGCCTAGGACACCAGTTAGAGACATTCACTTTCAGAAAGGGAGATAATGGAAGTTGGGGGATAGGGGCGGAGTGGGGACGAATCACCAGCCCCAGAAATTCCAAACTTCCACCAAGCAACCTTGACTGGGTTTCAAGGCCTGGGAATAATCCTCTGTGGTTAGTGGCTGTGCCCTCACAGCCATCCTCCTACTTCACGAAGGGCAGCACAGTGGCTGAGTAATTTCACCAGTCTGACTCCTATCCTTCTGGGAGCCCGATACACTTTTTTTCCCCATTACATTTGCTTTTCTTCTCTTTCAGTCACGGCTAGCAGTGTTTCTGATGGTTTAAAATTCTTAAGAACTTTGTGGGTATCTTGTGCATGTTGTGGACATTAACTCTTTGGATAACAAATTTCTCCACAGTACTTTCCTAATCCTATCTCTATTCCTGGCTCCTGTTTGAGATGACTGGGGGCATCCATGAGTCACCCACCTAATCACACGAAAGAACCCTCTATGTGACTGAATACTCCAACCTTTTGATTCATTCAAGATGCCAACAGAAGGTTGTCTAGCCACACACTTGGCTTACTCTACAGAGATGTCCCGACAATGAATCTCCTAATTTGAACACCTTTTTTGATCTGAATAAATGGAGAGTTTTACAGATTATTAGGCCCTGGTTTCTTTTCCTCAGATAATCTTTCCTTCCAAATTTTACTATAGTCAGCAAGAAGGACGGAGCCGTACCTTCAACACTTTGCTTCCAGATCTCCTTAACTAGTGTATCATTTGCAAGTTTTGCTTTCCGTATAACTACAGAACACAATTTGGCTAAGCATTCTGCCACTATATAACACTAAATAACAAGGATCTCCCTCCAGTGTTCAACGATATCTTCCTCATTGCCACGTGAGCAGCGCCTTTTAACATTATTTCTACCAACTGTCTTTTGGTGGCAATCTAAGTGTTGTCTAAAACTGATACATATTTTCTTTGCCATGTTGTCACTTCCTTCTGAGTCCTCACAAGCAGAATCAGTAAATAGACACTTCTGCTACCTGTCTGTTCAGGGTACTCGAAGCCTCGTCTATTAGGTTCCTCAAAATTCTTCCAGCCTCTGCCCATTGTCCAATTCCAAAGCCATGTTTACACTTTAGGTATTTGTTACAGCAGCACCTCTAAAGTTATCTTATAGTACTACCAGTCAGATATCTAGAATGGGTTTTACTGGGTGAAAAGCAAAGCGTCTGCAGGACTGTATCCCTTTCTCAAGGTTCAAGGGTAGAATCTATGTTTTGCCTTTCTTTGCATTTAGAGTCTGCCCATATTTTGTCTGTCCACTTCCATCTCCCAAACCAGCAATGGCCAGCTGAGTCTTTTCAGCTTACTCTTCTTTCCTATTATCACATCTCCTTCTCTGACTCAGCTTCTCCTGCCATCCTCTTTCAACTATATGGACCCTTGTGATTACATTGAACCTGCCTAGATAATGCAGGATAATCCATCTCAAGGCTCTTAATCACATCTGCAAAATCCCTTTTTGTCCTGTAAAGTAATATGTACAAATTCTGGGAATTAGGACATGAACATTTTTAGAAGGGTTATTATTCCACCTACCATACTCGCCAAAATTTAATAGGCCCAGTTGACCCAAGGTTAAATGATGGGATAAAGAGGTCAAATGGATATAAAGTGATAAAATATAACAAGTCTAAGAAGTAGGTGTAGAAAAGAACTCTAATTGGGGTTGTTGGCCTATGGTATGCCTTGATTCTCATGCTTAAATTCACTGTTCATATCCAGCAAATCAAAAAGGAAAAACTACCCAGAGGGCAAAGCCAGGCCAAAATACACAGGGAGTCTTTCAGTGGAGGACAATCAGGGCCTAATTATGATACATCTCATAACCCAGTGGAAGAAACCTTGCAACATATATGAGGGGGGTTTTAGATTTTTTGTGAAAAACTGTTGCTTCTTCCGTTATTCTATCAAGTGGAATATTTATTATGAGTTTCCTTTTGATGCTTCATCATGGTATATTGGGTGTATTGGGAACAGATAATTTTTACTGTAATTTATAAATTTCTGGAATTATAGGAACGATGTCCGAATTGAATGCAGAAACAGCCAGTCATCATGCCCAGATCTCAGGCTTTTCACTAGATGCAGAGAGTAGGCGGGACTTTTGGTTTGTCCTTGTCTTCTGTAATGTGGAAAGAGGGCAGATTGTTATAGTTTTAATATTGTCCTACAAACACTTCATCTTCATTCCTTGGCACACTGATAGGATTGCATTTCCTCTCTACTTTGAAGTTGAGAATGGCCATATGGCTTGATTTGACCAAAAAAATGTGAGCGCCAATGTCAGAGTCATTTCCAGTTGCAAGGTTTAAGAGTCTAGGTTATAATTCACCATTTACTCTCCTTCTTCTGAAATGGAAATGGTTTTCTAGTTAATGGCTGTTCTGTCAGTCTAGGTCCAGGAGTGAGGGTGGCTTGGAACAGAGCTCCAACTTGCTTCTAGTGGACATGAGGTACAAGAATGAGCAGGAGGGGCGCCTGGGTGGCTCAGTCAGTTAAGCGTTCAACTTCAGCTCAGGTCATGATCTCATGGCTCATAAGGTGAGTTCGAACCCCACCTCGGGATCTGTGCTGACAGCTCAGAGCCTGGATCCTGCTTCACATTCTGTGTCTCCCTCTCTCTCTGCCCCTCCCTTGCTCAGTCTCACTCTGTCTCTCAAAAATTAACAAACATTTAAAAAAAAAAAAAAAGAATGAGCAGGAAGTAAACCTTTGTGGTTTCATCTATTAAGACTCTTAGGAGTTTTTTGTTTGTTTGTTTCATAACTGCAGCATAACTTAGCCCATTCTATTAGCACATATCAGTGAAAGTATCATTTTTTCACATGGGAAAACAAAAAAAAAACCTGGCTTTTCTTTATTAATCATCTTACAAGGCTACTTTATTAAGAGCTAACTCAAGTTGATTTGAAATCTGATAATGAATTGAAAAAATTATAATTTTTTCTATACATGCTTTACAAAATATGTTCCATAGATTACAAATCTATTCTCCCAACCTGTGTTTATATAGCTGTCTTTTTCATATCCTGTTTTCTTACTGAGTCTGAGGCATCACTGTCTGTAGTAACACTTGTAAAATTTACCTAAATAGATTTGTAATAAATATTGACCTCATGGAATAATAATCAATATGTAATAATCTGGATGTATCCTATTTTATCAAATTATTTTTAATATACTTTTTATGTTAGAAAACAAATGGGTTTTGTTTTCCCAATAAAATTGGCTTTTTTGTTGTTCTTTCAAATATACTTATAATGCTCATACTTCACAATCATTGACATTTCCCCACGCCTCTGATTTTGCTGATAGCTGGAAATAAATCACCACTCTATTATTTTCTCAATAACTTCTTATTTGGTAAAAGACACTAATTGACAACATTACTGTGTTACCCATGGATTCAACCTGTATTTTAGAAACATGCGATTCAACTCTCCAGTTTTCCTCCCCCCCAACCCCTGGCAACCACCACTTTATTCTCTGCTTCTTTGGGTTCTATCTTAAATACCTCATGTCATTGAAATCATGAAATATATGAGGAACTTCTATTCAACAGGAATAAAGTTTCAACGATGCAAGATGATTAAGTTCTCTCCAGAGAAAAATGTGTGTATAGTTAACAATGTTGTATACTTGAAAATTTGGTAAGGGGGCAAATTTCATACTAAGAGATCTTATTACAATAAAATATGTGATTCAACATGTTTAATTTTTTATTTGTAGAGCTAATATACTTTTGAGGTTAAGATAGTAATAATATTTTTAAGAAAACCCTTAGTTTTGGGGCATCTGGGTGGCTCAGTCAGTTGAACACCCAACTTCAGCTCAGGTCATGATCTCATGGTTCACGGGTTCGAGCCCCATGTCTGGCTCTGTGCCAACAGCCACGAGCCTGGAGCCTACTTCAGATTCTGTCTCCATCTCTCTCTGCCCCTCCCCTGCTCCCTCGCCCTCTCTCTCAAATATAAATAAACATTAAAAAAATCTAAAAAAGGAAACCCTTAGGTTTGAATAGAGGTGACAAGATTTGTTATAGGAATTATCCTTACTCTACATTTTCTAATACATATTCTCAAATATGAAGCACATAACTTAGTATATTTAACATCAATCACTACTATTAGAGTATTACAAATGTTTATTATATTTTATTTCCAGAGTTTCTGACTATAGTCTCAAAATAGCTAGCAATTCATATGATTCCATAATCTGTCTTGATAGTATTTTTTAAAAGCATTATAACCTAATATTCCAGTCATTGTCTGTAGAACATAATACTGAACTTAAAAACTTTAAGAACAGTAATTTTTGAAAAGCAATAAATAGCATGTATTAATATTAGGAACATATGTGCCAAGTTCTTTTTACATAGAAATAATAAAAAGGGGGCACCTGGATGGCTCAGTTGGTTAAGCATCCGACTTCAGCTCAGGTCATGATCTCACAGTGCATGGGTTCGAGTCCCGCATCAGGCTCTATGTTGACAGCTCAGAACCTGAAGCCCGTTTCGGATTCTGTGTGTCTCTCTTTCTCTGCCTGCACCCGCCCCCCCCCCCCACCTTGCATTCTGCCTCTGTCTCTCAAAAATGAATAAATGTTAAAACAAATTTTTAAAGAAAAAAAATAATAAAGAGGAAAGAAAATCTGAATTGGTAGACAGTCTGAATTTAGAATAAAAAGTTAATTTCTTTAATCTAGTAACTCCAATTTGCCCAAATCGGTATTGATAGATTGGAAATAAACTTTAAGATGCAGATAGGGGATGTAAGAATAGTTTATAATTAGCATTTCAAATGATGGAATATAGATGGATCCTTCAAGTGTGCTTCAAAACAGTTTCCCTAAATCCACTGGATTCTTTTTTCTAAGGTTATTCTTTATTCTGATCGTTTTAAATGAATAAACTGCTTCAAGAGAATTAAACTCATTACAGCCCGTAAACTATTATTTTGGTTTTTAAATATTTTTTTTAAATAAGAATTGTATATATTGAAGGTATACAACACAAGAATTTGATATAAATATACACAGTGAAATGAAAACTACAGCCAGGCTGATTAACACATCTCACAGTTACCACTGGGTGTGTGTGTGATGAGAGCACCCAAAATTTACTCTTGCAGCAAATATCCAGTATTTAATACAGTATTAGCTTTAGTCATCATGCTGTAGATATCTAGACTTATTCATCCTACAGAACTGCCACTATGTACCCTTGACCAACGTTTTCCCATTTCCCCCACCTCTCTGCCCCTGGTAACCACCACTATACTCTGCCTCTGTGCGTTTTAGCAATCCCATTTCCGGGTGTATGCTCACCAAAAAGAAGATCAGTACCTAAAAGAGATATTTGCATTTGCATGTTAATTGCAACATTATTCATAATAACAGCAAGAATTAGAAATGTAAGTGTCCCTCAGTGGAATGAGTGGATAAAGAAAGTGCAAATGCACGCACAAACACAAACGCAAGATTGAATATTTTTCAGCCTTAAAAAAAAAAATATCCTGCCATTTGCAACAAAATGGGTGAACCTGGAAGACATGCTAAGTGACATAAGCCAGACACAGAAAGAAAACAAAACAACCCTGCATGATCCCACTTGTATGTGGAATCTAAATCCATTGAATTAACATCATCTTTTCATAAAGGTAATTTAAGCCACATCATCTGAATTACTAAGTATTTTAAATCAGCACTGCCTGAACGGTTGTTTTCATCTGAAGGAATGCAATCAGAGAAACTTATCCATAACCAGGAGATTGTAAAATTGCAGGTTTCTACATTGATGATTAAAATATATTTTTATTAAAATTTTTATTATTTAAAATAATAAATTTTTAAACAATATTTAAATTGTGATCCAACCGTAAAGCTTACATGGAACAGTTTGTTTGATGTCATTCAAGACAATGAATATATAAGACGTAAGGATGCCTCTAAATAATTGATTGTAAGAATATTGAGATTGAAGTTTTTCATGGAAACTGGTATATTCAAGTACAAAAGATCTGAACATTTTTTTAAGTAACCAACATGCTAATTTATGTATTCAAACTCTCACTTGGCATTATTAGATGTACTCTTTTTTTTTTTGTTTTTCAACGTTTATTTATTTTTGGGACAGAGAGAGACAGAGCATGAACGGGGGAGGGGCAGAGAGAGAGGGAGACACAGAATCGGAAACAGGCTCCAGGCTCTGAGCCATCAGCCCAGAGCCCGACGCTGGGCTCGAACTCACAGACCACGAGATCCTGACCTGGCTGAAGTCGGACGCTTAACCGACTGCGCCACCCAGACGCCCCTCACTTGGCATTATTAGAACAAATTTTTATGTAGGAAAGTAGATCTTTCACAATGCAAGATCTGTATTTGCAATTTTGATCTTGCTATAGGAACCTAGAAGTTCCTCAGTAGTAGAGTAGGACTTTATAAGGCAATGAGGTGAGAATTTAAAAAAACCCACAGTGGGTTTTTCATTGTTGTTTCAGCCTGATACTGAGCTTAAGTGAACACCCTATAAGCTCATCTCAGTACACTCTTCTCATCCACTTATCCTTACACTAGCAGTGACTCCATTAAAATAAGAACTTTGCAGGGGTAGCTGGGTGGCTCAGTCGTTTGGGTGTCCAACTCTTGGTTTTGGCTCAGGTCATGATCTCCCGGCTTGTGAGGCAGCCCCGTGTCTGCTTGGGATTCTCTGTCTCCCTCTTTCTCTGCCCCTCCCCTGCTTGCATTCTCTAAGTAAATAAATAAAAACTTAATTTTTTTTTTAAATAAGAACTTTGCAGATTCTAGGTTAATATTTCTAGAGAAATAAAATTTCATATACTGCATTTTAGTAACAGGGTTTAGTAGTTTTAAAAGTGACTTCAGTCCTTCATTTGTATAATTCAAGATTTAAATGGCGTACTTAATTTTTCAAGAAATTTTTGCTGCATTTTGTAAGGAAATTATGAACTACACATAAAATTGAATATATTTCATCTTTCTGTATGGCAACTTCCGTATAGGAAATGAATATAGAACTCTTTTTTCCCCATTATGATCATAGATTACATTATGAAAGGGTCCATTTCTTAGAAAAATCATGTCACATAAAAACTGTTCTTACCCTACATGAGTTATGTTCAGAAGTTCTTTATATTTATTGAAAATTCCAATTGTGTGTTCCAGGAAAAAGAGGCATATTTATGGTACTGGTAAACACGGGTGTCAGAACAGCTTTCTAAAACTTTTTCCTCACATCATTAGTGTTTCCAGAATTATTAATATGTGTATCAGAGAAAAATAGAATTTCATGAGCAAATGCATTGATTAATGCTGAGGCTGAATGAATTAAACATTCTCTTACTGTAGGATTCTTCAATGCCTTTAGTGTTACTGTGTATTAAAGTGCATTATAAGATACCGTGTTTCTGAAATGTATGTCACTATGAAACCTCTAGTGCTTTTTAAAAGTTCTCAGGACAGGGGTGCCTGGGTGGTTCAGTTGGTTTAAGCGTCAAACTCTTGATTTCAGCCCAGGTCATGATCTCACAATTCATGAGATTGAGCCCTGTGCTGGGCTCTGGGCAAACAGTGTGGAGTCTGCTTGGGATTCTGGCCCTCTGCCCCTCCCCCACTACTGTGTGCATACCGGTGTGTGCCCTCGCTCTCGAAATGAATAAACTTTAAAAAGAATAATAAATAAATCTCCCAGGGCATATAATTTCCTTTAAGGTAACAAACAGTGCTTATTAGACCAAGCCCTGTTTGGACTACTTCACACATATTAACTTTTAAAAAATTCTGTGTGTAATATAGAAAAAAAAAAAAGGTAAGATTTTGCTTAGTTGTTTCCAAATAAGCATGTCTGTTTTAATATACAACTAATATTTTCGATAGATTGTCATTCGGTGGACTTGTCTCAAATTTATCCTGCGGCTCTTTGAAACCCCTGGCATGTGACCACGTCCCTTTGCAAAGCCCAGTTTGCAGAATGCACAAAACATGGTCTTGCTTGGTCTCTACTGTAACTTTATAAAGCAGGAAGGCGAGGCCCAGAAAGGTTCACCACCTCCAGGCTTAGGAACCTATAAAGGGAAGGGCTGAAATTTGAGTTTAGGATCTGGTGGGCAGTGATAACAGATGCATCCGATGTCTGTGGATGGTATACCATAACATTCCCTTGGAAGTCAGCTTCTGCTTTCTACCTCTTTCAAGTGCTCCTTATTTTCATTTTTTCTCCTCTGCTTTCTATCCGCTTTGTGTTTAATCTTTACTCTTATTCTAAGAGTTACCTTTCTTCTCTTTTTCTCTATGGCTCCTTATTACTCCTCGGCCTTTTACTGAAAATGAGGGTTAAAACATTCACTCCGTTGTCTAGTCACTAGTAAAGACTATTGGTTGATAATTTCTCTCTCTCTTACTGGATTTTATTAAAAGCTACAAAGATTTCTGTTACCTTGAGTTGATATTTAAAAACATTCATTGTGTCACATATTATATATAAACTTCCTTTACTTGGTAATTTTATTTGCAAAATCAGGAGCCAATTTAAATATTCCTAACATCTCTCTCAGGCAAATTAAGTATTTCTTATTCATCTAAAAAATCATATCTGAGATAAATATAGTGTGACTTCATAGCCTATTTTTCTGTTGCATAAATGGCAATGCAATTTTGAACTAAATCACATATAAAGCTATATTTTAATATTTTCTTCATTTAAGAAGAGACTATAATAATTAAAACTAAATCACGGGTAATTGAACCATGATGACTAGCTAATGACCTTATCTTATGCCGCTAATCATTTTGTATATAAAATACAAACTCCAAGTCATTAACTTATGCATGGAAGCTTTAACATTCGTTTTAAGTTTTATTTTCATGGAGTCACAGTAGAACAGGTATCAGGACTTACACCACATTCGTATATTTGGATTTCAGGCTTCCTCCCAAAGTGAGTTACTTATACCATGCAAAACAAGTCACTGACATGGAGCTAGAAGTCTCTGATAAATCAAACAAAGTGATGTGTCTTAAAAAAATAGCATAGTCTTCTAATCTCTATGCCGTAGTAATACTGTGCAGTCTATAATCGTTCGCAATATTACATGTTCACTGTTGGACAAATGGGAATGAACATATTTAATTTGGGACTTAATGCAAACTTAATACCAAAACATCATGCCTGCTATTTGGACTTTTCCTGGTTTGGGAGGATATAGGATTTTTTTAATGTTTACATTTCTTATGATCTTTATTTTCAATGGCAGAGATATGTTTTCCCATACGTGTCTTCCTGGAAGATGATAACTATATTAGTCAATGTAAGTAAGGATTAATACCAGTTTTCAGTGAGGGCATATGTGATGTCAAGACTGTATGAGTGACTTTAATACCTTATCTCAGTAATTCCTTTCAGATGTGAGCTGCCTATAAATACTACCATTCTGCGGAAGACACGGAGGCTCTGTGACAGGGACACTGTGCTCAGGGACAGTACTGACTCATTAAATGCTCACAAAGATCAGTAAGTGGAAGAGTTAGGATTCAGATTTTCATTTTCTAGTACATGACACCAAAACAATTCCTTTTATATGCCAATAACTAGATGGAATTAAATAACTTTCATAGCAAGGGATATTTGAGAAGAGTTTACAAAGTATGCTTTTTTCAAGACTAAATCATTAAGGTTATTTGAAGGAGTGGCAAAGAGGAAAAATAAGTTAGAGGTGTAATTGATTAAGGAATATTTGAGGAACTACAACTTGTCAAAGATTCAGGGAGACAGGAGTACAAAGTGCATAGCATATAATTTCAAGTAAAAGAAGGGAAAGATAAACCTCTTCTTTAGGGAAGACTGGAGTGAGCCTTGCTTGTGTACTCTGATAAGAAATTGGAGGGGCGCCTGGGTGGCGCAGTCGGTTAAGCGTCCGACTTCAGCCAGGTCACGATCTCACGGTCTGTGAGTTCGAGCCCCGCGTCAGGCTCTGGGCTGATGGCTCAGAGCCTGGAGCCTGCTTCCGATTCTGTGTCTCCTTCTCTCTCTGCCCCTCCCCCATTCATGCTCTGTCTCTCTCTGTCTCAAAAATAAATAAATGTTAAAAAAAAATTAAAAAAAAAAAAAGAAATTGGATACAAACTTGGGAAAGTGAGGAAACAGGAAAAGTTTCTTGCTCCCCAAAAAGGTGTAACTGTTTGCAGTGGTTGTGCTAGATTGTTTAGAGACAGACAAGAGGCAGGGAAATAGTTCTTTTAAGCAGCAGCATAAGGAATTGCAGGATTCAAGGCACATCCATCATCAGCAGAGAAGTGACAGAATTCCCTAAGGGACTTTCAGTCTGTATTACTAAATAAGACATGTATCTAATTTCAATTAGAAATATTTATGTGCCCTCTGTTGTGACAGTATTTTGACATCAAGTCTTAGACGAAGAAGATATTTGAGGGGATGGTTTAGAAAATTTGAGGGAGATAATGGAAGAAGTCTAATAAGGGTTCCTGCAAGTCATGAACACATAGAACAAATTAATAGCATCTAGTAGCATCATAGAAAGTACCACAGGTAAGTTATAAACTACATCTAAAAACAGAAGGAGTTTTCCCCTGATGGCGCCATGTCAAATTTTGGTTCAGACACAAGTGAAGTTGGAACCGAGTTGGAAGGTAGCTGAGAAAATAATGACAATAATAACAAAGTGTGAAACTTTGCAAACTCAAAAGTAAATAAGACTTGACTTGATGATGCCACCAGTTACCCCTTTGTGACAAACAATAAAAGAAAAATCAATATGTGAATGCTTGGCTTTACAGTAGTTTGAACTATGTGATTTAGTGTCTTGAAAATAACCCACAGAGGTCAGCACTGTCAAAACATTAGAGAAAAAAATTTAGAAGCCTTATATACTCGTGCTTTCTATTTACAAATTTCTTTCTCCTGAACAGAGATGGAGAATGAGGGGGGAAAGGAGAAGAATTGTCAAAAGGGGTAAGGACAGCAACTATCATAAAAGTCAAAATCCACTTCCTTAAGTTTATTTATTCATCAAAAAAAAAAAAAAACACATATAATTATGCCTTCTCACCTGGAAAATCACCCATCTTTGGCCAATAGGTCTATTTACATCTATTGCTATGTTTCTATTATTATTTCTATTTTTAAATATTATTTCAACTAAACTAGTATTTTTGGCTCCTTTTCACATAATCTTTATAAAAGTCTTAATATTGAATAAAAGCAGCTAATCAAAATGTTGATGAAGCAAAGAGATTAAACTAGCACCTGGATGTTAAAAGCAAATGGGATAATAAAGATATAGGTACTTTAAAGTCAAACATATTAAAATTTGTGAAGTTATTTGAATCAAATGGAACTTCCTTGTGAATAAAACATTAGAGCTACCACCCTAAGAATTATAAACATATCAAAAATTGCATTTTCTGTATTTTTCTTACTTGTATTTTTTTTTTTAACAGAAAAGTGACTTAGTTTGGGTCTTTTTCTAAGCTACTACCTTTGTGGAGTTCCTTCAAGGCAAACTTTTCACAGTATTATATCAAACTCATGTTTTTATTTAAATAGCATGGTATAGCATGAAGTTATGGAGTGATTAGGCCATGGTCCAAGTTCTCTGGAAAATGATTTACTCCATTCCCCAATCACTGTGGAAAGAAACAAAGGACTCTGTGAACCAAATATTAGGAACTGATATGGATGTAGCTGAAGTGTGCCTTAGGCAACATGTTATGAATGATCGTAAGGTTTTTGTTCATTTATTTCTTTTCATTTTTTTGCAAACATAGTTTTTAAACATAAGAAAACTTGACTGTAATAGGAACTGAAGTAATTGAAGCTATCATGGATATTCAATCCCCTCTCATGACTTACTTTGAAATATAGTCAGAAAAATACATAGTTCTCTTGGGGAAAAGATCAGGTACAATATCAGCATAAGGGCATAAGATAAAAGGAATTTTTACATCTTTGTTATCTCGAACTGATGGTAACTATACCACAAAGTCAATTGTTACATACGTTTATTTTCTTAAGATTCCACACCACTAATGAAAAGTCACCATTTGCTAAATGTACGTACTACTCATGGTTATTTGATTACTGTTAAAGAAAATGTAATTCTTGACATTTCTGCGATGTTTACAGTGCAATTTAACAGGTTACTATTGTATATATGTACATACACACATGCACACAAAACTTCCCTAGCTCAGTCCACTTGAGGCCTTGGAAACAGCAACACTGCAAAAGAGTAAGAACACCTAATGTGAGATCTCCTATTACCATCTCCACCTAAAGGAACCAGGTGCCTCCATCCTGGCTTGGCATAGGAAAAGTACAAAATGAGCCTGGAACTCTACTTGTTCCAGAAAACAAAGAAGCAAACCAGTGAGAGGGACTTTGTCCAAAATATGCCAGGAGAAGACCTCCCCATTTGGTTGGGATACAGTAATGGGAACTGGATTTACTCTCCCACTTGATAAAACTAATAAATGAACAATAAAGTATACGAAGCAATGGTTTTTAAGACATCAGATAACATAGGGCAGTAATCCCTGAAACACGAGGAACAAGCAAGGTGGATACATTGATTGTCCCTACTGAGAGCTTGGGCAGAGTTTCAAGGTCACAGTGAAGAGAAGGGGAACTCAAGTCAAAGCCCTGTGGAATGCTGCAGGTGAAGAAGATAGATCTTTCAGGCTTGGGGCCGGGGGGGGGGGGTGTCCAAATGTCTGTAGTTCCTAGGACCGAGTATTAGAAGCAAGAGAGCTGTGCAAAGACAAATCTGGAGAACTGCAGAAGGTCCTGCCAGTGATTTCATCTGAGTGCTGAGTGAGAAGACTACCTGGGCTGGGAAATAAAAAAGAGAAAAAAAAAAGGAGCTTCAGTGAGCTGTGGGGCAACTTGAAGCAGCCTAATACATAAGAAATTGCAATCTCTGAAGGAGGAGAAGCAGCAGAGAAATATTTGAAGTGATAATGGCTGAAATTTTTCCTAATTTAATGAAAACAATTAACTTCCAAATCCTAGCAACGTATCAAAATCTAAGCCCAATAAGCATAAAGGAAATATACCAAGACGCATAATTGCTCAAAAACAGTGATAAAGATAAAATCTTAAGAGCAGCCAGAGAAAAAGACACATTATTAGGGAGGGACAGAGATAATAGCAAGCTTTTCAATGGAAATAACGTCAGTGAGAAACGATAATTGAGCAATATATTTAAAGTAGATTCATTAAAACCTGTCAACCTATAATTCCATACCAAGTAGAAAAATCTCTCAAAAACTGAAAGCAAAAGACTTGTTTAAAACTGCAAAAACTGAAAGAACTAATCCCTATAGATGCACATTCTAGAAATGATGAAGGAAGCTGTTCAATCAGAAGGAAGATGATACCAGATGGAAATCTGCATATGCACAAAGGAATCAAGATGCTGCCAGTGGCAATCAATGGGATGTTTTTCATATTACTTAACTATCTTTAAAAGACAACTGTCATTTCTGGGGGTCCCAGGAAACACCCCCAGTCTTGATGATCTCTTATAAGTGCTTACAGGACTCCAAAATCTGCTATACTTATGGCTACAGTTATTTGGAGCGAAACAATACAGTTTAAAATCTACCAAGGAGAAAAGGTGCATTGAATAAGTCCAGGAGAAACCAGGCACAAGCTTCCAGGTGTCCTTCCCAGAAAACTTCCATGGTGTGCTTCATTCTCCTGACAATATGTGGGAACATATGTGAAATGTTCTCAATCAGGGAATCTCATCTGAACCTTGGTGTCCAGGATTTTAATTAGTGGTCCATTTTGCTAGTCAGAAACAGTTTGCTGTTTCAGACCTCTGTACAAATATGATCTTCAGGTAGGTTTATCAATAGGAGCTAGCAATCATTCCGTATGTGAAATACGCCTCTTTCAAAATCCAAACCCAACCAAGTGCTTTGCCTCTCATCTAGTTCCAAGAGTTGGTAATGGTAGCAGTTTTAGTTGCCTGTGCAAAGTTAGAGGAGGCTCCTGCTCAGGTTCTGCCAAATAATCTCACAGTGTGGGCAGATACCCGGTATCTGCTGGGCTCTGTTAGTCACGTGGGTCACCATTGCATTCAAGTCAGTCCTAGGTTATTCTTCACTTTCTGATATTATCATTCGTTAGCAAAGGTAGTGTATTTTCACATTCAGAAGCTGCTAAATCCAAACCCTTCTACTCATAGGATGACAGTAAGCTTGTGAATTCAAAAAAAAAAAAAAAACAAAAAAAAAAAACCCTGTGAATACAGTAAATGCAAAGTGGGATCATTCACACATGAAGGCAAACTGTGGTTGACTCCTTTCTAAGCTTCAGATGGAGGAAAAAAAGTATTTGCAAATTCAATCACGAATAGCATTCTCCTTTAGACTGATGTATATTTTGCAATGTTGAAACCATATTGAGGACTGATGATGCTGTAAGTGGTACTGTTTTATCAAGTCTTGGTAATCTACCGTGGTCTCCATGGACCATTTTTGTCATGGGCCACTCATAGACTATTGTACGTATGTTGATATTAGAACTCCAACTTCTTTTATTTTTAATTTTTTTAACGTTTATTTATATTTGAGAGAGAAAGAGAGAGCGAGCACACACACAAGAGGGGGAGGGGCAGAGAGAGAGAGAGACACAGAATCTGAAGCAGGCTCCAGGCTCTGAGCTGTCAGCACAGAGCCTGATGCGGGGCTCAAACTCAGGAGCTGTGAGATCATGACCTGAGCCAAAGTCAAGATGCTCAACTGACTGAGTCACCCAGGTGTCCCTAGCACTCTATCTTCTAATGTGTCACTTACATTAGTATTTTAGTTCCTAGAGCTGTTATAAAAACAGTACCATAAACTGTGGTGCTTTATACATTTTTCTGGTCTCACTGTTCTGCAGGCTTGAGGTCCAAAATTAGGGTGTTGCATCTGTGGCTTGCTCAAGCCTTTAGATCCAGCTTCCAACTTGCAGGACATACAGAGGACAGAGGAACATACTGAGCTGTATCATGAGTGTGCAATCAGCAACATATAGTCTGTGGGGATTAATGGCTTGGATTAACTTACATAAAATATAAAAAACCAAGGATGGATGGAGAAAGAGTTGTACATTCATTTTTTTTTAACACGTGTCTTATAATTAAAAAAATTAAAAACATCACCGGTGAATACACAGGTCTTGGCATATTCTTCAATTTTTCTGTTTAAAATGTTGATAGTAAATGAAAAAGTAAAATAGGCTATGAAAATTATATAGTATATAAAAGACTCAGGGCTCTCCATCACTACTGTTGGAATAATCTTGAATACTCTGGAGAATTAGTGTCAATTAAATTCTTTATTCACCTAAAATCTAAAATAGCATAAGAGAAATGCGCTTAAGTCAGTTATGCTGATATATACACTTTTGAGATAGAGAATTCTACAAATAACATTGTTAAGAATCCTCTGTTTCTAAGACAACTTAAGCCTGATGAAAGTTAGCTATTTAATATTAATGAATTATTTTCTTGTCAGGTACAATATAACAGGCCAATTTTGATTCTTGAACCATTCCATCTATCTGTTATTCTATTTTTATGACTTAGTTGCCTGCTCTGGGTGCCCTATACCCTCCGCCTTTCCTACAGCAGTTAGGTACATGACTGGGGTTTAAAACTGATGTGAATCCCTATTCCAACCTCAAGGTAAGAAACTTAACCTCAAAAAACAGGTGAGACAGTTATGTGTTATGTTCTTTCATTAGCTCATCAAGAAATTGAGTAGGTGTGAAAAGAATAATGCTTTGGAAAGAAAAAGATATATAATCTCTTAAAGTGAGAAATTAAAAAAAAATCTTGCCAACTGATTTTAATATCATTGCAGTAACTGATGTTCTTTCTTTAGAATCAGGTCACTTTCTACACCCAAGAGCTCTCATTAGAGAAATGGACCCCTGGATCCACCCTGGCTTAACTTTGCATCTGGCTGTCCTCCATCAATGCTCAGATAAAATAAACTCTCTTTAGTAATGTCAGCATTAAGTTGGCTGCAATTGATATAATTCGTTTTATACTGTTTTTCATTTTTGACCAATACTTCTGAAGAGTTGCATTCTTACCTTATACAGCTTGTGCCTTATTCTTGAGAATAAGAAATTTCAGGGTGAACTTCACAGAATTTGATATTCTAAAGTTATCTGTCTGTTCCTTTTGACAATGATGAACAATGGAAAAAAAGAAAAACTTCAAGTTCATAAATGACATTGAACCTAAGATTTGGAGAGTTACAGAGACATGTTTTGATTTAAAAATCGAGCAGAACATGTCAGATGAGAGAAAATGAGAATATACACATGCCAAAATGTCATTTTCATAAAATACCTGTTTGAAAGATATTTCATTTTAAGCAGGAGATTAAGTAAGCCTATAAAGAAATAACTAAGGCTACTTTAAAACACTCAAGATCTTTCTTCATGTGAATTTACATTGTAGATTCCAAAGATCATTATCACTCCTGTGCCATAATAACTATGTGTTTATGATATAGACTGAAAATAGATCAATAAAAGGAAACATCAAAAATATCACACATTAATCATACAGTTACAAGTCTATGTTAGAAATATATGACCATTTCATAAATCATATCTATTATGCAATGGTCATATAGACTGTATTCAAGTTCATACAAAGCTTTGGAGCTTCCTAAAACAAAATAGAAGAGGTCTGATAGAGCAAGTATAAACTCTCCTAACTTAAGCTAAACTTGACACAACAATGACACTTAGGGCTTTGTGTCATTTTTAATTAGTCACATACATTTGGTAGAACGTGCTTTTTGGCACATGGTTGTCAGATTTAGCTAAGACTATAAGCAACTTAAAGGTTAATTATCAATTTTCCTTAAGATGTATTGACAAGTTTTATATCATTTTTATTCAGCTAATTCCCTTAATTCTGTTTCAGATCAGTTTATTTCTATCTATATTACCACTAATTTATTGCTAACTACCCTGATGCTTCATCTTTATTAATAAAAAAAGTTATGTAACTGCCTTTTCCATTTTCTGATCCCTCCTTTGCCCTTAGGCCAAAACAATCCATGTAGTGTACACATTTTATCTGACCAACTCTTGCTTACAACTCTAAATCAACAGTTGCCCTTGGAAGAACATACACTCTTAAAATTGCTGGAAGACTTTCACGACTTGGTTCCTTCTCACTCTGCCAACACCATCTCTTACTGCTAACTTTGCCCTTTGTATGACCCAGACACGCTGAACCGATTGCAAACTATCTTTTCTCAAGGGCCTTTGCATAAATGTAGTCATCTGGCCCACACATATCCACACCCAATGGTACCTACTCTCCTTCACTAACTCAAAAAGTATTTACTGATCTCTTCTAGGCTCAAAAGTCATCTGACTTCAGAGTTTTATCAACCTTCTTCAACCTCCCCAAGGCTCATTTGGCCAAAAGACTTACTTTAAGAACTATGCCTGAGTGTGCAATGGTGAGCTTCAGAAACTGATTAGGTCATAATATTCAGGAATGAGAACTAGGATTATCTGAAGGAAGTTGAGGCTTTAATGGAATTTAAGCAATAATCCAGCAGAAAGGAATGTCAGGTCAAATTGGAAACTTGGCAGCAGTTAATGGTGGAAATGCAGGCAGGTTCCTATCCATATGTAGCAAAATCCTGTACCCTTGGGCAAGGTAGATGGTAGAGTCTTAGCCTTGGTTTAGGACTGTCCAGCTGAGGTCTGGAAGTCTGGGGTAAGGGATGAGTTTAGATCTAATGAGTAGACTCTTGGCCAAAGAAGAATATAATGAAAAGCACCATCTCTCAGTAGTCTACTAAGTGTTTATACACCTTTCAAATGTATCATTTCCTTCCATCTTTACAAAATCACAACATGAGAAGCTAAGAAAACTATCCAAGGCCATTTGGCCAGCAAACTAGCAAAACCAGTTTTGATAACAAAGGCTGATTACAAAGACTGATTTTCACCACACAAGATTATCTCTCAACAGAAGCCTCATCAGAAGAAGAAAGAATGGACAGAAACTAGAAGCAATAAGGAACTGTTTTGTGGGGGTCTCAACCTATTGATTGTAGTGCTATCAGCTAGAAATGCCTGGGGGCACTCACCTGGGCCCTGGTAAGCTTCCCACAGATACCTTCCCTTTCCAAATCAATGTTAAGACTGCACACACCCTTGTGGTTCTTATTATGAGTGCAAAATGCCTTTCAGCAACAACCATCAGGAAACAAACAAACAAACAAACAAAATAAAGACCTGGAAATTACATAGCATACCTGGGGCCACACAGGGAGTTCATGGATGGAGAGACAGAGAGTACATGTGACAGTGAGGACATGCATGCCTGGGGGTTCCACATTTCTCCAGGGTGGGGGCCTAGGGTTTCAAGGGCTTACTCTTTATTGGTGAATTTAAAAAATAAAGAGTAGGAAATTAAAGCATAGGATGAAAAAAGACAAGTGGCCCAAATGGTAAGTTATCAAAATCAACCAAGATTTCTAAAACAGAAGGGCCTCAGTACAGGAAGTTGGTCTGGTTCTTTAGTTAAGTGGCTGGGCAATGTGTTTATTCAAGATCAGCATCTTTGAAATGGATGCCCAGGCAATCAAAGCTTAAGTCAGGCACTTTTATCACAAAAAAAAAAGAAAAAAAACAAAAACAAAAACCTGTCTAAGGGCCTTACACTACAGAAATCTGTAACTTGTTCCTGAAGTCACTAGTGGGAGAAGCAGCAAATCCATTTATAGAAGAACCCAATATCAGTAATTGTGTCCACCAGATCACTTCTGTGGTTTTTAATCCTATTTTCCACCAGAAAGTATTATTTTTTCTTTGATATCCCTTTTGTATATGCTTCTTCTCACAAGATAAGTTATGCTATTGGAGTAGGAGTAAGCCTAAAGTAGTTAACATAGGTGTTACTAGTCACAATGAAAAAGTAAAATCAGAAAGGAAAAAAAAAAGAGTCTTCACCAGTTATCTTATTTAGAGTCTATGCATGTATGTGTCTGTCATATGTAGGTCTCTGCAATGTGTGCTCAACAGGGTCTTAAATGTCCTCTGCATTTATTTTATGTTCCTGTTTTCTATAGAAAAAACTGGCCATATCAATTAAAAACATTTTTAAGACATATGTTGCTATTCGTAGGTTGTCTTCCTCAGACTGTATCACCATTTAGTCATGTCTCTCTCCTAACATAGCCCCGAAGGTTTGTGATCATCTTCTATAGCATGATGACCAGAGGCTTGATGGACCAGAACCTCTCCTGGAGTTGAGTATTAGACAAACTTATGACTGCTCCAAGAAATCAAGTCTTAATTCCTAACACATGTAAATATTACCTTATATGTAAAAAGGATCTTTGCAGTTGTGATTAAATTAAGATTATCCTGTATATCTGGATCACAAATATCATGAGAGAGACAGAAAGAGATGTAACATCCACACGAAAGAGAAGGTGATGTACAGGTGGAGCAGAAAGATTTGAAGATGCGGCCTCTGAAGACCGGAATGATGTGGCTACAAACCAATGAATCCCAGCCGGCCCCAGAAGCTGGGCGAGATTGAGTCTCATCAATCAATGAACAGATTCTCCCGAGAGTCTCAGGATAAGGGGCAGCCTTTGTGCCAAGGGACACCTGGATGTCATCCCACTGATATCAATTTTGGATTTTTATGCTTCAGAATTGTGAAAAACTGTATTTTTGTTGTTTTAAGCTACTAAGGTCGTGGCAATTTGTTTCAGCAGCCACAGAAAACTAATCCATTTATGTTTTTAGTTCACTCTTCACATGAATTAATATGTTACATAATCATCTATCTGATTTAACAAAAACAACACTGGCTTTGTGGGATTGTTCAACAGCCATTTTCTCTGTAGGAAAAGCCTGTTTCCCCTGCCCGTTTCCTTCAAACTCTCCATTTGCCACATGTTTGGGTTAAGGCAGTATTCTCATCTCAACATAACAGTTTTTCTTTAAGAATGGATGGACTTTGGGGTGCCTGGGTGGCTCAGTTTGTTAAGCATCTAACTTCAGCTCAGGTCATGATCTCATGGTTCATGAGTTTGAGCTCCGCATGGGGCACTGCACTGACAGTGCAGAGCCTGCTTGGGATTCTCTCTCTCTCCCTCTCTCAAATAAATAAGTTAAAAAAGTGAATGGATAGACTTTGCATTCTTTCTTGTATGTAATATAGCATGTTGACACATTAAGTACATTATCCTAAGTCATTTAAACAATACTATGGTTTCAAAGCTAATTTTCAAAAAATCCTCAAGTTGTAAAGAATTTGCTTTCCTTAATTTTTTAAAATCCTATGTAATTTAATTTATAAAAAAATATTCTCAATACATTAAGTGCTTAGAAACAAAACAAATATGTGAACATTGAAAAATAATCTTGTGCGGTTTGGTTTATTTTTGTTGTTGCTTTGTGGGGTGGGAAAGTCCATCCCCTGAGAGCTAAAACTATGAATTTCCAATCACACCTCACTTTTTAAATAAAAATCTCAGCTATATATTCCCACAATGTTATATAAAGTCATAAATTTTATTTCTCTTTGCATTTGAACACATGGTAAGAGAGTCCATATTTAATAGTGTAAAGCTAGGAATTGGCTGACACCTATATGCATTAGAATTTCCATTTCCCTCCCTTCTCGCTATATTTTTAAATATAAAGCAAAGTGGACAAAGTACAATAAAACAAGCAAACATGTTGTCCATGCCCTACTGTAGATAAAAAAAAAAGGAGATGCTTCTGTAACTCAGTCATAGTCAGGTGATGTCACTGTGTAATAGCAAAGAAGAGTCATTGGTGCAAATGTAGGAAATCGCTATTCAAGGATATCATTTATTAAGGAATAAAGTGTGGATTGAATGAAAACTAAGGATTTTCTCTATACTTATGTCCCAAGCCCCTATGTGTTCTTTTCAATTCTCCCAGCAGCACAAAATTTTCATCACTAAACATATGCCCTGTTATCCTTTCCTATTTTCCCTCTGTGAGACTGAGATACTGTAAGATTCAAAGGTCAGTTTCAATATTTTTGAGAAGATCTTAAGGTTTTTAAAAGTTATATTCAAAATTAAAATAAGACATATAGAGCCTTCATTTTGTTTATTCCTGGTAATTACCCAGATTTTTGAGATATTCCTAAAAGTGTTTCTAATTTCCCTTTGACATTCTTTTATTTGGAAAAAAATTCAAATAATCTTTCTAATCCTTCCCAATTTTAAGTAGAGCCTCCGATTTAAGTGAAGAGGAAGAAAAATATATATATTATCTAGATAATCACCTCAAATGTCCATTTCATTTGTCTTGGCAAAACCAATTAATATTAACTTACAGCACATAATTCTTAAAATGGTAGTATTCTATGGCTTTCGATGGAGGCTTAAGCAGCAGTTATATTTATTACTCTGCTAAATTCCCCAGGTAGTCTAAAGGAAGAATTCGGTGCTATGTTTGATTTGCAGCCAAGCCATTCAGCAAAATTCTCTTCCAACATTCTCTACGAACATGTAAGCAAAGTAAAGTAAATGTCTTTTAAGGTTATTATCAACAAAAGTGTCCTCATCCAATGCATTAGCAACAATAATAAAAACAAAGTACACTCTGACCAAAGGCACAGAGCCATGGGCCTTTTCCAGAAGCTCTTTTCATAAATCAATTCATGATGTCTTTACTATGGAGTATCCAATTAACTGTAAATAAAACTTCAGACATGCTTAAAAATTGTTTCTTTCCCCAAGAAATGATGGTTGGACACAGTTTCCCGCTGGCAATTATTACTGGCTTTTAGTATTTACTACAAAAGGCCTGACCATGGTTAAAAGGTTTAATTTTTATGTTTCAGTGGTCACAAAGTCAAAAACACAGATTTATCTACAATGGCAAAGATAGTTATAAATTGTATTACTGGTGACAGCAATTTTTCCTTGGATACCTTAGGCTGAATGCAACTTTATTGCTACTTCTAGGAGGGACTTACAGGCAATTTCCATTTTACAGTCACTGTGAGTTAAATTCACAATCCCAAGGAGCAGTCACTGCAGATTGGTGCATAATTTAAAGAAAGAAGTGTAACCTATGGATTGTATTATCCCCCTGCACTTGCCTCTGTGTTGAGGCTGCTTAATCTTCTGCCAGCACTAGCCAATCAATATGTCTGGCCTGTCGGGGTCAGATTGACAAGGTGCCTGCTGTGCCAATTTTTATATTGCGTTCACTATTATCTTCACATAATGTTTTTACATTTCCCTGGTGGGGGCACTGTCAGAATCAAAATGCAGCTGAGGTAAACAGTTTGTATGGAATCATTTCGTAAACGAGAAATCAGTAGAGACCCTCAAACAGAGTATACAAATGGCATGATATCCACTCTTTTCCCAGAAAATATCAAGGTTTGAAAAGTTTCTAAGAATGGTTTTCAGACATCAGATTAATAAATGAGCATATCTTGGCCATATCGTAAAGAACAAAGTGGCATTTGTGTAAAAAGGTTTATAAACTTATGTTTATAAATTTGTTAGACTGTTAATGTACAGAACAAAACTATTATGCGTTCCTTTCAGGCTGGATACGTGACAATATCAGAGAGTAAATAACTGAAAGGCTCTGGGTTGCACAGACACTTAAATTGTTATGATAGTATTACTGTTACTAGGAAAATCTCATCCATCCTCTTAAAGCAGATATTGGAAGGTATAGGATCATCTCAGCATAAAAAGAACATGTAATATATGCTTATATTACGTAAAATTGTGCCAGAATATTTAAGTTACTTATTGAAGACTAGACTGCTACTAAGAGTTTAACCAGTAATGTCATGGATGCTGGTAAATATCAGAACTGGGACCAGAACCCAGAAACAGGTGTCTGATGATTAATGTTCCATAAATGATTGTGGACTGAGTGAATAAAGGTCATTCAAAATACATAATTGAAGTCACACACAAAAAAATCCACTTATACGGAAGCCTACTTAATTTGTGTCCTTGGTTTTAACCATTGCTTTTGTCAGGTAGGAAGGATTTAAAAACACAGACCTCTATTTGAAGAATGACCTAAGATAGTTAACTTGGCAGTTAACCTAAACTTGTTTCCCATCTTTATTGTTGTATTCAAACCAAATATAAAGACACCAGGCAAATAATTTACTCAACCAGACATTAGTTTACTCCATTTTCCCTGACATTTGGTACAAATGACATTTATAAATGTATTATATGTGATCTGCTTCTGTAATTTAATTCAATATTTGTGTCATGTATGGTGTTAAAAGCAGATACCAAACAGATGTGCAAACATATGAATGGTGGGAAAATATTGAGAAAAAACATGTTTATAAAATTCAAAATTAAAAGCTTTAATTGAAAGTTCAACAGATGCCCCAATCTGTTCACACAGCTTTGTTCTTTTTACTTCCCTCAGATTTTCAAAATATTACTTTTAATCTCTATGAGATTTTTATTTTTTGACAGATGCAAATTTTCTGTGTAGGTATAATTTTACAGAGTGCATTTGAATACATAGTGCACTTGGAAAATATGCACCCTATGCTTTTGTGCATATTAACTTACTCCTTTACCCCACAGTGGAGAATGCTTGCTAAAAATTTCAGCTTTGCAGATGCAAGAGCCAGATTGCTTGGGTGCAAACCCCAGTTCCATCGCCACATCTTGTGACCTTAGGCAAATCTTTAAATTCCCCTTTTCCACAGCCTCTTCATCTAAAAAAAAAAAATGGATCTAATGCTTGTAGCTTGCACTTAGGTCATTCAATTGTACAGACAATTAAGTGAACTATCATAGGCCATTTGTTTGAAACAGTGCCTGACATTTAGTAAATGCTCCATATTGGTAATTATTATAATTATGAATCCAGTGTTTACCTTTCATAACCTTTACCAATTTTAAAATGTGGGTTTTATTTCCTTTAATCAATTTCCTAACACCAAACTGAGCTGCATATCTGTTCTTTTTTTTTTTTTGCATATCTGTTCTTTTGAGCATTAGAATTTAATTTTCCACTTACCCATTTAATATTTATGTAATGTCTAATGTGTACTAACTCTTCTGCTGGATAGTTGTATAGAAATTAATAAGTTTTCTGTTTCAAAGGGCTCACAATCTGTATGAAATAGGGAAATAAAATGGTCAATTCTAGTAGAGTTCAGTGAGACTAAATTGAGGAAAAATGAGGAAATATCGAGGTAGATAAGTTCAAACAGTTTAACAGATAACTATGGGAATTTTTAAAATGCATATTTTTTCAAAATCAAAGGACATTTTATTAGCCAAGTGCCTGTTGCCTACAGTTCAAGTTAGAGTATCATACATTTGGCATTTAGTATTTATTCTTATGAACATACTATATTTCCTACTGTCAAAAATACATCTATCAAAAACATCTTTATCTTCCAAATTTGCTTAACAGAAGCTTAAATAAAAGTGTCCTCAACACCCATCTTCCTTACTTGCCTACCCATACTGATCACACACACATGCACACATACATCCCACAAACACATGTCCCTTATGCATACACACTGCTCAGAACTTTCCATGCCCCTACTTCAACAAATGCAGACAATAAGGATTTGATCTAATCTGCCTAACCCAAAATGGAAAATATATTTAAAAATCCATGTGATAAATCTATTTTAAAATGCCACAGAAATACCAAAACAGAACAAAGAGAAAAGAATAAATAGAAGGATGCTGATCAACTTATGAATGTTAGAAGTCACACTTATATGGACAATAACTTAATAACTAGAATGTCCAACAAATACTCATTGTGTAAAAACCTACAATTACTAACTCTTCCCTTAAGATCAGGATCGAGCACAAGGATGTCTTCTCTCATCATTCTATAGAACATTTAACTTGATGGCCTCCCCAGTGAAATAAAGCAATAAAACAGAAGAACATACAATTGGGAAGGAACTAGTAAAACTACCTATTCACAAATGATACAATTGTTTAAAATTTTAAGGAACATAGGGGCACCTGGGTGGCTCAGTCAGTCAAGAGTCCAATTCTTGGTTTCGGCTCAGGTCTTGATCTCCTGGTTTGGGAGTTCAAGCCCTGCATGGGGCTCTGCACTGATGGTGCAGGGCCTGTTCTGGATTCTCTCTCTCCCTCTCTCTCTGTCCCATCCCAGCTCTGTCTCCTCAAAATAAATAAATAAACTTTAAAAGCATTTTAAAAAATCTTAAGGAACATAGAAAGAAACTTTGAGAATAAATAAATGATCTTGGCAAAGTACACAATTTAAGTACAAAGATCAATCACATTCTTCCTATATTAGCATTACATGATTAGAAAAATGAGGAAAAATTAAAATATTGAAATAAAATAGGAGTAATCTTATTAAGAGATATGTAAAACATCCACATTAAAAACTAAAATCAATGAAATAGAAAATGTATTCCTGAGAAAAACTAAAGTTCTAAATAAATGAATACATATTTATCATTAAAATATTCAGAATTAAAATGTCCATTCTTCCCAATGTGATCTACAGATTCGGGTAACTCAAGTCATAATCCCAGCATGGTTTTCAATATAAATGGATAAAGTGACTCTAAAATTTATGTAGATATGCAAAGGACCTAAAATATTCTTTTTCTTTTCAAATTTATATTTAAATTTGCATTAAGTACAGTGCAGTATTGGTTGCATAAGTAGAATTCAGTGATTTATCACTTACATACAACAACCACTGCTCATCATAACAAGTGCACTCCTTAATGCCCTTGATCCATCTAGCCCATCCCACAACCACCTCCCTCCACCAAACCACAGATTGTTCTCTATTATTATTTTCAAAAACATCTTTATGCTTGTGATTTTATAAGCATCTAAGATTACTTTCTTTAGACAAATTGTAAGTGGTATTTATAGGTATAAGGCTATGTAAGATTCTCATAATTTTCACATCTATGTCAAATACTTTGAAAGAATTATTTTTATAATGCAGGTTTTAATATTTTTAATCTTTTCCTACAGGTTTATCAATACTGAAATTTGATATTTAAAAACTATTTTTCAATAGAAAAGAGCAATGAAACTAAAAGCCACTTTTCTGAAAAGACAAAATTGATAAACGTTTAGATAGACTCATCAAGAAAAAGAGAGAAGACTCAAAATTAGAAATGAAAGAGGAGAAGTAACAGCTGATACCACAGAAATAGGAAGGGTTATGAGAGACTACTATGAAAACTATGTACCAGTAAATTGGACACCTAGGAGGAACAAATTCCTAGAAACACACAATCTCCCAAAACAGAATCTAGAAGAAATAGAAAAACTGAACAGACCAATTACTAGTAGCAAGGTTGTATCGGTAATGAAAACTCCCAACAGACCGAAGTCCACAACTAAATGGACTCACAGGTTAGTTCAACCAAACATTTAAAGAAGAGTTAATACCTACTCCCCTAAAACTATTCCAAAAAAAGGGGGAAGAAGAAAAGTTTCTGAATACATCCTATGAGGCATTACTCTCAGACCAAACCAGGTGAAGACACTACAAAAAAATAAAGCTACAGGCCAATATTCCTGATAAACATATTTTCAAGAATCCTCAACAAAATATTAGCAAACCACATTCCACAATACATTCGAAGGATCATTTACCACCATCAAGTGAAATTTATTCCAGAAATGCAAGGGTGGTCCAGTAGGCACAAATCAATGTGATACAGCACATTAACAAAATGAAGTATAAAATCATACAATCTCAATAGATACAGAAGCAGCATCTGATGAAAATCAACAGCCATTCATGATAAAAACAAAAACAAAAACAAACAAAACTTCTCAACAAAGTAGGTTGAGAGGGGACATACCTCAACATACTAAAGCCCATATATGAAGAACCTACAGCTAATATCATACTCAATGGTAAAAAACTGGAAGTTTTTCCTTATAGATTAGGAAGACGACAAGGATGTCCACTTTCACCACTTTTATTCAACACAGTACTGGAAGTCCTAGCCATAGTTATCACACAAGAAATAAAAGACATCCAAATTGCTAAGGAAGTAAAACTGTCACTATTTGCATGACTAGATGACATGATGCTATACATAGAAAACCCTAAAGACTCCACCAAAAAAACTTTTAGAATAAATGAATTCAGTAAGTTGCAGGATACAAAATTAACATACGAAAATCAGTTCCATTTCTATACAATAATAACAAAGTAGCAGCAAGAGAAAAAAAACACAATTTCATTCATAATTGCATCAGAAAGAATAAAATACATAGGAATTTATGTATTTAACCAAGATGGTGAGAGACCTGTGTTCCAGAAACTATAAAATACTGATTGGAAAAAAAAAACAAAAAAAAATAACAACTATTGATGAAAGAGACTGAAGATGGCACAAGCAAATGGAAAGGAATTCCATCCTCATTAACTGGAATTAATATTGTTAAAATGTCAATACTACCCAAAGCAAGCTACAGATACACTCCCTGTCGAAGTACCAACAGCATTTTTCAGAGAACAAATAATCTAAAATGTGTATGGAACCACAGAAGACCCAAATAGCAAAAGTAATCTTGAGAAAGAAGAACAAAGCTAGATATCACAATTGTAGATTTCAGATGAACAGGAGAAAAAAATTGTAAGTACCAAAGTTCCATAAAATTATGAGACAAAGGCAGTCAGGCAACTGTGACATACACTCTTTTGCACTAAAATGAAGAGAGTAGGAGTCTGGGGCTTCAAAGGGTAGGAAAACAATTCATAGGAAGATGAAAAGAGCACAGGGCACCTGGGTGGCTCAGTTGGTTAAGTGGCCGACTTCCGCTCAGGTCATGATCTCGTGGTTTCTTGAGTTCAAGCCCCACATCAGGCTCTGGCTGACAGCTCAGAGCCTAGAGCCTACTTCGGATTTGTGTCCCCCTCTCTCTCTGCCCGTCCCCTGCTTGCACTCGGTCATGTTCTCTCTCTCTCTCTCTCAAATTTAAGTAAACATCTAAAAAAAGACGAAAAGAGCAAATGTTTAGTCAACAAATGTTTGCTATGCCACACAGGTATTCCTGATATAAAAAGTTATCTCTGGTAATAGCTCCTTTTCTGGTACAGCACCCCTCCCCCCATCTAAATTCTTTTAGGCACTTAAGGAGATGAAAAAGCTTTTCCCCAAGTATGCCTGGTCTTAACTGCCTTCAGCCTCAAAACAACCCACATGCCAAAGTGACACTTTTGGGTAATGTATTCCCTTCCTCTCACCACATGCTTTCTAAAGTATTCTGTTTTACCTATATCTCTCTTTTATAACATTAAGTTGGTTTTTGTGTATGGCCTAATCTGAAAACTAGCATTTTGTTCAATCAGTGAATTCAGCCCATTTATATATATTAAATTGAAAATATCATTGGTATTTTCATTCCATTATATTGATTTATTTTTATATTTTTAAGATTTATTTTGAGAGAGAGAGAGAGAGAGAGAGAGAGAGAGAGAGAGATTGTGAGTGTGTGCGTGCACAAGAGGGGGAAGGAAGAGAGAGAGAGAATCCCAAGCAGGTTCTGCACTGTCAGTGCAGAGCCCCACATTGGGCTTTGTGCTGACAGCTCATACTTCTTTGGATTCTGTCTCCCTCTCTCTCTGCCATTCCCCTGCTCACACTCTCCATCAAAAATAAGTAAACATTAAAAAAATTTTTTTAAATACTTTTTTCCAATATGCCTCTGAGGGTTTTGTTTCCTTATTTTTAAAGCAAACTCATAAGGGTTTGCTCAGATGGTTCTATATGGAAAATTCAATTATTTTTCACTGTCCTAAGAATACTACTACAGAATCAAGGTCAGTGAAATCACTTTGTTAAACCTGAACTCTGAACTTCCTGCCAATGTCAGGAAACATAAAGCATAATGCGAGCCTGAAAAGAGCATTCTAGATCAGGGTCTCTGCCATCTTACTACCACCTCCCTTACAGATGATGGAAATGGACATTACCTGTCCTAGTCTTCCTGCTCAATGCAAACTACATTTGTGGAGTCCTTAGCAGCACTAGGACCCTTTACAACACTGGTGACTCCTGCAGTCTGTCAACAACTGTGCCCACAGACAGGTATCGCTTCAGTCAATGAAAATTTGTAACAAGGAATATCTGTGGTTGTGGAGATAAATATATCAGCTAACGAACATCAAAAATCTAAAAGGATGGTGGAAAGCTATAAGCAGCTTAGTATATATTTATTCAGCAAAGGGACAGACATTTATTCAGCAGACAAAGGGACTGAGCTTAGACTTGGCAGGCTTTTTCTGTAGAAACCTCATGGGCTCTTCCCTTCCACTATCCCCTAAATAAAAGAGAAGAGCAGGGCTTCTGAGAATGGTGGTCAATCTTTAAAATTGGAAACCTCCTTTTTTTAAGATATAAACCATCTCCCTTCTTTACATCATGATGAACTTGTAGTTAATCAGAACATATATAGAGAAAATTATATATAGTGAAATTATTATTCACTGGTATTGATAATGTGGATTAATTCTTTGAAGAATTGCTATTGTAAGGAATTACATGGAATAATCCATCTGCCAATAAAAATTCACAGCACAAACAAGAATACAGGAATGTCTGTGATGATATCTGTTAGTGAAAAACATCACCAATGTGTCAATTGATAGGCTCACTGATTTTCCAAATCAACAATCAGATCTTCCCTCATTTATTTAAAAATTCTGTCAGATTTAGTAGTCTCTTTCATAAGGAGTCTATTACCCTGCTGTCTCACCCAAGAGAGCCCAGAATGGAGAAAATAAAGTTTATGTTTTTGTATTTCTACATCTTCCACAACTGCTTAACAGAAGCTTAAATAAAGGTATCCTCGACGTCCATCTCCCTTATTTGCTTACCCATACTGATAACACACACATACATGCACACATCCCACAAACACATGTCCCTTATGCATACACACTGCTCAGAACTTTCCATGCTCCTACTTCAGTAAATATACAGCTAATGAGGACTTGATCTAATCTGCCTACTCCAAATTGGAAAATATATTTTAAAATCCATGTGATTAAATCTATTTTAAAATGCCACAGAAATGTAGGGGCGCCTGGGTGGCACAGTCGGTTAAGCGTCCGACTTCAGCCAGGTCACGATCTCGCAGTCCGTGAGTTCGAGCCCCGTGTCGGGCTCTGGGCTGATGGCTCAGAGCCTGGAGCCTGTTTCCGATTCTGTGTCTCCCTCTCTCTCTGAGCCTCGCCCGTTCATGCTCTGTCTCTCTCTGTCCCAAAAATAAATAAACGTTGAAAAAAAAATTAAAAAAAAATAAAATGCCACAGAAATGTCAAAACAGAAAAAAGAGAAAAGAATAAATAGAAGGATGCTGATCAACTTATGAATGTTAGGAGTCACATTTATGTAGACAATAACTTAATAACTAGAATGATGGCTTACCCAGTGAAACCAAGCAATAAAATAGAAGAATATATAGTTGGGAAGGAACAAGCAAGACTACCAGATCACAAATAACACAATTGTTTAAAATCTTAAGGAACATAGAAAAAAACTTTTAGAACTAATAAGTGAGTGGCAAGGTACACAATTTAAGGACAAAGATCAATCTCATTCTTCCTATATTAGCATCAATATACTCTCACTCCTAGGTAAGATTAGAAAAATGAGAAAAAATTATTAAATATTACAATAACATTAATCTTAATAAAAGATATGCAAAACATCCACATTAAAAAACTAAAATCAATGAAATAGAAAATGTATTCCTGAGAAAAATTAAAGTTCTAAATAAATTAATAAATATATATATCACTAAAACATTCAGCATTAAAATGTCCATCCTTCCCAATGTGATCTACAGATTCAGGGTAACCCAAGTCATAATCCCATCAAGTTTTTCAATATAAATGGACAAAGCGACTCTAACATTTACATAGTCATGAAAAGGACCTAAAATATTTTTTTCTTTTCAAATTTTTATGTAAATTCCAGTTAACATACAGTTCAATATTGTTTTCAGGAGGAGAATTTAGTCATTCATCACTTACATACAACACCCACTCTCATCATAACAAATGCCCTCCTTAATACCCATCACTCATCTAGCCCATCCCCCATCAACCTCCTTCCATCAACCCTCAGTGTGTTATCTATCTTTAAGAGTCTTTTGGGGTGCCTGGGTGGCGCAGTCGGTTAAGCATCCGACTTCAGCCAGGTCACGATCTCGCGGTCCGTGAGTTCGAGCCCCGCGTCAGGCTCTGGGCTGACGGCTCAGAGCCTGGAGCCTGTTTCCGATTCTGTGTCTCCTTCTCTCTCTGCCCCTCCCCCATTCATGCTCTGTCTCTCTCTGTCTCAAAAATAAATAAATGTTAAAAAAAAAAAAGAGTCTTTTGTGTTTGTTTTCCTCTCTCTCTTTCCCCCTCCCATATATTCATCTGTTTTGTTTCTTAAATTTCACATGAGGGAAATCATATGGTATCTGTCTTTCTATGATTTATTTCACTTAGCCTAATACACTCTAGTTCCATTCATGTCATTGCAAATGGCAAGATTTCATTCCCTTTTCTGGCCGAGTAATATTCCACTGTGTGTATGTATATATACACCACATCTTTCCTTTTTAAGAATGTTAAAAATATTTTTGAATTTCAAATTAAATTTGAATTTTAAAATATTTTTGAGAGAGAGAGACAGAGCACAAGTGAGGGAAGTGCAGAGAGAGAGGGAGACACAGATTCCGAGGCAGGCTCTAGGTTGTGAGTTTTCAGCACAAAGCCCAACACAGGGCTCGAACTCATGAACCATGAGAACATGGCCTGATATGAAGTCAGATGCTTAACTGACTGAGCCACCCAGCACCACTACGATACGTCTTCCTTATCCATTCATCAGGCTATGGACATTTGGCCTCTTCCCACAGTTTGGCTATTGCTGATAATGCTGCTATAAACATTGGGGTGCATGTACCCCTTCAAATCTGTATTTTTGTAGCCTTAATACCTTGTAGTGCAATTGCTGGATAATAGGGTAGTTCTATTTTTAATTTTTTGAGGAACCTCCATCCTGTTTTTCAGAGTGGCTGCACCAGTTTGCATTCCCATCAACAATGCAAGAGTGTTCCTTTTTCTGCACATCCTTGCCAACACCTGTTGTTTATTGTGTTAATTTCAGCCATCCTGACAAGTGTGAGGTGGTATCTCATTGTGGTTTTGATTTGTATTTCCCTGATGATGAGTGATGTTGAGCATCTTTTCATTTGTCTATTAGCCATTTGGAAGTCTGCTTTGGAAAAATGTCTATTATGTCCCCTGCTCATTTCTTAACTGTATTTTTTTTTTTTTTGAGACAGAGAAAGAGAGAGAGTGCAAGCAGGGAATAGGGGCAGAAGGAGAGAGAGAGAGAGAGAGAGAGAGAGAGAGAGAGAGAGAGAGAGAGAGAGAGAGAATCTGAAACAGGACTGCTGAGTGCTCCACACTCAGCACCAAAGCCTGATGCAGGGCTAGATTCCACAACCCTGGGATCATGAGTTAAGCTAAATTTAGGAGTCTAATGCTCAACTGATTGAGCCACCCAACTGCACCTGGATTATTTGTTTTTTGGGTGTTGAGTTTGATAAGTTCTTTATAGATTTTGGATACTCTTTATCTGGTATGTCATTTGCAAATATCTTCTCCCATTCCATAGGCTTCCTTTTAGTTTTGTTGATTGTTTCCTTTGATGTGCAGAAGCTTTGTATCTTGATGAAATCCCAAAAGTTCATTTTCAATTTTGTTTCCCTAGAGGAGAACACAGGCAGCAACTTCTTTGACCTTGGCTGAAGCAACTTCTTGCTAAACATATTGCTGGAGGCAAGGGAAATAAAATATTCTTTAAAGAGAATAGGGGTGCCAGTGTGGCTCAGTCAGTTGAGCATCTGACTTGATTTTGGGTCAGGTCATGATCCTAGGATAATGGAATCAAGCCCCATGTTGGGCTTGATTCTCTCGTTCTGTCTGCCCCTCTCTCCCACTCACACACAGTCTTTCTCTCTAAAAAAAATCAATAATAATAAAAAGAAAAGAAAAAGAAGAACAGACTTTGTTCCATGTGGCCTTCTGCTCATGCAGCAAACTGGGAATCTAACCAACTTGAGCAAGAGGTGAACCCTGGGAGGAGAAGTGGCCTGAGTGATTTCTGGTGGAGGCTGGAGGATGCTTCCTAGGTGAGATGTTTAGTTTAGAGCCACAGGGAACTGAGCTTTTTGAGCTCTTTGCTCCTCGTAAAATTGGAGTAAAGCACCCCCTACAACGTTCTCATGAGTTAGGAGTTACCGCTACTAAATGCGCTTAACTTGGCATGTAAGTACTCAATAAATCTTAAGTGCCATGTCCTCCATGCTCCCATCACCCCATTTAGTTAGAAGATCCTAATAAATACAATTTTTAAAGAATAAAAAAGGAAGAACAAAGCTGGATATCAAATATACAGTAATATTATAACAATCTAAATAACGTAATATGCAGTAAACTAAACAAATAGCGTAGGAATAGACTCACACATATATGGTCAGTTCACTTTTTTTGAAAAGTGTCACAGCAACTCAATGTGAAAATACAAATTTCTTAACAAGTGGTGCTAGAAAACTTGGATATCCATTTAGAAAATAAAACATGAGAAATAAGCCACATGCCCACCTCATGTCACACATAAGAGTTAGTATGATGTGGCCATTTACCTAAATGTAAAAGCTAGATATATAAAGCTTCTAGAATACAGGAAAATAAAGTCATAAATTAGAAGTAAATATTTGAAATAACCATAAAGACACAATTGATAGGTTAAGTTATATAAATATCAAATACTTCCTGTTATCAAAATATACTATTACAAAAATAAGGAGACAAGGCAGGAACTGCGGGGGGTAATGTAAAATATATATCTGGTGAAGAACTCTTATCATATATGCAATGAAATTTTCTCAGTTCAGTAATTAAATGACAAAATATCCAATAAGGAAGTGATCAAAAGAGGTGAATGTGCACTTCCCAAAGTAAGATAAGTGAAGGACCGATAATCACATAAACATGAATCAAATTAGGAACATGTGAATTAAAACAATAATGAGATACCACTACACAAACACTAGATGGGTGAGAAAGACTACAATGGACATCAAAAGTTGGTAAGCATGTGACACAAATGTAACTCTCCTGTATTGCTGAGGAGCGCTTTCCAAGAAAAGCAACCTTACAACTAACATTACTTAGCACTCTCCCAAATAGACATCCAAGAGAAATAGACAGATGTCCACAAAAAAGACTGATATGTGAATGTTAATAAAAACTTTACCCATAATATTATAATATTCTTAAACTTAACATTACACAAATGTCCACCCACAGCAGAATGGATAGCTAATTGTGCTATATTTATACAATGGAATATTAATCATAAAAATTAGCAAACCCACTGATCCATAAAACAAAATGGGTGATTCTAAAAGGCTTTATGATGTGTGAAATAGTTGGGGACAAAGAGAGCATAAGGTATGCTTTCATTCAGATGAATTTCTAGAATGGATAATAATCTGAAGCAAATTTTTAAAAATGGTCATCTCTAAGAGATGTTTGTCAGGGACAGGAAACAGAATCTTGAGAGGTGATGAAAATCTCTATATCTGGATAAGAGTTAGTGTGATCCATTTGTGAAAAATATGAAATTAAACACTGGAGATATGTATTTTAAAGTACTTAAATTTTATTCCAAAGAAAATATGCAAGCAAATACTGAACTGTAATTAGTAGGCACGCTTTCAGTTTTGTTATGAATTCTGAAATGCTTTCTGTATATTTGAGCAAATATATAAATATATTGTAGATAATGGAAGCTAGATTTATTACTACTCACAAAGAGAATTACACAGAGAGAAAACCGGAAGACTAGATTATACCATGTGCTCCATGACCCATGGATTAGAATTAGTAGTGTTTCTAAATAGGATCATGAGAAAAAAGAAAAATTGACTATGTATGAGTATGCAATTTTTTAAATTCCTGGTTTTGTCTGAATTTACCCCAAAAGAGTGAACCAGCAGAAACAATGACCACATCGAGGACCAAGATCGTAGTTGCTAAAAATTATTATTTAAGGAGTAGGCTCCTTGAATATATGGCTGATTCCAGGACTGGGCCCAAGAACACAAGTTAGACCTGGAAGATCTTGTGTTATCAGAAAATAAGAAAGTGTTCCAAGAATGACGGGTACATAAAAACGTACATAAGGATTAGCTTAGTGGGAATTCCACAGGCCTAAACTAGGATATTTTGAACATTAAAATAAATAATGAGAGGAATTAATTATAACTCACTGCATAAAACAAAAATCTATGAGCTCACGTTGTCAAGAAAAAAATGAGTGAATAAATAAATGGAGGAAAGGGAAAACCCTCTCAGCCAGATGCTAATTAAAATATATAGCTGGAATGATGACGTTACAACGTTCATTAAAGGAGGCTAGAAACTCTTGGGTGAAAATTTAATGAAGACAGAATATTTAACATAGTCTCAACATTTCTCTAAAAACTATTATTAATTACAAATGGGGAAAATGACTCAATTATAAAGAAAACTGGTAGATCCATCATAACCAAAGTTAATATAACTATCCAGACAAACCTACATCATATGCCTCCTGATACAAGGCACTGAGAATGACATTAGCTATGTGCTTTCCATGCCAAAAGTGCATAGTTTGAATCTATACTGTATGAGAGAGAAGAAGGACCGTAAAAAAGCAAGTGGGACAGCATGTTAGCAACTGGCTGTTTTAGATAAAGATTACAGATCCTCCTCTGTTTACAATGGGGTTACAACCCAATTAACCCAGCATAAGCTGAAGATATAAAAAGTAAAAACAAACACACAAAAAACCCATTAACTATACCTAACCTACTGCACATCAAAGCTTAGTCTAGCCTACCTTAACAGTGCTCAGAAGGGGTGTCTGGGTGGCTCAGTCGGTTAAATGTCTGATTTAGGTGATGATCTTGCAATTTGTGGGTTCAAACTCTGCATCGGGCTCTGTGCTGACAGCTCAGGGCCTGGAGCCTGCTTTGGCTTCTGTGTCTCCCTCTTTCTGCCCTGCCCCCACTCGCACACTCTCTCTAGTTGTCTCTCAAAAATAGACAAGCATTAAAAAAAAAAAAGAGTGCTCAGAACACTGACATTAGCCTACAGTTGAGCCAAAGCATCTAACAAAGTGTATTTTATAATAAAGTATTGAATATTTCATGTAATTTATAATATTGTACTGAAAGTGAAAACCAGAATGGTTGTATGGGTACAGAACAGTTGCAGGGTCGGTTGTTCATCCTGTGATTGCGTGCATGTCTGTGAACAGTGGCTGCTCCCTTATCACTATGGTCCCTCACATCACCAGCCCAGGAAAAGATCCAAATTCAGAATTTAAAGTACACTTCCTACTGAATTCCAACTGAATCTTCCTACTGAAGATACAAATTCAGAATTTAAAGTACACTTCCTAAGTTTTTATGGAACTTAGGTTCTGTAAGGGTAAGACCAAAAAAAAAAAAAAAAAAGGCAATGAACTATACAATTTCAGATGAGGATAATTTCGATGAGAGGGAGGAAAAGGAGACATAAAAGAATAATCAATATTCTTTAAAGAATAATACTCTCTAACTGGGTTGGTATCTCTTGTTTTAGGGATAATTTGGTCTTTACATCTTAATGCCAAATATGCATAGTTTCTATCTGATAAATAAAACAATTGAATTAAATGACAAAAGGTAATGTGCCTTAATATTCTAGGAAATCATTAACAGCACTTTGAATGAAGCAGGAAATCTTGTCAGGGTACCATTCTTAAAAAAATTTTTAAAGTCTGCATCCACAGTGGATGCTGTACCATAGGCAAGTACTGTTTCCTACCTAATTTACTTCCTTGTGTATTATCCTAGAAAATGTATGATTTTACAGAAATCATACATTCCACAATGAAAATTTATGCAGAAACTTTGGGAAAAAAATTACTTGTTCCAGGCCAACTCCAAGTGGTATAGGACCCTACTTAAATCAGATCTCATTGTTTCCTCTAAATGGATAGTTCAAATGACTGTGTAAGAGTCTAGTAGTGGAAGATAGATTACCGTCGGTTTAACTTGCCATCTGCTGGTTAGAATATAATAAAGGGAAATGGAAGCAGAGACATATAAATGTGTATAAATAGGTGGTTAGGTATACTCATGGAATATTGAAATAAAATACATAAATATAAATGAAATCAGGGTCTTTTTATGTGCACATATATTAGATCAGTTTTATCTTCCAAATTCCTACAGACTAAAAATACCAATATCTACATTGGACTGAAGAACAATTTTCAAGCAGAAACTCTGAAATTAAATCCTCTCTCGTACATAAGTGACATTACTACCATCCCCCTAATGAAATACTGTTGCAAATAATATCTTCCCGCCCACTTTATTTTCTTCCTAGGAAAAAAACTCAACACTATGAAAGTTGAAGGGGGTAAGAGATGGTGTTCTTAATAGGTACTGAACTTTTTTAATAAGTTAAATGATACGGAGTTTAAGTTGAGGCCCAAGTATATTAAGTGATGAATAAATTATCAAGTAAAAGGTGGAAATGTGGTATATTACATTTATGAAAACCAGTGGCTAGGATGATTTTTCTACCTTGTCAACATCATGCATCTGGAAACTATGCCAATTTAACATTTTTTATTGATTCTAAATTCTATTATCCTTCCCTTTATTACATTTTGGATATTGGAGGAGGGCAGATCTAATGGTCTATGTACCTACCTACCTGTCTACCTACCTACCTACCTACACGCGCGCGCGCACACACACACACACACACACACACACACACACACACCACATTCTGTTATATAAAAAATAAGAAGACATTAAAAGGGAAAAGTCATTTATGTTTTAGTTTTGGGTCATTTACATCTCCGTGCATGAAGAGAAGTTGAACAATGCTATCTGGAGAGAATAGTGTCCTACAATAAAGCAATCAGATTAAAAAAAAAAAAAGGTATAAGTAAATTATAACTAAATCATAGCTATTCTAATATGCACTTTTTGTAATTCTGTAAGTGTATGCTGGTAAAATTATTTCAAAGGGTCACAGACTTTTGTATAAACTATTTGGGGTTTAGAAACTTTATTCCAGAGGCGTCTGGGTGGCTCAGTTGGTTAAGCATCCCACTTTGGCTCATTTCATGATCCAGAGGTTCACGAATTCGAGCCCTGCAACCGGCTCTGTGTGGACAGCTCAGAGCCTGGAGCCTGCTTCAGATTCTGTGACTCTTTTTCTCTGCCCCTCCCCCATTCACACTCTGTCTCTGTCTCTGTCTCTCTCTCTCTCAAAAGTAAACATTAAATTTTTTTAAATTTATTCCATATAGAACAGAAAATGCAGATTCAGATATAATTTGGGAATAAATCATTGTTCTATAAAAACAATAAACTTTATTGCATTGTTGACTTAAAACACTTCATTTTTACCCCAAAAAAAAAAAATCCTCCTGTACTAAAGGACAGCAGAAGGAAGGTTAAATCTTTAAATCCAGTTAGAATACAAAAGAATACATTTCAATATGTTATCAACATTTCTCAGCTTCTCCTTGAGGCTGTTTTTTTTTTATAGCCCATTGTTTAAATTTTCAAATTTTTTTTGAGTAAAAAAATATTTTAATTGCAAATGGATTTACATGGTTTGAAATATAATCTAAGTTTAATTTGGACTTGGAAAATTAAAAAAAAAGTCCTTCTGTTTCTTATGTATTAAATGTGCTGTCATTATAGTAAATGTGATTTTTGATTCATGTACATATTGCCAATTCGAGAAAAATTTTTTGTTAGGTTGGGGGAAAGAAAGGAGGTGGGAGCCTCTTCTGGCAAAGTGAACTTCAGAGTTCTCTTGGACACAAATAGTTTGCCCAGGTGACCGTGTCTTAATAAGTAAAGTGGATTAGATTCACCATGCCCGCTAGTTCCATCTTTGCTTTCCTTCAAAGTGTTGTGACAGACAGTATATGGCCTGTGGGGGATTGTTCGTATCCTCCCGTTGGTGATATCTGTCAGTGTATCTTGTTCCTGTTCCCTGGCTTGACAGGAATTCTGCATCAGGGTTGAAAATGGTTGGAAACCTAGCCCATTTATGCCTGTCAGCCTCATTGACAGGCAGACACTGCAGCTGCCCCTTCAGTGTCACCTAGCTCAGTTTCTAGGCACACAAGAGGGGGGTTTTCTTTTCCAATGAACAAAGGGAAGCCCATGACACAAAACTGTGACACCTTAACTATTGCCATTCCATTCTGGTTTGTTGCTTGAACAGATGGTCTCTCCAGCCACTCCCAGCTTGGATCAGCACTTAACTAGTAGGTAAATATAAATTAATCCCTTTGATTCAAGAATACTGAGCATTTTACTATACACAGTGTATATACATACTCAATGGTTAAAGGAGTCCTCCCAAACTTACCCCATTATTAGACCCCTGTCTTAGCTTGGGCTGCTGTAATGGGGTGGCTTAAACAAAGAGACACTTACTTCTCAAAGTTCGGGAAGCTGGGAAGGCCACGATCAAGGTACGTGCTGATTCAGTTCCTAGTGAGAGCCCTTTACCTGGTTTGCAGGTGATAGCTCTACTCCTTTTCTTTGTGAAGATACTAATCCCATTCTCATGACCTCATCTAAACATAATTACCTTCCAAAGCCCCACCTCATATCATCATTTTGGGAATTAGTATTCAACATACAAATTTGGGAGAGACAATAAATATTCAGTCCATAACATTCACACCTTTTAACTTATTAAAATAGGTGATCTTAAACTTATTTTAAACTATTCATATTTTGAAATTGACATTAGTATTTAACATACCTATCTTGTGTAAGGATATTAATTATTGGGTCATGGCAATTCAGTTCTGTTTTTGTAAAATGAGCTATTTGCTTACTCTTTGTATTCAGTAGCATAACCAGCATTCTTCAAAATACTCAGTTATGAATGTGGCAGAGTTGATTATTCTCCAGTTTTTATCACCTTTGCAATGTGTATCTTACAATATAGCTTTTGTTATAATAAATTTTCATGTTGTTTACATGTCAATTTCCATTATACTTGGAGCTACTTGAAGACAAACAACTTATTAATCTTTGACCACCTGATTTACAACAATTTGTGGAACATAGTAGGCACCCAGTTAATGTTTACAGAGTGTTGAGTGAATATAAAAATTATCAAATATGTAATGTGTGAAAAAGTGAAGCATGGAATTTATCATAGCTTTATCATAATTATGTAAACTATAATCACAGTTCTACAAAATTTATGTTAACATTTGGAGAAAGCCTGAAAGAACAGCCAGAAAATGTGAACAGCGTGAGTTGTTGGAGATGATAAGAATGATTTTTCTTGTGTTTTTGACTTCCATTCATAGGATTGATATATTATCTTGGCAACAAGCAACATATAAGAGAAATGCTAGATATGAATGTTACCTGAGCTATAAGGAGCTCCATGTCTGTATTATTTAACCGTTTCTCTTCCCTCAAGATCAGCTGGGTATAATTTTTCCCATGATTGCCCTAGCCAATGAAATTGTAACTACCTGAGATATGAACACTCTATTTATAATAAATATTTATAGTGACAGGCAATGGGTTTTAAAATATCATGATTTCCTGAGTAGGTACGTAATTGTTAAATTTAGAAGTTCTATAATGTTTATCTATAAAGACACATGTATTGTGTAGTTGGCAATGTGGTAGCTTAACGATAATTATCTTTAGATCTATCCATTGCATGATTTTACCTTAATGTAACATATGAAAATAAATATTTATTTTAAAAACTGTATGCATTTTTAGATTTAACATAATCCTAACATATAATATTGCATCGTTGTGCAATAAACAAGGAATAAGAATTCAGTAAATCAAACAACTACAAAAATACTACCATGATTGAGAGGTTTTACTTGGCCTACTGAGCATGACAGCTATTCTATTTTGAGAGATACACTAGGGTAGGAGGAATATAGAACACAGGAAGAAATCAGTGGATACAAAGTTATAATTCAGCAATGACATGCTACCCATGGGTCCTAAAATTTAATCACATTGTGTGGCAACTTTCCTTCAAGAATTCTATTTTTTAACTCAATTAGTATTACATTTAAGGAGAATGAAACTACTAATTTGCATGTAGAGAAGCACGATTAATGACATACACTAATATTTTACAAAATATTAAGATCTAGTATAATAACATATGTCATTCTAACCCTGCAGCTCTTCTGGTGATAAGTACAGTACTACATTTATTTTTGAGGTACGAAATATGTTATTTGGAGGACATTCTATTAACATAACTCTAAAAGTAGAAGAAAGTATTAAACCTTTTCATCCAAATATTCATATTTATGGTTATCTTTCTTCCTCACATATCTTCTAATGATTTTTTATTTACTATTACAGGATATATATTTTTAGTGTTAAAAATTTAATAATGTACGTTTAATATGTTACATAATTATATAATATTAATATATAACATTCATTATGTAACATAAGAAATGTATAGTACTCAAAATTATAGCTAATTGATGCCCATTTATAAATTTTTGGTTCTTTAATGAAGTTAATTTATTAAATAATTATGGCAAAAGAGAAACATTGTCTTCTTTACTCTTTTCCAGCTCCACTGATAATTTCAAAATCCTACTGACCTTCTCTAAAGTCACAATTACTTCAGTAATCAGAAGAACAATTACAGTTTAAGGATGATTTTGATCAATTGCCTGATAAACGAACAGGAGATTACAATAGGGGAGTACATGCATGTTGATAAATTCTCCCAGCCTCCATCCCTAGCTCCCACCTCAGAGATCATGAAGGCATCCACACTGGCACCACAGGATGTGCTTGGAGTGATTTCGTGGCTCCGCCCCAATAGCGGCTATCATTGTGCACAGGGATTACCATGCCACTGAGAATAATAACAAAAACTTAAAGCAATTGGCATGTTCAGCCCACGCAGTAGTGAATGAACATTTGTGATTACTCACTGGAATTCAGAAACAAAATATAATGGAAAATTTGACTTCTATGTGTAAAAAAAATATTTACATGAGACAAAACAGTGTGTGACGCATAGAAATACACTAAAATAAAATGTTACTCTAATTACCTTTTTCTTCTATGATCTTAGCATTGTTTGAATTTCATGTTGATTTCTTGAAATACATATTTGTCTGCTAATCAATGACTACGTAGATAGTCAATATTAGTTCATTCAATTTTATTTTGAGTACCAAGTATTGACCCAGCTATTGTAAGGTCCATAAGGGGAATGAAAAAATATCAAGAAACAGACAATCCTTGCCCTTATGGACCTTACAACAAACCAGAAGTAAATAGAAATTAGATGAATCCTATATATCAGGGTTTGATTTGTTCTATGAAGACAGTGAAATAAGAAAAGGACATAAAGAGTGACCATAGTTACAATGTTATGAAAAATAATCAGGAAAGATCGCTTTGATAAGGTGATATAAACAGAAGCCTGAAAACATGACATTAACCAAGTAAGTCTCTAGGGGAAGAAACATAGCAATAAATCCAATGTGACTTGAGCAGGACAAGTGGGAATTGGTATAGGAGGTGTGGTCAAGGACTAAGTGACTTCTGATTTTGTAGGTCAGGATAAAACGTTGAATTTTACTCTAAATGAGAAACCATGAGATTTACATTGGTGTAGAGAAATTACAAGAAGGGGTAAAATTGTAGCATGGAGACAAGTTAGTGGTCTGATCCAGTAGTTCAAGAAAGATACGAAAATAGCTTAAACCAGATTGATAATAATGTTTGACATGCCTATTAGGCCACTGGAGAGGCTGAATAGGCAATTAGCTTTGTTGCTGAAAATTCTAGAGTTTGTAACAGAGGCCCATGCCAGAGATGTAAATTTGGAAAATTTTAGAAAAGAGACAGTGTGTTAATTTGAGTTGGCACAAAAGAATATTTGCAGTAATTTGGTTATAAGGGACTTCTGAAAGTAGCGGTAGCAGTAAGAAAGCAGGCAGAGTGAGACAGAGGAGGGAAAAAAATTGAAAATAAATGTTCATTAGTTACAGTGATTTGCAAGTACTGGGAATCTGATTCCACAAGAACCTCTAGAGATGTACACATATTTTCTAGAAATTTCTACCAGAATGGTAAAAGGTTGGGGGATTAATCTCTTAGCTCCTATTCTCCATCACTGTTTGAGAGTTGTTTGTAGGAGTTTTAAGTCACCCTAGATATCCCAGCTACTCTTTCTGTGGGTCAGATATACTCCTGAAGATCTGGGGGAGAAAATAGCACTTAAGTGAGATGGCACACTGTCACTGAAAGGATTCTGAGCTTTCGTGGAACTATCCACAATAGGCATATCTGAAATCAGAGGTGGCCTGAAGAAACGGGACACAAGACACATGAGACATCCACTACGAATATTAGATAAATCTAGGTCATACGAGGGGATCAGAAAATAAGGACTGAACAGAATTAGAGAAGAAGCATGTGGATATCCCCAATATTTGGAGTTTGGGAATGTATGGAAGAACTAGTAAAAAGGACTAAAAAGGAACCATCAGTTAACTGATGAGAGAGAACCAAGAATGGATGGTATCTTGAAAGCCAAGTAAAAGAAACAAATTAAGAAGGGTTAGTTTTTCGGGAACCCTCTTGCACTGTTGGTGGGAATGCAAATTGGTGCAGCCACTCTGGAAAACAGTGTGGAGGTTCCTCAGAAAATTAAAAATAGACCTACCCTATGACCCAGCAATAGCATTGCTAGGAATTTACCCAAGGGATACAGGAGTACTGATGCATAGGGACACTTGTACCCCAATGTTTATAGTAGCACTCTCAACAATAGCTAAATTATGGAAAGAGCTTAAATGTCCATCAACTGATGAATGGATAAAGAAATTGTGGTTTATATACACAATGGAGTACTACAGGGCAATGAGAAAGAATGAAATATGGCCCTTTGTAGCAACGTGGATGGAACTGGAGAGTGTGATGCTAAGTGAAATAAACCATACAGAGAAAGACAGATACCATATATTTTCACTCTTATGTGGATCCTGAGAAACTGAACAGAAGCCCATGGGGGAGGGGAAGGAAAAAAAAAAGAGGTTAGAGTGGGAGAGAGCCAAAGCATAAGAGACTCTTAAAAACTGAGAACAAACTGAGGGTTGATGGGGGGGTGGGAGGGAGGGGAGGGTGGGTGATGGGTATTGAGGAGGGCACCTTTTGGGATGAGCACTGGGTGTTGTCTGGAAACCAATTTGACAATAAATTTCATATATTGAAAAAAAAAAGGGTTAGTTTTTAAGAGTCAAATGCAGCTGATAGGTAAACTAAGGGTTGAGCATTCATTACTGGATTTGTGATTAATGGTACTGAAAATGTGGCCCACGGTCCTGATTTGGAATAAGTTTAACTGAGAATAGAAAAATAGAATGTGAACAAGAAAGGAAACAAAAAATTCTTTCAAGGTGTTTTAGTAAAAAGGTGAGGAGTTGGTGGTACCTTGAAGAAGATGTGGCTTCAACAACATTTTGTTAATATCTTTCTACGTCACTTGTAATGTAGCTAATGCACTGAAACTCATTGTACAGATGAGAACTGAAACTTGTGACTAGAAGAACCCAACCCTGGTTGAGATGTGTTGCTTGTACATGGCTTGTCTGGCAAAATAGGATATACTTCAGAATAGATATTCAGGATGGTATTCCCTCCATTCATCATTAAGTGTTTTTTTTTTCTTTCTCCTTCTCCTTCCTTTTCCTTATCTCAAATATATATATTCTTTTCTTTCACCACTTACCCTAACACCACTCACCAGTCTCAAACGAAAAGGGCAATTGTGTAAGTAAAAGATGTTATATAGTTTGCTTTTCCTTTATATTTTAAGGTAGGCATATGTGTAAACGACCTGAAATTTGGGGGCCCCAATCACAATGTATTTAAGCAAAAATCAAACCAATAAACACAGCACAATTTTCAGTCAATAGCCTGGGGTAAAAAATGTGAAGTGAGATCAGTGCAAAAAATTCTCTCAGCAGACTATGTAAGAACACTTGTGAGGTGAAGTGCCTTTACTATTCCAAACCTGTGGTCAAATGATACAATGGGTTAAGGAAAGCAATTAAACAACATGGTCTTTGCTAAAACATTTAAACATTTTAAATTTATCAAGTGGGACAGTTATATCTCTATGAATATTACATATTTCTGTCAATGACGCCAAGAATTTGCTTGGTAATATTTCAACTTAAAAGGGCTCAAATCAGTAAAATGCTATTAATGAACTAAGACCATGTCATGTGTTTACATAATAATTACATTGTTTAATAATATTTAAAGCCCACCGGAAGGAATTATCACTTGGTGGTTATTAATGCAGACACTGGGGGTTCTAGTCTTGATTAGAAATAATATTCTTTCTTGGGAAAATAAATACTATTATCACATGAAATATAAAAAAAATATATAGCATTGATAAACAAAATAAAGTAGTCTTACCTGTTTTTATCTTTGTAACTCAGACTACATTTAAAAGATGTCAACACAAATGCATGTTATTTGTTGACTCAGCCCTTATGCTGTTTGCAAAATAGGAAATTAACATATTACTTGAAGATTAAAGCTTAAATATCAAACTGCTAAAGTATACAAAGATATTTCACTGATCTTGTACAAGTTAAAGACACATTCCCTGTTCACTAGAGTTTATGTTAAGCAATGGCCACATCTAATTTCAAATTTGTACTAAATTAAACATTTACTAATTATGTAAATGGTGCTATGAAAGTAGAATTTGGATGAAATTTAAAACTAGAATTATTCATAAATTATTCATAAATATGAGAAGAAACATTAAGAGATTTAACAAAATTTTACTTGCTACCTCATCTTTGTAAACTACATCTTTCCTTTTTAAATTAATTTCAGTTTACTTTGTTATTTGGACCTAAATTCAAACTGAAAAAAAAGTATATCCAATAATGTGTATGTTTGCAATTAGCCCTGGAGTTTACTTTCAATGTAATCTCCAGTCTCAGAAGATGTTGGAATGCCATTCTTTCTTCCTTAAGTTCTTAAGGTAGTTAACCTATAATTAAACCCATAATTAACCTAGATTCTATCTATAGTTGTCTAGAGCTATGTTGTTGAATAGGTTGTTGAATAACCACCAGTCCCTTGTGGTTATGAGTACCTGAAATACGGAGAGTCAGAATTGAGATGTGCTGTAACTATAAAATACACATTGGATTTCTAACATCTTGCAAGAAAAAATATATATTAAGTATCTCGCTAAAAATTGGATCCTTATTACATGTTGAAATATTTTAGATATATTGGTTAAAATATATATTATTAAATTTGAGTTTACCTGTTTCTTTTTATTATTATGGCCATTAGGAAATTTGAATTTTAAAAATATATGAACTCTGGCAGGCTGAAATCTAAGATAAACACAAAGATCCCAGCCTCTGATACACATACACTTTCCAGTTATTCAATAAAGAAATACTCTAGATGTTGCTGTGAAGGGAGTTTACAGTGGTAATTAAGACTACAAGTCTGCTGGGGCGCCTGGGTGGCTCAGTTGGTTAAGCGTCCAACTTCAGCTCAGGTCATGATCTCACAGTTTGTGAGTTCAAACCCCGCGTCAGGCTCTGTGCTAACTGCACAGAGCCTTGAGCCCACTTCGAGTTCTGTGTCTCTTCCTCTCTCTCTGCCCCTCCCCTGCCTCTGCTCACACTCTCTCCCTTGCTCTCACAAACAAATAAACATTAAAAAAAAGACTACAAGTCTGCTGACCTTATGATGGGAATCTGCTTGACCTACTACATGAGCCCCTAATTTCCTTCACCTGGTCACAGAAGGGGAAGTAAATCTTCTTTGGCCAGGAAAAAAGCAAACATCCTTGTTGTGAAATGCCCGTGGGGGTGTTTACCTCAAGGTGCTACTTTACCTCAAGGTGCTATAACAAAACACCATATATTAGGTGGCTTAAAGAACAGTTTTTCACCATTCTGGAAGTCTAAGCTGGATTTAGGGTGCATGGTAGGGTTCTGGTGAGAACTTCCCAGCTTGCACACGGCAAACCTTTCTGCTGTGTTCACTTTTTTTTTTTTATTTGTTTTTTTTAATTTTTTTTCAACGTTTATTTATTTTTGGGACAGAGAGAGACAGAGCATGAACGGGGGAGGGGTAGAGAGAGAGGGAGACACAGAATCGGAAACAGGCTCCAGGCTCTGAGCCATCAGCCCAGAGCCTGACGCGGGGCTCGAACTCATGGACCGCAAGATCGTGACCTGGCTGAAGTCGGACGCTTAACCGACTGCGCCACCCAGGCGCCCTGTGTTCACTTCTTTTTATAAGGCCACCCATCCTACCCAGATTAGGATCCTACCCTTATGGCCTCATTTGACCTTAATTACTTCCTAGAAGACCTTTCTTCAAAACAGCCACATTGGAGGTTAGAGCTTCAACATTCAACAGTTCAGTCTATAGCAGGGGCCACGTGGCAGGGAACTGCCTACAGTAGCTAAAAGGCATCCCAGCTTATGGCTAGCAGGACAATAACCTTCATCCTGCAACTTCAAGGAAAGAAACCAGTGACTTGGGAAAAGGATTCTGATCCCCAAATGGAACCACAACCACAGCTGACTCCTTGATTTTAACCATCAGACCCTGAGCAGAGTATCTAGTCTCACCGGGTCCAGATTTCTTACCCACAGGAATTACAGAATAAATCAATATTTTAAGCAGAGTTTGTGGCACATATGCGTTAGTAGAAAATAATACATGCAGCTCATATTTTGGCTTGTGTTATATTTTATTCAATAGTAGTTATCCAACAGTTATGATTCTGGATCTGACCTGGTTAGAAAGCTGTAAAATTTTTCAACGATTTCCTAAACTTGAAGTTGACTGAAAATGGAGTAGCTTCTTTCCCACCACAGAGTCTGGCTTGAATATTTTCTTCTTTCCTACCTCCTTCCTTCATCAAACATTTATTGAATGCATAATATCTGCCAGATGTGAAATGGTGACTGGGGACGGCAAGTTAAACAAATTGTCATTAGGGGAGCCTGGGTGACTCAGTTGTTTCAGTGTGGGACTTCAGCTTGGGTCGTGACCTCACGGTTTTTGTGTTCAACCCCTGCATCAGGCTCTGTGCTGACAGCTGGGAGCCTGGAGACTGCTTCAGATTCTGTCTCCTCTCTCTGCCCCCCACTGCTCACACTCTGTCTCTCCCTCTCACAAAAATAAACATTAAAAAAATTTTTTTAAATCATCTCGTACTCATGGAAATCAATTTATGAAATCTATGTTTGAATGGCATAAAATTAACATTTGCTTTGAAATTCATATTTTAAAATGTTTGATTAGCTAACTTTTATTCCTAAACTCAAAATCAGTTCATTTATAGAAATTCTATTTAGCCAACCACAGCATATTAAAATGGCAAAAAAGAATACAATTAATAGAGAAACCATAAGCACAGCAGCCTATAATTTTTACAGATTTCTAATATTGAGAGTCCGTTGGACAATAAAAAACTTTCAGGGTTTTAGGTGCATGAAAACTAGCCTTGAAGAAGCTATCTTTCTCCAAGCTGCCTTACCAGTAAATTTCCTAAAATTATTCCAAGAGCTATGGAAAATGTCTCTGAAATTATCTGCTTGTGCCAAAAGTCATGAGAAGAAAGAAATCAGCACTAGCAGTTTTCTCCATTAATCTGTCAAATGAATGCTGAGATGTCAGAATCAAGTGATAAATACCGAAGGACATGTGCTTCAATTCATTCCTTCTAAGAGAGAAGGTGAGCAGCCTGAAAGTCCGTTCACCTTTTCCCTGAATTAAAATGAGAGCTAAATAGTGAAATCTTAAGTTGTTGCTATTTATAGGTCCCCACTCACTATATTAGCATTTTTATCTTCTAATTTTCATATTTTAGAAAATTTTTTTTCACGAAAAATATTGAAGAAACTCATCTTTGGGTTAAGATACTCTAAGGAGTACTTAAACCGAGGAGCATTCCCAAGCTGGTTTATGTTATGTCTCTAATACCACAAGCCCCGTGACTATCTATCAAACTATCACAACGGTTACCTCATTCTACTCTGCCAAGATGGGGAATTATCCACTTGGTCAACTAACTGCCTTTCCTAACCCTCATCAAGGTTGTGGAAATAGAAGGGATTACATATGTTGAAAGTGACCATAGGGTACGATGAAAAAGGTATGAGGAAAAGTAGGCATTGCTAAAGTGAAAGATCAAATCCACAAAATCCCATCTGCAGAATTAATATTAAAAGACAAATTGCTCAAAAACAAAAAATAAGAACAAAACTCAGGATGGTAGGATGGCGGGCTTACATGAGAAGGGACATCCATAGTCTATACATTGATATAAACACAAAACAAAGGTCTAAAGAAAAGGGTTGGCAAGGTGTTCTTGAGAAAGGACCCCGAAGAGCAAGAATTTGCCATTGCCTACCAATATTGCTGGACAGAGTAGATCTCTTCACAAGCTGGTGAATCACAGCATCATTGTTCAGCTTCAATATTCCCTGATGTTTCTCGTGGATATTTGCTTCCATTTTTCCCTCAGACCAAGCACAAGTAGATATATATACACACACACACACACACACACACACACACACATATATACGTGTGTGTGTATATATATATGTGTGTGTATATATATGTATATATATACATATATAATTTACTTATTTTACATATGGCCTTGATAAAAGAAAAGGAGTATCATCAGGGATACAAGTAAATAATCTGCCCGCAGGAAAAAATTCATTTGCTAAATTAATTAGTCTAATAATTTATACTTCATTTGCTTGAAAATTTGAATATCCCATGGCAGTTTTTCTTTGAATAAGGTTTGGCAGAGATAATGCCATGTGTTTAAGACAGTTCTTCTTAACACCTCTGCAGTTCAGCAAGTATAAGTTATTGCTTTCATCCAGAGAAACTCCATCACAAGTGTCAGGTGTCACTTCCGGGAATGTCCACGGATGTCCAGGCTCTTCCACTCCCACCCCATGTGATACAGGAAGGTCTTGAGGCACAGCCACAAAGTCCATGTGGGAGGACACCTGCCCTGGAGACTGGCTGAGGCCTGCTGTGGACTTCACATGATTTTCAGAGATCCTATTACTATAAGTTCCATGAAAAAGAGGGAAAAAATGTGCTGGGAAACTGCTCATGGTAAAATGATAAACAGAAATGATAAAACCAACAAGTTGGCAATAGCATAAACAATGGACAAAAAACCAATACTATTATGAATAATTCAGCTAAGCTAGATTGTAATAAAAGCTATGATGAGTCTGTAGATGGATATTCATCCTTTGCATTCTTTTTCAAACCCTTTCATTACTTTAATGAGTAACATTAACTAGATCACATACAAAGCATTTCCTTTAATGATCTAGCATCAATCATATACATGTTCTTTTAAAAAGTTACTTTTATCCCAGACCAGGAATGAAGCTTATTTTGTTTTTCTTTTTTTTAAATTTTTTTTTCAACGTTTATTTATTTTTGGGACAGAGAGAGACAGAGCATGAACGGGTGAGGGGCAGAGAGAGAGGGAGACACAGAATTGGAAACAGGCTCCAGGCTCTGAGCCATCAGCCCAGAGCCTGACGCGGGGCTCGAACTCATGGACTGCGAGATTGTGACCTGGCTGAAGTCGGACGCTTAACCGACTGCACCACCCAGGCGCCCCGCTTATTTTATTTTTCAAATAGTTATATGTTCACTGGATACAAATAAGGTACACTAAAATGTGATGAAACTTCTAAATGATCATGCTTCCATCAATTGCATTCAACATCTTTTAAGAACAGGATTCTGGGGCGGGGCGCCTGGGTGGCTCAGTCTGTTAAGTGTCAGACCTCAGCTCAGGTCATGATCTCACTGTTCAGAGTTCAAGCCCCACGACTGGCTCTGGGCTGACAGCTCAGAGCCTGGAGCCTGCTTCACATTCTGTGTCTCCCTCTCTCTCTGCCCCTCCCCGACTCACGTTCTGTCTGTCTCTCAAAAAATGAATAAACATTAAAAAAAAAATTAAAAAATAAAAGGACAGGATTCAGGGGGGCCCTGGGTAGCTCAATTGGTTAAGCATTGGACTCTTGATTTCAGCTCAGGTCATGATTCCACTGTTTGTAAGTTCAGGCCCCTTGTCAAGCTCTGCACTGACAGGCCTGCTTGGGATTCTCTCTCTACCCCTCCTCTGCTTCTGCATGTGCTCACTTTCTCTATCTCAAAATAAATAAATAACTTAAAGAATGGGATTTGGGATATAAATTACTAAAGTATAGAGAACATTCACCTAGTAAATTCCAGTATTTTATTTATGTAAATATATCAATGTAAATATATCTAGCATTGAACATTAACTTGTAGTATTTCATAAAAACTCTTTTCGTACCCTTTATGAACATCTGCCTTCCCATACAATGGCCTAAGACTCGATATTTGTATTATTTCTGGAAGGTTTTAGCTAACTATAAAGTGATGTTAATGTCTGACCAAATGAATTATGCAAACTGAACATGTTTTTTATAAACACTTCTTACACTGATACCATAATAATGCATTTCGTCATATTTTTTAAATTGTTTAATGTTTATTTATTTTTGAGAGAGAGAGACAGAGACAGAGCATGAGTGGGGGAGGAGCTGAGAGACAGGGAGACACAGAATGTGAAGCAGGCTCCAGGTTCTGAGCTGTCAGCACAGAGCCTGACGTGGGGCCCAAACTCACAAACTGTGAGATCAGGACCTGAGCCAAAATCGGACGCTTAATCCACTGAGCCACCCAGATACTCCACGTCAAATATTTTTTAAAGTCTGTATTTATTAACCTTTTAAAGGTACCAGATATACTCCTATTCTGCCATCTTGATAATGTCCTAATGGAAAATAGTTTATTACCATATATTCTCCTTCATTGTATTAATTCCTTATTATTAGAAATGGCTGGCACACATTATAGAGCTGCGGCTCAGGGGAAAGAAGAAGGCAGAATTCTCATGATCTCAACTCCAGGTTTTAATTTTATGCCCAGTTCTCTAAAATTTAAGTGTGTATGCTACTACCAATTGTACTATATGTAGACTATAAAAATCTTTTACATTAAAAGGTACCATAAGAAAAGATAACCCATAAACTTGAATACACTACTTTAAACACATACAGAAAAATATCTAAAATATATAAAAAGCATCCACTACGTAATAATGCAATAATATGATGATTAAAAGAAGACATAGTTGTGACTAAGAAGTAGAAACACAAATCATAAATGAATATTAATTATATTAAAGGTTGGTTAAATTTAAACCGCAGTAAGATAGCTTTTAATATTCACCACTTTGTCTAAAATGAAAAGCCTGAAAATATCATGTGTGAATGGAGATGTTAATTAAGCAACTGTGATTTTCATTTCACTACAGTAGCTAAATTGTTAAATAATTTAAAATGAATAAGTATAAAAGTATTTTAAATTACTTAAATGATTGAAAATGACTAAAAGTAAACTATACTCAGAGTGTTCTCAGACTTGTTATCAGCAACAATGACTATAGAATATGGTAATCCTTCAATATTTTGAAGAAAAGGATTTAAAACCAATACAAATTTTATTGATATATAATGATATAAAAAAGCAATACATTCTTAACAGTCCATATACCTTTTCAGGAATTATTTGAGCAGTAATTTTCAAAAGTTTGTCATTAAACAAAGGAAGAAGGGCAAAATTCAGTCAATACTAGATCCAGTTCCAGTGACAAGATATTGTAGCCTGGCCATTCTGCCCAAGGTTTAGAGGCTGGCAATCCAGGTAATAACTAGAAAATGGAGGATGTCAATAGGGTAGGGGTAATACAGGTAATGAGGATAAAAAGGTAGAGTTTCATACATAGATACCATAACTTCAGGATATGAAGGCTTATGACTTAGTAAAGACAAATGGAAATTCAGGGAGAAAGGGGAATTTACAAGAGAATTATAGGCCAAAGAAAAGGCAAATTAAAATGTGCCCTGTCAGGGCGCCTGGGTGGCTCAGTCGGTTGAGCGTCCGACTTCGGCTCAGGTCACGATCTCGCGGTCCGTGAGTTCGAGCCCCACGTCAGGCTCTGGGCTGATGGCTCAGAGCCTGGAGCCTGCTTCCGATTCTGTGTCTCCCTCTCTCTCTCTGCCCCTCCCCCATTCATGCTCTGTCTCTCTCTGTCTCAAAAATAAATTAAAAAACATTAAAAAAAATTAAAAAAAATAAAATGTGCCCTGTCTTAGCAACTGATAGAATGCCAGGAAAAGTGAATCTATTTAAAATTGATTCTACCCTAATTCCACTTAGAGCAGTCTTTGGTTAGAGACACTGGTCACATAAAAGAATGTGTACTACAAAAACTTAATTTTTGCATGACCATAATAATGGAAATACTATGTGTTGCTTTAAAAAGTTGAATTAGCCTAAAGACAGGCATACAGATCTTGGTGTGTGATGTTCAGATTAGAAGGTATATGACATCAATTTTTAAAATGTAAAGGTAATAGAAGATGGAGGATTAAAAGTGGAATATAATGTACAAATGTTACTCTTATTTTAGATAGTAATCAGGAGAACAGGAAAGGAAAAAAGAAGGAGTATTAGCACATTTTCTAAAAGTTTAGAATTAAAAATTAAGAATCCTACTAAGCTATAAGCGTTATTCATCACTAGGTATTGAACGTAGAAGTAGAAAATATTCAAAAGAATTACTCATCTTCTATTTTAGAGAATTAACAGATGTTATATGAAGTAGGAAATAAATTAGAGATATGCAAAAACACAAGGCAAAACAAAAACATTAGATTCTAAATTAGGTAATTCGGAACCAAGTAGGGACCTTTTGGTAGCCAGTCTTCAAAATGGCCCCGAGGATTCTCACCTCCTGGTATTCATGTTGTTGTGTAGTTTCCTTCCACACTGAATAGGGTTGCCGTATGTAATAAAATATTGTGGAAACAACAACCTGGGACTTTCAAATCTACATCACGAAAGACATAGCAGCCCATACCTGGCTCTCTTGGGTCACTCACATCACGTTGCCAGCTGCCACGTCATGAGGACACTCAAAACGCCCTGTGGAAATATGCACAAGATGAGGACTGGAGGCCTCCTGCCAACAGCCATCACCAACGTGCCATGTATGTCATTAGTGAGGAAAACAGAATGATTACAACCGATCCAGATTATTTAGTTATAGCCCCAGCTAAAAATGTTGTTTTCCTACTCTTTGATCCACATCAGGTTTACGTCCTTTTTTTGTCTCTGGAAAAGAGGTAGGGATGACTGAGACAAATAAGGATCCAGGTATACATGAATCCCTAAAAAATTATCCATCTCACTTTCATACTTATTTTCTGTAAGTTTCAGTATTAAAATAGCGGTTGTATCTCTTAATTGTCTATAAATGCAATGACTTAAACATCTGTCAATACCTCCAATTATTTATAACTTAGTGGTATTATTTTATGTGGTATGTTAAATATATTCATATATGAAATGAGCATAAACAATTGTTTTCATTATGAGAACTCCAAAATAATTATTCTCAGACATGTTCAGAATAAGATTGATTTTTTAGACTTTTATTACATACGAAAGTGAACATCTTATTTTTAAATTCTGAGATAGTTTTTATTTATCCTATTTTACATATATATCAATATTATTAAAAGATGTAAGAATTGTTATAACTCTTATGTAAATGGAAATGAAATAAATCTAGATGAATTTCTTCAGGGTCTTTAAATAATGAGATCAGAACTCCCTACTTCGCAGCACTAAACAAAAACACATAAAATATCTATATTGGCATCTATGGGAGATAAATGGTTGAACAAATTGTGTATTTTGTTGTATAGACAAAAACCTATTTCTCTTCCAAAAATATCACCTAGGGTCCTTATGCTGAAAACTGAAAGATAAATAAGAAAATGAACAGGACCACTAACACAAAAGTTTGATGAAATAAAGCTTTTAACATAACCTGAGAAGTAGGAAAAAGATTCTAGAACTTTTATTTCCCTATCTTCTTACTAGTCATATTTCATTACTATAAATGATAACTCTAAGAAGTTTTCAATGTTATAAATGACTCAAATATTAATTTGAAGGTAATTTGGGAAAAACTATTGTTAAAAATGTATTCACAAAGAAAATTAAACCTAGTAAATATGGAGTCTATGAAAGTATGTATTATTGAGGCTAAATGTGAAACTTGAGCTTATATGAAGCCCAGTCTAGATACTTCCACTTGGAAGTGCAACAGAGATCTGAACAATATTTCCTAAACTATAATTTGCTACTGTAATGTTAGCTCTAAACTCTTTTATCTTTTGCATTATCCCACATTGAATAATGAGAGTTAAGAATCACAGAATTGCCTCTGCTGGGTATCTGGCACATACCATGTCTCTCATTTACAATATCTAATTAACTTCCAAAACAATCCAATTTTATCCATTGGAAGTGTCGTTCAGTTCAGGTTCAGTGTCATTTCCTTCTGGATTTAGTTCCCACCAGATCTTCCTACCTCTAGAAATACCCACTGCAGGATACAGTCCCAATTATCCCTTGAGAGCATGAATATGATACCATCCTCTGACTAAAAACTTATAATGATTGTTGATTTTCCTTATGCCTATTTCTCTTTGGCCAAATTCCTTAACGGTGGCTCATGGCTTTGTTCCACACTCACAATTTAAAATGGACTTGCAGTTACTCAAACATGCAATACTGCAACTAATCTCAGAGATTACTGATCTGCCTACAAAACCCTTCAATCAGTCCACTCCCTCAGCCCTAGCTAACTCCTCCTTTATTGTATGAAAGAAAGAGAGAGAGAAGAATGGGGGGTGGGAAAGAGAAGGAGAGACAGAAACAGAGTTTCTAATTCTTACAATTGTATAATGTTTGATAAATGTTCCTATTTGCAGAGTTCAGTAGATTGAGTCAGACTCCTTGTCCTGTTTCGTTTTCAAAATTAAGGTTTTTTTTATACATTGCTTCACATTTGTGACTTTCCCTCATATTGTTCTATCTCTGCACTGGCTTCTACAGCCAGGCTCATTTCTATTTAATTACATTTTAAGGCAGTTGTTTTGAGAGAACTAAACCAATAGCCAAATTCATTTAAATAAAATATATTCTTCAGATGTTGAGAAACTGCCCCCAGGAGCTCGTACTTTTTACAACATTTTGCAAGTATACAAGTAGTACATAATGGTCCTAAAATATATAATGGTCGTGAGATCAAAATAATGTCCTATTCAGAGATCTTGTTGACTTAAAATTTTTAAAATTTGGATAAAATGAAAGTTAATCACACATCAACTTTGTGATATGTGGCCTTCTATAGCAAAGACAAAGAAACTCTATATGATATTCTGTTGCATGAAACCAATTATCCTTAGGATCCAAGAATAATTGTTTGCAACCATCTTTCAATCTAAGAAAAGATTGAGATACAAAATATCACTCTATGTAACTACTTCATTGTCATTATCAATTATCTTACAAACTTTTCCTGTAGGTTTCCTGTTCGTGTCCTCTATGTATTTTCCTATAGTCATAAATTTAACAACTTTAATTACTATTTGCAATTAGTTCCAACATTTGTCATAATCAAATCAAATTTGTTTAGCTAATCTCTAACCCTGGATGAATTCACAAACATATGGTCTCTTGTCCTATGTGCAGTCTTAAATGCAGACCTTTGAAATGTCTAGCCTGAGGATTGAAATAACCATCTAAGGAATTAATATTTTCTGTCCAATCTTAGTACTCCAGCAAAGTTAGCATTCCTAAATGGCATAATAATCTCCCCAATGCCCCTTAAAAATCAACAATTCTTTACTGTTTTTTTAATAAAGTCCAAACGTTTAAACAAGGTATACAAAAATCCCTTCACTATATGTTCCTATGCAACTTCTGCAGAATCATCCTCTCCTTCTTTCACCTCCTTAAACTTAATCCTCACACACAACTGGTGTTTTTCAAAAACTTTTCTAGTTTTGCTTTTCTCTCCTCTACCAGAAAATTCTAGTATTAAACAAGATCTTCAACCCTGATCATGAGGCTTCTCCACCCCACAGCACCAGAGTCCTTCCTTCCTCTGTTCTATTACACCTTGTGCAAGTGTCTGCCTAAACAGAGCTATTGTTCTTGTGATTTCCCCACATTAGACTTTAAAGATAAGAATCATGCCTTCGATTCATTCAACTGATAACCACCTTATCCCAAAAAAAAGGTAACAAAAAAGATAGACAATTATAGTAAAATATTAATTTTTGAAACAGGGAAATACAGAGGCTTATAAAAACATGACAGACAGCAAAAAACAAAAACAAAAAAAACAAAAAAAACAAAAAAAACAAAAACAAAAAAAAACAAACAAAAAAAAACCCACTTTCTCCAGGGCACCTGGGTGGCTCAGTCAGTTAAGCATCTGACTCTAGATTTCAGATCAGGGATCTAGCCCTGCATTGAGCTCTACACGAAGCATGGAGCCTGCTTAAGATTCTCTCTCTCTTGCTCTCTGCACCTCCCCCAGCTTGCACTCCTGCTCTCTCTCAAAAGAAAACAAAAACAAACTAAAACAAATAAACAACCCATTTTCTCCAGATGACACAGGCTGGAATTTAGCCATTCTTTATCACCAAGGACAAAGTCTCAATTAGTATTGAATTTCTTAAAATCTGAAGTGAATAAACCAAGTTCATAGAACATGTTACCTTTAAACAGAATGTCTCTGAAAAGAAACATTATTTGATTAACTGTGCTCTGTCTGAATGGTGGCTATGACCCAGCACTGCTTGAACCCTATCCTTTAAAACAAAGGAAAAAAACAGTTGCTCTTTCAGAGGTGGACATTTCTCAGTTTTGAGTTACTTTAATTTGTTACAACGCTAGGTATTTACTTTGTCAACAGATGCTTCATTTTAACACTGTTAGCCTCGGAACACTTCATAAAATGTAAAAAGAAAAACTTACTTTTCCAGTACTAATTTTAGATTGTGCTTATATTAATTTTCCCCTTTTTTGATTTTTTTTAAGAGACTGAGTTATTCCACACACTCTCCCCTAACTCCTGAGTTCTTCACAAGACAGCAAGACATCAGGACTACAAGCCATTAATTAATACTTTTACAACATCAATTAATGAGCGATCACAGCTTCTCTGAAAGGATGCTAAGTCTCAGGATCTGAATTGTTAGTCGTAAAAATCCTGGCATGAGGATGACATGTGATTGGGTCATTCTGTCCCGATTTAAGTTTCTGGCAAAATGCCAACCTTAAAAACCACTCATTCAGCTACAGTCAGAAATACAGGAACTACATTCAAACATTTCATGCTATTAAGATTGTGTCTCACGCTCAACTGGTAAATTCATCCGCTCATGACAAATGATTACCATAGTTATGTGTTTGTCAAATACTTCTGTGTTTGTCAACTTCTTTCTGAGGGGCTCAGGTTACTTCCTAGTACACCAAACTTTAACTGCTGTTTTCAAAGAGGCAAGATATTTATCTAGAAAGTTTCACAAATGTATTATGGCTTCCACCAAATACTTTGTTGTGGTTGTCCTGCTACCTTCTCAGCATGTGATTTTGCAGGACTCTGCGGGGTACTTGGTGATAATGACAACTTAAAGTGAAGGTCGTAAACTTCCTTTCACCCTTGTGAGTATTTAGAGGGGCGCTGTATCCTCGTCTTCTGAGGAGGGAATCCCTTTTAACCCTCTGATCCTTTGGGGAGAGAGTAGGTGAGTAGGCATGCTAAATTATGAAACTTTACATTGGCCAGGCCCTACTGAAGTGACTTTTGGTTCTTCAAGTAGAATGGTTTTCATGTTTTTAAAGAAACAAACTGTTAAAACACAAAAAAATTACGCCTGTGTTTCTAGATACTGTATTATAATCAGTGTCTACTATTACATTTAAAAGCCTAAGCAAATCCCAAGATTGAAGCCAGAATAGAAACCAAAACTAGAGTCAGGGATGAACAAGGAAAGAATAGCTGGGCTTTGATGGACTTAGAGCAGTAAACTGATCGTTTGGGGCATGTTTTATTGAAGCAATAACAGGGGCCGTTACCTCCAGGATCTCTTAATACCATGTTATAGATTCTAAAGCAAAGTGAGGGCCAGTAGGGATCAGATTTGTGTTCTTTATCTGTGGTTCTGTCCTGCTCAGCACAGTATCTGGCACATCAAAGAATAAGGTATTAAAAGTGTTTTTAGAAATGTCTTCCATAATAAAATATGAAACAAATGTCTTCGTATCGGTACTACGCTAAATTTTATCATCTTTCCATCTGTTTCACTGTTTTTCTTAAAAGACATTAGAGAGGATGTATAACATTTAGTTTTGTCTTGACTGTCCCAGGCTAGTACTTCTTATCAAAGATTTAAATGTTTTTAGCTCTTCAATAATTCTTTTTAATAATTTCAAAGGATTTGAAGTTAGGAAGACAGTGTGGTAAAATGTGTTAATCATCAGTAGTAAGAATTAGGTTTATGTGTTGACTTTATGACAAGCCAGTTGTATGGCAATTATAGCTACTCTTGAGAACAGATGTGTATGAATATTTTATTATTATCTTATTTAATGCAATTATATAAATGTGGCAACCCATTGTCCTCTTGGATTTTTTCTGATTATGCAATATTTCAATACCTGGCTCTGTTTCATTCTGGGATTATTTTTATAATGATTCAATATGGTCTTATTTAAATTTAACTAAGCTATCTTTCATTTTAGGATTGTTTTTGCTCTGATGAATCTTCCTTTAGTGATATTTATAAGTTTAGGACTGAAAATAGAGATGGGAAGCATGCTTTTAAAAATGTATTACAGGGGCGCCTGGGTGGCGCAGTCGGTTAAGCGTCCGACTTCAGCCAGGTCACGATCTCGCGGTCCCTGAGTTCGAGCCCCGCGTCAGGCTCTGGGCTGATGGCTCGGAGCCTGGAGCCTGTTTCCAATTCTGTGTCTCCCTCTCTCTCTGCCCCTCCCCCGTTCATGCTCTGTCTCTGTCCCAAAAATAAACGTTGAAAAAAATAAATAAATAAATAAATAAATAAAAAATAAAAATGTATTACAAAAGAATCCAGTCATTTTGGAAGTGTGTAATATCAACGACAGTAGATAAAATAGTAAACTTCAAGGAAGTATTATGCTTTATTCTTTAAGAATCTGAAATGTTTAACAATACTGTTAATATTTCACAAAAAAATGAATGATAAAATGGAAGACTAACTTTTCTTCAGTAAATTAATAATTTGTAGATATAACTGTTTACAAATGTACATATTTCTTCTTCATTCCCTATCTTTTAATGGCTGTTATCCTAATGTCTTTCTGTGCTTACACTTATTAAATTTTTTTAAATTCATTTTTGAGAGAGACAGAGCATGAGTGGGGGTGGGGCAGAAAGAGAGAGGGAGACACAGAAACTAAAGTGGGCTCCAGGCTGAGCTGTCAGCATAGAGCCTGACATGGGGCTCGAACCATGAATAGTGAGATCATGACCTGAGCCAAAGTCAGATGCTTAACTGAGCCCCCCAGGGACCCCAACTTTCATTTTTTAAATATCCTTATATGCTATTAGAAAAGCAGTATGTACACAAACATACACAAAAAAGTACTTATTAAGAGCTTCATTATGAGTCACATATAAAGCTTAGACTTGTATAAATTGTATAATTGTTACATATAAGTTTAGAAATATCCTTTGTAATATGCAGAATAGATTTTATATTTTATGTTTATTCTCAAAGCATGAAATGTACAACCAAAAATTGCTGAGTGATTATTTAGGCCTACATGTGATTAAATTGTTTTTAATTTAGATAGCAACTCATTAAACTGTATAGCATATTAACAAATAGGAACACTTCCTGATTATTTACAGAGACATTATAGCATATTTTTAATGCCCAATAATGACACATTTTAGCGGCTCCCAATAAAGCGGTCCAATTAAATTTGCCTTCAAGGAACTAAAGTAAGAATTCATTCATTTTGCTGACTTCCAAGGAAGATAGTAGAATAAAGGATCCTGAACTCACCTCTCCCACAGACACAACTGGATAACACCCACATCAGTTTAAATAAACCACAAAACAACTGAAGACTGACAGAACAGACTCTCCACAGCTAAACTAGAGAAGAGGCTACATCAAAAACAGTAGGAAGAACAGAGACACAGTCAGAAAATAAGCTGACCTGTGAGACTGTCCAAGGGAAGGAGAAGGACCCAGGCATGGAGAAGGGAGAGGAGCTGACTATAAAATGGGCACCTCACGCACAAGGGACCCACACTGGGAAGATGAATCTCCATAATATTTGGCTTTGAAAACCAGAGGGGCTTAAATTCTAGTTCTTACAATCCCTGGGGCTTAACATCTGTAACTTCAAAAATCAGTGGGTATTGCTGAGATCAGAGGGAGATAAGAAACTGAGTCCCTGTTCTTAAAGAGACAGCACAACAAACAGCCCTCTGAAATATAGCCTAGAGGCAGCAGTTTGAAAAATGCCTGGGGATAAGGAAGGGAGATTTGTTTACTACTCTCAGAGTTTTAGCTGGAGGGGCAGGGATCTCTTGGAGAATCCTTCAAGAACAAAGGAGCTGGCGGGTGCCATTTCCCTCTCCAGCTCCCCAGCCTAGATCCACAGACACCGGTGGCAACCAGCACAGGGTGATCACTCTCCACTTAGTTTACCAACAGTGCACACTGCCCTCCTGTTTTTCTGCAGACTCATCCTCTCCAACCTGATCTCAGTAGCTCTCCAAATGAGTACAGGTTTCCTCCCATGGGAGACCTGCACAAACCTTGCTAACACTGCATGCCTCACCCCTGAGCTCCTCTATGGACTCAACCCCTCCATTCCCCCGCTTTAGCAGGACTACATCCAAAGCAGCTATGGGTCCCTTCCCATGGCAGGCCAGTGCAAATCTCGCTAGTGCTGCGTGCCCCACTCCTGTGTTCTCCCGCAGACCTGACCCCTCCAACCTACCCTTCTCCAAAGGAGCACCACAAATGTGGTGTGACAAGTGAGATGATTCATTTTCAGCAATACCAAATAAAAGCTGTGCTGTCTAGTTAACAATAGGTTGACAACCTGTTGGAAATATGTATGAAAATCCCTCCACCCCAATCATGGAGTCCTAAACCCTAAGACAATTCACTCCTGGTTCTTCTTCCCCTCTCCATTTTACAGGCTTTGCAATGAGCATGCACCAAAGAACTGAGGTCTCTGAGAAAGAACTGGAGTCTCTAGGTCACCTCAAGGAATGTATATTTGTTCCACTAAGACTTCTCTTTGCCTTTCATGGGCATAGCTGACTTCTGGATAAGGCTGTAACCTCTGTAGTGCTCAGCCAATGAGGAATCAGGGGAAGGACTTGCACTCTAGGAGATAAATTGCCTGCTGTAACTACCCCGAGTGTGCCTGTTCATCGGACACCTGCTCTTGCAAGAACGTTGATTAAAGCTTCACTTCACTGTGCTCAGAATCTCCCCATCCCTTCTATGGTTGGGTCAGTGGGCCTATTTCTCACATGCGGCATTCTGCAAGCCGTCCCCAGGAGCCCAGAACCACTCTAAAGTGACTCCTGCCACAGGGAGAGGGGAAGATAACCACACACACCAGTTCAACTGCAGCCCCAGCAGTGGGCTGGGGGAAGACATCTAGTCTCACTGCAGGCTCCACACACTAATGAAAGGCTTTCAGGGACAACACAGGAAGAGTGCCCTGCAGCTCCGCGCTGTCACAGCTCACAGGCAAACATCTGTTTTGACTCAATTTAAGCCCAATGCAACTCAAGACTGGCCCATCAATGACAAACCCTGCCTGCAACAGGCAAAGAGAACCATTACAGGTAACTGGACTGAAGGCAAACACAAGTCAGGCACAACAGCAGGCTACACAGCACAGAAGCACTAGGTTCTAGTGAACAGGGGACATGGCACTTGAGGGCACTATAGGACCTCTTCTTCACAAGGCCCCTACTTTAAAGAAACAGTCACAGAGTTAGAAAAAATGAGGAGACAGGGGATTATGCCGGAAATGAAAGAATAGGACAAAATTACAGCAAGAGAACTAAATGAACCAGAGACAGGTGATATGTTGTATAGAGAATTTAAAGTAATGGTCATAAAGACACTCACTGGACTTTAGAGCAGAGGACCTCAGTGAGACCCTCAAAAAGAGAAAGCATAAAAAAGAACCAGTTGGAGATAAAGAACTCAGTGAGTGAAATTAAAACTACATTAGATGGAATAAATAGTAAACTAGAGGAAGCAGAAGAATGGATGAGTGACCTGGAGAACAGATCAATGAGAAGCTGAACAGGAGAGGGAAAAAAAAAAAGATTAATAAAAAAAAGAATACATTAAAGCAAATCAGTGACACCATTAGGTGTAATAACATTTGCATTATAGGAATCCCAGGAGGGGAAGAGAGAGAAAAGGGATCAAAAAGTTTGTTTGAAGATATAATAGCTGTAAACTTCCCTAATTTGGGGAAGGAAACAGAAATCCAGATCCAGGAGGCAGAGAGAGCCCCCAACAAAATCAACCCAAGGAGGTTGACATTGAGGCACACTACTTTAAATGGCAAAAAAGTAATGATAAAGAACTTTGAAAGCAGCAAAAGAAAACAGTTACACCCAAGGGAAGCCCCATAAGGCAATTAGCTGATCTCTCAGCAGAAACTTTGCAGGCCATAAGGGAATGGCATTATATACTCAAAGTACTGAAAGACTAAAATCTGTAGCTAATAAAATTCTATCCAGCAGGCTATCATTCAGAATAGAAGGAGAGTTAAAGAGCTTCCCAAACAAAGGTTAAAGGAATTCATGACCACTAAACCAGCCCTGTAAGAAATGATCAAAGGAATTCTGAGTGGAGAGACCATAAGCCTGAGTAAGAAATGGAGGAAGCTGCAGTCCCCTGATGATAAAAGCAGTAAAATTAAGTATGTTCGCAAAAATCAGTAAAGAGATTCACACACAAAAAATAATTTTTTAAAGGATATATAGTATGATACCACATACCTAAAACATAGGGGGTTGGGAAGAAGAATAGAGATTTTCTTCTTTTAGAATGGGTTCAAACTTAAGTGACCATCAACATAATATAGACTGCTATATGCTTAAAGTATTACATATAAAACTAGTGGTACCCACAAATAAAAAACTGGTAAGAGAGAGAGAGAGGCAAAGAATCCAATATATCACTAAAGGAAGCCAAAAAACAGAGACAAGAGCAAGAAATAAACAGATAAGAAAAAAGCCACCATAAAACAAGTAACAGAATGACAAGAAGTACACACTTATCAATTACTTTGAATATAAATGGACTAAATGTTCCGATCAAAAGACAGACGGTGACAGAATGGATGAAAACAGCAAGACCCATCTATTTGCTGCCTACAAGTGACTCAATTCAGACCTACAGACACAGACACGTGCAAATTGAAAGTGAAGGAATAGAAAAACACTTGTCATGCAAACGGAAGGGAAAGAATGCCAGGGTAGCAATACTTAATATCACACAAAATAGATTTTAAAACACACTGTAATAAGACACAACAAAGGACATAATAGATCACCAGATAGATCTAACAGATACATTCAGAACATTCCATCCAGCAACAACAGAATATACATTCTTCTCAAGTGCACATGGAACATTTTCCAGAATAGATTACATCAGAAGCCACAAAACAAGTCTCAACAAATTCAAAAAGGTCAGAGTCATACCATGTATCTTTTCCAACCACAATGGTATAAAACTAGAATTCAACCACGAGAAAAAACTTGGAAACAACACAAATACATAGAGGTTAAATAACACTCTACTAAACAATGAATGGGTCAACCAAGAAATCCAAAAGGAAATAAAAAATACGCAGGGAGGATGGCCAACAGATACATGAAAAGATGCTCAATATCAGTCATCATCAGGGAAATGCAAATCAAAGCCACAATGAGACATCCCCTTAAACCTGTCAGAATGGCTAAAATCGACAACACAAGAAACAACAAGTGCTGATGAGGTTGTGGAGAAAAAGGAAACTCCTTGCACTATTGGTAGGAAAGCAAACTGGTGTGGCCATTGTGAAAAATACTATGGAGTTTCCTCAAAAAATTAAAATGGAATCACCCTATGATTCAGTTATTCCACTATTGGGTATTTACCCAAAGAATATGAAAACACTACTTCCTAGGAATGCAAGCTGGTGCAGCAACTCTGGAAAACAGTATGGAGGTTCCTCAAAAAATTAAAAATAGAACTACCCTCCGACCCAGCAGTTGCACTAGTAGGTATTTATCCAAGGGATACAGGTATGCTGTTTCGAAGTGATGAATGCCCACCAATGTTTATAGCAGCCCTATCAATAATAGCCAAAGTATGGAAAGAGCCCAAATGTCCATTGATGGATGAATAAAGAAGATGTGGTATATATATATATATATACAATGGAGTATTACTAGGCAATCAAAAAGAATGAAATCTTGCCATTTGCAACTATGGGGATGGAACTGGAGAGTATTGTGCTAAGGGAAATTAGTCAGAGAAAGACAAAAGTCATAGGACTTCACTCATATGAGAACTGTAAGAGACAAAACAGATGTACATAAGGGAAGGGAAACAAAAATAATACAAAAACAGGGAGGGGGCCAAAACGTAAAAGACTTTTAAATATGGAGAATAAACAGAGGGTTACTGGAGGGGTTGTGGGAGGGGGGGATGGGCTAAATGGGTAAGGGGCACTAAGGAATCTACTCCTGAAATCATTGTTGCACTATATGCTAATTTGGATGTAAGTTTAAAAAAAAAAGAAATTAGAGAAATAAATATGAAGTACACAAGTAATGGTTTTTTAATGATTAGTTGCATTGTGGACTCTGAAGCCATATGGATGAAATTTCATCCTTGATTACATTAAAATCCATTGGCCTCTCTTAAAAAGAAAAAAAAGAAAACACTACTTCCAAAAGATATATGCAACTCTATGTTTACTGCAGCATTATTTACAATAGCCAAAATATGGAAGCAACCCAAGTGTCCATACACAGACAAATGGATAAAAGCTGGTATATACAGGCAATGGAACATTAGTCATAAAAAAGAATGAAGTCTTGCCATTTGCAGCAACATGAATGGATCTAGAGGATATAATGCCAAATGACATGTCATTCAGAGAAGAACAAATACCATATGCTTTTAGTCACATGTGGAATTTAAGAAACAAAACAAGCAATCAAAGAAAAAAGAGACAAACCCAAAAACAGACTCTTAGCTATAAAGAACAAACAGTGGTTACCAGAGGGGAGGTGGGTGGAGGGATGGGTAAATAGGTGAAGGAAACTAAGAGTAAATTTATCATCATGAGCACTGAGTAATGTATAGAATTGTTGAATCACTATATCGTACTTGAAGTGAGTATAACACTATTTAAATTATACTGGAATTAAAAAAAATAATTCATTTTATTGTTTAGTTGACATAGAAATCTAATACTATGAAGAAATGCTTAGTAACTAAAATTAAATAAAAAATTTTGTGTATAATACAGAATCACATAACCATTTTAATAGTAACCTTATAGAATTAGATTTATCCTCTGAACTGAAATTTTCAGTGTATTTTCTTCAACGTCATATGAAGAATCACCTATATTTTAATAGAAAATAATCAGAAGAAACAGAGAAAATTCTATCAAGATTATAATAACTTCTAATAGTGTTTGCATTAAAAATGATCAAAATATCTTTGGTTTTAATTGTTGCCTGATATAATTAGTTTGGTCCAAGACAAAACGTGAACCTTATAGAAAACTTAAAGATTTCATTTCACTTATCTTTATTAGTACATACTTTTATTTTAAAAATTTTTTTAAATGTTTATTTATTTTTGAGAAACAGAGAGAGAGCAGGGGAGAGGCAGAGAGGGAGGGAGACACAAAATTTGAAGGAGGCTCCCAGCTGTCAGCACAGACCCCGACATGGGGTTCAAACTCATGAACCGTGAGATCATGACCTGAGCCCAAATCGGACGCTTAACCGATTGAGCAATCCTGTATTATTACATACTTGTAAATCTCTAGTTTTTACTGGTGATGCATTACAAAAGTTGACGTACATTCTAATCACCTTTTCACCCCTGAGGAAAAGATTCCTCACCCTAAATAATAGGGGATAGCCAAACACAGGACACCCAATACCATGTCCTTTTAAATCAATTTAAATATTATTTTGATAATGGTTTGGATCAAAAACACAATTACCTAGTTGTTATCATTATTTGTTGAATAGCTAATCCTTTCGACATAAGGGCACATTCATTCCTTTTAAGATTTTTTTATTTGGTTATATTTACCACACTGTATGTTTTAGGGCAACCCCATTATTTTGATTGCCCTAGATTTACAATATATCACTGTTGTTCTATCTTCATTACTCTATAATAAAAAATGATCTTTTGTTTATGTATTTCCAGATGAATTCAGCATAATTTTTACAAAATTTCCCCTCAAAAATTATCAAAATTCTATTAAACTGGATTATTTTCCAAAAAATTAGCATGTTAACTATATTCAGTATCCCTGCCAGGAAATGTGCTGCCCTTCTCCATTATTACATCTTTGGTGGGGTGTGTGTGTGTGTGTGTGTGTTTTCATTTTGTTTTGTTTTTTTTTAGCAGTTTTAAGTTTCCTCATAATAATCTTTAACATGATCAAGAATAAGCTCTATCATCTGATGCAATCCTATTTCATGCTCGTTGAGACTCTATTGAACTATAAAACATATTTTAAAACATTTTCATATTAACTCCCTCAGTGGTTACATAGCTTTTTAATCATAGAATTTCTTGACATAACAAAGTCTATGGCTCACCTGCTCAGAGACCTGTGCTTATGCAAAATTGTTGAGATATACTATACCATTTACAGACACATTATGTCCCGCAGCCCTCCAGGTATGTATACCAAAATTCTTACCAATTTTTTCTAGCTTATGAATGTGCTTATGTTTATTTTATACTTAACTGAATTTTTTAAATTCATTCTAAAAAAATTGATGCATTCAAATGGTATCAAGTACAAGTTTGATAATTGTTATCTCCTGCTTTCTTCTAATAACCATACTTTATACGTAACACTGGTCAGAACTTGCAAAATGTTTTATTGTGAAATCTGGAAAATAGAAACTTGTACATGACTTTTTATCAGTCCAGACTCCTTGGATGTGATGAATTATTTATAAAATGATGAGAACAAAACAACTAGATTTGTGCTTTAAACAAAAGATGGGTAGTCACATGCCAAAAACACTTTAAATAACATTTACTCTAGTGCAGATGAATGTGACTGAGGATAAGCTGAATGAATACATAGCCACCTAAAACTGCACTTTTGATTTACATGGAAAATATAGAAGGGACCTTAACAAAATTTGAATAATATATCTCTAAACTTCACAAAATGAGGTAGTAGCAGTCTTAGAATGGATGGAGACCTTGACTCTTTCAATAGCAACCAAGATAATGCAAACTAAGGATCGAGGTACATATGATTACCATGTTGTCAAAAATAAAATAAAAACATACCACGCCAGTGCTGATGAATACACAGAGAAGTATACAATAGTCACTGAAATTAGGAATGTAAATTTTTGATACAGATGGATGTTAATTTACATTATATTAAAAATATTTTCTTATCCTGGTTCTATCATTTTAGTATCACTCTTGTAAAACAGTAAATTCTTCACTCATACAACTAACAGATCCAAAACCTATTGGAGTCACAACAGGCCTCAAGACCTGCTCCAGGGCATGAATGGCTAGATAATTTAATACAATAGTGCATCCTGTTTCCATGATCAGCAACTTTAGATTATCCCACGCTAACCTACTCTTCTTTGTTAAATTTGCCACCTTACATTACCTAAGCATTATTGTCCTCACGTTCAACTTTATTTTTTCCAGTCTCATTTTTAAGCAGTTGATGTTACTTCTAATCTCACAAGGAAAACAATGAAATTTCAATATCTATTTAGCTTACCCCCAATCCTATTATTTTATATAGCTCCTGTGTCTCACTTCAAATTTCCTTAGCTTTTCCTGATGCATTTTTAAGTTCCCAGATCCCATCCATGATGTCTCCATCTCATCATGTCCCCTTAGGCTCCTATTGGTCATGACAGTTTCTCAGATCGCTCTTTTTGATGACATTGGCAGTTTGGAGGAGTATAGGCCAGGTGTACATGGAATGCCCCGCAACTGAGATTTGGCTCATGTTTTTTCTTGTGACACGAGTAGGGTTATGGGTTTGAGGGGAGGAAGATCACAAGCTCAGAATGTCATTTTCATCACATCAAGGAGGTCTACTACCATATGACTTGCAAAGCCGATGCTACGTTTGAACCCCAGGCTGAGTAGTGTGTATCAGTTTCTTCACTGTGAATTGACTCCATTTGTTTTACTCCCATCCCATGCTGTGCTCCGTGGAGGAAAGTCACGATGCACAGCCCACTCTTAATAAGCACGAGTTACTCTCTTCAATTGCTTTTCCTAGTATCAAGCAGATCGTTTAAGTCTGCTCGAACACATTTAAGTTTCTCCCAGTTACGTGTTGTGTGTTTACATGTATGCGTACACACAAATACACACACACTGAATCTCCCTTTAGCCATTTCTTTCTCTCCTTTTCTACTCAAACTTCTTGAGAGGTTTGCTGAGGTTCCTTCCTTTGAACACGTGCAGAGGTAGTCATCCTCAATGAAAAGATGTGTGAAACAAATTTTTAAATATTACTATTAGCTACCGTAAGTAAGACATCCCCCCAAGTAGAAAATTTTTGAAGATACTGGTCATCTCTCATCAGCAAACTGGCAAAATCTCATTAAGAATACTGACCTTAGGGGCGCCTGGGTGGCGCAGTCGGTTAAGCGACCGACTTCAGCCAGGTCACGATCTCGCGGTCCGTGAGTTCGAGCCCCGCGTGGGGCTCTGGGCTGATGGCTCAGAGCCTGGAGCCTGTTTCCGATTCTGTGTCTCCCTCTCTCTCTGCCCCTCCCCCGTTCATGCTCTGTCTCTCTCTGTCCCAAAGATAAAAATAAACGTTGAAAAAAAAATTAAAAAAAAAAAAAAAAAGAATACTGACCTTAGGGGCACCTGGGTGACTCAGTCAGCTGAGCTCCAGACTTTGGCTCAGGTCATGATCTCACAGTTCTTGGGTTCAAGCCCCACATCAGGCTCTGTGCTGACAGCTTAGAGCCTGGAGCCTGCTTCAGCTTCTGTGTCTCCTTCTCTCTCTGCCCCTTCTCGGCTCATTCTCTCTCTCTCTCTCTCTCTCTCTCTCTCTTAAATCAATAAACGTTAAAAAAAAAAAAAAGTAAAAAAAAGGATACTGACCTCAAATAATTTCTCCCATGCAAAAGAAGCTTCTGTAAATAAAGGACCAGCCCATAACATATGGTAGAGACATAGGGAAAGGCAATTATATCAGAAACTTCCTGAGAGAATGCCAGCATGTACTACTCAAGTATTCCTAATACTCATATATATACACTTGAATGGAATAATTACAATCCTGCAAAGACTAACTGCCAAATAAATTACAAAATGTGGGTGCACTATAATTATGAAAGGAAAGGAGAGAATTTGCACACCAGAGTGGAGGTGAATGGACTTGAAGAAAACTGTGGAATTAGTCATTCTTATTATCTCTTACTTTTGAAAATATTGTCCTAGGTTTATCTTGTTCTCCTTCTAGGATTAAAACTATGTACAATTCTGGGGCGCCTGGGTGGCGCAGATCGGTTAAGCGTCCGACTTCAGCCAGGTCACGATCTCGCGGTCCGTGAGTTCGAGCCCCGCGTCAGGCTCTGGGCTGATGGCTCAGAGCCTGGAGCCTGTTTCCGATTCTGTGTCTCCCTCTCTCTCTGCCCCTCCCCCGTTCATGCTCTGTCTCTCTCTGTCCCAAAAATAAATAAACGTTGAAAAAAAAATTAAAAAAAAAAAAAAAACTATGTACAATTCTTTAGGCCTCACTTGCAAACTGCTTTTAGTTTACCTATGCGCATGGCTCAGGGATCGGCTAGTTTAATTAAGGACACTTTGTTACTTTTACCAGAAGGGTAAATTTAGAAATTTAGATTTCTTTTCCTCCCCCTCACCTCTTTTTCTTACTTTCCTTCTCCTACTTTTCCTCTTATATTCTCCTTTTCCTCTTCATTCTTTGCTTCACAAAATATTGTCCTTAAATTTACAGGGATTTTTTTTTGTCATTTATTTAGGATATACATGTATTTGTGGCAGGACATCCTTCTTAATGTGCAATTTGCTGCAATACATAAAAAGTGAAATCTTTGTGCCCAATAAGAAAAAATAAAGCCATCACTTCTAGACAACACTGGTTCTAAAACATGTTTTGTAACAAAGTTTCCATCCATAGAAATTCAATAATTAATTCATAATAAATTTGTTCTTTCCTAACTCATAGTTATTCTTACTTAGCTTTTATGGATCATTGTTTTTATCTCTTTGCATTGAATTTTTTTCAGCATTTGTTTTCAGAAGGCTTTTTAATGTTTATTCTCTGTCAATAGCTCACTTGTACTTCTGGTATTTTATTTCTCTGATAAACAGAAAAATCTTTAAATATTTTTTCAACCATTACATGCAGAACTGTATAGCTCAACCTGATTTGTAATGTTATACATTTGTTGAAATCATTTAACGTTGTTTCCAAAGTCTCACTTTGTATATTTTTGACAATACATTTGGACATTTTCCTTCCTGTAGCTGACCACAATCATTGGAGACCTGACTGCTACAGAATATCATTTTTGATAGTACTAAGATATTATACAGGAAATGTGGGTTAAAGCAATATTTCTGACAGTGAACTGTGATTATCTGTGGATTGTCTGTTTGAGAGCATGAAATAGATTTTCTAAGCTTTTTCTATTACAGTACATAAGACCCTGACTTTCATCTTAGATAACTGAAGTAAAGAATTGCTACAGATCACATTACTCAAAAGAAAAAAAAAATATTTTCCTCATTGAGGTCGAAATATTATTAAAGTCACCTAGGCAAGTACCTACGATTGTTTTTCTGCTTCTCCCAAGAGACTAAGCAATGTAAATACAATTTTTTAATACTTTCTTTTGGGGGGCGGGTGGGGTAGAGCCCATGCACGGGTGCCAGAAGTGGACAGAAAGAGCCAGAGCGGATCTCAAGCAGGCTCCCTGCCCAGCCCAGCATGGAGCCTGACAGACAGGGGTGGGGGTGGGGCCTCCATCTCACCTCGGTGAGGTCATGACCTGATGCTTAACTGACTGAGCCATGCAAGGTGCCCCTAAGACATTCTTAATTCTAATGTATCACACATCTAAATCTCAGGGGTTTTTTGTCTATAAAACATAAGATAGGTTCACCAATTACACATGTGTAGAATACTTCTATGAAAGTCACAACTCAAACATTTTATTGGAAAATAAAAATGTAGCTCTGTCAATATGTTTTTTCTCCACTACACTAAAAATATTGGCAAAATGGCAAATTTCATATTTCTAAAACCACTGCAAATTTTTATTTTACCATTATAGAATAAAGGTCTTAATTTGGAAATACAATTTCAAGGACTTAGTGATGCATTTGCATTTGTCAGATAGCATGAATAAATGCTTATTTAGAAATCCTCTATAAAATGTCTTTAATCGAATAACTCTGATCAGAATTGAAATCATAGATTTCCAACACACTTAAAATATATATGTGTGCATATATACACAAATATATATGCTAATTATACATTACTATATGCTTATTATACCTATATTAGTAATTATGATGCCATTCAACCAAGGCTATGGAGAAAATTAGTAGCATAATATGAAAATATGCCCTTACTTGTAAATCTTTATGTGTATCTTAAAATTTTAATTTCACATTATTAAATCTACACGTGTTCAATCTTAAACAATGAGATCTTTTTAATATATACTATTTCCCCTTATATATTTTTAAATTAATCATTCAGCATTTATGTTATTGTGCTTATAAAACCTGTCATTAGTTATGGATAAAATAAGTCCTACTCCCAAATTTAGGATCTTTTGGGGGAGACTGAGCACACAACTTTAGAAGCTAACACCTATTTAAAGAATAGTGTATAAACAAGGTATATGATTTTCTTTCAAATTAAATACCTTGATGGTGACTCAATTCCATGATAATGAGTTTCCTTGTTATGTGGGTAAATTTAGTTAATCGAGGTAAATTTAGTTCTAAAATTTGTAATTCAAAGCTGCTTAGGAGGAGACATCATTCATTTCGTACTTGTTTTTAAGGGCATGTCTTAGTCACCTATGGTCTCAGTTATCATATGCACCAAACCACTCCAAAACTCAGTAACTTAAAACCAGGTGGCTTCCAAGATTGCATGTGATCTGAGTGGCTCTGACTTAGGCGGCATTTCCTCTCAGATGCAGGTTTCTAGTTTGGGTTCATGTATTTCCACAGTCCTGGGAGCAGCCGCTAATTAAAGCAGGTTTTTCTCTTTATAGGTCACACTACTACATGCTGATAAGCAGAAGCATGCAAAAACTCTTAATGCCTCGGCCAAATTGACCAAGTGTCACACTGTCAATATCTCATTGACAAATTGGAGATATGACAAAGTGGAGAAGTGCTGTGTCCAGCAGACTAGGAGGCAATTCACATGGATGTATATATCCTGGCACTGGTTTTGTTTCAATTAACCACTGTCAGTAAGAAATGGATTATTCAAGTGGAAAGCATAGTGTCTAAGAGAAAATAGTTTCTGGAGTGTTTCCTTTTAGAAAATCAGATCTTTTGAAGTGCCACCCAGTAGACTTGGTTGTTTACTATTTGGTTTGTTTCTCTGAAAAGTGGCTCTTTGTTTGATATTAACATATATATCATCTAAAGATAAATATAAGGATGGAGGAAATGAAAAAATAAAAACCAAAGAGCAAAATTGTTTCATAGGCTCTCCAGGGAACAATCAAAAATTACTTTGCATTAGTTAAGCATTTTCCATAGCCATTTTCTGATTTTGTGCATACTCTTCATAAGAAGAAATTTCTTGGGGCACCTGGCTGGCTCAGTCAGTTAAGTGTCCAACTCTTGGCTTCTGCTCAGGTCGTGATCTCACAGTTCGTGACTTCGAGCCACACATCGGGCTCTGCGCTGACAGTGCAGAGCTTGTTTGGGATTTTTCTCTCCCTCCCTCTCTCTCAAAATATAAACAAATGTTTAAATACTATAAGGAGAAGTTTCTTTACACTCAGGTAGTCTTACGATGACAAACTCATTGCAATTTCAGAAAGATTTAATCTGCTTGAAAATATCTGACGAAAATATATAGGACACCAAAATGTTCATTTAAGTAGCAATTACCCAACACTGGGGATTTGAGGGGGCCTTTCTTCTGGAATGTTGTACAGCCAAGAAACTTAGGGAGATTACCATCCAGTAGGTCGGTAAAGTTTCTTGGTGTGTAGAAAACTTCCATAGTGAGTTAACTGATATTGGTTTACATACTGATCACCTACGTTAATGCTATACTGCTGTTGACCTATACTCAATCTGAACTACGTTAGAAATGTCATCTTTTAAAACAAAACAAAACAAAACAAAACAAAAAAAAAGAAATGTCATCTTTCTGATGCTTTAGTTTTAAAAGAGAAAGAAGGAGAAGCATAGAGTGTACTACTTGGCTTATGATCAATCACAGGTTTCATGTATGTGGAAGTGGTTTTTTAAAAAGTGAAAAACTGCTCCCTTGTATGCAATTTTTAATTTTTCCCCTCAGGATCATTAGCCAACACACTGGCACAGGTAAATTCTGGCATTGGAAAGCCTATTATCAGAACTTCACTTTCATGAAAATCAATGTAGATCACGATCAGCTCATGCAAGTGAGACTGCACAGAAAGTTATCCACGAGGGTGCAGTTTACATGCTGAAAAGAACAGACTTCAACTGATGTCATAATTGTCTAGGTTTTCAAAAGCAGAATTAAAAATGGCAGCTCAAGGGACAGATGTGTCATTTTGATCATTGGCTGGTAACGTCAAATTTTCTCGTGAAGGGGTAAAATCATTCTTCTGTAAAATTAAAAAATAAACGTGCTAAAGATGAATGAGCGATGTAAGATTAGAACACAGGTATAGTAACTTGAACTATTTCATTCAATCCTATGTTTAAAGTCTACTGCATGCCCTACACTTCTAGTGCAAAAGACAGAGCATGATAATCCATAATAACTTGCACATAAGTGGAAAGAATATAAAATTTGAAATTGCATTTTTAGTGAATTTAAGGTTGTTTCTAGTATCTGGCTATACTGCTTCAAATATTTAACTAATGGCACTTAAATAAATTCTACATTGCACGTATTGTCCCTTGCTTCCTTATTTTTTCTTATAAACCATTTGCTTAATTTTTAAAGCTCTCTCTTTAAACCATTTTACTTTACCAGTTAATATGTACATCCTAGGAGTAAAATAATACTAGCTATGCACATTTAAAAAATAGTTTGGAGGAAAGGAAAAAGTTATTTGGTAAAGCCAACAAAAGGAAATTTTTATTAGGAAAATATCATCCAGCCAATTTTAATATTTCAATTGGATTATTTTAACTAATTAAAAAAATAAAATTCCCAATATTGAAATACTAGCTTTTTATTTATTAATTTGTAAATAGCACATTTTCTGATGTTTCATAGTTAGCAACTGATCTGCATTATATTTCAAAATGCACTGTCATGGTATAAAAGTGTATCGCTTTGATAACTAAAAAACAAAAAAGAGAAAAATATCTTTCCTCAGCATCAAAGAATATTTTCCTTTTTATAATGCCAAATCAGGATTTCACAAACCTGGCCATATTGACATTTGGGGATGGATAATTATTTGTATATATATATAAAATTATATTGTCTATATATAATTATATATAGTCTATATATAGATAATATAATTTTATATATTATAATTTATATTGTCTATATATATATGTCCCTCTATATATTATAAATATATGTATTATTTATATATATAAAATATATATACATATTATATATATATAAAATATAGTGTTTAATAGCATGCCTGACTTTCATTGCTAGATGCCAGTAGAACCCACACAAACCCCACAGCCATGATAATCAAAAATGTCTCCAGACAAAACACAATATTCTACAGGGATATGCAATTGTCCAAGTTGATACTTTGCTAAATGACATTTCATTTAAGAGGCAGTCAAAAAGGATATATTAGGAAGAATTTTCCTAAGTAAATTAAACTGCGTATTAAGTGGCTATTAAAATAGATTTTATAGTTAGTAACTGAGAAACATTTATTGAATCTGCACTTGGAATATTTATACCCTGTGTGTGACCTATGAATTCTAAGAAAATTATCCAGACATCAGAATTAGCTTAATATTAACTGCTATTTTTAAAGAGTTAACATGTCACATGTATAGGCAGGTAAATATGTTAGATCTGTGTTATATATATTTGGCCAACCTTCTATTTTAATTGTATGATTTTTTCATGAAAAGAAAAATTAGTATTCTTATGTTTGAAAAATATTAACATTTACATGCAATTTGTAAGTATGAATGACAATATTTCATACTAAAGTTTAGGCATATGTCATTTGCAGATAAATTCCAAATGCATTTACCATATGGTGGTAAGAACTAATAATAAATACACAATGGACTGATGTTTATACATTTCAAAATAAAAGAAACTTTTGTTTTATATCCTTTATAAAATTCCTACCTGCAAGATAACTTGGATGGCCAATATTTGATGAACGATGTTCATCTGTTTGTTTAAGCAAGATAGCTTTTGAATGACCTCATTGTGCACATCACTAAACCTACAGCACACAGTTATTTTCTGAGTAAACTTTTGGCAAAGTCTTCTTCAAAGATGAATGTGTGCAAAGTTTGAGTACCAAATCATAAGGCAAAGCCACTAAACATTAAAACACCAAGTACATGTCTTTGAGTTAACATGACGATTGGAGGAAAGTAGAATTAAGAGGAAGATTGTGAGAGCAGAATCATGGTGTTTTGGTTTTGTTTTGTTTTTGTTTTTGTTTTTTCCTGGAAGCATCTCCTTATAAGTTGGGATTTTGATTCTGATATTAGCTTTCCTACTGTCCATATAGTCTTCTAAATTTTGCCATATTGCCATTATCATATTTAAGTTACCCTGGGATTAATAAAGTATTAGAAAAGAGATTCCTCGCAGCTTTTAAAATAAGGCCTTGGAAAGGAATATTATGTCATCATTGGGAGAGAACTCCAAAATTTATATGTATGTGTATGTGTGTGTGTACATATATATCAATTATTTTAAGAAATAGGGAGCTCATTACTAAGGAAAATATAAAACATATATAAAGAAATAATTTCTCACTGGGTAGCATCTAGCTATAGCTAGAAAATAAACCATCGGAAATTATATGATAATTAAACTTCCTTCCCTTTTACTTACGAAAAAAAATAAGCTATCTTGTTGGTTTTCCACTTTGGGTTCATTACTAAGATGATTGCTTAACTAGTCACTTCACTTTCACTAAATATATCAAAAGTATTTAGCTGAGAGATATAAAAAAGTACCCAGTCTGGCAAAAATAATTCTCCAGTCTGATCCCTCACTTTATGTTTTTTTGGGAAATCCTTATCTAAGGAAGTTACTTGACTTAAAAACTATGGTTAGCGAATGTCTGGGATAGAAATCCAGTGTCTTTAACTACAGACTCATTGTTCTCCGTAATAGCACACTTTAGGAATCTGAAATAGCAGCCAGAGGACAAGACAATGAGTAAAGATAAATTTCATTATCCTCAAATCAGACATTAAGAATAATTTATATGTATGAGATTTATAGGCAAGTGAATATATTGACTACCAATTCAGGCTAGTCACTATAATAAAACAATGAAAGTGACAGTCTATGTGTGGGCAAGGGATATATGGGAAATCTCTTTACCTTCCCCTCAATTTTGCTGTGAACTTAAAACTGCTCTAAAAAATTGTTTTAATTTAAGGGAAAAGTGATGGTCATTCCCCTGAAAATTATAATAAAACAAGTAAAATAAAAGTAACTAGAATTAGAGGCAAATGTGAGGTAAGTAGCCTGATATCACTACAAAGTACAAGCTATACAATTGCAGAAAAAGAATATAATCATGTCCAACAAAGCAGAAAAAAACTAATGCCCTGGCCTAAAAACGTTAGGGAGGATTTACAAATGTGAAATGGTAGATATGCAAGAGGAGAATTCAGTGGAGGAAAAACTATTGAAACACAGCTCTATTCTTTAATTATTCATTGGCCATAGGAATTTATTAATGACGAAGTATCAGGTGCCATTAACTCTACAGAGGGCCTAGAACAGGATGGAACCTAAACCTAGTATTTTAAAGTAACAATAGCTATAATTCTAGGGGACCCTACCTTGGAGCAGACACAGTTCAAAGTTTATCGATATGTAACAAACCACCCACCAACAGAACATTATTATTTTTCATGATTTCTGTGAGTTGATAAGGTCGAGCTGGGTGGTTCTGCTCCATGTGGTGTCCGCTGTGATGACAATCATCCGTAGGCTCTGTTTAGCTGCCAACACCCAAGATCACTTTCTCCTATGGTGAACAGTTGGTGTTGGCTGAAAACTCACTTGGAGCTGTAGAGCAGAGCATTTTGGTTCCCCTTCACCAGCCTTCCTACTTGTGGTTTGAACTTCCAATAGTAGCACCAAGATTATGTACTAAGAAGAAATAACCCAAGCATGTAAAAGTGGAAGATCTCTTGTTTCCTTTTTAATGATTTTATTTTTAGGTTATCTCTACATCCAACATGGGGTTCAAACTCATTACCCTGAGATCAAGAGTAGCATGCTCTACTGACTGAGCTAGCCAGGTGCCCGCAGAATTGAAGGTCTCTTAAAGCCCAGGTTCAAAAGTAACACAGCATCACTTTTGCCACATTCTCTGAGTCAAGGAAATTTCAGGATGGTGCAGAATCTTGGAGAAAATAGATTGCACCTTTTGATTTAAGGAGAGGCAGATTTATAGTCAGATTTAACACATCAATCTTATATTAATTCAATCTGTATTTAGAACTCCGTTAAATACTCAAGATACTTGAAGCACAGAGAGAGATTAATACATAAATTTCCCAATCATCACAACAAAGAATCAGCAGAACAAAGTATTTAAACAAAAGATAATCTGGCACAGAGAATAATAACTGGCATCGATATTATGCTGAACACCAAGAATACAAATTATTTTATTTCCTAATCAACAAAAATCAGTTTGGTGTTTTCTGGCATATTGAATTTCTTTCTCTACTTAATTAGGATTCTAGCCAACAGGAGTCCCAACAACTCAATTTTCTTGTTTTAGACGTTGTCATGTTTACATGTCCCCAAACTTCATATTATTAGAGTGGTGACTTTTCAGTGATGAATTGAGTATTTACAGTTCTCTAAATGCTGAAAGTCCATTACATTGATAAAAAAAATCCATTGCAAAATTCTAAAAAAAAAAAAAAAATTCAGTTTTGAAACACTGTCACTTTCTTTACATAAACTGAAAAATATCCAGGATTTGTGAAGAATGCAGAAGCTTTTAGGAATTAAATTATCAATTTCAGGATATTTTGATGTGCATCAGAATAAAAATATCAACACAAAATAATACTTGTTTGCATTAAAGTTACTTTTATAGCATTAAAAGTTTATACGTTCACTTTCCCACATTCAGCTCAAACCATTTAAGTCCTTTTTCTCCATTACTTTATGTATAATCTCTGTATGAAGTTTTATCCAGTTTTCACTATTATGATTAAGAGGTCTATCTGATATGGGCAGTGGGATCCTAGGCATAAGCCTATTGGAGCCCCAGATGGTATTTTACTGTTTATTTGCCACTAACATGTAAGGTCATGTAAGGTCCACCTGAGTAGGAACTGGATCTTCCTTATTATTTTATCCCAGAGAAGTTTTCTTCAGCTGTAGATTTAAGTCTTTTTCTTATGTTACATCTTCAGCAGACACATTTATTTTCTCGGCTTATTCTGTTCTCTTTTCTCAGTACCTGTAATCTTTTCTCATATCATCTTTTTTTTCATTTCACTGCATATTCTTAAAGGATCTCTCAAGTTATCCTTTGTATTATTGATCCAATTATCCGCTTTGTAGATTGTAAACTTGAATCTCTAGTGAATTTTCTTGATTTGCAATGTATATTTTCTCATTTTTTCCCCGTTTACTTTAGAATAAAAATCTCCCATTTTTTTCTAATTTTTCTCAAAATGAGTCTGTTTCCCTCATGTTTGCCTTATCTCATCATGTACTAATTTCACGTGGTTTAGAATCTTCCTAAAAATTAACTTACTTGTATAACTAAAATTATTAAACTGCACTTTTATGTACTGGAGATATATTTGTTTTTATTTATTTCTTTTTGAGGGGAGGGTGCAAGTGGAGGAGGGGCAGAAGGCTAGGAGAAAGAGACTCCTAAGCAGGCTCCACTGTGTGAGATCATGACCTGAGCAGAAATCAAGAGTCAGACACAACCAAATGAGCCACCCAGTTTTCACTATTGAAAAACAGTACCCCTGTACTAGAGATATATTTGTGAGCCCTGTATTTTGTGTTTCATCCCCAAATGAGATGAGCTTCATATAGATTATTTTTTTTAATAATTGAAAAGAGGATGTGTCTCTTCATTTTAAGAGAGAATACGTTTGAGTTCTTTTTAGAAATAGCATATTCATTTCAATTAATATCTACATGTATGTAGATTCAGCTCAACATCTAAAAAGTAAACATATTCTTAAGTGAGCTTGTGTACTCTAGCTTTCTGTCTTTTCCTTCCCTCTTTCCCTCCTTCCCATTTCTGTCTTCTCTTCTATCTTCTCTTTTCTTCCTTTCTTACAAAATTGTGTTGCAATTACAACTGCAGAGCTCCAAGATCAAGGTGGCACGTGAGTATATTGTGAGCATGCAGTATATTCTGCATTCACAAAGTATTAGGAATAGTCAAAATCTCTGATTAACATTGATTTGTAAAGAAAGTAGGTATTTGACTGAGAAAACTGTCTAAAAACAATAGCCAAATTATGGAAAGAGCCTAAATGTCCATCAACTGATGAAAGGATAAAGAAATTGTGGTTTATGTACACAATGCACTACTACTTGGCAATGAGAAGGAATGAAATATGGCCTTTTGTAGCAACATGGATGGAACTGGAGAGTGTTAAGTGAAATAAGTCACACAGAGAAAGACAGATACCATATGTTTTCACTCTTATGTGGATCCTAAGAAACTTAACAGAAGACCATGGGGAGGGGAAGGAAAAAAAAGTTAGAGAGGGAGGAAGCCAAACCATAAGAGACTCTTAAAATCTGAGAATAAACTGAGGGTTGATGCGGGGTGGGAGGGGGGGGGGGAAGTGGGTGATGGGCACTGAGGAGGGCATCTGTTGGGATGAGTACTGGGTGTTGTATGGAAACCAATTTGACAAATTTCATATTAAAAAATAAGATAAAAATGGAGATAAAATTCAAAAAAAATAAAAACTACAAAAGGCATAATCCATATATATGTGTATATTACTTATGTAGTCTAAATATACATGCTGAAATACACATATACAGAAAAATTCTCTATGATCCAAAAGAACTTAATATTGACTGAACTTATGTTTCAACTTTTTTACAACTTGTTCCCAGAAGCAGTATATGTAGTGTTTTGTGATAATCTCCAAAATGAGACATAGATAATTTAACTTGGGTTCCTTATGCCATTGGATAAATAGTCAAAAACTTATTTGATTGCCTAGCTATACAATCTATCTCAATCATTTATCTCTGTGATTTGGGCCAACTGCTTAAGATCCACATACTTTAGTTTTCCTTATACATAAAATAGGAAAGTCAAAAGTACCTCAGAGTTTTGTTGGTGAGGAGTCAATATGATAAGTCATATACTTGAATTGTGCCTGGCTCATCTATAATTGTTCGGTAATGATGAGGATGATTATGAGCTATGTTTAAATTCCTTGCAGTTTAACTTCTGGCTCCTCATTAGTGCACACCATTTGTTCTTATTCATATTAATGTTCTGGCATATTCATTTGAGTCATGTATTAGTTTCTTAGGGCCAGTATAACAAAGCACTGTGGACTAAATGGCTTAAGTAACTATTTTCTCGCATTTCTAGAGGCTGGAAGTTGGGGATCAAGGTGTTAGCAATTTGGTTTTTTCTGAGGCCTCTCTCCTTGCCCTGCAAGATAGCTATCTTCTCCCTGTGTCTTTACATATATTGCCTCTGTATATACCTATATGCTAATTCCCTATTATTATAAGGGCACCAGTCACAGGAGACCAGGGCCCACCCTAAAGATCTCATTCTAAATTAATACCACTTTGAAGACCCTCTCTCCAAATATAATCACTGTCTGAGCTACTGGGGGGTTAGAACTTCAGCATATGAATCGTTTGTGTGGGAGTAGGTGGACATAGTTCAGCTAAGTCATATTTGAAATCATTTTATATTTTTGAAAAGTACTGAATCCTTCAACCTTAAATCATGATGCTTACTGTCCTCTATTTGTTTAGCCTTATTTTTAAGGAATCAGTAAAAATCATAAGTTCTATTATTTCCCTAATGAATGTATTTGATTTTACCACAAATATAACAAAAAAGGGGAAAGAATCAATATGTATTCAAAGCTGACATACATGAAAGTGAAAGAGAAGGCTCAGAAGGCTTATCAAAGAGTTTTATAGTTCCACCTCCTACAAAAACATGCCTGCTACTGGCTTGGTCACAAACTAATACAGTGTCTCCTATGTGAATAGTTCCATCTAGCTGTTTGCAGGTCTCTTTTAGGTGCTTATTAAGAATTAAAAAAAAAATTGTAGTAAAAAAAAGTCTTTGAAAACTCAACAAATTACTAATAATTGATTATAGAGTATTTAATTTTTAAGATTGTTATTACCCTGTAAATATTAATAATTTCAGTAGTGTTACTGTTTTTTCTTAATAAATCACATTATTCTAACAACAAATGCCTCCTTAAAATCCGTTTCTATAGTGAAGTTAAAATCACTATTGTGTTATAGAGAATGAGCTTAATTTTCAGAATAATTTAGACAATCGCCATTTTTCAGTAATATAGGATCCTTTAGAACTTCTATTCCTTTCGAGAATCTTACAGAACTTGAAGATAGACCAAAAGCAAATATTCTTATCTATACTTTGCAGATAGGCCAACGAAGCTATTGAGAGTGGCAGGGGTAGCCTAAAGTAACAGAAGGAATTTTTTTAATCCTCTATTCCTTTGGAATTCAAATCCCCCCCCCCTTTTTTTTGGCCCCTACTCCTCCCTCATACCAGCAAAACTTTTTCTTTGCCATATTGCTTCCGGGCGTACAACACTATGGAGGAGTATCAAAGTAGCTCAATGCAACAGCTCTAGTTCCATGAGGAATTCAAAAATCACTATGGGTTATGTTTGAACACTATCACCTGAGGGCTTAAGATATGATTTTGCCATCTCTGCACACCCCATTGCCCACCAGAACTTGCTGAATCTATTTCCATTCATAATAAAATGCTGTTTTCCAGAGACATTTGGTGTTTGAATAAGTACAGCACCGAGTATTAGTATAAACGGGATATAATCAGTTTAAGGAGATTAAGAAGGTATCAGATACACTGCTGTATTGAAGTCAACTTCATATTTTTTCTTCCAAGTTTTCATTTAAATTCCCATTAGTTAACATATGAAGTCAACTTTAAATTACCAAAATGGTTTGGGGCTCCTGGGTGGCTGAAACTCTTGGTTTCAGCTCAGTTCAGGATCTCAGGGTTTGGGTTCATGCATTCAAGGCCCTGCTTGGGATTCTCTCTCTCTGCCCCATCCCCCACATACTCTCACGCTCTCTCAGAATAAACCTTAAAAAATTCCCAAAATGGTTCAGTGTACATGCATATGCCTGAAAATATGCATCCATGAATCTAAAGCTATATAGTAAGCAAAATAACTTATAAGGCTATTTCCTACAAATTCATCCCTCTTTGGTATGAATTTAAGTTTTTATTTAAATTTCAGTTAGTTAACATACAGTGCAATATTACATTCAGGTGTGCAATATAGTGATTCAACACTTCCATGAAACACATGGTGCTCATCACAAGTGCTCTTCTTAAGCCTCATCACCTGTTTCACCCATCCCCCACCCACCTCGCTCTGGTGACTGTTAGTTTGTTGTCTGTAGTTAGGAGTCTGTTTCTCGGTTTGCCTCCCTCTCTCTTTGGTATGAATATTAATGATGCACTAGCTGTCAGTTTCACCACAGCGAGTAATGGTTTTGTGAAGTAATGTGATTGAGAAACATTTAAAATAATTGAAGTACTGGGCAATGAAACAATAGGTGGAGATTACTAATTATTAAAATTGACCCAGTATGCTCCTTGTGATAGGTATATGCCAAAAGGTCTTTGTTAATTTTTGTCAGAATCTTTTATATCCCATTCAGCAGTTAAAATAGCAACCTTCCCTGAGGGATAGGATTACCCCCAATTTCTTTCAGTAACAAGAGCCCAAAGATGTTGGATCTTGTAGAAGGAATGGAAGTATATTTCCACAATAACACATTCTACCCATTCTTGTCTCCAACCCCTTTTGGTTCACATTGCCCTATAAAGTTTTCTTTTTACTTTCAAGGTAGCTACCTATTCACATGCAATCTACCTTTGATACAGTTTTATTCTTTTGCACTGACCTTTTACTAAATTAAGTCTGGGCAAAATAGGACCTGCAAACCAATGTTACAAATATAGTGGGGGTAAGGAAAAAAATAGAACACAGATGTAAAGTATACACTGAAATGGAACAGGAGAAAAGGTATTATTTATTTCTAGGAAATAAGGATTAGAAAGCTAAAATTTGATAATCACTAGAATTTAGTAAATTTATTTAAATATTTCTGGTTAATTGTTAAAAATATTTAAAGTTTTATATTTTAACTTTGAGGTTTGAAGGGATCATAAATATCAAATTAATCCCAACTCCCAACCTCTGTCTGATAATGTTGAGTTGAACCAAATTGTCTCATTTGCCTATGATGACTGATAGATTAGGTCTACAATAGATTTGCTTCATAATGCATACATTCCAAAACATTATTTTTATTTTAATCAAAACCATCTTAGAGAGTATAAGTTTCTGCTTCAGATTCAGAAACCTGGAAAGAATTTCACAAACTACAGTGCAAAGTCAGATAATCTACACTATCATAACTTTTCTTGAACACATCTGAGAGCCGAGGTCATACAGAAACTAAGTACCTGAAATCTAAGAGACGATGACACCACCAAGGAGATATGGGACAAAAGCACTGATCTGTCTGGGGCAGAGCACATGAGAAGACACAACCAACTTACAAGTAAATAACATGAAGCCTCCTACAATTTTTTAACAGATTGCAGAAAGCTGAGCACAGAGTAACATGACAATGTGGAACCCTTTTAGCAGGAAGACCCAACTGGTATTGGTATTGTTACATCTTTACCACCAGGAGTGGCTGATCAATGCTAACAAAATTCAGGAGCTTTCTGCATGGAATCACATATCTCAATTCTTCTGGCCAAAAAAAAAAAAAAAAAAAAAAAGAAAAAAGAAAAAAGAAAAAAGTGCTGTTTCATAGATCCCTTATCACTAAAAAAAGAAACCTAGAGTCTACTAGACTCTGTGTATTACAGACAGTACAGACTCTGTGATTGATGATTTGCCAATTACAGCCTCCAGTGGAAGATAGCCTCTGCATGGAAGCACTCTTTGGAAATTTGGACTTGTGGCTTCCATGCCATAGCTACCAATTACCCTTATTTTGAAAAGCAGCTATTGGGGCACATGGGTGGCCCAGTCAGTGAAGCATCTGACTCTTGATTTTGGCTCAGGTCATGTTCTAGGAACCATGCTTGAGTGTGGAGCCTGCTTGGAATTCTCTCTCTCTCTCTCTCTCTCTCTCTCTCTGTCCAGTTCATGCTCTCTCTCTCTCAAAATAAATAAAAATTTGAAGAAAAAAAAAGAGCAGCTATTAGTTTAATACTGAACACTTAGCAAAACTGCACACTTGACCCATGGAAGACTTGGAAAACTCTTGCCTCATATTCCCATTATTGGGTGGACCAATTCAGATTCAATGACCAACAAACTGGGAAGAGACTCCAAAATCTTCTGTTATCACAGAGAAATGGTATACTCAAGAATACTGTCACTCTGGTCTTACAGAGGAAACTTTATCTTCCGGTGTGCCACTTAAGGAAAAGCCACTGGTTCAGTGGGGCACTCAGTTCCATCAAAGCTCCACTGAATCAGCTTCTGCAAAGTTTTTCTCAAAGGCCCTTTAGCTGTGCAGACCATGCATTCTCTGAAGCAACTACTCAACTCTGATGTTGCACAAGAGCAACCACAGACAACACACAGATAAATGAGTGGCTTTATGTTCCAATAAAACTTTATTTACAAAAAGAGATAGGCACCCATGATCCATAGTTCAACTCCTGTACTAAACACCTGTTCTTCATTCACTGGTGTTTCAGCAAAGCAAAAACCATGTAGAGCCAAAAGTAGACATGGATAGAACTCATACTCTTAGGGTAGAGATAATGACTTAGCTTGGTATGCTGATTGGAAAACTACAAGATGGAAAATTATGGAATTATTTGGCAGTAATTTAGATAGTATAGAAGAGAGGATTAGTAAACTGCCTAAGTCAACAGAATATTTCCATTAATGCAGGAAAAGATAGAATTGCTTAAGAGACATATGAGGCTTGCTGAAAATGTCTCACATACATGCAGCTAGAATCCCAAAGCATAGGAAAGACAAAATCAGTGTAATCAATAGTTGAAAAAATACTGGCTGAAAATTTGCAAAAATTGATAAAACACTTTGAGCCCTGTAAGCAGCTGTATGGATTCCAAACAGGATAATTAAAAGATAACCCCACCTAGGCACATCATGAAAAATCCACCAAAAACTAAACTCAAAGGTAAAATTCTTAAAGAAAAGGACATATTATGTACAAAGTAAAAAATACAGAAGCTGACTTTTTAATAGAAACAAAAGACAGTTAGATGTCCTCTTTAAAGTACTCTATTATCCACTGTTTTCTATGTATCATGGCTCCTCCTTATGGAAGACTGTAGGCAGCCAATGAAACAATGACATGGAAAACATTCTTTCATGGGAGATTATAGCAGCAGGATCCTATATATTTTTTTGTCCATACATTGTTGTAGAGTCAAGAATCAATTCAAGTCTCCAAAACCAGCCTATTTGGATCCAAGATATTGACATTTAGCAGTGAATTTCTCTCAAAAGGTAGCTGATTCTACATCTATTTGATTACAGTTAGCTCCATGAGGAGATAGTCTTGCACATAATTGAGAAATGCCTTTCCCTCCTAAATTATTTGCAGGTAACTTGAGTTTATCTAAGCTTGAGAAATACAGCCCTCACATTCTTTTCCTTGAGTAAATTTGCCCTACAGGAAAAAAAATTAATCCACTTAATTATTTTGATCAGAATTTTGAAATCTAGCCCACCATAGGTTATTTTTGCCATCAACTCTAACTTTTAGTTATGCTTTCTTATAATAATCTTTTATCAGTTTTATTTTTGAGTGATATGGAAATAGTTATATCTTACAACTCTAAAAGTCAGTGACTATCTGGTTTCTCTTATATTCCCTTCGGTTTACCATTTGAGAACTCCCTAATTGTCTAATTCTTACTGAATCTCTCAATCAAGACACTTCATTACAATCTGTTTCCTAACTGGTTTGTTAAAATTACAACCTCTAAGTTACAAAATATATCATCCAAGTATTTGCAGGAAAAACTTTACCAAACATTTTACCACAGATTAATAAGAATTGACATTTTGTCATTTTTTTTCTACCCATCATTAACAGATTTCTTTCCACTAGCCTTCTATTCCCAAAGTCGGGGCTATATAAATTTTTATTTTTTATAAAGGTAACTCCGTTTCTATTTATGTCAGCCAGTTCTTGCTAGGTTATAGTGTAGTAACAAGTCAAGATGTTGCAATATAGAAGTCTTACAAAGTTTATCACTTGCTCACAATATATATTTTTGTACATCAGCTTGTGGTTTGTTCCTATAGCCTCTATGTCCACTAGGGCCTCTCCTTCATCTGTTTATACCATTTTGGGTTATTGGCTAAAGCATATTCCAGACCTGGGACATGACATCATCATCATGACAGAGGAAAAAGAGCACAACATGATAGTTGCTAATGCCCCTTCTCAGAACTAGCCTTAGCCTTTGGAATTCACACTTATGTTTAATTGGTCAAAACAAGTGAAAGGCCATGCTTGGTATCAACCAATTAGAGGAGGCTAAAGGCCTTTGGTCTCAATTCTGTGAGTATAATTAGTGCTTCACTCTCATGCTGTACCCCCATCTAAACATACGTGTTAAAGGCTGTAAATACTTTAAGAAGTAAATAGAAGAGTATAATGTAAAGCAATCCTTGGCTATAAGTTGACAAGTAATAGATGGCTTGCATCCTTTATCTTCAAACCACAAGATATATAGGAAGTTTTGGAACCAATTTATAATATTTCTATACAGGATGTTCAAATAAGACATTTTAAAGAAGAAAACATATATTACACATTAAAGAGGCTGCTTAAATAAAAGAAACCCTTAATATATTACAGATTATAATATAACATGTATCAGGACTTGCCAACAACCAATTAGCTTGCTTTCTGGAACCTGATAACTAAACTGATATTACCAGAGACTGCATGTATTTTCCCATGATCTCTAGTATATAGAACTTACCCTACAGAACATAATAAAATTGATGTATAAGCATTGAAAGCTAAGATACAGATGGAAATTCAAAGGTGATTTTCTTTATCTTGAAAGCCAATTATATTACTCCATTGCCACGTTTCTACCTTTAAGGTTTAAGGATAATTCTTTTTTTTTCTTACTTTACTATGTAAAGCAGAAAATACAAAATTATTAGAAATACATGTAAAAAAGAGAAAATTAATCTCAAATCTACTTCTGAAAATATCTAGAAAGTATCTGGAAATCAAAGCTTGGGTTTATAGGACTACTTCAGTAGTCCTTCAAATCTAATCAGTCTTCAAGTAGGGACTAGAGTGGGATCAACCTCACCAACATTAAGAACACATTCTGACACATGTAGCCAAAACGGTCTTCCTCTTCCAGGTGACTTAAAAGTAAATGTACATCTCATTGTACCAAGGAGCAGAGTGACCACATCAGCAATGTAACAATAGTGTGGATAAATCACTCTGCTGGTAGTATACTACTAAACTTCTATATTTAGCCTATCATACTTAATATAATTGCAAAACTAAATTAACTATTGCTAAAATTCTAGGCTATTTTGTTGCCTTCATTCTGTAATGGTGATATTTATTTTCCAGTAAACACTGATTTTAATACTTGTCATTCAGCACTTGGCTAAACAGCCTATTTGTTGAACTTTTACAAAATCCCAACATGATTCATTGCGTACTTATAATTGATATACATGCACAACTAGTTTCTCTCTCAGTACCCCTAACTTTATATTTGACACAAGTGTTCAGGGCAAGTCAACAACATGCTCCATCTGCCACTTCCTCACATAATTTTGGTTTTATCTCAGCCCTTAACACTCTTCCCTGTGTTCTTCCTGCCTTCCTTCCAGATCAGCACACTGACCTTCTTGCATTTGGCCTAATAGGCTGTGGTCCTAGAACCTTGTTCTAAATATTTCTTCTGGCTAGAATATAACTAACTTCCCCAAATATTTGCTTGGCTTTGCACCTCACTTCCCTTAACCAAATCTCGTTTTCTAAATGAGATTGACCCTGGCACCTAAGGAAAACCTTTGCCCCAGAACTTTTTTTTCCTGCCCCCAGCACTTAGTTCCCCAACCCTTATCTATATAGTTTCCAATTTTATGCTGCACTCATCGCCTGGCTTACATATATCTTACATTTTTGTTATGTTTATTGTATGCTGCCTGCTTCCCCCCCGCTCCCCCCCACCCCATTCCAAAATAAGTTCTTCAAGGGCAGGGATCTTATACTGTTTTGTGCCTAGTGCATAGCAGTTTTTCAATAAATATTTTACAGAGGAGTGAATGAGCCATGAATTAGGGCTTTGAGTTTTAGCACATCTGAAATGGTGACTATTACTGCCCATAATTCATCCACATAATTCATCTACTCTAAAGAGCTTAATTCCCTATAAACACTTTAAAGCTGCAAGCAGAGCTCCTATGTAGATGCCAATAGCATAGATTTTATACAAATATTGATGATTAAATGCATTCTTCAACAAAAAAGGGAAAAGATCCTAACTAGAGTGAATACTCCCCCTGGGTATATATGTACTAAAATATTACAATTTCAACAAATTCATGACATGATGACAATGATTATATTTTAATTTTCCATATCCTAAACCTTTTGGCAGCAATAAGGTTGTTATATGAACTCAACTCTTCTTTCACATTGGGGGAGCAAAAACCAAAATGAAAACAATTTTTTTTTCCACATTGGAGTTAAATGATATGAGAAGAGTTCCCCTATAGATAATCAGCATGGTACATTGATTTATGCTAATGATAGTAATAAAGGAAAGCATGTTTTATGATATTATAAAATGACTGATAGGACTACTTATCTCCTCCATGCAGATCTATCACAACTTTTGAAATGGGAATTTTAGTTCATGGAAAAATGTGGGTCCATTCACAAACCATTCACTTTCAATAAATTTTGATGCTTCCCTAATGTCAATAAATGGTTTATTTTTGACAGAGCCAGTGAGAGATACAGCATCTATATTTTTCTTATCACACACAGCTTCTGTGTTTCCTTAAACACTTAAAATTCCATATGGACAAGCACCATGTCTGGTGTGTGCCTTTCTAAAACAAAGGGCCAACTGGCAAGGACTCTCATAGCGATTATAAGATAAAGCCAATCTGAAACAATAGCTTACAAATTTTTGCATCGCTTGTGTTAGAACATAGAAAATTCAGATTGTTTGTTGGAATGAACCGGCAAAGTTTTATTTAGGAAATGACACAATATACAACAGTATATTCTGCTTTTTAAACTCACAAGCTGCATCACTTACGCGTATTATTTAACTCCCACTTCTCCATTAAATTGGAATGATATCCACCTCATAAGACTGTCATGGGATTTAAATGGGGTGAACCCAAGGCACCGTGCATTACATATGCAAAAAATATTGGTTGGTACTTAAAATTAATTTAGGCAACTCTATATAAAATTTGAAGCAATCCTTTGAGGCTCCATTATACAGATCAGAGTAGGAAACCCTATACAGGGCAAACTACAGCATCAGTAGGAATTGACATTAAGTCAGCCCAGTAAATTTCTCAAAATTTTTTTAAATGTTTATTAATTTTTGAGAGACAGAGTGTGAGTGGGGGAGGGGCAAACAGAGGGGGAGACACAGAATCCAAAACAGGCTCCAGGCTCTGAGCTGTCAGCACAGAGCCCCACACGGGGCTCAAACTCATGAGCCATGAGATCATGACCTGAGCCAAAGTTGGACACTTAACCGACTGAGCCACCCAAGTGGCCCAAATTGTTCTATACATAAATACAACCATGTGAGCAGACTTAGACCAATACATAGAATGTTCCCAGTGCCTCCAAGGACTAGTTCATGACACCACTCTAAAGGCAACAACCTACACCTTAGTTTTGTCTATTTTAGAAACTGAACTATAACATATGCACTTTTTGGTATCTGAATTGTTTTAATCAACATTGTTCATCATATAGGGTTTTTTGTTTGTTTTAGTCATAGTTCATTTTTGCTATAATGTATTCCATTGTATGGTTAGGTCATAATTTTTCCATTATAGTTGGATTGAAATTTGCATTATTTTTCAGTTTGGGACTATTCTGCAGTGCTACTAAGAATATCTCTTATGCAAATGTATTAACGCAGTTTTATAAGGATGCTCAAATATTCAGCTTTAATAGAGATCTGAAGAGATCTCCAAAGAGATTTGACCAAAACAAAAACTTTGAAAGTAGTTCATGAGTTCCATATCCTCACCAACACTTGCCATTCTTTCTTTCTTTAAGCTATTCTGTAAACAGGCATCTTGCATCATATCATGACTTTACGTTTTCCTAATGACTAATGAAGTTGAGCATTTTGTTATATTTATGTGGCTGTATCATTTCGATGCTTTTTATCCCAGAATGATTTTAGATTTACAGAATTATTGCAAAGATAGTACAGAGAATTCCCATATCTCCAATTAATAAACCAACATTGATACATTATTAGAGTTCATACTTTATTCAGATTTCTTAATTTTTTTTAATGTTCTTTTTGTGTTCCAGAATCCCACCAAAGATATGACATTACATTTAGTTTTTATGTTTCTTTAGCCTTTTCTTGGCTGTGTCAGTCCTAAGACTTTTCTTGGTTTTGATGACCTTATAGTTTTAAAGGTTACATCAGATGTTCTGCAGAATTCCCTTCAAATGGGATTTATTTTTTTTCTTGTAATTATACTAATGTAGTGTATTTTAGGAAGACCACAGAGGTTAAGATACACTCTCATCACATCAAGGCTACATATTACTGATATGAGTTATTACCCTTGACGTTAATCTTAGTCATTTGACTTGAGGTGGTGTTTGTCAGTTTTCTCCACTGTAAAGTTCCTCTTTCATTTTTCTCCCTTACCATACCATACCATACGATTTTGAAGAAAGTCACTATATGTAACACACAGTGAAAGAATAGGAACTTATGATCCCTATCCTCGAGGATAGAATATCTACTTAAACTATTTGTAATTCTTCAGCCTAGGAAATTTGTCTCTTCTCCCACGTTTATTTATTCAATTATTTATTTATATTACATGGACTCATGAATAGTTAAACTCTGGGTTATAATCCAATACTACTTTGCTCAAATAGTTCCAGCTGTAATTACTGGGAACTCTTTTGGTTGGTGCCAATATCCCTCTGGCATGGCACCATTGTTTGGTGTGTGTGTATGTGTGTGTGTGCGTTTTGAGTACTTTCTCACTTTGTGAGGCTAAAAGATGTTTCAGGCCTATCTTGTATATTTCCTGTCCCAGTCCTGGAATTAGTGATTTATCCAAGGAGCCTGTTTAAAACTGAAGAATGGTATTTAAAAAAAATCAAGATCTGGGTGCTAAATGTGTTTTGTTGCCACCAACTCACCAGCTTCTGCTATCAGGTGACTGCAGACTCATTATCAAGTTAGCAAAGATCAGCCTTGGCTCAGACCAAAAGGGCCACCCAGACTACATGCAGTATTATAAGTAAAATTATTGTTGTTTTAAGTCATTCGATTTGGGGGTGAGTGATTATGCAGCAATAGATAACTCATGCACCCCTAATAAAATGAATTGGCTATTCCTCTTCAGTGTCCTTCCAAAATATTCTGCATGTACTTCCATCTTGGCATCAGGAACAACATAATGAAATGCTAGTTTATGGAATTATGGAATCACAAAATGGGAAGGCCACCTAGCGAGTGGGAAAAGATATTTGCAAATCATATATCTGATAAGGGGTTAATGTCTAAATTCTATAAAGAACTTATATAACTCAATACCAAAAAAATGAGCAAAGGACCTAAATAGACATTTGGCAAAGACAACATGTAGACAGCCAATAGACAACATGAAAAGATGCACAAGATCACTAATCAGGGAAATGCAAATCAAAACCACAAAGCAAAATCACCTTATACCTGTCAGAATGCCTTCAATCAAAAAGACAAGAAATAACAAGTGTTGGTAAGGACATGGAGAAAAAGGAACCTTTGAGCACTGTTGATAGGAATTCAAACTGGTGCAGCCACTGTGGAAAACAGTATGGAGATCCCTCAAAAACTAAAAATAGAAATACCTTATGATGCAATAATTCCACCACTGGATATTTACCGCCCCCCCCAAACTCCAAAACTCTAACTTGAAAAGATAAATGCACCATATTTATTGCAGCATGATTTACAATAGCCAAGATATGGAAGCAACCTGTATCCGTTGATAGATGAAGATGTGGTATATATACATATATGTATGTATACACACATGCATGTGTGCATATGCACATGCACACACACACACAACAGAATATTATGCAACCATAAAAAGGATGAGATCTTGCCATTTGCCACAACATGGATGGACCCAGAGTATTATGCTAAGTGAAATAAGCCAGAGAAAGACAAATACCATCAGATTTTGCATATGTGTGGAATCAAAACAAAAAGCAAAAACATACCTATAAATACAGAGAACTAATGGTTGCCGGAGGGGAGGGGATGGGCAAAATGGATGAAGGGGAGTGGAAGGTACAGACTTTCAGTTACGCAATAAGTTACAGGGATGAAAGGTACAACATAGGGAATATAGTCAATGGTATTATAATAGTGTTGTATGGGGACACTAGCTACACTTATGGCAAGCTTAGCCTAATGTAGAGAGTTGTTGAATTACTGTTATACAACTGTAATGAAATTAACATTACAGTCAACTATACTTTAATAAATACTAATTTACATATGCTAGCATATTGTGTAGTCTGTAGGGACTGAAACTAACTTTCACCTTTGTGTTTTAATAAGCTTTACTATTTAGGTATGATAAGGCCAACAGATCAGGAGAGAAAGCCATTGGAAAGAGAGTTTATTATACTCAGATCTCAAAACAGAGAGTATATTATAACGCCATGAGGGGCCACATAATCACTGGGGTTGGAAATTACCTATGGGCAAGAGACTTCATTGTGGTTTTCTCAGAAAGCAACTGGCACGGCAGGGTAAACAGGTTTAAGATGACCTACTTTGAATAATTTCCAGCAGGATCTGAAGCATAGGGTCTGTCCTTGGTGGTCTATTACCCGGCCCCAGGGTGCTTAGGGCAGATGTAGAGTGACCCTAAGTGTAAGAAACTGAGAAAGTGACTGGGATATGGACTTAATTGGTCACTTAAGAAAGGTCTGCTATCTTCTTGCTCCACCCATTAAAATGTGTTTAAAGCAATCTTAAATTGATTTAACATGACTCACTTCTCTAATAGGTCTTTGCATTGTGTTCCTTGCCTCAAGTTATGAAATAAAAGGCACTTGTTTTCCACAGCTAAATTAATTCAAAGTAGATTGCAAAACCTTTTCTTGGGCTTCAAGGCCTTGTCCGTATGGCCCTGTCATAATGTTTTTCTTTGAAATAATTAAGTCAGTAACTGAAAAACATCCACAAGTGGCATGGAGAAAATCATAATATACACAAGTTTTCTTCAAATTTGTCTTCCACTATCCTACTGCATGAGGTCTCATAAATACCAGGTTGGCCCAACCATTAGAGAAGGAAACTAACTTTATAGTCAAGAGCCATCATTTTATTATTTCCTCTTTAGTGCTTGGGTCTATCCTCCAAGCAAACTCTTTTAAATCAAGTATATAAGGATTAATTATCTACTTTCTATAGACCTGAAATTGCAAGAAGCTATAGAGAGAGGAGAAAGAAGTGGAAGATACTTTCTCAAATGAGTTAGCTGAATCAGTACTTCTGATTAGTTGTAAGAACATTGTCTCTCAATGAAATAATATAGGGTGAACATAAAGCATGACATTATCAAGGGCTACGTTGTTGGTAGTGACTGTGGGACTAGAGTTCAGAACCAAGCGTAGATCATTGTGGTTAAAGGTGACTGAGGGAAGGCAACTAAAGAAGCTAGCACATAAGAAGTACCAAGAAAGAATCTTAAATGGAGTATGAGAAAGAGGAAAAAGCCTTAATAAAAGATAATGCATACTTATTATAAATAACAGAATGGAAAGCCCTTCCCTATGTGAGACTAAAACTACCAACATAAATTTAATGACAGAAGTAGAAAAGTCACCATTTGGTAACTATCACAAAAATAATTGATTTAGGTAGGAATAAATGATGGAATCTAAAACCAGTGAATTTTGGAGAAACAAGTTATTTACACAGGCTCAAAATATCTCCTTATGAAGCACTACTTAACAAAGGCATATATACTAACATCACATTATAGACAACTGGCAGGTGCCATCTAAACCAGGTGGTCAAAGTAAGCCATTATTTTTCACTGACCAGTTACTAATATTCATAAAGGGCATTTCAAATTAAGTGCACATATAATAATACTAGAGAATCTAACAAGGTACAAAATATAATTTTCATAATTAGCTGCATAAAAATGTGGTTTCCCTGAATAATTTGCCTAATAACTATTAATCTGGACTCATTCTTCTTATGTGCCATTTTAACCCAGTTGATAGACAATGACTTCTTTGTTTTTTATCTTTCAGGGAAACTGTTAGAATAATCAGTTTTCAGTGTTACTTTTCAAAATGAATTTTTATTGATTTCTCTTTCAGATTTTAAGAAGGTGAAAATACATCAGAGGAAAACTACTACTAAGTCTAATTATTAACAATTGAGCTAACTCTGCTTTGAAGCAAATTGATTTAACTCTAGTTAAATCACAGCATTGTACTACTTTCATAGAACAATACAAAATAGACAAAAATACATTCCATGAAAATTTACAATGTTCCTCAAATAAAGAAAAATACACATTTTAATTGGGATGACAGGGAGGATGATTTTGTTATATTGGTCACTGCTTTAAGGAAAAAGATTAGCATATCCACAAAGAGGAATGCATTATAGTTAACAAAAGGAGTCAGACATAATAAGAATTGCTTTAAGACATATATCAGTGGAGAAAGACAGACCTAGGAAAGTCATGATGCAATTAATCAAGAAAAGCAATGAAATAGATGTTGATTCCAAAATGGCTGAGAATTTTAGCTCATTTTAACTCCACATTCAATAAGAGAAATGAAAAATGAAGGCAAGGACTAAAAGACACGTAGAAAATTCAAAAGCAATGGAAACCTTACCAAGCTAACATTTTTTTTTAAATGTTTTTATTTTTGAGAGACAGAGACAGAATGTAAGCCGGGGCGGGGGGGGGGGGGTGCGGAGAGAAGGAGACACAGAATCCGAAGCAGGCTGCAGGCTCTAGGCTTCAAGCTGTCAGCACAGAGCCCAATGCGGGGCTCAAACTCATGAACTATGAGATGATGACCTGAGGTGAAGTTGGACACTTAAACAACTAAGCCACCCAGGCGCCCCTAAACTAAGTAACATTTGACAAAAAGAGTACTCTAAAAGTCGTTCATTATAACAAGGCATGGCCCATTTTAAAATAAACTTATTTATTAAAATCCCAGTACTATTTCCAATTATTTAGAAAGAGTACAGTAATGTCAAGTATAAAAGTTTAATAGAAAACATTGAGATGTGTGAAGAAATAGCCCAAATAACTGAAACACATTTCCTTAAAGGTTCTAGCTCAATGGAAATAAGTTGATGGCAAAATAACAGGATAATTTTCAACAAGTGGTCATTCTGATCCCTTGAGTTTATTAGTGGGTAGGAGGGTAAAACTTCATCCTGTGAAGTTTATCTCAGGAGTCAGTCACCAGAATACTGTGGGAATGTAGCCAATGAAATCATCTGAAGAATTAAGAACAAAAGGAGAATCTCCTCACAAAACTCCTTAATTAGCTTTTCTGTACACTGTAACTGAAATTTGTCATACCACTTTATACACTTAAAATTCTTGAAAATTCCACTTTTAGAATGCTCTAATTTTTTTAATTTAAATTCAAATTTGTTACCGTACAGTGTTGTCATGGCTTCGGAAGTACAGCCCAGTGATTCATCTCTTACATACGACACCTAGAGCTCATCCCAAAAAGTGTCCTCCTTAATGCCCATCACCCATTTAACCTGTCCACCCACCCACCTCCCTTCCAGAAACTCTTAGTTTGTTCTCTGTGTTTAAGAGTCTCTTATGGTTTGCCCCGGTCTGTTTTTATCTTATTTTTCTTCCCTTCCCCTATGTTCATCTGTTGTGTTTCTCAAATTCCACATGGGAGTGAAATCATAGATGTTTCTCTTACTGACTTGTTTTGCTTAGCATAATACCCTCTAGTTCCATCCACATTGTTGCAAATTTCTGTTCCACTCTCCCATGTGAATTGACATCTTCCAGGAATACTTTCCTGAATATTATGTAGATTTCAGAAGTTTCCTATAATTGATTATATATTATATTTTCTTACTTCAGACGGCTTTAACAAAAATAACATAGGCTGGGTCACTTCAATAAACATTCCTTTCCCTGAGTTGTACTACAGGCGGACATGTCCAAGATCAAAGCATCAGCAAATACTGTGTCTGGTGAAAGCCCAGTTGTTTGTGAACAACAGTGGCTTGCCACTGTATCCTCACATGACTGAAAAAGAGCATGCCAGTCTCATTTTAAAGACACTGATTCCATCACGGGGTCTCTTCGCTCAGAACTTCTTCTAACCTAATTACCCCATAAGCCCCAATTCCTAAGACCATTCTATCAGGTGTTAGGGTTTCAACAACATATAAATTGTAGGGGATGGTGGGGGTTGGCGCACATACATGGAGTCCATAATAGCAATGAAAAATCCAACCAATGAACCATTTATAAAACTATTTACACTTTATCCCCAGGTTCAGGATTCATCTATTACTCAACCATACTTGGATCAGAATTGCATCTAATGGTAAATTTGTTAGCATAGATAGCAGATTGTTTAAAAATAAATGTTCATTTTCTTGATGCCATATGTGATTACTTTAATGTTTAAGCCAATAAGACCACAAATAAATAGGATTGTTTTGGGGGCTGGTGGGACAGAAGATACTAGATGTTGGGAGAAGGTTTATGATTTTTTTTTCCAAAAAAAAAAAAAAAACAACTTCAATTCTCCACTGTGAAGAATTTCAGTAAGAGAAGTTGTTAAATAAATGGGATATATTCTAGACCAAGTATGTCATGAAAATGGTAATTTATGAAGAAAGTTATTGCTTGATTCTGTGTGACTAAGTGGGAGAATTTTATATTTCCAAAATAAAACTGTAAAAAGAAAGACTAATTATTAAGCCAGTTGTGAATACTATAATTTTATTTTGTGGAATTACCTGCCTGTCAGTTTGCCTTTGCATGAAGCACTGAATTTAAATCACCATTATTGTTCATGTGACTTCTTCAGGATGCATCCCGACTCTCAAATTCATATGCTAAAACAGGACTATAGATGCAGGTAGTACTTATTTCTTGGCATTCATGTTCTTTCCTGAAGGCGACAAATTAAATTTTACAATTCTCATTGCCTTTAGAGGAGATAATATAGAGTGGAAGGAGAAGAAAAAAACCGAAACCTCCCACTAATCGGCTTTGGAAACCAACTGCTCCTCTTTGTCCCCTTCTTATTACAAAATAGATTCAAAATACTCATAAGTCATTGTTTTAAGAAAAACTGAGTCTTAGGTAAGATAGAATCCATTTACTTTTAATTATGCTCTAGAGAAATGTAATGATTTATCTATACTATCAAATCTTTAAAAATCATAATTCTTGACACATTTTTACAGTCAGAAAATCTTGCCAGTCATCAGATCTCTAGATCTCTGATGGAGCTACTCTAACCCAAATGATATGGGTCGTTATGTTTTTAAAATTGCAAAATGATCATTGCTCTTAATTTAACAGAAACAATAAGGCAACAGTGAAAAAATGTAACTTTAAACATTTCCTTACTTTTTGATGCTAAAGAGAGCTTCACAATCCTCATGTGTATCCCTTGCTCCAATTCAGCAATTTCTTCATGCAGAAGCCCTGGTTCCTTTTATTAGAGAATGGGGATGCTACATGCTAGCTGCTCACACTGCTACTGTGGGAGAATTATTTTTAGCAGTATAAATACGTCTGGAAACAGAGATCTCTGAGACAGAGAAAAATCTCATTCTTCAGAAGTATTTATTGAGAGTCCACTATCTCTCAGATACTGTTCTGTATCTGGGAGAGTCATCAGTAAACAAAAGAAATCTACCTTTACGAGACTGATATTCTAGCAGCAGGTAAAAGCAAAAAATACATGAATGATGATAAATAAATTAAAATTTGAGAAAAATAAGGTAAAGGGTGACCACATTACAGAATGGGACATTTCAACAAAAATCCTTTAAGGGGGGCACTGAGACCTGCACACTGGCTGCAACAGATCTCCTGGTCAGTTGATTATGAACAGCATAATCAACAGGGCAACTCTGAAGGGCAGAAGTGCTGAGGACAGACCCCCCAAATTAGTTGATCTGAATATCTGAAGTTAGAGCCCAAAAAAGATTTGAGTAATCTCACTCATAGTGAGAAATAAGAGAACACAAGTCTAAAGACACTAAAATAGAAATGAGCTTTCTGTGATACAAGAACAGGAAAAAGACAAGTGTAAACCCAGTTTCATCAACTAGTGGGATAGTAAAACCATATGGTCAATAGGAAGGGGAGGGCTAAAAAATGTCAAGTCTTTGAAGCCAAACTAATGAGCGTAGATTGTACTTTATCATTGATAGAACCCATTTGGGAAACAAAGGAATTACATGATCTAATTTATCATTTTTAAGAAAATCATCCCTCTTTTGCCTTTTGGCTTGGAAGAGGCAAAGGCACATTGTCCTGAGTCCAGTTTATCCAACACCAGCCACCTCTACCATGCCACCTACACTTGACCCCAATGAGACCAAAGTCACACACCTGAGGTGCACCGGTGGGGAAGTCAGTGCCATGTCTGCCCTGGCCCTGAAGATCAGCCTCCTGGATCTGTCTCCAAAAATGGTTGGTTATGACATTGCCAAGGCAACCAGTGATTGGAAAGGGCTGAGGATTATAGTGAAATTGACCATTCAGAACAGACAGGCCAGACTGAAGTGGTACCTGTGCCTCTGTCCTGATTATCAAGACCTCAAGGAACAACCGAGAGACAGAAAGAAGCAGAAAAACATTAAGCACAGTGGGAATATCACTTTTGACGAGATTGTCCATGTTGCTCAACAGATGCGGCACTGATCATTAGCCAGAGAACTGCTTGGAACCATTAAAGAGATCCTGGGGACTGCCCAATCTGTGCACTGCGGTGTTGATGGCCACCATGCTTATGCCATCAATAGTGGTGCAGTGCAATGCCCAGCTAGTTAGGAACTACAAAGGAAAATATTCCAGTAAAGGATCATTAGACAACCAAAAATCACCCTCGAGATGTGATTTTTAACTATTTTAACTATAGGAGGGGAAAACCCCTATTGTGCTTCCATCCCTAATACTACAAGCCAGCCCTGACCTCTCTTATGAACCATCACTCTATCCCGCTGCTTCCTTGTCTGCTCTCATTGGAACTCTAACAGACATCCCAAACTTATCGTGTCTACAACCAAGTTCCTGATAGGTCTTGAGGACATTTCCTTATGCAGTATCTTTAATTCATTTACTCTCTACCACCAGGTACTAACAGAGTTACTCTGGCCCCGTGAGGAGACTTGTTGGAATCCCTGAGAAGTTATGACCACAAGCTGAGCCTCCAAAAGTTTATGGCCAAAAATGAAATTACAGAGTGAATTTAGATTGGGAACCCTAAGCACCTGACAAACCTTCTGTGGGACCCTCATCTTAAGCCATAAAGAACCTCTACGTAGAATTTCCCAAAGAAAGCCAGCATCATACAAGAGAACAGTATCCTTGTAAACAAAAGAATAGAATAAGAATAAGCAGAAATAACAAACAAAACACTAGGACTTTAAGCAGGGGTATTATCAAACAATATGACCAAACCTATAATTGAGATGTAGAATGTATGAAAACTGTTTCAGTATGTTTTTCCATATAAACAAGTTGTTTGTATAAACAAAAAAAGGTAAGTAGAAGTTATCCTTTTTTAATTTTTTAATATTTTTGAGAGAGAGAGAGAGCGTGAGTGGGAAGGGGCAGAAAGAGAGGGAGACGCAGCATCCAAAGCAGGCGCCAGGCTCTGAGCTATCAGCACAGAGCCGGATGTAGGGCTCAAATCCATGAAATGTGAGATCATGACCTGAGCCAAAGTCAGACGCTTAACCGATTGAGACACGCAGGAGCCCCTAGAAGTTATCCTATTCTTAACAAATGGTATTTTCAACTTGATCAAGAACAATGAATAATTCATTGAAAGAAAACATTGAGATACATAACAAAATAACTTAAAAGAATAAACAGTAAAACTGCCTTAACTTTCTGTCATTTCCTAAAAGGGGTAGTAATATTGATTAAATTTGCACACTAAATTATGCATGCTATAATTTCTAACACAACTGCTAAAAGCAGCAAATTCAGTATGTAATGGACAAAGTAGAAGAGGACAAAAGTGAAATACTGATCATAAATCCTAAAAATATAAATGAAAAAACACAGGACAGAATAACCGATGACATTTCTAAAGAAATAAATGCTCCGGAGATTATGAGAATATAAAATACCCAATTAATTGGCAGTTTTACAGAGACCTCATAAATACAATATCAAAAGCTGAAGGCAGAGGAAGGTCCTTGTTTTGTGACCTGACATATACACAATGTAGGGAACTCTAAGAAAAATAGAAATTATCAAGGTAACAGTAGGAGCAAAAATGAATACTTGTATCGAGTAAGAAATTAAAGATTTTAAACATGTCTAAATATCACAAACATAAATGAACGGAAATAACATCATCTTTATTATTACTGTGTATTATAATTTATTTTCATTATATTACATTTCATTATATTACATATATTATTTATTTTACAGATAATAGCTAATTTCATTTTCCTCTAGCATGGCTGTTAGGATTATTAATAGTTTCAAAATATTTCAACTTCACAACTTTTAATAGTTATTGCTGATGTATAATTTCCGCTGCCATTTCTGGCACAGTGTGTTTATTTCTAGGAGATAAACCCTTAACCCTTGGTTCGTATCTTGATTCTCTTCCTCTCCTCTGAGGCCACCTAACTGTCTTTATGGAGGAAAGCTATCACATTTTAACACTAGCCAAATAAAGCTGTTGTTCCTCTATTAATATCAGACAAAAATGAACGTAAGGCAAAAAGGATTTCTAAAGGAAAAGAAATTTACTTTATAATAATCAAAAGTTCAATTCATCAGCAAGCTATAACAATTTAAAATTTGCATTCACCTAACAATATCATCTTAAAATGTATATAATCAATATTGAGAAACCTAGAAGAAATAAAGGATAAATCTACAACCATGGCGGGAGACTTTAATTGCTAATTCAAATATGAAAAAAATCAGAAAATTGAACAACATGATTATCAAAGTTAACCTAAGCTGCATAATACAAATCCTTTCCCAGTTTGTACATAACATTCAAAACATGGTTCATATACCAGATCATACAGAAAAATCCACATGGTCCATGAATGCACTTTATAACATTTTGAGGGTAATATCTGCTGTTTCCTTCCAACTGCTCTGTCTCTCACACACACACACACACACACACACACACACACACACACACACACACACACACACACACACATTCTCATCAGACCCCAAAAAGGTGGTTTTAAGAGAAAATGACAAGCTTTGAAAAAAGTGGTGGCATCTTTAAAAGTATCTGACCTGAGAAAATCAATTACATATCTATTCCTTTAATGTAATCATTATTTGTTGATGGAGCTAATCTACCTTAGAATAATTTCTATAACAAAAAATCATGTATACTCTAATGCTAAGACTTAAGACAGGAAATGGTAACAGACATCAAAGGGACCTAAAAGTCCATTATCATTCACTTCAGCTGTTCAGAATCCCAGCTGTGATCTAGTTAATCTGTGAGACCATTGCCCCAGGCGTTTATAGTATTCCTGGAAAAACTCCCCAGAACCCCACTTCAAATCTACTGCTGCCTGAAACAGCCAACTGTTTCATTTTAGAGATTCTAGTGATTTTTAAATTGCCTCTATTAGAGAGGGAGTAATTGGTAAAAATCCCTAAGGGTAGTGGCTGGGGAAAAAACTGTCACTGGTAATAGCAGGGAATTACACAAAAATGCCAATGAATTTTCTGATTGATGGAACTGAGGTACAACTCAAGTTTAATATATAAGGATGCCGATAACTGGATGAAAGGGGACCAAAGCACAAGCACTCGCACACATACATACACGTACATCAAGGGGCAGGGGGAACATTTAAAAGCAATTTCTCTTTTTAAACTATAAGTCACATGCTAGATTAAATCAGTTTTGGCCATCAAGATCCCAACATCTACTTGGAAAAAGTTGTTGTTTTCCAATTTCTTTTCCCCTATAAATATTACTTTTTCACAAATTAAAATACACTTACTTTCAACACTAAAGAAGGTAAAGAGTGTTCAAGAAATCAGGCCAAGAATATGGACATTATCAAAAGCAAAGAATAAAAACTTTGGGATGACTTGGATGTCTCAACAAAAATAGCATACATCCTAAACACTGTAACAACCTTCATTCCTCCAATAGTACACGCATATACGCACTTACACACTAAGTTTGAGCACAACGCTCCCTTTTGGCGTACCTTTAGTGTTCTGCTTCGAGTACCTAGTAACACAGTGATAGAACCATTTAAGATCCATGATATATTTTACTTTCGTTGACTGCTTCCCCTTGTTTTGTATCTTGTAGTTTAATATACAATTATACCAAAATATTAGGGTAGTATATTGACATTTCATTTCTTGACTACAAACAGAACCTAAAAGAGTAAATAGTTTCTGCCAAGATTCCATAAGTAAATACTGACATTCACAAAGTAAATATATCTTCATTCCTAGCATATAGCACACTTGCAAATAATATCTTTACATTGAATTTTGTTTCTCTGTAGTGAAAATAAAAATTGTTTGGCAGATTAGCAGTGTGAGGCTGCTTTCTGACTCACAGATACAGCTATGACCTTTCTAAAAAATCACTTCATTGTCTGCCTCTTCTATGTGAGGTTCATCGTCATTAACTCCAACTGGCCCAGTCTGAAGTCTAGCACTACTAAGGAGAAAATCATAAAATGACAAATGTCATTCATCAGCTTGATAGTTCCTACTCAACTAGAGTTTCTGAAGAAAGGTAATTCCAAAAACTTTCTGTAAATGGACACCTTTTCTTAGGTAAAAACAATAGAGCAGACCCTTTGGAATTTTAGGACCACATTTTTTATGTAAGCCCATATCACATTTTCTTATTCTTTATTTTTATCTTCTTCTTTTATCCTTTTTGCTGAAAGTTTATGAGGACAAATATACCCACCAGGCATCCCCTTCTATCAGCCTTTTACTATTCAGTGAGCTAACTTGTCACTTCTCAGATGCCTGGGTACCAGGCGGAGAGCCAAAAACCCTGCGTGACTGGCAAGCTCCATGATTGTGTTGATGTCCTGTGATACCTCTCTAGCTGTTGTCACCTTGAATCCATCTATTTCTAGTAAACAGAAGAACCGTGCTGGTAAATGTCTGTTTGTTTGTTTTCCCCCAAAGTCTTTCCTCTAAGTTCAATAATACTGGAAGTGTTCTATATCTCTACAAAATACATACGGACTAATATATACAAAAGAGAATGAACAGCAACCACATTAAAATAGATCTCACCAAAATTTTTGAAAAACATTAAAAAATGCAGTATATCTGTGTTTAAAAACTTTAAAAAATGCAGTATATCTGTGTTTTAAAAAGAAATAAACTGATCTCTAGTGCTAAAAATGAGGGATTACCCACGGGTGGTGTGTTAGGACTACAAGAAAGCAAGAGGTAGCCTATGAGAAGCAGACAATATTTTTTTCTTGATCTGGGCACTGATTCAAGTAAATACCATTAGAAAGTAAGTTAATTTTTTACAATTAATTTCAAAGTAGAGAGTAGCTAAAGAAATATTCAGCATGCAATTAGGTACTTTGAGTACTGAATTTTTTGTCACTGGGATGCCCTTTATTAAATATGTAATTTAACACTTATTTTTTAGCAAAAAGTATTTTGCACAAGTTTCCAAAATCTTAAGGGCCAAATAACTAACTTAGTTATAGTTGTAACTAGTTTCAGCATCTTAATTTTGTACACAGATGATGTGTTTGGGGGCTAAAGGGAAGGCTTTAGTACATGATAAAGTACACAAGTCAGGAAATGTCAAACAAAGAAAAGTAATCATGTTTCCTTTGTAGTGATTTGTATTCCAGACTACTACTTGCCAAAACCTCTCAGTTTTCATTTCTTCAGTTGTCCTAATGATTTCTATTCAGTAGTTGAATAGTCAGGTTCTTAATAGGAAAATTATAAACAGAGGATTTTATGTTTGAAAAGAAACAAGAGTAAATTACTAGGTTATATCAATTACAATTAATTCCCGATTTATAATAGAAGAACTAGAATAGAGGCCATGGTTTTTATAAGTAATGGATAAGAACAATTTTTGTGTATTTAGCTACATTTTTCCCATTATAAAAAATGCCAAGGAAAGTGTTTTTAATGCTCTCTATTTAACACACTGTAATAGGGATGCATTTAACATCAATTTTCTGTTCTTTATCATAGATGTCATTTCAAAAGTATATGACAGATTATTTCTCATACATAAAAAAGTAAATGATGATTTACTCTTAGTGGAGAGCCAGTAGAAGAGTTTTTTTTTTTTTAAAGAGACATTACTGCAGAAATGATGGAGTCTTAGAGGCAACATATACTTGGTCTTTCTCTCCTAGGAAATAGAACTTTTCAATGTTATTTGCTCAAGCCAGTGCTAGTGAACATAGCTCTTTATTTCTCTACTCCTTAAGAAAATGAAATCACTGAATATGAAAGTACACTGCTTGAATCTTCAACAGAACCTGTCCTGTGCTCTATTTTATAGGATCACTCAGCTTTGACTCTCTATGCCAGAGCTTTCCCCCAGAAACTGTGATATCTCTCTGCTCCACAAACTGGGGCCCCTCTCTATGTTTCCCACAGAATATGAAATATTCTGCTTCCAGAACAGCAAAGGACTCACCTATCTCCGCCCATGTTCACCATGATGGGAGCTCTACTCCAAACCGATTCATGTTCCTTGAGCAGTTCTGGATTTCAACTTCCATAACTCATTTTTATAACTCATTACACAAAAGTAAAAGGATATTTTATAATCTGGGATTATAGACAATGGTCCTATTTTAAAATTGATTCAAGTTGTCTGCTCACTCATCAGAAATCTTGTTTGGAGGAAAGCTCCATTTGATTGGTACCTACTATGAGCTAGAGAAAAAGAACAATCATATCACAAGAAATCCCATCGCCACGAGACCTGGAGATTGAAATAAAGAACATAAGAAGTACACAATTGCACAACCATATGCATCCATTGTATTTGAGCAAATAAAAAATTACTGGAATGTAAATCATAAGTTCCATTCATTTATCAATAACTATAGAATGAGAAGATCCATGAAGCTCAAAGATCTAAAAGAATATTTGCCAATATACATCCAATAGTAAGTAAAATGTCTATCTAAGAGACTATGCACAATTAGCATTGATGGCTTTGTCTGAAAACTGCATTATCTAACCAAATTGTATACTTCTAAGAAGAAGTAGACTTCACTGTGACAATAAGAAATTTATCAAAGATAAAGTGATTTCTATTCTATATGCAGTTTTAAAAACATAATATTCCAGGTTTTTAACCTCTGTTTCCACCCTCAGTATACACTGTGCATAGAGATAGGCATTCCCGTGTCAGGGACAATTTTCTACTACAGAAGGAATAATTAGCTGTACTTGTTATTGGTCTTGAAAAAATTCAATTTGGGTTACAATACCTCTGTATTGTATGTCAAAACAAGACCCGTTGTCAAAACAATCATGTGTTAAAACATATCACAGATAAATTAATACAACCTATAACTATGAAGATGAAACAAGATAAAATTTGTGTTAAATCAATAAAACAGGATACAGCAGTGCAAGTATTTTTCTATGAGACCTCATTACTGCTCTGACAATTGACTTGTTTTTGGAGTTTCTTTAATGTATTCTATCACACAGCATTGGGTCCACACATTTTTTTTTGTCTCTGGAATTTTAACACTAGTGACTAAAGTCATTTAAAAATCAAATTATTTCCTCAATGCCTTGGAAAAGTGTGAGATTGAGGTGTCTTCTCAAACACACACACACAAAAATAAATCAGGACAAATATTATTGATTCCCTAAATTATTAACTGAATAATTCCTAAGTTTGGAATGAAATCAAGAGCCATAGTTGTGGGATCAAAAGAACTGCAACGTAATATATTCTAAAAACACATTATTTGGGAGATGACTTAAATGCAAAGTTAAATGAAATTTAAATGAAAATGCTAGGATGAACTATTTACATGGATTGAGTGTGAATTACCAATTGCCAGGCTTTTCCCCTATTCTTCTTCTAAATCACCATTCCTTTCTGCTAATGAACAAATTAATTTCCCATTTTGTAGCCTTCTTATCTGCAACATTAAAGCCTATCAATTCTCACTTATCCCTACAGCACCCACGTATAAAGGGACCAAAGTCACTTTTATTTCATCTCGCCTGTTGTAAATACAAACCCTTGCTTCACAAGCAACCTAGACATTGCTATCTTTTGCAGACACTATAAAATCCACCTTCTCAGCAGCTTGCAGAATCAGAAAAGAAATATCATGTGACACATTGCATGTTTGCAGGAAGATGATGTTCAATTATAATAAATGTAAAATCCACTGCCAAAGAGACTGGCTACAGGCAGGAAACTATGACTTGAGGGAACACTGTCTAGAAATCAAAGTTTAACAACTTATAAACATAGGAAGTTAGGAGAGAACAAAAAGACATTTTGAATTCAGGTTTTAAAATGCTGTCAGGATACTCAGTTCTTGTTATATTTCTACAGTAAGGAATCACTTGCCCCCTTTCTAGAAATACTTTTATGAATAACATTTAACATAAATTGCTTATAAACAACCTCTCTCTTTTATATAATTAAATGATGAGTAATCCTTCTGGTAGAGGTAATGCATGCATACAAATTGCAAACCGGTTGAACTTTGAAGGGGCATATATTTTATGTTTATGATTTAGTAACAAAGGCTAGTTCATGTCTGGTGAATTGCTTCCCTTCAATATATTTTAACTTCTAATAGTTCCTAAGGAAATGAGTAGAGGACAGGATGGGAAATAGAAATCTTGATTTAAGAACAAAGTTTCAATCCAGGCATGAAGTACTAAGGCACTGGTTACAATACACATATAAAATAATCATTGTTTTTCAGTAACTCCAAAGCACAGCATAGTTCTAGGATAAAAATTCATCATGTATCATAGGATCTTAAGATAAAATATTTGTGTACTATTTGTTTCCTAAATGAGTTTTTCACTTTTCACATTGAATTCTTATGTTCATTATTAACATATCTAAAAACATAATAGTTGGTAAACTTGATCTCAGCTATTTTATAGTGAAAGGACTGTTGAAGGAAATTATACGGAGAATGCCTTCTGCATAGTTTTACATAGGTTCTATAATTAATGTTAGCTATAAAAGTATAATATAAATTGAAATTTTGAATTTCCTGGTATGATCCTTTTTATTGCTGTAGGAGAAAAAAATTAAATTGGGGACCCTGTGATAGACCAACTATTATGTGGAATACAGCATATTCCTTTAGATAGGAACCAGAAATTAGACCGTTCCAACATTTTAAGGAATGTAGATTTCCCTAATATAATCCTTGAAGCTTATAATTTCTCTTAAAGTTAAATCTTATTTACAAAAACATTTCCATCTTTGTTTAAAGACCTATAAAAATTCTTTATATCCCGCACACATGTGTATACTTGCTGTAAAGAGGAGAAACGTTATATCACTTATTACGTTGTTTTCACGATCTTAAATTCTTCCTTGTATAACTGGTGCTAAATAAGTGACTTATTGTGTCTACCATCATTTCACACCCAGATATATAATATGCATAGGATACAGGAGCTCACTCAGCTAACACTGGACTACTGACCAGTGGACTCCATGATATTTCTTAAATACAGCAGACGTGCTTCCGCAGAGCTCTTGTAACTTGCTTGCCCATTCTTGGAATGCTCTCCACAATGTATCTTGCTTTTTCACTTTTATTTTTGATGATTATCTTTGGATGAAATGTCACCTAATCAGTGATACTTTCCCTGACTACTGTATTAAACATTTCAGCACAACTTGTCCATCCCTTCATTTTATTCCCCTTTCTCTGCTTAATCTTTCTCCATAGCACTTCCATCACAGGGTTAATTTCAGGTTTATTTTTCATTTACCGTCTGTCTTCCTTCTACTGGGACACTAGTGTGTAAGCTTTATGAAGTCAAAGTTTGTTTTTGTTTTTGTTTTTTCCAGATAAAATACAGATCTTCCTCAACTTACAATGGAGTTACATCTGGATAGGTCCATCATAAGTTAAAAATATTGTAGGGATTCCTGGATGGCTCAGTCAGTTAAGTCTCCAACTTCAGCTCAGGTCATGATCTCTCAGTGAGTGAGTTTGAGCTCTGCATCAGGCTCTGTGCTGACAGCTCAGAGCCTGGAGCCTGCTTCAGATTCTGTGTCTCCCCCTCTCTCTCTGCACCTCCCCCGCTCACACTCTGTCTCTTTTTCCCTCTCTCAAAAATAAACATTAAAAAATATTGTAAATTGATAATGCATTTAATATACGTTACCTACCGAACATCATAGCTTTGCCTAGCCTAGTTTAAATGAGCTCAAGACAGTTATATCAGCCTCAGTTGCTCAAGATCATCTAACACAAAACCTATTTTATAATAAAGTGTTGGATATCTCATGTAATTTATTGAATACTGTATTGAAAGTGAAAACCAGGATGTCATAAGAGTAGCTGTTGTTTACCCTTGTGATTGCAGGGCTGAATAGGTGCTGCAGCTCACTGCCACTGCCCACCATCATGAGTATGGAACCATGCATTGCTAACCTGGGAAAAGGTCAAAATTCAAAGCATAGGTTCTACTGAATGTGTATTACTTTCACATCATCATAAAGTCAAAATGTTGTAAGTCAAATAATCATTAACCAGGGACCATCTGTATCTTTGGAGCTAACACTACACTTTGGCACATTCCTTAACTATGTTTCAATGAATTGTCATCTTATGCAATCAATATTATTTTATAAACTCAGTTGATATGTGAAGAACCACTAGAACTCTCCCAATAGTCCCTTACATTCGATGCAAATCTTTTATGCTTTAGCACTTTTAAGGCATTTACTCCTTATCCCAATTCCAACCTCCTTCCTCATCACTGTATTTCAACAGTGACATTTTCCATTGGGCTCTTTTCCATGTGTTGTGTAATGCTTCACCTGCAATACTTTGCAATTATTTCTATCGTGTTTTCCTTCAATGATGCCCTTTTCAACATCAGAAAGTTCATACTCCATTGTTGCCACAGAGAATTTGCTGCTTTCTTCCTGGCATTTCAGCTATGTATCAACGTTTTTACTAATTTTCATTTGCACCTCTTTTTGTAATTGTACATAGTTTAAGTGTGGGAAGATAAAGTGATAACACAGTTCAAGCAAAATCGTCTGGAAGCAGTAATTTGAATTTACATTCCCATTTGACCATATGTCTATCACGCTAGAGAACGTTGTATCATTGAATGAAAATTTGAGAAACCAATCAATTTGGTTTGTAAGGAGCCAGTCTAGAAAGCTCTGAGTGTATTTATTTCTTAATGTTTAAATGTATTGTGTGCAAGATCAAGCTGAGCAAAACTCAATGAATTCATTGATCCTTTCCAATTCCTTTCTCTCCCATTACATGTGGATCAATAAACCCTTTTCCCACTTTAACTCTGAAATCCCCTCAAAAGAGCAGCATATAATTTTTGGAGTAGTTTCAATCAGGTCTTATAGACCTTTAGAATTCTTCAATTTTATTTTCCTTGGCTTCTGGAGTTTGGGCATAAGTTTGAAGGACATTGAGAAAGACTGACAAGATGGACCCCTTTCCATTGTATTATCTATACTACTTTAGAAATACAATTATTCTGATGCCAGGGTCTTTTTTACTCTTTCCCTCTTATTTACATATTTGTAATTATTTGTCAAAATGTATTAAGTGAGCACCATGAGTCTACAGATTTGCTGAAAGAGCCATATACCAGCAGCTTTCTCTCCTATACTATCAAACAATAGCCTTTAGCTTTCTGGAGCCTAACTCCAATGTTACCATATATCCCAGATACTTTTGGCAAATTACTCTCTCACGTACAAAAAGCAGTAATTCACTTTGTACCATATTTGCTGAAATCACTTTTCATGCTATTTTAACCTTCCAACAATTTTTGAATAAGAATCACTCCGACTCTCAGGAATTTCTCTTATAACTAAAAGAATTAAGACTATGGTTATTTGTTTACCACCCTTATAAATATTTCAAGGACTTCATGAATGTAAAGCAATATGCTTTAGGCTGTGGGAATATAATTATTATATAGGATCTGTGTTTACAAAGAACTTATGACATCACCAGGAAGGTAATTTAAAAAGGAAAAAGGCAACAGTTAGAGGTGGAGCATGTAGATGTCCAATACCTGATACTATTAAGTGCTTTAGGAGTTCATCAGGAGGTATCACTAAATAACTGGGTAATTTGAAAGATTTTTAAATAACTTTTGAGTTACACAAGAGGCCAAGGAAAGTGAGAAGAACATCCACTCAAGAGGGGTTGGTCCTGTATAAGTGTAAAAGCCACGGTAGAAGAATGGTTCTTGAAGACTTACACTGGAATAGGCAGAACGGAATGACACGGACATTACAGGAGGAAGGGGAAAGCCCAGTAAAAATGTTATTCATAGGGAGGTCACAGCATAAGAGAGACTACTCTAGCCAGAATTTCTATTGATATACCTTGGGAGATAAAATTGGAAAGATACTAAACCACTTCTAGATTCTCGATTCAGCTCTTTTACACATCTGCAGTCTCCCTAAAACACAAATTAAGCCATGTGTGACAACTGCTCCTAAGTCCATGCTTAGAGTACTTCTCTCAAAATGGTATTCATGGCCTTCTATGAAACAGTCAAGGAGGACATCAGTGTGAAGGGGCAGCCAGGCAATAATATCAAAGCCCATCAGGGTGAGTAAGGCATCCACGTCAAGGACTGGGCTTGGGTGTAAGCTCTTGGGTAAGGTGAGGAGAGTGTCCAGATAGGAGAGGCAGCCCAGCAGAGGGTGTTAGAGCCCATGGGGTTAGAAGAGCAATCGTATGTGAAGTGGGGTTGGTAGCAGAGATTGGTTACATGGATAAGAATTCAAATATATTAAGACAAATAGAAAATTCTCATTGTGAGAAAAGGGAGCTACAATAATTAAAATACAGAAACAAATGAAATACTTGCCATCGGTGGGAATTCATGGTTTTCCATCAATATAGATATAAATACAGATGTAAAGGATAGATGTGTATAATATATGAACATATTCTCTAGCTGTCTGCTAACAGGATCTGGTAGCTATTATACCAAATATGTAGATACTGGTTTCTAAATATTATTTTCAACTTCTTTCCACTTCTGGAGAAATGGCTGATTCCATGACTGTGCAGCATAAGATATAGAAGATGAGCTTGCATCTTGTTTGGTCAGAAAGCAAGGAAGTACCTAAAAACTGATGGATGTGCCAAAAGTTCTTGGGATCTAGGCTTCCCCTGGCCAAATATGGGACAATTTCATAGTCAATATAAACAGTGGTAGGATATTATTATCTACTGAATAAAATAGGAAACCAAATATCTTCAATACAGTTAAAATATTGGTAAGGAATATTTATAAAGCTTCAAATACTGAATAACAAAGGGAAAATTAATAACTTGACAGGGGAGAACCTGATCCATAACATCTTAAATGATCAAAGTGGACATCACCAGTAATGGAGCAAGTCAAAATTATGTTCCACCTGATCAGAAGCAAGAAAAATCACACGGAATCTGATATTCCTGTTAAGGATGTGGAAATTGAATCTAATTTTAAGGAATATCAGTAAACCAAAATTGAAAGACATTTCACAAAATATCAGGCCTATAATCTTCAGAAGTATGAAAGTCATGAGAATCCAGAAAACACTGAAAAATTGTTCAAGAAAGAAGGAGCCTAAAGATGCATACATGGCAAGTAAAGGCAACACAGCATTCTGAACTAGATCCTTCCCTTATAAAGAATGCTTTTGGAGAATCTGGGAAAATTTCAAATGGGATGTGAGCATCATTCTACAGATGGTAATTATGTACCATTGTTAATTTTCTTACTTTCATGCTCTGCACTGTGATTATGTAGGAGAATGTCCTTTTGTGTATGGAGTGCATGCTAATGTACTTAGGGGTGACAGGGTATCATATGGGAACATGACTCTAAGATGGCTCAGGTAAAACAAGTCTGAACTGCATTTGCAAATTTTCTATAAATTTAATGTTTCCAAAAAATTTTGGAGAGCATTACATTATAAAAGAAAAAAAAAGGAATACAGTTTTCAATTTGAAGGCTCCACATATGGGAAGCATGGTTTAAAAAACCAAATACCTCAGGATTTTGGATGCAAATTAAAAATTTCCTTGTGCAATGATAAAATCTCTCCATTTCTGGGACTAAAGATTTTAATAGTTGGCACAAGAATCAGACAGGATGGGAACAAAAAGCAATAGCTGGGAAGAAATGGGGCACAAGAAAGCAGGAAACTAAAGACACTTCTCCTCCTTCACGACACAGCCAAAAGTTGAGTCCCAGGACAACAGGCATTATCATATCTAGTGATATATCTGAATAGAATAATTTAACCATTAGGCCTGAAGGAGTGTTTGGGTTTTTAAATTTGCACATTTACTTAAAAAAATATGTGCTGCACTTTTGTCTCTACACCTTTATAGTTTGGGCGCTACATAAATAGAATTTTTATTGTTGAATTAGAATTAGTTACAATTGTTCCTTTGGCTAGTTGTGAATTGCTTTGACTAGACAAAGTAATGAATAATCAAGTTAACCTTTCCTGATTGTTTTACAGAAGTCTAATAGGATTCGATGTATAGGAGAGTTTACACCTTATTTTGGTTTATTATAGGAAGGAAGGGGGAGTTTGATTAGGAAACTATGTGTAAGTCATTAACATTAATACGTTTTCTTTGATAGAATTGAAAGAATTATGTTTCACAAAATATATGAAGAAGTCAGATGATGAATGTTATTTTCTTATTGGCTGTTCACAAATGTAAAGCCCACCAACTTATTGACTTAAATCAAGTTCCAGTGGGTCTTATCATTGTATTTACCAAGCTGTCATGGCTCTGTATGAAGGAAATCTGGAAAATACCATGATAACCAATACATGGAAAAACTAAAGTTCAAGAAGTTTAATGATCCTTTTATGTCTCAGTAGCCACACTGCCAATACAGTTCAGTCGTCTGAATTTAAGTAATTGATTCTCTGTTGCATGTAACATGACATTTCTCTCTATCCCCCAGAAGCTTTTCCATTGACATGCAAAAATCCATTCATTTTATTTATTGAGTAGTTACAGTAAGCAAAATGCTCTGTGATGGACTACAATAATATAAAATCCATAAGACATAGATCATAACTCTAAATACCTTAAGAGAAAAACAAAGCAGGTTGTGAATTTATGCTGAGCAGATTATTTTCAGATGATAGACTTACAGTAGTCATATGGCATAGTAGTTGGATCTTAAAGACTAGATAGGATGTTAACATGTAGAGTTATCCTAAGGGTGGAAATAAGATTAAGGAAATTGGGGGTAAAAACGGTCAGCCACATGAGGGAACAATCTTGTTCTTCAGTTTGGTTGGTAGGGTACATGAGAGACCAGTAGAAACTATGTTCATAAAACTATATTCTGGTCAGAGGCTGGAGGGTGTTAACAACTAAATGAGAGTGTTTGAAATTAGGCTTAAGACTTTGGGAACCTATTGGCGTGACACAATTTATGTCCTATCTCAGAAATATTACTTGGGCAGCTATAAAAATACTTCAGGAAGATGTAATAGACCAAATAGATCACTTCAATCATATCCCAACTGTTCTAAGTGTGAGATACGAGGCTAAATTAAGTTAAACATGTTGGATAAACAGGACGAGCCAACTAAAACCTATCACAAAGATAGGATAGACAGGAATTGGCAACTGCTTGGATGTGGAATACAAATGTGAGAGACAGGTCAATAATTTATAGTCTTTGGACTTGAATGACTAGGAGAATGGTGATATCATTAAAGGAAATTGGGTTTATTTAAAGTTTGTTTTCTTATTTTGACAGACACACACACACACACACACACACACACACACACACACACACACACACACAAAATGTGTGCACAAGTCAGGGAAGGGGCAGAGAGGAGAGAGAATCCCAAGCAGGCTCTGTGCTGTCAGGGCCTGAACTGGGGGTGGGGTGAGGTGGGGGGTAAGTGAGGGCCTAGATCTCACAAACAATGAGATCATGACCTGCACAGAAATCAAGAGTCAGATGCTTAATCGACTGAGCCACCCAGGTGCCCCACGAAATTGGATTTAAAGCAGAAGGGTATTGGGAGAGAAGATGGTGAATTTTGAATATTACTGATCTGCTAGTCCCTAGAATATGTTGCTCTGTCTTTACACAGCAATGACTTTGTATAGCAACCTTCCGCACTCCAAATATGGAAAGGGAAGAGTTTCATGCAGATTTCCCATAAGAAATGGATTGCCCTGAACCAACCGGAAATTCTCATTAGGTAAAACTCATGACCAGAATTGATAAGATGACCAGCTGCAACTCAGACATTCCCATCGGAGGACTAGGGAAGCAACTGAAAAAAGGTATATTTTTTTATAGCTTATAAGATACTGTAATGTATAATGTTTTAGATATTATACAAAAATGTTTTAGAAAAAATTATAACTTATTTGGGTTTAAACATTTTCTACCACCAGTAAGTTATGGATTTTCATAATCTGGAGGTTTAGAACAAATTTTTTTATATTGCCCATGATCTTTAATATAAAGGTCAGTGTACATTCTGCCTTTGGATTATACTTATATGTGGATCCTTAACTGGAATATACATGGATACATGTTAGTATTTTAGCATCCAATTAAATACTCTATCAACCCACCAAATGAAAAATTGAATCATTTCATTCTTCATTCTCAAGGCTGTGTTTTCTCAGACACTGCTGTTCAGTTTTACTCTTAACTGCTAATTTACATCACACTTTCAAACAATGCTAAGAAAATATTCAACTTTTTCTAAATTCCAGATGTTTTATTTACAGTTATTTAAAAATATATGAACATATCAGAATAGAACAAACATGTGTTCACTATCTTCTTGTAACAGAAAGGTTTACAAAAAAGTATGCACGTATTTTTTTTCTATCCTACTACATGTATACACAATACATCACTGAACATTTTATCCTATAGAAAATTAAGCACTTAAATGTAGCTTTTTCAAATGCTAGGTCTGCCAACTGTTAGCTCTGTGGCCTTGGGAATGTTACCCCAATCTCTTTGCATTTGATTTTTCTAATTCAAAAAATAAAGATAAAAATAGTAACTCCTTAACAGAGTTGTAAGAATCCGATTAGATGACGGTCACCTGGGTGGCTCAGTCTGTTGAGCGTCTGAGTTTGGCTCAGGTCATGATCTCACTGCTTGGCTGGGGAGTTCAAGCCCCGAGTCAGGCCCTGTGCTGACAGCTCAGAGCCTGGAGCCTGCTTCAGATTCAGATTCTCAGGCTCTTTCTGCCCCCTCCCGCTCACATTCTGTCTCTCAAAAATAAATAAAAACATTAAAAATAGAATTAGATTAGATGTGATTTGTACATTGGTGCGAGATTCGTGGCAAGTACACAATTAGTGTCAACGACCAGATCTGGTTCTGTTATTATCACATGCTATGTGAGTGCCTCGTGTCTGAGTATCTCTCTAGATTAGCCCTATTTCCCCCAACATCCAGAGGATACTATGACCTAAATCTTAAATAATTCTCAAATGTGTCTTTTCCTTCCTCATCAATGTTGCTGGTACCTTTGAGTAGGCTATAATCTCCAACAGGTGCTATGGAAATAGACTTCTAACTCTAGCTTGCAATTTTCTAAACCTGACATGCAGTTTTAGGTCTCCATACCCATGTCCTAGAAGCATACAGAGACACCATCATTTCAATACCACTCAATAGCCATTTGTTGATTCTGCCCAATTCATAGAAATGCAAAAATGGAAAGATATAGTTTAATGGTCTTGTACATAAAATGTTAGAATTTTCAGAGAAAACTCCAGAAATTCTTCTTGAAATAAAGGTATCTTTGTGAAATTCTGACATTAGTGTTTTCATTCAAAAACAATTCCAAATATTTTCAGAATCAAAATGTTGGAATGAAATACTTCCACTGACTGAAATCACAATATCAAAACCACCTAAGGAAATAACCACACCCCTATCTTTATTTGATGCAGTAGACACTTTTCCACTGGGCAAACTTCAGTTTATTCACCAACAGTCAACTTTAATAGCACTTTCTCTATAGTTCTTTTCTGCTAACCTCATATTTGACCATGCCTTTTTATCCCAGCCTCAATTTACCATAATTGTATTAATTGTAATTAAGTTTTACATGTTTGAAGTAGAGACAATAACTCCTATTTTCTCATTTTGAATACTTTGCATAGTATAGACATTTGAGAAATGAGAAATGAATCAAAAACCTTACTAATTGTAGAAAAGATCTTTTCCCACAGAAGGATCAGAGAAGGAAGATTTTAACTCCTGACCATTTATATGTATTAGGAAACTTCAGAAACTAAATCATAAACCATAGAAATTAGAAAAAAAATTCTACTCATTCTGTTTTCAGGAGAGATTCTGTTGATGCTCATTTGTGGATTCTGCTTTTCTGAATTAGCCTTCTCACTGAAACTTATTTGTAACCCCAAAATCAATACTCTCAACACTTTATCACTTATGGACATGCACATCATCAGAACAGTGAAAAATCTGGGGAACTGGTGTGCAAACTCTCAGCTGGGTAGAACAAGACAGTGCTCCGCCCTCTCGTTTCAAGTCTCGTAATGTAAACAAGCTTCCTTTCACAGTCTATTTAGTGCCACATTTTTGTAAGGATTTTTTTAATGGCTTCACTGTTTAAAAAGGTCCCTATGCATAGTGCTAAAGTGCTGTCTAGCATTCCTAAGGACAAGAAGGTCATGACATGCCTCACAGAGAAAATGTGTATGTTAGCTTTGTTCACACTTGAGTGCTATTGGCATCAATGTTGATGGATCAACAATACATGTGTGTATACATATATGCATAATACATATATAATACAGATACCTAAATATATAATTATGTGTATACATACTACATATATATATTAAATAAGGCATCAAAATACATGAAGCCAGTTATATACTAATCATTCAATGAAAATAATGTAACCAGAGGCTCACAGGAAATGAACTCTTTCTCCTAGAAATGATAGCTCAGTGTTCACTAATTCAATGTTCATGGTGACTTTATAGCACTGAAAACCGTGATAATTGACTATAATTTGGTATGGAAGCCCAAGGTTTAAAGAAAAGGAAAGGAGAAAAAGCATTACCATAACTAAATAAATCTCCACCTATAGCTTGGCCCTTCTAGTTTTGATGGATAAGGAATGGTACACTTCCTCTAGGTTGAACAAATATAAAAACATAGTTTTAACTCGGGAGGAAACAAAACAATTAAGTCCTTTTGGCTGGAGGGGGGCAGTCCAATGTTAGAACCAATCTCTATGCTTTTCAGTCCTAAAATGATGTGGATGTTTGGCCCTTCCTATTGAGACAAATACAGTCATTTATAAAAGATGCTTTCAGACTGGGTTCACCTTCTCATGTCTACTCCTTATGGAAAGAAGAAAAAAATGTTACAAATGATTTTACAGTAGCTTTGCTGGATAGAAATGGCAGGGCTTGGCAGTAAGAAGATTTGTTGATGGCTGGAAGAGCTCAAGTGTTTTTTCTCACTCTTACGGACAACGGAGCCTGTATAGGAGATATGCAGAGGGAGGTATATGGAGAATGAGAGGTAGGAGGTTGATAGGAAGCAACAAAAGGAAAATAAATGATACATGATTTAATGTATGTACAGATTCAAGATTATAGATATTTCCATTAGATATAGATCTCATTTCTGAATATATCAGGAAGTAGATCTTGTTTAAGGGAAATGATATCTTTTGTTTGGGCATGTAAAAACATGTTTATATACATATGTATTTGAGGCATTATTAAATACAAAAAACGCACAGATCTTAAGTATTCATTTGGTAAGCTTTGACAATTGGCTATATTCATGTAACCACTAAAACACACATGCACACACACACACACTTCTGGACTTTCCAATCCCACATGTACGGAGCTTGGAAGTTGCCAACCCGTCTTAACAAGTAAAAAGCTGAACAGACTGAAAATCACCTTTTTAGTTCCATCAGAAAAGGGTAGAAGACACAGGGCACGACTACTCCTAAAATTAGAGAGGCAGAATCCTGTAGGTTACTAGAGGAGAGACTCATGAACAGAAACCACCACAGGAACCAGTGCTGGGAATGAACACTTGAACTATAATTGATAAACTGCTAGAGGCCCAGTGTGGACAATTCTGAGAGTTAAGAACTTCAGAAGGACCTAGTCTGAGGGGGAGCCACAAAAATGCTCTAAAATTTATCTCCAGGAACTTGATGAAGTTTCCGCAGTAAATTTCAGGTAAAGTCCTCTCACATTTATAGCAGGGAGAAGGAAAGAGAGCCATTTTGAAATACACTATTCTATTCTTTTGAAAAAGCCTGACCTCAGGGGAAACTAGTTAACCAGATTGTAACCTGCTGGGGTATTATCAGAACCTAACTCACCTGGGGAAGAGAAATACCCAACTCCAGCTGGCTTTAGCCTTCCAAGTGGTGTAAAGAGAAATAATTCCTCCACTCAACCCAGCCATCCTCTCCAACTTGGATGGGGGTTACTGGAGAAACACGTGTGAAGCGCATAGTCCAGAGGCAAGGGTCACTAAAAGATGGAGACCAAAACACAGTACTGTAGCTTCCTTTACCCACCACCCCCGCCTTACCACATTACTAAAGGCCTATTTGCAGCGATTCCTTTGAGCCTCTATGTTCCTGGCTATCAAGAAAATATTACAAAGTATAGCAAAAAGGCAAAAAAAAAAACCCCACAACTAAACAAAACATATTTTGAAAAGAGAGCAAGCACCAGAACCAGATATGGCAGAGTTGTTGGAACTATCAGACTGGGAATTTCAACAATTATGATTAATATGCTAAGAGCTCTAATGGGTAAATTAGCATGCAAGAATAGATGGATAATGTAAGTAGAGAGCTGGAAATCCTAAGAAAGAACTAAAAAGAAATGCTAGATATCAAAAACACTGTAACCAAATGAAGAATGCCTTTAATGGGCAAATTTGTAAATTGGAAACAACCAAGGAAATCATCTCCGACCTAGAGGATTTATCAACAGAAAACTCAAAAGCCAAAAGGCAATGAAAAACTACTGAAAAAACAAGACTTAATTCCCAAGAACTGTGGACAACTACAATTGTGTAACCTGTGTGTAATGGGAATATTAGAAGGAGGAAAGAGAAAGGAGACGAAATATATAAATAAATCAATAATGATTAAGAATTTCCACAAGTTAATGTCAGACACCAGACCACAGATCTAGGAATCTCTGAGAACCCTAAGGGCATAAAAAGAAGAAAAAGGAGAGACCCTGGAATAAAAAGAACCTGGAGTCTGCCTTATGGGTGGTCTCTCAGGTCTTCTTTTACGCTGTACCTTGTTTCAGGGAAAAGGACCTTGTGCTTAGGTGAAGCCTCACATGCCTCCTGGGAGATCTTTCTCAGCTCTCCTTTCTTGATCTCTTTTGAAAATGTACTTCTATTTTTTGGAACAGCTTGAGAAGGATATGTATTATCTCTGCTTTAAATATCTGGTAGAATTCCCTAGGGAAGCCATCTGGTCCTGGACTCTTATTTGTTGGGAGATCTTTGATAACTGATTCAATTTCTTTGCTGGTTATGGGTCTGTTCAAGTTTTCTATTTCTCCCTGCTTGAGATTTGGAAATGTGTGGGTGCTTAGGAATTTGTCCATTTCTTCCAGGTTGTCCAGTTTGTTGGCATACAATCTTTCATAGTATTCCCTGATAATTGCTTGTATTTTTGAGGGATTGGTTGTAATAATTCCATTTTCATTCATGATATTATCTATTTGGGTCACTCCCTTTTCTTTTTGAGAAGCCTGGCTAGAAGCTTATCAATTTGTTTATTTTTTCCAAAAACCAACTCTTGGTTTCATTGATCTGCTCTACAGGTTTTTTAGATTCTATACTGTTTATTTCTTCTCTGATCTTTATTATTTCTCTTCTGCTGGGTTTCGGGTGTCTTAATTGTTCTGCTTCTATTTCCTTTAGGTGTGCTGTTAGATTTTGTATTTGGGATTTTTCTTGTTTCTTGAGATAAGCCTGGATTGCGATGTATTTTCCTCTCAGGACTGCCTTTGCTGCATCCCAAAGCATTTGGATTGTTGTATTTTCATCTTCATTTGTTTCCAAATATTTTTAAATTTCTTCTCTAATTGCTTGGTTGACCCATTCATTCTTTAGTAGGGTGTTCTTTAACCTCCATGCTTTTGGAGGTTTTCCAGACTTTTTCCTGTGGTTGATTTCAAGCGTCATAGCATTGTGGTCTGAAAGTGTGCATAGTATGATCTCAATTCTTGTATACTTATGAAGGGTTGTTTTGTGACCCGGTATGTAATCTATTTTGGAGAATGTTCCATGTGCACTCGATAAGAAAGTATATTCTGTTGCTTTGGGATGCAGAGTTCTAAATATACCTGTCAAGTCCATCTGATCCAATGTATCATTCAGGGCCCTTGTTTCTTTATTGATCCTGTGTTTAGATGATCTATCCATTGTTGTAAGTATTAATGTCCCCTACAATTACCACATTCTTATCAATAAGGTTGCTTATGTTTGTGATTGTTTTATATATTTGGGGGCTCCCATATTTGGTGCATAGACATGCAATTTTACAATTGTTAGCTCTCCCTGATGGATAGACCCTGTAATTATTATATAATGCCCTTTCTTCATCTCTTGTTATAGCCTTTAATTTAAAATCTAGTTTGTCTGCTATAAGTATGGCTACTCCAGCTTTCTTTTGACTTCCAGTAGCATGATAAATAGTTCTCCACCCCTCACTTTCAATCTGAAGGTGTTCTCAGGTGTAAAATGAGTCTCTTTTTGACAGCAAATAGATGGGTCTTGTTTTTTTTATCCATTCTGATACCCTATGTCTTTTGGTTGGAGCATTTAGTCCATTTATATTCGGTGTTATTATAGAAAGATATGGGTGTAGAGTCATTGTGATGTCTGTAGGTTTCATGCTTGTAATGATGTCTCTGGTACTTTGTGATCCTTGCAACATTTCACTCACAGAATCAAGCTGTTCCAAAAAATAGAAAGGGAAGGAAAACTTCCAGACTCATTCTATGAAGCCAGTATTACTTTGATTCCTAAACCAGACAGAGACCCAGTAAAAAAAAAAAAAAAAAAAAAAAAAAAAGAACTACAGGCCAATATCCCTGATAAATATGGATGCAAAAATTCTCAATAAGATACTAGAAAATTGAATTCAACAGCATATAAAAAGAATTATTTACCATGATCAAGTAGGATTCATTCCTGGGATGCAGGGCTGGTTCAACATTCACAAATCAATCAATGTGATATGTCACATTAATAAAAGAAAAGATAAGAACCATACGATCCTGTCAATCGATGCAGAAAAGGCCTTTGACAATATTCAGCACCCTTTCTTAATAAAAACCCTCGAGAAAGTCGGGATAGAAGGAACATACTTAAACATCATAAAAAGCATTTGTGAAAAGCCCACAGCTAATATCATCCTCAATGGGGAAAAACTGAGAGCGTTCCCCCTGAGATCAGGAACATGACAGGGATGTCCACTCTCACCGCGGTTGTTTAACATAGTGTTGGAAGTTCTAGCATCAGCAACCAGACAAAAAAAGGAAATCAAAGGCATCAAAATTAGCAAAGAGGAAGTCAAGCTTTCACTTTTTGCAGATGACATGATATTATACATGGAAAACCCGACAGACTCCACCAGAAGTCAGCTAGAACTGATACATGAATTCAGCAAAGTCGCAGGATACAAAATCAATGTACAGAAATCAGTTGCAGTCTTATAGGCTAATAATGAAGCAACAGAAAGCCAAATAAAGAAACTGATCCTCTTCACAATTGCAACAAGAATCATAAAATACTTAGGTATAAACCTAACCAAAGATGTAAAAGATCTGTATGCTCAAAACTATAGAAAGCTTATGAAGGAAATTGAAGAAGGTACAAAGAAATGGAAAAACATTCCGTGCTCATGGATTGGAAGCATAAATACTGTTAAAATGTCAATACTACCCAAAGCTATCTACATATTCAATGCAATCCCAATCAAAATTGCACCAGCATTCTTCTCGAAGCTAGACTAAGCAATCCTAAAATTTGTATGGAACCACAAAAGACCCCGAATAGCCAATGTAATTTTGAAGAAGACCAAAGTGGGAGGCATCACAATCCCAGACTTTAGCCTCTACTACAAACCCGTAATCATCAAGACAGCATGGCATTGGCACAAAAACAGACACATAGACCAATGGAATAGAATAGAAACCCCAGAACGAGACCCACAAACGTATGGCCAACTCATCTTTGACAAAGCAGGAAAGAATTTCCAATGGAAAACAGTCTCTTTAACAAATGGTGCTGGGATAGCTGGACAGCAACATGCAAGAGAATTAAACTAGACCTTTCTTACACCATTCTCAAAAATAAACTCAAAATGGATAAAGGACCTGAATGTGAGACAGGAAATCATCAAAACCCTAGAGGAGAAAGCAGGAAAAAAACCTCTCTGACCTCAGTCGCAGCAAGTTCTTACTTGGCACATCTCCAAGGGCAAGAGAATTAAAAGCAAAAATGAACTATGGGGACCTCATCAAGATAAAAAGCTCCTGCACTGCAAAGGAAACAATCAACAAAACTAAAAGGCAACCAACAGAATGGGAAAAGGTATTTACAAATGACATATTGGACAAAGGGCTAGTATCCAAAATCTATGAAGAACTCACCAAACTTCACACCTGAAAAACAAATAATCCAGTGAAGAAATGGGCAGAAACATGAATAGACACTTTTCTAAAGAAGACATTCAGATGGCCAATAGACACATGAAAAGATGCTCAACATCACTCCTCATCAGGGAAATACAAATCAAGCCACACTGAGATACCACCTCACGCTCGTCAGAATGGCTAAAATGAACAAATCAGGAGACTATAGATGCTGGCAAGGATGTGGAGAAATGGGAATCCTCTTGCTCTATTGGTGGGAATGCAAACTGGTGCAGCCACTCTGGAAAACTGTGTGGAGGTTCCTCAAAAAATTAAAACTGGAGCTACCCTATGACCCAACAATAGCACTGCTAGAAATTTACCCAAGGGATACAGAAGAAATGATGCACAGGGGCACTTGTACCCCAATGTTTATAGCAGCACTTTCAACAATAGCCAAGTTATGGAAAGAGCCTAAATGTCCATCAACTGATGAATGGAAAAGAAATTGTGGTTTATATACACAATGGAATACTACGTGGCAATGAGAAAGAAAGAAATCTGGCCATTTGTAGCAATGTGGATGGAACTGAGAGTGTTATGCTAAGCGAAATAAGCCATACAGAGAAATACAGATACCATATGTTTTCACTCCTATGTGGATCCTGAGAAACTTAACAGAAGACTGGGATGAGCACTGGGTGTTGTACGGAAACCGATTTGACAATAAAGTTCATGTTTTAAAAACATGAAAATGTACTTCTACTCAAATTTTTATAAATACCCATGAGTAAGTGTTGTTAAGAGATTGCAGACTAGTTCTCTTGCAGGAGCTCCTCTGATTCCCAATCTGGGACATAAACTCATAGGAGACTGTTAGAAGTTTTTTTTGGTTTGTTTTTTAATGTTAGCTGGTTTCTGCTCCTCCTTTGCCCCTTTTCTACTGGAACTAATGGATCCCTCTTCCTTTTGCAGTTCTAGTGGGGATAACCACCTTGTCTTTATGAAAGATTTACCACTTTCTAGAGTTTAATTCATATAGGAATCTTGTGTCTTCCTCTGATAGGGTTTTTAAAATTGTGTTGTAGTTTTTCAACCTTTTGCTGCCTGATTGTTAGGATGGGACAGAGGGTCACATAAAGTTTCCATTTTCAAATTTATAATTAAATGGAGTTTGGGGCACCTGGGTGGCTCAGTCAGTTGAGCGCCCTACTTTTTTTTGTCATGATCTTACAATTCATGAGTTTGAGCCCCACATTGGGCTCTGTGCTGACAGCTTAGAGCCTGGAGCCTGCTTCAGATTCTATGTCTCCCTCTCTCTCTCTCTCTGCCCCTCCGCTGCTCACTCTCACCCTCTCTCTCTAAAAAAAATAAACATTAAAATTTTTTTTTAGTAAAATGAAATGGAGTTAAAATTTTAAGCCTCAAAATATTTACTCTTTTAGAATACATTATGAAATAGCCTTTAAACACTTTGAACGGAGGTCTTGCAAGTACCATACCCTTACTTCATATCATTTCCTAAGGCTCTACTCTCCATAGCTGTCATTATCTGGTATTTATTTTTCCATTGCTCTGGATCAGGGTTCTGCTTCTTGGTCCCAGCTCCCTCAGCTGCATACTTTGGACTGCCAACTTGAAACTGGAATCATGACAGATGTAACCTCTAGGGTTTTCCTCTGCTTGCTAATTTCTAGTGTGTTTGTCACATGCAAGACTAATGTCTGCTCCTTGAACATTAACTCAGGTTCAGAACCTTGTTGTGAAAGCTTGCAATTGACTCTGCATCTTGTATCAGACAAAAATAGTGTCCATAGGGCACTACAGGGCCAAGACTGGAGATCATAGTGACAATTTCTTCCTGTTCCATGTAAGAGTGACCTCTAGCTGTAAGCAATGGGGCATAGGTAATGGAGAAATAATTGAATCTCAGAACCTATTCTCATTTACCAACAGCCAACAACACAGATGTTTCATTATTTGGAAGCATTCACTAGAGACTCTGAGGTAGCATTCTGCTTTGTCCTATACATTTGGTTGTACCAGGAGGCTCTAATTTCCAGGTTTCTACATGAGTGGGGAGAAGGAGACGCATGCCTCTCCCATTCATACATCTTCTTCTGCTGGATGACAACGTATGATATTACATTGCACAGCACTGCTGGAAATCCTACCTACCCATAATATTCAGTCTGGTAGATAACAGAGATGGTGACCCACTACAATACATGCTGACTCATTTATACAGAGTTATTCTGGCATTCTTGAAGCTATACCAACACTGTGGAGACACCATCCTGTGAAGAACTCTAAGGAACCTATAATGTCCTGACCAAATCTGAACATTCTAGCATTCTGCATTGGTTGATCATATATTTATGGTACAGCTATGGTTAGCGTTTGATCCTTAACTTCTTGAGACTATGGCTACTTGGTGTCCTAACATGCTCAGGATTATGCACATCCCTGAAGCTGGTAGTATATATTCATTGCCCATTGATACCCAGAGGAGCAACTTACCCCTCAATTTAATAACATTTATCATAGAACCCCATTCCACAATGGTAACACTCTATATAGATTCTCACTCTAAAATGCTCAATCCACTGGAGACCTCCTCTGCCCTTACCTTATGCTGAATTATAACACAGTCACAGAGGAATGTACTATATGTTAATTAAACTTTAGGATCAGAGTACTCCCCCAAACTTAAGATAGTGATCAACTTGCAGACAATATTCTGATCCCAGTTCCTGATCTCACTTTACGTACTTTGATTCAAAAAGATCTTGCAGATAGAGGCAGTGATGAGACAGACTGTGTTAAACTGCACAGAAAGAAACATTAACTCAGTGATGCCTAATAGCACATGTAGGTACCTTTGCTTTACACTTGGATTTTCCTAGTTGTCAGCCCATAGCCAATCATGTCCTAAAGATATATGATAACCACTATACTTAATTTCTAAGATTTCCTGATGGCTCCTATATCATTGGCCATTCCTATTCCAAGAATTTTGAAAAATTTTGATATGCATGGGAAATAACTTAAGACACGGAAGCAGGAAGATAGTAACAATTTTTCACATATGTTCAGCGCTCTTAGTTCTTGTCAAATATTCCCTTCTCCCCTAAACAAGAGGATAAGGCAAACTGCAGACAAACAATGGATTCTCTCTTTTCCATCTTGCCATGTTATTTACATTGTTAACCAGTGTCCCAAATCAGCTCTTTGAAGCATATTTCTTTGTAAAGTTAGGTCTCAACTGTAGCCTGAAACATATCATGCAGGGATATGGTGAAAAATACCTGGTGGTATTTAGTAGCACCATTATTTTCCAACTGGGTTATATTCCAACTCAATGTAACCAAGCCTGCTTTCATTGCACTTGGGAGTTATTTTTCAGAGGCTTCTTTGTCCCTCAAGCAAATATTTCTTTTATAAGCCCAACCATATACTGATTCCAGCTAGGCTGGGTCTATTACACATTTATTATAAGCTCCTTCATCTAATAATTTTTTATGCAACTATTTTATCTTACTCACTTGAGAATAAGAGCCTTAAGGGACATCTTCATTCATTGTTGTATATCAAGTTTAAAGGCAATTTGTTATACATGGTAAGTAGTAATAAAGAGAAAAAAAATGACCAGAAGGCAGGGCTCCTGGGTGGCTCAGTTGGTTGAGTGGCTGACTTCAGCTCAGGTCATGATCTCATGGCTTGAAGGCTTATGAGTTCAAGTCCTGCGTCAGGCTCGGTGTTGACAGCTCAGAGCCTAGAGCCTGCTTCGGAGTCTGTGTCTCCCTCTCTGTCTGCCTCTCCCATGCTCATGCTTGGTCCATTTCAAAAATAAACAAACATTAAAAGTGTTTTTTTTTTTTTGAAAAAATGAGCAGGAAGGAAAGAGAAAGCAGAAAATAAAGAAAAGGGGGTGGGGTAGGAGACAGAAGCAAAAGTCTAAAAGCTTCCAAAAGTTCCATCATGAGAATTAAGACTTAATAAAACAACCTAACTAATAAAACTTACAACATAGTCAAGCAAATAATGGAACATTTATAACAAAGTAAAAACTTTCCACTTGCGAAACTAAATGTCATTGCAAGAAGAAAGCAATAGAGCTTAGGAATTAAGGCAACTGAGAAATCTTTAAAGAGAGAATCAATGAGACCAAAAAATGCCATGGTCTGTCAGATTCATATCATCCACTAAGAGATAAGTGAACAAAATCCTGACTCCCAATTCCTTATTTCATCGGTCTGTTAACATTTAATAATTTAAACCGTAAAGCAAAATACTGTTTTATCTAACGGTTATTAAAGCTAAAAGTAAGACAAATAGGAGTACATATAGGGGCATCATATGTGTCAACATTTCTTAACTCTTTGTATCATTTATAAAACTGATTCCTTTAGTATATAGATATGAAGCAAAATCAACTATTAAAACACCACATCCAAAATTCTGTTTTCCTGGGACACATTCTATCACTTTCGCAACATAAATGGTTAGGGGGTATCCTGTCCATCACAGTCCTATTCTTTTATATGGATGATATGCTTAGCAAACATGCTTCCCAGCGCTTTAGGCCAGTCATTACATTTTTATTAAAATGCAGATTCTCTCTCCCTATTCCATACATCGTGAATAAAAATCTCTGGTAGTGAGGGCAGGGAATCCTTATTAAAATGATTTCCAAATGATTTGAAGGTGGATACCCTGGCTCTTGCCTTCAGGCTGGCATTTAGAATCACTCTTCAGAGTTCCCTATTGCCCATGTCAGGCACTATCCAAGAAGATTATTGCTTGGATCTCACTTCTAATGCATTTAGGCATCATACCTGTCTTCCCTGTTTCCAGTTCCCAGTGTGTTCACATTTTGGCTGGGTCCACCAATGCCCAAACTCCATACTTATCCATCTCCATTTTTAATGTGGTAACCAGAGAGTTCTTTTGAACTATCTGAAATATGTGAGGACCTAAGTTCTTCATTCCAAGTATCCCAAATGCATAAAATAACAAATCTGAGGTCTATCTAAGGATATCTTTGAGAGACTAATAGTGAGCTGATTTGCCACAACTGATGCTCCAAACGTACTTTCTCCTGTAGCTAAGCCTTCGTAGATGAGCTTCAACTCCAACATACTGCCGGCCCAGAAGCTGGTGCTCAGACTGTACTGAACTCCTAGAGAGTGGAATCGGTATGGCCAGAAGAGAGAGAGAGAAAACCCAAAACATGTTCATATTACCCTTTTTCAACCTGCTTGCAGTACTGTGTGAGATGCTTTTTTCCTCTCTTAGAAGCTATTCCCTAGCATATGTGCATCCAACAGTCCAAACAGGTTGGCATAATTAGAAAAGGAGGAAAGTATAAAATATACAGTGTATACTGTATATACAGATACACAGTTTTACAATTATTACATTCCAAAATAATGAGAATTATCACAATGAACCATTGCCACGTTTGGTCTTCTGGCCAAAATTTTAAGGCACATTTTGAAGAGGACTAAAATTCATAGGCTTCTGTTAAATAAGTACAAAACTCAAAGCTTAGTGTCATCTGTCTCAGAGAGGAAAGCTAGTGCAAAATCCATAAGAAAGTATTAATTGAAAACCAGCATTGCCATTGTATTAACAGGAAAATGTCATTAATGCATTCAAATCTTTATCACTTAGAAAGGCCAGAGAGAAGACAAATCAAAATATGAGATCAATATAGAAAACAAGTTTTTTTCTCCTTTTTAAACTGGAAGTCTCAAGATACTTCAAGAACTACCACAATGTTATTTAGAAGTAGGATCCATAGGTGTAAGAGCTGAGTATATCAAGTATGGAATATTGTAACGTAAGAGAATGAAAGATGCTGTAAAACACGAGACTGAACAGAAAGAGACACATCCTATTTTTCAGGTAAAATCTTCTAGGTGATCTATAAATACAATTGTTTGGTCAAGCAAGTGTTTTAAAGAAATTGCAGTTAGTGTGGCAAGAACTGGAGTTAATATTCTGTCATTTGAATAGTAGATGAAAATGTAAGAAGATAGCCTGTACATAGATTATTGCATAAACCGCTTCCTTTTTTGCTACTGAATATGAAGATGTCACATAACCAGATGGAACACTGTTGTAAGGATTCAATATGACTTTTAAATTAGAAGTATACTTGTATGTAGCACAATTAGAGAATAGAATATGAAAATATACCAACATATTGGGTAGAACCCAATTATTTGGAACTTTGAGAATATATTTCGAAGAAGTAACTGAACTTCTAAAGCATATACTCCAAAAATCACAGCAGTGAATGCAATACAGTTTGTCACACTCACCAACAACGCAATTCATGTGATAGCAGGTGCCCTCACACACCACGATTAAGAGACCCAAGCTCCCCATCTTACATCATCACCCTCCACTAGGACCATGAAGTCTACTGCTCAAGCAAAAAATTGGGGAAGACCATTTTAGAGGTGGTTTTGGGGGGCTAGTCCTAGAAGAAGAGTACATTACCTTTACCCAAATTCCATGGACATACCTAACTAATGGAAACAGAATGATATTCTAGATCTGTGATCAGGAAAAAAAAACAGTTTGGTACAATTATGTCTGATATTTGAAATAGAGTTATTAATTTTTTATATTATTATTAAGCATTTTATGGGATAATGAATTTTATAACAAGTTATACACTGGAAATCACATTAACCAAGTATAATACTATATATATATATATATAAAACTTAGTTCCAATATATAATTTGCACACAGGTCTACATCAATGGTTTGCAAAGAATATGTTTTCCTTGAAATATTCCATTGCCAGTAATTCTTAGTCTTTCGATGCATGAAAGAGTAACAAATGTGATTCTAAGAAGCCAATAAAATATAGTGTCTTAATGGCATGCAAGAGTTCTGCAATGGGTTTTTGGGTTAGGAAAAAGGATTTGCCTTTTTGTAGTTAACATAATTCTTTTTAAATATAGAAATCTGTTTTAAGAGATATGATGGGGGGACCATGTTATAATAAATCTAAAGCAGATTTCATAAATAAGTTACCCAAAGTCTCAGTTTTCTGCAATTGATTAGAATAGGATATTTAGCATATTAATAGTAGCTAACAATTGGTTTCTGTGATAAAATTCAGAAGGGATCTTTTTGAATAATGTTTTAAAAATTCTTACCATTGGATTTTCTTTTTTCTAATCCAAACACATAAAAAAGAGCAGAGTACTGTTACAGGTCTTACTTAATTTAAATATGGATAGTTGGAAATCTTAGAGTTTGGAAAGTCAGAGGCATTAAGAGAAAGCCATAAGATACCAGGAATTCGGGGAAAATATAAAATGAGTAATTACCATATGGATAATACTGCTTTTTGTACCCATGTTTTGTGGTTTTATTCTGGTTATCAAAGGAAAGGTGTTTTTGCTACTGTTAATATTTTGTGTGACATTGAATAAAGGAATCCATGAGGGAGCCAGGCCCATGTGTGGGTTCCCAGGCTTAGTGACTGGGAAAATGACCTTCCTTCTCTGAGCCTCATTTTCCTCATATATAAAATGCTATATACATCATTACGTTCACAGGTTGAGCATAAAAGAAGGTTGAGTAGAAGATGTAAAGGGATGAACAACTACCTGGAATCAAGTCAGAATCATTGGGTCAAGAGTCTTACCACTTAGGAACATATCATGACTTTGTTTCTTTCAAATGAATGAAATAAACTCCACCCTACTTATTTTACAAGCGTAAAATTAAATTATGAATATGAAGGGATTCTATGAAGGTAGGAATGCTAACAACTCTAACGTGTTATTAACAGCAAAACATCACTGTATTTCCTCAGATGAAATCTAAGGCGACCGCAAGTGGGGTTCTCGCACAAACCCAGGTATGTAATGCAGTGAGGTGCTGGTTGGTATTCTTTATGAAATCCTGTCCCTGAACAGAATTCCTATACCATATTGAATGCTACTTGCCACCAGCCACCTTAGTTCGGCAGAGGGTTAACCAAATTTCAATTCCTGCTTATTTCACAACATAAAGAAAGGTTGTTTTAGAGATCAGATGACTTTTAGCTAGAGTAAGTACAGCAGCAAAGCAATGAATGTTGTCTGGGAAATAAAGAAATGCGAGAGGTAATCAATTTCTTCCAATCTTCATTTTGCTCACCCACTTGATTTGAAACCACATATTGCTTCTCCCAAAATTAACAGTTAAGTCATCTCTTACAACTCTACAAGCATTATAGTATACACTCAATTTTGAGTATATTGAAAACCCTATCATAAAAGATCTTCTGAGGCATCTATATTTAAAATAACAGCATTTTCTAGTTAAGCCAACAAACTTAAACATAGAAATAAAGAAATTTCTGTAGAATTAGCTCTCTGGTATAAGCTATGGTTAACTATGTGCATATTTATTCATTTATTTTACACAATATGCTCATTTGTTTCTAAAGTAGACAGTCCGGTTTCAGTGTTCATCATAAGCTCAATTTGGTTTTACTTCCTTACTGTGCTTTCTTGGCATCTGCTTTTATGGAAATAGAGCTGGTCATTACCACAGCTTTGCATGCCTTACAACTGTGTTGTTTTTCATGCAAAACAGACATTTGTGAAATAATTACAGATGGGAAAGTATGCCCCATGGAGTTTTTTCTTCATTACAAAATTATCCTGTTCTGATCATTTTTACATTCACTTCATTATAAGGGGAAAACACAGGGAAAGTAAAATATTTCCATTATGATAGCAATCTTCAGAGTATTTGTTCTTACCAAGTGGGAAGTGATGGATTATATATAAAATGAAGGATTTTGGAAAGATTTAATAAATTATTTCCACTCCCCCTTTTCACCACCCTCTCTATTCTCTGAAGAATAGCTTCTCCTGATAAGGTTCCAGATGTTATAGTCATTGTGGACATGTCAGCTGAAATCCATAAGAGGAAGATTTGCCACAGAGCATTGTTTAGTCATCACTGTATCCAGCTTTCCCTTCCATCTTTCAGTAGGATAACCTGGAGCTGAATATTCCTTATATATTATTCAGATCCTTTCTCCCCACTTCTTACCCCTGCCATGTGCCCCCAGAAAATTGATGCATATGGGTTGTATCAGCTGGAATCCCTTGCCTTCTAATTCCCAGTCTGGTGGGAAGAAATATTTCTAATGACTGAAATTTTAAAATTCAGTTATCAGTGTTCTTACAATATATTCCTCAAATGTTGGTCTTCCTTCTATCTTATTTATATTTTCACTGTTTATATGAATCTTCCTCAAAAAATACATTTAAAAACATAAGACATGGGAAATTCATATCCCTGTGAACTCATCTCCTATTTAGATTCTGGAGTATCAAATATAGATGTTAAGGTTAAAAAACAAACAAAAAACTTTGACTTGGAAGACTTTGGCTATGTCTCCTCTATTCAGCTAATTTGCTGTATGACTTGGACAGAATACCTTCTATCTGAGTCACCTTTTCATCATGCATATGTGTGTGAAACTCCTTTCCAATGCTAATAGGCTATCATTCTAGAACTCCAATCTCAATCCTCTTGTGCTTCTATTTCCACAGAAACACAAGATGAGTAGGGGCCTGTATTGTTCAGGAAATAGATGGCATGTTCAACAAAGACGATCTGACAACTTACTGAAGGGACTACATACAACAGATTAGCAAAGGAAACCAAGAAAGGATGTTGGTATCCTGAAGGCAATTCCAGTTTGAAGACCTTGTCTCCATTTTGTTTGAGTTGGTAAAGAAAAAGAATTACCAGAAACTGAGGAATAAAAGCTTTAGGAGAGGATTGCCCAACAGGAGCTATGGACTTCAGTAGAAGGGCACAAATATTGCCAACTGAAGCCTAGCAGTGATAGAGACAGGGCATACATCCTTGACTTCTCTCTTCTCTGAAATCACCTGTTATTGCTTTTCAAAGTTTTACCTAAATGGACAAAAAATGGAAATATAAAACACTGTGATATTATCATTCTAATGGGATAATTCAATTGCTAAATGTCATTCGATCCAAATTCCACAAGTATCTGTCATAAATAGACAAATACCTAGAATTTCACTATGAGTACACAGAAAACATCTCTGCCGTGGAATATAAATCAAGAGATTATTTGAAAAAAAGGTGTCAGTTTATTTTATATTCAAAGGGGGTGCACAGTAAAATAACCAACATCTATGGCAGTAATGAATAACATCAGGCCATGAGCCTCAGAAAAGCTCCATTCCTTTGAATCTGGCTTTTGGTATAATTTCAAACACAGCCTACATGCACATATACATCAAAAAAGATTAATGGGAAAAATACACAAATCAGTCAGTCCATCAGTATGAAACTGCTACCAGAGAGGATAATGAAACGTGAGGAAAGAATAACCTGGCACATTTCTTCTAACAAAATGAGGACCACTGTAATGGTCATTGTCAAGAATTGGCTGAGGGGATGCAGCCCTCCCATGGATTAGGCTGGCCTTCAGGATCCAGGATGCCCTTGAGCATCAGGTACTGGTCCAGAAACCAGAAAGAGTGATGGCAATAGACCCAACTGATGTTTTCCCCACATCACATGGTTCGACCTTTACTTCTCAGCACAGAAAAAAACAGAAAACTATGAAAAACAGTTAAGATTACAGGAGATTTAGGTTCATCTTATTTATCTTGGTATTTCCAGTACCTATCAGGGTGCCATTAAATGCTGATACTTATAGTGAAGTTATTAAATGTTAGATTGCATTGAAGTAAAAAAAAATTTAACGTTTATTCATTTTTGAGAGACAGAGCAGGGAAGGGGCAGAGAGAGGGAGATACAGAATCTGAAACAGGCCCCAGGCTCTGAGCTGTCAGCACAGAGCCCGACGTGGGGCTCGAACTCACAAACTGCAAGATCCTGACCTGAACCGAAGTCGGACGCTCAACCGACTGAGCCACCCAGGTGCCCCAAGACTGCATTGAATTAACTAGAGCCCCTCCACTGCCAGGAATCTGTTGTACAAACTTGATCAAGTTGTTTTGACTCTGAACTTCAGTTTCAACATCTGAGGATTGGGAATTATAATAGTACTGCTTTCTGGGTTTTCCCCCCTCTGAGAATGAAAGGAGATAATGCACATGAATATACTTTTTGAATTTTAACAGATTAAAGACTGAATGCTTGTGTTTGTGTGGCTATTTGAACATGTAATGGGTTAAAAAGGAATACTAATTTCATCATTGGCAGTCTTCTGCTTCATCTATGGTTAGATTTATATAAAAATTGTTAGGTTTTATTTTCTTCAAGAGATTCAATAATAATTTCAATAAAAAATGACTTGCAAACAATTTTTAACACACATGGCCTTATTAAAAGAAGATTGCTCATCATTTTTCCAACATAGATGAGCGTTCCATACTAAGGACACAAACAAAGCTATGAAATCTGGCATTTCAGGACTTGTCTAAACAGAAGATGTTGTCCACAAGGGAGGTCCTACTGGCATGAGAAACCACTGAACCTTACCAGTGAGAAAATGGCTAAACCCATTTATTCCTAAACAAGCTCTGAGTGTCTGTGACATCCAGTCTGGGACAAGGACAAGAAGGAAGTGGTTTATATAGCACAAAAGAGTGCTGTCCTAGCAGCTCAAGGGGCTTCTAAGATAAAGTGCATAATAAATGAGAAATTTCTAGAGGTGCTATAAGCAAATTTATCCCTGTGAGAGAATGAGGTCCTTTCTCTTCCCCTCTGGAAAAGGTTATAGCATCTTTTGAAACAAGATCAGTGTTAGTGATGATAGAAATAGCTCTGTCAATTGGCAAAGAGAAAAGTAGCTACAGATGAGAAATGAAGGCAGAGGGGACAGAAAAATCAACTGAGTACTGCTCGGTACTGTTGAGGCAAGAAAATGGTAGGGGTTACTTGAAATACATGTGATTCTACATTCCCAACAGATATCAATCTTTGGGGTGTGGGAACAAGAAGTGAGAATTCTCTCAATCATAGGTTATTCATAAACCACTTCTAGCATTCTTCATGTTCTTTAGTCTTTATGATAATAAAGTGCTTACTTCTTTAAAATATTTTAAGTAGCATTTACAAAAATTTTAGCCTTATAGCAAATATTCACAAACTGGAAGACACTAGCAACATTGGCTAGTTTTCAAATATTTAGATCTCCTATCAATGTTAAAAGTACTATTTCTAAAATGTGTTACTTCTTGAAACACTGTTAAAAGATTTGTATAAAGTATACCATGCATGTAAACTTACTAAGGTCTATTAGCAGAAATGAGTCACCAAGGGCAGAAGACAGGAACACTATGAACATATAACACAGAAGCAGCTATGATCAAAACTGTTTGTTGGAGCCGTCACTGATTCTCTCTGAAGCATCTCTGTGCTTGTTTTCAGAAATGTCAGTTTTAACCTTTGACTCTAAACATTAGTATTTCCTGTTCTTGCTTTCAACTGGACATCAGTTGTTTCCTTCAAACAGGAATATCTCTACATTGATTGTCAGGCTTTAATTCTTTCAAGAGAATTATAACACTTTTAAAACTCATGTTCCCAATTTCTCAACTTATTTTTAAAACTTTGGATGCAGGAGTGCCTGGGTGGCTCAGTCAGTTAAGCATCCAGCTCTTGGTTTGAGCTCAGGTCACGATGTCACAGTTTCTAAGGATTGAGCCCCGCATCCGGCTCCATGCTGTCGGTGTAGAGCCTGCTTGAGATTCTCTCTCTCCCCCTTGTTCTGCCCTCCCTCCACTCCTTGATGTGCTCTCTCACTCTCTTTCAAAATAAAACTTGAAATAAAATTTTGGATGCAGAAAAACTAACTTCTGGAGAATCACTGAGAAAACGTATCTCTGCATGGAAATCCTATGCAAGACAAATGGTCTTCTCCGTGTCAATACATGGCAAGAAAAACAGGCAGTATCTAAACTGTCATCTGAGCATAAGCTCTTGATTTTTCTGTTTCCCATACTCTCCCACCCAGTCTTCCCAATCGAACTTTAAATATATCCTTAATAAGTCATCTCTCCAGCTACAAGCCCACCACTACACCTGTCATCACCATGACCCAATAGTCTGAGCTGGCCTTCTTGCTTCCTTTTCTGACTCACAAAAATTAATTCACCAGAGTAGACAGGTCAAAATTTTAAAGTTGAATTCTTAACCACCTGAGCCACTCAGGTGCCCCTGGGTCATATATTTAAAATGAGTTATAGGGCACCTTGGTGGCTCAGTCAGTTAAGTGTATGACTTTGGCTCATGTCATGATCTCACAGTTTGTGAGTTGAGCCCTGTGTCAGGCTCTGTGCTGACAGCTCAGAGCCTAGAGCCTGCTTCAGATTCTTTGTCTCCCTCTCTCTCTCTGCCCCTCTCCTACTCGCTCTCTCTCGCTCTCAAAAATAAACATTAAAATAAAATAAAATGAGATTTAGTTTGCTCATTTCTAATATGACAATACTGCTTTTCCTCAGAGTTGTTGTAAAATTACATAGGACTAGTTCATGAAAATACTTATACAAACCAGTATGGAAATGGAAGATATTAAAGCCATAGAGAATTTTAGGAAGTTACAAACATGGTACAGCTACATTAAAAATGTATGCTAAAATCTAGAAAAACTAATCACATACCTATTTTTTTTAACTCTTACTTTTTCTTTTAAGGGGTAAAATATGAGTTGCCAAAGTTATTTTCCCTAATTTAGAGTTTGAGGTTTTAGGAAACAGAAGGAAAAGAAAATTACTTTCCATTGAGTACTTAAAAGGTGATCCAAAATCATGCTAAGATTTTCACATATTAAAAAAAAAAAGATTTCCACATATTATTCATCACTGATGCGGTATTGTCACTTCAATGTATAAATAATTTGGCCCCAGGAACATTAGGTCTGTAGATCACCAAACCAGGTGCTTTTCCTACTGCATCACTTTGCCCTCATCCGTGGCTGGGAAAATGGGCTAATGCGGAAACCAGCGGTTTTGTTGGAGGTTACGTTTTCAGATGCCAGTTCTGCTGAAACCTTTTTCAGAGAACTCCACCCCCAACACCTGCTAAGAGGTTTTCAGATCACAAGACTCCTTGTCACTTCAGCACCCCTCCTCAAGTATGTACACCTGACCTAAGAAAAATCTTCTGTGGTCTGGCTTAAAAAAAAATGAGTCAATTAGATGGCTTCATTGGGAACTTGAATTAAAAACCAGAAGCAAGCATCAGTTGTCTAGGGATTTTGAAACAGATAGTTTATGAGGTCATATCTGGGGGAAAAAACAGAAAATTTATGAAACAGAGTCAGGAGTGAGATTGGTGCCCTAACAAGCCAAAGTTACCCACAAGCTGAGACTATCAAAGAATAGAAATAATAAATTAAGGAAAAAGACAAAAGAGCAAGGGGCATACATGATGAGATCAGGGAGATCATGCAGCTCCTAAGAAATGAAAAGTGAACCTTTGATTTCCTACTACTTAGTTTCAATCCCTATAAGACTATGTCGCTTATCTTTGGATACAATTGCCTGCTATCTTTATAAGAAAATATATTTCCCCTTCTTTTTTGTGGAGCTAGTTGCACAGTCTTTGTTACTAAAATGACCATAACTAGAACAGATCATGTTGCCCGAAAAAAACCTGTGTGTGTGTGTGTGTGTGTGTGTGTGTGTGTGTGTGTGTGTGTGTGTGTGTGTGTGTAGAAAGTCTGTTTCACCTCAAGGTAGGAGTTTGTTTTATTTTTAGATAACTTTTATCTGCTACCTCAGTTGGAGAAAGGAGTATAAATCTTGCTTTTAGGAAGTCTTGCTTTTAGGAAAGAAAGCAGTTCAAAAATAGAATACAAAATGATATAAATCATCATTTGTTACCTTCTCCCAGTCTCAGTCCTGTAACGTGAAAACTCAGCTTTACATGATGAAAACTACATCCATCACATAGCCACAATTTCTGAAGAAATTTAGTGTTTCAGGAACAAGCAATTAATACAAACAATAGCAAATGAGGATTCCTTAAACGGCTTAAAGATGGCCATCACAGCATTCAATTAATGTAAAATTTTATTGCAACTATTAGTGTTTCATTGACTTAAGCTAAGCATTTTTATTCAAAATGAAAGCCACACAAACGAATGTGCATTTGTAACTTACAGCCCTGATAGTTGAAGTAATAAAAACACAGAGACAAGGTAAACATGAGCTATGGTTGATATTTAACAGAAGGACACTGTAGCAGACGAACCCAGAAAAAGTCTGCTAATTATATGCCAGGACTCTAAAGGAATAAGATTAATGTCCTCATATGACTTAATAAACCCAATTTAATTATGTTATAGTCACACTACTCTAACCTCAGACCGAGTTGTAAAGTGCCGGTATTCTGGTTTTAATAAAAAGTAAAGGTAGGTTTTCTGAGTGTCTGAATGTTTTTAGGCGTGGATATATAGACGGTAGTTGGGTTTCTGGATAGGATCAGAAGGAATAAAGTACACAATGTAGATTTAAGTGTTCAAGTAGGAGGGGCAACAGTTGTGAAGCATTAGCTCAGCCCCCACACAGGGAGGGGGAAAGTCATCTCAACAGGTTGTTCTTCAAGACAATCAAGAGTCACCCATTTGCTGAGAGCAGAACTGTTTTCTTGTTAGGACTTTCTGTAAATACCAAAAGGGCTGTTTTCCCACCAACCATTTACTCTGGCAGTTCTGTGGCTCCTCTGCTCTGCTGTCACTTATTGTTCCATTAATTTCTTCTTAAACATTGATGATATCCTGCAGGTGACCATCCAGAGGCCTCTGTCAAGACTAATACTAATCCCTCCTACAGTCCATACTCTTTGGCTGATGGTCGCCTGAAGCAAACGCGGAAGCACTGGACTCACTCTGTCCTCTCTGCTGTCAGTCAGGATTGCCTTCCATTTGCCACCAGATCCCCTGTACAGGATTCTATCTCTTGCCAGAGGGAAGCATTTTCATTATTTGGTGATGTGAAAAGGAATGGGTCAGCCCCTGGGAGCTTCTTCTGAGAATAATCTACTTGACTAGCTTTTTTCCCCCCTCATCTCGTGTGGCAACATTCTCTCAGGAGATCCATTGCCTTGTTTTTCATTTTGACTTTTTCATGGAACTCCAAATCCATTAAATTTATCTGCATGTGATGATGCTGTCTCATGGGGAAGTTCCAGGTTCTTGCCCATGGGGCTGTCAGATTCCATACAAATAATGGACCATATGATAAAGAGATTCCCAAGAATACCATGATTGTTAAGGATTCTGCCTGCCTATAGTAAGTGAAACACATGTGGAGGGGTACCTGGGTGGCTCAGTCAGTTAAGCATCCGACTTCAGCTCAGGTCATGGTCTCATGGTTTGTGAGTTCAAGCCCTGCACTGGGCTCTGTGCTGACAGCTCAGAGCCTGGAGAGGGCTCTAGATTCTGTGTCTCCCTCTCTCCCTGCCCCACCCGTGCTTGTGTTCTCTGTCTCTCAAAAATGAATAAACGTTAAAAAAAATTTAAAAAAATAGAAACATATGTGGCGATGAATGTTGCTTAATTTCACATAATGCCCTGAGTATCAACTTTTCAAGCCAGCAAGAGACTAGGATTTAGGTAGAAATTTCTGAGTAGAAATTCTGATTATACAGCGCATTGGTAATGTCATATCTCTATGTAAAATATTGCTGGTTTCAGGGCACTTGGGTGACTCAGTAGGTTGAGCATCTTACTTTGGCTCAGGTCATAATCTCATGGTTCAGGAGTTCGAGACCCACATCAGGCTTGCTGCTGTCAGCATGGAACCCATTTTAGATCCTCTGTCCCCCTCTGTCTGCCCCTCCCCAACTTGTGCTCACTCTCTTTCAAAAAAAGAAAAAAGAAAAAGATAAGCATTTTAAAAAATTGTTATTTGTCTTTATAAAAAGATTTTTTTTAAATATTGCTGGTTCTTTCCCACTGGAGTTGATAAAATGCAGAGTGGAATATTTAAGAAAGGTCAAGAAAGAACTGTTTTGGAGAGCACTAGGTTACTGAGAAGTAAACACAGGAGTTAGAAAAAAATCAAGGAGAGGGAAGTTAAGAAGAAATCTATCTACACCTTTCTTAGAATGTGTTTCTTAGAATATGTGCTGATGAGAATTTTTGGCTCTGGTAGCAAACCTGGGTATATAGGAGCTTAGCAAATACTTATACTTAGTAATTTATGCAAAAAAAAGTGTCCTTTTTATGATTTGGATGTTGGCATTAACCACTTGTGTGTGTTTAAGAACTATCAAGGAATAGTAACTACGTTTAAAAGTAGTCTTTTCTAGTGTACAAAATACAGTGAGACATAAATATTTAACACTGGAATCTTGAATCGGTAATTTAAGATGTCCTTCATTTTCCTAAAATACTGCCTTTGACAGACCTTATAAAAATGTACTCATTTTCTTCTCTCCTAAAATCTTTCCCTCTCAAGTTCTTTTTCATCATTATTGCCATCACCACCAATTGCTCTTCCTTTAGTAACATACCAAGTCATAATTAGAATTCAAAAACTGTCTTACGTTTATTTTTCTTTATCCCTGCCCTCGTTTTAATTGTAACTTATTTCAAATTTAGTGTGTCTATACCATATGCTGATTCCTCTTCTCTTCCTGGTACACCATATCACAGGCTGGTGTTGCCTACAACATAGAATATGATCCTTTACATTCAGCAGATCCTCCAAAAACCTTAGCGGTCCTTTACACCTCCATTCCTTCCTTTTCTCCTGCAAATGTAGATTCTTACAGGTTAGTATTTTTTAATTTATTTTTGAGAGAGAGAGAGAGAGAGAGAGAGAGAGAGAGAGAGAGAGAGAGAGAGAGAGAATGAGTGAGAGCAGGGGAGGGGCAGAAAGAGGTAGACACAGAATCTGAAGCAGGCTCCAGGCTCTGAGCTGTCAGCACAGAGCCGGATGTGGGGCTTGAAACGTGAGATCATGACCTGAGCTGAAGTCGGCGGCTTACCCAACTGAGCCACCCAGGTGCCCCATTGCAAATGTAGATTCTGTATGTTATTGCCAGACTGACTGTATTGTTATCATAGCATTCCTTACTACACAACTTTCAGTAGCTTCCTCTTGCCTATAGAGGTCAGTCTAAATTTCTCTGCTCAATCTTTCAGACTTGCCCAAGTCAGATCCTACCATACCAACTGAAATTCATTTTCCACAACTTCCCAGCAAAAATTGTTTTTAGCCAAGCCTGTCCTAACAATCCTTTTAAAATGGCAGGCTTATGCCAGACGCCGTTCTTCTATTTTGCCAAGAAGAGTTTTCTCTCCAAGTCTATCACTTAAAACAAAATCCAGTTTTCCAAGTATAACAATTCCAATTTTGCTCTTTTAGGCATCACACTTAATCATATGCTACTTCATGATAGTTTTTATCATTTGCTTCCCCAGTAAGAAAGTTTCCCCAAGGCAGGATTAGGCCATGTACTCTAAGTGTTACAGAGCCTTATAGCTGGAAACAACCCTGAAAGACTAACTATGGTCAATCCTTCCATTTTGAAACTGGTAAATCTCAGCTACATTTGTGGTGAGCATAATATATAGAATCTGTTGAATCACAATGCTATACCTAGAATTAATGTAACATTGTGTCAACTATGCTTTGATAAAAAAATAAAACTGATAGGGGCACCTGGGTGGCTCAGCCGGTTAAGCATCCGACTTCGGCTCAGGTCATGATCTCACGGTTCATGAGTTCGAGCCCCGTGTCCGGTTCTGTTGTGACAGCTCGGGGCCTGGAGCCTGCTTCCGATTCTGTGTCTCCCTCTCTCTCTGCTCCTCCCCTGCTCACACGCTGTCTCTCTCAAAAATAAAGATTACAAAAAAATATTAAAAAATAAAACAGTAAAACTCATAAGTCTGCGGTTCAATGTAGTTAATTGACTTAAAAAGGCTTATAGAGCCTTCAGCAACAGACTTGTTGATAACATCCAATTTAGTCTCTGTACATATGTACAGCATGTGTTCTCCACTCCATGTGCAAAGAAATATATGTACATATAAGTATGTGTAAGAATACATGCCCTATATGTAAGCTAATGTGTGTATCATACCTCCCAACCAACTACTCACAAAATGACAAGGAGTGAATGCAAGCCTTTATGCCCTTGGAATTTATTTCTCAACAGTACTAACAAAATAACGTAGTCTAATTACATACCACCTTCCCTAACACCATCAGTTTATGCTCACTAGATACTTGCCCAATGTTTTATACGTTTCATCTCATTTTACGTTCATCTCCTTTACAGATAAAAAGTCTGAAACTCAAAAATCACTTGATTTGCATTTAACGGATTCTCTGTAGATAGAAAAAGATATTTTCCCAATGAAATAGCCTTTAAAGGAGACCAATTTCAAAGTTTCCAGCTGTGACAGAAAATAAAAACAAATTAAGGTGACAGTGTATAGCTTATTTATAAATATCAACTGTTTTCTAAGGAGAACAAGAACTCGGGTATCTTTCCAGAGTAAGAGGATGTGCATATAGAATCAGATTTTAAAAGGGGAGAGAAAGCTATGAAGCAAAGGAATTAAGAGATGGTTGAAAAGCAAGAATGTAAAACAAAAATGAAGCTTTTTGGAATGAAATGCTAGACACTGTGTTGTAATGGCCGTTCCTTCCTGAGTCAATCTCCCAAAATCTCTAATAAATCTTATAAAACATTAAAATTTGAATTGGCAACAAAAGTGCCAATACATTGGTTCAAGGGGAGTAAAGAGGGAAAGACCTGGGGTCTTAGACATCTGTGTGTTACTCTGAAATAGCACAATCCTGAGCCACCTTTCATGATTAAGTATTTAATGCTTTTAGGACAAAACCTTAGTCTAATTAAAATGATTTACAAAATTTAAATATCTTAAAGATTTTAAGGAATATCCTATATATACACACCAAGGATATTTCAATGATTAAAGAAAATTTTTTCATTTGGCTAAAAATAGGAATAAAACTAACATTTTCTGAATAAAACTGAACTGTTCTAAGATAAAAACTGAGTTTAGCAGTGTTTTCATAGACTTTGATAAGTCATCAGATGTTACATTAGTTGATGAGCACAATTTAGATGTAGCAGAAACATTTAAAAATGTTAATTACAGATGGAAATCTTCGGCTCAGTTAATTGCAATATATTTCTTACCCAATATGTACAAAACATAAAACTACCTATTGATTCCAACTTTTCACAGGTTTGATGATTAATAGTTCTGTGTGGTTTTTGTATAATTGGAATGAAATGGAAAGCCTTGGCATAATGCTTACCTTTTTCCAAATACCAGAATTGCTCACAGTAATCTTTTCTTTAGAAAATATCATACATGCTTACTATTTCAACTTATTAGTGCTTGAAATCTCAGACAAACCAATGACATAAAATGTCCTGTTCTGTAAAATATTCTTACTTCAATTTAGTCAATTATTTGAAAAAATTAGATAAAATTCAAATCTTCAAGAACTTAAAGTTATAAACCCAATGTATTAGGTTTTAATTGCTGCTTTAACCAATTGCCACAAATTTAGGGATTTGAAATAACTCAAATTTGCTCTCTTCAAAGTTCTGGAGGTCAGAAATCCCAAATGGGTCTTGCTAGACTAAAAATCAAGATGTTGAAGGACTGTGATCCTTTGAAGGCTCTGTGGGGCAGAGAATCTGCTCCCTGCCTTTTTTTCCCCAACTTCTAGAGTCAGCCTGCATTCCTGGATATGCAGCCCTTTCTACCATCTTCAAATCTTTCCAACTCTTCTGCCTCCCTCATCCACTTACAAGGAAATTGTGTTCATATTGGGCCCAATAAAGTAATCTGGGATAATTTCAGCATAAATTGATCAGCAGCCCTAATTCTACCTGCAACCTTAATGTCCCTTTGCCATATAGGCTAACATATTTATGGATTCTAGGGATTAAGACACGGATATCTCTGGGGACTACCCCCCAGCTACTAAGAAAACTGAAGTTGTTTCATTTTACGATCTCTATGATTTTCAAGCATTTGTGGTTCATTTTTTGATTAATATCTTACCATAAATTCCACCCCTTGAGTCCTACAGGAGTTTTATGTTTGAACAGAATTAATCTATCCTTGTGTTAAAAATTCTCCAGTATCGGGATGCCTGGGTGGCTCAGTCAGTGGAGCGTCCGACTTTGGCTCAGATCATGATCTCACAGTCCAGGAATTCCAGCCCCACATTGGGGTTGCTGCTGTCAGTGCAGAGCCCACTTTGAACCCTCTGTCCTCTCTCTCTCTCTCTCTCTCTCTCTGTCCCTCCCACACTCACGTTCACACTCACAAAAATAAATATTAAAAAAATTCCCCAGGGGCGCCTGGGTGGCGCAGTCGGTTAAGCGTCCGACTTCAGCCAGGTCACGATCTCATGGTCGGAGAGTTCGAGCCCCGCGTCAGGCTCTGGGCTGATGGCTCGGAGCCTGGAGCCTGTTTCCGATTCTGTGTCTCCCTCTCTCTCTGCCCCTCGCCTGTTCATGCTCTGTCTCTCTCTGTCCCAAAAATAAATAAAAACGTTGAAAAAAAATTCCCCAGGATTACTCAAAATTAGGGAGATACCATATGATGTACCAAATCGTAAATGCATTGTTTGTACTGCCCACTTTGTGAAGATTGGCTAGGATTTAACTATAGATTTCCATGACAAATGCATGTCTAGAAATGGGGAGGTTTTTTTCTACCTCCCCACCAACACTCTTGGCTATACAAATTATGCTGTAAATGTCAGAATCTGCTTTCTACAATTCAGTTTTAAAAGTTTCTCCTCCGACGTACTGAAATTTAACAACCACTGAGCCGAACAATAAATCTAAGCCTTATAGGCAAAAGTAGCTTTCAAAATAATCGAATTTTAGGAATGACTGAATAAAACACCACTATATTGTAGAAAGTTTTTATGATATTTGTTGTAATACTGTATTTCATATTTGGCATTTACAACTTACAACTAGAAGAACAAATTTATTTTAAGTTTCAGTCCACATTGAATTTATATAGTTCAATTATGCTTAAAATCGGACATTACTGTCTAAGCATGTATCTTTATATAAGATTTAGAAGGAATGTAATTTGGAATGAATTACTGTTATAGAATAACTTTGAAATAAATATCTTTGAGTCTAATATTCTGAATGTTCTATAAATGGCCACTGGGGAATGACTGGTTAAAAGTATTTTTGTGAACACTGATTTACCTGAGGGGGGTGTACAGAGTTCTAAAGGGATCACAAACCTTTGCCTGGGCTTTTCTACTTTGGTCCTATAGTAAGATATTATATGACCTAACTAAAATTTAGGAGGTCTCTCTAGTAGATGAAGATGCCTAAATTAGAGGATGCTAATAGTAGTTGATAATTTCTAGTACTTTATAGACCTGGAAATATATGGACTTACACTCAGATGTGGATTCAAACCCCAAACTTCCTTAATTACACATGGGGCTTCATATCTGCATTTTCTCATCCATGATTACATTTGGCCCATAACATTGGGTTAAACTGTGCAGGTTGATTTTTATGCAAATTTGATACAGCCAATGTATTCTTATTTTCTTAAGATTTTCTCTTTGTAAGAATAATGTATATCATACATGTAATATGCGAAATAGATGTTCATTAACTGTTACCAGCATGGTCAACTCTATCAAAACTGATCCATCTAAGATTCCTTGAGGATTAACTATAAATATGGGTGCTTGGCATGCACACATGTATTTTACTTGATTTAATGAACGATAGCAATTTTTGAAATAAATTTCACTGCTATATTCTGTTGGTCTGTGCAAAACAGGTAACAAACAGTAACCTGTATGAATAAGGAGTATATCTGGACTTCCAAATAGAGAAACTATTCCTGAACTACTCTTCCCATCATAAACAAATGGGGGGGTGGAGAACCATACTACCCTGCTTGGAATTTATTATCAATGAATTACTGATTTTTTTATTATTTAAAAGTTTCTATCCATTACCTTTCAAATATTTTCCCCCCTCTTCTCTATATCCCTTCTTCCGAGTTCCTACTTACTTACTTGCTTAATATTAGGCCAAGAAGCATGGAGAATAAGAGTTGATTTTAAAAATTAACCCTCAGAATAAAGTCTAAAATAAAATAATGATTCACTTAATATTAATGAATTTTAACATAGCATTTCAATTGAGGGTTTGCATCTGATTTCTTTTTTCTGTGACTTTAGTTTATATAATCCCTACAGATTTTTGTGTCTGATCTCCTGATCAAGTTCAAGTGAATTATTTCAAATATTGCATATATCTCAGTTCCCATTTTATTCTTCGGGGTTTTACATCAATAATCTATTGCATCATTATCTATAGAAACATTTTACATCCTTCCTCCACAATTCCAATGTCTGAGCCATTTGTTTTCTCAGTTTTTATCCCTCTTGACTGTGGATTTTCCTGCTTATGTAATTTGTTGTATTTTGGACCTCAAAAGACTCTTGTACAGATTCTGAATTTTTGTTTTCCTCTGAATATTCAATGTTGTCTAGTAGGCAGTTAAGCTACTAGTGTTTCACTTGATCAAGTGGAGACTTCATGTTTTGCTAGGGTGTATTTGTTTTGGTTTTACATTTAGTCCCGGAAAAGTTTTTCTAGGGTATGGCTATTATTCGTAAAATGGAATCCTTCTAGGATTTTGCTAGAAGCCTGCAATGTTGAAATATTCCCTCTAAATTTGACAACATTAACTCGAACATCTGTATCCCCAGAACTTGGAAGTTTTACTCCGTTCCTTAGCCTTCTAGATGTTTTTCTTCTGTTTCCCTTGGAGCTGTGCTCCCATTTTATTCAAGTCTTGTATCACTGCCAGTATGTACAAAAAAGCCTACAGCAGCTATACCACCACAAAAAACCTGGAACTAAGAGGTTACCAATAGATGGACACACTATGGTACATCCACATAATTATTCAGTAAAAAATGAGCAATCTGGCTATGAAAATACAGGGAAGAATCTTAAGTGAATATTGCTATGTGGAAGAAATTGTGAAGGCTGAATACTAGATGATTCTAGTTATATGGAATTCTAGAAAAGGCAAAACTCAAGTTATGGTAAGAAGATCAGTGGTGTATGAGAGTTTGTCAGGGTAAGGTGGGAGAGGATTTAGTAGGTGAAATACTGTGTAGGGTGGTGAAGCTATTTTGTATGAAGAGTTAATGGAGCATATAACACAATGCATAGGTCACAATCCATAGCACTTTACTGCACAGAGAATGAATCTTAAGAGATGAAAACTTAAAAATCATTTAGGAGGTTAGGGGATCCCAAGACAGAAGGAAGAATGTAATAAAAATCAAACTATGTTACAAATTCATGAAAAGACTTCATTGAAGAGGGTAGGGGAAAATGGGCCAGCCTAAGTAGTGTTGGAAATGAAGTATATAATGATAGATGAAAGCAATTCAATATAAGTAACATACTCTAGTTGATAAAGTTGTTTCCTCCCAGGGTATGGATAAGCAATTGATGATATTGAACATGTATAATAATGCATACATTATTCAGCATATACTTATTATATACTGAATAAGTGAAGTTCAGTAGATGGCAGGGGCCAGATTTCTCACTGTTGGAGAAGATTACAGATAAGCAAGAAAGAGGAGTCTACAATGATCCATGTAGTAATGGATCAGAGTTGGAGACCTCATATGAACTCATGTTTGGTATAATAGATGATTACATATAGAAAACTTACAGATATGTGTATATATGTGTTAGTTCATGTACATAACTACTTGCTTAATTATCTAAGGGAACCTATAAGCAACTACATCCCTGTACCAATGAACACATTTACCATAGAATTATTGGTTTCTATTATTATTCTCAAGTTTTAAAAACCAGGGTTCTTTGGAAAAGTCCATAGACTAGAAGAGGAGCTTGGGGCATTTTCCAGTGCCAGAGAATAAGAAACAAAACACAAAATAAAGATACATGATGAGCATATGTCAAAGACCCAGAAGGCAACTCAAAGAGTTTCTGATTGGAACCATTTGAGTGGACAGGGTTATACTTCTAAGTATAAAATTCATGAGTCTATTCAATCATCTATCATTATGAACAAATGGAGAGAACAGACAAATCTGCGAAAAATTCCAGATAACATACATGTAGTATCCCCTCTTCAAATTGAAATAGAACTCTTGACTCCTTTTGTATGAACTGCATATATTTCCTTTGAAGAGTACAATATGGACAGGGAAGCAAGACTTAAGTTTACAGTAGATAAACCTGGCATACCTCAAGCCCGGTGATTAAGGTTAACAATAAGTCATGTACCCTCAATATGATGGATACAAATAACACTATCTCTGAGGTCTTCCTCCCCCAAATCCAGAACATTAGTATAATCATGAGGGAATCAGAAAAACTAAAGTGAGTAACATTCTATAAAACAATCGGCCAGTAATCTTCAAAACTGAAGGTCATTAAAAAAAAAAAAAGTCTTGGAAACTGTCAGAATGCAAAGGTGCCAAAGAGCCATGACTATTAAATGTAATGTGTTATACTCTAGATGGGATCCTAGAAACAAAACAAAAAAAAATTAAGGAAAAAGTAAAAAATTCTGAATATTAACTAAAACATATGTTTTCTCAGTTTACTAATTATAACAAATATACCATTCTAATATAATATGTTAATCGGAGAAACTGAATATAGGTGTGGATGAGCATTCTGTATTATAACTTTCATAGAAATCTAGAAGTGTTCCAAAAAAAAAAAAACCCATCTTTGTAGATTTATAAAGACTTTTTTAAAATACATTATTTAGTATTAAATATCCATCTAGTTGCCCAAATATAGAACAGCCTTAATGCTTTACCCTTCTTATATTATTGGTATTTATATATGTAGATTTAAGAGGAATATTGTTACATTTTATTAGATGTTCCTCACCTGCACTAGGCAACAAAAAGACCTCTCTGGGAACCATGCTGAACAAAAGGAAAAGCAAGAAAATGATGTTTGATATTCCTGAAAAATAATGCTTTATTATACATGAATCTATTACGGTCATGCTAACAGAAAAAAGGGGTGATTTCCCCTTATGCAAATAATGCCTCTGCTCACATACTCCAAATGACTGTCTCTGATATTGGCAGGATAAGGCACAAATATGCGGTATTTAGATGCACTCACCTTTCTGGGACTTGAGTCCATAGGTGAGGAAAAGCACTGGTTTCCCTTGGGCTTAAATGGTATTCATCGTGAAAGTGGATGTTATGAGTTGTACGGTGCTTCCACTCAATGCTAGACCTGATGACAGAAGTGATTTTTTTAACATGGTTCAAGTTCTTTTTTTTTTTTAATTTGTAATATGGAGGATCCCCTTAAGCAGTGCTATTCAAAATCTGTTTTATGCCTTAATTCCAGTGCATAAACTTTTGTCAACTAGATATTAAGAAGTATGGAAATGGAGAATAAGCACATGGAAAAGTTTATTGCACTTTGAAATTGATGTATTTTATAAAAATATCCACAGAATATTAGAAATAGGACTTTAATCCTTTATAACAAATGGTGAGGGACACTTCTCTCAAGCATAGGGCCTAGGGTAGGGGGACCCCTTTCCCCAAGTCTAAATGAGATGCTCAAGGCAGGTGGGGGCAGGGGACAGAGAAGAAAGAAGTACCACAGATGAAGAAAGATCATATTTGACTTTTCCATGATCTTTAAGATGGGGTCAACTTCTACTCTCAAAAGAGCTTAAGATTTTAGACTTCTCTTTACTTTCCCATGAGCCTTTAGTTAACTAACATTATGACCACATTCACAAAACTCTTAACCATCAGCTGTGGGAAATATACAGGGAAGTAGACACATTTCATCCTGTAAACTTTAAGAAGGAAAATACAAGGTAGAACTGTGTGATTACAAGATTAGTCCTACTTATTTTTCATGGATAGAGTTTGGGATTACTGCATAAGGATAATGATGATGCCTGAAGAAATGTACTGATGTCTTTTCATACATCATGAATTGGAACTATAAAGAAAAACATTGATTTTTTTTAAGGTAAGTGATGTGTTAGGAATTTTGTTTTCTTACTTTGGAGAAGTTATCTGTTTTTTCGAACCCACGGGTAAATTTCTGTCCTACTACAAACATCAGTTTTAGTTTTGAAAGGTGTACAATGACCTATATTAACTCAATTTGTCTTTTCATATATATATATATAATATATATATATATTATATTTATATATAAAAATCCCAGTTTGTGATTCCATGTTATTGCCTTGCAAGTGTGAGGGTAGCTAGTCACCATCTCTGCCTGTGGATTACTACCTCTGTGATACGGAGAAATGCAGACCTCCTAGGCTGTCACATTTACTTTTCTCATGTCTAATTATGTCCAGGATAAGGTGCGTGGTCTGTGTCTTAGTTTGGGTTGCCTCAAAAAACATTCCATAGACTGAGTGGCTTGGGCAACAAACATTTATTTCCTTATGCTGCTGCAGACTAGCAAGTTTAAGATCAAGGTGCTGAGAGATCTAGAGTTTGGTGAAAGCTTACTTTCTGGTTGGTAGATGGGCATTGTGCTGTGTCCTCACAGAAGGAGGAGAGAAAAGGGGTGGGGGGGGGTGGAGGGTGTGAAAGCAAGCACTCCTATCTCTTCTTACAAGGGCACAAAGCCCATTATGAGGGCTCCATCCTCATAACATAGTTACTGCTGAAAGGCCTCCACTTCCAGATATCACACACGTTGATTAGGCCTTGATTTATGAATTTTGAAGGGATGCATTCAGTTCATAGAATTCTTTCCTTGGCCAAACAAAATTCATGTACTCCTCACAAATAGAATACATTCTTTCCACCCTCATAGCTCCCCAAAGTCTTAACTTTTGCAGTATCAACTCCTAAAGTCTTAAGTTCAACAACTCATCTAAATATCATCTGAATCACATAAGGGTGAAACTCAAAATAGGATTCATCACAAGGCAAAAAAAAAAAAAAAAAAAAAAAAGAAAAAAAAATCTTCTCCAGCTGTGAACCTTTGAAACCAGAGAAGTTATGTGCTTTCAAAATACAATGATGAGACAAGTAGAGAATAGACTTTCTTATTCCAAAAGGAAAAAAAAGAAAAATGAAGAATGAGGTGATAGGATCTGAGCAGGCAAACTCCATGAGACCTTAAGGCTTTACAACAATCTTCTCTGGCTCATTTCTCTGCTTTTTGGATCCACTGAGGTGACCATGTCACTCCCATAGGTCAGCAGGGTACTATGCAATCCCTGCTTCTCTGCATGGACACTGCCCATGTTGAGACAGGGGTTGTGCTCTTGAGGCTCCAATGGGTTGCCTGCCCCTACTACTTCCGTTGGAAGTCTAGACCGTAATCCCAGTGATATCTGAATCACCTTTGAGGTTCTTCCTTTTTCTTAAAGGAAAGCTCACATCCACAGCCTGCCTTCATTCCATCTTGTTTTTAGTTTCCTTTACCCACAACTGACTGCATTTCTGCTGGTATTCTGGATTCTGTTTAGATTGCTGATTAAATCAGTGATAGACACCCACACTCATCTCCTTATCAAAAGGTCTTTCTAGTACATCCTTCATGTTTTCTTCCAAATATGCTTCTACATTTTTTGTGATATGGATTGAGAATTTTCCAAGGCTTTAAGTTACGGTTTATTTTTACCTAATTCCATATTCAGTTAATTTATCTTCTTGCATTTTACTACAAGTAGTCAGGAGGACCCAAGCCTCAAACCTTTTCTTAGCAACCACATCCACTAAATATGTAGTTTCAGTGTTCACAAGTTCAGCTTTCTATAAAACACAAAGACACAAATACCACTCAGCCAAGTTCTTTGCCACTTTATAACAAGGATTGCCTTTTCTCCATTGTCCAATAACATGTTCCTTAATTCTGAGAGTGCATCAGAATGGCCTTTATTTCTCCAATGTTCTGTATGTGATAATTTAGGTGTTCTAGAAGATGGAAGCCTTTTATACAGCTATCCTCTTTCTGATCCCTTACCAGAATCATCTTGAAAATTCCCTTAGTGGTTTTGTCTAGCATGTACCTCAAAACTCTTCTAGCTTCTAATTATGACCCAGTTCCAAAGATGCTTCCACAATTTTAGATATTTGTTATAGCAGCATCCCACTTCTTGGTACCAATTCTTGACTTCCCACACAGGCTACTACAACAAACACCCTAAGTTAGGTGGCTTAAGTATTTCTCACAGATCTAGAGGATAGGAAGTCCAAGATCAAGGTGCTGGCAGGAGGAGCAGAGAAGCAGCAAGCTCTTTTGGGCTCTTCTTCTAAGGGTATTAACCCCATCAGGAGGGGTCCACCCTCAAACCTAATTACCTCCTATATCCTTACTTCCCAATACCAATGCACTGGAAATTAGGTTTTAATGTATGCATTTTGTGGGAACACAAACATTCAATCTCTAGTAGTCCGTATACAAAAACAGGGCTAAATATTATTTTAGGCTAACTATGTTCAAAGCAGCTGAACTAATTGACTACATCTGGTGATGAAGTAATAAAATACACAATCCAAATCCCTTAACAAAGAGAAAGTTCTTAACTCATGCATATTTTAAGATAATTTTGCTCATTTTTTTCTGTGCTTTTTTATAGTCAGCCTTATGAGTGGTAAAGATTTGTCCATAGAGCTCTTACTAGAAATGATTATAACTTGAAGTCTAAATGCTGATAGCATCACTTAGTATGATGATCACCATCCTTAGAATGGACAGAAATCAAAATTCAAAGGAAAACTGGTTAATAGGCTATTCCATTAGGATTCTTGGCCATCTTATGAAGGAATTAGGGATAATGTCAACCAAGAAATAGCTATACATAAGATCGGATATAGGTTTCATATCACTTCTTCCCTTGCCCTTTTTCACCAGCTCCAGGACCCATTCACTTGTTTTATCATTCAGACCCTGGGACCAAAGTAGGAATTTTTTTATTTGGGCCAGACTTATGCTGTAATATGTTTATGCTTTAACCTGCTTTTTTACATATAGAATGGGAAGGGGAATTAAAGTTGTCAAGAGTTAACTTTTATTGTAACTGTAAGATGCATATCTTCCTACCACAGTTAACAATGCCATTTCTTCCTAGGCTATCAGAACTATTCAGTCATTCAGAATAGGATTTCAGAAGGATTAAGCAGTCATCCCTTACTAATGTTGCCAATAGTGACCATGGAGATAAACCCTGTAGTGGTGAACGTATTAAAGCATTTTTAGGGTAAGCATGAGGTGGTTTACCCTAGAAAATACCAGGGAAAGAGTGGGAGGAATGGAACTAGAGACACAGCTACAGAAACTCTTGCAAGCTGTTTTGTTGTCAAATGGGGCAACTCAAGTAAAGGAATTTGGAATTAATGCAGGTTTGTTAGATCGTTCTAACAAAAGATGAGCATATATTTGGTCCCATACACTAAAGGTGAAGTATTTTCTGGTCAGGTTCATAAAGTTGTTGATTACCAACTTAAAAGCTCAGCTGAAAGCATTCTGGACACCGTATCACATGTAAGTTGTTTAATTTATTCATCCATTCCTTTATTTCTTCATTTGAAGGGCAAGGATGAAGGTTGCTTTTGCTCTATACCTTGTTTCTAGTCCCCAGTATCATTAGCTGGTCCCAAATATAGTGTCAAAGTCCTCTTTTGTTCTTGTCAACCAAGAGAGACCAAAAATGTTAAGAATTGAAATATTCAGTATTACCTCTTCTGTCACCAATGACGTTGGAACCTAGTTTCTCCGAACTTCAGGTTAAAGAGAAGCCTGAGCTAAGAAACCTATCGAAAGATACCTGAAGAATGAAGTTAAAGAGTTTGCAAAAACAGAGGAAAGGACCAGAGCTTGATAGCCAAGTTAAGCTTTCAAAGTGAGCTCTTGAATACAATGGAGAGTGGGAAGAGACCTATGCACAGCGGACTTTTCTTTCCCTGTTTTTCCATCCTATGCAGATGAACAGAGGAACAGAATGAGTCAGTAGAATTTGTATTTTATGAGAGGTTTGGTCAACGGAATGGGTGTTTTCCAGAATATTTTTTCACTTATTCAGAAGCCTGATTCTCATCTAATTTTCACTGAAACATTTCATGAAACATAGACGACATGGTCTCCACTTTCCCAGAGGATCTATAATTCAGTCAGGACTACCAACAAACAATGAAGAGATATTTCTATCATTTGTTGTTGTAGTTATAAAAGTAAAAGGCCCAACCTCAGCTGTTCAAAAATACCCAAGTGCTGAAGGGAATTGTTAGAGGGGTGGCAGCAGCTGAGTTGGGCTTAGTCTGGGAAGGCTTCGTGTTGCTAATTCCCTGAATGATTCATCCTTTCCTTGTAACAACCTTGAGTTTCCTGCCTCCTGTTTGAAATTTAGCCCTTAGCGTCTTTGTTCCTTTTAAAATATATATACATTAAATGTGGGGAGAAAATGTAACAACTTTCTAGTTGTTAGAGACCTTTAGAACAATTTCGAAATATGGAGGGAAAACTTGTCTAAATTTTTTAGATGTTTCCATGATATGGTCTTATTTTCCTGATTCACTGGAGATTTACTGATTATCCTTTTCACACTATTTCTCTTTAAAATTGGATAGGGCCTATTTGATGGTCAGTGATACAGGATGGGAAGTAAGTACATTGGGAAGGGTGAGGAATAAATAGGGTAGTTTGTGTACCAGATCCACAGTTTGCGTGTTGCTATAGCAACACCAATGGCAGAGCCCTGAGCGTGCCTAGGAGAGAAGGCCTGAGGGCATCGGGAACGGTGAGAAATTAGAACTGCAAAAGAGAAAAAGGAGCAATGGAAAATACAATAGAAGGTTGTACCGCAGGGTAGTAACCAGGAGGTCGCTCCCAGTTTTATCCAAATCTGCCCCTAAAAGGACTAAGATGTACCATCCATCAGTATAGCGATTCAGCAAAAATACTAACTCCACTCTGTGTGCTAGACACCATGCAAAAATATATAACTTTAACATGTTTTTCTTTCAAAGTACTAATAACTTAGTCAAGAAATATATTTATATAACAATATCAAGTTATCAATTTGCGATCACTGCTAATGGTCTTAACAGAAAGTTAAGTTGCTTTCCTGTAGATGTTCAACTAATTGTTTTCCCTACTGGTATTAGCTTATCCAACCTACTTTGTTAGCACATTCATTAATGAACAGATTTATTTCCATTTATTGAGGTCATCTATGTACCAGCTGGTAGAGATTCAACAGTGAACAAGATAGACAGTCTCTAGATTATCTTACATAGTTACTACCTAATCCCATCATTCATTTACAATAAGGTAGACAAGACATTTAAAAAATGGTCACACAAATAAGTAACAAATACCACCTACAATGCTGTTTTAAGTCTTTGTTCTTTATGTGACTATCAATATTTACCCCAAGATAATGATGGCAGCAGCATGTGTGTGTGCGCGTGCATGTGTGTGTAGGCTAGGTGGGACTTGAATACGATATGTACAAGAGAGAGCCTCCCCCCTCAAAAAACATTGGTGGGAAATTGGGAGGTATTGCATGCCAACCCAGTACTTCCCAAGTGTCTTGAAATTTGCCTCAGGCATTTTTTTTTTTTTTTACTATCCACCAATGAGATCATTTTGAACTTTTTTTTTTTTTTTTTTGAGAGAGAGACAGACAGAGCAGGAATGGGGGAGGGGCAGAGAGAGAGGAAGACACAGGATCTGAAGCAGGCTCCACAGGCTCTGAGCTGTCACCACAGAGCCCGACACGGGGCTCGAACTCAGGAACCTCCAGATCATGACCTGAGCTGAAGTCAGACGCTTAGCCGGCTGAACCACCCAGGTGCCCCCCAATGAGATCATTTTGATAGGACTTCATCTCCAAGTCAAATTACTGAAGTTATTCACTTCTATATTCACTTTTCAATCAGTATGCATTGAGTGCCTGCTCTGTACAACTGTCAACTTCTTCTAGGTTTATGGAGAAAGAATAAGCAGTGTGGACTGAGCCTTCTCACTCTGGAACTCACATTGTTGTTGTAGGGGGAAGGCCAGGCAGGCATTAAGTTACTATTATTTACAGAAACTGTGGTAAGGGACACAAATGAAGATACAGAGGGCCAATGGATTACAACAGAGAAAACTGACCTTGCTTGGAAAGAGGGCTAACAAAGTGTTTGAGAAAGGGACACACAAGTAGAGATCACAATGTAGCTAAGTGAAGAGCTAGGAACCAGACAAAGACTCAAGCTTTGGGGTAGAAAGGAACAAGTGACGTGAACAGACACCATCTACTATAAATTCAGACAGAACATAAGTCACTTTTTATTTCCCTTTAAAGCAAACTAAAAGGGATTCTAATCACACAAGATGATGGGGGAATTTCTGTCCCTATTCTGACTTCCAGCTACATTGGTCACAACCATGTGATAGCCCAGATCTTCACCTGAAGAGACTTTTCAGGAAAGCCTTTCTGGTGATCAGTTTACAACCACCAAAAGATCACAAATGTAGTCTAGTTTTTGGGACTTTTAAGCCCAGCTTGGTCTACTGTTCCTGTGCAATCTTGGGCATGGGAAACAGTTCATGGAGAGGATCCCTTGCTCTGAGGTTGCAGTTTCCCTAGATGGATCACAGATCTTCCCTGTGACCTTATGGGGAAGCCAACCAAGGAATACTTTGATTAATACAGCTCCTAACAGTCATCAATTTCTCACCCTTAAGGGGGATTGCTCTCCTTACCTTGCATAAGCCACTCAAACCACTCAAGCCTTTCAAGAACTAAAGTATAACCTCTCAAATTATAATGTTGCACATAGCATGTTTAAAAATCAGAAATATGCCACAGTGGCCAAACAGCAAAGAAAAGAAGCTCTTTAAAGAATAAAATCATAATGCCTTTTTAAAGTTTTTTAATGTTTCTTTTTGAGAGAGACAGAACACAGAAGGGGAGGGGCAGGGAGAGAGGAGACACAGAATCTGAAGCAGGCTCCAGGCTCTCAGCTGTCAACACAGAGCCCGACGCAGGGCTAGAACTCATGAGCCTCGAGATCATGAGCTAAGCTGAAGTAGATCGCTTAACTGACTGAGCCACCCAGGCACCCCAAATCATACATGCTCGAGATAACCTAAAAAATAAATAAATCAATGAAAATAATCAATGTCTATGGTCTTAGGAAGTCATGTTAATGATATTGGTATCTGTTAACATTTATGTACATTGTTAATGTAGTGACAATTTATGATACAAATACATACATAGGTGTGTTTAACTTGATCTTCTGAAGTTAGGGTAACAGGTTGTATAGATTATATTAATAGTTCTATATTGAATTTTTCCAAATGAATTGAAAAGATTCTAGTTAGCAGGCCATCCAACCTTTAGAACTGTGTAATAACCATACAAGAACATAAAGGTTAAATCTGTTGTTGTGAGATGCTTCATGCTGTTAACTTTCCAGAGTGTACCTTTAGGTCTTCCATCAGCTACTGGTCATGGAGTAAAGGAAGAAGGAAAGCTCTAAATTAGTCACACTGTTGTTTTTAATCAACATGAAAGTTCAAAATTCTGAATATTGTGTAGGCAACCAAGAAATAAAAGAACAAAAGTCCTTAAGACTTTTCAAAAAAATATCGACTTAATCATGACCAAGGGACATGAGAGGAAAGTGGCATAGAGAACATGGTAAATCAAACCCAGGACTTAATGCAAAAGACCTGAGCGAGCAGGGACAGGTCTTGTTCAGAAATATTTTAATTTCATACAGATATACACCAGGGCTTATCTGACAGAGAAACAAGAGGATGTTCTAAGAAAGGGGAGAAAGATTCGAGGCATTAGAGAAGTAAATAGTTTAAATTTGAAACTATGTGGCCCGGCTCTGATGCAGGTGAATCAGAGATGCAGTCACTGAGCAATGAAGGCATTATGGGATGTTGGATAGAAGAATTATGTTAATGTTCATGAGAGGGAGAGCCAGCCAGGGAGACAGAATCTTGACATTCATGAGGCTTAGTCACCTAGATAAGATCTGTTGGACTAGCAAATGTTGGCACAAACTAGTGTCCACTTGGTGTGTGTGTATACACACACACACACACACACACACACACACACACACACACACACCCCAGGTATTTTAGTTCCATTTCTGTTTTATGGTAGGCACAAAGCCCTGAGGTTTGGGCAGGGAACCATGAACAGATTGGTTGTTAACAAAATGTTACTAACTGTAGGGGTGCCTGGGTGGCTCAGTCGGTTGAGCATCAGACATCAGCTCAGGTCATGATCTCACTGTTCAGGGGCTCAAGTCCCACCCTGGGGTCCTTGCTGACAGCTCAGAGCCTGGGTCCTGCTTCAGATTCTTTGTGTGTCTGTCTCTGTACACCTCCCATGCTCTCACTCTCTCTCAAAGATAAATAAACATTAAAGTGTTATTAACTGTAATGTGATAGTTTTGTTCCAAATGCTATCTTTGTGATAAAGGGGTCCCTGAATTATTTGTTATGTTCATTAAATTGAATAAAATTTTTGTCATGTTTTGATTAATCTTTTCTTAAGTATTTGTTGGGGTTAAGGAGTTCAAGCATAGTTCTACTCTCCAAATTTCCTTTAACAAAGTTTAATTTACAATGATATCTAACACCAAAAAGGAAAGGTTTCTTCACATGATAAATGAAAGTTGTGGGGACAATGCTACGCTCACATGAGGCATATCTCTATATGAAATTAGATTCCGTTGTCTGAAAATGTGAAGACATTTTCAAAAGGAGCACTTGAAAAACGAGGAGCACTAGACTGAAAGAGGGGCTTGAAAGAAAAAGGAGGAAAAAATATACAGGGATGAGGGGCAACAGAAACTTCTTTTATAGCACTGCCTTGGAAGCTGTCCCCTACCACAGTACAAGAGAATGACTTGACAAAGACAGGACCTCTCAGTTCATATTCCTCCCGTGAGATCTATTTGTCACTTTAATGGACACTCTCCTAAATCTCCGGTCTATTCCAACACACAGTTTTGACTGACGAAGAAGTAACTCAGGAAATCATAATCACCTTCCTGTATCATCTTATAGATGGTAGGAAAGAATAGGATCATGCTAGAGAAGCATTGACCACCGACTGCTTTGCAGGATCAAGACTGGGTATCCACAATGCTGGAAAGTTCCATGAACCTGCAGCAGCCGCAGCAGCCGCAGCAGCCACAGCAGTCCAGAAAATATCCCTACCCATTCCTGTTGCAAGATTTAATTCCCTGGTTAGCCAACAGAGAAAATAATAGAAACAATGGGTGTCAATTAAGTTTTCTAGAAGTGCCCTATCACTTTAGCCTCTTTCCCCAATTTTTTTAACTCATTTTTCCCACTTTATAAAAAAAAAGAGAATCTTTAATATCTCCAAGTGAACGTTTTGGTGAAAAGCCAATCTTAACATTCAAAAAGTTTATCGAACAAAGAGGTTCCATGATGCAAGCTATGTATATACCTCCGTTATCCGGATTTAACAAGAGACCAGGTGATTTTTGCCCGTATTAGAAGAGCATTAGTTTCTTATTTTTTGTATTTTGAGAGAGCATGAGCAGGGGAGGGTCAAAGAGACATGGAAAGAATCATGACCGGAGATTAAATTAAAAAAAAAAAAAAAATCAAGGATCGGACACTTAACCCCTTGAGTCACCCAGGGACCCCTAGAGGAGCATTGGTTAAGCCAAATATCATACCATGGAAGTTGTGTACTTAGTAAAGGAGATGTGATTCAGCCTATGAGTAAACAGGCTCTAGTTCTGAGTAAAAGATATTCCAAAAGTCAACATTCATGTATCAATGACTTGGTATTGACAGTTTATCATAGAATACTATATAAAATGGTTACCTTCCAAAGAGATGCTATATAATTACGTCAAACTAAAATATAACTGACCATATACATATGGTACAAATGTTACACCAATTCAGGATGTTACAACTCCTGTAATGTATGTACTTCAATAGTGTATTTATATACTCCTTTTGTCACCATCACCACACCTGTAATTACAGTGGAAAATTGCTATAACAAAATAACCAATGCCTCAAACTTGTCCTATAATTGTATTTTGTGAGCTAAATGAAATGGAAGGGTATGCAGTTGGCTAAGCATGAATTCCAGAGGTCTGTCCTTAAGATTTACTACTGTAAGTGTTAATCCAGGGAGGGATTCTAGATCTTGTGGATGACTAGGACTTCTAGGATAGGAGCGTAGACTTTAGAAATCCTCTGGTTAATCAGCACCCGTTCTATTGATCAGATAGCATGTAGGAACTGGACTGGAGAATGGGAAATCAAGATATTTACTATCCGCCTTTTTTTTTTTTAGCCTTTTCTCCTTTTTAAGTTGGGGTTGCTATTATTTCCCCCCATAGCCTTATCATCCCACAAAATCTTCTCATCTCTTGTCTTGAGAAGATCACTATTGATTTTTATGTTTGTGAGAGCATATTCCTTTCTGCCTTTTTATTAAGAATCTTAGATATAAATGTACATGAGGAATTCTGATATGCTATATACTTCACTTATTTGGGATGCAAGCTATAATGCATTTGTGTTCTATGGTAAGTCACGATGGGGAGGATTCGCTGCTAGAGAAAAAGTGATCAAACCTAAAGAAGGAACATGAACGGCATCCCTAGGACTCAAGTTAGGAAGAGGAGGTAACAAGGGAGCTGGCTTGCAAGGGAAGGAAAATGCCCTGAAGAAATTTAAAAAAAAAATTGTTCACTTCGTAATAGAGAACACAAGCAGGGGAAAGAGAAATTTAAGCAGGCTCCCTGCTCAGCACAGAGTCTGACGTGGGGTTTGATCCCAAGACCCTGGGATCATGACCTGAGCTGAAATCACGAGTCCAACTGACTGAGTCACCTAGGGTTTTAAGTTCATACTTTAAGAGCAGGGGAAAAGGAGATATATCTATAGTAACCATATTTTACACCAACACTCCACTAGCCCAGGTGATTTTTCCAACATAATAAAGCACCAGATAGAAGAAACAAAACTAAACTAAAAGTACGGTTTAGGAAGTTTGGGAGAGAAAGACACTAGATTCTATATAAGTTACCACTGAAATTCTTAATATGCAATAACAAAAAAATGAGTTTTGGTAATTATTAAAAATACAAACATACAAAAAAATTTTGGCCCAAAATAAGGACTAATATCAGTCAGGAGAAATGGACCCGGGGATGATTTAGCATTTAGAGTTAGCAATAAAGAACATTTAAAGGAGCAATTAGAAATGTCCATGACAAGAAGTAAAGATGGCTACAATAAGTGGACAAGTGAAGAGACTATTTTGAAAATGGAATTTCTAGATTATAGTAAATATCTGAAGGTAGAAACAAACTGGGGTTATTTAACTGTAGATTAGACCTTTATTAGAGAAAGTCAGTAACACTGAAGACTGATTAACAGATCACCCATTCTAAAACAAGTAGAAAAAAAAAACTTAAAAAATTAAGATAGCCCCCGAGAGGTATGGAACATATTAAACAATCTAACATAGTACATGAAACTTCAATAGGAGGAGAGCTATAAGGAACAGAATATAAGACAGTAATGACCAAAATAAAACAGAGAAGTTTTAACTTCTTAAACCTCAAGGTTGATACAAAGAAAACTACACATAGGTGCAAACTGATTAAAAAAGAAAACTTAATAGCCAAAGGGGGAAAACCCCCATCAACCCAGAATTCTAAAACCTCAAACATTCTGAGAAGACAAATACTTTGATAAATTAAGACTGATAAAGCTATAGTAATTGAGGCATAGTACAGGAAGATTAAATACATAAAATATAACAAATCTAGGAATAAACCAACATATATGGTCAATCTTCCACAATATTGCCAAGTTGTTGAAGCAATAGTCTTTAGCAAGTATTTCTGGAGTATTTGAGTATCCACACATTAAAGTATATGAACTCCCTTACATAGCACCATATAAAAAATTACGTTGAAATTGATCAGAAACCTGCAGGTGTTAAAACCATAGATATCAATAAAGCAGATTTTTCGTTTTAGGCAAAAATGTATTAGATACACAAGCACTAACCTTGAATTAAAATCTGACTTCAAAACTTAACCACTCTGGTCTTCAACAGAGATTATTACAAAAATGAAGAGATAGGCCAGAGAACAGAATATTTGTAACACACATAGGTGTTTAGTGACTTGTATCCAGAAATCTTTTTTTTTTAATTTTTTTTTTCAATGTTTATTTATTTTTGGGACAGAGAGAAACAGAGCATGAACGGGGGAGGGGCAGAGAGAGAGGGAGACACAGAATCAGAAACAGGCTCCAGGCTCTGAGCCATCAGCCCAGAGTCCGACACGGGGCTCGAACTCACGGACCGCGAGATCGTGACCTGGCTGAAGTCGGACGCTTAACCGACTGCGCCCCCCAGGCGCCCCCCAGAAATCTTTTTATAAATCAACAATTCAATTTTTTTTAAACGCAAATCATTTAGAAAGTCACCAAGTTATACAGATGGTCAATAAGAACTACAAACAAGCACTCCTACACAATATTAGTCATCAGGGAAATGCAAGTTAGGCCACTGAGTGAAGACACTGCTGGAATAGCTAAAATTTGAAAGATAGTCAATTAAAAGATAAACAGTATGGGCAGGAAATTGTAGGTGTTTTGATGGAAATGCAAAATGGTATTACTTCTTTGGAAATCATTTGTTTTGTATAAAATTAAGCAAATTACCATAAGGTTTAGCTATCCCTTCAGGTCTTTAACCAAGGGAAATGAAAACCTAGATCTACACAAAGACCTGTACATGGACGTTTATAACAACTTTATAATAGCCTAGAAGAAAAAACAACCCAACATGTCCAAAACATAGATAGGTTAAGTAGAACAGTGAGAAGAGATTCATCTGGTCACCGACGGAGGGTGGATAGGATTTACAGCAAAAAAGCAAGAGGAAATTCTTTGCCAATTGAATTGCTCTTTGTCCTCTTGATTGGCATGATGGTTACATGACAGAAATAGTCACAATTCATTGAACTAGATTTTTTAATGAGTAAATTTTACTATGTAAATTACACCTCAGTAAGCCCAATTTAAAAAGGGGTCCCTCAGCTCATCAAGTGAGCATTTGATTAAAGTAAGTTAAGAGACTTAGCTGAAGATCTGAGGCTTTACCTTTCTTTAAATAATTGGGCGATAACTTAGAAAAACTTAACACTACCAAGCTCCATGTGAATAAACTCAAATCAGTAAGCAGGAGCTGCAAGACGACAGATTTTATCTGTATATACGGAAAAATGGTCACCAAAACCAAAATAGCTTATTCTAGGAACTGGTGAATGCTCTACCACTAAGAAGCTGGAGTTTTGTTCATTTGAGAGGATGCAGAGGGGTTCATCGCGTTGTTTGGCTGGCTTTTGTTAAAGAGTCTAAGGGTCACTCATTTTAGGCTATAAAATCTTCAGGACAGGCATAAAAGATACGGTGTTTTCCCTTTTGTGAGGGACAAAAATAAGTTTTAGTTCCAGTTTATATTTTTTAGGGTCTGTAAGTTGATACCAAATTAACTGAAGACGAAGTCATTTTTCTGTAGCCTATGTAAAAATAAATTCTAATGTCCCACATTCCTTAACTGAGTGACCAAACATCTGCATTTTCATACAATACATTGGATTATTTGTAACTGTTGTGTAGATGGTGGATTATACCCTGTAGAAGAATTATTTGTGTATCTGGAATGTGGTTGGTTCCCTTCTCCGATAGATTAACATATTTCAGTACTAAATATTTAGTTGTATATGTTCTTTTGCCTCTTAAATTTTGACAAAAGATCGCCTAGACACTGCACTTTTGCCAAGATTAAAACAACAACTTATTTTTCTCCAAAGACAATAAACTGTTTGCCTAGAAAATTATGAGTTTATTAGTAAACATCTGCCACATGGCACTGATTAGAACAAATACAAAATTGATTAGAAATCTGCCTTAAAATGTTTTCCATAAAAAGATTCATAAGGTCTAAAAGGAAATAAGTTGATAAAGAAACTCTGCTGAAATAGTATTTAACTGAAAATACATGAATATATTCATGAGAAAAATAGGCTATTTAAGTTTCTATCAACACTTCAAAGTTTCAAATTAGGAGTATGCTAATTTTTATTTTTATTTTTTTTTAATTTTTTTTTAATTTTTTTCAACGTTTTTTATTTATTTTTGGGACAGAGAGAGACAGAGCATGAACGGGCGAGGGGCAGAGAGAGAGGGAGACACAGAATCAGAAACAGGCTCCAGGCTCTGAGCCGTCAGCCCAGAGCCCGACGCGGGGCTCGAACTCACGGACCGTGAGATCGTGACCTGGCTGAAGTCGGACGCTTAACCGACTGCGCCACCCAGGCGCCCCAAGAGTATGCTAATTTTTAAAACACAGGTCATGTAGCTGCAAAACAAAAAACAAAAAGACAAAATAAAAAAAAAACAAAAAAACAAAAACAAAAACCCTCCCATATTTAGATACCTCGAACAGCATGGTATCAGGGAAACTGCAATCAAGAGCTCAGTTTGACAGTAAAAAATGGAAAGATAGAGGGGAGCTAGAAAATGAAGGGGCAGGAAAACAAAGTTCATAAGACACAAAATCAAAATACAGCACCCTTTGAAGACTCAGAAAGCTAAAGAGGCCAATGGTCAGGTCTAAAAAAGAAATGAACTGACAAAGACCAATGGACTGAACTTGCAGCAAGGGCTGCTTGTTCTAAAGATAAACAGGCGTGGAGGTGAGGGAAGAGGAAACAGGTTGAAGTCCACAGATGAAGGATAGTGCCTGAAGAGGTAACATGTTTGTTACTGAAGTAGTTCACATATAGAAACCAGAAGTGTATTAAATCATTTAATAGCTTGCCATGAATTATGGAAGACCCATTATTGCAGTATGTTGTTATACAAAACTGCACATTCCAGAAGAGGTATCCAGTCATCTCCAACCTTCCTCAGGGATTTTTCAATTTAGAATTCGCTCATGTGAACTAAATATGAAGTGTCTGAGAAATGACAAATCTTCTATTCAAAATAGTGCAATAAAACAGCCAATCAGATGTATTGATTAATCACTGGATCTATTAGATATAACAACAAAAGAACTTGGGATAGATCCAGATTTAGAGGACAAATGCGGCCTCCACCATCAAAAAAAGGAATAACCTTGAAGAATTAAAAGTAATTGCTGAATTACGTTTAAAAAAAGTTGGTTTTTCAAAACTTTTCCGAGTTTATTTGAGAGAAAGAAAGAACACAAGCAGGGGGCAGGGAGGGTGGCGGTGGCAGAGACAGGAGAGACAGGAGAGACAGGAGAGACAGGAGAGACAGGAGAGACAGGAGAGACAGGAGAGACAGGAGAGACAGGAGAGACAGGAGAGACAGGAGAGACAGGAGAGACAGGAGAGACAGGAGAGACAATATCAATCCTAAGTAGGATCTGCATGGTCAGCTCAGTGCCCAACATGGGCTGGATCTCACAACTGACTGGGAGATCATGACCTGAGCCAAAATCAAGTGTCAGACACTTAACTGACTGAGCCACCCAGGTGCCCCAAGCTAATCTATTTTTTAGAGTTAAGGCATATATAACAGGACTATATTTAATTTTTTCAATAAGCATTGATATAGGAATATGTTGACTAGTAATGAATAGCAATTTATACAAAGGAAATAGAAACTGATTATATATTGATTATGTATTAGTATCATTAGAAATGATGATTTGCCTGAAACAACACCATACCCTAGATTCAGGGTTTTCAATTTAGATTTTGGGCTTAAAAAACAAAGAAACTCCTATGCTTTATGCACTTGACACCAAGAATAGCATATCAAATTTTGATACATTTTTTATTTAAAACTAGAAACTAAAGTGTGTTTTTAAAATGTGAAATAGTTCTGTGTTGATACACATGGAAAGGGTTAATCATGAAGATTAAACAGGACTCATCACTTTTTAAAATAAATCAGTAAATCAACGATTAAGCAGTAATAAGTTTCTAATGGTTACTAGACAATGAAAAATACCAAGAAAAATGCTATTCATATGATCAAAATCTTAGGTGGTAGGTGACCACCATAACTTATTCAGGATTTTTAGATTTTATAACAAAGAATTTGAAGTCTATTGTTCAGAGTTTTAGGCTTAGAGAAGTTTTGCTTCTAAAAAATCAAAATAGCTAGTATATATTTACTTAATAAGATTGTGACTTATTACCAATGTTCGCTGAGATTTGCACTAAACATATCTGTTCTGCTATTTGCCCTTTTGTAGAAAAAAAGCTCATTTGGTAGATGGGGTTTTTCCACCGAATTGGCTAGCTTTTGCATAAAGTCATTTACATTTATAAAGTCAGACAAAGGTTTCCATGTACAACCCTAGCATTGGTTTATTATGCTTCAGAACATGTTAAACAAAGCCATTAAGCCTAAGAAATGGGACCCTAATAATTCTATTTTTCATAATTCTTAAGCATATGTATAGACTGTTGCAAAAAGGAACAAATATAACTTTGATGATTTCTGCTTTCCAGGTGTATATTATTTGATGCACACATTTTTCCTTCACATATACACATACCCACATTTTGTGTGTTTTAAGGAAACCCACAACTAAGCAATTTTGAGATATTGAGATGGTTTTAAATTATCCTAGAGCAATATGTGTACTTATAATCTACTCAGGTTGGATGTTAATCTCAAAAATAGGTTTAATGATGGGCATGGCTCCTTACGAATTTTAGTAGCCACATTAGATTGAGATTAGTGATCTTTTATTTAAAGCCAATCAAGTAAAGTTCCTCATTAAACTTTCCCCAATAGGGTTTTTCCTCTCTTTTCCTCCAGCTCACTGAAGTGCTAGGATTCATTTTAGATATATCAATAATAGATCAATGTTCTTCTCTATAGACTTACCAGCTATAAATAACTTTAAATTTCTAGAGTACATATCACGTATCTATAATTTTAGATCTCATTTTTTTTTAGAACGAAGATTGTCAGTTTTTCTTCAACATTTCCAAAGGCTCAATTTTCCAGATGCATATAGATGTCTAGAAGTTTATCTTTAAGATTTTCAGGCCTCAGGACCAGATTCCTAAATGTATCTTTGAGGTAAAGATAACTTTTTTTTTTAAACACCATTCATTTCAGTGGTAGTATCCTATCATAACACCAGAAAGCAGATCTTTGTTCTTGCTAGAAGTTTAATAAATTATAAAAAATTCCAAAGCCATTATTTCAGTCTGATCTTTTGCCTTTTCTTCCCCCCTCCCCGAGAAAAGTTTCCTCCTTGTGGTTTCATGCGTGGTATTTCCCTGCCTAGAGTAGGGATGCCCACTAGAGTTGTTTGAGTAGAAAGAGGATTTTGCTGCCCTCCCCTAGGGTAAAGTAACAGGAATGAACTCACAGTAACATTCCTCCTCCACCTGGAAAAACAGCAGCAACACAAGCTCAAATAGAGAGCATGAACAGTTACCGCTTGATTAATGAAATTGAATTTATTATTTAAAACATTTCCATAAAGAAAACCCCAGGCCCAAATGATTTTAATGGTAAATTCTACGTTCCAAGAAGTAATACTAATTCTATACAAACACTTCCAGGTAATTGAAGAGGAAAGATTTTCTAATCCATTCATTACTTCGGGAGTTTTAAGAAACCATAAATTTCTTCATTAACATAGATGCAATTTTTACTGTAGTTGACAATGTTACTAGTTTCAGGTGTATGTCATAGTGATTCCCCAAGTCTATACGTTACCCTATGCTCACCACAAATGTAGTAGCTACTGTATCTGCCACCATACAATGCTATTGACCTACCATGAACTGGGGCGCCTGGGTGGCTCAGTCGGTTGGGTGTCCAACTTCGGCTCTGGTCATGAGCTCACGGCTTGTGAGTTTGAGCCCCACATCTGTGCTGTCAGCACGGAGCCTGGAGCCTGCTTCAAATTCTGTGTCTCGGTCTCTCTCTGCCCCTCCCCTGCTCACGCTTGCTCTCTCTCTCTCTCTCTCTTTCAAAAGTAAAAATTAAAAAAAAAGAAACATACCACAAACTATATTCCCTATACTGTAATTTTACTCCCATGACTGATTCACCCATAACTGGGAGCTTGGATCTCTCACTTTCCTTCACTCATTTTGCCCATTCTCCATTCTCTTCCCTCTGGCAGCTGTTAGTTGTTCTGTCTATGGGTCTGTTTCTACTTTTTGCTTTCATTTATTCATGTTTTGTTTTTTGTTAGACTCCATATATATATGAAATCATATGGTATTTGTCTTTCTCAGTCTAATTTCACTTAGCATAACACCCTATAGGTCCAACCATGTTGTCAACACCAAGTTTTTTAAGGTATAATTGAAGTACAACATCATTAGCTTCAAGTGTACGACACAGTGATTTGACAATACGTGCAGGGATGTTAAAATATTGGCATATCAGATACCTCATGACCCTATTGGGTTTATCCCAGGAATGCAAGTCTGGTTTAATATTTGAAAAAATACTCAAAGTCACCACATAATTTAGAAGAAAAAAAAAATCACATGATCCTCTCAATACACACAGAAAAATATTTATTCCTCATAAGACAAAAGCAAGTCTGTCATCAAGAAACACAAGGATATTTCCCGAAACTAATGAAGGGCACTTAAAAAAATAATAAAGCACAGCTAACCTCACAATTGTGAGAGTTGAATACTTTCCCCCAACATTAGGAGCAAGACAAGGAAATCTGTTACTATTTATCATCAACATTGTACTGCATTTGTAACCAGTTCAGAACAAAATCAAACAAACAAGACTGAAAAGTAAACTTCTCTTTATTCACAAAGAACACGATTACCTTACCTATGTGAAAAATCTGACGGAATCTACCAAAAAAGCTACCAGAAGTGACGTGAGTTTATGCAGCTTGCAATATTTCAGATTCATAAGGTAAACGTATTCGTACAGGCAGAGGCAAAAGGAACCCAAGAAAAGCCTGCTCACCCTAGCCAAAGGATCAGGGAAAGACAGGCCTGGAAGCAAACCTTTGTGACAATACATGTCCACCTCCAGCCAAAGACCAAAGGAAAAATGGCTCCTTCCTCAGCCGAGAGTTAAGTGTCAATCTACCACCAGCTAGTGAGCAGCTTAGGGGGTGGTAGGACCAGGCTGCCAGCTCTCAGCTTTGCAAACTCAGGAGTTCCGGAGTGAAATTTCAAACTGGCCCCCAAACCCCAACAGCTAAGAAAAGGGGGGACCTCTCCAGACTAAGTGGTGGATTTAATAAGCAATAGGACTGACTTACCATGCTTGTCTCCGGCAACCAGCAACCGGAAAATAAAAAGATCTCCATCCACGCCCCACCCTCAGCCCAGTACCTTCTGAGTTTATGTAGAGGTACTAATTGGGTTCAGTCATGTATCTTTCCAGATGGTCTCACTGATATGTTAATCTCTCAAAGCTGTGTCACTGAAGTAGCCCCCCCCCCCCAGTAGGGGAAGAGTGGGCAAATCATATATTCAGGACAGGTAATGGGGATAAGAAGCCTTTGATTGCTAAGGTCCGACTTGCAGGTCAATAGGAGGTCATGTCCTCTAGATGACCTCCTCCAACAAGGAGAGTCTATAACCATTAAAAAAAAAAAATAAAGTAAATCCACAGTGATTGTGTAGGGCTCAGGGTGAAAGGGGCAATAGGTTGCAAAGGCAAATGGGAAACTTTTCCAGGTGTGGGTGATGAATGTTCTTTCTCTTGATTGTGGTAGTGATTACACAGCCGTATACAGTTATCAAAACTCATCAATAGGTATATTTAAAATAGGTACATTTTCCACTCCAATAAAGTTGATTTATAGTAACTTCACTTAAATGTGGGACATTTGAAATGTGGATTTTTTTTTCTTTAAAAAAATCACACTACATTAAGTAGGAAGTTTTAGTTTGTATTTAGCAAACTACAATATTTCTTAGTAAAGATCGTGTTTTGATTTTGCATATTTTTCACAAAATTATATGATGTCATGGCATAGTATTCTTTACCTCATGTTTTATTTGAATATTAAAAAAACAATTTTGCCAAAATGTAAAGTTTTTCATTAAATTTTCTACAAAGCTCTCAAAATAACTGGAAATTCTCTTTAACATACTCTTTTATAATCCTTATAGATTTTTCTCTTCTATAGGTGTTAACAGATATAACACGTTGGATCTTGACAATGGCTTTGTTTTAAAAAATATGTACCCTAACATGATCTTCGACCTAACCAAATCTTTCAATTTCCCCCAAATTTGAAGTAATGTTTTAAATGCTATTTCTATTGTACTATAAGCGGATTAAGAGGTGGAATGAAGTTGATATGGTTAGCAGGAATAAAAGTTAATTTTAAGCAGCATTTTAGTGCGGTCAGTTCATTAGCGAATGCTTTCACATTTGATGACACTCTCTTTCCTAGCTCTGGGGATACGAATTCTGCGGAAACCAGAATTCTATGCGTGAGAACTCAGTGTTGAGGGACCACTTTCTAGCAGGAGTCAGAACACAGGTTCTGTCACTAACAATGTTCACTACATGCCCTCAAATCAATATTACAAACCTGGTCTCACTGTTCTGTTCTCGCAGATACATAGGTATACTCGAAATTTCTTTCCTGTGTGGGAAAACAACAACAAAAACAAACTATATGATAAGAAGTTACCATGAATATGAACTCTTCTTCACTTAAATTGAATAGTATGCTTCCCCAGAAATAACCATTTTTTCCCATCCCCTTTAAACAATGAGAAAGTCTGCCTTGGATTCACCTGCACTGGTCTCCTTTATACTCTAGACTTTCTTCAGTACCTAAAAAATATTTAAATTGTCAACCAATTGATAAAATGATATTCATAACAACTGATACATAGGCCTGCACTAATGCAATACTAGATGTAACAATCAGCACATATTAGCAAAATTGACTGTAAGCCTGAATTAAGGAAACCCACTGCAGAGCCACTAGCCAATGCCTCATGCAGGGCATATTTTAAAGCTCAAGTCATAGGCACAAATCTACTTTTCAAAAAAAATAAAATTACAGTTCCATTTGAATTGTGATGAATATAAACAAAGCAAACTCACAAATAAATAGGTATTCATCCAGGACATCTGCTAAACAAATAATAAATATGCAACTTTACTAAGAATTTAGTCATCACATTATTACATATAGACTCTGGATACAAACTCATAATAATGAGAAAGGAAGCTTGTTAGAATTATATTCCCATAAAAAGCCTGGAATTTGGAAAGGTTTTGCAAGCTATATAAGCTATATTGAGATAATGAAATGAGGTTGATATTCAGGCTTGATTTCAGTTCCTAACATAAATATTTTCAAAATACTCTTCTCATATATTACAAAAGAAAACAAAAAGGTAGGTACAGAGGAGGAAGTTAGGAAACATGTTTAATTCAGAAGATCAGATAAAGATTCCTCTTTCACCCAGGAAGCATTTAGCGATCCCCATCCTGATGAACGCTCTATTTCCTATTGAGGAAAGAAGCTCAGTTAAAAAATGAAATACAATTTAGTTTAATATATACCATGAGCATCTTGGTCAGGAAGGAGGTTATATATTTTACTTCAAATAAGAAGGGCTTCCAGGTTGCTGACTAGAGGCAGAATACAGAAGCAGAATTGTGGTCATACCGCCTTATGACAAATTTCATTAGTATGCAAAGAATTATTCTGTCAGCCTTTTTAGGTAGACATTTAATTGGATTTGTCTTAAAAAACCTTAAGTGACAGGAAGACAGCTGCATACTTACCTTGAAAATGACATTCTACGTTTTCCCTGTAAGCTGAACTGCTGCAGCTGTCTGATAATTTTCACTCTTTTAAGGAAATTATTTGTAAGAACCAGACAAGTGATCAGCTTTGGGCCCATACTGACTTTTACAGGATTTTGGAAAGGCTGGGCAAAAGAATAAAGGGGAATTTATATCGGTGCTGAAAATTGGTCATGCACTTGTGATTTTTGCTGGTCTGCTTGGACTTCATCATACCGTTAATATCTCTTTTTCTAGAAAAGAAAAAAATGAGTTAAATTTTGAAGTGTAAATATTTTAGACAAAGGGATAGATTTGGTCTGCCATGTGGTAATTTAAAATTAGCACACTATATTTGTGACATTCTTTTCCTTTCCACTAATGGTTACTTTTCATTCAAATCTATGAATTACTCTGGAGGCACTGGAATATTCACTTGTCCTTGGTTATTTCTGCACAGTCTATAATTTTAGAGGAAATGCATTGATATCTGGAAATCTATTGCTGGATAGATAGATAGATAGTAACAGCAAAATGAAGACATATATTTTTAAAATTACATTGGTAAATGAAAAATTTATTATTTGTTAAGTCTTTTTGGTGCAGAAAGTTCCAATGTTAAGCCCAAGAGTTTTATTCAAGACATTTAAAATATAGAATGATATTTAAAGTATGGAATGATGAAATAAATCCTGAGCTCTGGTAGACTTGGAGAGGGTTTAGGGAACTGGTGGTATTAACTGCCTAGGAAGCTTGTAACATGTAGGGACAATTATTCAGAAGAAACCTATGGTAGGTTGAAACAGAAAAGACATAGTAGAGGTGAAGGTCAAAATTTACTAAAAAGGTAGATGAAACACAGGAGGAGAAAAATACGTGTTGATGTACGATTTTTAAAATACAAGAGAAGACTGTCTCTAAAGCTCTTTAGATCCAAGAGATCGGAACATAGGCAAGGAGGTACCCAACACTGTCTACCAAACCATTTACTGGAGTAGCTCGTTAGTGACTGCTCTGTGACTGCTTTATTCGTCTCATCAGTCTTGAGCCAGGACAATGCTTTTGTTGCAGGATTGCCTGACTATATTCAGTGTATTCCAAGACTATCAACACAACATCCCAGGAATAGCTTTGCAACTCAATGTTTTAAACACATCCTTATTAACAATCAGTTATGCTTCTGTACGCTCCTATCTGAATTCAAAGCAGCTTAAACAAGAGGAAGCAGAGGGGCGCCTGAGTGGCGCAGTTGGTTAAGCGTCCGACTTCAGCCAGATCACCATCTCGCGGTCCGTAAGTTCGAGCCCTGCTCTGGGCTGATGGCTCAGAGCCTGGAGCCTGTTTCCGATTCTGTGTCTCCCTTTCTCTCTGCCCCTCCCCCGTTCATGCTCTGTCTCTCTCTGTCCCAAAAATAAATAAACGTTGAAAAAAAATTTTTTTTAAATTAAAAAAACAAAACAAAACAAGAGGAAGGAGAGCTGCCTCAATGAATCTACCATGTGATGAGAAGGGACTTGGGCAATTTCAGAAAAGCAGCATCATGGGATAAAGCCAAAGCTGAGTTGGGCATTCTCACTCAGTTTCCTGTATGTCTTCTCAGTTCAATCAGCCATTCTTACATTAGGAATTACTCTTCTTTAGGGAAGAATCAAGGCTGGAGGGTGGGGCGCGAGGGGTGAGCACAGATGTATTCCTCCCATATTTTCCCTCACAGGAGATGCCTTTAGGTGCTCCTTCCCCCAGCGCTCCCCAGCATCTTGTTTTTTTTAACCCACCAGGCTTAACAACTAATCCTGTAGTCAACCAAAGGGAGGCTGGTCAGCATTACATAAGGAAAGTAAGATTTTTGCCTTCAAGAAGCTGTGCTTTCCTATCTGCAATTACATACCTCCATTGTGAATGCTCCCAGTATCACTGACAGGCAGCTCAGCTTTTATCCTTAAGCCTCAAAGCTCTGAAAGGCATTCCGGGCAAAAATATTCACACCCTAGTCTAATTCTTATATCAAATATATCCAGCCATGTGTTCTGAGATGGCTCATGAGTATTATGCAGTGAATCCAAATGCCAATAGAAAATTACTCCAATAGTTAAATGTCAGCATTATTAAAATATGCTAAATTTGAACAATATTTATTCCCTCACATTATCAGATTCCAGTTGAAATTAAAGGCCATAAATCTGATAACTTCCTTCTTTAAATTAAATTATAAAGAAATCAAGGCTAAATTCTTAAGTCTAAAGATATTAAAATCTAAAAAATCATATTGCTAATATTTTTATTATGCTCAGTCTTAGCCAGATGAATCTCATTATTGGGACTCCTTCACCAACTGCAATCTAGGCTATGATCCAGTGGAACTGGGATAGTCAACCATAGAAACTGAATTATTTTAATAAAAATCCTCTTAATCTAAGGGTGTGGACTTGGCTTAGTCAAATGCCTCAAATTTTCCACCTACTATTTCAGTGCTCAAACTAGTATTTGTGATTTCTTCTCAAAGTTTCTAAATAACAAAATATATGTCTGGATTTTAAGAGTGCATCCCAAGTACAGAAATAGGACTCAGACATCAGACAAGTGATCATATGTGAACATTAATACTAATAAAAGTTTCATGAGGATACAGTTTAATATGAAGTCCAATGGGCTTCTATTATCTCCCTCTTATATTGAATTTAAGAAACATTGAACCAAGGAACCCACCTGACCACATGGGAAATAGAGAATATAGGCTTGCTGGTCTAGGGAACCAAAAACAGGGCAGAGCCGAGCAAAACATGTTTAGTATTTTTCTACCAACCCTACCACTTGGATCAATGAATCCTATCTTGAGGAGGTTTCCTTTCATACTTTTTACTTTCCCATGAGAGAAGCGGAGCTTCACTTCCCCCTATGGAAATTTGAGGGTGGAAATTGTTATTTCCTCATTACAATTAGATATACTGGAAAATTGCTAACTAAAAGAAAGACAGGCACACGACATTAATACTAGACATGATTTAAGGACATACCTTTTAAGGGCAAAGTACTTTGTCTTGATAAAGTGTACCATTTATAACTCTCTGCTTTCTTGGGGCGCCTGGGTGGCTCAGTCAGTTAGCTACTGACTTGGGCTCAGGTCATGATCCTGCGGCTCCTGAATTCCAGTCCCGCGTCTTGCTCTGTACTGACAGCTGGGAGACTGGAGCCTGCTTTGGATTCTGTATCTCCCTTTCTCTGCCTCTCTCTCTCTCTCTCTCTCTCTCTCTCTCTCAAAAGTAAATAAACATTAAAAAATTATTAAAGTCTCTGGTTTCTTGGGGTGTCTGGGTGGGTCAGTCAAGCATCTAAGTCTTGATTTCCCCTCAGGTCATGATCTCATGGTCTTCATGGGATCCAGCCCCGTGTCAGGCTCCACGCTGGACATGGAACCTCTCCCTCTCCCTCTATCCCTACCTCACATATGTGCATGCTCTCTTTGTCAAAAACAAACAAACAAATACAATACAATACAATACAATACAATACAATACAATACAATACAATACAATACAATGAATGTATAACTGTTGAGTTACACATATGTAGAGTTCTCCTTCTTAGCATCATTTTCCTTTTTGGGGAAGCAGAACTTCTCTCTTTTGGCTCAAATGGGCCTAACTCCACCTGCCAGTCTTCTTTGGGCTCAGGGCATGATGGAGACCTACTCTCATTACCTTGAACATCAGAAGCAGTTCAACAATGAGACAGAAAACTACATAAGGACAGTCAAAATCCTTTCTCTGATTTTCTTGCTTGGATGTTTAGAAATAACATCTGTTTCCAATAGGAAATATCTAGTAAGATGAGCCACAGAGTGATAGTCAATATCATGCTCTCAACATGGAGGCTTGTCCCAGAAATACATTAGACTGACTTGATGACACATTTCAATACCTGATACAGTTATAGCTAAAATCAGAAATAGAATTTTCAGTCACATCATTCAGTAAATTCATCTTTTGTTTAAATAAATTTATACTGAGTTTCAGTCCTTGTTAAAACTCTTTAAGATATCTTTTCTTTTTAAAATTTTTAATGCTTATTTATTTTGAGAGAGAGAGAGAGAGAGTAGAGGGGAGAGACAGAGAGAAGGAGAGAGGTTCTGTGCTGCAGTACAGAGCCCGACATGGGGATTGATCCAAGAACCACAAAATCATGACTTGAACTGAAATTAAGAGTCAGATGCTTAACTGAGTCACCCAGGTGCCCCTGAGTTTCAGTCTTGTATAATAACAAATCAGAGCTGAGGCAAAAATTCTTTTGTACTGAAAGAATACCTAGTGAGATTTAGCCAAGATCTACATTCAAAGTTGCTTATCACAGCAATTATGGAAAATAAACTGCTGAATTTTATTTTAATAAGCTAGTACAAAGGAAAATTATGGGTTTTATATAGAACAATCATCAAATTACATAGTTAAGTGGAACAAAAAGATAGTACAAACACACACACATATTATAACTAGTTTTGTGTAAATTAAAAGACTTTATTTCAAAATATAAATATATACATATATGTTAGCATATATGTAAAGTTCTGGAATTACAAATACAATTCTTAGTAACAGTTACACTTGAGCAGAGGGAATAGAGATTGAGAAAGAGGGAAATTTGCTAATAATTGTATAACTTTTCTTACCTTGGATTGTTTTCATCATGCATATAGATTAATCTTAAAAAATGTAAATAGAGATTACCTTTCAGTGAGTCATGTTTATTCTTTTTTTATAATTCTGATTTGAAATTACTATTGAATGTTATATATATTTTTAAATGTTTATGAAGCTGAAGGTAGCATGGAGCTCTGAAGGATAATATATCTAATCTCAGTAAAATAATAGCTTCTTGAGGAGAAGGATCATAATTTCTTTTTCTTTTCTTCTTGATGGAAGCATATAATAAGTTCTGCCCGGCCCTGAGTTGATTTGATACAGAATGAGCCATGTGGTTTGGTGAAATATATTAGGTGACAAGTTCTTCCATTTTCTCTCTTAGAAAAATTATTAGCTTTTTTGAAGACATGATCATTTCATATAATTATCTGAAAAAGTACAAAATTGAAAATGATATAATCATCTGATCTGTTGTTTGGTCAACTTTACACAGAAAAATGAATTTAAAAGCAGCAGGAATAATGTGATTTTGCAAATGTCAGAGACTTTTCCTTTTATAGTTGTCTTCCAGTGAGTGAGTTTCTTAGGCTTTAGGACAAATTTCAGGGTTCATCCAACCTTGAACATTCAGGACATTTTCATTTTCTTTTAAAGTAAGCACTGGTATGTTGCTTAAATAACTGGCACTCACATATGAATGTAGGGGTCATATCTTCAGTGGGAAATCTCAAATTCTGCTATATTGCTACATCTGTAGTTAATGAATAATGTAAACGAAAATTTCAAAATTTTCTACTTATCACTTGTAATTTTATATCTACTCTTTTATGTATGAATACTTATGCCAGCTTATGATTTTTGTATCACTGTTAGTGAAAATGAAAGGTAATTGTAGTATTGTTATAAAATATACGATAGTAACATTTTAGATGATCCTTCAATATTTAGAGTTCAATGTTCTTTATGTCCCCAAAGCTTTTTGTTAAAGTTCAGTTTTTCCTTAAGAGTATAACTGATTTCTAATTTAATAGCAATGTTGGCTCAATGATTTATTTTTACAATGCATTTTAAATATAATAATACATTAAATGATATGTGTACAATAAACACAACTTGAAATGTGATCAACTTTGTCCTATAGCATCCAGGCATGTGAATATTAAAAAATACAGGATTTAGACTTATCTCAAGGTTGATATCTAGTCTCTCTCTTAGTGTTTTGATGTCAGAATTATATCAACCTAATGGTGACCCTTATATACAACAAAAGTTATTATATTTGGATTCATCCTCCCAAAACATGAAGAAAAATAGTCTCAAAAAACCCCACCTGTTTTATATTGTAAGGCAGTATCCTTTATTTGTCTTCTTTAAATTAGTTCCTATTGATTTGAACTCTCTCATTGAATCTATTGTGCTGAAATGCTGCCGCATACTACAATCATCCCTTACTGGTTTTAAAGAAAACTCTGAATATAAGTGACAAATGTTATGCAAATAGATACTTCAATGCATTTAAAGGTCAGTTCCTTTTAATTTTAAAATACGAGATCTTAGGAGTAATACTTCTAAGGCAGGTTTGCCATGCTGGTGTAACTGGATGGATGGATGGTTTTCAGGTATCTAAGATTGGGCTATGTTTTTCCCAGGAGTACATTCTGACAAATGTCCAAGTGATTTCAGGCAAAGCTACTATTTTGTAAAGCAGCTTTGAAACAAAGAAAATGTCATGGGACTATGGAACAGCAAATTGCTTGGGCAAATAGTCAAATAGGTTTTCCTTGTTCCATGATTTATAACGTCAAAGACTGCAATTAGTATCGAATTAAAAATTAGTATATGTAGATACTGATGATCTCTGAATAATTACAGCATTAAGAACTTGAATTCACATTATAAATTGTAATGTTTAAATATATTTGCACAGGCTTTATCTTAATTGTATCTTACTGTAAACAAAATATTGAAATTCTATCTTACTACATTTCCTTATAACCTTCATTTTTTAACCTTTTTAATTTTAACAAGTCTTAATGACAGAATGAGTACATTGCACTCTATTAATCAGGTTAATTTCTATGTGGGTTTAACCTGTCTACATTTTGTAATGATCTCTTAGCCCAAGGATTGACTATCTATGTCTACCAGAGCAAAACTGGAAACCCAGGTTGACCAAACCTAAAATAAGATCAGTCCCCTTAATTCACACTGCTTAAATTAAGAGGCTTGCCATTCAGTACTGTTCGCTGTCTAGAATATGGTAGTGCTTAGAGAGAAAGTTACAAGTGCCAAAGACAGTACTTCAAACACCTTTATATAAACTAACATGTGTTTAGGAAAGGGGACTCCTAAATAATTTAAGAAAAATAATGACAAATGAAACTAAATCAGATTTTAATGTTCTTTTAAAATAATAACAAGATACAATTCAAAACCACATTTGATTTTGGTAAATTGGTAAGTTGAAACCTCCTTGTCAAAACCATTTCATTTCATTTCATTTCACTTCATTTCATCATGATTAAGTGTAGTCTTTAATCCCCTTCCCCTATTTCCCCCACCCCCACCCATCTCTCCTCTGGTAACCATCAGTTTGTTCTCTATAGTTAAGGCCTCTTTCTTGGTTTCTCTCTCTCTCTCTCTCATTTTCCTTTGCTTTTAAGCTTTGTTTCTTAAATTCCACATATGAGTGAGACCACATGGTGTTTGTCTTTCTCTGACTGACTTATCTTGCTTGGCATTATACTATCTAGCTCTATACATGCTGTTGCAAATGGACATTCTTTTTATGGCTGAATAATATTCCATTCTGTGTGTGTGTGTGTGTGTGTGTGTGTGTGTGTGTGTGTGTGTGTATGTGTGTGTATGTATATATATATATGACACATATTCTGTATCCATTAATCTATCAATGGACACTTTGGCTGCTTCCATAATTTGGCTATTGTAAATAATGCTCCTATAAACATAGGGGTGCATGTATTCCTTCAAATTAGTGTTTTTGTATTTAAAGAAACTTTTTTTTGATGTTTATTTATCTTAGAGAGAGACACACACAGACAGAGACAGAGAGAGAGGGAGACACAGAATCCGAAGCAGGCTCCAGGCTCTGAGCTGTCAGCACAGAGCCTGATCTGGGGCTTGAACCCACAAACTGTGAGATCATGACCAGAGCTGAAGTCAGACGCTCAACTGAGCCACCCAGGGCACCCAGTGTTTTTGTATTTTCTTGGTAAATACCCAGTAGTGCTATTCCTGGATCATGGTGTAGTTCTATATTTAATTTTTTGAGGAACCTCCGTACTGTTTTCCACAGTGGCTGCACCAATTTACATTCCCACCAACAGTGCAAGAGGGTTCCTTTTTCTCCACATCCTCGCCAACACTTGTTGTTTCTTGTGTTGTTGATTTTAGCCATTCTGACAAGTGTGAGGTGATATCTCATTGTGGTTTCGGTTTACATTTCCTTGATGATGACTGATGTTGAGCATTTTTTTCATGTCTGTCGGACATCTGTATGTGTTCTTTGGAGAAACCTCTGTTCATGTCTTTTGCCTATTTTTTAATTGGACTATTTGTTTTTTGAATATTAAGTTGTATCAGTTCTTTACATATTTTGGATACTAACCCTTTATTGGATATGTCATTTGCAAATATATTCTCCCATTCAGTAGGTTGCCTTTTATTTTTGTTGGTCGTTTCCTTTGCTGTGCAAAAGCTTTTTATTTTGATGTAGTCCCTATAGTTTATTTTTGCTTTTATTTCACTTTATAAGGAGACATATCTAGAAAAATGTTGCTACAGCTGATGTTAGATTAGTTACTTCCTGTCCTCTCTTTTAGGGTCTTTGTGGTTTCAGGTCTCACATTTAGGTCTTTAATCCATTTGAGTTTATTTTTGTGTATGGTATTACAAAGTGGTTCATTTTCATTCTTTTGCATGTGGCTGTCTAGTTTTCCATATACCATTTGTTGAAGAGACTTTTTCCTGTTGTATATTCATTCTGCCTTTGCTGAAGTTTAATTCACCATTTAATTGTGGGTTTGTTTCTGGGTTTTCTATTCTCTTCTACTGATATATGTGTCTATTTTTATGCCAGTACCATACTGTTTTAATTACTACTGCTTTGTAATATACCTTGAAACCTAGAATTGTGATACCTCCAGTTTTGTTTTTCTTTTTCAAGATTGCTTTGGGTATTTGGGGTCTTTTGTGGTTCTATACAAATTTTAGGATAATTGTTCTAGTTCTGTGAGAAATTCTCTTAGTATTTAGATAGAGACTGCATTAAGTGTGTAGATTGCTTTCAGTAGTATAGACATTTTAACAATGTTTAACAATTACATGCTCTGACCTATGAGCATGTAATTTCTTTCCATTTCTTTGTATCACCTTGAATTTCTTTCATTAGTGCTTTATAGTTTTCAGAGTACAAGTCTTTCACCTCTTTGGTTAAGTTTATTCCTAGATATTTTATTGTTTTTGATGCAATTGTAAATGGGATTGTTTTCTTAATTTTGCTTCCTACTGCTTCATTATTAGTGCATAGGAATGCAACAGATTGCTATACATTGATTTTGTCTCCTGCAACTTTATTGAATTCATTTATCAGTTCTAGTAGATTTTTGATGGAGCCTTTAGGGTTTGCTATATATAGTATCATGCCATTTTTATATATAGTATCATGTCATCTGCATATAGTGAGAGCTTTATTTATTCCTCACCAATCTGGATGTCTTTTATTTCTTCATGTTTTCTAACTGCTATGGTTAGGCCTTCCAGTACTCTGTTGAATAAAAGTGGTGACAGTGGACATCCTTGTCTTATTCCTGATCTCAAGGTAAAATCTCTATTTTTCACCATTGAGATGAGGTTGACTGTAAGTTTTTCATATAAGGCCTTCATTATGTTGAGATATGTTCCCTCTAGACCTACTTTGTTGGTTTTTTTTAATCATAATTCAATGTTGTACTTTGTCAAATGCTTTTTCTGCATCTATTGACATGACCATAGAGTTTTTATCCTATCTTTTGTTGATGTGATGTGTCACGTTGATTGTTTTGTAAATATTGAACCACTGTTGCATCCTGGGAATAAATCTTACTTGATCTTGGTGTATGATTTTTAAAAGTAAATTGTTGGATTCAGTTTGCTAATATTTTGTTGACTTTTGCATCAATATTCATGAAAGATATTGGCCTTTGGTTCTCTTTTTTGTGGTGTTTTTATCTGGTTTTTACCATGATATCATGGTATCATGGTGATACTGGCCTCATAATGAATTTGGAGGTTTTCTTTCCTCTTGTATTTTTTTGTAATAGTTTGAGAAGAATGGGCATCAATTCTTCTTTAAATGTTTGGTAGAATTTGCCTCTGAAGCTGTCTGGTCCAGGACTTTTTTTTTTTTATTACTGATTCCATTTCATTGTCGGTAATTGGTCTGTTCAATTCTTCTATTTCTTTCTGCTTTAGTTTTGGTACTTTATATGTTTCTAGGAATTTATCCATTTTTTCTAGTTGTCCAGTTTGTTGACATATAGATTTTCATAATATTCTGTTACTATTGTTTGTGTTTCTGAGGTGTTGGTTGTTATTTCTCCTCTTTCATTAGTAATGTTATTCGGGTCCTCTTTTTTTTTTTTTTTTTTTTTAATAAGTCTTTTGTTGATCTTTTCAAAGAACCAGTTCCGAGTTTCATTAATCTATTCTATGGCTATTTATTTATTTATTTTAGTTTCTGTATCATTTATTTCTGCTTGAATCTTTATTATTTACTTCCTTTTGCTGGCTTGGGTTCTCTTTGTTCTTTTTTTTAGCTCTTTTAGGTGTAAAGTCAGATCTTATATTTGGTATTTTTCTTGCTTCTTGAGATAGGCCAGTATTGCTATAAAGTTCTCTCTTTAAAAAACCTTTGTTGTATCCCTAAGATTTTGCAGTTGTGTTTTCATTTTCATTTGTTGCATGTAATTTTTTATTTCTTCTTTGATTTCTAGATAAGAGCCATTCATTGTTTAATAGCAGGTTATTTAACCTCCATGTATTTGTGCTCTTTCCAGATTTTTTCTTATGGTTCATTTCTAGTTCCATAGCATTGTGGTCAATGCATGGTGTGACTTCAAATCTCTTTTTATCGATCACATTTTAATGTTCTTTTAAAACAATAACAAGACACAATTCAAAACATTTGACTTTTGCAAATCAGTAAGTTGGAACCTCATTGTCAAACCATTTTAAAAGACATCCCCAAGTTAACATTTATAGTACTGAAAGCAAATTTGAAAAGTGTCAGAGATTGAAGAATATGGTATTTATAAATGCATTTACATGTTTACATATGTATTATATGTATGTAGATGGACTTATATATATTTATATATACACACATACAGATACATGTATAAAGTGATATACTATGCATATGTTTATATGAATAAATATAGAAGGCTATATATACACACACACACACACACACACACACACACATATATATATATGCATGCATTACAAACATATAAAATAAAGTATTCAGGTATCTATGTATATTATAGGTACAATTATTCGTATGTTACTCCTAGAGCAAAAATCTAGGAGAAGAAATGCCAAAAGGACATTGGGCTTGAGGAATGATAAAGTGGCACTATCTATTTTTGTTTCATATACATTTGAATTTTAAGGAAACTTTGCAAAAACAATGTCTTTGTGGATTATTTATTATATAGAGAAAAATCTTAAGAAGTGTGAAAATCACGTCACGTCTTTGTAGTAGCTCATTCTGTGTTGGTATTCTGGAATTCTGAATCATGTTAGCTGTAGTTTTCCAGTTACAACATTTATTCTTTAAATATATCTTTTGGAATAACTCTGTCACAAAATTTTGTTATGAATTTAAATTTTTTTATAAAATACAGAATGACTAATAATTTTGCAAGGTATTTCCAAATGCTAATGGGTATGCATAGGTTTCCTTTTGCTTAGAAAATGTACACTGGTTCAATTATTTATATTCAGTGCTATGCACACACTCTTCAATTATTCCCAGAGCCACTAAGCTAAGAGAATATAAACAAACATTTGCCTGAAGCAAATACATGCAGATTTTCTCTACAGACAAGATTTCCTGAAAACAGAGAACAAAGAGTAAAAAGAAGAGAGATCCTAATGTAAAATATTATTAGCATCACTTCTTAATTTCCAGTAAGCTTGTCCTAATTTCCTTCTGATTATGGGCCAGTATTGGCCAGTATTTCCTTTGTTAGCTAATGTGGCCATTTTAAATATTTCCACATTGTAAATGCATTTCTTTTTTTTTTTTTTAACTCAATGGATAAAAGGAAAATGTTGTTTGTAATTCTTATTCCAATGTATATTATCAGAAGGAAATGCACAATGGTAATGATATTCTTTCAAGGTTCTGGCTTAATATTTTCCTGAGTTTTACAACTAATTTACTTTTTCCTTTGCTTTCCATCATATTTTCTACTGACAAAAGTTATAAATTTCAAATAGGGTCTTAATATCTATTATTAGATTTATCAGGTTTATGCAATTATAAACCAGTTTCTTAGGGACATAAAAGGAATTCAACATGCTCTGATTACAGAGAACACTGGAATAAATGAAACCTTTTTTAAATGTATTTTTTTTACCAAACTATTAACAATAATAAAAATAATCATCAAGATTAAGGCTATATGTTTTACTATTTAAAAGTGTTGTTTTACAGATAATATATATTCTGAACAACTAGCTAACGGCCAAAATCCCAGAAAAGGTATTGCTTGCAATTTTCTTACCAAGGTATCTGAAGTTTAAATATAAAAACGTTTATGACTTTCAGTATGCATAGATTAGACCTAGATGATAATCAAAAGGCAATGCAATATTCAGGTTAAAAATTAAGATATCTAACAAACCAGAAATTAAGCGAACAAAAAATGGTGACAGAAGTCACATAATGGCATACATTTACACTACACGATGAACATGAACTGATCTGTTTTTTTCAAGTCAGAAGGTGTGCAACAATTATTTCTGAGATTTAAAATAAATCTCTAATCTGACATATTTTGTCAGATGCAAGTGACAGGATCCTAGTATAGCCAATAGGCTATAGAATATTATATAACTAAGCAATTTAACTCAGTGTTTACCCCTTTTTCTAAGTTTATAAGATGATATTTAAATGGCAAGAGCTATGATAAAAGTCCAAGTTCATTTTGGAGGTGATATTTATAAAACCATGAAGAATGGTTTAATAAAAAGTCATAAATGGGGCGCCTGGGTGGCTCAGTCCGTTGGGCGTCCGACTTCGGCTCAGGTCACGATCTCATGGTCCATGAGTTCGAGCCCCGCGTCGGGCTCTGGGCTGATGGCTCGGAGCCTGGAGCATGCTTCCGATTCTGTGTCTCCCTCTCTCTCTGCCCCTCCCCCGTTCATGCGCTGTCTCTCTCTGTCTCAAAAATAAATAAACGTTAAAAAAAATTTTTTTAAAAAGTCATAAATGAATTAGTTCAGTCCACCTAAAATAGTATACATCAGTGACACCCAACTAATGATAAATTCTTAGATACATTCAACTGAAAACACTGCTAAATAGACTTATTCTTAAGCTTGTTTTTCATTTAGATATGTTTTTCCTTTAGTTTCCTATTGATTCTCCCACTAATTCCAAGGGTCACTTTACCTGTAGAAGGAAAAGTTAACAACCATGTCAAAAAGAATGTGGTGACCAGGCAATATATTTATTTAACCTTTATGGAAATGGTAAATTACATATGCGTGCATATGAGTGTACATGTGTTTATATACACACTTTGTTTTGGAAAATTATATTTGATAATAATATACGCTTACTTCATAGCCATAATATTGAATTTAGCTTTATGTGTAATATGAAAGAGTAAGAAAAATGACTTTTAAGATTCAAAAAATGTAAATTACCAACCTGATGATAGAAACTTTTTCCCCTAAATTAAAACAAAATAAAGAGGATATGAATGAATTGACCACAACAAATGGTAAGAATACTTAAGTGATTATTCCTTGGGGCGCCTGGGTAGCTCAGTTGGTTAAGCGTCCAACTCTCGATTTCGGCTCAGGTCATGATCTTGTGGTTGTGGGATTGAGCCCTGCATCGGGCTCTGTGTTGACAACGTGGAGCCTGTGTGGGATTCTCTCTCTTTCCCTCTCTCTCTGCCACTCCCCCACTTTCCCTCTCTCAAAATAAATAAACCTTTAAAAAATGATTATTCCTTTATACTTCAGAACAATGTTTCCAAAAATTATATTTTGGAAAAATTACTGTAGTCTATTATATTAACACCAAAGACGGTTCAAAATAAAAAGGTGTCCAATTTTTTGTCATTGGGGAAATTCAAGTTACAACTAGATACTACTAAAGGACCACTATAGAGCCAGAAGTTTAGAAAAGAAGGAAAAAAGAGGGATGTGTAGCAGAAGGAATTTTTTTAACCTTGCTGTTGAAAGTACAAATTTGTACAACTACTTTGGAAAAAACTTTGGCCTTACCTAACTATAACTTAATGTTCTTATAATTATGAATCAGCAAAACCACGTCTCGTCAAGTAACCAACAGAAATGCTGCTTACATTCAATAAAGACATACGCTCTCTTCACAGAGTAATAGTCAAATGTCCCTAAACTGGAAAACAACCTAAATGCCTGTGAATCAAGAATGGATACATAAGTAGTAATATAGTAATGCAATAAGGTAATGTAACTAGAGTTAAACAACTACAAACAAAACTTTTACAAATCTTACAAATACACTATTGAGCAAAAGTTTCCAGACATAAATTAGTAATACTGTATAATCTTATTTCAATGATGTTCAAAAAGAAGTGAAACTTCACTGCATCAGGATGCTTGTTATTGCCGCCGTGGGGAGACAATGACTGGAAATGGGTACAAAGGTGATTTCTTAGTAAGATTATTAATCTGCATGCTGGGCTATATTTAAGATATACGGTCATATATATGTTACACTTCAATCTCAAAAAGCTTAATGGAAAAAAATACAGCGGTGCTTCAAACAATTAGAAGTAAAAAAGAAAGTAGTGCCCTTATTTCCTAGTCATTTAAATAGTTATGATTTAAAACTGACATGACCAACCTATCAGTGATGCCAAAAGCCAGAGATACGAGGTCTTTTATCAACTACAGTGAGTATTTTTGCAATACATTTACCAGCCCAAAGGACCGCCAATCTTGTGGTTCTTCAGGACTCATCAGTATTAGCCCCAGGGAACCCAAACTGGAGACCTGAAGTTTGCTTTCATCATCATGTCTGGGTTTCCTCAAGCAAGTCCATCCACAGGGAAAATTTCCTGAGCTGGACTGAAATAATTCTCTCGTCCTACTCATGATCACAACTGCCTACTCTTCCACCAACACCTATAAACTATTTTTAGTTAAAATGATAAGGGGCTTGGAGAATTTGAAAGGGTGAGGTTGGAAATCACAGAAAATACTAATCCTACTAAACATATGTAAAATCACTTCAGTTTCAAAATTTGTGTTTCAATGCTGGGCCATATAGTGAGTATATGGTAACTGAATGTCTATTGATTCTACATTGGTTTGTAACTAAGTTTTCTCCTTAACAATTCCTTTCTTTCTTTCTTTAACATAGCAGCTGTTTCTTTTCACTAAGTTTTAAAAATTTTTGCAATGTTTTAACATTGTGGTTAATATGCACACTAGCAAGTAATAGAATCTGGTAACTTATAGCTATATGCTTATTTGTTTATTGTGATTTGCCATCTGAATCTATGAATTTCCATCTGTGTTATACAATTTCTCACAAAGGGCCCAAGAACTGAAGAACTATGAAATAATTTCAATTTCCAAACAAGCCAACAATCACTTACACAAGATTCTGGTAAGACAAAAGAAAGTTACACAGGGAACTGAGTCTCCACATATATTTCAACAAATATTCTGACAATGAAGAATTTACTACAAATCTTTTGGGCTCCCATTGAGCTCAGATTTCAGGAAACATTTTGAATATGAAACTTGTCACAAAATAAATATTTTTTCATGGTTTCTCTTCATAAACACTATAATTACATTGACTTGATTCCTAGATATTTCTAATAGTTTATTTTTTTAAGTTTGTTCATTTATGTATTTATTTATTTATAGCAAACAGGGGAGGGGCAGAGAGAGAAAGAGAGAGAGAGAATCACAAGCATGTTGAGCACTGTCAGCACAGAACCCCAGCACAGGGCTCAGTCTCACAAACCCTGAGATCATGATCCGAGCAGAAAACAAGAGTCAATCTCTTAGGGGACTGAGCCACCCAGGAATCCCTATCTTATCACTTTAAGCATTTGTTGTTGTTATCATGTAGTAAGAAAATACAGGCAACCTCAAAAACAAGAAAAGAAATTGTGTCCTCTGAGTTATACTGTCTAACTAAAGAAGAAGTAAGTTTATGAGAGTCAGTGAGAGTGGTGAATAGGGAAGAGATCAGGGTTCACAAGATTCTCAATAGCAAGAGGTCTCTCAGGTCCTGGGTTGGCCACCCTACCATTAAGAGCCAAACATGTATGTATATAAATCTAAATACTTTCCATGAAGGAAAAGTATTTGCCAATCAATATGGAATAGAACAAATTATTCACTCACATCCCTGAGACAGTAATCTGTGTAAAACAAAAAAGAATATTATTATGGTTTTAAATTTCCTTTACTTTCTCTCTCTTTCACGAGATAGTGGTCCTTATGCATCTTAGCGAACAGAACCATGAGCTAGAGAAGAGGACAGAAAACAAATGTTACAGGTTCTCTGATTAGGGAAAGATTTCTTTTTTTTTTTTTTTCAACTTTTTTTTTAATTTTTTTTTATTTTTGGGACAGAGAGAGACAGAGCATGAACGGGGGAGGGGCAGAGAGAGGGAGACACAGAATCGGAAACAGGCTCCAGGCTCCTAGCCATCAGCCCAGAGCCTGACGCAGGGCTCGAACTCACGGACCGCGAGATCGTGACCTGGCTGAAGTCGGATGCTTAACCGACTGCGCCACTCAGGCGCCCCTAGGGAAAGATTTCTAAGGAATGTAGCAATCAGAAAATATTTCAGATGGAGTCTGAGCAAGAAGAGTAGTACACAGTAGAACAAACACCTGCCCTTCAGTATAGAATCATAGGTTTTGAAAGCTCCTTCTGTTTTGGTGTCTGAGAGTTGTTAGAGCTGGTGGGAAAGTTCCTTAATTTTTCTGAAATGCAGTTCTGTATGAGAAGTACTCAGCTTTTCCCCTTAAATAAAGGAATAAAGGCACTGTGTTTTTATTTTGTTTTGTTTTTTAATTAGAGAATTTGATTATAATGTCACGTTATAATTTCTGAAACATTGCATTTTCACATATTTGGGTATATTTTATGGCACAAATTAGAATGTAAGAGTGTAAGGCTAGAGACACTCTTAAGAAAATTTTATATCTTTGAATCCAGGGTCCAACAGAGCCAAATATCTTGCCTCAACACCATTCAAGGTCACTACACTAAGGAAGAGCGAAGGGACAGAGAGCTAATTTTGCTCCTTTTAGGACAATATTTTGATTTGCTTGCCAAAAAAAAATCTACTAATAAATCACCTCTATTATCCTTATACAAATATCATACAAAATTTGCAACTTGTTTTACCTCTCACACCTGATCTTGATCTTTTCTTTCTTCTCTTATTTTCTAAGTTCAACTTTGATGCAAATACGATTATCTAATATAAGTTTCACATGCAGTTTTCTGAATAGTTTCTCTGATTCTATTACCTAAGACTTCTCGTCTTCTTTTTTTGCTGTTTTAGATGAAACAGTGCTTAGGATTATAGTTGATCTTATAAAGATCAAAAAGGAGACACAAATCTATATTTTTATTGTTCTCATTTTAAATGAAACATGAAGAGCCTAAGGACACAAATAAGGAAAAGTCATGGCAAATGAGAAAAAAAATGTCTAATACTGAATGCAAACAAAATTTAATTTGCATTAATTGTACATCTTTGGTTCAGAGGATGTGAAATGTCATAGCTGTGGTCTCATTTAAGGGGAACATTAAGCTTTAAAAAACACATAGGGCGATTGACACTGGAAGACACTTGTTTTTATCTTTAAGTCTAATTACACTTTTATAGGATTTAAACTATCATTTAGTTATCTTCTTTATGCAATGTCTCATAAGAACTAATTGAGGCCAAGCATAGTAGAATTGACATTTATTTTCATTTTATCACTATTATTATTGCTATCATTATCTTCCTGTGGTAAGACATTGGCTCTTTGCATCCTTTAGAGGACACGGATTTAAATAGCCAGCTGAATGGGAAGAGATTAAGTCTCCTTTTAATCCCTTGCTGGTGAATTGTATATGACTGCTTATGGGAATGATTAGATTCAGGTTATCAAAGTTTGGAATTCCAGTTAAATTAATTACGACTTTAATGTTTACAACACATTTTAGGAAACACCGGTTTAAAAAATTTAACTTACAATGGTGAGCTTCACATGGTATGTTTACCATTATGACAATTTTGCTCACTACAAGAAAAAGTGGAACCTGGATTTGCTCAACCAGATTCTTGCAGAGTAATAATAACAACCACAGTCGGGCACCTGGGTGGCTCAGGAAGTTAAACACCGGATTGTGGGTTTCACTCTGGTCATGATCTTGTGGTTCCTGGTTCTGTGGTTCGAATCAGACTCTGCTGACAGGGCAGAGCCTGCTTGGAATTCTCTCTCCCTCTCTCTCTGTCCCTCCTGTGTGTGCTCTCTCTGTCTTGCAAAATAAATAAACTTTAAAAAATCAAAAATATAATGATAATAACTACCACAGCAACAAATTACTATAACAGGCTGTATCAGGCACTAATCTAAGCATTTTACTTAAAATATTATTTCATTTTTACCACTATTAAGGTTTTCAGCATACAAGTAAGGAATACATGTTTCAAAGAGTTTTGAAAGCTTGTCAGTACACAGCCAGTTAATAAGTGTGCTGTTCTCATTCAAAACTAATTATTTATTTCCCCCAAATTTGTGAACCAGTGCCATTGTTACCCATATTTTCCAGATGTGGATAACTATGTTTAGAGAGTGAAGTGATTTTCTCAAGACTAACATGGATATCAAACTGCAGAACTAATGATGAACTCAAAATAATACATCAAAATAGAAAATCAGGGGCACGTGGGTGGCTCATTTGGTTAAGTGATCGACTCAATTTCAGCTCAGGTCATGATCTCACAGTTAGTGAGATCAAGCCCCACATCCGGCTCTGCACTGATGGCACAAAGCCTGTTTGGGATTCTGTCTCTCCTTCTCTCTGCCCCTCACCTGCTTGTGCGCTCTCGCTCTCTCTCAAAATAAATAAATAAACTTTTAAAAAATAGAGAATCAAAGAAATAAACATCATTGAACTAACAGTCATGGAATAAAAGTCTAAAACATCAACATGATTTGCTATATGCATTAACTATATTAACATGTTCACTGGCTTATGCTTTAATAATTAAGTAACTATGGGGCGCCTGGGTGGCGCAGTCAGTTAAGCGTCCGACTTCAGCCAGGTCACGATCTCGCAGTCCGGGAGTTCGAGCCCCGCGTCAGGCTCTGGGCTGATGGCTCAGAGCCTGGAGCCTGTTTCCGATTCTGTGTCTCCCTCTCTCTCTGCCCCTCCCCCGTTCATGCTCTGTCTCTCTCTGTCCCAAAAATAAATAAACGTTGAAAAAAAAATTAAATAATTAAGTAACTAAAAACTTATTAATTCAGTTTTTAAAAGTCATATATTGCTCCGTTGGTTAGCAGCAGCCCTACAATATCTTGGTGATCATGCCAAATATCTTTTTTGCTTGTTACTCTTTGAGTTAGTGATCAACTAAAGTAACTGGATTGACAGAGCTTGAAATGAAATGATATTGAATGTCCTGTATTGAAATGTCCTGTATTGAAAGCATTTTCCCTCTGAAAACCCTCTAAACCTGCAGAATTCAGAATCTTGACTTTACATAACACAAACACATCCTAGTGAGCCTCTGGGCAAGATAGTAAATAGAGCCATTCCTACTTACCCTCCCGAGTTCTCATATCCAAGTGGTCCACAGGTTACATAGAATAAACAAAACAATGTTTGTTTACTTAGAGTATACACTCATCATGGAGGATGAAACCTATCTTTACAGAGTTTGTTCAACAAGCTGGCATCTCATGGGGCCATTTCATTACTCTAACCAACTGTCAGCTTCTGAGTGGTGCAGCATGGAATAGGTCCAGTTGATCTCATGGGCATGTTCCCATGACTGTGTCTCCCTCTCCTTTTGTGTAAAGTGTCTCTATCGCTTGGTCCAGTATAATATAGCAAAGGCAAATCCATGAGGACAGAAAACATTTCAGTGGTTGACAGAGTTTAAAAGAGGAGGGAAGGGGGTAGAGGTTTTGCTACAAAGTGACAATATGAGGGGGTTTTTTTGGAATGATGGCACTCTTCTATATCTTGATTATGGTGGAGGTAACACGATTCTACACATTTGTCAAAACACATAACACACACACACACACACACACACACAAATACGCACAGTTAATTTTACTATATGTATGTAAATTAGAAATTCAATTTTGCAAATGAATAAGTAATAAAAATTTTAGGACTTTTAATCATTCTCCTTTGTAAGGAGATAACTTCCTCCTGCCCCCCAAATCATCAGACAGCTCACTTCCTTAATGCTGATTACTGCATCTGTTTAAATAAATAGAATTTTGAGCTATTAATAATATCAGCTTAGAGAATGTCAACACTTAAATCTCTTTTCTGTTCAGCATTTTTTAAATTGGTGGATCATCAGTGAATAAAGCAAACTATTCATTCTGCTCTATAATGATCCTCTTTTAATTACTTCGACTGTTTTCTACACAGCACTATTTCCTAAAATCTAAAAGATCACCAATATTTTTTGAACTTGAGACATTAAAAAAGGAGAATTATCTTTATAGCTCAGCTTTTACTCATGCTTTCTTCTCAGAAATCTCTTAATACCTAGCCAATCTTCCACTTCTAATTAACCAATTATCACTACTTGTTCTTAAGGTAACTTTATGTTCTGCTAAAACTGCTAAATGTCTTTATTGACTGTCTCTGTTCCTATTTTTAAACTTTTTTTTTAACTCTTTATAAACTTTGAGGCAGGAAAGAGAGACTGTATACCTTCCTCTCAAATCACTGTCATCGGTCACAGCTCTTGAATTCTGACCTGCCCAACATCTCCTATCAGCTTCTGGGGTTGGATAATATGAAAATTAAAAGATGCTAAAGAAAAAAGGCAAAGAAAAAGAAAAGATACAGGGAAAATAACATGCAATACATATTCAATAGAGTTCATTCATGTTCAAGTGAAGTCACGTAAGAAAGAACCAGGGATTGATTTCACTTTGACATCTGTTGCCTGAATTACAGATCTCTCTAAGGAATTTCATTTAAAATTCACTTTATCCTTATTATTCTCTAAACAATGCCTAGAGAAGGTGTTTTTCCAGATATTGGTTCTACCAAAACCAACTGCTTATTTGTAAAATAAACATACTGCATATGATACCCTGTGCAAGTGAACATCAAATACCAAGACTCGTACACACGAGTGAAAAGTAGAGGATTTGGAGGATTTGGTTTGTTTTCTGACCTTCTCTGGTTTGAGGAGCACAGCTATAAATAGTTTCTCAGTGTTTTATTTTTTTTCATTGAATTTTAGCAGAAAGTTACTGAAGTAGTAACCTCAGCTGTGGTCTTCAGACCCATTCTACCAATGGCCCAAACTAAACAGGCACTTTGACCACTTGATGTTGGGAGAAAAGGGAAGGGGAGGGAGAGAAGAGTCACAGGAGCAGAAAGAGGAAAGAAAAAAGACTGAAAAGCACTGCAGTGTGGTCTATCTACACTGATAAAGAAATGAGCATGGACTGAAATGATTATGAGTGATATTTATTTTCCTAAAGCTTCATATTTTTAAAATTATATTCACATTAATTATTTTACTTGATGCTTCGGGATTCTTCTAAAGCAAACAGACCAAATAAAATTTCCGGCTTTTGTTTGATAAAACTGAGTCTCAGAGGAAGCTCTCCACTTGGTTGGGCATCACTACTGGAATCCGTGTCCAATCTTCCAAGCTCAGATCTCTTTTCACAATACTCAGCAGCCTACAAACAAACACAAACCAAAAGTCCTTATCATTTTCTATCCATATTTCAGTTGCTTCTCATTTCCCTCTTTATCCTAAAAGAACACCAATGTTCTTATTAAGAGCCGCAAGTCTGGGGAGAGGGAATCCCTTAAAGATCCATTTGTTACACTGCTAGTCTCTGATTTCAAAGGCCAAAGTATAATACCTACCATTACATGGTCTCTTCCTCTCTTCATTTTTATTATTATCCTTCTCAAGTCTTTATTGTTAAAATGCCTGATACTTATTTTTATATCTTATCACATTCAGCAATTCTTTGTAGAATAAGGTATGATTATTCTTGATATTTTTCCTGAGCCTTATTGCTAAAGTATTGACTCTTTTCTGATGATGAAATGAGAGCTTCGTGGAATAAGACAATAATGATAAAATGCCTGAACTCCCCACTATGTCAGAAGCATCAGCCCCAATTTTAAGATCAGTCATTACAGCTCATCATGAGTGATTTCTATGCAGTTATTATTCTATTTGTTTAGTTTTATGAGAGCCTTTGTTGAGGACTGTGTAATCTTCATTTCTGGATGTCATGTTGGACCTTTATGTGAGATAATGAAAAAGAAGTTCTGCTACCTGGATCAATGAAAATGTAAAAAGTTTCCATTACATCATTCTTCTGAGGAAATACTATTATTGATTACTGTGTAATCTATCTTCAGAGAGCATTAAAAATGATGAATTGTTTTGCTTTGCTTATACCCCAGAAGTCTTGACATTACCAGTTCTAACTTGCAGAATTTGCTACTTAGTAATGTCATTTGGGTCAACAATTTTGAGCAAAACACACTCCACACACACACACACACACACACACACACACACACACATCCTTCTCATGACGTACCCGGATTTAGTTAGTCTTACTGAAGATACTGCGAAACATAGCATGTATATAACTTTTCTGTAACAGATACTATTACCAAACCAGGATATGTTTGTATGCAAAGTGACCTTTCCATAATTCAAAGACCAGTTCAAGTACTGAATGGTTTAAACCTTTCTCTGAATCCCTAGCTTCAGTTAGTGGCTCTCCGGTTTTTTTCTCATAGCTCTTTGTATATATTTTTACCTGGATATTATATATATATATGTAATATGTCTATCTACCTATCAATGAATCTGTCTACAGATATGCATATACATATATTATACATTTGAAAAAATCAGATAATATTCTGATTTTCATTTTTTAGCTAATAATAAAATTTGTCAAAAGCACTTACTATTTCTTACACCTCTCCTACATTCATAACATCCATTTTAAAGTTGAATGTATTCCAACTGTGAAGAACAGAAAAAACTAAAATACACAAATTTCTATTTAAAGCTATAATGATGTATCTGAAAAATATACTATATAGGAGACACTTCCATACCACATGAAATAAATAAAAGCACATGAGGAATAAAAATTCAAAAATTTTTGTAGTAAATATAGTTAATATTTAAGAAAGTCTTCTTTCCAATTTTGATTCAAGTTTTATCCATGTGTTAAATGTATTTACACAGTGATCTCAATACAATAATGCATGTTGATTAATCTTTGTGATCCTTTCAGAATCCTGCCTGCCATCAGATGCCTATAGACATCAATGACACTCCTTTTTAATAATAGAAGAATAGCATCTTATGGAATAATTCAATTTCTTACTATCATGAAGCCCAAATGCACTTTTTTATAAACCATTTCTGAAGTCTTTTTTAAAAATTCTTCTTCCTGGAATATAAATGCTTTTCTCAACAGATGTAATTATATAATAAGATACCAAAATGAAAACCTCTAAAATAACTATGTCTAGATATACATTGTATATTATTTATATTGTACATTGTATATTATGTACATTACTTAATGTCACAACTTTAACCACTGTGATTCTGTAAATCATGTTTCTATTGTGTGACTTTTAATATTAAAAGTTGAAATGAAGTTATAGGTGCATCATGAGATGTAGTAAAATTGCATTAAGGGAATCAAAATCACTTTCTAACTGTGATTTTGCTAACAAATGAACAAAAAAGTCTCCCAAATCTCCCCATGGTAAAGTTATATGTAATGCCAAAACAAATATGTCATCTCATGACAGGTTCATAAGAAAGCCAGGATACAAGTTTGTTTTATTTTATTTTATTTATTTTATTATTATATTTATTTATTTATTTATTTATTTATTTATTTATTTAAAAATTTTTTTTAACGTTTATTTATTTTTGAGACAGAGAGAGACAGAGCATGAACGGGGGAGGGTCAGAGAGAGAGGGAGACACAGAATCAGAAACAGGCTCCAGGCTCTGAGCCATCAGCCCAGAGCCCGACGCGGGGCTCGAACTCCCGGACCGCGAGATCGTGACCTGGCTGAAGTCGGACGCTTAACCGACTGCGCCACCCAGGCGCCCCTACAAGTTTGTTTTAAAACTTTAAAAAATATATATTCCCATGGGGAGCCTGGGTGACTCAGTCGGTTGAGCATCCGATTTTGGCCCAGGTCATGATCTCGCAGCTTGTGAGTTCTGAGCTCTGTGCTGACAGCTCAGATCCTGGAGCTTGCTTCAGATTCTGTGTCTCTTCCCCCTCTCTTCCCCTACCCTGCTTGCACTCTCTCAAAAAATGAATAAACGCTAAAAAAAATTAAATATATATATATATATATATATATATATATATATTCCCTAAAGAATGTTATTTTTAAGTAATTATTTCCAGGTTAAAATACATTAATGCCCAAATCCATAAAACGCAACATACTCTGAATTTAATAAACTATTTAATTAACAATTCAATCTGACAGGATAGTTTGCTTTGTCAAGAACCGTGTACTTAAGCAGGAGTTACTTGCCCTCTATCAGGTGCCCTTTCTCCCCAAATACAGCTACGTGGTTTGGGAATTGGAGGGTACATAGTTGGATATCTTTTTTCCCCTGTAGGGAACTAAATGTGGAACAAAATAAATTGATATGTGACACTTCCTTAAACTTGTCTGATCCAGTATCAGTCTGATATAAAAGGGAATGAAGGATAATAGTAGTTCCCGAGAGAAAACTTACCATATGGAAAATAGGTCTCCTCAGGTAATCAAATTCAACTTTAGAACCTGGGATATAGAAATCAAGTGTTGACTCTGCACAGCATGCAGCTAATGCAGAAAGAGCCTTCCCCACTAACAAGAATACAAATCCCCATCTGAGTATTAGTCCCACAGTGAGGACTTGAGGAAGGTTAATTATAAAAAGCTAAACCACAAGGGACATCTCTGCTACCCTCACTGAGCATTATACCAAAAAGAATCTCATTCCTCATAGCAAAAGGAGCCATTTTGATCTGCATAAATAGGCACATAGACGTGAGCGTAATGAGTGAACGGCGGATTTGCAGGGGTAATGGTTTGTCTTCATCTGTTCTGAGAATGAAGCCAGAAAGATGAAGGAAAATGAAACCAGTCACTGTTTCGAGTCTTATCTAATCAGGACCTCTGATTTCCTGGAAGGCTATCTCAGGTGAACATAGGAAGGACTCATTCAATGACAGGTAGAGGTAACCCTGGAGACCCACAGAATTATTTTTGGAATAAACCTTTAGAAAAGGACCAAATTCCACACTAATTTAATAGGTAGAGTTTTACAGATATTTCTTTGATAATAATTAGTATTAGTAATCCTAGCAGTTAGGGCTAATTATGTGCCAGGCATTCTTTTGAATCCTTTACATTAATGTGCCTTTCAACCTTCAAAATCAGTCCATTTAATAGATGGAAAATTGGGGTCCTGAGATAATTAAGTAAGGTGCCTAAGCATACACATTTAGTAACAGGTAGAATCACTGTCAGAACTCAAGAAACTGGATTCTAAAACTTTACTTTTAAAACCAGTGCCCTGATAATAGATATTAAAGGAAATGGTCACTTACCAGGAGATAAGGTTAACAGTATCTGGGATATCTGCATTTCAACTGAACCCCTCTTAAATACTTGAGCTTGTTTGAAGATTATTTAATTTATAACACACAATTTCTTATATCTTCCCTACTAGAAGTTTAGTCATTTTTACCAATGGAGCTTGAAAAACAAATCTCTTTTTTGATAAATAATCATCTTGCTTTCAGCATCTAAAACTTATTACCAGAAATACCTTCTGCCAGACAGACAAATAGTATTATTTCTTATCCCAATGCCATAGGGTATGATAGGCATTTTGATTGTTATTATTTTTTATTGTGTTTATTTCTGGAATTTTCTGCATCTTTGAGGTTACTATCCTTGTCATTAGCTGGAAGCTACAATATGAATTTTGCATTCAAATTTCTGTGTTTTTCCTTTGCATGCAAATATAATACTGCTTTCAAATGATAATATAATCTATTCACATTCTTATTTGAAGAACTCAAATATTAACACTTTGTTCTCTTTGAAGATGGTGATCTGAGTTTTACACAGAAAACATTTCAATTGAATTGTTGGTTTGAGAAGAAATAGTTTACATTTTGATGAAAGATACTTGACAATGCTTTTGTCAGATTAATGAGGCATAGCTGTATTTGTTTTTCAGAGCTTTATTTTGATACATGAACACATAGCTTTATTTTGATTAATGGATAAATTATTTTTAAGAATAAAAGAATTTCTAAATTTCAGGTTTATATTTAAGATGGGTATAAACATGATTATATTGTTCCAACACATCCACTATCACTGTCTTTAAAAAGGATTTGGATTTATTTTTTTTTTAAGTTTCTTTGTATTTTATTTATTTTGAGAGAGAGAGAGAGAGAGAGAGAGAGAGAAAGAAAGGGCATGTGCACGGGATAGGGGCAGAGAGAGGGAGAGAGAGAATCCAAGAGGCTCCACATGGTCAGTGCAGAGCCTGATGTGGTGCTTGATCTCACAAACCATAAGATCATGACCCGAGCTCATATCAAGAGTCAGACGCTTAACTGACTGAGCCACCAAGGTGCCCCAGGGAAGATTTGGATTTAAAAGTTGTGCTATTCCTTTTAATGCTCCTAAAATTTCAGAGTATGAGTGATTATATAAAGAACATCTATAAAAAGCTAAAAAATAGCATTGAATATAAAACAAAAACTTATGTTCACGGGATATTAATGAAGGGAAATTTGGCAATTTGTAAGAGATTTAAAACAACTTTTTCTACAGTAGATGCAATCAATTACTACTGTAACAAAGAAAATTCACTCAACCATGTTTAAGAGAATTGAACACAATCCTTATAAACCCACTGCCTCTGCATTAACAAACCAGCTGAAAGATTAACAAATTCACTGCCTGTTTGGAGATATTTAAAATATCCCAAGTTAATGGTTTAGGAATTACAAGGGAGTTTTTAAAAACAAAATCCTGTGAAAACTTCAATTACAGGAGCTTCTGAAGTCTGAAACCTGCATATGAATAAGATCTGACATTTTCCACTGCTCTTCAAGATTGGATAAGAGGGGAACACGTAGCATTAAATCACACACCATCTCTTATATGATGTATTTTAGGATAGTCAAGAAAGGAACATCACTTTTGTTTAGATTCCCCTTTGTATTTCCTACAGTTTTACTTCTCATCCTTAAGAAGTATTTACTAATGACAGTCTGACTTTGTTTCAGTAAAGGAAGACTGATACACACTAAATCTCCTGCTGGGAACAATTAGAAAATCTAGACACAAACACATACTTGGAGGCATAAAAGCAATAATAAGATTGTGAAGAATAACCAGCCAAGATCCACGGGAAGATGAAAGCCTAGAGAGGCAAATTTAGGGCTTCTTGTAAGTATTTTCTGACTCAAGAGCAAGATGCAGAAAAGCTGAAAGGCTAAAAAACACTTTTAACAGTCCTTCTGTGCCAGAGGACAGAAACTGGAGTTCAGAGATGGTAACCCGGGGGACCCATCTTAATTTGAGATAAGTATGATCAATAAGTACACAAAACTCACAAGAACTGAGGCTCAGATTTAAATCTACTCAATCCTTGAAATTTGATTAAGTTGATCCTGGATTGCTAGCATCTCTAAAGTGCCTTCCAGAAACAAATAGGTATTATTTTGAGAGAGAATGACTTCATATGAGACCTGACTATGTCTACAAACAAGTTTGCTGATACAGGTGTAGCACACAATCTTAAAAAAAAAAAAAAAGAAAAAAAAGGCAATATACCTGAGGAGAGAAGATAATACTACACTGTGCCAACTGAGAGAATCAATAGACAAATAAAAACTCATGAGTGAGGTATAATATATAGAAAATATAATAGAAGATAACTTCTTAAATTTGGATTTTAGGTAAACATTAAATATCCCATACAATTTTTGGGTCATACGTATACTAAAATAGTATTCATTGTTGACCAGTTGATGTGTATCTGAAATTCAAATTCCACTAGGCATTCTGTATTTATCTGGCTACCCTACCCACAGAGAACTCAAATACTTCCCAGAAATAATCAAATAATTAAAATAGTTAAGCTAACAAATGATCAAGGAGTTAAATATAGGCAAGAGAGAAAAGACCCCATAAAGACACCAGTTACAGGTTTTAGCAGCATTTGCTGGTAGGACAAGCAATGATCAGGCAGACAAGGTACCCTGTTCCTGCAGATGCCTCTGAATAGCACAGGGACATCACTTGGTTCAAACAATCCTTCCCTTCCCCACAAGAACCCAAGAAGATTCACTCTTCACATACCTTGATCCCATCACTTAAATATGCTGAACTTTTACTTAAAATGAAGAAGTCATCCCGGGGTCCTTGTAAAACAACTCTGCAATTCATTTTAGAGTACATTGAATATGGAAAGTAAAATGTAACCATTTAAGACAGAAGAGAGAGAGATTTGGATAGATGGAAGTTTCTTTATTCCTCATCAGGGTGGGAACCTGGGAGGCAGACCAATCAGCCATAGAGGTAATTTCATCTCCCAGGTACAGTTTTTAAAATTAGCATCAACTCTACTCTTATTTCTCATAATTTTTTCTCTTTATCCATTTTTTTGTAATTCATCTCTGTAAATATATCTTCTCCTTCCTCTACATTTTCGTAATGTAGAAGAAACAAAAAATAAGTGAAGCTAATCTGTGTGTGAAGCTGTCAATGCTACCGTGCCTATCCCTAAATACTTGTGTGATTAGCTGTCTACTCCTTTTCCATTTTTATTCTTTCTTCCTTTTATCAGAATTGATATCTAAAGTTAAGACTTATACTAAAGTCAGCTTTAAAATATTTCACATAATTTCCTTCAAATTAGTATGTTAACATACTCTTCTGGCTGAAATTCCTGACATTTCCTATGAAAGGCACTACTCAGAAAATTTCCTTTATCCTGGTTTACCTGAATAGTTTCTATTCCTCTGTCCTACAGAATGTAGAGGGAAAATTAATTAAAAATTGAATTGAGGAGAAGATATACTATTCTAAGCACCATATTTCACAGATAGTGTAAGACATTATTTACAAAACCTTGACAAGAAACTACAAATAGGATTATAAGTAGATGAAAAGACCACTATTTATCCTGCATATTTTCCCTTTAAAGTAGCTTGTTCTTTGTGTATCTTCCATTGACAACAATAGAAACCTTAAACATTTGAAGAGATAGTCAGGAAATCAATGAAATCTCAGTAGGAATCAAATTATAAAGACCACATAAATGTAATATGTAAATATATAATATATACATATAACGTATAAGAGGAAATTTTCTTATGGCATCCTTTAGTAATTTTTACTCAACTGTATATCTCGACCAGTTACTATTTATTAATCTACCAATTTGCTTACTATTTCCACCACTCAGAGGGAGATAAGGAAAACACTTCTATTTAATAATAAATTATAATGAGATATTGCATTTGCTCAATTATGAATATATTAATGAATACATCTCTACAGCTTACAAGTCCCCTTTACCCTGACAATTTCTTAGGAACTGGAAAAACGTATATGGTAACTGACATTTCACAGATGAGAAGACTAAAGCCAAAAGAGTTAAAGTTACCAGCTCAACATCAGACCCTAATTCAGAAGTGGAGGCAGGATTAAGACAGAAAGTTTGGAAGTAAGCACAATGCTCTTTTTGGTACAGTATTCTTCTAACTCTTCTGAAAAGTTTATATTTTATGAGATTGTAGTTCTCTGCTGGGATCTCATCAGAGCATTTGGTATATTTTATATTGGTCTTATTTTTTAACATGGAAAGAAAAGAAAATTAGAACATGCTTTATTTATTGACAGCTTTCAATATTCCAGCATTGTTTTAAATGCTATACCTACTTTAACTCCTTTAATCATCCCAAAATGCTATGAAGTGGATGCTACCCTGGGACTTAAGCAGTTTCAGGGCCAATAAGCAGAGTGCGGACCAGACACCCATGCAGACTTAATTTGGTCGGAACATCGTGGTGCTGCTTGGAATAGTATAACTTTTACTTCATTCAGATTTACTTAATTCTCCCTCTCAGTTCTATAGGAGACAGGAATAGAAAATATTGAGGTAGTTCTAGGATAAAGGAAATTTTCTTTCTAAGCAGGGCCTCTGAATTCATTTGAGCTGATTTGCTCCCTGCCTCTAGTTGCCACAGACAGGGTCCATTTCTGTGACAAACACCTGTGGATCAAGGAAAACGTTTGGTCCATTTCTAACCAAAGCCCATTTTTTTTTTCCAGGTCTCAGACACATTTTGTAAAGTTCAAACGGCCACTGGAGAGGAAATTGCCCGAGCTGATCAACATGTCCATTTTCCTTGGTCACTGCCTAAATACACAAGACCCTGTAATACGTTGTCAATATCACAAGGCCCTGAGTTTCCTTGTCTTTAACCCAGAGCTCAGTACTTTGGCTATCTACAAAAATCTGAACACCACGGCCTCTCAGATTCCTACATCCTTATAAAGGGACTCCCGTCCCCCACGAATGGTCATGTCCTCAGCATTTGCTATTTCACACTACTCCTGAACCTGGGTTTTCCTTAGCATACCATTTCCTATGTACCCATGTGCATGAAGACCGTTTACAGTCTTCACATAGAAATACATACATACATATACATATATATATATATATATATATATATATATATATATATATATATATAATCTCCACATGTTTATTAGAAAAATTGACTCTTGGGGGCGCCTGGGTGGCTCAGTCGGTTAAGCGGCTGACTTCGGCTCAGGTCATGATCTCACAGTCCGTGAGTTTGAGCCCCGCGTCGGGCTCTGTGGGCTGACAGCTTAGAGCCTGGAGCCTGTTTCAGATTCTGTGTCTCCCTCTCTCTCTGACCCTCCCCTGTTCATGCTCTGTCTCTCCCGGTCTCAAAAATAAATAAAAATGTTAAAAAAAAATTTAAAAAAAATTGACTCTGGGATAGAGTCAATTTGTTTTTAATAAACATTTCCACTCCTTTAAAGTTAAGTACTTAAGACACTTCAAGAAATACAATAGGTAATATTTTTTACTAAGCACTTACCACATGCCCAAACTCTAAGCATTGTGCATGTATTTGAACAGTAAATCCTCAAAATACCTATGAGAAAGGATTATTTGACTCAAGGTTAACAGATATTATATATCTTAAGTCACACAGCTAGGAAGTGATATTTTAACCCTGATTACTAACATCTGTGCTATACTGCTTCACTGCATTTGCTGTCTTAAAAATACTTTAAAAAATATTTTTGTCACTCAATAACTACCTTTTCTTATTCCTGTCAAGTATTATTTGATTCTTTTCTTTTCTCTTCCTTCAGTTATATTCTACCATGCATTGCTTGAGTTTTTAATGAGGAAGAATCGTCTTCATTCCTTGTCATTCATTCCTAAAAGGGTCCAGATCCTAATTCTTAGTGGGGTTTCCCTCTCCCCCCCCCACCCCTCCCTGTACTAACAACAAGCAATTCTTTGGGATACCAGCTGGATGTCTTACAGTTTGACTCAATTCTGACACTACCTAGAGCGAGCGTCAGATGCCATAGGTTACAAGTTCAGTCCCACAAGGTCGCCCCCTCAAAAGCCTCAGACACCAGTCAACGAGACCAGGTTATTACCTGCTCCTGACCAACTGGCTTCAAATTGGAGGTCCCAAAGACTCTCCCTAACACAGGCTGCCCACTGAAGCCCAGGTTTTTACCTGTACTTCTAACTTACTGGCTATAAATCGAACGGTCCCAAGACTTCCTCCTTGGGTTCAATTAATTTGCTAGAGTAGCCTACAGATTTCAGAGGAACATTTTACTTACTAGATTACCAGTTTATGTTAAATATATAGCTCAGGAACAGTCAGACGGAAGAGACACATAGGGCAAGCTTTAGGGAAAGGAGAAGGAGCTTCCATGCCCTCTCCAGGTGTGCCACTCTCCTACCTCCTTGGCAGGTTCACCAAGCTGGAAGCTGTCCTTCTGTGTTTTTAGGGAGGCTTCATTACATAGTTTAGATTGATTAAGGCACTGGTCATTGGTGACTGATTCAACCTCCAACCTTACTCCCCTCCCCAGAGGTAGTGGGGGTAGGACTGAAAGTTCCAACCCTCCAATCAAAGGGTTGAGTGTCCTGGCAACCAGCTGCCATCCTTAGGTGAGGTCCAAAAGTCACTTTTTTTAAAAATTTTTTTTTAACGTTTATTTATTTTTGAGACAGAGAGAGACAGAGCATGAATGGGGGAGGGTCAGAGAGAGAGGGAGACACAGGCTCTGAAACAGGCTCCAGGCTCTGAGCAGTCAGCACAGAGCCCGACGCGGGGCTCGAACTCACGGACCGCGAAATCGTGACCTGAGCCGAAGTTGGCCGCTTAACCGACTGAGCCACCCAGGCGCCCCCAAAAGTCACTTTAACATAACAAAAGACATCTATGTCTCTCCTCAGGAAATTCCAAGGATTTTAGGACAAAAACCAAACCAAATATGTATTTCTTATTATAAATTATAATTTCACAATTCCTTTAAGGAGACATTCAAGCCGAATTTGAGTAAGAACAATGTTGTTACAATTGCTAGTTTCTTTTTGCTAGATCTTCTATACTTTTCCTATGAGGGAAATGAGCTGTAGATGAGAAGTCTGATGGATCATAAACTCTACTTTTAAAAACTTATTAAATAAGATCCTTAAAGAAGGAAAAGATTTCCAGGGTCCTTTTGTAACAAATCTCCATTTTCTGACTGCAGTAAATGTGATATGGCTGCTCACTAGGTCATGTGCATTAACTGATTTTTAAATCAAATCCACAGGGCATGTCATGACTCAATATGACTGTAATAATTGCTGCACTTGAGCTATTGAACCTACTTTTAAAACCAAAGATAATTTTTAATACATACATGTTTAAGTTCTGTCCTTCTCTCTACAAGCTAAATAATTTTGGGGAAGTCATTAGTACTGTCTAAATAAGCAATGACTTTGTAGCCAGGCTACAGAAATGTATGTTGTTATGTGAACACCCTGAAAAATTATTTTTGAGGAAATAACTATTGGAAATATGCACATAAACTTAGGAAAAGCACCTAGCAGGAAAGAACACTTGTAATTTTTTCTATTGGAATTTTAATATAAAATATTAAGCACGTGCCACCAAATCCATGTGCCAACAATGTTTGACAGCAGGAAGTATGACTATTTTTTTTTAATTTTTTTGTCCACGTTTTTATTTATTTTTGGGACAGAGAGAGACAGAGCATGAACGGGGGAGGGGCAGAGAGAGAGGGAGACACAGAATCGGAAACAGGCTCCAGGCTCTGAGCCATCAGCCCAGAGCCTGACGGACCGCAAGATCGTGACCTGGCTGAAGTCGGACGCTTAACCGACTGCGCCACCCAGGCGCCCCAGTATGACTATTTTTTAAAGGCACAAGACATGAAGCAAGTGTCACAGGACCTCACATAGCTTCCACGACGACCCATTGGTCTGTATTCTTTTTGCTATGTGCTTTTGCATTATGACTTTCTGCCTAAACACATGCAATTCCCACTAGCAACAAACCTTAGCTGAAAATCAAAGAAAGCCTTGAACAAGCATTCATATATCATACAAATTATTGAAAGAAACTTTGAAATTGACCCTGTAGACCTCAGGTTTCTGGATGTATTTGACATCTGGTTTAGTAAGAAAATTAGATTGACTACCATGTAACACTACTTATAAGATACTTTTTTGATTAACTGATATGCTACAGGGTTGATCTTTTTTGTTCCTTTTGTTGTTTATTTTTCTTTTTGGTTATAATTTTTGAAAGATTAAACTTTTTTCCAATTTTAAAGATGTTTTCAGTATCATTAGTATGAAATTATGATAGCTATGTAATATTTAAAGTCTGTTCACACAGATTTATCGAGTCACTCCCATCCACATGATAATTACTCTTTTGAGAAACAATTATGTACCAGGAGCATGATCCTAGATTCAGAAAATATAACCATAAACAAAATAGACAATCCACGGCTTATATTTTAATGAAGGGAGATAGATAATAAATAAAACAACAAACAGGAAAATAAAAAAAAATACCATATGATTATAAATGCTATGCAGAAAATAAAAATGGGTGATGTGCTAAACAGTAACTGAATGGCAACTATAAACTGGACTGTCAGAGATGATCTCTCTGAGGAAATGTGGCAAACACCCTTTGTTGCCAATCTAATGGTCATTCCCCTGGCACTTCTTCTTTCTTGAAAGAGTATTTATCGTAGTCATCTATTCACTCTTGTATATAGTGCTCAGAAAGCAATGTAACTTTGAAAAGAAAATAAGGAGAATGAACAGAAAAACTGCACAAGTGTTTTGATATCCCTGGACTTCGTTAGCTAGCATTGTAATAGTCAACCTTCCAGAATTTTTTTTAATGTTTATTTATTTATCTTGAGAGACAGAGAAAGAAAGCAAGCAAACTTGAGCAGGGCAGGGGCAGAGATAGAGGAAGAGAGCGAGAATCCCAAGCAGGCTCCAAGCTCAGCAGGGAGCCTGACATGAGGCTCACGACTATGAGATCATGACCTGAGTCAAAATCAAGAGTTGGATGTTTAACTGACTGAGTCACCCAAGCACCCCATTCTTCCAGAATTTTTGTAGGTGAAATAATTAAACCCATTATAAAATTACTCTTAAGTGCATCTCTCATTTATTGTAATATACACATATTAACAGATACAAAAGAAGCATTTAAGTTGAGGCAGGAATGACAAAGAGTTCAGCTATCTGAGAGTTTGAAAGCAGTATATTTCAGACGGAGAAAAGAACTGGTCCAAAGAATATGTGGCTGGAATAACCCTTCTGTTAAAGAACATAATGTGTCTGAGGCTAGATGGGAAGGATGACAGGAAACAAAGAGGAGGTTAGAGATGTATCAGGATCAAATTGTGTGGGGCTTTGCTAGTCAGATAAGGTGTCTGGCTTCATCCTAAAAGTATGGGAGCCGTTAGTTTTCTAATCTAGGGATGACATTACCTAGATTAACATTTTAAAGAAATCACACTGGTTCCTATGGATGGAAAGTGGAAAGGCAAAAGTAACACATGGTGATCCATTAACAGAGATTTGCAGAGATCTAGATAATGGTAGTGATATGGATAACAGCAGTGGTGACTAGCACAAGTGAATAGATTTGATATATATTTTGCTAGATCTGTAACACCTAATAATGGATCCGATATATGAGTAAAAGAAAGAAAGGAATAAAGGATGACTATTTAGTTCTTTGGTTGGCTTTTCAACTGACTCAAAAGTTTAGATAAAAGAAGAGTATATAAATATTGCATAAAAATATATATCTAGCATGAAAGTAATTAAACCTCTCCTGATAGAATTAAAACATTTGCACATATAAAAATCTATTGTTAAATATCTACTACAAATTAGATTTTGTATCATGATTAGGGATTAAAAATATGTATTCATGAACTTGAGAGATAATTATGTAAATAACTACCTTGAAGTGTAATAAGTGTTCTAAAAGAATTATATGTATAACTATACATATAATTATGTATAATAATTATACAATATACAATATTGTACATAATACAATATACAATAAAAACTAACATAGAAAATGTAAAATTCTAGGTATCTTTTAGTCAACAACTAGATTGGAAAATTCTTTAGAGTAGGATATGTCTCTTTTACTTCTTTGTTGTTCCCATAGTACCAAGAAAAGTACAAGGCATTCAATGATAGTCCATAATATTCAAGAAAGTTTAGAAGTTCAGATCTGTACAGTTAACCAACGTGCAATTTCCAGTAGAGGCATAAAGGGAAATTCTGAGTGATAATTTCTTTGCAGAAGCTTCTTTGGTCTTTTGCAAAGACCAAAAAAACATCTAGAGAAGAATGGCCTCTTTTTCAAGGGATAATCACACAATACAGTAGGTACAGTCAGACACAAGTCCTCCATCTATAAAATAAGGTAAATATCTAATTATCAAAGACTAAGAAGGGCAAATTAAGGTCTATTTAGGTTTTACACATCTGAGTTAACATTTTCCTTAAATAGTTCTATAATCCAGTTTAACTATGTAAACGGGTTAAAGTAAAGCTGTTTAAGACACTGCCTCTACATCCCACTGAGAGCAGAATCACCAGCGCAGCTGTCCTTCAAAACAAGGTTGCAGCCAAGTATGCAAATCCTCTGTGTGCTGAGGGAGGACATGCAAGTGATCTCATCCTCTGGCCAACTGGCAATTGCCACGTTGGTGAAATCACTATTTTTTTTTTATTTTGGCGAAAGAGAAGATAAGAATATTTTTGTTTAACAAGATTCTGTGTGTGGGTGTGTGTGTGCATGTGTGTCTGTGGGTGTGTGTGTGTAATTGTTTCCTGATGTTCGTGGGAAAAGGCCTAAAGTTAATCAGCTCTGCCCTCATCACTGCAGTCAGTGGAAATCATTACAGTTGGCTGCAGGGGACACAAGGATAATTTGTCCATCCAAAAAAAGAAATTAAATGTTACAAAAACAAAAATCATCACATTATAGCATGATGGTATGAAGAAACTAGCCTTCTTAAATTACATACAAAGCTTTTAGGTCTAAACAAGATATGAACCAACTAACATATTCCTAAATTAAATTACAACTTTTCTTGATCTTCCAAAATTCAGGTTTGTTGCTTTGTTAAGAACGATGCCATTTGTTGTCACCTTAAATTTGTGGCTGTAATATTCTCCATATTTCTTTCTTTCTTTTGTCTTAACATTTAAACTCACCCCTCCATACTTCACTTTATATAAAAGACATTTACAAAACAGATACTCTTTGCAGGACTTTTAGACAAGCTCAAAATGCCTGAAGCACGGAACTCCATTTGGTAGATATACAATAGGATGTTTTAATTTCTAACCTGAAGCTGCTCACCCAAAGATTTAAAATGCCATGGGGATCAATCTATTGTCAAAATGTGCTTTTCAGACAGACCCATTTAAGAATGACCCTGATAAATAAATACAAAGATTTTTGTTGGGTCAGTCATGATAAAGCAAATTGCTCTCTTTGCATTGGACCCAACTCTGGTTAAGAATCAGCATTAACCAAACCCCAGTTTTCTTCTACTTAAAAAATGTTCTTCTCCTACTTAAATACAACATTGTCTGATAATTATAACATCATGCTCTTAAGGAATACATTTCTTTCAAATTCATAACTCCTCTCATAGAATAATGTGAATGTAACCAAATAAATATATTGAGATGCTATCACGATAAATAAATTAGGCAGGAACCATAAGTATGAATATCAAAATCATACATGATTTTGTCTAAATTGTCATACATGAATCTTGGGTTAGTCATATTTTACTGTGTTTGGGGCTAAGTCTTGGTTCTGCACCTATCTGGTGTGATAATTTCAGCAAGCCAAGTTCTCTCTCACTTTTAGTTTTCTCATTTTTATTTTCTTTCTTCTTTTTTCTCCTTCCTTCCCTCCCTCATTCTCTCACTTCCTCCATCTCTCCCTACACATTCGAGAGTAGATAGGTGGACAGTGAAATAGACAGCATATCTCATATCATGCTGTGAAGAAAAAATATAGCAGGGAAATATTCCTGGGAAGAAACGGTTGCTATTTTTATACAGGGTGATTAAGGAAGTCATGACTTAGTAAAAGGTGATGATTGAGACAACCTGAAGGCGACAAGGAACCAACCTTATCAGGCTATCTGGCAAAAGGTCATTCCAGGAAGAGGGAAGAGTGTGAAAATCTTCAAAGTTAGAGGAAGTGTTGATGTGTTCAATAAAGAGAAAGTCTGCGAAGCTAGAGTGGAATGAGGCGGGTGAAAGTATGAGCTGAAGATGTCAAAAAGTTAAAGGGATATAGAATCAGGTGGTGTGAAATCATATACGTAGCACTGTAGGTTGCTGTGATAACTTTAGGCTATCCAACTGAATTAAAACCCATAGAAATATTTTACAAAGAGAAGAGACATGCTTTAAGTGGATCACTCTGGCCTCTACAGTGAGAACACCCTGTACGGGAGCAGGACCAAATAATGCGAAAAATGATGGTGGTCTAGGTGAAGGCAGCAGCAGTGGGGGTGATAGGAACTGGATGCATTATATTTTTGTTTTTAAAGTATTTATTTTTTAATTCATAGACTTTACTTTTGGAGCAATTTTATATTTTAAGAAATTGAACAGAAAATATAGTCAGAAATACCATAGCTACTACCACCTAGACCTTTACTTCTACAGCCATATGAAGTAAAAATCAAGAAACTCCAACAAGTTGCCATATAAAATCAGGTGCACCTGCCATCATATGTGACCAAAGATCCAGTCATTGTGCATGCAGCTGCTATCGCAATGCCTTAGTACAGACTCCAAATAGGACTCAAGATTGCAGCCCACGTGAGAAATACTACCTTCAAGTGATTCTGGGTTATAAATATTTAAGTTATCATCCTCCAGAGCAGTGGATTAGATGATGGGCAAGTCAATCTTTGCTTGCCACCTTAAGTCAGAAGAATGGTATGGCTTCAGACACTACCCATATTTTTTAAATTTTTAATTTAATTTAATTTAATTTTTTTGAGAGTTAGAGAGCTAGAGTGCAAGCAGAGGGGGTGCAGGGAGAGAAGGAGACACAGATTCTGAAGCAGGCTGCAGGCTCTTAGCTGTCAGTACAGAGCTCAAAGTGGGGCTTGAACTCACAAACTGTGAGATCAAGACCTGAGCTGAGTCAGAGGCTTAACTAACTGAGCCACCCAGGCACTCTTGATACTACTCATATTTTCAAAGTACATGTCATGAGATCATGAGATTAATGACTAATATAAGGTAGAATAAGACATATCAAATGATTATTTAAAATTATTTTCCTATTTATGTGTTCTGAAGTTTCCTAGCTTGTGATTATAAAGTACATCGGTGTATATACTAAATCTGAGTTTTCTATTTCTATGCATTTATCAGCTCACACAAAAGCCCTTCCTTCTGCAACACTTTCCTCAGTATTTATGGAAGCTTTTTCAGAGTAAAGAGAAAGCTTCTGTCACCCATTTATCCCATTTTCCACAAGCTGCCCTTCTGCCACTGCCTTCCTCCTCCTGCAAAATACAGATTCCTGAACCCCAACCCAAGGGAACATTTAATATTCCTGTGCTCCAAGGACACAGCAGACTTTTTAGAAGTGGGAAGACTGGCCCTATCCCAAATGCTTTACATTTCAATTTTGATCAGTTTTAACATCATTTCTGGAAACATTAAATCAAGACATTTTTAGTTTAGTGTGTTTCTTCTCAGGAAACACAGATATCTGTGCTCGGATGGTCCCCATTCTAGGACAATGATGTTTGGGCTCAGTTAGTGAATTCAGCTTATTTTATTTGAAACTTCTATCTTATAAAGCATTTCCTCCAGATATACCTGAAACTCCTGCTCCAAGCTGGCATATATCACCTTCCACCTGTGGTCCCCACTACTCTATCAGCCATAGTAACATATGCCTACATCACAAATATAGACAAGATAGGATCTTACCAGCTGTCTCCTTAGATCCCATGTAAGTAGATCCTTTGGAAGGAGAGGGTTACCAGATGTGTTCTAATCTAGATGCTGACTCAGAAGTTTTCCAATTATCTAAACTGGTTTTAGCCACATCATTCCAATTGTTTCTGCCCTACACATAAGCATTACAGATGCAGACCACAATTTATCCATTAACACATTTTATAATGTAAATTTAAATAATTAGTATTTACTGAGCATCTTGTATATATCTAGCACAGATTTCTATTATTTCCATTCAAAGCTCTCTCCTTAGGGGCACCTGGGTGGCTCAGTCATTAAGCATCTGACCAGGTTTCAGTTCAGGTCATGATCTCATGGTTCATGAGTTTGAGCCCCACATCAGGGATTCTCTGGGGATTGGGATTCTCTCTCTCCCTCTATTTCTGCCCCCCCCCCCCACCGAATAAATGAATAAACTTAAAAAAAAAATCTCTCTCTCTAAATGTTCTGTAGTGCATCACTTTTCTTACCATATCCCTTTTCCTGGTTCACTTCCTGTTTGAGACTTATCTAGATACACACGAATAAAAACAATAGTTATTGGTCAGATTTTATTAGTAAAAGAGAGTAAGTTTATAATGCATGTGGAGAAGAAAAGGGAGATTGTTAGAATCTTGTTCAGCTAAAGGGAAAAAAACAATAAGGAATAAATTGGTTTCCCAATCTATTTAATGATAGAATATTTGGAAGTTATACACAAAGACCTGCATTATATTTGTTTTTAAAGTAAATGACTGTTTGGCCTCTAGTTACAAATACACAAAAGTGGCTTTAAACATTAAAAAAAAAATTTAAAAAAAGGGGGGGGCACCTGGGTGGCTCAGTCGGTTGAGCGTCCGACTTCGGCTCAGGTCATGATCTCACAGCTCGAGTTCGAGCCCCGCGTCAGGCTCTGCGCTGACAGCTCAGAGCCTGGAGCCTGCTTCAGATTCTGTGTCTCCCTCTCTCTCAGCCCCCAACCCACTCACATTCCGTCTCTGTCTCTCTCAAAAATAAATAAACTTAAAAAAATTCTTTTTAAATATACAAAAGTGGCTTAATTTATTTCCTCAAGGTTCTCCAAAATCATGTATTATTTACTTCCTTTCTGTATTATTTTCTGGTGATTGACAAATTTGAAATTAGCCTTGTTGAAGGTCTATCAAGTTGTGGGTAACAAGTTATTCATGAGAAAAAAAGCTGAGGACTTTTTTTGGCTATTTGTTTAAAAAAAATTTTTTTTTAACGTTTATTTATTTTTGAGACACAGAGAGACAGAGCATGAACGGGGGAGGGTCAGAGAGAGGGAGACAGAGAATTTGAAACAGGCTCCAGGCTCTGAGCTGTCAGCACAGAGCCCAACGCGACACGGGGCTTGAACTCACTGACCGTGCTGACTGTGAGATCATGACCTGAGCCAAAGTCGGCCGCTTAAGCGACTGAGCCACCCAGGAGCCCCTGGCTATTTGTTTTAAATACCTTCTGGCAATTATGATTCAGTAGGTCTGGGGTAGGGTCCAAATGCTGATGTTTCTTAAATTTCCTTGGGGAATGACAATGCATGTACCCTCCACCCAGAGATCTATTGGTTTCCAGCAAATTAAAGGGGAGGGGAGAATAAAAGCATCCAGGATCTTCTCAACTTATATAGTTAATGTACATTCTCTTACTATATTATAAAAACAAAACAGAAACAGAAATACCCCATGACTTTTACCGGACTGAGAAGAGGAAGTACTCCACAAGTATTTTCTCAAATGAACATTCAATTCCTACTTAATTACTGTTTTTCAATAATAGGTATTGACATCCCTATTCTTTGCTTTTTTTTTTAAACTTTACAATAGTTGAGTGTTTTTTTAATACCCTTCATTCCAGCTGTTCTTGAAGACCACAGGAAAAGCCAAATGAAGCAATCTATCTTAGGATGGGCACAGTCTTCAAAGACAAGCTGTATCCCTGGAACAGGAAAAAAGTTCTAGTATTTCCTGATATCTTTGTCCTTAGCTGTTTTAAGTATTAATTATAGTTGAAATGTTCTCCTTGGGTATTTGACAATGGAATTTATTCAGTATTAAAAGTAAATGAGCTATCAAGCCATGAAAAGACACAAAGGAAACTTAAATGCATATTTCTAAGTAAAAGAAACCAGTCTGAAAGGCTAAATACTACATGATTCCAACTTATGACATTCTGGGAAAGTAAAAACTGTGGAGACAGTAAAAAGATCTGTGGTTGCCAGGGATTGAGGGAGGGAGAAGGATAAATAGGCAGAACACAGAGAATTTTTAGGGCAGTCAGAATGCTTTGTATGATACTGATGAGGGAGTATAAGTCAAGCTGACACCCCACAAACCACCCTCCCAGGTGGGATATGTGCATATTCAATATGTGCATATTCTTCAGGCATTCCTGGCTGCCCAAGAACAAAAGAAAGGGCAGAAAACAAATGGTTAAACTGATAGTCTCCAGCAGTTTACAAATATCTCATCAATAGCCTAATCTCTAGGAAAGCCCTACTATCTTAATGATAATGCTTTGCGAGGGGGTGGGGGGCACCCTTAGCTTGACAATAGCTAGGCCTCCAGTAATCTGTAAATCCTCTTTAGCATATGGAAATCCCTTTAGGAAACTTCCTCTTGACTTTACCTCCCCCAACTCCACAGTATATAAGCAGTCACTCTGCATAATCCCACTGCAGCTCTTCCTGCCCACAGGTCCTGTTCCCAGGCTTAAAAAGGCTTTAAAAAAATCACCTTTTTGCACTAAAGATGTCTTTAAGAATTCTTTCTTGGCTGTCAGCTCTGAATCCCACTGTCACCCCAAAACCCCATCAATACTATAATGATAGATATATGTCATAATCAATTTGTCAAAATCCATAAAATTACAATACCAAGAATGAGCCATAACGTAAACTATGAACTTTGGGTGCTTGTGATGTGCCAATGTAGGTTTATCAATTGTAACAAATGTGCCACTCTGGTGGGAGATGTTGATAATAAGGGGGCTAGGCATGTGTGGGGGCAGAGGGTATGTGGGAAATCTCTACCTTCTTCTAAATTTTGCCTTGAATATGAAACCTCTCTAAATGAAATACAGCCCTTAAAAAGGAAAGGGAAGCAAGATCCAAGATGGGGATCACTGCATAATAGAAGATTCTGGCACACAGTTCAATAACTGTGTCATCAAAAGAGTTATATCCAGAGAGTAGGTTTAATGAGCTATAATTGTACCAACCAGAAAGTGACAATAAAGATATTTGGAAGTCTGAAACTAAGTTGAGGAAGAAACAGGAAAATGAATTACCTCACATACTTTGCTATTCTGAGACAGATGCCTTTCTTATTTCTTGGATGAATATGCTAATATAGCAGAAGTGTGTGTATTCTTTTCCAACAATGATCATCAGGTTATACAATGATGATCCATTTGCCTAATTTAATGGATACTTCTCTGTCTTCGTCTTCAATTAGCATTTTAAATGTTTTCCATTCCATCTGTCCTGAAACTTGTTTTCTTCTTTGGCTTCTCTAACATTTCTCTCTTGTGGATGTCCTCTATTTGCCTGACTACTTCTGAGTTTCTGTAACAAAATCCTTCTTTATCATCTGGTCTTTAGATTGTTGCTCCTTAGAGTTTTATCCCCAGCAATTTTTACCTCCACTCCACTTTATGTAAACGCATTACTTCAAATGGTAATAGAACTCAAATCCCTATGTCCAACCAAGACCTTTTTTTCAAGTTTTCTTTTAAAACAACAAACCAATGTCTCAGAGTTACTTTGAATTCAAACCTTTCTAAAACAATATCAATTCTTCCAATTCTTCCAGTTGACTCAAATATGACTATCATATTTGTCACTTATTCAACATTGAATTAAATGGGCAAAACTAGAAAATTGTAAGTCCTTATTATTTTTTTTTCTTTTCTATACCTCTTCTACAATTAATTTACTGAAAATCTTAATATTTCTTTATTAAAGTATTTCTCATATATGGACCAACATTTCCTTTTTTACATCTTGTGACATCATTTATTTGCAAACTATTGCAGTTACTTAACTGCTTTTTCTGCCTCCAGTTTCAGACCCTTACATCCATAATCCACAACACTGCTAAATTAGTTTCCTGGAGATGCCAAAACAAAGTCCACAAGTTGGGTAGCATAACCTACAGAAGCTTATATTGTCTAATAATTCTAAAGGCTGGAAATGCAAAAATCAAAGTGTTATAGGTCTGTGAGGGAGAATCTGTTCCATGCCTCTGTTTCTAGTAGTCTCAGGCATTTCTTGGCTTCTAGATGTTCTCTCTGTACCTTCACATCGCCCCCCCCCCCCCGCCCCCCCCCCATGTAAACATCTGTTTCTGTCTAAATTCCCTCTTTTGATAAGGATACCAGTTATACTGGATTAGGGTGTACTCTAATGATTTCATTTTAACTCAATCATCTGCAAAGACCCTATTTCCAAATAAGTTCACATTTATAGATACTCAATGTTTTTGGAGGAACACAATTCATTCTACAACAGCTGCCAAAAGGTATCATTATAAAAGAAGTCACAGCATATCCATCTTTTGCTTAGTTCTTCATGACTATTTCATAAAGTCTACTTTTTGGAGATAGAATGAAGGCTTTTTCCATTCTATTCCCAATCTATCTTTTTCATCTCATCTTCTGTTAATGCCTCTCAATGACTCCTTGCTCTAGACGGTATATGCCTAATGCTTTGACTCTTCTAGGTTTTGATGACACTCTACCTGAAATATTTTTCTCTGCCTGTTGAAATTTTACTTAATTTTCACAACCTAAACTCAAATGAAGTATTCTCTAAAGAGCCTCACTTGATTCTCCCAGTCCCAATAAATCATCTGCTGTTCAGTCTGCCCATGGCATTTATTTATTTATTTAAACTTCTTAAAACGTAAGATTTTCGAAGCCTAACTTCTTGACTTATCTTATGAGTCTTTTTTTTTCTCATTTTTAAATGTATTCTATTGTATTCCTTTTAACAGATCAAAATGGCATATGAATAGTAGTCAAGAATATTTGATTTTTTAATGGATCTATGTTCAAAAGTAGATAGATCTGGACTTCCTCAAACATTTAAACCTGATAGAATTGCAGTGCTATTGATGAAAATAAAAAAAAGCTAAATAGAACAGTCTCTTTGTTGAAATTATGCATTTGACTGATGTTGGATACCTATTGAATATGTCATGGCAGAATTCACATCATCCCGCCAAATGTGAGAATTGAATGCTTCATGTAAAATCTCCAAGGGGAGAACATAAAAAAGACTAAACAGAAAGTACTCAGCTTTCGGAAATTCTATGATATGAGCTTGAAGGAGAATTAGATAAAAAAGTGAGAAGTCAAAAGAAAGGATGCATCTGGCATAGGGTGCAAATTTGATAATTGTTGATTCACATCTTAGTTCTAGATTGTAGAATGTACACACCACAAAACTGGAAATATAGGCTAATATATTTATAGAGGTAGCTAAAAAACTCATTTGCATAGCAAATGTTCTGATAGGTTTCAGTAAAAAATACACACCCAGGTTTTGTTTGGTTTGGTTTTCCTAAGGAAAGTTGTTTTTTCAACTATCTGCCTTAGAAACTGAAGCAGCATCAAGGAGACCATTCTCCTCAGAATCTTGGCCTATTTTTTCATTTTATCTACTTTAGTTCTCACGTTAAATCATAACATTTAACTGAACTTTTATGTTCACACTTAACATGAGAACCTAAGATGCACATTTAATGGGAATGAAATTCTTAAATCATACTACTTTATTATGCATGATTTAAGAGTTTCATTCCAATTAAGTGTATGTATAAAGCTATAATTATTGCCAGTCTGCCTTTCTATTTATACTTTACCCCTCCTCAAAAGGCTTAATGAGCTTATTGGATAATTTTGGGAGATAAAATCTAAATCATGCAGCTTCTTTATTTCACTTGAAATTCTAAATGCAATGTTTCACCTTCGGCATTTGGTAACATAATGGATAACACACTTAATCCATCCTCCCCTGATGATAATTCTGGCCTTTACTTAAAAGATATCATAATTTAAGTGCTACAAATCTAACCAGTAGATGATAATTTTGTTTTTCCCTGGGATTAGGGCAAAGCAGCATGAGAGTAACTGATGAGTTTCTACTGCCATCTGCCAAGAGCAGAAGAGCATCCCTCTATGGCTCTCTTCTTAATGGGAAAATGAGCACATTTATGTACATATCTGGCTAATTTGGGGCCAAATACATCTCTTAAGAATCTTTGCTTCCTTTTACAGTGTTAATTCTGAGGCAATTACCATATGACAGGTGGAAAGTGCAAGTGAAGCCACAGCTGCAATCCCTTAAATGATGCCTATAAACAATTGGAAATAACCGAGGATATTTCCATGATCTTACAAGAAGGGGATGTCAGCAAGTCATTGCTGCTCTGTCCCAAAGGGAATGCCATGAAGGCAGCAGCAAGTGATGTTTTACATGATGCCAAACTACAAAACACAATGTGGTCTTGTTTGCTGTTCCCAGTGACCTGTCCCTGTGGAATCCTCATTTGCTTTTTTTGGGATTGTGTTCAGCATTTTTATTTCTGAAATATGTCACCTTCTCCACTACTCATAGAATCTCATGATTCAGTATATTTTAAAAAGGAAAATGTTCAAAAATTTAGAGAGGTATACAATTTGAAAATAAAAAATACATGTTATATTTAAAATATCTTTATGATCTCATGAAAATAGATGCCACTTAAAATTTTGAATCATAACAAAATTATATATAGGTATGTAAATTATTAAACACATTTCATAGAGTTGTAAGTATCTTGTTTATGACAAAGAAAAATATCTTATAAATTTGAAGAATGGAGAATCCTAAGATATTTGTTTATACATGTATGTGATTACAAACTTTTTCTTTTTTTTTGGAATTGGAAAATCTGTTTTATAAAGTCTTTAATATCTTGTTAAGGCAAAAAAAAAATATTTTGTTAAGTCGTTCAAGAACCCCTGAACTTTTTGAATGTTTCACAATCATTACCGATATGAACAATAGTTGAAATTTCTGCAAGGATCTAAAAATTATTGTAGCAACATGCCCATTTATGATCTTTTGCTTGATGCTACTTGTTAACCATCAACAATCCTCATTAAATACATTAATAAGATGCTAAACTTCTGCCCTGATTGTTTCTTTGTCATGATTGCAGCTATAGACAAGATGAATTGGGAAACTGGGAGTTGGGGATCGGCCCTGAAAGTCGATCCTGAAAACCTGCTCATTTCAGGTCATTTTATGAAACAAAGCACATACTCTCGTGATTCAACAGTCTTGCCCTGAGGAATCAGTAATGGAAGGAACATTTTTTCCTTTCTTGTTTGAAAAGATTCTAGTTTCCTTTTTCCAAAATGCTCTTAATTTGCTTACCCAACGGAATCACTTTGCAATAGTAGAAGAGAAGAATTAACAGTGGCTCTGTTAGTTTTCCTTTAGCCTTTCCTTTCTTCTAGCCTCTAGATTTTGACTCTTGGTAACTCAAATAATTGTTAGTAGCTTATGTACACTACAAACAAGATGAGGACTATGTATCAGAGCATTCATCTATTATCAAGTATCAGCAACTCAAGTTAATAAGGGCTAGTCACACCAGTCATAGGTACATGAGTGGGGGGTTTGTGACCAGCTGCATAAAAGTTAAGGCATTCCAGGGAGGATGGTTTTCTTCAAGTAAAGTAGTTTATACACTCTGAGCGAAGCCTATTGTGAATCATGCATTTGATTGTCAGCTCATATTCCAAACCACTGCTGCTAGGGGATGCTGCTGGTGGCAAACAATACTTTAAGATATGGCTTTTTATTTTAAAAAGAATTCATCCACTTTACAAAAACTGCTCACTGTTATATACGTGTTAGTAATTAAAGATACAAAGATGAAGAACATAATCCTTGCCCTCAAAATTATTTCTAGTGAACAGATAAGGAAATTCGGTGCAGAGTAATAAATGTTAATAATAGAAACAGGCACAGGATATTTGGTGGTTATGTGTTCAGGAGTTTACATATATCAGAGTAGGGAAGAGAGATGTGGTCAAACATTGCTCCCCCAAAGAAATACACTAGTTCACGGTGTTCAAGAAACAGGATCCATCTAAAAGTAGCATGAAAGTAGCTCTACTTGTGTGAGGATTAGATTGTTCAAAACACACAGACACACATGCTTTGTTCAAAGAGCTGAAATTTAGGATTGAGGAATTTTTAAATTTTTTTTTCAACGTTTTTTATTTTTTTTTGGGACAGAGAGAGAGACACAGCATGAACGGGGGAGGGGCAGAGAGAGAGCGAGACACAGAATCAGAAACAGGCTCCAGGCTCTGAGCCATCAGCCCAGAGCCTGACGCGGGGCTCGAACTCCCGGAGCGCGAGATCGTGACCTGGCTGAAGTCGGACGCTTAACCGACTGCGCCACCCAGGCGCCCCAAGGATTGAGGAATTTTTAAAAAGAAGAATTAGGGGCTGTAGGCAGCAACTATATTTTTCGCATGTTAAGAAAATTGGGCATTACCATGTAACCAACTGACAGATATTAAATCATTTTAATTAGGTAATAACAATACCATATTTGGAGAAGCTAGGGAAAGAGAAAGTCACCTTCCTTATGAGAAAAGCATAATCAGGAACACCACTGCAAAACTGCATAAAATAACTATTTAAAAATAAATAGCTTTTTATTAGATTTAAACTAAGCTATTTTACTAGTTTAATGTTTAATCCTATATGTTTGTGCAAGAAAATAATGATGGCATTTTTAGAGTATATAAGGATAAAATGCATAGTTTTATTTCTCAGAAATGATACTTTACAACTTCTGTCTATATACAGCTTTTACTTTTTTTTTGTACTCATACTTTGCAGGATATTCATAACTTGAGAGGCACAGAAACAAAAAAGGTTGGTGATGCTCTGTTGTTTTGGAGACTTTATTTTCACTCCTTTTACAAGAGATACACCTCAGGTGTAAACACAAAGTTGAGAATTAAAAGTTGAAAAAATATATAACATGTGGACAATAATCAAAGTTTGCTTGGCTCTGCTAGTATCAGACACAATTGACTTTAATAATAAGCATTGTTAGAGATGAAATGAGGCATTTAAAAATAATGAAAGTATTCACTCACCAGGAATATTTAACAATTCTAAATTTGTAGGCATAATGTTAATTACCAGAACTAAAGAGAGAGGTGCAGCTCTCAATGTGTCAATGTGTTTATTTTTTATAAAATGAAAAGATGAAATACCTGCAACCTATAGAAAGATTGGAAAAAATGATTATGAAACATGATCTACTTAGCTAATACAGAACAACTCAATAACTTAAGAATATATACTATTTTCAGGTCACCTGGGTGGCTCAGTTGGTTAAGCCTCCGACCTTGGCTCAGGTCATGATTTCACGGCTCATGAGTTCGAGTTCCACGTTGGGCTCTGTGCTGACAGCTAGGAGTCTGAAGCCTGCTTCTAATTCTGTGTGTGTGTCTCTCTCTCTGCCCCTCCCCTGCTCATACTCTGTCTCTCTCTCTTAAAATAAATAAACATTAAAAAATTAAAAAAAAAAGAATACATGCTATTTTCAAATCCATGTGGGATATTGCCAAAGGTAACCATATACCATGTCATAATTCTGATATCAACAAATTTCAAAGGATTGAAATTAAGCCAAGTCAATAATAAAAATGTATCTAAACAACTCATCAAATATTTAGGAATTAATCAATGCACTTCTAAATAACTCATGGGTCAAAAAAGAAACCACAAATAAAATTAGAAAACATTTTAACTGAATAATAACTAGAAGCATGAGGGGAACCTGCGTGGCTCAGTCGGTTAAGCATCCAACTTCGGCTCCAGGTCATGATCTTGCCATTCGTTGAGTTCAAGTCCCACATCCGGCTCTCTGCTGACAGCCTTGAGCCTGGATGGAGCCTGCTTCAGATTCTGTGTCTCCCTCTCTCTCTACCCCTCACTTGCTCACACTCTGTCTCTCTCTCTCTCAAAAATAAACATTTAAAAATTTTTCAAAAATAATAATTAGAAGTATGATAGAACAGAAATGTAAGTATCACAAATTATTGATAATTTAAATCCAAGATTGTTGGGACACATGGGTGTCTCAGTTGGTTAAGCATCTGACTTTGGCTCAGGTCATGATATCATGGTTTGTGAGTTTGAGCCCTGCATTGAGCCCTGCATCAGCCCAGAGTCTGCTTCAGATCCTCTGCCCTCCTCTCTCTCTGCTGTGCTCTCTTTCAAAAATAAATAAACTTAAAAAAAAAAAAGAATTGTGGAGGGGAAATTTACTCTTTAACAATAATCCAAGATTGTATAATAGGAGAATATATCACGATTAACTTGTGTTTATTTCAGGTATGTATTGGTTTTAACAATTCAAAATTAATGCACAAGTTCACATCAATGAAAAAATAAAGGAGAAAAATCATGTAATCTTATTAGCATTCCCTAAAATTCAACATCTTTTCTTCATAAATATATGTTAAAAACTAATGATAGAGAAAAACTTCCTTAACTTATAAAAGCTTATCTTAATCTTGTAAAGACTATCTATAAACACATGTACTGCATATATCACATTTCATCTAACTTTGAACGCCTTTTCCTGAAAGAATAAAAAGGGTATCTTCTATGACCACTTCTACTGAATAGTGAATTTGTAATCATAGCTTAAGCAGTAAGAAAAGAGAAATAAATGTATAATGATTGCAAAGTAAGAAATAAAACTTTCCTTTTTTGCAGACAACATGGAAAGTATGAGAGCACCTAGAGATAAGTATGGAAATTGGTGAGTTCAGCAAAATTACAAGATACAGGTTGATATATGAAAATTAATTATTTTCTACTACTGGCATTAAAAAATGAAAAATTTAAAATATCAACTATAATGACAATCAAAAGAATCAAATAGTTATGAATAAGTCTATGGTAATTTGTGAAAGACCATCACACAGAAAGCTGTACAGCTTCTCTTCTTTTTCAGAATTTTATCTTGGCTTCTCTCACTCTTCAACTCCATGCTTAGAAATCAGAAGATACCTGACTAATTCACCTGACTCATTGTTTCTCCTATGCTTTAAAATAGATGTTTGTTTGCTTTGTGTTGAGAGTATTACCCTGTTTTTCTAACTATAATCTAAAAAAGAAATGGTCTACTGAAAGCTAGATTATTACAGTAAGCAACAGAAGTCAAAGTTTATCAAAAACCTTTCATATCAACAGAGTTGGTTCTTTTCTTTATATTCATTATAAAAAGTTATTTAATGCTTGCTGTGAGAACATTCAGTAAAGTACTTGTATTTGTCTTTTAAATACAGACAGTTAATTGTGGAGTTGATGGATTTTTACTTGATTAAAGGTTACTAAATCATCAATTAAGTGTTTTCATATTCATGCAAATATTTGAATAATACAAACAGTAAGTTTTTATGCAAACCCTTTTTTTCACCATGGTATTTCACATGATCACACCTGAAAATACAGAAAATAATAAATTTAAAACCCAATGCTTAGATTTTGAACTAAAATATAATTTGCTATTTTTCCATTATTTTTCACTGTTCTAAACATAAGACCTAGCTTTTATTTATATAACATAACAATCTATTCTAAATGTGTAGATTCTAGATTCTGACTGCTCAAATTCAAACCCTAGCTCTATCACTTACTTAAATTATTTAAAATCCTTATATCTTAATGTTAAAAAGGTCATGAAGGCTAACATCTACATCACAGGTTTGTTATGGCGGTTATTTGGGTTGGGGGTTAACTGAAGTAGCACATATAATGATGTACTGACATTACTGCCGGATCACCAGTAAAACGTTGGTGAGCCAATATAAACCGATATTTTCTTTACAATTTAGAGCATCAAATATTTTTATTCTCATTACCAATATATTAAATTATACAGTAGTATTGTTTTTGAAACTGGAAATGTATTCAGAGATTTGAATGGCAGCCCAAAGCAGTCTCCCAACTCAGATAATGCCCTGTCAACCACACATGTCTACTTCTTAAATTTAATGAACAAATTAGAAATTTTATGACATAAAGTCTAAGTCCCATACAAGGAGAGGCTTCTCTTGGAATGCTAACATAACGAATTGTCTTTCAATCATAAAAGTTTCCTTTCTTTTACTGTCCTTTCCTTTTGTTCCAATCATATATACTGGATATTGTTTCAGGCAATTGGCCTAGAGATATAGAGTCTAATTCCTATTGTCAAGGAAGCCACAAATTAAAGGGAGGCAAGAGTTAAAACAATTTACAGTGAAGTGCTGACTATGTAATGATAAGGAGATGTAGAGAAAAATACGAAGTGATAGTCGTGATGTTTTCTGCAATGATCACTCTATGTTCACAGGTTTTTTTTATTCCAGTTTGACCTTATTAATAAAAAAAATTTTTTTTAACTAGACAGGAGGAGAAACAAGCTACACTTGAGTAGAACAACAATGAAATGCTTAGTGCTTGTCCGGAAAAGGAAATGATTAAAACATAGCATCTTTTAAGTAGGGAGAATGAGGCTCCCTGCCAGAGACAATCTGCATTCTAAAATAACTGAAAATAATGAACCTTTTAAATTTATGTTTAATAAAGCAGTTTTTAGGACCTCCTTCCAAAATACTATGAGTGATTTAAAAAGAGTAAAAGTACTTGCCAGTAACCATTATTTGAAACAACATTAAAGTCTGACTAGTAACTAACGTGATTTAATGGATATGCCTAAAATTCATCTTGCTCACTTGGAATAAATTTTTGTGAATACTTCCATGGTATAATTTGCAATAATCTTGTCCTGAACAATGAACATGTGAAAAAAAAAAGCAACTGAAAATGTGTGGCCTGAGGAGCTCTATCACCCACTCCTTGACTTTTCCACAAGGCCTCAGCTCCTAGGTTCCCAGGAGTCCTGAACATGTCTAATACTTAGTTTTAGAGGACAAAGGATAATTGAAAGTAAGAATAATATAAGTAAAACACACTCCGAATGAATCTTGAGTAAATCAGAAAGAACAGTTGGAAACTTAAAATACTCCATTGGATAGGCTTTAACATCCCTCTTTCACTCTATTTCCAGTCTGTCCTCCACTTTACTGATGGTGACAACCGTGCACAAGTCATAGCACCTCCGAATGGGATAGAGATCCAAAAGACTGCCCGGTGGGCCTGTTCTAGCCTGAGGCTAGTCTGGTTATCTGTACACTATAATGTGGGGAAAGCTCTGTATCTCCAAGGCACCCCACAGAAAGGGTACTACCCATTTAGAGTAGTCCCAGGAAGGCCACTGTGAATCACTAAATGACATCAAGACCTTTGTCATGCCTAGGAGAGACAATACCCTACTAGGTATTGAAAAAAGAAGGTCCATTCTGTTCTGAAGTTTGGAGCATTCTCCATCTTCTGCAGAGGCATCAGGTGTCCCCACAGCCCAAAGCCTTATCTATCTATTACTGAGGACCAGATAACTTAACAGCATGCAATTTTGCACACATCCCTCCTTCTGTGCAGTTAATAAAAGGTGTCTCTTCTAAATGAGGTGGAAATATGCCACATCCAGGTGGCTGGGGCACCTGGATGGCTCAGTTGGTTAAGCGTCTGACTTCAGCTCAGGTCAAGATCTCACAGTTTGTGGGTTCAAGCCCTGCATTGGGCTCTGTGTGGCATCGGGCTCTGTGCTGACAGAGCCTGGAGCTTGCTTTGGATTCTGTGTATCCCCCTCTCTCTGCCCCTCCCCGGCTCATGTTCTGTCTCTCTCAAAAAAGAAAATAAATATTAAACATTTATTTTTTATTTAAAAGAAATTTTTAATCTTTATTTTATTTTTGAGACAGATAGAGACAGAGTGCAAGTTGGGGAGAAACACAGAGAGAGGGAAACATAATATCTGAAGCAGACTCCAGGTTCTGAGCTGTCAGCACAGAGCTGGACATGGGGTTTGAACTCACAAACTGCGAGTTCATGGCCTGAGTCAAAGTCCAATGCTTAACTGGCTGAGACACCTAGGCGACCCAAAAAAGTTAAAGAAAAATTCCTGTATTGGCCAACAGACACATGAAAAGATGTCCAACATCACTTATCATCCGGGAAATACAAATCAAAATTACAATAAGATATCACCTCACACCTGTCAGAATGGCTAAAATCAACAACACAAGAAACAGCAGGTGTTGGCAAAGATGTGGAAAAAGGGGAATCCTCTTGCACTGTTGGTGGGAATGAAAACCGGTGCAGCCACTATGGAAAACAGTATGGAAAAAAAAACAAATAGAATTACCATATGACCCAGTCATTGCACTGCTGGGTATTTACCCAAGGAATACAAAAACACTAATTCAAAAAGATATATGCACCTGTATGTTTATTTCAGTATTATTTACAATAGCCAAATTATGGAAGCAATCCAAATGTCCATTGGCAGATGGATGGATAAAGAAGGCGAGCCATATACATATTATTCTGCTGTTAAAAAAAGAATGAAATCTTGCCATTTGCAACAACATTTATGAATCTAGAGGCTATACCTCTAGTGAAATAAGTCAGAGAAAGACAAATATCATATGATTTCACTCATGTGTGAAATTTAAGAAACAAAACAAATAAAGAAAAAAGAGACAAACAAAAACCCCAGATTATTAACTATAGAAAACAAACTGGTGGTTACCAGAAGGGAGATGGATAGGGGATGGGTGAAATAGGTGAGGGAGAGTAAGAATGCACTTGTCATGATGAGCACTGAGTAGTATATAGAACTGTTGAATCACTATATTGTGCATCTGAAACTAATATAACACTGTATGTTAATTATACTGGAATTTAAAAATTTAAAAATAAAAAAAGAATTCCTGTATTTACTGATTATGTCTGAATGATACAGTGGAAAACTGCTGAACATGGTTTAATATGGTACTTATTATTCAGAATTATCCATTTGTTTACACAGGCCATGTAACATGAGAAAGAATCTCCATGATACCAAGTGTAGTTATATACTTAATAGATCATAGGACACTCAGCACCTTGTTAATGCTGCCATCATGCATTTTTAAAAGTATAATTCTAGACAAATATCTTATTAAAAACAACAAATGCCTGATATTATGCAACTTATTTCTCTTATACTGAAGAGAAATATCGATAGAGACCATTTTCACACAATACAATGCAAAATCTGGGCAACTTATGCTTTGTTCTCTAACACCTGCTGTTTTGTATCCTATAGGGAAGCATCTTGCAGCATATAATCTTATAGCTCTTTTATCTACTGTAGATGAGATCCCAGCACAAAACTTAACATTGAGAACATGATTTGGATTTGTGATAGTTTCTGAAGGATTAAGGGAACTAGAAACCAAAAGAAATTTTACTTCTTGATTACTCATTTTGTGAATGCCAGACATTGTTGACATGGTTTATATATTATTGTTTAACTGTAAGCCAGTATTAACAAGTTTAGAAAGCTACAATATGGACCAGAAAAAAGTTTACTACTAAGAAAAGTGAAAAGACTATTCCTGCCAAGGAAACCACATTTGGTTTTTTTTACAGCAAATTTGAAGCAAAAGCAGATAAAGTTTCTGTTTCTAGGATAATATTATTTAATAGGAAGACCACACACCTATCACCTTATATGCCTTATATGCATATATATAATGCCAATTTATACTTTAATAGTCTACTGTCAGAAAATTTTCAGGGTGAATTGAACAGTAGAGCATAAAATATGATTAAATATTTGAAATGTAATACCTGTGGCTAAAATGCATTTGGAAAAAATCATAAACTAGTTTTTTTAAAGCTATTTTCTTTTTCTTTTTTTATTTCTTGATTTCTTTGCTCTAATTCAAAACTCTTCACTCAGATATATGAAGCACAGAGCTGGAAGAGTAACTCAGAGACTAAAAAAAAAAAGTGCACAGTATTATAGACTCAATATAGGAACAGACACCCAGATGCTAAGTTGTTAACATTTCTATACAGTTGACTGGAAAAGGCTAAGGGAAGAATGTTAGCACTTTAAAATGACATAAAATTCTTTACATATTCTGCCTCCCCTCTCTTTAGTTGTATATAACACCAACTCATTATCATATTATGCGCTAGTCAAAGCAAAATAGTCCTTTTCCTCCCAACATGCTACATGCTACACATATTTTACCTTTATATTTGTTTTGACTCTGCACAGAATGTTGCTCTGCTTGTGTTGTTTCTTGCTTTGTTCATGGTTCAGTGTTGCATACTCATTTAAATTACCCCAGACTTTGTTTGGAGGCATTGGGTATTAACTAATGTAGCCAGTAACTGACAGGTCAGATCTTAGAAATTAGGGAAGCATATGGAGGTAACTCCAACTTTCAGCTTGCCACTTGCCCTTGGGTAACTTACCAAGTTTTTAGATGAGGAGGCAAAACACTGAGACGTACTTCAAAGAACCTCTGCTAACAAATGAAAAATCCAGCGTACTTGATATCTCTGAGAAACTCAGAAATACTGAGTTTGGGATGGCCAAGGTATCCAAAAGTTGATGAATTCATTTTCTAAGAAAGGGTAACACAGAGAAATAAAACAAATACTCTACAGGGGATTTTCCCTTAAGACATTTGCCAAGGGTAAGGGACTAAGGAGCCAAGTAGAAATATCTGAAATGCAGAAGAGAGATTTGGGATAATAGTTCATTGTATTGGGAACAAAAAACTTAAGATCCAGAAATCACTAAACAGGAAAGATTTTATACAAATTCCAGAATGCACATTTGCAACTAATGGAGAGTTACAAGGCAGGAGTGAAGGTATGGGGAGGGGGAGAGAAAGAGAGACAGAGAGAGACAGAGAGAAGGGAAGGAGGGAAGACAGATAAGGAGACGGAGGGAAGAGAGGGAGTAAGGAAGAAAAGAAAAAAGGGACTCTGAAACCTGAAATCAGTAGCTCTGTCTTAAACTGGATTTGGGTGACCTGCTCCTCTGAGCCTGGCAAATGATGGTGTAAACTGTCTTTGGAGAGAAACATAAGAGACATATTGAAGTGTCTAATGTAATGTAACTAGCATAGCAGACTGGAGAAGAGAAAGGGAAAGTAGAAACATTTAAAAAATTAATGGTCAAGAACTTTCCAAAACTGACAAAAGGCATCAAACTAGAGAATAAAGACATTCTACGAAACCCAAGTAAATAAATAAGAAGACCACACCTAAACACATCATAGTGAAATTGCTGAAAACCAAAGACAGAGAAAAATGTCTTAAAAACAGTCAAGGGCAGGAAAATAAAGTGTTCTCCAAAGGTATGCAATTAAACTAGCAGCTGATAAAATAACATCTTTAAAATGCTAAAAGTCAACTATTGCCAACCTAGAGTTCTAGACCTAATATAAACTTCCGTCAATGTGAAGAAAAAACTCCTTTTTCCAAATACAAAAGTTAATAAAATGATTTATTGCCAATAGATCAATATTAACAAAACTTCAAGTGTACAATCCATTATCGTTACCTATGTAACACACAATATTGTACAGCATATCTTTAGAAATTACTCATCTTGCTTAACTGAAACTTTATGCTCATTTATTATCAATTCCCCATTTTCCTTACCGTCCCCCCCCAGCTCCTACCAACCACCCACTATTACAAGAAATAGTAAAATGAGTTCTTCAGGCAAAAGGATAATGAGTCTAGGGAAAAAAAAACATGTAAATTCAGAAAAGAATAAAAACTATCACAAAAGGTAAATATTAGGGTAAATATATATATGAACACTTACCATACAAAATAATTTATCAAAGTGTTACATATATCCACATTTTTCACACTGTGATTTTATACAAAACAAAGCTGAAAAGAGCCTACATGATTAAAAAGAGGAGCAATTACTTTTATTTTTTTTTGTAGAATCACTGGCTCTAAAAGCAATGGGTTATGTTCCTCTCTTAGAGCTATGCCGATGAACACTTGTATGGATTACAAAATGGAGCATATGGATCTATGTATGAAGATATAATGATATTTGAAAATAATGAGGCTATACAGATTTTGGAGCCACATTATACTCTAATCCAAAAGAAAATATCTTCAAGGTTACTAATAATAACTGTAACTACATATACTTTCTCAAGGTCATAATCAGTTGGTGGCAGAACTGGGATTATGGCCAGATCTCCAGGTATTTTACATATAACACATACTGCATAACTGAAAATTGTTGGTTGCTCTGAATATTTATTTAATATGTTAGAAGACAATAAATACATTTAAATACAGGTAGAGTGTTTCCTACTTGAATATCATTATTGAAACTTACATACAGACCCCTCTTTTAACAGGGCCTTATTGATCATGAAAGAAGGAAACCCACTAAAAGTAAAATCTTATACAACACAAGACTTATCTGTCAATCTCAGAGTTGCAGTTTTCTCTATAAACAGTGCTTTGTTGGCTTATGATCATACGATACGACATTTTTGGATTTTTGGTAAATAAAAGGGCAAATATAAACTGAACTCTAGATTTGACTTCTTTGACTTCTTATAAAAATACCATTACCTTTCAATCTTACTCCTCACTTCAAAATTCTAAAATCTGTCAATTCATTTAAAAAAATAAATAAATTCACAAATAGCCCAGCAAAATAAAATGACCCCTCTAATAGTTCTGGAACTTAGAAGATGAAGGTTATGTCTGGGCACTGCTTTTCTTCTTGAGATCAAAGCAATTTTCACTTTAATTCATTACAAAGAAGTTAGTCTGAGCCACATTTCATCATCAGGTGCTATAGCTATGAATGTGATTTCTGACAATGTGCTCATTATAGGTATAATGGAATTTGACTATAATTAAATAGTGCAGTGTTGTTAAAATTGGATTTTACTTTTCTCATTTCACAAAAATATCCTATCAATGTCTTTTTAAAAGATATATAGCAATTATTTTAAAGTTCAAAAATGGTTTCTTTATTCTCTATTTCATAACATCTTGCTCTTATATCATGGATACACTATCTTTTGAAAATTCTCTGAGAAGCTAATTATGTTTTTCTTTTTGTTTTCTGTCCCTTCTCCTTCTACTACTCCTCCTCTTTTAGATTTCTTCTTTTCTATTTTCTCTGTGTCTTCATGGTCAATTTCATTTTATTTATTTATTTTTCTAACTTTCACCATTATTATCACCATATTTCATATAGCAGGTAAACCTCAGTTTTCTTTTCACACCAAATAAATAAATAATTTCTTAAAAATATCTTTACAACATCTTTGAACATCTTTGAACATCATTCTAACTTTCCATTCAATGACAAAAGCAATTCAGTGGAGGAAAGATGGTGCTGGGAATCTGGAAATGTATAGGCAAAAAATGAATCTTGGCCTAAGTCTCACACCATATGCAAAAGTTAACTCAAAATGGATCATGGTTATAAAAATAAAATGCAAAACTATAAAATTTATAGAAAAAGAAAAACAGGAAAAAATGTTCGGTGTGTAGGTCCAGGCAAACAGTTCTCAAACTTAACACAAAAGTTTGATCCATAAAGGGAAAATCTGATAAATTAGATGTCAAAAATTAAAAATATTTATTCTACTAAAAAAATCTGTAAAGGGAATTAATAGATAGATAAGTTACAGAGTGGGAGAAGATATGGCAAACTACATATTCAACAAAGGATTAGTACCTAGAACAAAGAAAGAACTCTCAAAACCCAGAAGTAAAAATACAAGCATGTGCAAAAGACTTAGAGACATTTCATCAAAAAAGATACACAGATGGCAAGTTAGCACATGAAAATATATTCAACATGGGGCATCTGGGTGGCTCAGTTGGTTGAGCATCCAGCTTTGGCTCAGGTCATGATCTCACGGTTTGGGATTTCCAGCTCCACGTGGGCTCTGTGCTGACAGCTCAGAGCCTGGAGCCTGTTTCGATTCTGTGTCTCCCTCTCTCTCTGCTCCTCCCCCACTCATGCTCTGTCTCTCTCTCTTTCTCTCAAAAATAAATAAAAATTAAAAAAAAAATTTTAAGTTTTTTTAAAAAAGAAAATATATTCAACATTATCAGCCATTAGGGAAGTTTAAATTAAAACCACAATGAACTGTCATTACATACCTAACAGAATGGCTAAAATGTAAAAATATCTGTCAATACCACATGCTGGTGAGGGTGTGATTTCTCCTGATCCAGTTTCTACTGAATCACTCAAACACTGCTGGTAGGAATATAAAACAGCACAGCAATTCTTAAAAACAATCCATCAGTTTCTTAAAATAACTAAACTTGAAACTAACATGACCTAGCAATTACATTCCTAGGCACATATCCCAGAGAAATGAACATGTATGTCTACACAAAAGCCTATATATAATATGTACCTGGCTACTTTATTTGTAATAGTCAAAAATAGGAATAATCAAGAGTCCTTTAGCAGGTGAATTGTTTAAGAAACTTGTCCGAGGAATGGGGCCAACATGGCAGAGAAGTAGGGGAAATCCATACTTGTAGCATCTCTCAAACAAAGAAGTGTAGAAGCCAAAGGACTTTGAACACCAGAGCCGGGGAGGAAAAGAGACTGAATCTACTAGGAAGAAAATGGGAAAGCTGGAAAAAAGATAGGTGGGTAACTGTGAACTGGGGGAGATAAAACAGGCCGCGTGGGCACGGAGGGAAGGGACCCACTTCTGCAGAAAGACAAAGGGAAGAGAAAGAGCGGCTAGGGAAGTGCAGGACCATATCTGGACAGGAGAAAGTCCATGGACTGAGACTTGGAGGGATCGAATTTTTAATTGTGGGGCTTTCTTCGGACTGGAGTTGGCTCCCTGTTCGTGCACCAGGGGAAGAGAGGAGCCAGGCCTGGGTGTAGTTTTAGGTCAGGGGCTCAGTCGGCTGCTGGAGGAAGTGGTTCCCTCCCTGGAGGGCTTCGCGATAGTACAGAACCGGCTTTAGCCCGCCCCCCCACCCTCCCCAACCCCGGGGCACAGTGGCTGGGCTGAGGGCACAGTCTGCAGGAGGAAAAGGCCGCTGTTTTCCTGGAGTGCTGTGGGAAAAGACAAAGGCTGCCTGCATCTGCCAACCCGGGAGCTTGCGGCAAGGGCGGGGGCTCAGGCCACAGCAGGAGAAGGCAGTTCTCCCTGAAGTGCTGTGGCACAGACAAAGCCAGCTGGGACCACATATCAGTGCACTGAGAGGCGCTTCCCCCGTGCCAGAGCGCACAGAGCAGGACTTTGAAGCCTAGTTAAGCGCAGGGTCAGGGGAGTTGGCAGAGCGAGAAGGACCACCCCATCTGCACCTGTGGCACAGTGAGGACAACTCAAACTGAGTCCACCAGGTCTGGATCCATGGAGAAGAGACTGGGGGATCACCATTCCCCTCCCCCGCCACCACCACCACCACCACCACCACCACCACCAAGGCAGGGCCTCAGGGATCATTCCTGGGCCCACAGTGGAGATGGGTTTAGATTACACCAAACCATGCCCCTTTGCACTGGGTAATTGCGTATCCCCCAGATTGGGACAGACCCTGCAGACAGCTCCTCCTGACAAGCAATGCAGCATTGCCTGGATTAACTCTAGGTCGATTCTGGATATATAGATATATTCTCCCCTCCCGCCCCCGCTCCCTTTTCTCCTCCTTATGTCTTCCCTCCCCTAGGCTGGTTACTCTGGTTATTGGTCTGTCTAAACAGACATATTTAATCCATTGACTTGATACATGTTCTACACCTCCTTCTTTACACTCCTTTCTCTCTTTCTGGAATAATCAAGCCATATAGTTTCTCTGTCTGGTTAACTTTATCTTTGTTTCATTTTCCTCACCTCCTTTTTATTTTCCTTTCTCTCTCTCTGGATTAAGCCTTTTAATCTCTCTGTCTAATCAATGTTTATTTTTTCTTCCCCCCCACCACCCCTGCCTCCGCTCCTGTCATTTCTCTCTTTGTATATGCTCTTCCATCAGCACCGCCTCCACCCTCTTCTTTACTTGTAGTCAGTGTTTTGGGGTTTTTTGTTTTTAGTCTTTAGGGTTTTGTTTTTGTTTGTTTGTTTGTGTTATTTGTGTGTTTGCATGTTTTTGTCTCCTGTTTGTCTCTGTTTTCCTTTATAGGGCTACTCTAAGGAACAAATCAAAGCACACTTGGTGGAGGGTCCAAAATATTACTACGAGTAGGGTAATAAAATAACCAAAGTCACAACAACAGAGAGCAAGTAACAATCCCCTAAAAACACCTCCTGAAGGACCAGGCCCTGGACAGTGTATGACCCTCCTTTAATATAGCAGTGCTCAAAGGTGCAGAGCACACAAACTTTTAAACTCATAGGGGACAGAAAACTAGCCAAAATGACAAAATGGAAGAATTCTCAAAAGAAATTTCAGGCAGTAGCAACAGCTAATGAATTGATCAAAACCGATTTGAGCAATATAATAGAACAAGAGTTTAGAATAATAGTCATAATATTAATTGCTGGGCTTGAAAAAAACATAGAGGACATCAGAGAATCTATTGCTCCAGAGATCAAGGGACTAAAAAATAGTCATGATGAATTAAAAAATGCTATAAATGAGGTGCAAAATAAATTGGCAGTGGCCACAGTGCAAATTGAGAGGGAGAGGAGAGAATAGGTGAATAAGGAGATAGAATTATGGAAAAAGAGGACGCTGAGAAAAGAGAGATAAAAAAGTCCAGGAGTATGAGGGGAGAATCAGAGAACTAAGTGATGCAGTCAAAGGGAACAATATCCGTATCATAGGAATTCCAGAAGAAGAAGAGAGAGAGAAATGGGCTGAGGGTGTACTTGAACAAATGATAGCTGAGAACTTCCCTGATCTGGGGAAGGAAAAAGGCATTGAAACCCAACAGGCACAGAGAACTCCCTTCAGACATAACTTGAATCAATTTTCTGCACAACATATCATAGCGAAACTGGAAAAATATAAGGATAAAGAGAGAATTCTGAAAGCAGTTAGGGATAAATGGGCCTTAACGTACAGAGGTAGACACATAAGAGAAGTAGCTGACCTATCTACTGAAACTTGGCAGGCCAGAAAGGAATGACAGGAAATCTTCAATGACATGAACAGAAAAAATATGCAGCCAAGAATCCTTTACCCAGCAAGTCTGTCATTCAGAATAGAAGAAAAGATAAAGGTTTTCCCAAACAAAAACTGAAGGAATTTATCACCATTAAACCAGCCTTATAGGAGATCCTAAGGTGGACTCAGAGTGAAAGGTGCAAGGACCACAAAGTACCAGAGACACCACTAGAAGCATGAAACCTACACATATCACAATGACTCTAAACCCATATCTTTCAATAATAACACTGAATGTAAATGGACTAAATGCTCCAACCAAAAGACATAGGGTATCAGAATGGATAAAAAACAAGACCCATCTATTTGCTGTCTACAAGAGACTCATTTTAGACCTGAGGACACCTTCAGATTGAAAGTGAGGGGATGGAGAACTATCTATCATGATACTGGAAGTCAAAAGAAAGCTGGAGTACCATACCTATATCAGACAAACCAGACTTTAAAGGCTGTAACAAGAGATGACGAAGGGCATTATATAATAATTACAGGGTCTACCCATCAGGAAGAGCTAACAATTATAAATGTCTAGGCACCAAATTCGGAAGCCCCCAAAAATATAAAACAATCACAAACATAAGCAACCTTATTGATAAGAATGTGGTAATTGCAGAGGACGTTAATACTCCACTTACAACAATGGATAGAACATCTAGACAGAGAATAAATAAAGAAACAAGGGCTCTGAGTGATATATTGGATCAGATGGACTTGACAGATATATTTAGAACTCTGCATACCACAGCAACAGAATATACTTTCTTCTTGAGTGCACATGGAACATTCTCCAAGATAGTTCACATACTGGGTCACAAAACAGCCCTTCATAAGTATACAAGAATTGAGATCGTACAATGCACACTTTCAGACCACAATGCTATGAAGCTTCAAATCAACCATAGGAAAAAGTCTGGAAAATCTCCAAAAGCATGGAGGTTAAATAACATCCTACTAGAGAATGAATGGGTCAACCAGGCAATTAGAGAAGAAATTTAAAAATATTTGGAAACAAATGAAGATGAAAATACAACAATCCAAACGCTTTGGGATGCAACGAAGGCAGTCCTGAGAGGAAAATACATCGTAATCCAGGCCTATCTCAAGAAACAAGAAAAATCCGAAATACAAAATCTAACAGCACACCTAAAGGAAACAGAAGCAGAACAGCAAAGACATCCCAAACCCAGCAGAAGAAGAGAAATAATAAAGATCAGAGCAGAAATAAACAATACAGAATCTTAAAAAACTGTAGAACAGAACAAGGAAACCAAGAGTTGGTTTTTTGAAAAAATAAACAAATTGATAAACCTCTAGCCTGGGTTCTCTAAAAGAAAAGGGAGTTACCCAAATAGATAAAATCATGAATGAAAATGGAATTATTACAACCAATCCCTCAGAGATACAAACAATTATCAGGGAATACTATGAAAGATTGTATGCCAACAAACTGGACAACCTGGAAGAAATGGACAAATTCCTAAGCACCACACACTTCCAAAACTCAAGCAGGAAGAAATAGAAAACTTGAACAGACCCATAACCAGCAAAGAAATTGAATCAGTTATCAAAGATCTCCCAACAAATAAGAGTCCAGGACCAGATGGCTTCCCTGGGGAATTCTACCAGACATTTAAAGCAGAGATAATACCTATCCTTCTCAAGCTATTCCAAAAAATAGAAAGGGAAGGAAAACATCCAGACTCATTCTATGAAGCCAGCCTTACTTTGATTCCCAAACCAGACAGAGATCCAACAAAAAAAGAGAACTATAGGCCAATATCCCTGATGAATATGGATGCAAAAAATTCTCAACAAGATACTAGCAAATCGAATTAAACAGCATATAAAAAGAATTATTCACCATGATCAGGTGAGATTCATTCCTGGGTTGCAAGTCTGGTTCAATATTTGCAAATCAATCAATGTGATATATCACATTAGTAAAAGAAAAGATAAGAACCATATGATCCTGTCAATCGATGCAGAAAAAGCATTTGACAAAATTCAGCATCCTTTTTAATAAAAACCTTCGAGAAAGTCGGGATAGAAGGAACATACTTAAACATCATAGAAGCCATTTATGAAAAGCCCACAGCTAACATCATCCTCAATGGGGAAAACTGAGAGCTTTTTCCCTGAGATCAGGAACACGACAGGGATGTCCACTCTCACCGCTGTTGTTTAACATAGTGTTGGAAGTTCTAGCATTAGCAATCAGACAACAAAGGAAATCAAAGGCATCAAAATTGGCAAAGATGAAGTCAAGCTTTTACTTTTTGCAGATGACATGATATCATACATGGAAAACACGACAGACTCCACCAAAAGTCTGCTAGAACTGATACATGAATTCAGCAAAGTCGCAGGATACAAAATTAATGTATAGAAATCAGTTGCAGTCTCATATGCTAATAATGAAGCAACAGAAAGCCAAATAAAGAAACTGATCCCCTTCACCACTGCACCAAGAAGCATAAAATACCTAGGAATAAACCTAACCAAAGATGTAAAATAAAAGATCTGTATGCTGAAAACTATAGAAAGCTTATGAAGGAAATTGAAGAAGATACAAAGAAATGGAAAAACATTCTGTGCTCATGGATTGGAAGAATAAATATTGTTAAAATGTCAATACTACCCAAAGCTATCTACACATTCAATGCAATCCCAATCAAAATTGCACCAGCATCTTCTCGAAGCTAGAACAAGCAATCCTAAAATTCATATGGAACCACAAAAGACCCCGAATAGCCAAAGTAATTTTGAAGAAGAGGACCAAAGTGGGAGGCATCATAATCCCAGACTTTAGCCTCTACTACAAAGCTGTAATCACCAAGACAGCATGGTATTGGCACAAAAACAGACACATAGACCAATGGAATAGAATAGAGACTCCAGAATTGGACCCACAAAAGTATGGCCAATTAATCTTTGACAAAGCAGGAAAGAATATCCAATGGAAAAAAGATAGTCTCTTTAACAAATGGTACTAGGAGAACTGGACAGCAACATGCAGAAGAATGAAACTAGACCACTTTCTTATACCATTCTCAAAAATAAATTCAAAGTGGATGAAGGACCTGAATGTGAGACAGGAAACCATCAAAACCCTAGAGGAGAAAGCAGGAAAAAAACCTCTCTGACCTCAGTCACAGCAAGTTCTTACTTGGCACATCCCAAAGGCAAGGGAATTAAAAGCAAAAATGAACTATGGGGACCTCATCAAGATAAAAAGCTTCCACACTGCAAAGGAAACAATCAACAAAACTAAAAGGCAACCGGTGGAATGGGAAAAGATATTTGCAAATGACATATCAGATAAAGGGTTAGTATCCAAAATCTAGAAAGAACTCACCAAACTCGACACCCAGAAAGCAAACAATCCAGTGAAGAAATGGGCAGAAGACATGAATAGACACTTCTCTGAAGAATACATCCAGATGGCCAACAGGCACATGAAAAGATGCTCAACGTTGCTCCGTATCAGGGAAATACAAATCAAAACCACACTCAGATACTGCCTCATGCTGGTCAGAGTGGCTAAAATGAACAAATCAGGAGACTATAGATGCTGGAGAGGATGTGGACAAATGGGAACCCTCTTGCAGTGCTGGTGGGAATGCAAACTGGTGCAGTCATTCTGGAAAACAGTGTGGAGGTTCCTCAAAAAATTAAAAATAGATCTACCCTATGACCCAGCAGTAGCACTGCTAGGAATTTGCCCAAGGGATACAGGAGTGCTGATGCATAGGAACACTTGTACAACAATGTTTATAGCAGCACTTTCAACAATAGCACTTTCAACAATAGTACTTTCAACAATAGCACTTTCAACAAATTATGGGAAGAGCCTAAATGTCCATCCACTGATGAATGGATAAAGAAATAGTGGTTTATATACACAATGGAATACTACGTGGCAATGAGAAAGAATGAAATCTGGCCATTTGTAGCAACGTGGATGGAACTGGAGAGTGTTATGCTAAGTGAAATAAGTCAGGCAGAAAAAGGCAGATACCATATGTTTTCACTCATATGTGGATGCTGAGAAGCTCAACAGAAGACCAAGGGGGAGGAGAAGGGGGAAAAAAAGAAGTTACAGAGAGGGAAGGAGGCAAACCATAGAGACCCTTAAATACTGAGAATAAACTGAGGGTTGATGGGGGGTGACAGGGAGGGGAATGTGGGTGATGGGCATTGAAGAGGGCACCTATTGGGATGAGCACTAAATGTTGTATGGAAACCAATTTGACAGTAAGTTTCATATTAAAAAACAAACAAACAAACTTGTTGTCCATTCATACCATGGAACACTATTCCATAAGAAAAAGGAATGAACTGTTGATATGTGCAATAACCTGGATGAATCTCCAGAGAATTATACTGAATGAAAAAAGCCAAACACAAAAATATTACATATATATTATTCCATTTGTATAACATTCTTTATACCAAAAATTTTAGAAATGGTGAGTTAATTAATGTTTCCCAGAGTTTAAGTATGAAAAGGGGCAAAGGGACAGGGAGGAAAGTGAGTGTGTAGCCTGAGGGATCCTTGTGGTGATGAATATGTTCTGTATATTGATCATATCAATATCATCATCCTGCTGTAAGATATTGTAACATGGTTTGCCAAATGTCATCACTGAGGCCACTGGGCAAGACTGGACAAAGGATACATAAGCTCTCTCTGTATTATGTCTTCCAACTGCTTATGAATCTACAATTATCTCAAAATTAAAAGTTTAATTTAAAAAAGAAAAGGCATGTAGATGAAAAGACTCCCTGAAGCCTGGAAAGATAGATGAAACAATAATTGGAGATCACACACAGGGCCAGAATAATTCCTGTTCTCATCAGCCAGTGTGTGAAAATTTGGGACTTGGATACAGTACTGAGTGTTGTATGTCAGCAGGGAGACAAAATTAGCCCTAAACTAAATGCTAACAAAGCTTAAAAGCAAGACACAAAATTATCAAACTGTTCCCAAATAACTGCCTCCCAGAATAAAGCTCAAGAATATTACTAGGAATGTAAAATATCTAGCACCCAACCAGGTAAGTTCTATAGCTACAAACCAAAAAATCGCCAGGCATTAAGTTTCTTCTATTTCTTCAGCTTCTTTTCTTCCCGGAATTTTTTGATATCTTTACATCTAATGACTGATGACTTCCTGTATTTTTTTCCAGTTTACTCTGGTTTTAGTGAGATCTTTCTATTCAGACTACCCTATTGAGGTGGATAGCCCCAAGGTAATACCTTCCCTGCATCATGCTGGTATAATTTTTGTCATCTAAGTAACATATGCTCCACCTACCTTAACTTGTGTAAATCACAAATCTGATCAGTATAACAGATAAGAAGTTTAACTAATAATGTATTAAATGGAGAATTAATACAGATATAAATGGCAATTAATATCAACTAATATTGCTCATAGTTATTAATTCCACATTAAGTTTGATCCATAGTTTTTAACATTTACATTGTTTTTGTTCTAAGCCTAATCTCTACAGTTGCTGTAAGTTTCAAAGTTGAAAGAGATATTTGCACTTTTGCGAAGTTTAACATCCTCTATATTGCTTCTGGGTAGTACCCAAGGGTGAAAAATTCTTTAAAGGAGTGTAGATGTAAAGGTAAGTACAGCCTGCTTAAAAATGCACTTCCTAAAGAACAATATTTTTAGTTTATCCAAAAATCAATAAGTAGATAGTAGAAAGAGATGATCAGATTTGCATTTTCAAATTACTCTGAGGAGTATACAGGATACCTGTTAGCTAATTGAAGATTTCGAGCAAGAATGTTAGTGAAGCAACTATTTGCAACTGTTAAATGGTATTACCACAATATAGGATAGTGGCAGTGGGTATGAATAGAAGAAAACAGAGTAAAGGGGTTTGTAGGATGTAGAACTATAGTTTACATGAAAAGTACCTCCAACATTTCCAGCTGAGGCTATGGGGTTGTTCTACAACATAATTAAGAGAGAATCTCACTTAGTGGATTTTGAGATAGGTTTTGTAGCTATTGATTTGAGATTCCTGTGAGACATGCAGATAGGTAGTTTCTGCATATTAATGTCTATAGCATTGGTAAACCAAAGGAAACCCTGCAGTCATATACCCATAGACTTATCATTTCTTCCTCACCTTCCATCTTTGATTTGCTTTATATTCCCTTGGTATTTGTAGAACACAATATAACATACTTTGTCTTTAGAAAATCTTGCTCCTACTTCTAGAGAACATTCTTGCTGTCTTTTAGTAAATTTTCAGCAAAAAATGGTAACTTTCAAACATATATATGTATATGTATATATGTATAACTTTCAAACATATATATGTATATATATATACATATATGTATACATATATATGTATATATATGTATATATGTATAACTTTCAAATATATATGTATATATATACATATATACATATATGTACACATACACATATATGTATACATATATACATATATACATATATATGTTTGAAAGTTATACATATATACATGTATACATATATGTATATATATGTATGAAAGTTATACATATATATACATGTATATATATGTACATGTATATATATACATATATATATGTACATATATATATGTACATGTACATATATACATGTATTTATGTACATATATATACATGTACATATATATACATACATATATATATATACATGTATATATGTACATATATATACATGTACATATATATATGTATATATATGTTTGAAAGTTATACATATATACATGTATACATATATGTATATATATATGTATATATGTATATATATGTGTGTATATATATATATATACACCCATACACAGCTATGAATATTTATTGAGAAAAATATGGAGATAGTTCACAATTTTCCTTGCAACAAAATGATGTTGAAAAATATTGTTAAAATGTCTATACTACTTAACACAATCTACACACTTAATGCAATCCTTATCACAATACCACCAGCATTTTTCACAGAGCTAGAACAAACAGTCCTAAAAACAACCTTGAAAAAGAAAAGCAAAGCTGGAAGTGTCACAAATATAGACTTCAAATTATATTACAAAGCTGTAGTGATCAAAATAGTGTGGTACTGGCACAAAAATAGACAAACAGATCAATAGAATAGAGTAGAATAGAAGACCCATAATTAAGCCCATAACTATATGGTCAATTAATCTTTGACAAAGGCAGAAAGAATATGCAATAGGAAAAAGATGGTCTCTTCAACAAATGGTGTTGGGAAAACTGGAAAAACCACACGCAAGAGAAAGAAACTGGACCACTTTCTTACACCACACACAAAAATAAATTCAAAATAGATTAAAGACCTAAATGTGAGATAGAAAATCATAAAATCTTAGAGTAGAACACAGGCAGTAACCTCTTGACATTGGCCCTAGCAACTTTTTACTAGATATGTCTCCCGAGGCAAAGGCAACAAAAGCAAAAATAAATTATTGGGACGTCATCAAAATAAAAACTTTTGCACAGCGAAGGAAACAATAAAACTAAAAGTCAACCTATATAATGGAAGAAGAAATTTGCAAATGACACATTTGATAAAGGGTTAGTATCCAAAATATATAAAGAACCTATAAAATCAATACCTGAAAAATAAATATCCATTTAAAAATTGGCAAAATACATGAATAGACATTTTTCCAAAGAGAACATCCGGATGGCCAACAGACACATGAAGAGACACTCAACATCACTATCATTAGGGAAATACAAATCAAAACGACAATGAGATATCACCTCACACCTGTCAGAATGGCTAAAATCAACAACACAAGAAACAGCAGGTGTTGGCAAAGATGTAGTAAAAGGGGAATCCTCTTGCACTGTTGTTGGGAATGCAAACTGGTGCAGCCACTGTGGAAAACAGTACGGAAGTTCCTCAAAAAAACAAATAGAATTACCATATGATCTGAATTACCATATGATCCAGTCATTGCACTGCTGGGTATTTACCCAAGGAATACAAAAACATTAAATCAAAAAGATATATGCACCTCTATGTTTATTTCAGTATTATTTACAATAGCCAAATTATGGAAGCAACCCAAGTGTCCATCGATAGATGGATAGATAGATGAATGGATAAAGAAGGTATGCCATATACATACATATACACACACACACACATACATATATATACACACATACACATATAATGGAATATTACCCATCTATAAAAAAAAGAATGAAATCTTGTCATTTGCAATGACATGAATGGAGCTAGAAATTATTATGCTAAGTGAAGTCAGTCAGAGAAAACAAATATTAAATGATCTCACTCGTATGTAGAATTTAAGAAACAAGTCAAAAGATCATAGAGGAAAAAAAGAGAAAGAGGCAAACCAAGAAACAGACTCTTAACTACAGAGAACAAACTGATGGCTACCAGACGGGAGGTTGATGAGGGGGATGGATTAATTAGAGGATGGGGATTAAGAAGTGCACTTGTGGTGATGAGCCCTGGGTGTTGTATGCAAGTGTGGAATCACTAAATTGTACATCTGAAACTAATGTTATACTATATGTTACCTGATTGGAATTTAAATAAAAACTTAAAAAAATATTATTGAAAAAATAAGTTTGAATAACACCTTTCAGATTTATTCATATATTTTATTAAAATAGCAAACAGTTAAATAGTTAATGAAATTCAAAAGAGTCCATGATAATTGAACACATTTTTTCCTAACTATGCTATTAGTTAAAAAGGCACTAGGGGTGCCTGAGTGGCTCAGTTGGCTAAGCATCCGACTTCGGCTCAGGTCATGATCTCACTGTTCCTGAGTTTGAGCCCCATGTCATGCTCTGCTGACAGCTCAGAACCTGGAGCCTGCCTTGGATTCTGTGTCTCCCTTTCTCTCCGCCCCTCCCCCACTTGCGCTCTATCTCTCTCTCAAAATTAAATAATAAATTATAATAATAAATAATAAACACTAAAAAACAATTTTTGAAAAAGGTACTAGATTATACTAACGTTCAGCACATATGTCTCAATTGTGTTGATAAGAATAGCATGAAATACTTGTTAAATGTCTTAATATCAAAAAGCATAATACAGCTTCCATTGTCACATGCTGAGTAATACTATTGTCAAGAAAAATAGCAATGTGAAGCGAGTTGGTCTTAGAGTATTTGCTCACATATAACTTTAATAGTTGGAGTACAGTGGCCAGGCAGGATCCTTTGAAGGTTTTCATCATGTATTACTATGCCAACCCCACACTTTTATTTCAGGAGCATATGTTTCCACTTTTTATTTTAAACTGGTAACTGAAGGCTTATTCTGGCTGTTTTTGAAATGGTTACAGCAAAATCTAATTTTCAAAATTTCAATGTTAGAGTCATGGTGCTTTATGGAAAACCCCAAAATGTACAGTGCAAGAAAATAATTTTCTACAATGTATATAAGTGTTACAATAGTGTAACTAAAGGAAGACACTACACAGAGAAGAAGACTTGACATTCTCCCTGCAGGAGAGGCAAACTCTCCTGGACTTTGAGTTTTCACGAAGCCTTCACACCACCAATGGAATCACCCGATACTGGTGAGGACCATGAGATTCTACAGAAAGTTTCCTTCATCAATTTCACAAAGGTGTGTTTTTAGCCTAATGATATCTTCCCACTGTCCTGGAGATCCAGAGATGTGCCTTGTGCCTTTCTGCCCAACTGAGTCAAGGAACAGGCACCAACCACAATGGAAAAGCCAAAGGTCAATTTCTTGCGGCCCTCTCTCCAGGTACACTAACCTTCTTTAACTTAACCAGTAGGCCTGCCTGAAGACGTAATTAACCTACATTGTCCTATTTTACTGGCCAAACCATCTTAGTTTGCTGTCTTGAATCTTCTATTATTCTACCTCCAAATATTTATGTTATTTCAGAATCCATTCAAAAGTCTCCTTTCTTCTCTATGATCTCTGCATTTGATAGCTCCAAAATGAATGTCTGTAGCCAAACCCAGAGCTGCAAACTCTGCATGTCAAACTTTCCATTTAAAATTTCCTCTTGGGAGTCCTACTGTCATATATATTGTAAGTGTCCTAAAAAATAATTTTTCCATCTCTCTAAACACCAATCTTGCATGTATCAGTAGAAACAATACCATACTCACCAAACTGCTTTAAGTTTTTAACTCAAGGAGGCTCTCTATAATCATCTTTTCCCCTAACTATACATGTGTGATGAGTTTTTCTCCATTTGTCTACCTTATTTCTAGTGGATTCCACCAGCATCATGTATCTAGAATACGACAACAGCAATACATCTTTCCTCTTCTATTCACATGTCCCTCAGAAGTATTACCTACATGACAGCAAGGATATTTTTCTTAAAATTGTTTTACATCAATCTATTCCTCATAAGCCTTTGAAAAAGTTTTCTAGGAGTACCTGGGAGGCTCAGTCAATTAAGCATCTGACTCTTGATTCTGGGTCAGGTCATGATCTCACAGTCTGTGAGATCAAGTCCCTGTCAGGCTCTGTACCACCAGCACATTGCTTGGGATTCTCTCTCTCCCCCTCTCTCTGCCCCTCCTCACTTCTCTCTCAAAATAAACCAATAAACTTGAAAAAATGTTTTCCAATTGTCCTTAGAAAAAATCTAACTCTTTATCATGGCTAAAGTTCTCTGGGATCTGTTTGCCTTACCTTGTCTAGTATCTTTCAACAGCCAGAATGATACACTTCAAATCTAAGAAAGATCATTCCAAGGGGCGCCTGGGTGGCTCAGTCGGTTAAGCGGCCGACTTCGGCTCAGGTCATGATCTCGCGGTCTGTGAGTTCGAGCCCCGCGTCGGGCTCTGTGCTGACAGCTCAGAGCCTGAAGCCTGCTTCAGATTCTGTGTCTCCCTCTCTCTGACCCTCCCCTGTTCATGCTCTGTCTCTCCCTGTCTCAAAAATAAATAAAACGTTAAAAAAAATTAAAATAAAATTAAAAAAAAGAAAGATCATTCCATCCTCTTATTTAAAATCCTTGTTTTTATCTTTAATTTACTCCTCAGGACTGTACTTATATTTTATTAGGTGAAAGGATAAATCTATCTTAACTGTTGAGGGGATCAAGCAAAATGAAATAAACCAATTGCTTGGTATGATGTTTGGCATAGAGTGATGATCAACACTTGCTACCAATTTTGTATATCATGTCATTATAACCTCCATGCCTTTCTTTTTTCTATAAATATAAATATATGAGTTGTTATACTTGTCCTCATAAAGATGGAAGTCAGTGGTACTGGGGATGTTTTAAATAAACAACAATCTACAAAGGGTAAATGTTATTCTAATTTATGAAAAAGTATATTAATATATGCAATATCTTATTTTCTACTGCAGAAAGTTGATACTATGAAGGAGATTTAAGGGGAAATATTTTTTGAAGAATAACATTATCAAATTAGACTAAACGAGCAACACCCATTAGCAGCTTTTTCATGGTTTCCTAAATAGAGGGGGGCTGAGCATTGGTATAAAATCAAATTAAACAAATGTTTACAAGATTTTGAATGTGTTTATATCCCATACATTAACCTTGGCGATATCCATCAGCTATCAATCAATAAAATGGATGTTGAAGTCTACACAGTGATTAAAGGGAGAAAGAGAAAGTATTCTGAGAGACCATTATAGTTGAAGGTGCTTAAAAATCACTTTTCATAATTATTAAATACTTTCAGATGACTGATATCTTTTCTCTCTGTTCTCATCCTGCTATGAAACCAACTGGAATAAAGGTAAAGAAGAAACAGAAAATATATATATCTTTATTAAAGCAGCACATATGTATAACTCTATATGCACTGTGTGAAAAGAGCAACCACCATGTACTATGAAAAGGATGACCACAGAGGAAACAGAATCAGTAGATCTTTCAAATCAATTAGACCAGACATATCTCTAAAATAGAAGCAAAACCAAGGATTTCATGCTTGAAATTCCAAGGTCGTGCTGCATGAGCTTGCTGTGACAGATAGTATCCTTGAAACTTGTTCAGTAGTACTGAAGGACAGGGGCTGGGATGGGGGTATCTTTATAAGGAAATGCTCCAACTACTTCTGCAAAAAGCAGGTCGCAGGGGTTGCAAGGTGAAGAAGAAACAGAGTAGTAAAATGCCCATGACCTGCCCATTGCTGTCATTTGACCAGAATTAAGGGCTAAAGTCATACTAGAAAAAAGTCTACACACAAACATGCAGATGCACACACACATACATATATGAACTGCCACAACTATCACAGTTTCATTGTGAACTAGAGAGATTTCCTACTCACAAAGAGCAACAGAGTCATATCCAAGAATAGAGACTGATGAGGATGCATTTTAATCAAAGTTCTAAAAATTATCCACTGACTGGTGGTTTTCAACATTAGCTACAAATTAGCATCACCAGGAATTTTATAAATAATAACACAGAGTCTCCAACTCAGACAATCAGAACCTTTGGGGGTGAAATCTAGACATCACTGTATTTTTTTTTTTACATTTATTTATTTTTGAGAGACAGAGTGAGACAGAGCACAAGCTGGGGAGGGGCAGAGAGAGAAGGAGACAGAATCTGAAGAAGGCTCCAAGCTCCAAGCAAGTGTTCAGCACAGAGCCCGACGTGGGGCTCGAACGCACAAACCACGAGATCATGACCTGAGCCAAAGTCAGTCACCTAACTGACTGAGCCACCCAGGAGCCCCAATATCCCTGTATTTTAAAATGCCCTTCCCTCCACACCCCACTCTTGAAAATTCTAACATGAAGCCAGACTTAAATATTATTAAAGAGATACAAAAAACAAGAGGGCCAATCAAAACTAGAATTAGGATGGGAGGGAGGAGAAAATAGAAATTATTAATTATTTATGTCATCTTTATCATTCACACTAAATAACCAACATATAGCACTATAAAAAAGCTTATAGTGCATATAAAGAAATAAATATAATCATGAGAAGAACAAAGTCCTAAGTATAAGTCCCCACCCTTGCCTAAACTGTCAGAAGGAAAACACACATACAGAAAACAAGACAAAGACAATGTAAATCAAAAACTTTAAAGCAAGATTTAAAGGAAGAATTAAATAATGCAAAAAGTATAAAACAAGGTGACATAATTGAAGCCAAATATATCAAGCCAAGTATATACATACATATATACCACACACACACACACCTATGCACACACATTTGTAATCAGCTGTTCAATGGGGAAAAAATTTTGTTAAATACGAGATATAGTTATAATTGATCCAGGAAGTCTGAAAGGAAAAGGAAGGTTGAAGATATATCTGAAAAAGGAAAAGATATATCTGAAAATACGACTGAAAAGAAAATAAGAAGCATAGTCTTCTATCAACAGTTTGAACCTAAGGGGTAAAAAGCTTTCCTCAAGACAAAGAGTAAACTGAAGTATGAAAATCTATCATAAGTATTTTTTATTTCAAATATGAAAATAAAGAGTAAACTGAATCATGAAAATCTATCATAAGTCTTTTTCTTCCAAATAGCCTGGTATCAATATTAATAAAAATTAATTTAAAACAATAAAAAACCCCTAAAAGTTAAGATAGAATCACAAGAATTATAATGAGGAGGAGACGTTATGATTTTAAAATCAAACAGTAGAACTGAAATATTCATAAATAAAAACTACAGGAAATGCAAGGAGAAATATACAAACACAGATTAATTAGAAGATAATTTATTTCCATCAGCACATAAAATCAAATAGAAAAAATAGATACATATAAGAGAAATCATACTGATTTTTTAGTCTATACTATAAAAATAGAAAGCAGACTTTCTTTTCTGGGGTACAAAAGAACATCTAAATCACTTGAATACAAAGATAAAGCAAAATATTTTCCGAAACAATAAAATGATCTATTCTGTTCACAGTGAAGTAAAACTAGAAATTTGTAATAAAAATGGAAACAAAACAATGGAAAAGTTTCAAATAGCTTTAAAAACATTTAAGTAAAAAAAAAAAACAAAACTAATAATTCAGAACATCTAGAAAGTATTGATTCCAAAATATTACGTACTAGAATTGATGGATTACACTCTGGGGAGAGAAAATACAGTTTTAAATATTATAATACAAATTAAGAACAGATGCGAACGTACTGACCATTAAACCTGAAAAAAAAATTTTAAAGTACAAAAAAAAATAAATCAAGGAAAGTTGGAGGAAGAAACTGAATAACATAAAAGCTGAAATCAATGAATGAGAAAGCAGAAAGTCAGAACTAACAAATAAATCAATGATGTGGTTCCTGGAAAGTGCAAATGGGAAAAAATAGACAAACAACTAGCTAAGCTAATTCAGTGGAAATAAATAACAAAGGAGAATAGAAAAAAAATTAAATCTACAGGGTATATTAGGAAAAAAAATCACAGAACAATTATTTTGCTAAATACAATATAAATAAAATTTAAACCCTGGCATGGGTGAAACTGTAGGTGGAAGCTAGAATTGAGCCATGGAAGGAAAAGGCAGAGTTACAAGTCCTTGAAGGGGAATGAGAGAGACAGGAGGCTACAGGCTAAGGGAGTGATAAATAGGCTACACATTAAAAGCCCGGAGGCACAACATTCTGACCTTGTGGCTTCCAAGATCTTGGGACTGACAGAACTATAGTCACCAGTGCAGAGCAGGTACTCACCTCTTCCACCTCTGCCCCAAGACAACACCTAGACTCAGTAGAATGTATTTGCATTGTGGTTACAGTGCCCCCATGGAGAAGGGCTGCCACCAAGGATCCAGGATCCAGGTATACACCTTGCAGGGTCAAAAACTTCCCTCCCAACCTGTGGGAGGAGTCCCCCCAAAAGATTGGAAGCAGCCTTCTTAGAGACCACCACACTGTAGGTTCCAGCTCCTCCCAGCCCAGAGACACCCAATAATATCCAATCTCAAAACAACCTAGAGGCTGGTTCCACCTTGGGGGAACCTGCCAGCTCTCAGACCTTGAGACTATTTTCGCTTTAATAAACTGCTTTGTGTTTGCTACTTTCCTCTAGCTGTCTTTATTCCAGCACGGATCCCCATGTAAACCTATCCTCACGTAAATCTTCTGGTGGGGAATCCAGGGACCCAAGACCTCCATTCACACAATGGAGACACTCACCCATAACCAAACTACAACATAAAAGGAATAGATGAACTTCAGTGCAATATAATTTGTTCCAGAGAATAGAGTAGAAATAAGGCAAAATCTTTCTGTAAAGGCAGCATAACATTGATAACACAATTTAATATAGAAAGTAGATTATAAATTAATTTTTGCACTATAAAAACATACCAAATATATTTATAATATGAATACCAGTAGGCTAATTTTCATAGTGAAGAGGGCTATTATGAACCTCTAAGTAAAGACCAATATGAGATGTTTGAATGATTCCAAGGAGAGAAATCACCCAGTCACAAGTTTTGCAAATTGCCATATTAATTAGATGTTGGCACATAGATATCTAAAGTGCTCATAACAATTTACCTTGAGTGTATGCAATTTAACACATTGCTCTCTATATAAATTAACACTGGTATTGTCAGACTCTTCCGGTGTATCAGTTTTGAAATGACATCTCACTGTGGTTTTCATTGTTAACTCACTGATTATTACAAAATCTTATACATTTGGTTATTTCCATTTAAGTGAATTACCAGTTTATAACTTTGACTCGTGTTTTATTTTGCATTGCATAGGTCATTGAAAATCTCTTCTAAAAGTTTTTGCATAAAAAATAAAGTTTTTGCATGAATTCAAGTTTATACATCTTTGTGTATATAAATTTATACATTTTACTCACTGTTTAGATTCATATAACATCCATCACTGTCCTGATACAGAACTGTTCTGTCACTACAAAGAGCTCCTTCAAGGTACCCTTTAAAGTCACAACTTCCCCCTTGCCTAATCTGTTAGGGAAGCATAGCAACAGTTGATCTGTTCTCCAATTTTCAAGTCTGTCCTTTTAAGAAACAAATAAATTACAGTATATGGTATGTAACGTTTTGAATTTGACTTCTTTTTTTTCATAGCATAATGCACTGAGATCCATGAGAGTTGTTAAATATATCAATAGTTTGTTCCCTTTTTCTTTTCTTTTCTTTTCTTTTTCTTTTGAAAGAGTGAGAGAGAGCACATGAGAGAGCATGTGCCAGACGGGGAGGGACAGAAGGAGAAAGACAATCTCAAGGAGGCTCCATGTTCAGCACAAACCCCAGGGCTCAGTCTCACAACCCTGGGATCATGACCTGAATCAAAATTAAGAATCACAGGCTTAACCAACTGAGCCACTCGGGTGCCCTGTTCTTTTTCTTCCCTTTCATTCTTTTTTCTTTCTCTTTCTTTGTTTCTTTGTTTCTTTCCTTCTTTCTTTGTTTCTTTCCTTCTTTCTTTTCTTTCTTTCTTTCTTTCTTTCTTTCTTTCTTTCTTTCTTTCTTTCTCTCTCTCTCTCTCTCTCTCTCTCTCTCTCTTTAAAGCTGAGCAGTATTCTATTACAAGGTGGTACCACAGTTTGTTTAACCATTTACCATTGACCATTTACCAAATCTGGGTGATTTCCAGTCCTGGGCTATTACAAATAAAGCGCTAGCATCGTTGTGTAAAGGTATGTTTTTTTAAGCTTCATTGAGGTATAACTGATATACAAAAAAACCCTGCACGTATTTAATGTTTACAATTGGATAAGTTAGGACATATACATATAGCTGTGATACTGTCACCCTGATCAAGGTAATAGACCTTGATTATCTAGTATCTCCACGGGTGTCTTTGCATCCCTTTGGAGATGTGTGTGTGTGTGTGTGTGTGTGTGTGTGTGTGGTAAACATTTAAGATCTACTCTCTTATTAAAATTTTCAGTGCACAATACTGTATTATTACTATATGCTATGCAACATATCTCTAGAACTTACTGTATAATTGTAACTTTATACTCCTTGAACAACAATCTTACATCAGCAAACTTTAGGAACTGTCCTATTAGTCCAAGAATTTATCTGAATATTCTTTTATATTTTCATTTAGACCAGCAATTATAAGCTGAGGATGATTCTTCACCCCAGGAACATTTGGCAATAATATCTAGAGACATTTTTTGTTGTCATAAACAGGAGGCTGCTGGCTTCTAATTGGTGAAGATCACTGATGCTATTCAACGTTCTACAATGCTCAGGATACCACGCCACAAAAATATCTTGCCCAAAATGTCAATAGTACCCAGATGTAGACAATGCTATCATTACAAATGAGAGTGTTATTTCTTTCACTTCCCTTGTCACTTCACTTTTATTTCTTTGCCAGATGCCAGCTGCTCCAGTTCTCATGTTTGAAATGGATAGCAAACATCAGTACCTTGTTTCTTATTTATTTTAAATTCTTTTCAATTTTTTGAAACAATTTTATCCTTATCAAATATTTGAAAAAATAAGGCGCGCCTGGGTGGCTCAGTTGGTTAGGCGTCTGCCTCTTGATTTCAGCTCAGATCATGATCTCATGGTTCGTGAGACTGAGCCCCGCATTGGGCTCTGTACTGAGCCTGGAGCCTGCTTAAGATTCTCTCCTTCCCTCTCCCTCTGCCCCTCCTCTGCTTTCTCTCTCTCTCAATTAAAAAAAAAATTTTTTTTTGAAGGGCATCTGGATGGCTCAGTCGGTTAAACATCGGACTTCGGCTGAGGTCATGATCTTGCGGTTTGTGAGTTCGAGTTTAGTGTGGGGCTCTGTGCTGACAGCTCAGAGCCTGGAGCCTGCTTTGGATTTTGTGTCTCCCTCTCTCTCTGCCCCTTTCCTTTCTCATGCTCTGTCTTTCCTATCTTAAAACTATATTAACATTAAACATTTTTTTTAAATTTTTTCTTGCAAAATAACAGTTTCTTTCCTATTTCAATTTTTAAGATTTTTATCATACATTAGAAATAACTCAAATATTCATCTGTACATTTTCTTTTTTAAAAAATTTTTTAACGTTTATTCATTGAGAGACAGAGAGAGACAGAGCATGAGTGGGGGAGGGGCAGACAGAGAGGGAGACACAGAATCCGATGCAGGCTCCAGACTCTGAACTGACAGCACAGAGCCCAAAGTGGGGCTCGAACTCATGGACCATGAGATCATGACCTGAGCCAAAGTTGGATACTTAACTGACTGAGCCACGCAGGCACCCCTATCTGTACATTTTCAATGATTATATGATTTTTCTCTAATTCATGTGCTGTATTTCATTATTAGATTTCTAATATTTAAATATTCTTGAATTTACTCAATAAACTCAATTTGTCATTCTATGTATTTTATTGCACTACTAAATTGAAATTGCTAAAATTGCTTTTAAAAAATATTTTTTCACTTATTCATTTGGAAGAATTATCTGTAATGTTCTTTTCCCATTTGTACATTTCTCAATTGTTATCCAGGTTATAGGCCTCATAAAATGCATTGTTTTTCTTCTTGAAGTTCATGTAACATTATTCCTATAATTTTTGATAAAATTGTTTCTAAAGCTTTGCACAATGTTTTGTCTGTGTGTGTATGTGTTTGTTTCATGTTACATTTCCCTTGCTGAATGATTTGTATATATCTGTTCAGGCTTTCTATTTCTTCTTGAATCAATTTAAATATGTTATGTTTTCCCAAGAAATTTTATCAAAAATTTAATATTTAAGGCATACAGTAATTATAACATTGCAATATTTGACTTTTGTTACATTTATAGTTATATGTTTGTCTTTTATTAATTTCTGTGCTTATCTATTTTTCTTGTTTTGTTTGTTTTGTTTTGTTTTGTTTTACCATTTAGAGGCTTATTTTACTATTCTTTCACCAATGTATAAAAGACATTAGTGATTAAGATTATGGTTTTTGTAAGTAGTCTACTTATTTGAAACCTCACTCTGAATTTCCCAGGTTCTGTGTCCTTGTTCGTTATGTAATCTGTCAATGCCTCAGACCCCTCATTTGCAAAATGAGAATATTAATAAGATCTTCCTCAAAAAGTGGCTTGAAAATTTAAAAAGTAGAATCTTCAAATAGTTTGTTATACTATACAGTCACTATTACTTGTATAATATTTTAAAAATTTGAATGCTTAGCATTCTAACATTTAATCATTATTAGTTAATAATGATTGGTTAATAGTTACTGGTCACTTAAATTTATAAAATTTCCTTTAGGTATTAATTGATCTATGTCCACGTACCTTAAGGTGTAGCATGTTTGTTTTTGCTTTTAGATTTTGTCATTTCTACTATTATTCCTTAATGGGCTCTTGTCTTATTTGGAAGTATTTGTTTCTTCTTAATATACTAAGGTGATATATGTTTTTGCTCTTTTATTGTCCTTAATATATGTCTAAATTTTATTGCCTTCAAAAAATGCATTTAATATGATCTCAGATCCCTTGAAAGTTGTTCAGGTTGGTTTTATGGCCCAGTATATGCCAGTATACTCACATATCCTGTGTGTTCTTGGAAAGAATATATATTACATACCTTTGTAATGTAAGGTTCTATATAACTCCACTAAGTAAAACTTAGTTGTAGTATTCTCCCAGTATTTTATGTCCTCAGTTACCTTTTGGCTTCCTTATCTAAATTCCCTGCTATGATTGTAGCAAAATTTCTTTTTATTTCACATACATTACTGAACTATAGATTACCTAGGTTTAAAATTCTATCTTGACAGACATTTGTTGTCACCACTGTAGAGATAATTTTCCATTGTGTTCTGGCTGTTTACTAAAACATACATAGTTTAACTGATATTCCTTTGTAAGTAGCCTGTATTTTCCTGCCTCTAGTTGGTTTCAATATTTTCTCTTTGTCTTCTGAGCTCTGCTGTTTGATTACAATGTTTCTGGCTGTGGGCCTGTATTCATTTAACCTATTTGGGTTTCATTATGTTTTTTATACTGAAAATTTATATTCTCTCAGCTCTGGAACGCTTTCTGATGTTACTAGCTTTTCTCCCATCAAAGCTATTGTTTCCCTGTTTAACTCTAATTAGAAGTCTATGGACCATAGTCCATCTTCCATGAATTCAACGTTTTTATATTTTTCTGTCATATTTTCTTACTGTGTGCATCCTTAGCAATTTGTTTAGATATACTTCCTGTTTACTAAGTCTCTCTATATAATTAATCTTTTGTTAAAAGATCCATTGAGAGTTTTTTTATTTCTATGATTACATTTTTAATTTCTCTTTGGTTCTTTTCAAATCTCTTGGTCTTTTAAAATATGGTATCTTTCTTTCTTTCTAGTATTTCCTATTCCCTCTTTTATTTTCTCAGATATTTTTATATTTGTTTTTTATTCTCTATTTCTTATTCTATTATTTGAAATCTTGAAAATCTCATTCTTTTGTGTTGTTTTTCTAACTCTTGTACAATGTCACTTTTGTCCTTTTAGGGTTTGAATCTTGAATTTTGAGCTTGTATTTAACAATGTTCTATTTGTGCATATCCTTGTGGGGCCTACTGGAGTTTTTTCCACTTGACATAATTTGCATTTACTTTTCTCACACACACACAATGGGTCTCCTAACCCTTAGGCGATTATATACTACTATCTTGGCTCACAGTGTTTCAGAGAACATTGGTGGTATAAATTTAAATGCCAAATCCATGTGAAGGAAAGTCTATGGTTCTGAATTTTCAAAAGAGATGATTTTTTAATCTAGTTTTAAAAAAAATGCAAACATTTCCTTGACTTATCATTTTGCTTGTGGGCAGAATATCATTGATTATGTAAACCTCTGACTGTTCTTAACATATGTGAGGACAAGTAGAATACAACTGCATTCTAATTGGTTTATTTTTTTTTCTCATAGGATGCAGGCTAGCAATTCTTCAAATAATTTACATGTATTCTAGGTTTAAGCACATAAATAAACGAATTATAAATCATGGGAAACAGATTCCTTGCTATCAGAGAAAAGTTACAGATTAGCAAGTGTGAAAGTTCTGATGAACTCACTGTCATTGTATTCTAACGCTCTACTAGGTCTCTACTCTCTGTAGTCTGAATCTTATATCAAGATTTTTTTATATTAAATATAATTTATTGTCAGATTGGTTTCCATACAACATCCAGTGCTCATCCCAACAGGTGCCCTCCTCAATGGTCATCGCCCACTTTCTTTTATCTGGATTTAACTAGCAATTAAAACACCCAAGTTAGCACTAGGATCTGAAATGAGGCTGAAAATCCTAAGGACACTCATGAAGGGGTAACACTTTTTCCAACTTTTCCAGGAAAGCAAAATGGATCCTGAGCCCCCAAGTAGACTTAGAAATTTTTTTCATAGCTCTGATGGTACTTTGAGGCCCTCTCTGGGTCTTTAATTCCACCACAGGAGTTGTCTGAACCCTGGAAGGGACCTGTAATTTTACTAGAAGCTCAGCCAGCTCACTGGCATCCCTGTTTTCAGCAATGCCAATTTTGGGGTTCTGAAGTGAGGTAGAAAATTCTGAGATTGTTTGGATGGAGCTGACTTTTTCCCCAGTGTTTCCAGAAAGGCAAGAGTAGTTCCTGGGCTTTTGTGTGGCTCAGGCAACCCAAAGAGTCCTCTCTGGGTCTTCCAAGCCAGTGCAAGAATGTTCTGGATCCTCTGAGAGAACTTTGTAAATTTTTCTATAGGCTCAAGCTGGCTTAGAGCTTCCACCCTGTGGCTACCTTGTTAGCATATGCAAGTCCATGCTTCCAGAGGGGGACTTGAAGTATTTCAGGATTTTCAACCCACAAAGGGGACTGAGCTGTACAGGGGGAGGCTGGGAGCCTTAATGTCTACAAAGGTCTTTGGGGAAAACTGCTTAAAATAGTGTTCTGTAGATTGGACACCTATGAATAGGGAAACTTTACTCAATTTTGTATAACAACCACAACAAAAGAAATTCATAAGATGTAATAATTAATAAAAAATATTACACAATAATACATCAGATATTATAATTAATCATAAAAATGATTTAAAAGGCAAAATAAATACATTTTTCAGATAACTGAAAGCTAAGAGAATTCCTAGAAGATAAACACTACAAAAAAATAATGCTTGAAGGTAGAAGAATAATTACAAATTAAAGTTTGGATCAAAAAACAAAAACAAAAAACAAATTAAAGTTTGGATCTACACAAAGGGATCAAAAGTCCTAGAAATAGCAAATGTTTGTGTAAACTAAATGCTATTTTCCTCATTTGTCTGTTACTATCTTGAAAATAAAATAGACTTTTAAAAGCAATAATAATAAACTATTATGAATTTTAGAACATACACAGGGTGAAAATAGGTGATGACAACAGAATAAATGGATGAGTGGGAAGCAATGGAAGCAAATTGTTGTAAGGCTCTCATACTTTAATGAAATGGTATAGTATTATTTGAAATTAGGCTGAGTTAGAAATATGTATCATCAAACAGGGCAGATGTGCTAAGATTTAGAATTTATCAAATAACCTGGAGGGCTTATTAAGTCAACATAGTTTTGGCCCAAACTCCCAGTTTCTGATTCTCCTAGGTCTGGAGTGGGGGCTGAGAATTTGATGGCACTGACAAATGATACTGATTTTAGTGGCTCCAAAGACCATACATTGAGAACTTATGCTTTAGAGAAACCTCTTTGTTTAAAAATGCATAGCAAGGCATTCATTAGAAAAAAGAAATCTTAAAAAAGGTAAAAGTATTTTTTAAAGATGTGGTAGAAAACAAGTAGCAAAATGGAAGATTTAAACCCAGTGTTCTTGATATTCAAAACAGATAGAAATGATCTAAATATTCCAGTGAAAAGGTGCATATTGTCAAATTTAATAATAAGGGAACACCCAATTCTATGCTATTTATATGGAAAAATGAACATAAAGATACAGATAGGTTAAACGGATAGAAAATTAAAGTAAACTAATATAGCTATATCAGATGAAGCAAAATTCAGAACAAACAATATACAAGTCACAAAGAATACAAACACAAGCACTGAATTATAAGAAGAAAGTCAATTCACTAAAAGGGTACAGAAGAAAGCAGCTGGTCTAATGATTTTGTCATACAGTGTTTTGATTGAATACCCTAAGACTAAAAACCCAAGGGACTGTATATAAAAACCCAAAACTATATTCTAGTTGGGTTTATTTTTTTCTTGTAGGGTGCAGGCTAGCAATTCTACAAATTATTCACACATATTCTAGGCTTGAACACATAAATAAATTACAAATCATGGAAACAGATTCCTTGCTGTCAGAGAAAAGTTACAGATTAGCAAGGCTGAAAGTTCAGAAGTACTCACTGGCATTATATTAAAATCGGAGATACTAGTATGGCCCATCTTTTTTTATTTTTTATTTTTTTAATTTTTTTTTAACTTTTTTTTTAACGTTTATTTATTTTTGGGACAGAGAGAGACAGAGCATGAACGGGGGAGGGCAGAGAGAGAGGGAGACACAGAATCGGAAACAGGCTCCAGGCTCTGAGCCATCAGCCCAGAGCCCGACGCGGGGCTCGAACTCACGGACCGCGAGATCGTGACCTGGCTGAAGTCGGAGGCTTAACCGACTGAGCCACCCAGGCGCCCCTGGCCCATCTTTATTATATAGAGACAGTGACAGAAATAGGGATGGTAGAGAGAGACAGAGATAGAGATAGATGATTACTAGATAAAAGAAGATATATACATATATATGTGCAGTTTCCTGGATCTGTTCACTGAGAAGGCTAGACGCAGTGATATTCCAGTAGCTATGGATACACCCAGCCTCCATATCTTAGATTCTAAATATCATTTTTCAATAACAGAATTCAGGAACCCCTGAAGAAATGGCTGATGCTATGATGAAAGGGGATAAAATATTACATGAGCCTGGAGCATTCTGTAGACTACAGAAAGGAAGAAAATTCTGAGAGCCAATACTTTGCTATTGTTGTAATGTACACAATACTTTATTATTATTGTTTCTCAAAAGTAATAAGAAGAAGAAGGAGAAGAAGAAGAAGAAAAAGGATAGAATCAGGTCAAAAAGATGCTATATCTACCTGAAAGAGCTTTCAATGACCAAATATGGAACAATTAAAAAAATTGTTTATTTATTTATTTTGAAAGAAAGAGAGAGAGAGAGAGAGAGAGAGAGAGAGAGAGAGAGAGAGAGAAAGAGAGAATGAGCAGGGGAGGCCAGAGACAGAGAAGCGAGAAAATCCCAAGCAGGCTCTGCGCTATCAGCACAGAGACAGATGCAGGGCTTGAACCCACAAACTGAGATCATGACGTGTACTGAAATCCAGTGTTGGATGCTTAACCGACTGAGCCACCCACGCACCCCAGAAATCTGGAACAATGTAAATAATAATAATAATAATAATAATAACAATAATAATAATTATAGAATTGAATTATAAATCAAAGAATGCCATAAGTGTCTATGAGCTCATACTGATGTAAACAAACAAGTGACTAAGTAAATAAGTAGGGGAGAAGGGACAACTAATGTATTCATTAGAATAATTCCTAGTCATAACAAGAGAAGAAACATTGATAGATAATCATCATTGGGACACCACAGTAATAATTGCTGCAGACAATTCATAGATAAGTTCTGCAATTAGTGATTAAAACTTTAAGGAGAAACATGATCTTTGCATAGCCTCAATTTTTCTTCCCTCAAATAGTCATTGATTACTTTGGAGGCTTTAACATATGTCCACAAATTCCCTGATTATCTTCCCACTAGGAAGTGAAGTTCAACACTTCACTTCCTGAATTGGGCTTGTCTTTGTGAATCACTTCTGGTTAATATAGGGAAGGAAAAAATGATAACTTAATGGCAGAGAATCCTACACCTTAATCAACTGATGAAGGTTCACATGACCAATAATAAATCTTGTTGATACCATGTACTCTTGATATGAGAAGAACACATCACTTTGGTGGTATTATTTGCAAAAATGCATAACCTCAATCTATTCAGGAGAAACCATCAGACAAACCCAAAACAAAGGACATTGTACAAAACACCTGAACAATACTCTGCAAAGATGTTCACGTCATTAAAAAAACAAAACAAAAAAACCCTGCAACACTGAACTATTGTTACAGATTGAGAGAGACCAAGGAAGCATGATGGCTAAAATGCAAAGTGGTATCTCGAGATCTTGGAAAAGAAAAAGGACAGCAGAAAAACTGTAAAATGAGACTCAAATCTGTAGTTTAGTTAATACTGTTACAGCAATGTTAATCTCCTAGTTTGTTTGTTTATTTTGTATACTGTGCTGTTATTTTGGACTTGGATAAAAAAGAGCAATATATTTTTAAAACATTTTGTTCTCTAGTTTTTTGATGTTCACCTAGAATACCGCTCAGATGCCATAAAGTATTCTGGTGGATGGGCACACACACACACCCCCCTCATCAATCTGAGTTCTTCCTGAGAAGGGTCATATCTGTACATCCCAGTTCCCTGTATGACTAAGTACAGCTGACAGCCAAACTAATAATAAGTATGCTTTTAGGAAGAAGCCAAAATGTTTTGACTAAGGAAGTCTACAACTGAGAATGGTTAACTCTAGAAGTTGTTCTCTTTTCTTTCAGGTCGTATTATACTACTATCATTCTGAAAGGCTCCAGAGCTGGTACAGTTTCTATCCCTGAATTTCCTATTTCTGTCAGGTGTTCTCAGTTACTCCACACTAAGGCTTTCCAGCTTTGGATTGGTTTTTGACACCAAAGGATAACTAAGCCTCTGCCCTGAAGCTAAAAAGATAATTTCATAGTCTTAAAGATTTTATGAAGTCATTATGGTCTCTATGTATTAAAGACATTTGGTACATTTACCAAAACAATGTACAAATGCACATTTGGTACATTTTTCGTGTAGTCATCTATTGTAGAAACCTTCTAAGCAATCTATCTTTCTCCATTCTCTCTGGTTAGTATCTGCTTTTACTCATCTTTGTTCATCTTTGCTTATCAAATCTGATGCCCACTGTAATACCATTCTTTTGTCAGTAACACCTATTGGATCCTTTGCATTTACTGAGAGCCTTCTTCTACCTTTTTTTTTTCATTGTAACAGAAAAAACCTGATACTCTTACTAGCGTATTATGTTCCTAGAAACCTTATCAAGTGATTGACATTCATTTTTCTGCCTCTCTTCTGGATCAGGGTCAGTGGATACATAGTGTTCAGTATTTTCTTAACTACTTCAAGACCATTGTTTACCAACCCTCCGTTAAGAGCCCTGTTATTCTCCTAATTTTACTTTTTTAATATGTATTTTTGACAGAGAGAGAGGAGAGAGAGAGAGAGAGAGAGAGAGAGAGAGAGAGAGAGAGAGAGAATAAGCAGGGGAGGGGCAGAGAGAGAGAGGGAGACACTGAATCTGAAGCAGGCTCCAGGCTCTGAGCTGTCAGCACAGAGCCCAATGTGAGTCTGGAACTCATGAACTGCATGATTATGAGTTGGAAGCTTAACTGACTGAGCCACTCAGGTGCCCCTATTCTCCTACTTTTAATAAGTATACCATGGTTATGTAAACTGTTAAACTAGAGGAACCTGAATATACATTATAGATAGCCACAGTGTGTATATATAAATTTACTTAAAAATAAAATTTTAAAATGCCAAGAAGTGCCAAAAGAGACACTATTAAGAAAATTAAAAGGCAAGTCATTGACCAGGACAAAGTATTTGCAAAATATATGTAGGATAAAATTTAGGACATGTAAAAATATTTTGCAACTCAAAAAGTTTTAGTAAGAAATACATTCCGATAAAAATTGGGCAAAACATTTGGACAAAATTTTACCAAAGGAGATATACATATGGAAAATAAGCACATAAAAATAGTCATTAGGAAAATGCAAATTAAAACCATGAGATTACAGTGCAAACACACTACAATGGCTAAAATGAATGTGGCTGATTATACTAAATGTTGTTGACTATCTGTAGCAATTGAAGCTCTCATATACTGCTTCTAAAAATGCAAAATGTTACAGCCACTTTTTAAAACAGTTTGGCATTTTCATGTAAAGGTATGTATATGTGCACACACTATCTGACCCATCAGTTGACTCTTAGATTAGCTGAAAAATAAAAAGACATGTCCATATAAAGACCTGTGTTGAGATTTCCATGATAGCTTTCTTCATCAGAAACAAATACTGGAGACAACCCAAATGTCTCAGAATTCACTGACTGGTGAATGCTAAATGAATCAACAAATGGAGTATTTCTATTTTTTAAATTTTATTTAAACCCAAGTTAGTTGACATATAGTGTAATAATGGTTTCAGGCGAATTTAGTGTTTCATCACTTACGTATATCACCCAGTGCTCATCTCAACAAGTACCCTCCTTAATGCCCATCATCCATTTAGCCCATCCCCCCACCAGCAACCCTCCAGCAACCCTGTTTGTTCTCTGTATTTAAGAGTTTATATAAAATAATACTAGTTAAACAACCTACCAGTACACACATGATATGGATGAATCTCAAAGGCATTAGGCTAAATGAAAAGCTGATGCAAAGGATTTTGTAGTGAAGTGATTTCGTTCATCTAAAATTCTAGAAGAGGCAAAACCAGTGACAGAAAGCAAGTGGGTGGTTGCCCAAAGACAGTAGGTGGCAGGACTGCCAAAAGGCACAAGGGGCAGATCTTTTGGGGATGATGGAAACGGTCATGATTTCGGGGGTGATTACATGATTACATACATCTGTCGACACTCAGGAAACGGTACAATTAGGTTAGAAAATTTCATTGTGTATAAATTTAGCTCAATAAAAATGATTTCTAAAACCTGGCTACTGGCTTCTCTGCTTTTTCTCAAGAAGAGGTAAATCTTTGTCTTTTCTTTCTGAGTTAGTGTATGCCATATAAATAAGACAGAAACTCCCAACTTGAGAGGATGTTTCTGACTCCTTCAAATCTGTGTAAGAGGTCCCATTAAGTATAAATGATATGAAAGCTGTTGACCTATGATCTGTCTGTGGCTTCTAGTGACAAGCTTACTTCTGCATTGAGAGACAGTCTTAAGTCTTGACTGGAATAATGTACATACAACTCCACCTTTTGTGTTTTTGGAGAGGAGCCATTCAAGGCTGCCCTTCTGATATGAATTAAATCTGTTGGCAATGAGGATACTTCAAACCAAGAAGGGTTGTTTGAGAAAATAAAAATTCACTTGCATCAGTTTATCCATGACGTTATGAACACTGGTGTGCTTTTTTCAAAATAGAGGATCTGAAGTAGCAGTACATCCTATCACTTTGGGACAGAATACAACAAACTGTAAAAATCAAGAACTCTGCTTTATTAACTTCTCTCATCAACCAAAACACTCCCTCTTTTCTGCTCCTTTACTTACCACTTGATCTTACAAACTCAGAATTAAACCTCCTTAGAGCATGTCCCTTTTCAGTTCTAATTTTCAGTTTTCATTGCTAATATTCACAGCAACGGAGGAAGGGGTTGAGTTATAAAAATACACAAGAGAAGTATCACAGTTGGGATCATACCCGAGAAAAAAATGCCTGCTGAATTTTTTTAGGCTCACCCCAAAATTGAAAAACACAATTCTAATTTTCCAGAGCCATAATCCTACCAGATTCGAAAGCTAAATAGTCTAGAGATCCGTTTACACAACAATGCGAATATACTTATCACTACTGAAGTGTACGCTCAATAATGATTAAAATGGTACATTTTTTTTTTTACAAAAATGAAAAAGTTAAATATAGTGGAATACATAGGGTTTAAGGACATATCACAGCGTCTCTGCTTGTAGAATTCTTTATAAATCTTAGTCAATTTTCCTTTCTTTTCTATTTTATATGGATATTATATTCATTCTGAAATAAACTTTTTATTTCAGTGGCTAGTGGTCTCTCCATAAAAGTTATATTGTTTTATAATTTATAATGGCCTATTTACGCATAGAAAATATTGAAATATGAGATAATCTGACTGCAAGAACTGTCACACAATTAATTATCAGCATTGACTCTGTTGCCTTAGATAACCAGGCAGGTGAAGTCACTTACAATTCTGTACTTCACCAGGCAGGTGAAGTCACTGTACAAGTCTGTACAATTCTGTACAAATCTTTGTCCCAAGATGTACACACCATGATGGAGATGACCTCCTCAGGCACATAGGAGTCAACCCACATTGAAGAATACATGAATACTTAACATTCATGTACTAGGATTTTCCCTACATTTCCAGAAGTCCATTGAAGGTATTGGGCACCCTAAAGTATTTAAGTATTCTTTTATTAGGAGATCTCTGGCATCTATTTTCTAAAAACCAACAAACACAAAAAGAAACAAAAATACTTCTTTACAGAATCAGCAAGACATAGAATTCTCCACCCCCACCCCCTCCACACACACCTTTTCATTTTTTTGATCACTCTATGTTACTTGGAATTGTATAAAGTCTAATAGATTAGTTTTCATTCTGTTAAATGATAACGTTTTCTGGCTAATAATCTCAGATGAACGAATTCGCTTAATTGTTGACCTAGGAATAGCATAGCACCCTCTTATTTGGGGGAGGGGGTTGTTCCTCTCTTGACACCAACCATGTTGTTGTAGAGGGCATTGCAGTCATTCTATCTGAGAACTCTAATGGTATTTTGGGACACTTGTGCAAAATCAGATTAATGAGTGTATTCTATGACATTTTATTTATTTAAAAAAATTTTTTTAACGTTTAGTTATTATTGAGAAACAGAGACAGAGCATGAGCATGGGAGGGGCAGAGAGAGGGAGAGACACAGAACCCGAAGCAGGCTCCAGGCTCCGAGCTGTCAGCACAGAGCTCAATGCGGGGCTCAAACTCACAAACTGCGAGATCATGACCTGAGGCGAACTCGTATGCTTAACTGACTGAGCCACCCAGGTGCCCCACCGCTATGACATTTTAAATCTGAGGACTGAAGTATGATGTGCAATGACCCTGGCACAGCAAAAATGAACGTATACTACCCTGAGAGCTGCCAATGCCAAGGAGAATTAGCTAGTCAGCTGTAAGAAGTCTGAATGGTGAGAAAAAATTCCAAGATGAAGATGTGCAGAATGAGCAACACCTTTCAAATCCCTGTTCTCAGTTATTTCTGGGAATAGCTAATGCGGTGTGATTCCTAGTCTGGTTAGGTAAGCCATAAATTCCACTCTCTGAGTAAGTGCATTCCAGTTGGATTTCTGCCATTTACGATCAAAATGAGTCCTGAATGGATATTTTGATGAATATCTAGACTGATTTTTCCCTCACCCATCTACTAAATTTAGTAGCTGCATAGTCTGAGACTGGATTAATACTCATCATAGAGAATCAGGCTTCAAAAGTAGAAGAATTTGCCATCCTTCATATTCTAAATTTTAACAGCTTCTCTTAGATTATTGAAAGACTCAAATATATTTTCACCCTCTAATGTTGGGCCAACATTTTGGCAGCAAAAAACACTTCAGTATACAGGTATGAGTTATAAATACCAAACAAAAATTAAATCATTGCCCAGCAATTTAAATATATTTCTACTTGTCCAAAAAATAATGGTCTTTCCTTTTAACCAGACCTTTTTCTTGTATCCTTATGGCCATTTCTACATTCATTCAGAATATATTTGCTAAAAACCCAGTTATGACTCAGGTGCACGCTATTCTACAAACTTTACAATATGATGAAAATCAGTTCACTACTGTTTTAAAGCTGAATTTGTCAGCCATTGTTTATCTTACTTGGAAAACAAAACATTATGAAACACTAATAGTCCTTAGCTAACGTTTAATTTTACATGTCAGCTTGACAGAGCTAAGGGCTGCCCAGATCACTGGTAAAACATTATTTCTAGGTGTTTCATGGAACTTCTCAGCTGCCATCATCTGTAAACCAGTATCTCACAATAAATCTCTTTCTACATATCTATATATAACCTATTGGCTCTTTTTCTCTGGAGAACTCTAATACATCTTTAGAATAGTTGAGTTAATCAGAACCAGATAAATGAGGTCAGAATCAGCAGGATATTTTCATAGGAGTGGTGAGACAATCAACCTGTTGCCAAAGGTCATCATTTCAAACGAACAGCTTTCCGTAATCCTAAAAGTTCTTTCCTAAAAGAAACATTAGAAACCTCAAGGTTACAAGTTAATTGACCCTGGAAGTATTCAGTTTTTAAAATAATATGGAAAAGATCTTTGTCTCTCTTTAGAAAAAAAATATTAAGAATAAAGATACAGATTAGGTATAGATTTCTCTTATTTCATGGTAACTGCCATGTAAATATTTGATAGGCTTCATTATCTTTCTTTGTAAATGAAAGTAATAGATAATCCATTGCTTTGCATGATCAAAAGCACTTGTGTGAACAGCTTCTTAAATAGTGTCATTAAAGTTTTATCACTAAATATTAGCTTGACATTTGTGGCCTCAGGTATCAACTCTAATATTAATCAAAGTTGGATGAAAAATATCTGGGTCTTATAACACTATTTAACCCACAAAAGAACAGGGAGTTCAGAATACAGGCCAACATGCAAATATATAAAAATATTACAAAGTAATTCGTTTGGCTCAAGAGTGTTTAAAAAGATGGTGAAAGTACACAGGCTAGAGAAATTCAGTATCCATGTATTGGTGGACTCAGAAAAATCTCTACCAAAGAAATGAAATTTCATCTGGATCCAGGACACATAAGATTTTTCATGGGAGAACGGATAGATAGAGGGTCCATTAGTTTCCTAAGACTGTCGAAACAAGATACCACAGAGTGGTGGTTTAAAACAGTAGAAACATATTCTCTTACAGTTCCTAAGACTAACAGTGCTAAATCAAGGTGTTGGTAGGGCCATGCTCCCCTCAAATCTTCTAGGGAAAGATCCTTCCTAGCCTCTTCCAGGTTCTGCTAGTTCCAGGAATTCCCTGGTTTGTGAAGCCTAACTCCAATCTCTGTTCTCTGATTCCCTTTATTCTTTAGGAGAGAACAGTTTTTTGGAATTGTGGAAGGGGAGGAATATTGGCCACTGATCAGAATCAACTGAAAAGAGATAACTCTAAATCAGAGGTTTGTGATGTAAGGGATAGCAATATGACTCATGACATCTTATATGTGGAATTCAAGAAACACAACAGATGAACATAGGGGAAGGGAAGGAAAAATAAGATAAAAACAGAGAGACAGGCAAACCATAAGAGACTCTTAAAATACAGAGAACAAACAGGGTTGCTGAAGGGGTGTTGAGTGGAGGGATGGGCTAAATGGGTGATGGGCATTAAGGAGGGCACTTGTTGAGATGAGCACTAGGCATTATATGTAAGTGATGAATCACTAATTCTACTCCTGAAACCAATACTACACTATGTTAGCTAACTAGAATTTAAATAAATTTTTAAAAAAGAAGGGAAATACACCCCCTGAGTTGAAGAAAGTAATAAAGTGCATGTGAGCACATTAGAGAATACCACTTTGTGTAATGGCCAGATTCCTCATATTTGCCACACTCTTTTATCTCCTCCAAGATTATTCTTGAGCAGGTATCTGCCCCTTATTGAGTCACCTCAAATCAAGATATGTAATGATCAGAAAAGAACCAGCAACAGAAAATTAACAGATGAAGAATACATATTAGAATATTTATGATAAAATTTCAGATATATAGCTCTCACAACTCTATTCAGATATATAGCTCTCACAACTCTATTTCTGAGCTCTCATAATGAGAAATCAACAAGAAAATTTTGGAATGCCAGTGTGAGGTCAATAAATTAAAGAGACTTAAGCCATTACCTATGTTAACTGAAGGGGAAGAGGTGACTACTAAAAGAACAAAAACAGAATAACCCAGGATGAAGGGGTGAGAACTGTTTGAAGTATAATAATATTAAAAATTATCTTTCATTTTCTAGTCACCTTCCAAAATGAAAACATGATGTCATTTCCCAAATCAACTTGTGTTGCTATTTACTGTGCTTTGAACACTTTAAAATTTATTTGCATGGCTTTTAATGTGGTTGCAATCCACTCTTTTCTTCTTTTACCTCTACCATTTTATCTTATTTGTTGATGTTCATAGATGTGCCATGAACTTCTGTGACTTTTATATTTACTTCATTTTGATCTTTCTACCATTCTATTTAAAAGATCCTTCCTCAAATTTTTGGTATTGTTATTGTCAATCTCCTCTAAGAACCAGGTCAAATGTCACCTTCTCTGTGAATTTTCCCTTAGCAGGCAAAAATAATTATTCTTTCATTACTTTGTTTATGCTTCTATCAAAATATAGGACACACTTAGGAACAACATTAATTAGTGGTATTTGAATAATCAATAGTTCTTTTCAACTGGAATTAGAGTTCCAGGTAGAATAGTAACAAGTTTTGGGTCAACTGTTACAGGATAAAGGGAGGAAAGGGTGGGCCTGGCAGTTGTCAGATGAGATTATATAAATTTAGTCTGTGAGGGACCCAGATATATTTGTGGTGATTCTTGGGAGAATGAGCCATTTCTACAAAACATAACCTAACGGGCATGGAAAACAAGAATAAACAGCAAAAAGAAGGAGTAGGTTAATGACAGGGAAACTCAAAGACAGAAGTTACTCAGAACCCATGCCAACAGCCTCTGTCAGAGTTTAGCTGCAGCCAAAAATGGCCCTGCTGCCATAGCACCTAGAAATTGGAAAGTTTATGAGGAGAAAACATAAAAGACAAAAGCAAAACAAGGACCCACAATGGACCAAACATCAAATGGATTACTAAGACAAGAATTCAAACCAAGGGAAACATGAGAGAAGAGTTGTCAGAATTAAACTCACCAGGAGAATGTCAGACTCCCGGACAAGAGAGGCTTGGTACCAAACTCCATTTTTTTATGATAGAATTTTAACTCATTCCTACCTTAGTTCAGTGATTCTTAAACCTGTAGGATTACCACCATGACTGTTGTCTCTTAAACTACAAATCCAAATTTGTACACTTCCAAAGGCTTAGAATCAATAAATCTGTACTGAAAACAAACACATTAAAAGACAGATAAGGAAAGTCAGTCTAATATTTTCAGCCTGTTTTTTTCTAGGCTGGAAACATGGCACAATTAGGGTTAGCTCATGTTTTCCCCTTTGTTTCTCTCCATTTATCTCGAGCTTTTAATTTCATCAGTGTTTCTATTGAAAACTTTTCTCATTTGCAGTATCTCACCTGAATTCTTGTTATTTTGTCCCTTGGATATCTTGCTCTAGGTGATGGGTTGTTTTATTTCTGTTTCAAGGAACAGTCCCAGGTGTCTGAAGATGTGTTTTCTTCCACTTTCCCAATAGTTCTCGCCTCAAATCCCTGTTTGTAAGTAAGCTAGTATCTTTGGTTTTATTTCACTAGCACCAAGACTCTTCTTGACTCAACAGCTTCTACCCTCACATTTTTATCAACAGATTCATCAAGAATATTTGCAATTAATACGCTTATGCTAGTTTTAATGGTATGGTTTCAAAACTATAATTAACACTTCAGTATATAATTAATACTAACATTTCAACCATATATTAGAGCTGACAAATTTCTGATTAAATGAACGAACTGAATAAGTATTCAGCAAACATTTACCTACAACATTACAGCTGACAAATTTCTGACTAAATGAATGAACTGAATAAGTATTCAACAAACATTTATCTACAACTACTGTCTGAACCATAGTAATTAGATGAAGACTGGGGGACAATGACAAATCAATTCCAAAAGCAAATTTACAATCTCTTGAAAATGAAAAAAGAAAGCCATAATGGAGCTCTGTTTTGATTTTAATGATTGTAAAATACTAGCACATATGTTAAATGCAGACCATGTATAAAGGGGTGTGTTATTATACCCAATTATATTTTAATGCAGAATAGGGCATTTTTTCCAGTAAAGAGTTACATAATAAATGTTTTCAGATTTGTGGGTCATATTCTGTTGAAGCTATTCAAACCTTCCATTATAATGTGAAAGCAGCCATGAACAAAATATAAAAGAATGGGTGTGGTTGTGCTTCGACAAACTTTGTTTACAAAAACCAGACAGGTGACTGAATTTGATCCCCTATATTATACTTTATTAGTGCCTGTTTTAGTGGACATGATTTGTCCATGGTATGTCACATATTGGTGCAATAAAATACTAAAAGATTCTCTTTTTTAAAAACCCTCCTATATAATATGTACTGAAGATATGACAGACTTTGTATAGAATGTAGCAAGTTATTTCACAATATAAAAGTTCTAGAATTCATATCATCAAATATTTATTACATCCTCTATGCTGCATGATACAAGGAGAAAGGAAAGGGTTTATTAGTATGAAAATCTTCCTAACAAGTTGTTATGACTTTGTTAAATTCACATTTGTCAAGTGGAGCAAAAGGTGCTGGATGGTTAGGTCGTAGGCTAACAACAGACCACAAAAGAAACTGAAATAGAGAAGTTAATTACTCACAAGTCCAGAGGAAAGCACACAGCACACCTTGAAAGGCTACCACGTAATTATTAGAAACTAGAAGAGGGAAGGAAGGATCCTTCCCTACGGCTTTCAGAGGAGCACAGCACTGTCAACAGTTTGGTTTTAGATTTCTAGCCTCCATAACTACGGAGGAATAAGTTTTTGTTGTTTCAAACCACCACATTTGTGGTGATTTGTTATTGCAGCCCTAGGTGGGGTAATACTCAGATATATCAAATATATCTCTCAAAGCTGTGCTGAAGGGATTGTTCTCTGGATCCACTCAGGTGATCTAGTTAGGCAGTAAGAAAATGGGTGACGTACAAAATCCGCTCCAGCATTCCTATCTCCTTAAGTCTGGAACCCCAAGGACCTTCTGTTATCTCAAATATTTTTATAAATATTGACCTTCATTGTATCCTAAATACCACACTGGCAATAGGATCATTAATCTCTTTAAATCTAATTGATCAGATTCCCAACCTTAAGTCTGTCCCCAGAGAAACACTGCTGGCATCAAAAAACTTATTAATTTTGATATACTCAAGGGGAACAAAAAGCCACTACAATTTTTCAGGGAAGAGTTTAATAGAGGAATGTGAAGTCCATGTTGGAGAAAGATCTGGAGTGGTCTTCAAACCGGAGCAGGTGAAGAAGGTGGAGCTCGTGGAGAAGGCTAAGAAGCTGCTACATTTGGGTGCCGCTACCACAAAGAGGGAGATTTCTGGAGGGTTCCTTGGCTACTAGTGTCTTGGCTTCCAGTTGTAATGGCTTCTAAATTTCATCTAAACTCTTCTCGTTGACAAACCCTAACCCAACACCATACATTGAAAAGGAATTTGAGGAAACTAGTTCCCAGTTCTGTCAGCAAGTGATGAGCAGAAGTTAAAGGTGGCTATGACACAGGAACCTTCGATTCCAGTCTAATAACAACTCTCAAATATGCTTTTGCTCGTATCTTTTTCCTTAAAAACTGAGATAAGACACTCCCTTAAAATGTTTCCTTAAATTGTAGTTCTGTTTTGGATGTTTATTGACTCGAGTTAGTTTCTAAGTTTTATATGCCTGTAAGTAGGCAGGAAATTATTAATTTTCTCTAGAGTTGAATTTAGTATAAAGAAGAAATACAGGATTTTAGCAGCCATGTTGATGAGGTTTCAGTGAAACTGGCACTGAGACATCTAACTTAAACATGACAAAAACAATATGTTCCAATAGAGATCTCTCATACTTCAAGAAAGTTGATTAGTCTATATTCAATTGATAGCATCACATGACAGAATGTTTCATGTTTTTTTTTTAAAGTGTATTTATTTATTTTGAGAGAGACAGAAACAGCGCAAGGGGTGAGGGGCAGAGAGAGAGGGAGACAGAGAATTTCAAGCAGGCTCCACACTGTCAGCATGGAGCCAGATGTGGGCTGGAACTCACAAAACCATGAGATCATTACCTGAGCTGAAACCAAGAGCTGGATGCTTAACTGAGTGAGCCACCCAGGCCCCCCTGGAATGTTTCATGTTTAAGCACAGATTCAATTGTGCATCGTAGTTATTATTTTTCTAGTAACAGGCCGGGCCACAAGATAAGGCAATGAGGTAGTATTATATTTTTAGTTACGCCCTTAAAAAGGCAATACACTTCTTACTGATTCTCCTATTTTCAAGAAAATAATATGATGGCATAAAAAATTGATTAATAATTGCAAAATACTCCTAAAATCTTCCACTAATAATTATTTATCCACTTCTGATTATTTTTCTAGCTTTACTGAGAAATAATTAATATATAACATTGTGTGGTATACAATGTATTAATTTGATACATTTATATATATTACAAAATGATTGCCACCATAGCATTAACTAACACTTCCACCCTCATACCTTTTGTGTGTGTGTGTGTGTGTGTGTGTGTGTGTGTGTTGAGAACAATTAAGATATATTCTCTTAGCAACTGTCAAGTATATAGGACAGTATTACTAGCTATAATCACCATGCTGCATATTAGAATCCCAGAACTTGTTAATAACTGGAAGTTGGTACCTTTTGACCAGTATCTCTCACTTTCCCCTATCACTATGCCCCTGATAACCACTTTTCTACTTTGTTTCTCTAAGTTCAGCTTTTTCAATTGCACATAGTCATGAAATCATACAGTATTTGTCTTTATCTGTCTGACTTACCTCACTCATCATAATGCCATCAAGGTTCATCCAAGCAAAATGCAGCATTTCTCATAACGAAACAATATTCCACATTATATATGCATCTTCTTTATCCATTCATCATTGATGGACCCTTTGGTTGTTTCTCAATCTTGGCTATTGTGTATGATGCTGCAATGAACATAGTGCTGCAGATATCTCTTTAAGATCCTGTTTTCATTTCCTTTGGATATGTACCCAGAAGTGGGATTGCTGGATTTTATGGTAGTTCTTTAATTTTTTTAAGAACTTCCATACTATTTTCCATAGTGGGTGCACCAATTTACATTCCCATCAACACCATTATCGGCATCCCCTTTTCTCCACACCCTCTACAACACTCTCCACACCCTCGACCATAAAGACATTTCTTATCTTTTTGATGATTGGCACTCTGACATATGTGAAGTGATATCTCATTGTGGTTTGGATTTGCTTCCTAATGATTAGTGACATCAAGCATCTTTTCATGTAGCTGTTTGGGAAAATGTCCATTCAGTTCCATTGCCCATTTAAAAAAAATTTTTTTGGGGGGTTTGTTTTGTTTTGCTATGGAACTATTATTTTGGATATTGACCCTTTATCAGATATAATTTGCAAGTATCTCTTCCCATTCCATAGGTTGTCTTTTAATTTTGTTGGTTTCTTTTGCTGCGCAGAGATTTTCAGTTTCATGTAGTCACAATTGTTTATTTTTTCATTTGTTGCTTGTGTTATTGGTATCATATCCTGAAAATTGTCAAGGGGCTTTTTCCCTATGTTATTTTCTAGGAGTTTTATGGTTTTAGGTCTTAGGTTTTAAGACTTTAATCCAGGTCTCTGTTAACTGCAATAGCTCCTGCTGTGTGTCTTCTAGTAACAGCCTCTACTATTCTTCCTTGTTCCTAGCTCTAGACATCTTAGTTTTGCTGATCTGGGTGGGGTGAAAACAAAGCGAGATCTTCATGCAGTGCCCCAAGAGGCTGGAGAAGGTGGTTGATCACTCTGTTTTTCCTTTCCTGGCAAGAAGAACTCATTCCACCTGGCAAGTAAGTTCCTTCTTGTTGTCCAACATTCCTGGCTTCAGGGATGAGATGCTACAGGCACACTGAAGTCTTCCTTCTCTTCTATGTGATATTTTCAGTTTTTCCCACTGTATGGCTAACACTTTCTGAGTGGACTCTACAGGTCTCCCAGAGTTGTTTATGTTCATGGATAGTTGATCTTTTCTGGAGAACAGGAAAACTGGGTTCTCCCACATTGCCATGTTTTTGCAACCCTTCCACTAATTTTCAGATGAATGAGATTATTTCATAAAGCAATGGTGTTTAATATGTTTAAATTAGCAACTAATCAACTTTTTTTCTTCCTCACTATTATAAAAAATATAACTCTCTTTTCCTGGTTGTAACAGAATTTCAAAGAGTGAAATTCGGTTTGCTTAAATATTCATACACTGAACATCCATCTTCTTGCTATTTCCTGCAAAGAAGATCAACAGAAACCAAACAAGCCTGGGATTTTGACTATAAGGAGTCCTGGAGTCTCAAAAGAAGAGAAATTAATACCTTAAAAAGAAATGGAGGACCCAAGTTAGAATAAAGGGACTTGTATCCCATATTTGGAGGAACATGTATGTTTGGTAGTTACAAATGTGGTCTCTTCTGATGACCCTTAGGGTTACTGCCACCTCTTCCATAATATGTCCCATGTCTCCATTGTTAGAGACAAACTACAGAATGAAAGAATCATGAGAAAGTACTCTCTTAGGTTCATACATTATTAGTGTATCTTGAGGGTAGCTAACACTGTATGAAATCAGAATTTAGCTTTCACAGGTGGAATATTCTCAAATCCAGTCATTCAGCAATTATTCTTTTTGATTATCTCCTATTCAGGATACTCTATTAGAAAAAAACAGATAATAGTCAAATTTAAATGCTACCATGATTCTTCTACAACATAATATTCATGTATATTTGGAGAACTTTGGTCTGTCACATTATTTTCAACACATTAGGTTTTAGAATAAGTATCATTTAGGAGAAAAGCCTAAGTAATTACACCTGAATTACATCAAATTTTAAGCTGTCAGGTCACTGAGGAGTAGAGATGTAGCATTTTTACGTTTGTGTGCCTGCTGTAATGATATATTCCAGTTAAAGCCGTGAAAGGAGGTCAGTGAAGCTAAAAGGAACATAATTTCCAGAACAATATCATAGCAGTAAAGAGCACAAGGTCTAGCATTAAATGGCTTGATTTGAGACCAGTCTCTAATCGTCCTCAAAAATTCCTCCCATTGAGAACTTTGGGAATTTATATAATTTTGCAGGGCTTGATTTTCTTTTTATAAAAATAATGGTAATGGTAATTCCATCCTCATACATAAAATATGTAAACATTTAAAGTCACAGTATGCCCATGGTAGACATGCAACAGGGTAATTAGTATGGCTTGTTAAAATTTCAAATATAGTTAGTCATATTAAATGGAAACATGGAATATGCATTTTGGCCTTTAGATATCGAGGTTTCCTCAAGTGCAGGGTCAATTGCTGTATGATTCAGCTGTAGATGTTCTTGCATTTGTAACCTGGATGTGTCATATTTTTTCAGGGTTTAAAGTAAAGCTTCCTACTTATGCCTTACCCCAAAAGTAAAGTTTTTGGTTACCTGTGTGTTTTTTTTTTCCTCTCCTTCCTTTCTTTCTTCCCTCCTTTTGTCCTGCCTTCTTCTCTTTTCCTTCCTTCCTTTTTTTTTTTTTGTTTTCACTGCATTTATTACTAACAATAATGGTATTTTTCTTTTATTCTTGTCATTCTCAAAAACCATGTTCATTGTTTGATGGATAACCTATTCTGGAATTTATCAATCTTGAAATTTTGAAATCGATTTAGCACTAACTATAAAAATATAATAGTAAAAGTAGACGTGCTAATTTATGAATCTCTGTTAAATTATCAAAAAATACATGCTTTTTTAAAAAAGATACGTGTTATGTTTTTAGCTTTTGAAATTAAATATTATAAATAGCATCAAATGTTTAAAACATCTTATTGAAAGTTTTTGGTAGTTGAAACCTGATTTTAACTTAAGTAACATATATTTTTTTAATTATAAAAAACACTAATAAAATAAACACATTGAGTAGGCAAAAATGCCCACATTTCAATTTGATGGCAGGCATGCATCACTGATCTATTTTTAGGGGGAGGCTTAGTATATCAGATGCCTATGTCATGATGGTCAAGGTTTGAACACTTGGTAAGGGTGGTCTGACCCTTATATGTTGGTATTGTCAGTCCTGCCTGTTTTTGTTTCAGTGTTATCTTTATCCACCTCAAGGTATATATTTACTTATTCATTTGAATTTCTGGTGCATGAAGTTAAATAAATTTTATATCTTAGTTTATGACATGTCATTTTCATTACAAGATTTTACTTTAATTATTTATGTTTCCCTCTTAACCTTTCACTATCCCTGCCATCCTTTTCCTCCCATAAGCACATAATCTTCAGATTTTGTTATATTTTTGTTTACATAGTATCATCTCACTGAAAGGAAATCTAGAACAAAATGCCAAGATCAAAGTAAGGATGCAGTGAAGGATCGTGACTGTCACTGTACTTCACAAAGGCCCCTTATTTAAAGTGTTTTCTCAAAACTAAAAACAACAATAATGAAACAGTCAAACTACAAGTATCACTACTTTCAAATGTTTTGCATTTACTACTTTAAGGCAATAGAAAAAAGTTAAAGTGTATACCCTATTCCCCAGAAATAACTGTTCAAAACAGATTTTTCCCATAAGGTTTACATTACTGGTTGAAATTTCTTCCCAACCTTACATTACAGTCCATACATTTTTATTTCTTTAAATGACACTATAGATGTGAGGGACTTTACTATGAGCTGTAGAGGATCTGAATCATAATTATATGATTTTAAGAGGCACAGAAAAACTGACAGCTACTGGTTTACTATAGCTGCCTCTATATGCCTCAGATTTGAATATAGTAAGAGACTACAATGGATGATGGAGAGGGACACAGCGTGAGAGATAAAAATACTCTTCTATATTAATTATAAATTGATGGTGCAAAAACAATGGAGACCCTATTCTCAGTTTTTGACAGAATGCAAAAGTGCCGGTTTTCTTGAGATGGCAGAAGATGGGTGGGAAAAGGGGCGCTGGGACTCCTACATACAATCGCATTCACTACAAATCAATGCCTTATAATCAAATGACAACTGGGATCCCTGCTACACGGGATCAGTTCTGTTTATATAACGAGCAAAACATACTACCTAAAAAAAATAAATTCTACTTTTGTTTTTAACTGCTTTTTCCACATTGGTTTTCCACATTTTGTCTAATATTCTAGCATTTCTGTAGATGGTGATGGCAGCAGTAAAGTAACACTATAACTCTGATAGAGTGAAAGAATCGAATTAGTTATTCCAAATTCTTGAAAGCAAGCATCATGCCCTGAACTTGCTTTACATTAATGATGGCTCTTTGCAAGAGAGCACACAAACTGGAGAACAGTAAGTCTCTATTATGCAATTTTTGATACAAAATCAATTTGTTTGCTTTAGATTAGTAACGACCCTCTCTTTTATATTCATAAACTCATGAGTATAGCTCTCAGTTATAAGATGAGTTGATGAGAATGAAGGATGGACTTAGCAAAAGTCAATTTTCACCAGACAGCAATAAAGAGACCGTGCATCAAAACTGTACTCTACTGAAACAGAGGACACTAAAATGAGAAATAAAAGTAAGAAGACATAGAAAGTAAAGGTACAATATAAGTTTACAAGTATTTGCAGCCAGAGTTGTCCAAGTCCTAATGAGAAAGGCAGTAACTGGACATTCATCCAGTATCACAGGCAGTCCACAAGTCAGCAAAATATGCGTGGTAATGAAGCAGAGAAAGTAACAAACAGGTATAACAGCTGAAGAAGAAAACAATCAGTGAATATTTTATAAGCCCATTAAAACCAGGACATTTTGAAATGGGAAGAATGGTACATTGACGTCAAATGGACAAGCTAATTTGTTACAGATTTGTTATCAGATATCTCTAATACTAATCACCACTGACATCATCATCATAGCTAAAAGTCATTGAGTACCTACCATGAGTCAATCAGCTCCTCCAGGAGCTGTAAGAGTTCCCATAGCCTTACCATGAGATCAAATAATTTGCCTTAAGTTACAGAGAATTAGTTTCAAATCTCAGTTTTTCTACTTCATTCATCAGCAGAACTTTGGCAAATAGTTTAACCCTTTAACCCTTTGCTTAATCATGACATCTTACATTAGATCAGTTTTGCTGTTTAAAAAAACGTAATTTGCTGTACATCATTTGCATCATTGATGCAGTATTTTACTCTTAAATAAAAGAACACTGTGTTTGCTTATGAATGTTTAAATATAATATCCTTTTATTGAGTTTACTTCTTCTTTGACATTTCTTTTAGGGTTTACATGCAACAGTCATTGTTTATTCTTTCCTAAATACTAAATATTTTACCTCAAATTCACACTTAGCATATCAGTTCTACAAAGAAATGCCTACAAACTGATCTACTGGCTTATGTATAGGATATAGTTGTTGGGTTTTTTCTAGGATGATTTCTAAAAATATTTTGGCAGTATATCACTAATTTGACAAGCTATCCAGTTGTAAAACTCTGGTAAAAGCAAAATACTATATGGTTTTATTTGCCCATGTTAAAGACTGAAGTCCAGCATATCTCTATAATAAAAAAAAAACCCAGAAAATATACATTAAGCATCTATATAGCTTACTTCTCATTCCCAAGATTATGTTGGAGTATATAAAATACCCCCAACTTTATACATTTTTCTAACAAAGAGGATACTCTTATAGCAAATTTAAATCATAATTTTAATTTTTTATTTCAGCTGTAGAACAAATAATTTAATTTTAAAGCAGATTTATCTTCCTAAATAGGCTAAAATTTTTGAAATATGATCAACTGATTAATCAGGTTATTGGATGATTTAAAAGTGCCTAAAAACAGAAAAATAATCCTACTCCACCATTCCATGAGGTAGAATTGGAACAAAAGTCTTTAAAACTGTATATAATTGTCAGATATAAAAAAAATGGAAAATTTATAGGATATAATATAGAAAACTTATAGAATATAGCATCTAGATTCAGTTATTCATTCTAATAACTATTACCTAGTTCAGGGAACTTGTATTAATATTGATATTCCTTCCACTCATTGCAGCCTCTTGGATATCAAAGTCATGATACATAGATGCAAAGAGGTTCCCCTACTCCATTTATTCTGAACAGCTTGTTTTTCTCCTTGGTAGTTTTTACAATGAGGGAAAAAGGAGATGACATATTAGATCTCTCATTCAGTGAAATTTCTGTTTAGCCTACTACTAAAAATTTTACTTTTTTAATAAATTTCTTCTTCCATCCAGCTTCAAGATACATATTTATCTGCCTTTTTCAATTTTGGTACTTTGTTATTCTGATATCAGAGAAGGGTGTGTATTTTAAAGTTGTCATCTGGAAATGAGTCTGTCTATCTATATTTTCTGTATCACTGACAGGTAGGCCAAAGAGTTTTTCTACCAAATTATATTCCCAGCAGGAGTAGATGTAGACACTCTAACAAACTCTGGGCACAGTGTCATCTGTATCTGTGAAAGGGACCAATCTGCATGCCATCTGGCACCAGAGACTTGAACTACTTGAAGTCATATTGGAGACATTTTGGCTCTGGCAATCAGGGTTACAGCTATGTGGTAAGTTAAATGCTTCCCATAGAGCTTCTGACAGGAGTATTATAACCCTAAAAATGACAAACTGGGTGGTATCATTGGGCTGGCTAGAATTATGGTAAAAAAATAAAGACAACTAAGTTGGGAATTTCTCTTTTTGTGAAAAATCCAGAAGGGCCTATGTGTCATAATAATTCACAATATTTAAGTTCATCCTTCAAAAATAGACTACTTTTAAAAATAAAGGTATTAGCCTTCAGACTCAATAAAAAAGGATAAGAATGTTCTTTTCAAGGTGCAGCATACTGTGTCTGTAAGTAACAGCTTGAGAGAAAATTACAGTCATTAGGGTGCAATGGTAAAGAGTTTTATTTCTATTTAATTCAAATTAAATCTGATTCAAAATACACGGGGAACAGGGGTGGTTACTGCCAGGGATGCTATTAAAGCTTCTGTTCAGCACTTCTGCAGTCTCTTTTTAAAAATGAGACTGACAGTATCATCCCCACCATTGCCCTTCTGTTTACTCTCCCTTCACTACTACCCTAAACACAACTGCTTTTGGTTGGAAGTAGAATCAGGGAGACAAGATGAAAGGCAAGAGAAGGAAGGAATGAGTGGAGACAATTAAAATCACTGCTGAGAGAATAAGTTTAAAAAATTTTACTCACCATTTCCAAGACTGGCTGTATTTTTTTTAATGTTTGTTTATTTATTTATTTATTTATTAAAAATTTTTTTTTTAATGTTTATTTTTTTTTAATTTTTTTTTCAACGTTTTTTATTTATTTTTGGGACAGAGAGAGACAGAGCATGAATGGGGGAGGGGCAGAGAGAGAGGGAGACACAGAATTGGAAGCAGGCTCCAGGCTCTGAGCCATCAGCCCAGAGCCCAACACGGGGCTCGAACTCACGGACCGCGAGATCGTGACCTGAGCTGAAGTCGGACGCTTAACTGACTGAGCCACCCAGGCACCCCTGTTTATTTATTTTTGAGAGAGAGAGAATGTAAGCAAGAGAAGGGTTGAGACAAGGACAGAGAGAATCCCAGGTAGGCTCTGCCACTGTTAGAGTTGAGCCCAATGTTGGGCTTGATCTCACGAACCATGAGATCATGACCTGAGCCAAAATCAAGAGTCACATACTTAACCAACTGAGCCTCCCAGATGCCTCCCCACTCAAGACTTTTTTTTTTCAATTTTTTAAAACTTTGTTTTTAATGGGGGCGCCTGGGTGGCTCAGTTGGTTAGGTGTCCAACTTCGGCTCAGGTCATGATCTCATGGTTTGTGAGTTGGAGCCCCGCATCAGGCTCTGTGCTGACAGCTCAGGGCCTAGAGCCTACTTCGGACTCTGTGTCTCCCTCTGTCTCTGCCCCTCTCCTGCTTGCACTCTGTCTCTCTCTCTCTCCCAAAAATAAATAAAACATTAAAAAAAATTTTTAAATTTGTTTTTAATGTTTGTTTATTTTTGAGAGAGAGAGACAGAGAGAGAGAGAGACACAGTGCAAGCAGGGGAGGGGCAGAAAGAGAGGGAGACACAGATTTTGAAACAGGCTCCAGGCCCTGAGCTGTCAGTACAGAGCCCGATGTGGGGCCTGAACCTACAAACCTGAGATCATGACCTGAGCTGAAGTTGGATGCTTAACTGTCTGAGCCACCCAGTGCCTCTAAGACTGGGTTTTTAAAAGAAACTCTGTACTTGGTTTGTGATGCCATCATTTTTAAATGAATTTAGGTATTAATGTAATATCTTTTTTTCTTACAATAACTTGCTCATGATAAAGTAATTTTCATATAAATGTCTACCAACTTTCAATAAAATAACTAATGTATTTGTTTGAAATTTTGTTCCCAACATTTCAGCTTAGTTTCTGCCCATGATAATTTGCTTAATTCTCTCTATTTAGTTTTTGGCCCTTTTATTCATATCAGCCACAGAAATGTTATCTCTAGTAAAGCATTCCTCCTCTTTCCTTCCTTCATTTCTTCCTTCTTCCCTTATTACTATCTTTGTTTCATTATCTTTCACTCATGGAAATAGATTTTATTAGTTTCTGTGGCTGCTATAACCACAAACTTCGTGATTTAAAATAACACAAACTTAATATAACAAAATTTGACTGACAGTTCTGGAAGTAACAAGTCTTGAAAGTGACCTGTCAGCAGGGCTGTATTCTTTTTGGAGATTCTAAGGGAAAATCCATTCCTTTCCTGTCCTAGCTTCTAAAAGCTATCCATATCTCCTGGCTCATGCTCCCCCCTCCCCATCCCTAATAATGGCACCACAATGACCTCTGCCTCCATTGTCTCCATCTTATAAGGACACCTGTGATTATACTGGGCTCACTTGGAAAATCCAGAATAATTTCTCTACCTCAAAATTCTTAATTTAGTCACATCTGCAGTGTTCTCTTTGCCCAGTCAAGTAATGTATCCATAGATTCTGGGGATCAGGACACAGACAACTTTGTAGGGATATTGTTTTGCCTACCACATACATAGAGGGCACCAAGTGATCATATCAGAAGGTAACAATTTCTACCAGTGTTAACTGCCATGTCAGTGTGACAAATGGTGTAATGGCGCTATAATCATCAGTGTGAAAATAAAAGAAATTTCATTTACAATGGATTTGAGAAGGGGTGCCTGGGTGGCTCAGTCAGTTAAGCATCCAACTCTTGATTTTTGGGTTAGATCATGATCTCATGGTCAATGAGATCATGCCCTGTGTCAGGTTCTATGCTGATGGTGCAGAGCCTGCTTCGGATTCTCTCTCTCCCTCTCTCTCTCTCTCTCAAAATGAAAAAATAAAATGGATTTGAGAAGTGCTGAAGGGGGAGCTCTCATGCAGGTTCCATTGCTTGTAGCCTGCATAACCAGCAGGAAGAAAGATAAGAATTATCTTGACAAGGGACGACATTTTTCACATAGAAATTTCATCTACTGCTTTTTGGAAAAAGTAGGAAGATCCCTCTCTGTTACAGCAACAACTCACTAACCACTGCTCACAGCCAAGCAGAGATTGCCATACCTCAAACTCTTGTTCTTCTCCAGTGACCTTGTGTTCAAAGCAACCCTCTCCAATTTCCTCCTAAAACCTAATAAAAGCTGACCTCCCCTTTGTCTATTTGTGCTTGCCTATGGTTCACCACAGCTTGCGTGTCCCTAACTGCAATTTCTCTGCTATTCCCAAACAAAATCATTCTGCTAGTAAAATAACTGGCCATTTTACTTTTAAGGCTGACATCAGCAATATTCTCTCAGATGGAAGGAAATGGAAGGAAATCACTTGCCTGGCTCTAGAGAATCACTGATTCACTTATATAGGAGTCTTATTGAACAGTCCTGAGGCAATACAAGAAATAATCTCTCTTCTCAAGAAGCTTAAAACCTACTATCAGTAAAAAGGTATGCAAGTAGATAATTATACGAGTAGGCAAAGTGGTTAGTGCCTTAAGAGATGAATCAAACACATCAGCAAACAGAGAAAATACTTCCAATTAGGCTTACTGGTGAAGGCTTTATTTTCATTTATTTATTTAGCAAATAGTTATACAGCTCTTACTTTGTCCCAGACATTATTCTACATATTTTTCACATTTTACTCATTTCAGTCTTATAGCAATCCTCTGTGAAACACATTAGTATCATCCTAATTTTACAGATGAGAAAGCTCAGACACAAATAGGTTAAGAAAGTTAAGTAAAATCATATACTTAGAAAGAAGTCTGAACCCAGGCAGTCTGGCTCCAGATTCCCTTTCTTAACCATTACACTAAGCTACCTTCTAGAGTGAGACAACATACCCTCGTAAGTTTTGTATTAAAAAGTCTGGGTGGCTCAGTTGGTTAAGCAACTTTGACTCAGGTCACGATTTTGTGGTTCCTGAGTTTGAGCCCCGCATGGGGATCCCTGCTGTCAGCGCAGAGCCTGGGTGATAAAACAGGAAAGCAAAGGACACACCAATTCAGTTGAGTATCATAGCTCAATTATCTAGAATAGTATGAAATATGTAGCTATATATAATTCTGTACCCACACATTTATAGATGAGCAAAATTCCAAACTATTGGATCATTCTAGCTATCTAAGAGCATCCTAAAACTCTGAAATTTCCTTAGTCTGAACCTTGAGTTGGGCACAAACATGAAGTCCATAGAATTTTGGTTTGAAGAATTTTGGTTTAGTAGCAATTACCTGTCAGTTATTTAGATTATTTCAAGTCTGAAAACTACTCTCAGTTCTTACAATATATTTTTCTCATCATAAGAATTATTAAATTATATGTAACTTCATATAAACATTATACTGGTAAACAGTTTTAGAATCAGACATACCTGGGTTTGGATTACATCTCTGCTACTGCCAGTTGTGTGTAACATATGTGTCTCCTGAGAGCTTCGCTTTTTCGTCTGTAATGTGGGTACAGAAACAATTACTTACTTCTTCGAATGGAAGTTACATAGTGCATATTGAAACACATAGTGCAGAACCTGGCTGGCACCTATTAATTGCTCAGTAACTTTTAGCTGCTGTTACTACTATAGCCAATTTTTTATAATTTTTATAATGACATAATATGGCAAGGATTGCATTTTAATGTACTAACAACAGAGCAAACTGAAAATTTTCAATGTTTAAGAAAGTGTATTTTTGAACAATGCTAAAGGAAGTGGCAAAGTACAGAAGTTAGTTAAACAAATTTCTGAATAAGATACACTGGGTCCAAACTCTATCTTCATGACTTACTATACTTACATCTGTGTGACTCTGAGTATGCCAATTAGCTTTCTCAGTCTAATCTTGGCATTCAAACAAGATATGAATAATACCATACATTTAATAAATAATACATATGAAAAATTAATACACTGCCAGAAATATAGTAGATAGTAAATACTAAATTTTTGTTTAACAATTCTAATTGGACTCCTATTATTTCTAAGTGTTATTTGTGATAAAATATTCAAAAATGATAACAGAAAGGTAGAAAGATAGCAAATTTTTGGCACATCAGTGTTTGATCAAGAATTTACTAATGATTTTAAGATAACATATTATTTACATCATTTACATTACATATGACCCATATTTTACATTGGGTCATAATAAATTTTGACAAAGATAAATTGTATCTTTATGGGTTTTTTTTTCCCCACTACATAGGTGTATGCCTAAATTAACCCATTTTTTTTATAAAAGCAGTCAAATTCATCACTGTTTTAGGACAACTGTGTTTCCAAAAAATACAAGCTGAAAGTAGTATAGTATCCAATTTTGTTGACATTAGATTTTTAGAATTTATTTACACAGTCTAATTAGTAGTTGCTGACTGAATCAAAGAAATCAGTTTGGAAAAATTAGTACATTCCCTGGCATCTGTTCTTGGGTCATTATTTACTGAATCTTCACTTTTACAGCAGGAAGGGCAATTATTATAAAGTTAATTGATAAACTAAGTGTTTCCATCAGCAAGAAAGAGTTGATTTTACAACTGCAATGGGTCTGAAAATTTTAAAGAACATATTCAGGCAGTCTCAGATTTATATATAGATCTCCCTCAATTTATGATGGGGTTACATTCTGGTAAGCCTATCATAAATTGGAAATACCATAAATCAAAAATGCATTTAAGACATCTAATGTAGCAAACATCATGGCCTAGCTTAGCCTACCTTACACATGCTCAGAACACTTATATTAGCCTACTAGTTGGGCAAAATCACCTAACACAAAACCTATTTTCTAAGAAAGTATTGAATATTTCATGTAATTTACTGAATATTGTGCTGAAAGTGAAAAATAGAATGGTTGTACAGGCACGGAATAGTTTAAGTATAATTGTTATTTACCCTCGTGATCACGTGGCTGACCGAGAGCTGTGGCTGCCATTGTCCAGCATCACGAGAGAGGACTCTCCCACATAACACTAGCACAGGAAAAGGTCAAAATTCAAAGTACAGTTCCTACTGAATGCTTATTCCTTTTGCACCATCATGAAGACAAATAAATCATAGGTTAAACTATCACAAGTTGGGGTTCATCTGTATACAGCCTCCTTAATACCAATAATTTTGGCTAGCACTTCTTGAGAATTTCTAGGGCCACTTTACAAGTACCACATTATCTGACACATTAAAATTTATGTATAGATAATTTACTCCCCACCCTTATTTTTCAGATGAGTAAACTGAGGTTTATCTGAGTTAAAAATTTTGCTCAAGTCCTATCATTGATAAGTGGAAGATCTGGGACTTGAATTCAGGTATGGCCACTTCTAAATCTCATATTTCTAACTATTGTATTTTTAATATCTTTACAGATAATCACAGAAAATAATAACTCTAAAGATAATAACAAGAAACATCTGCTTTGGTATGCTGTCAATAAATAATACTCTTATCTTCCAAAGCGCATCATACAATGTTCTTTACTTCTATCCTTGACACCTTCTTCATCATTAGGATTCCCTCATCATTGTTGTTGGCTGGGGCCCCTGCATTCCTCTCAACTCCCCACCCTCTCAGCAATGGCAGACCCATCCCATTTATCCTCTAGCCTGACCCCCTTTACTCTTTGACTGCTTCTCTGCTGTCCTAAATGTCTGGAGTAAGATGTCCTGGGAGAGAACACCAGAATAGGTAATTCCCACTTTCTCCATTGCAAGCGTCGAAACACTAATTTTGGATGCTACATAACAACTTTGATAAAATGATTAGTATGTTCAGTCTGATCATATTAATGGGATTATCTGTGAAAAGTAGATTAAAATAGATTTCTGTAAAAAGTAGATTAAAAATACATTTATCTCATATATTTACATACTCAAAAAATCTCTGCTTTTTAAGAAATTATTGTTTAAAAAATTTTTTTAACGTTTATTTTTGAGAGAGAGAGAGAGAGAGAGAGAAAGAGAGAGCATGAATGGGGGAGGGTCAGAGAGAGAGGGAGACACAGAATCTGAAACAGGCTCCAGGCTCTGAGCTGTCAGCACAGAGCCCGACATGGGGCTTGAACTCACGGACCGCGAGATCATGACCTGAGTCAAAGTCGGATGCCTAACCAACTGAGCCAGCCAGGTGCCCCAAGAAATTCTTTTTTAATGCTTATTTATTTATTTTTGAGAGAGAGAGCATGCACACATGAGCTGGGGAGGGGCAGAGAGAGAGGATGGCAGAGAATCCCAACCAGGCTCCGTGCTATCAGCACAGAGCCCCACGTGGGGCTAGAACTCACAAACTGTGAGATCATGACCTGAGCGAAAACCATGAGCCAGACCCTAAACTGACTAAGCCACCCTGGCCTCTTTAATAAATTCTTATCACTTTCAAGGTTAATTCCAACAGATAATTAAAGTCAAATCAAAGGAGGGAGATTTTAAAATTCTAGCCAGAGTTTTAATATTGAATACAATGTATTTGTAACATATGGATGGAGAGGTTTTAGTGTCAGGCTAGCCTCAAGTTAGCTATTAATCCTGAAAAAAATTGATTAATCTTTTTGGATTTTTAAATCCTTATCAGTAGAATGAGATATTTTTGCAATGGAAGAATTAAGTAGTCTTCTGTTACCTATATTTGGTATATCTAGAATAAGTCAATTTTCAAGATGAAGCAGGAAACAATTCCTAGATAAAAAAAATCAAAACTAAAACAGAACAAAGAAAATACTTGCAAATAAAAATCAGAAAGAACAAAATAAAAATGTTTAGATTCAGATCATCGCTGTGCCACAAAGACTCTCCAAACTTTGAAAAAATAAAACTTACCAGATTTGGCCACATATTTAAAACTCATTGAATATGGTGACTGAGAATCAGATAGGCATACAGAACAATAGATTAGACCAGCAGTTCTCAACTGGGGCCTATTTAAACCTCCAGGGACAGGGGCGCCTGGGTGGTGCAGTCGGTTAAGCGTCCGACTTCAGCCAGGTCACGATCTCGCGGTCTGTGAGTTCGAGCCCCGCGTCGGGCTCTGGGCTGATGGCTCAGAGCCTGGAGCCTGTTTCCGATTCTGTGTCTCCCTCTCTCTCTGTCCCTCCCCCGTTCATGCTCTGTCTCTCTCTGTCCCAAAAATAAATAAACGTTGAAAAAAAAAAAAAAAAAAAAAAACCTCCAGGGACATTTGGCAATGTCTTGAGACACTTTTAGGGTGTCATCACTGAGAGTTAAGAGTGCTAATAGAATCTAGTGGATAGAAGCCAGGGTGCTGCTACACATCTAATAATGCCCAGGACAGTCTTTTCCCACCTAAAACGAATTACACAGCCCAAAATATTAATTGTGCCAAGGATGAGAAATCTTGATAAATATCAAGATAAAATATCCAAATGAGTAAACAGTTTGTAAAAAATAGAACTTCTACCAGCCAGTGCAATGCAATAAAACCAAGGGCTCCCAAAAGGTTAAAACAGCTAATATTATTTTTTATTTTTAATTTTAAATAATAATAATAATAATTATTATTATTATTATTATTATCTGAGAGTGAGTGAACAAGCAGGAGAGGGGAAGAGGGAAAGGGAGAGAGAGAATATTAAGTAGGCTCCATGCCCAGCACAGGGCTCAATGTCACAATTATGGTATCACGAGCTGAGCCAAAACCAAGAGTCAGATGCTCAACCAACTGAGCCTCCCCTGCCCACCTGCCAGGCTTCCCTATTTTTTAAATTACTTTCCTCTTAGATGGATATAAATTATTTAGGTTACCTGTAGAATTATAATCAAATTGGATTTATCAAACACTTCCACCACCGTCCTCATCAAGTATTTGTAAGTATGGTTTTATTATATATTTGTTATGAAAGATCAATGACTAAATGGTGGTGGCACAATAAGATGAGATAATAAATTTAATTGTGTGAGGAAGGATAGATGTGGAGAAATAAAGAGGAAAAAGAAACAAATTAAAGACTAACTGAGGTAAGCAATATGAGAGGCATTGACATTTCAAACAGAAAGAGTAGGGTATCTCCGAGTTTGATTTGTGTGTGTTTACTATTATTAAGTTGCTGCTACTTATCCAAATATTTACATATATATTTGGACCAAGAGTAAGATATTTTTATTATGACTATGAACACTAAATAGTAATAGCATGAGCCACAAGTAGAACTAGTCTCAATATTGTAAGTGCTATTCATTATTATTAGCTATCATGTCATTGTGTCAAATTCTTAATTTACTCAACAGTAACATGGTGCAAATAATATTATGTATTTCATAGGGTTTTTCAGGAATAAATTATATAGTTTACAAAAGGTGTTTATTTTAATATTTATCTTATTCTTCATGCTCATTAAATATTAGATAAGTTTAGACAATGGTGTTTATGATAATGACCTATGAGGATGTGGTAGGTATGACACTAAGATGAGCAGAAATGACCAGTAGGAAGAATGAGTCCAATCTGACCAGGAAAGCATGTTATATGAAATAGAGAGTGGACTAGGCTAGAGAAATAGATGGTTATGACAAGATTGGTATGATATCAAACTTGCAGCAAGTCCAGGAGTCTTCTAAGAAATATTATTAGTTGCTTACCAAACGACTAGTACCTAAGAGATTATATAATTACAGACTTCATGAGCAAAAATCTCCAGGTCAGGTCTAAAGAAAAAAAAAATGCAAGTTTCCTTTATCTTCCCATTGCAACCTCTGCAAACCTATGTGTTAAGGGGATCAAAACACAACTGGTTTACCTTGTTGCTGATTAAAGAACCATCAGAGGAGCCAATGCAATGATCTTTAGGGACAAAGGAAACATTAGATCTTACTTGTAGGCTAAGAATACTCACACTCATTCTAGAATTGCTGGTGGAAAAGAGATATTGACACATAGAGTGCTGGAGAAAGAACAGGGACCTCGATCATAAAAGAAAGCAAAATAAATTGTTCTATAGTTATTAAAATACTTTTCTATTATGTGATTTAAAAAGGAATTCATGTGTGTGTTGGCAGGAGGTATATGGGAATTCTCTGTACTTTCTGTTCAATTTTGCTATGAACCTAAAACTGCTATAAAAATAAAATCTATTTAAGAAAATGAATTGGTATGATATCTATCTGAGAAACCACTTAGGAAGGTGTTTTTTTTAATTTTTATAAGTTATTTATTTTTTAAAGATTTTTTAAAAGTAATCTCTATACCCAATGTGGGGCTCAAACCCACAACCCAGAGATCAAGTTGCATGCCTCATTGACTGAGCCAGCTAGGCACCCCAGAAACTGTTTTTTTAATACAGAAGAAAAAATAAACTATCTGTCCCATTCATTACTGAAAGTTATCATTACATTGTATGTCTACTATGTGACATTAATTCTACATACCTTATCCTTAACTTTCACAAAAATCTTGAAATATTGCTAGTATTTCCTTTAACTGATGAAAAACTGGGGATTAAATAGGTTATGTTGACAAAGTTCACATTACTATTATATGTCAGAGCTATAATTAGAACCCAGGTCTCCAAATGCTTTGTTTAATACTTTAATACTAGACTGTGTTATCTCAATTGGGTCCAATTAATACATCATTTTCTTCAGAAGATGGCAGCAACAGATACATATAGAAAGGGAAGGCTGTTTTCATCTTTTTTTCAATACCCAAAGAACAGAGACAATAGAAAAAGCTCTCTAAGTTTAATAAAGTTGAAAGCACACTAGTATTTTTAATGGAATTTTATATTCTTTATTTTCTTTCAACCATTTAAAAATGTAAAAGCCTTTCTTAGCTCAAAGGCTGTGCAAAAACAGGTGGTGAGCTTGATTTGGCATAAGCACTATAGTTTTCCCACTCCTGAATTAAAATACTATGCCAGTACTGACAGTTCTTTAATCCCTCTTACAGTTTTTTTCACATAATTTACTGAGTTGAAACTTATATAACATAAAATCAATCACTTTAAAGTGGACAAATCAATGGCAGTTAGTATATACATGATGTTGTGCAACCACCACCTCTATCTAGTTCCAAAACATTTCCATTACAACAAAGTAAAACCCTTTACCCATCAAGTAATTTCTCCCAATTCCCCTTCTACCTAGTCCCTGCCTACCACCAATCTGTGTTCCATCTTTACATATTTTTCTATTCTGGATAGTGCCTATAAGTAGAATCATACAATATGTGACATTTTATGTCTGGTTCTTTCACTTTGCAAATGTTTTCAAGGTTCATCCATATTGTAGAATGTATCTGAATTTCAGTCTTTCTTTAAGGCTGAATAATATTCAATTGTATGTCTATACACTATATTATTTACCCATTCATCTGTTGATTCATCTGGGCTGTTTCTACCTTTTTGGCTATTGTGAATAGCACTGCTATGAACATGCATTTACATTTATTTGTCTGAGTGCCTGTTTTCAATTATTTTGGTATATACCTAGAAGCAGAATTGCAGGGTGAAGTAGAAGTTCTAAATTTAACTTTTGGGAGAACCATTAAACTTTTTCAAAGCAGCTGAATCATTTTCAATTCCAACCAGCAACATACAAAGGCTTTAATTTCTCCATATGCTCATCAACTGCTGTTATTTTCTATTTTTACAATTATTGCATACTAGTGAGTGTGAAGTGATGCCTCATTGCAGTTTTGATTTGCATTTCTCTAATGACTAATGATGTTGAGCACCTTTTAGTGTACTTGCTGGTCGTTTATATACCTTCTTTTGAAAAATGGCTATTCAAGTCTTTTGCCCATTTTTTAATTAGGTAGTTTGTTTTTTTTTTTGTTGTTGTTGTTGTTGTTCTAAGTGTTCTTTATATATTTTGAATACTTGTTCTTTAACAGGTATGTGAATTGATGTTATTTTCTCTTATTCTGCATACTGTCTTTTCACCTGCTTGGTAATGTCATTTGATACACAAAGGTTTTAATTTTGACGAAGTCTCAGTTATCTATTTTGTCTTCTATTGTTCATGCCTTTGGTGTTCTAGCTAAGAATCCATTGTCAAGTGCAAGATCATGATTTACCCCTGTATTTTCTTTAAAGAGTTTTATGGATTTAACTTTTATATTTAGGTCTTTGATTAAGTTTGAATTAATTTTTGTAAATAGTATGAAGGAGGACTTTAACTTCATTATTATGCAAGCGAATATCCAATTGTCCCAGAGGCACTGTTGAAGAAACTATTCTTTCCTCATCAAATAGTCTTCTCATCCATGTCAAAAAAAAATTAATCTATTGATCACACATACAGGTTTACACTTGTAATCTAAATTCTATTCCATTGGTCTACATGTCTATATTCACACATTGTTTTGGTTATTGTAAATTTATAGTGAGTTTTGAAATTGGAAAGGGTGACATGTTTGTTATTCTTTGCCAAGTTTTGTTTGGCTATTAAGGGTCCCTAGAAATACAAAAGAATTTGAAGAGTTTTTCAATTTCTACAGGAAAAGGCTATTGTAATTTTGATGGAAACTGCATTGAACCTGTAGATCACTTTGGGTAGTACTGACATCTTAACAATATTAAGTCATGCAATTCATGAACAGAGAATGGATTTTTATTATTTAAGTCTTTCATTTCTTTCAATAATATTTTTTGGTTTTCATTTAATACATCTTTCACCTACTTAGTAAATTTTTTCTAAATATTTTATTATTTGGATGTACTATAAATTGTTTTCTTAATTTCCTTTTGGACTAGTCATTGCTGATGTAGAAAAACAATTGATTTTTGTGTGTTGATCTTGTACCCTGCAATTTTGCTGTATTTGTTTATTAGCTCTATTTGCTTTCTTTCTTGGGATTTTCTACATATAGAATCATGTCATCTGTGGATACAGGTAGTTTTACTGATTCCTTTCAACTATGGATGCCTTATATTTCCTTTTAATATCTAATCATTCTAGATAGAACTTCCAGTATAATACTGAATTGCAATGGTGCAAAGTGGGCATCTTTCTCTTGTTTACAATATTAGGGAAGAGCTGCTCTTGCTCCTACACAGTTCTGTACCCTCTTTACGCTGTCATAAATTATATCTGGCTCAACAACATAGATTTATTTTTATGCATTATTTTTATGCATTTATTTCTTAACTGATGTAGGAAATATAAAGTGGATTTAACAGCCAAAAACATTGTCAGTAATACTGCGTTTTATGTAAGCCAATGTAGTTACCTTTACTAGAGATTTTTGTATTTTTATTCAGCTTCCAGGGACCCTCTAGTGTCCTTTGATATGAACCCAAAGTACTCCCTTTAGCATTTCATATAGGGCTGCACTGCTCTGGTAATGAACTCTGCCAGATTTTGTTTATATGAAATATCTTAATTTATCCTTGATTTAAAAAATATCCTTGATTTTTGACAGACAATTTTTCCAGACATAGAATTCTTGGTTGACAGTTATTTTTCCTTTCAGCACTTTAAATAACCATCCCATTGCCTTTTGTTCCCCATGGTTTCTAATAAGAAATCAGCCGTTAACCTTACTGAGGATCCCTTGTACATAATGAATTTTCACTTGCTTTCAAAATTATTTTCCTTACCTTCCTACAGTTTGATTATGATGTGTCTTGGTATGAATCTTTGAATTTATCCTATTCAGAGTTTATTGAGTCTTGGATGTGTATATTCATGTACTACATCAAATTTGGAAAGTTTTCAGCCATTATTTCTTCAAATAAACTTTCTGTCACTTTCTCTCTTCTCCTTTTGGGACTCCACAATGCTTTTGTTGATTGGTTTAATAGTATTTAACATTTCCTTAGGCTTTGTTCATTTGTTTCATTCTTTTTTTTTCCTCCTCAGAACTCAATAATTTCAATTGTCCTATTTTTAAAATGACTGATTCTGTCTTATTTCTGTTCGAATCTACTGTTGAATACCTCTAGTGAATTTTTCTTTTCAGATAATTATATCTTCATCTTTAGAATTTCCGTTTAGTTCTTTTATAGTTTTTTTTTATGATATTCTCATATTTTCTTTATGATTTCACATCACTTTTTCCTAGTTACCTTTCATTCTTTATAGATGGTATCCTTTAGATTTTTGAGTATATTTAAGGCAAATGATGTGAAGTCTTTGTCCAACAATTCTGATATTGGGCTTCCTTGGGTATGGTTTCTGTTAATTTGCTTTTTTTCCTGTGAATGGGTCACAATTCCCTGTTTGTTTGCAGGCTATATGATTCTTTATTGTTGAAAACTGGGTATTTAAATATCATAATATGGATGTTTCAGCCATATCTTTTGCACCAGGAGGCTGTGGATTTTTCTTTTTTTTTAATTTTAATTTTTTTTAACATTTATTTATCTTTTGAGACAGAGAGAGCAGGAGCAGGGGAGGGGCAGAGAGAGAGGGAGTCACAGATTCTGAAGCAGGTTCCAGGCTCTGAGCTGTCAGCACAGACTCGACACAGGGCTCGAACCCGTGGACTATGAGAACACAACCCGAGCCGAAGTTGTACGCTTAACTGACGGAGCCACCCAGGCACCCCTGTGGATTTTTCATTCACTTAAAATTTTTTTTCAAGCAATTTCTTCCACTTTTATACCTGACTAAATTCCATATTAGGCGGAAGAAAGATAACTGCCTTACATAAGTCCTTCAGGTATCCCTGCCAGTAGGTTAGAATGGGAAAACACAATAATTTGTAAATAAATTTTACGTGGTGAGCATTGGGTTTATATGTAAATGATGAATCACTAAATTCTACACCTGAAACCAATGTAACCATATATGTAAACTAACCAGAATGTAAATAAAAACTTGAAAAAAAGTCTTTTCTGCTTTTTCCAGAACCAGGGACCAGGGTCCCACACTGGGAATGTGGACCATGGTCTTCAGGACCACTGCTGAGCCATGCAGGGGGTGGAGTAAAGGCAATTAAAAACACCACAAACTTTCCTGCCATTTTCTAAGTTGTTTTTTATCCAGTATTAGCCTAGGTGATATAAACCTTTGCTTTCCAGAGTTCTAAAAAACTTGATTTTGACCTTTTCTGCATAGTTTTCTATGTTTCTGTGGAAGATGGTAGTTTGAAGGAGCTTCTTACTCTGCCATGTTGCTGGAATCACTCTTCTAGACTTGGTGTTCTAAAAATAAATTCTCATATACTGCAATCAGGGTAAGATTATATCATTTCTTTTTTTATTGTTTTTCAAATTCTCTTAAGAGAGCTAGGAACATTGTGGGTAACACTATATACTTATTAATTTATCATATTTGCCAATACAGATGAGCATAAACATAATTATGTTTACATCAACAATAATCATATAGTATTAAACATGACGTGACTTTCGGTATAATTCTCTTTATGAAAAAACTTTTTGGCTTTAAATTTTGAATAAACTCCTCATTGTAGTACTCAGCATGGTTTTTCTATGTTCTTCAATTATAGTGCAAAGAACATACCAGAAAATAATTTTATTTAATTAATAATTTTCCCAAGCATGATCATCTCTGACCTCCATCTGTTTTTATAAATATTACTAAGAAGTCTTTATTACCTATTTCTCCTAAGAATAAGAGCTGCTTTAGAGGAGCCTGGGTTGCTCAGTTGGTTGAGCATCCAACTTCGGCTCAGGTCATGATCTTGCAGTTTGTGGTTCAAGCCCCTGGTTGGGCTCTGTGCTGACAGCTCAGAGCCCGGAGCCTGCTTCAAATTCTGTCTCTCTCTCTCTCTCTCTCTCTCTCTCTCTCTCTCTTTCTCTGCTCCTCCCCCACTTGTACTCTGGCTCAAAAACAAATAAACATTAAAAAAAAAGCTGCTTTAAATGAAGCAAACAAAAAGATACACTGAAAAAACATATGATGTTTAGGTATTAATCTAGATATGATTTAATCTGTCTGAATGTTTATAAACGGCATAGTCTTTCCCACCACATCTACATGCCACTATAGCAAAGTTCTAATCAGTCGTTTGAATGATCTGCCACAACTCCAAATCAATTCTTCTGAAAAGCACTAGTAGGAAAGTGGCATATTAGAGCTTAGAGAATAGCAATGCCGATGGCGATGTTCAGTCAGCACATCTTGGGACAAGTGGTTGGGAGAAAGACTAATAAACTTCTTTTTCACACAGGTAAATATATCAGCGTGAACAAAGAAGAGCAAAATCATTTTTTTTCTCTAAGCAATTATAAGACTAAATTTTTGTGAGATTTTAAGTTTACTAAGTTAGAGTATTCAATATTGAGTTTAGTAGATAGAATTGTAGCTTCAAAATGTTATTTTTAGTTTTGGTTCAAAATTAGAATAAAGCTCCAAGAGCACATTTGTATGCAGATGAATGTCCTGTAGAAGTGTATCACATTTATAAATATCATTATCCTTATATTTTGATATTACACTTTTGGATTTGTCTTTTCAAGAAATTTTCTGAAATTTTACAATACTAAAAAGCCACTTATTGCTATGGGGATGTTACCACTTTCTTCTGCCTTGTGTCTCTCAAAAGTGTTTTTGACTTTCCTAATCATTTAAACAAGAAATTATAATTTTAAGGATTTCTGTATAGATTTATATATGTACATTGGAGCTTTAATCTATATTTAATGGTTTTAATAAAAAGAATTTAATTTTTATAAAGTTTGATTGAGAAGACAGTAAAGCCATTATTTCAGTTCTCATTCCCAGGAGTGTTATTTTCTCTATTTAAGACCTTACAAAATAGTTACAGACTATACATACTTCCCAATTCTATGTGTCTGTGAACACACAGTGTTCCATGTTAAGCAGGAGGTAAGTGATGGAATATCTGTCAAAGGCAGCTGTTATGCTTCATGATGGAAAATATCATGTTCTGTAATATTGGAGGAAACTTTTTAACAGACTGATACTTAAACTATTTTGAGAGGGCCAGAGTGGTCTAAATGCCTGGATGTTCATTCTTATATAGGTGAGGCTAAAGGGCTGGGTCAGGCACATGTTATTTAATCATAATTGGTATTTAGACATCCAGTGTAGAAAGTAAACTGTCCTTAGGAGCTGGAGCTTCAAAAGTGTAATGCAAGGATAATAGAATTTCATAAACTCTTGTTGCTACAGCTGTTTTTCTGTGTTTTGAAAAAAACTACTCTTACGGGGGCACCTGGGTGGCTCAGTCAGTTAAGCATCTAGATGACTCTTGATTTCAGCTCAGGTCATGATCTCATGGTTTGGTTCATGAGATCAAGCCCCACATCTCTTGGGATACTCTCTCTCCTTCTCTCTATGCCCTTCCCCTGCATGCTCTCTTGTTCTCTCTAAAAATAAACTTAAAAAAATTTTTTTAATTAAAAAAATAACTCTATCTGATTGTACAAAGGTTTTGAGTTACCTGAAATATGAATTCTATTTACATGCAATATAAACATATAAGTACCTATACATAAAAAAAACTTACGATATCTATGTATTATATGCAGCTTAATTTATATAAAATACAAAAAATACCTCAAAGAAGTACAACCCCAAATCTGGATAAATTTAGTAAATTGCTGTGGGAAAGAGCTAGAAAAAAAATGATAGTATATATATACACACAGGGGTGCATGTGCCCCTATGAATCAACACTTTTGTATCCTTTGGATAAATACCTAGTAGTGCAATTACGATGAACCACTGGATTCTATTCCTGAAGCCAAGACTACACTGAATGTTAACTAACTTGAATTTAAATTAAAATAAAAAATAGAAAAAAGTGATAGTACATAAGGCTTCCTTTTTCTAGGATGACAAGTTTACCTCAAATAGTATTTGTAAAAAGTAGAACTTAGAAACAAGGAAACTAGTAGAGCAAAAGTATGAGGAGGAAGACAGAGCATATTGCAGAAAAACAGCTGTAGCACCAAGACAAAACATAAGAGAACTTAAAAATTTTTCAAATTCAGGGCGCCTGGGTGGCTCTGTTGGTTAAATGTACAACTTTGGCTCAGTTCATGATCTCACAATTCATGGGTTCAAGCCTTGTGTCGGGCTCTATGCTGACAGCTTGGAGCCTGGAGCCTGGTTCGGATTCTGTGTCTTTCTCTCTCTCTGCCTCTCTCCCACTCGCACTCTGTCTCTCTCTCTCTTTCAAGAATAAATAAGTATTTTAAAAAATTAAAAAAAAAATTCAAGTTCACAAAATGGATGAAAGACCTAAACAGAAGACAGGAAGCTATCAAAATCCTAGAGGAGAAAGCAGGCAAAAACCTCTTTGACCTCGCCTGCAGCAACTTCTTACTCAACATGTCTCCAGAGGCAAAGGAAACAAAAGCAAAAATGAACCATTGGGATCTCACCAGAATAAAAAGCTTCTGCACAGTGAAGGAAACAATCAGCAAAACTAAAAGTCAAACAACGGAATGGGAGAAGATATTTGCAAACGACATATCAGATAAAGGGCTAGTATCCAAAATCTATAAAGTTATCAATCTCAACACCCAAAATACAAATAATCCAGTGTAGAAATGGGCAAAAGACATGAACAGACATTTTTCTAAAGAAGACATCCAGATGACTGACAGAAGAAAAAATGCTCAACATCACTCATCATCAGGGAAATACAAATCAAAACCACAATGAGATACCACCTCATACCTTAGAATGGCTAACATTAACAACACACACAACACAGACAACAACAGATGTCGGTGAGGATGCGGAGAAAGAGGATATCTTTTGCACTGCTGGTAGGAATGCAAACTTGTGCAGCCACTATGGAAAACAGTATGGAGGTTCCTCAAGAAATCAAAAACAGAACTATCCTATGACCCAGCAATTGCACAGTATTTATCCAAGGGGCATTTATAGGTATTTATACAGCTGTGCTGTTTCGAAGGGGTACATGCACCCCAATGTTTATAGCAGTACTATTGACAATAGCCCAAGTATGGAAAGAGCCCATGTGTCCATCAATGGATGAATGAATAAAGAAAATGTGGCGTGTGTGTGTGTATGTGTGTATATATATATATATACACACATACACACACACACATACACACACACACACACACACACACACACACACACACACACTGGAGTATTACTTGGCAATCAAAAAGAATGAAATCTTGCCATTTGCAACCACATGGATGGAACTAGAGGGTATTATGCTAAGGAAAATGAGTCAGTCAGAGAAAGACAAATATATGACTTCACTCATATGAGTACTTTAAGATATAAAACAGATGAACATAAGGGAAGGGAAGCAAAAATAATACAAAAAAAGGGAGATGGAGAAAATATATATTATATTTATTTATATTATTATATATATTAATAATATAATTATATTAGTATACATTATATATATTTATATTACAGTTATATATTACATTATTGCATTATTTATATTGTACTATATTATTTGTTGAAAATATATTATACTGTTCTCTCTTAAATATAGAGAACAAACAGAGGGTTACTGGAGGGGTTGTGGGGGGGATGGGCTAAATGGGTAAGGTGCATTAAGGAATCTACTCCTGAAATCATTGTTGCACTATATGCTGATTAACTTGGATGTAAATTAAAAAAATAAATAAATTATAAAAAAATTTCAAGTTCAAAATCTATGGAAAAACACTCTTCCCTCCCCCAGTTCTCTGAATTTTCCTTTTTCCACTAACTGCTCCTCTAATTGCTGGGTATTAAAAAAAAATATTGACTTTTGAATTCACTTTTAAATTCCAACACAGTTTATGATTAAAACATTATATAATTATAATTTGTGTAGGCAGCCCGTTGCTATTTTAAGCAGCAGAGATGGACTATAGAGTTAAATTGTTCCCTAAAAAAAGTCCAACAATATAAATCTTTGTTTATAGTTTCATGATTGGTAGTTTATGAGTGTCAAGTGGATTCATATAAAATATCAATTTAATCTTACTCTCCCATCTCTCTTGGCAATCATAGACTAATATATTGTAGTTTAATTATATTCCTCATGGAGCATATAGTAAGTTTTAGATGTGATGATAATACTTCATGTCCATTGCAAGACCCAACAGCTATAAATTTATAGAAAAGAATACAGGCTGTAGAAACAATGAGATCTATTCCTGACTTTTTAAGTAACTAACTCTGATTGATGCTTTTGTATTATTGATTTAACCCCTTAACCCCAACATATTTCTTTTGTAGTCCCTGCCTTTCTGAAGATTTCATGGGTCCACAGTGTACTGAGTAACATAAGGGCAATATGGTGATATTTTCATAAACTGCAACAGAATACTGACATTTATCTTTCTACTATTTGTTTTGAGTCAGCCTTTGTCTTACAAAACATTAATGATGATAATAGTTGGTAGGATATTTTTTGCTATTAATGTGCTTTCTTGATACAATTTTTTTTTAATTTGAGAGAGAGAGAGAGAGAGAGAGAGAGAGAGAGAGAATCTCAGCATGGGGCCCAATCCTACAACCCTGGGATCATGATTCAAGCTGAAATCAAGAGTTGGATGCTCAGTGAAGCCACTGAAGTGCCCCTCTTGATACAATTTTAAAAATATGTGAATATTATGTTAGTTTCTCTCTTTTTACATTCACAAATGTAAACATTTATTCACCTTTATATATACATAAACATTTCATTTAAACACATGTACCCATCTATATGTGTATGTATATATTTTGCTATATATTTTTGTTTTAGATATATGTATTTATTTTGTTATCAAATTCTTGCCACAAATATCTTAGGAAGTCTTTTCACCTTCATTTTGTAAATAAGGAAGCTTCTGGTTGGTTTATTAACTTATTTTGGATTTCATTACTTCTACTTTAAATGTTCTGTACATCATAGTACATCTGCCCCTGACTTAAGGCAAGTAACTTTAGTGTTATCATAATGATTATTATTTTTTTAAGCAATGAGACTTTGAAAACTATACAGAAATATTTACTAGATTAACAGATTTTATTCTCAATCGCCAATTACCCATTTTCATGGATAATAACACGATGGTTCTAGAAATAATTTGATGATTGATCCCTTCCAGTGTATCAATTCCCCTTGTAACAACATGAATTTTAAAAGGTCACCACCATTCTCATGAAATAACAGAAGTGCCAGGTAAAGCATATAAATACAGTGGATCATAACAAAAAGGTTTCAGTCTCAAGTTCCCAAGATTTTTCCATTGTTTAGTTTAATTCTGATCATACATCTGCATCCCTTTAAAGGTTGGTAGAATCGATTCTGTAAACCAACAGGAGAATGATCACGTCAATTGCATCCAGAGATGCCTGCCCCTCATTTCTTCTCTGTATTCAAAATCAGGCAATGAATAATCACAATATAGATTGGAGGGTCAGATTTTGCAAAACTGCAACCCTAGTATGGTGTCAACAATCTTTGCAGTTACTTCAGGAACACCATGAAATGTAAATACTTGAAGAAACCCAAATGACCAGAAAATATCTATTTCATATATTCCATTGTTTATTGGAATATTCCATCATTCCAAGGAAGAGAACTGAAAATACAGTTCATAGAAAATTCAGCTATATCTTTGAAGGTTAAGCAGTGACTAAAGGCGATATAATTATTTTGAAGAATATTGTTCTTGATATTTGATATGCTTCTCTTCTCATACATTTCAAAACACAGCTATTTACAATGCTTCTAATCTTATAGGTGCAGTAAAGTGTGACCTTGAAATATTGTCAGTTTCAACAAATGTATAAACAAATAAGTTAATGTTTATTGGTATTGAGAGCATCAGTAGCTCACTGTGGGTGTGCTTATATTTCCACAAATTATAAAAGGTGTCAAAAAGGTCATATATATAATAAAAACATTTCATACACATTACCCAGCTCATATTATTGTTGAACATCTCTATTTCCTGTTACTTTGCTACTTTTTTTTTTTATAACTGTTTTGCATGGCAGTCTTGAGGATAAAATAAATTATTTCTAATCAGGACTTCCAGACCCCCGAGAAGTAAAGTAACTGAAAAGTAATAACAAGAGTTAGAAAAAAATGTCATTGTTGGACTTTGATTTCGTTAGTATGTTAATAACATAAATTATTTGTTACTCTTCTTCATGAGAGGTACAGTTTAATTCTGAACTGCCCTTTATTACTTCCTTGGCCAATATAGTCAGACAATGTGATAATGTAACAATGTGATATTCTGAGACTCCTAAAGCTAGGTTATAAAAAGCCTTAGATCTGAGTCTCTTGAGCATTTGTTCTGGAGAAAGCTAACAACCATGTAAGAAGTCTGAAAACTTTATGTTCGAGAAGCCAAGGCATGTGAAAAGGGACCTTGGATAATGTGATGTCAGAAGAAGAGAAAAAGATGGGAAGGGAGCAGATCTTTAAAGGGCCAGATGAGTGAGTGAAGAAGTCATCTTTGAAGTGGAAATTCTAGCCCTATTCACTCCCGCTGGTCACATAGATCAGTGATCAAAATACCAGCTGAGGCCTTCCAAAATTTTGAATCCAAAAATTTGTTAGCAAAATTAAGTGATTATTTTAAGCCACTAGTAGTTTGTTTTGCAGCAATAGGTAACCAGAACAGGCTTCATAATCAAAACCTTATTTGGGTTTCATCCTGGCCTTGCAAACTTGCCAACACTATGGGAGTCATATAAAGTTATATAAAAGGGTGTTTAATGTTCATGTTGTTCAATACTTTATAGATAAGAATGAGATCAAGATAAGTGAAGTGACTTAAAGTTGTCCACACATTTGGTGACTAACAGAGCTGGAGCTAAAACCACAGATTCCTGGGTCTGGCAGACCTACTTCCATTCACTTTATAGAATATCAGATTATTCCTCAAAAAAAAAAAAGTTCCAGAGTTTTAATGTCTTTTCCCTTCTGAGGACTTCCTGAGAAAATATGTGCAGATTTGAAAAATTACTTTTTTTTTAATTTTTTTTAATTTTTAAAAAAAAAATTTTTTTTTCAACGTTTATTTATTTTTGGGACAGAGAGAGACAGAGCATGAACAGGGGAGGGGCAGAGAGAGAGAGGGAGACACAGAATTGGAAACAGGCTCCAGGCTCTGAGCCATCAGCCCAGAGCCCGACGCAGGGCTCGAACCCATGGACCGCGAGATTGTGACCTGGCTGAAGTCGGACGCTCAACCGACTGCGCCACCCAGGCGCCCCTACTTTTTTTTTTTAAGTGATGGGAACTGAATTGGTAAAGTTATATCAACCAGTTTTACTAGTACTTCATTTTAGAGTCACTGTATTTATATTGAAATATTTAGTTATTTTGAAGCAAATCATATGTGCAGGATAATTTTGATAATTAGTGATTAATAATGTGATAAGTAATATTTAAGATGTGACTGTAGAATAAAGAAGGAATTAGTAAATTATCTGTATGGAGGCACCTATGACTTTTTGGAGTAAGGAATATAACTAGGTTTAGTGAAACATGACCAGAAGATAGATGAGAGTGGGCTTGGGGCATCCCTGGCTGACAGAATGGCATATATGAAAGGCAGTCACAAGTCACTAGCTTGGTGTATTCAGAAAATTATAAGACATTTAATATTACTATCTCATATAGTTTAAATAAGGAGAATGGCAAGGTGGGAAGAGGATGGATAATAGATGAGTAGCCTGAAAAGTTTTTAAGCAAAGGACATACACAGTTGGGCTACACTGAGAGACCACCTTTGTGATTAGGCGGAGGAACAGGTAGGAAAAAGGCAAGAGTGGAGAACGGTACTCGACTAGGTAGGTATCAACAGACCGCATTCAAGAGATAATAAAGACCTGAAATGAGGTATGATGATGGGCTACAGAAAGAGAAAACATTTGAAAAATAAGAGGTAGAAATTACAAAGTGACGGTGACCAACCAGGATCAGGAAAAGGCATAAGTTTAGGATGATGCCCAGACTTCTGGTTTAGAAGCTTTGCTGGATGACTGGTTCCCTGAATACTCCTAGAGAATGTAGGAAGGAAGGAAGGAAGGAAAGAAGGAAAGAAGTGAGGAAGGAAAGAAGGAAGGAATGAATGAATAAATATTTAGAAGTAGTTCAGTTTCAGATCTGATTTTTATTTATCTATGGAATAATCATATGGCTATGTTAACTATCACTCCACTCTGAAACCTTTTCTCAATTCTCATCCTCTGAATGGAGCCAAATGCTTCCTCCCTTATAACATCTCTATTTCTCTGCAAACTTCTATTTGTATCCATTAACAATTTTCATGATATATTTTAATTATATTTACATATCAATATTTCCTCATATATTACCAGTTATTAGCTATTACAGATCATGTCTCATCGTAGGTAATTTTATAAATCTCTCAGCCTTGGGCTAAAGTAATGCTACACAATAATAGCAAAGTAAATTTTTTCTGGTTTCTCCCCCTACCACTTATGTGGCTCCAACTAGAGGCCTCTAGCTATAAAAATGGGTTTCCGAAACATCTCATAAAAGGCAACCTTTTTCCATTTCCATATGGCCCAGTATGCTCCCAGCATATTTCCATATGCTCCAGGATTTTGCCAGTCATTCTATTTTCTGCCAAGTATCCCATTCATCTTTACAGCCGCTACCTAGCTACATTTTCTGGGTTACTGGGAAAGATCCACAAGACTAATTCACCTGATTCTCCCTCCACATATATCTCTTGCATTCTCTCTTGCTATCTCAGAGTGAAGGCTTCTCCTGGGAAGAGAGAGCATTATTAGGCTACAGCATATCACACTTTTGGAATATCCTGGTTTAGGAGTTTGATCCTATTTGTTCACAACAGTATAAATAAAGTCCTAACACAGACAAGCTGTAGAATGTGCAAAAGTTGTATCATACATTTTTACCTCTCAAGTTCAAGTTATGGGCAATTTTTATATATCTTTTCTCAAGAGAAAGTTGTTTCAATTGCTACCTAATTAAGTCTATACCTTTAACAGCTACTTCCTGTTTCCTGCGCCTATGCAGACATGAGCAAAACTAGCAGAAGCTGCTCATTTCAGAGTAGCAAGGCTCTAAGGAAGCTTTGCTCTCACGTGATATCTACACGTCACGTGATATCTACAAGGTCCATTACTTAACATATGCATTAAACTCTTTTCATTCTTATTATGCGCCTAGTTTATAACCCACTTGGATATTCTCTCTCTCTCTTCATTCCATTTACATGTATGACTTGGGCTACCAACAATTAATTCCTATTTGATTACAAGATGACGCCTCTCATACAAATACCCACAGTTTCACATTTGATGACAACTCATGGACCAGTCCCATTACAACAATTATTTTCAATTTACTTCAAAAAATATCATTGTACCAACCATTCCCAATCACTGGTCATTCCTCCCTTATCTCCTCTCCACACTCTGATTTTCCATCTTCAGAAGGTTGCAGGCATATTTTCTGACTTTCTTCATCCATCAATTCCAAAAGAGAATATGGAGGTGTATTTTAAGAGTTTCTTATTATTCATTGTTGTACCCTTAGTTCTAATGCATGTTTAACATTAAACTAAATGCTTAACAAATCCTAAGTGAATGGTTCATCATCAGGTCAGTCTAACTAGTGGGTCAGCCTGGACTAGATTCTAAAACTGGGCCCTTTTCCTTGCCATGTGCCTCAAGGGCTCCACTTTTTACCTTTGTCTTAGATGCTTTCTCTACTTTTCCTGTATCTCTGGATACATACCATTTTCCAGTACTAAACCCTCTTCCACGTAGCAGATATGTTGCTGAATTTACCTGTCTTGACTGCATTTCTTCTTGTCTGCCCCAATCTGAATGTCTGCTTATATTCCTCCAACTATCAACAATCAGAAGTCATAATTCATCATACTGGAAGAACCCTCCTATTGTCAGGTACTTGAATGCTTTCTATTTGGCTATCCCACCACAGGAAAGTTGTCACTGTTTCAAACTTCTGTTATTTCCTCCCCATACCATGTCCTGCCTCAATTTATGCCAAATCTTCTAACAACACAGACTCTTACCCTTTGATTTTGAAAATCAGATTTTCGGATAAAAGTCTTGCGATCAAACAACAATAATCTTAGAAGAAAGTTATGGACATATTTTGGGAGATAGTAATTTCCTTTGGATACAATGGGTCAGTGTTCAATCTTTTAACTTTTCCATCTCTCAGCTTCCATAAGGGTAGTTAGTTCACGGACCCACAGAAACATCATACATACACATTTTACTTCAAAGCAGAAACAAGGAATCAGTCTGATTGATTCAATGGGTCCTGACTTTGAAAAACACTGTCAATTTTCAGGGTCAAAGGATGGTCTGACTTCCTTGGGCAGTGCTGACCCACAGACGACAGATATTAACTTCTATGACCTCTGAAATTTGAACAAAACACAAATTTATCATTGGTAAACCTTATGAAATGTTTCTCAGCAAACAATGGGGGATACACACAACAGGCTGATTTAGACGCTCCAATCTATTCCATTCTATTTTCACTTTGTTACTGCAGTGCTCCAAGTTTAGATAGATTTTCCACAAACTAAACTTAATTATTTGGTTATTGCATATGGACTAATTTTTTAATGAATTGTGAATCTGGGTAAATCATGCAACAATAAAGCCTTTGTTTCCTTGTAAAATTAGGGAGTGATACTGCCTAAAGTGCGGTGGGGGGGGGGGGGGGGGGGGAGGGAGTGAAGAAACTCCAGAGGCTATGTTCGAGAAGGTTGGGCAAGGAACCAGGGATTTCTGGAGGAAGTGCCCAAGTTTACATCATGTACTTAATAAACAACTTGGGTCACTTAAGCTAACGTTTTCTACTATACTGGTTTGTTTTTTTCTTATTCTTTGTTTTCTTATTTTGTTATTTTCTTTTTCTTATTTTGTTTATAACTTCCAAAACGATAGGGGAGGATAAGATTGAGATGTAGTAGGCACCCAGAGGATTGGCTCATGTAAATCATTTCCTGTTTGCTTTTTATGTACGCCACAAAACCCAGATGGAATCATGTTGCTGCCAGAAAGGCAAGGGAGGTGGACGAGCAGCATGAGCTCTCTTGGCTCCCAAGGCTGGTGAGAGCAGCTGCACAGTAAGTGAACACCGAGCCACATCCCCCTGCCTGGAGCCCCACAAAAGAGCAAACCATCCCCTGAAACCCAGACCCTGTTGAGGTGAGAAAAGTGCCAGGAAAGGAAGGACCTGACTAGAAAACGGGGAGAAGCAGAAGCGCAGCCAAGACTACATTTAAAGAAGACCAAAGTCCAAGTAAAGCAAAGACCACGACCCCGGAGACCGAAAGCTTACCTTCCCGACACAAGTCCGAGAAACTAAGCCGCGGGGCCGCACCCGGCGCCTGTCACGTGACTGCCACGTGAAGGGCGTTTCCGGAAAAGCCAGAGCAACAGCGGCGGCTCCTCACAGCTGCGCGCCTTCGGTGCCCGCCCTTCGGGCGCCTGTGACCGCGCTCCGGTGCGCCCGCACGTGGCGTTGGGTCCCAGCGATGGCAGCAGGCGCCAGGCGACCATGACGGAGCCCCTGCAGCTGGAGCCAGAGAGGAGGAAAGTAGGTGCCCAGCTAAGGTCAGACCGTGAGCGCAACCCTGGGCCAGCCGACTCCTGGCATCTCCCCTGTGGCCATTTGGTTTAGCCCCTATCCCTGGTCTCTCTGGCCCTGCATTTAGGATTATGAGCTTTTGTTCCATTTTGGTGGAATGCTGCTTTAGAGAACCGGTGAGGTTTGGAGGCCCTCAAGCCTGAGATCTGTGTTAGCCTTTATTGAATGACTGCTCCGTGCCTGGCACCGTGGTGACTGGAATGTTTATTAGGATTCCTTTTTCCAATTGAAGGGACCTCAAGTGGCCTGGGGGGGAAAAAGACCTACAGGTCTTCTCTTTGCCTATAAAGAACATCTAAAATTGTTTGGGTTACTTGGGTGGCTTAGTCAGCTAAGCCTCAGACTTCAGCTCAGATCATGATCGTGTGGTTTGTGGGTTCCAGGCCAGCGTCGGGTTTGGTGCTGAAGGCTCAGAGCCTGGAGCCTGCTTGGGATTCCGAGTCTCCCTCTCTCTCTGCTGGTTCCCACCTCGTGCTCTGACACACACACACACACACACACACACACACACACTCTCTCTCTCTCTCTCTCTCAAAAATAAATAAACATTAAAATAAGTAAATAAATAAACGTTAAAACATTCTAAAATAAAATTATTTTAATTTGACACCATCACATAGGGACTCATGTATGCTTGTGGAGAAAAAATGTTTTGTTTTGAATTTTAGTACAAGTTTTTTTCGTGCAGAGTTCACAAAAAAGTATACTTCTTTTGGCTTGTTACATATTTTGAAATGAATATAGCTTTATTGAAAATGGAGGCCATTGTTACATGTTTAGATGTCAGACTTTCTTTACTTCTGGGTATATTTATGTCAGTAAAACAAACTTAATTAGACTTGGAATATTGTTCTAGATCCAATTTTAACTAAATGTAAAATTTCTAGAAGTATTACCGAGGCACAATTATCCAACATCCAATACTAAACAAGCTGCAGCATGTGGAACTTAAGCCAAATAAATAAAAAAAAAATCATCAGTTATATGTTAATTTAATCTATTGTGTTTTGGCTATAATGTTAGTTAACAATAGTCATTTAAATATGACAAACCATGTGAATCAGCATTAGGCAGTCTGATCAATAGCTTGGTTACTAGTCTCAATTAATCTGAGAAGAAATAAGTTTTATGTCACAGGGATTCCTTGGGTATGCCAATCAAGCTATGAGCTAGTAGATAAATGTTTATTTTAGCTGAAGTTCCTTGATGGATAACATTATCAACTCAAGAACCATTCTAGAAAAGGAAATGAAGAAAAATATAAATTAATTTTTTTTACTTCTCAATATATAATCTGGTTACTGTGGAAACTGACAGCCTGTCCCGGAAGCAATTAATTTTTCAGAAACATATTCCCCAGTCTGGTGGTACATTATCTTTAACAATCATAGTGCCCTAATATTTAGTCATTCATTTAAAATGATTTTTTAAAAATTACCATTTCATAGTATATTTTTTCTAACCTAATATTGTTATGCTAGGTATAGAATATAATTCAGAACCCAGATGAGCTAGACAGTTCAGTGAGAAAACAAACCATTTCTTACCATAATTAAGGCTACATGTAACTTAGGTAAATTAAGGAAAAATTAAGCCTTATGGCCACAAAGAGATGCCCTTCAGTGTCATGATTACCTTAAAATTAAACTTGGAGTGGGACACAGGAAAACTGACCATTCTCTTCTAGTAAATTATTTGTTTATATTACTAATCAATAATAGCAATATGAGTAATGCACATATTATGTGATTCATATGAGCTACATAACAACCTTGTCATGTAGTTCCAAGGTATGATGGTGATGACCTTCATTTAAAAAAAAATTAATGTTTATTTATTTTTGAGACAGAGAGAGACAGAGCATGAGCAGGGGAGGGGCAGGGAGAGAATGGGAGACACAAGCTCCAGGCTCTGAGCTGTCAGCACAGAGTCTGATGCAGGGCTTGAACTCAGTGACTGCGAGATCATACCTGAGCTGAAGTCGGATGCTTAACCAACTGAAGCACCCAGGTGCCTCACTTTCATTTTAAAAGTAATAAAATATGGGGAACCTGGGTGGCTCAGTCAAATGAGCCTCCAACTTCTGCTCAGGTCATGATCTTGTGGTTCGTGGGTTCAAGCCCCGCAACGGGCTCTGTGCTGACAGCTTAGCCTGGAGCCTGCCTGGGATTCTGTGTCTCCCTCTCTCTCTGCCCCTCCCCTGCTCACGTTCTCTCTCTCAGCAATAAATAAACATTAAAAAATTTTTCTTAAAGTAATAAAATACATTAAATACTTTAAGGTATTTTACCACAAAGTACAACAATGTGTTTAGGAAGAAGCCTAAATACGAAAGTGTCAGAGATAAATTCAATCTGTTTCCTCCTTCCCCATCCCCAACTTCAGTGTATTTATTCAAGAGTGACAGAAACACAGTCTAAACACATTCTATGTGCCTGGAATTGTTTTTGACATTTTTATCTATCTGATTTAATCTTGGGGTAAAAAAGCCTTAAAGCAATTAAATTCAAAGTATAAAATATGTGCAGGTAGTTTTTACTATTTTTCGATAATTGGTAATAGAAAGGGGCAAAATAAAAAAGGAATGAAATGCCATAATAATTAATAATAAGCTTGAATTGGGACTTTATATTACATATTGAAAAATTAAAAGTAACAACCTCACATACAATAAAGTATAGGTTATAAATAACTTGTACTTTATATTATTAAACTGTATGTATAACAAATACATATTTAATAATATAGGTCTTATTTATGTATTTAACTTGGGGCATAATTGTTATGAAGAAATATTTCATGCTGAGATATGTTTAATATCATGATTGATTTGCAAAATAAGACCATAAAGAGAACCTGTTTGCAAAAATATACATAGGAATGTTTTCAGTTTCCTCAAAGTCCTTCCTTAATCCTATGATTTTAAGATAATCTTGTTTTGAAGCACTTATACTATTGTTATTTTTGAGCTGTTTTCTTTTTCAAAATTTATCGTATCTAATGCTGAGACATCCTTCTTCTTTTAATACCTTTGGGTTTAATTTGAGTAGTTCTCAGCTTAATTTTAATCAGATTTATTTCATCCTATAATTTCGGGATCATTAGAAGATTTTCTTTGCAAATTATTTGAATAGATTTTTTTTTATTACAAGTTACTCAACAATTATTGAGTTCTTACTGCAAACTATATTTCTGGCACTGTTCTAGGTTCAGGAATGAAAAGCATAGTGTCCTTTAACCAGGTGAAGTATATATTTTATTTGGGGAAAGCAAATAAGAAATACATGAATTAATTAATCAGTTTATAAGACAAACTTAAATAATGATGATTGCTATGCAAATGTATTATGGTAATATGATAGGAATTGACTATGGGGTCACTGCTTTAGCTGGCATGTTTAGGAAAGATTTATTGAGTTTACACTAAAATGATGTGAAGGGTCATAGAGGCTATTAAGAGTATTCTGAATGTAGAAACTAGCAGATGGAAAAGTGTTGGATGGGAGGAGTCGTGGTGTTTGATGAGCAGGATAAAGATGTGTACGTTGAGAGTGCAGAAGGGAGGTTGGAGAGATTAGGTTGGAGAGTGTAGGCACCTGGTTAGGTAGAATATGATTGGCCATAATAAAGAGTTTGAATTGTATGCTGATTGAAATTAAAAAAAAAGTTTTGGGGGATTTTTATAGGGAAAAGATGCAGTCTATTTTTAAAAGGATTACTTTGGCTGATATGTAGGAGAAAATAATGGTAGCAGGAATGATAATTAGACGACTGTTGTATTAGATTAGAAGTGAGATTATAGCAAAATGGGTAATTGTTGAAGCAGGATACACCACATGATTTGGTTATGATCAAGACATAGTTGAAAAGTAGAGCAAATAGGATATAATAATAGATTATACAGAATGAAAGACATAGAATAATTGAAGAATATTCCTAGGTTTATGGGAAGAGTGACTCACTGCCTGATATTTGCATTTACTGAGGTGAGAAGACTTGGTTATAAGTTAAATCCAGGGCTTAATATTTCTGTTTGACAAAGTTATCTTGGACATATGTATTACACCTCCAAGCAGAGATGGTTTGCAGATAGTTGGATATGAATGAAGAAGGCTAGAGCTATAAATATGAAATCAGTTACCAGCATGTAGATAACATGTAGATAATGGGAATAAATAATAAGAAATGATCTTCAATGACTGCTAAAATCACTGAGTGATAAGGTTGATTGATAGAGAACCTTTATAATGAATGGATAAGATCTGAAGTTGATCAGTTTTAACTGCCTAAAAAGATAGACGTGATGTATCTCTTTATTTGAAATGAATAGCAACTAAAAATAAATGGTACCACCTATGAGATATTCCTGTCGAAAAATTTAACGTGAATCTCATCATATCTTTGGGCCTAATTAAGTTTACAGAAAGAACTGAGGTTGAGTACATATTGGTACCATGGGGGTGCAGTTAGCCAATTTGGAGATGTTAGAAATTTGACAGAACCAAAGACTAGTTTCCTTAAGAAGTGAATTTGAGGGGAAAAAAGATCTGTTCTAGATTAAAAGAAATTTAAAAGACATTGAAAAACCATGTAAAAAAATCTCAATCCATAGGATTTATTAGGATCCTTATTTTTAAAAAGCAATTGTAAAAAGACAATTATTAAAATGGAACAATTAAAGATATTTTAACACTAATTGGATACAAGAAAAATAAATAATTGTTTTTTGACTATACTTAAAAACTTATGGATTATTGAAAGGAGAAATGATACATGCCTAGTTTAAAATGGTCTAGCTTTGGGTGGGCATTATAAATGAACCATGATTCATCATATATTGGTCATTATGAGGCTGGATTATAAAAATATTTATGAATATTTTATATATGTTTGCAAATTCCCATGATAAACATGTTTATACATAAACAAATAAAAGAGTAAATACATAAAATGCTAAAATATAAAGCTGTGGAAAATTTAAGGAGAGCATAGAGGAGAGGGTTGAGAAGACAACCTTAGAGGAGCTCCAGTATTTAAGAATTGAAGAGGAGAGTCACAAAGAAGCTGGGGACTGTTCAGGGTTGTTGGAGGAAAGCCCGATAAATGCCACATCATGGGGCGTCTAGAGGTGTGTGTGTGTGTGTGTGTGTGTGTGTGTGTGTGTGTGTTAAAGAAGATGAAGGTAGTAGTCAAGAATGCAAAATGCTGCTGAGATTTTTATTAAGATGAGAACTGAAATTTCACCATTAGATCTAACAAGATATTGGTAATGTGTTATTTTTAAGACCAGTTTCAGTGTGTTGTAGAAATAAGAACATGAATGCAGTGGTTTGGAAGAGAATGGGAGATAAAAAAGGGGAGGCAGTAATATGGACAACTTTTTAAGGGAATTGAACTGAGAAATGAGGAGGCAACTGGATTGTGACATGTGATCAAGAATTTTTGTTTTTTTAAATTTAGATGATATCAGAGCAAGCTTGCATACCCACAAAATACTGCTATCGAATAGGATGAAACTGCTGATACATTAAAGATTGGGAGAATTACAGGAAAGAGTTTGTTTAGAGGGAAAGGATGGGATCCTGCATATAAATAGTAGTAAGAGCAGAAATACTTATTATGGCTACAGAACAAAAAGGAAGACAGCATAAATAGGTATAGATTTGGTGGTAGAAATAATAAAATTACTTGAGTCTAATAACAACTTTTTGTCTATGAAGTATGATTGAGCTCTAAACTAGACTTTTCAGGAGAAAAGATGGGAAATTGCTATATCAAAGAAATGAAAAAATCGATTTATAGGTAGCAGTGTGATTGTCAGTATTTATTGTCTATTTGAGATTGTTGGCTATAAATTTGAAGCAAACCAGTATGGTCAGTATGGTTTTATTTTCTCCAGAAATACTCAATTGCTTGGTTATAAACATGGGGTAAGCCTGCAGTTTGGATCAAAGAGGTTTGACATTTTTGCCAGCTAACACAATAGTAGAAGAAAGAGGCAAGGAAGTTAGGGATATTTGCAAGGATGTAGTTACCATGTTATAGTGGATTAACGATGTGTGAGAGGTTGGACAGCTGTTGGTATGAGCATACTGTAGTAAGTGAAGGATAGGAGATGGTGAATAGAAAATGGGATGTCAGAATGTGCAGCTTGAGGGATAGTGCTGCTATGGATATTACTTATATTAATATAAATATGTAATATACAAATAAAATCTATAATATATTAATAATAATATATTGATTATATATAGAAGATAAACTCAACGTACTAAAGAGGTGAGTGGGTGATGGAAATTAGATTGAGGAAAATTTGCTTGAGGAATAGGAAACCAAGAAATGAAGGAAACCAAAGAAACTGAAAAACCAGTGTTTTGAGTTTATCATTTATGTGACTATTGATGTAACCGAAAAAGATGATAAAAGTGGTGGTCAAAGAGAAGGCATTTTAGTTGAAGACAGCGACGTGTTTTCAAAGTCCTGAGCTTTTTGAAGGAGGAAGAAGAAGGTAAGAAAAGAAAAAAAAAGGCTTAAAGTAGGAAAAAATAGGGGAATAAGAATGTCATATAACATATAAAACTTCTCTAGACCCTGAGGTAATTGGAGAGAAAAAGATTGCACTTTCCTTTAGTCTACATTTGAGTGGACTGCAAGGGAGCATTTTTTCCTCATTACATAGTAGGTGCTACTGGGAATGAGAAGATGAAGGGAAATCTAAACACAGTTTAGAGATTTTTGAGAATGTCCTTCAGGGGATTGATGAGGACAGTTTGAATTCCGGAGGGCTTGTTGAAGGAGATTGATAAAATGGGAAGTGTGGCAACTGGGATCAGATACATGTATTGAACAACATGGGGATGGCTGTCCTGGAAATTGGGAGTCACCCAGCATGATCATGCTTTTGATGGTAAATGAATTGAGACTGAAAGAAAGATATGATGGGATTGGGTCAAGAACTTTTTTTCTCCCCCAAGTGTTTATCCATTTATTTTTGAGAGGGTGAGAGACAGTGAGAGAGAGCACAAGTGCGGGAGGGGCAGAGAGAGAGAGAGAGAGCGAGAAGGAGAGAGGGAGACACAGAATCTGAAGCAGGCTCCAGGCTCCAAGCTGTCAGTGCAGAGCCCAACGTGGGGCTCAAATTCGTGAAACACAAGATTATGTATGACCTGAGCCAAAGTCAGATTGCCAACCGACTGAGCCACTGAGGCACCCCATAGGTCAAGAACTTTATAAAAAGAAAGAGAAATAGCCAAATATATATTCTTGACATGGCTTTTGGTAAAAATAATTTTAAGTAAAAAATAGAAGTTCTCAGGCAGCTGTTTAGTTTTGCAAGGTGTTTTTTTTTTCTTTTGAGATTGAAAATGAAAGTAAATTTTTTCCTTTCAAGTTTTTATTTAAATTCAAGTTAGTTAACATATAGTGTAATATTGGTTTCACGGGTAGAATTTAGTGATTCATCACTTACATATAACACCCAGTGCTCATCCCAACAAGTGCCCTCCTTAATGCCCATCACCTATCTTCCCCCACCTCCCCTCTGGCAACCTTCTGTTTGTTCTCTATAGTTAAGAATCTCTCTTATGGTTGCCTCCCTCTCTCTTTTTACCTTATTTTATTTTTCTTACCCTTCTCCTGTGTCCATCTGTTTTGTTTCTTAAATTCCACAGATGAATGAAATCATATGGTATTTGTCTTTCTCTGACTTATTTCATTTTGCATCCATGTCATTACAGATGGCAAGATTTCATTCTTTTTGATAGCTGAGTAATATTCCATTGTTTATATATAAGCCACATCTTTATCCATTCATTAGTCAATAGACATTTGGGCTCTTTCCATAATTTGGCTATAGTAGATAATGCTGCTAGAAATATTGGGGTGATGTGCCCCTTTGAATCAGTATTTTTGTATTCTTTAGATAAATACCTTATAGTCCAGTTGCTGAGTCATAGGGTAGTTCTATTTTTAACTTTTTGAGGAATCTCCATACTGTTTTCCAGAGTGGCTGCACCAGTTTGCATTCCCACCAACAGTATAAGAGGGTTCTCCTTTTTCTGCATCGTTGCCAACATCTGTTGTTTTCTGTGTTGTTAATTTTAGCCATTCTGACAGGTGTGAGGTGGTAGCTTGTCATGGTTTTGATTTGTATTTCCCTGATGAGTGATGTTGAGCATTTTTTCATGTGTCTGTTGGCCATCTGTATGTCTTCTGCAAATTAATTTTTTGATTTCTGTATTCTTCATGGCAATTATACTACTAATCTCAGCAGAGCAGTTTATTTATTTGAAACATGTAATTCCTCATTGTTACTTCATTTCTTCTTTTTAGAATTCAATTCTATTTTTGGGTTTCACAGCACTGAATCTTGTTTACCTATTGCTTTTCCTTATTTGTCCTATTGCCAGCAAGGTTTTATCACAGCAGACACTGTGATAAACACTGATGTCTGTGTTGTTAAAAAATAGGATCAAATATAGCATCACTCCTATGCTGTTACCTCAGGAGAACTGTGTGATATTCAGTATAAAGAAGGACAAAAGTGTCAAGTGGTAGACCAGGGAGTGTGGTAGGCAGATGTTTTCTAACTTTTGATTTGGCACTAATTCTGGAAGAGGTCCAGATAAATTTGTGCTTTTGATATATATGTATATCAAAATATGTAAGTATATATATAGAAATATATTAATACATGCATATTTACTTATGTATATCACATAACTCCAAAAAACTATTTAGGTGACTACCAACAGCATTTACTACATAATAGGATAAAAATGAAATTTGAATCCAATAGTAAATAGTTATTAAATATGGATAAATATTTAGCTCTATACTTTATAACATAGAAAATAGGGGCACCTGGGTGGCTCAGTCGGTTAAGCGGCCGACTTCAGCTTAGGTCATGATCTCGCTGTCTGTGAGTTTGAGCCCCGCGTCGGGCTCTGTGCTGACAGCTCAGAACCTGGAGCCTGTTTCAGATTCTGTCTCCCTCTCTCTCTGACCCTCCCCTGTTCATGCTTTGTCTCTCTCTGTCTCAAAAATAAATAAATTAAAAAAAATTAAAAAAAAATAGTCAAGTGCATTTATTCATATTTATTCATATTATCCTCATAATATGCACTGTAATGAATTTTCACCCCAATGGCTCTTTCTCCTACAAAGGACATAAAGTCACATCATAATTAAATGAAAGCAAAAATAATGAGGTTCAAGTATACATGGTTTTGATGGCCTCATATAATTTATCAATAAATTCTAGATGGTCTATATGAGTACTACAACTTGTTTAAATAGTACTTATATATTTAAGGTAGGTCATATATCCATTTGTAATGTATCTTTAACTTTTGATAAAAATTAAACTTGTCAAATTAAACTTGTCAATTAAATTAGTCATTAATGACTAAAAGAGAAATAAAACTATAAATTTTGTAGTGGGTTCTTTATGTCAAAATAACCCTTTATAGTAAGTAAAACAATTATTTTACCTGTATGAGATCAAATTCATTAAAACACACTATTGTCAAACATACATTTTGAGTTATTTTTATCCATAGTCTTGTATCCAGTTCACCATGGATAAATAAATTATATTGTAAAATTGATAGTTTTAGTTTAGAGGTTGATTTTACAGTTATAAAAAGGATTATGTTTTCTATTCAAAGATAAACAGTTTATATTTGGTTAAAACTATAATCCAGACTTCTTGCTTCCATTTTCTACCCAATGTAGCTATCATGATCAGGCAAGTTCAGTGTCACATCAGTAAGGAAAGTCACCCAATATAATGTACATTAGGTAAATAAAATATTTATACATAAATCTACTATGTTAAGAAGTCAAAGGGGCGCCTGGGTGGCTCAGTCGGTTAAGCGTCCGATTTCAGCTCAGGTCATGATCTCACGGTCCGTGAGTTCGAGCCCTGCGTCGGGCTCTCTGCTGACAGCTCAGAGCCTGGAGCCTGTTTCGGATTCTGTGTCTCCCTCTCTCTCTGCCCCTCCCCCGTTCATGCTCTGTCTCTCTCTGTCTCAAAAATAAATAAACGTTAAAAAAATTTTTTTAAAATAAAAAAAAAAGAATTCAAAAAATACATATTTTATTGTATTATAGATGAAAGTAATTGCATCAGTCCAAACTAAAAAGTTGATACATTTTTTTAGTCTCTATAAATTGAGAGAAATATACTTTCTGTGAGCTATAAATATCTTATCGTAGAATAATAATAAAAATGATTTCTTCTTTCAAACTTTGGGAGGGGCTTGCTACAGTACAGAAACAAGGTAAAATGCCAAAATTTATTTAGATGTTATCACAATATTTCAGTTGCTTTTTTAATATTCTTTATAGGAGAACTAATGCCTTTTACGTTTTATTTTACAGAAATACTTTAGTGAAGCTAGCTCATTTTTAAATGAGCTTTGAGCATTCTAAATGTCGTGCTTTGATAGATATTTTTAAATAATTCCAAATATTTCTTAAACCATGTATTGAAATTCTATTACAAGTAATTTTAAATATTTAAAAATGTACTGAGAATACATAAAAGTTTAGGTTTTCTTACATATAGCAATATAGACATATATCAATTTCAGAGTAAAATCAATAGCTTTAAGATTTTGCTTTCAAAAAAAGGATTTTGTTCTAAGATTGTAAGCAGCCTGTTTAAATCTAAAATGCCCTGAATTTAATGTCCCCAAAATCTTATGAGAATTATAGATAATTAATGAAATTACTTAAAGATTATCTGTTTCCAATATTTTTATGTTTAATCTTTTTTCTGAATGTATATTTTTCCTCTGTAGACCAAAAGTATTTATGTGTATTGCAGTTCAGATGTAAAAGTAGGTCAGATAGTTCCCATATTATTCAAAAAATGCCTTCAAACTCTTGACAGCAGAAATATGAATGAGTACATGAAGTCACAGACTGCCTAATTTTTTTCCTATTAGGCTATTTAAAGTGGATTATTTGGGTTATTCCTTTTTCTTAACAGTTCCTGTAGCAACTTATATTCACAAGGTCTGCACAAAGATTTCCTGGATGAATTATTTAATTCAGTAAACCAATTTTGCTAGATTACCTTAAGGAATATGTTTCCAGCTTTACAATAGACCCAGAGAAGTCATATAGAAGTCAGATGGTCTCTTAACACACTAACTGGAGCTACATACAAATGAAAAAAAAAAAAAAGATCAATTAAAATGTCTAAACACTGCTTGCTCCAACCACTGAATTAATACAGATTTTATTATTTTTTTAAAAAAATTTTTTTAACGTTTTATTTATTTTTGAGACAGAGAGAGACACAGCATGAACAGGGGAGGGTCAGAGAGAGAGGGAGACACAGAATTGGAAGCAGGCTCCAGGCTCTGAGCCATCAGCCCAGAGCCCGACGCGGGGCTCGAACTCGCGGACCGCGAGATGGTGTCCTGAGCTGAAGTCGGACGCTCAACCGACTGAGCCACCCAGGCGCCCCTGAATTAATACAGATTTTAAAACATTCCACTATTGAAGATAGGCTTTCTGGACAACGTCTGACCTGTGTTCAAATCCACATGTTCTGGATAGCCTGAAATTTTGACCTTAGGGCTCAGGCAAAATTAAAATATCTGAGTTACACAAACTAGTTAGATTTGCTAACCGTTCTTGTTAGAGAATAGATCCTGAAAGCTTACCTGGAAACCAGGAAAGCTGTGGCTGGTTTTATTCCTTACAACCTTATATGAATTTGACTCTTGACATACAGTAGTTCTGAGCTTATTAGACTAAAGCTACATACATATTTTTCTTTAGTAGTCATTGCAAAGGAATTGCACATTAATAATTTAGCACCTCTTCTAAATCTTGTCAATCAAAAGGGCACATCAATCTAACAGTTTTCTGAAATCAAGTGTCTTTCTGTCTCTCTTTCTCTGTCTTTTTTAAAAAATATTTTTTAACATTTATTTATTTTTGAGAGACAGAGCATAAGCAGGGGAGGAGCAGAAAGGCAGGGAAACACAGAATCTGAAGCAGGCTCCAGGCTCTGAGCTGTCCTTGTATCCTTCCCTAGTATCTTAGTAACACTAACCAATTTGTTGTTTTTTAAATTATATTCTTCTAAGTACTGTTTCTTTATACTCTGTTAATGTAAGTTAAATTCTCTGAAGCTAGTGTTCACATCATAATCATATTTTATTGAGTGCATATTAGGAATTAAAATATTTTCATTAATATTCTCACTCTCAACCACATTAAACCACATACTCCTAAAAGCTTATGTTATAACCTCTCCATTTAAGCAGTAATTCTTTTTTTTGCAAAAAAAAATTTTTAATGTTTAATTTTGAGAGAGAGTGAGAGACCGAGCTCGAGTTGGGGAGGGGCAGAGAGAGAGGGAGACACAGAATCTGAAGCAGACCCCAGGCCCTGAGCTGTCAGCACAGAGCCCGACTCAGTGCTGGAACTCATGAAACATGATATCATGACCCAAATCTAAGTCAGACACTTAACTGACTGAGCCACCCAGACGCCCCTAAGCAGTAATTCTTGGAAGAAAAAATATTTGAGAATCAGTGATGAAACTTAGAAACTTGGGGCGCCTGGGTGGCGCTGTCGGTTAAGTGTCCGACTTCAGCCAGGTCACGATCTCGCGGTCCGTGAGTTCGAGCCCCGCGTCAGGCTCTGGGCTGATGGCTCAGAGCCTGGAGCCTGTTTCCGAGTCTGTGTCTCCCTCTCTCTCTGCCCCTCCCTCGTTCATGCTCTGTCTCTCTCTGTCCCAAAAATAAATAAAAAACGTTGAAAAAAAAAAAGAAACTTAGAAACTTAGATAATGAGGGAGTTATTTTAGAATTATGATTAGGGAGACATTTCTATGCAATAATTTTACATAAGTGGCCTCCTTTGGTTACATACTCATAAATACAGTCCAGGTACAATCAACGTATCTTATTAGGCTCTGTTTCAGGGTGTTCTTTAAGTTAGCTTTCTTATCAACTTCCTTTGGACTTTCCTACAATATTTTTATCCCAACTCCCCTACCCCCCATTTTACTGTTGCCTACTATTAATACTTGCATAACATGACATTTAGGCATGAAAATCATTACGACTTTCAGCACCCCAATTGCAAAAAGAAAGAAGGGGAATGGGAACATTATAGCAAATGAAAAATGGATTATTAGTGACTTATAATAAATGTGAAATCAGAATGCCCAGTATATGACCATCTTGCTAAAGGCCTTCTTCAAGTGTAGTATAACTGACATTGAGTGGTGAAAGAAACTACATGATGAGGATGAGACTATAGTAACTAAAAGAAAAGTCAAGTTTCCAGAAATCTGAAGGACCATTAGTAAAATTAGACTGAAAGGAGTCAAGGAATCAGTGATAAAAGAACTAGTAGTAAGAAAGGGGAAGTAGGCCTGAGAGAATTAGTTAGCATGACTGTTACTGGATTGTAATGTTCTGGAAACTTTTATGCACTCTAAATTCTTTCTCTGTGACTATGTAAATCTTAATGAAGTTAAGGCCCCTGGCTTTTCTAAGTACTAGTTAAAAAGAGCAAAATCAAAATCAAAATCAAAATATGCCTTTATGGTATCACTTTACCCTTCCTTGGTAAGACTCCTTGGATTACCTAACTCCAAACTGTATGTATAACTAAACATGACCATACGTTTGGAATACCTCAACAGATTCGTTAATTTAAGGTCATGGCTTACATTCTACTATAAGTTAATATTTTGTGGGAGATTTAAGCGCAATACTTTGATAAAACCCACCATCTAATTAAGGAAGTAACAGTATATCTGAAGTGAACATTTCAGAATTTTTCTCAGGCTTTTCAGAAACTTCCAAGTGCATATATGTGGGGATTTGTGTGTGTGGGAGTGGTTAACAAAATACTTCTTAGAATCAACGATTTGTATTTTATCCCTCTCATAATTCCTTGCAGAGGAGACTACTTGAAACAACCCTCCTCCCAACTGTAATTTAAAAATCTTCCTGGGGCACCTGGGTGGGGTCAGTTGGTTAAGCTTCCCACTTCAGCTCAGGTCATATTCTTATACATCGGGCTCTAAGCCAACAGCTAGGGGCCTGGAGCCTGCTTCAGATTCTCTGTCTCCCACTCTCTTTCTGTCCCTCCCCTGCTTGTGCTCTCTCTCACTTCCTCAAAAACAAATAAATAAACATTTTAAAAAATTAAAAAATAAAAGTCTTCTTGAAATTTCTTAGTTCTTCGCCCCATGACCCCCCTCCCATTCTGTACTATATATCTACTGTTTGAAAAATGCTTTTACCTGCTCCAGTTATCATTGGTTTGGGTATCCAAAATCATTGGATTTTTTTTTTTTTTGAAGCCACCAGCTTGATTGGCTTAATAAAATGCTCAGCAGTCAAAGGGGTTGATTTCTATTTGAAGGAGGGCATAGGAAGAGGGTACATGCCTGTAAATAATTATTCTTTATATTTGTCTTTTACACATATCAATTTAGAAGTGTAAATTGCTATTCTGTGCTCAGAGTTCTAACTCATTTTAATTATTAAAACTTTTATACCAAGAAATCTTGAAGATACAAGCTAAATAAACTTCAGTTTAACAGCATTAAGTGTGACTTAAAAATTACCCTTTAAAAAATATCTTAGTGTCAACTGTCAAAATATTAATTTGTGGATTATATTTTCCTCTGTAGATATTAACCAATTTTTGTCTTTTTTTAAAAACTACTTTCATAAAATATCTCAAAACTGTGGGTTTGATTATAAAGTTGTAATTTTTCATTAATATTTTAACATACATGAAAACAAACTGTGAACTTCCTTCGGGCACCCCAACATACCCCAAGCTCATATTGTATTTGCCCTGCCAGATCTCTGTAATTAACCACTTCTCCAGTGAGTTCTGGCTCCTTTTGCTACTAAATGGAATATAAAAACCAAGATCTGGGTACTAGGTGTGCCATAGGAGTTTTATAGGCCCTCTTAGTGGAGAGAACTAGGAAATGTACGTATATTAACTTACGCGTATACACACATTTATATTTATTTGTGTCTGTAGATGTATCAATACTTTCCAGTAACACATAATGTGAGTTCATGTTGATGCCTGTAACTCAAATTCAGAATCAGAAGACTGACTTTAATGTATGTTAATTTTATTGCATATATTATAATATATAGATATAGATACAGACATACATTTTTAAGAATAATCACTGAAAGAACACAGACAAAGCTATAATTTAAAAATGAATAGGGTAAAAAGTGTGGTGAGAGAGAGTAGAACATATAAAACCTTACTAGTTCAAATAAAGGAGGGAATGAGGAAAACTGAGGAACAAAATACATTTTTCAGAATATCCAATTTATTTTTCATTTTTAATGAAGATTAGAGATAATACCTGAATAAAACAATATCCACTAATGAAACTGAAAATATTTTGTGAATTCTGCTTTTCCTCACAAAAAGGGATATGTAAGAAGCTCGGACAGTCATGCAGATGATTTTATTAACAATTAAAAGAGCAGATGGAGCTTCAGAGCTTCAAAATGTATCTTTTGTAAATAGAAAAAATGACATGTAATTACATGACAATAATATGACTTTGGCAACTAATCAAAACATACACTGTAAATTAAATAAATGCATAAATCAGCCTCACGTGGAAAGATTTACCACATCAAACTATAAAAGAGAAAACTAAAATCATATTAAAAGAGTGAAATCCTTTAAAATTCAACACTCATTCATTAAAACAAGCAAAATAAGCACTTAGGAAACAAATAAGAAATTAGAATTTGCCTAACCTTTTAAAAGGTATGTAAAATAAATCTATAGTTTTAAGTCAGAGGACAGTCATGTGAAGCAAGAGTGGGACAGAGAAAGCTTGTTAAAATTAAATGACAGCAGAAAACAGTAAGCAAAATAAAAACATTTTACAAACAACAGGTTAACTTTTTTGAAAAAAAAATATTTTGGAAGAAGAGATGAAGTACCTAAATAGAGCTTAATGATAATACCATTCTGTCAGACATGAGAGATACATTTGAAATCCATAGCGATCCTATTCATCAGCAATAACCATTTGGAAGATATAATTTGAAAAACATTCTTCCTGAAAGCAAAACAGATCTCTAAGATACTTAGAACTGAATCTATGAAAGAATATGCAATATTTCTAGGTAGGAAATTATAAAATATTATCGAATGTCATAAATAGAACCTATTATATAAATAATGATCTAAAGCTCGTGGATGCGAGGGTTTAATATCACAAAAATATCAATTATTCATGAAATAATCTATAAATACTAAGAAATTCCAATGATAACCATACCATATTTTTAGCGTGTGTGCAGATTGAAAAGCTAACCCTAAATTTAAATTGTGTATGTTATATATAAGAATATTTAAGATGCTTGTGCAAAAGGAAAACAAATAGACACATACCAATATTTCTTAATTTTAGCGATTAAGCAATGGTGTATTAATAATATCTTATATTTGCTGCACCAAATCTACTCTTGACTTCCCTTCACAATTCTTAAATTCATGAACTGCATTAATGCCTTCCTGGATTCTTATTTTCCAGGTGAATGTAAACAACTGAAGAATTCGCAAGAGATGAGAGGGAAGACGGAGGGTGAGGTAAGGGTATTTATTTCTAGTTACTTTCTTATCAGATTGCCAAAGATTGGCTGTGTTGCTTTACCAAAAGGTGACTCCTCCTGTAACAATAATTGTTCCTTCTGAAGCCAGAAGAGCCCTGGCATGCAAATGACTGCATGTTGCAAGCCCTCACTGTTTCTGCCCTTTGCTAATGCACATTGACTTTCTATGCAGATGAGAAATAAACATTTGCATTACCCCACTGAGAGGGGGTTGTATGTTATTGCAGTTAATCTGTAAAAATTCACTCCTTGTTTAATTGAACTTTCAGAACAATTGACACTGTTGATCACTCCCTCATTGTTAAAACAGTTTTGTTTCTTGGATTCTGGTGGTGATCACTGCTAGGGATCAATGCTTCTTCTGATTACTATCATACTATTTCTGCCTTAGAAATGCCATAATGTCTCAGGGTTCCATGTACCCCCCTCTCCCATTTTATGATTTTATCCAGACCCATGGCTTTGAAAACCCTCTATAAACAGATGACACAAATATTTATTCGAAATCGCATTCCTTTTATACCTTGCCATTATTCAGTTGTGGGACATACACATTTTTCTCTGGATATCTAATAGGCATTTCAGACTTCACATATCCAAGTCCAAACTGGTGATTCCCATGTCCTCTCTATGAATCTTTTTCATTGCCCTGTCTTTTCTAAGTGTATGGGACTACCAGTCCATGAGTTGCTCAGACAGAAGATACTGTAATCAGTTTTGACTCTTCTCTCAAATGCTATATCTAATACGTAAGGAAATTCTTTACACTTTATCTTTGAATTATTCACCAAGCTGAACATAACTATTTCAGCTGTAATCATTGATATTTTAAGCTGAGCCACTTTTATCTCTTGTTTGAACTAATCCAGAACTCTACCAACTAGTCTCTATGACTCCTTTCTTTGCACTTTTTCTCCACAGCCAGACTGTTCCTTTAAAAAATAACTGTCATTCTGCTCAGAATCTCTGTATGGCTTTCCAACTGTATTTAGAACAACATCCAAAGTACTTATCGAGGTCCTATAAGGCCCTAGTTGACTCTGGTCCCCGGATAACTCAGACCTCATGTCTGACTTTGCATATTCTTGTTCAAATATTCTGGAATTTTCTTGTCCAAAAATATGCCTATCACATTTCCTTCGGAAGTTTTACACCTGAGTTCCCCTCAGGTTAGAAAGCTCATGCCCAGATATTCATATGGCTGTACTTTCACTTCACTTAATTCTCTGCTCAAATATTATCTTCGTACTGGCCTTCCCTAACAACTGTATCCAGAAAAGGTATCCCTACTTTTCTAAATCTTTCTCCTTCCATTGTTAATTTTCCTCTGCAGCATGTTTTACTGCTAAAAATCATATAGTACAATTAGCTTTTTAGTTTTTTGTTTTGTCTCTTTCACTTGAATAAAAAATTCAGTAAACTCAGGTGCTTTTTCTGTTTCATTCAGTATTCAATATTGGGTCCTCTAACACTTAGAGCAATGCCTGGGAGCATAAGGCACTAAAAATAAAACAAACAAAACAAAGAAATCCCAACTTTAACAAAATAAGGAGAAGGAAGTTTCCTCAGTTTAATATGGGATGCAAAATAGTAACTTGGGCCGATCTTAATTGAAGAGCTACCTCAAGTATCTGGATTGTCATTAAATAATGAAATCCTTTTCTACATTTATTCTGCTTTACTTGGCAGTGCTGTATTTTTTAAGTTCCCCCAGGTTGAAAGTTTTACAGATTTAGAAACCATTTTAGTTCATGAGGAGATTCAGGTTATTTGTGGTGACAGCTAGCCTCTCTAATTCCATTCCCTCTATTACCAGACCATGAGTTGAGCATACATTGTCTTTCACCAGAATCAATATCTTATCTATTCAGCTCCCTGAAATGAGCTTTCATTATCCAGGTGGTTTTAGGTGGATGACTTGCAACTTTTATCACCTTTAGGACTGCCTGCTAGGGTGTCTGGGGGACTTTGTGTAATGGTACAGGCATACATCAGACTGGGTCACCTTGATGTTAAAAAATCGATGGGGAAGAAAATAACAGTTGAGTACTTCTGAGTTTAGCACTCATTCTCAAAGCAACGTAGTATATAACTGGTGACAAAAACAAACACGTGGTGAATTCTCTGAAGCACAGTCCTGAGGTATAGAGCTATGAGCTACACTGTTAGAACCCTTACTGGGATTAATTCATTTATGAGGCCCTTTATAGTTATTTCTGCATCTTTGAAGCTTCTATGGAGTCTTGATGCTCAGTTACACACTTGGGAAAAATTAGAGACTTATATCGCTGTTTAAATTTGTGAGTCTAAATTTAGAAAATCTTCACTAAAATAAGAAATCCTTAGTATACAATTACATGAATAATTCTATTAGTTACCCAGAAAAGGCAAATTAGAAAGTAGATTAGGGGCGCCTGGGTGGGTCAGTCGGTTAAGCATCTGACTTTGGCTCAGGTCATGATCTCACAGTGCTTGAGTTCAAGCCCCGCATCAGGCTCTGTGCCGACAGCTCGGAGCCTGGAGCCTGCTTCAGATTCTGTGTCTCCCTCTCCCTAACCCTCCCCCATTCATACTATGTCTCTCTCTGTCTCAAAAATAAATAAACATTAAAAATATATATAATATTTGGCTAGGGCTGGAAATAAGAATACTAACTAAATGGAAATCTCAGTAAATTTATAAAAAATCATTGACTTGAAGTGGGTAAATTTTACTGCATGTAAATTGTACTACAGTACATTTAAAAATTATATAAATAAAGAATTGTTTGATAAAGAATCATGTGTAAAGTAAAGGAAATAATAAAATATATTTTATTAAGATTATAAAATATTCTTCCAAAAATGGAACACTAGACTGGATATATTTAGAATCTTGTTAGTTTCTGATCTGTTGAGGGAAAGCTGTTATAGAAGGAAAGACCAAAGAAATATCCCAGCATCCTCGTAGTCACCCTCTAGTCCAAGACAGTAAATCAGAAAGAATATCTTTTCCCAGGAAGAATTGCAGAAGTTAGTGATGCTCTCAAAGTCAGAGGTGATGGTTTCCGTGATCTCTCCATTCAGTCCATCTGTATGGCCCTTTCAAAACACAGGTAAACTATGGTCATTAATAGTGGATTATTATAAACCTAAATAGTGATACCACATTTGAAACAGTTTTGCTGGATGTGTTTCTAGAAAAGAAGAACATAAATTCTAGTATTTGGATGCCACTATTGTGCAAGATGCATTCTTTTCAGTATCCATCAATAAAGAGTATCAAAGTAACACCTTTTATTAAGGGAAGAGAATCACTATTCATTCACAGTTTTGTATCAGGGCTACTGTAACTCTCTTGCTCCTAGGACATTATACTTTTTTTTTGATGCCTTGGGCATCTTTTATAATTTGGAGCATCACAATAGTTTGCCATATTGATTTTATTATGCTTTGTAGTTAGTGTTCAACAAGTATTCTAGATACCCTCATAAGTTTTACGCATCCTAGAAATGGTAAGTTGACTCCTGGAAAGTTATACAGACCTACCACTTCAATGAGGATTTGCTCTCTGAAATAAAGGACAAGTTATTATCCCTCATACACCTACCACTAAGGTAGAGTCACAGGACTAAGTGGGTCTTTCACACTTGGAACTGTTGTATTGCAGTGCCATCTGATTTACTTGCTGGGGCCATGTGAGTCTTAAATTCAGTGGTGTCGGAAGTATCCAGGTTAGCTAAACTTGTTGCATGTATCTCAGGGTCGGGTCATCTGTAGCAGATCGGTAGATCTGTAGCAACATGTTCTTTGAAAACCAGATCTTTATTTGCTACAGAGCCCAGTAGAAATTGAATGCCTCCATGAAGAACATGTGTTGACTGTGCAACCAGAGCATGTCTCTGCAGTGTGGTCAAGCATTTGAAATATAATTTAGTGTATATTTGAAGTGGTGCATTTAGATTTGGGCCTCAGCCCAAATGTCCAGAAGAAACGGTACTTTACATGAAGAAGTATAGTTTTACTTACTCCCTGGAAGAATTGCTTCCCCCTTAGCCCTTACATATGGCTTCATGGAAGTTTCCCTAAGTTGAGGAAACTAACCTCATGTGTTGATGCAAATCAAACTGAACGTCTGCTTTACTGTATCCTGACTGAAAGATGGCCCTAAAGACGTTGGTTAGAAGAAATTTCTCCAGTGTGGATAGCTGTGAACAACATGTAGGTAAATGTGGTCTGCTTTTATAAACACAGACACTTGAGCGGTCACAAATGGCTGGGCTGGTTGGCCAGGGGTCTGGAAAGAGCAAGACTGGGATGCAAAGGAGAAATAATTAGACCTTTACAGAAGAGGCACCTAGAGAGATCATCGGTGTAGGCGAAAAGCATGAGAATCTGGGTCTTACATTATTAACTACCTAAGCAATCAAACCTAGAGGAAGCCCTTAACAACAAGAGATTATAAGAGGACTTTTATTTTCATTTATTTATTTATTTATTTATTTATTTATTTATTTATTTATTTTTAGGACAGGGAGCACCTGAGTGGGGGAGAGGGGCAAAGGAAGAGAGAGAGAGAATCTTAAGCAGGCTTCGTGCTCAGCATGGAGCCCAATGTGGGGCTCAATCCCACAACCCTGGGAACGTGACCTGAGCCAAAGTCAAGAGTCAGATACTCAACTGACTGAGCCACCCAGGTGCCCCAAGAGGGCTTTTCTTAAGGATAGTAGCCAGAATTTATCCTTACCACCGCTCCCCCACCCCCATGCCTGAGCCCCAGGCTCATTTGGATAGTTAACTACCTAAGCGCATTGAACCAAGAGGAAGCCCTTAAAAACAGGAGAAATAAGAGGACTTTTCTTAAGGATATTGGCCAGAATTTGTTATTACTCCCTCCATCCCCCACTGCTTGAGCGCTGGGCCCATGAAGAGGATGGTCCAACAGCAGCGTTTCCCTTTCTCTATGTCAGGTCTAGGTACTGCCACTGCTGCATGTTCAATTTGCCACAAATGGCTGGGCTGGTTGGCCAGGGGTCTGGAAAGAGAAGATTGAATTGCAGTGAAGAAACCATAAGATCTTTACAGAAGAGCCACCTGGAGAGATCATCAGTGTAGTCAAAGAGCATGAGAATCTGGGTCTTACGTTATTAACTACCTGCTGGTCTTTTCTAGGACTACCACCATACCAGGGCTTATATAATATCAGATTTACACCATGGCATGCTGTGTAACATTTCCTTAAACCAAAGTGTCTGTATTCTGATCGCAAATACATGAATATTTTTATTGTTTAAACTATTATACATTCATCAATTTCATTCATTCATTCATTTCACAAACATGTATTAACCCCTTGTAAACTATTCTGTGTTAAGGCCTTGGAAGCACAAAAATGAATAAACAGTCTGTGCCTTTGAGGAATCTCCAGTACCAATAAAGAGACACATAATCTAAAACGAAAATACAACGTAACAGTGTTATTGCACAAATATTTAGTAGGTATTTGTGGTTATACAGTATTGAGTAATGATATCAGGGGAGGTATAAACGAAAATTTGAGAGGAAAATATAGTTCTGTTAGTATTGATTCTTCAACTGAAAATGGTATTCCAGAAAAATGAATAATATGAAAAGACAAGAGGTGTTAGAAGCCATGGTGGATTCAAACAATGATATGGTTGTTGTTAGCACCAGAGAAGTTTTTTTAGGAGCTAACACATGTAAGGTAATTTAGATTCAGATTTTAATAGGCCATGAAGATAATGTCACCAAGTTTGGATTTTATCCCATAGACGACGTGGTGCCACTGAAAGCTTTTAAGCTGGGAAGTTATAGAACACAATCTATATTTTAGAAACATCAGTCTGCCAGCAGTGTTGAGAATGCATTAAAGGGATATGAGATTAAGTTTTGGTGGTTACTTGAGAGGCAATTGACACAGACTTGTTGAGGGAGAGGTTGTTTTAAGAGAGTTAGAATTAAGGTTTTATAAAAACTGGTAAAAAAGCACTAGCAATAAAAGTACCATGTACCCTTATATGTACACTGTATAGATATTTTAACATTTTCCTCAAGTGAATACAGTCTTTGATATTAGGAATTGTAACTTACTAGTCTTTGTATTCTATATGTAATGGGGCATTGGGAATTAAAAAGACATTTATAACAAGTTTGATTAAAAAATTTTACAAGATACTGCAGGAATATTTATTCCAGTCAAGAGTTGATATCATGGAACTTCTTTTTCCCTTTATTCAAGAAGCCAACCAAGTGAAAGGGGAATAAGATGATTCCAGGTAGAGTAAAGTTATGGAGATGTTCAAGAGTATGATGAATTCAGGACACTTTAATACATTTAGCATGTATGAAACGTGAGGCACATTTGATGTTGAAAGAAAAAAGGGCACATTTTGAGCATGTTTTGTATGCTATGATAAGGGCTTTGCATTTTATCCCAAGAGCAGTAAAGAATTATTAAAATGAATGCAACCATCCATTTGATATTTTTTAAAAGATTATTCTGGCAGAAGTGTGATACATTGATAGATGGGACTACAATGGAGAGAGAGAGAGAGAGAGAAGTAGAGGGTGAGGGAGGGGGGATCAGTTGCAATATTGTGATAATAACCTAGAGCAAGACATAATGAGAATCTGAAATAGTTTAAAAGGAGAGAGAAATGTTTATTGAGAAGGAAGAGCTAATGTATCTCGATGAAAATTGGACGTTAACAGAGGGACAAGAAGACGTTAAGAGAGTCTCCAAGCTTCTGACCTGGGCAACGGGGTTTTTGTTCCATGATTAAAAAACAGGGGTGCCTGGGTGGCTCGGTCGGTTGAGCGTCCGACTTCGGCTCAGGTCATGATCTCACGGTCCGTGAGTTCGAGCCCCGTGTCGGGCTCTGTGCTGACCACTCAGAGCCTGGAGCCTGTTTCGGATTCTGTGTCTCCCTCTCTCTCTGCCCCTCCCCTGTTCATGCTCTGTCTCTCTCTGTCTCAAAAATAAATAAACGTTAAAAAAAATTAAAAAAAAAACAAAAAACAAAACAAGACAAAAAAACACAATATATTTTACATTTATGTGTGTGTGTGTGTTTTGAAAGGAAGGAAGGTCAGATGTTAAAGGTACCGAATTCAACTTAATATATATTGAATGTGAATGAAGTACGTGTGAGATAGTAAAATGGGAAGTCCAGATACCTCAAATAACTGTTCTCTAGTCTTCTCACTGTTTCCCAAACATTCTGTGTTTCTTAATACCCTCCCCTCAGTATAGCAGATAACACCACTTATTGAATTCTGTGCATCAGCGTTTAATCTAATATATCTGTATGTATATATTTTCCAAAATTGGTATATGGACTGTAAATCCAAGCTCCTAATTTTTAAACACCCTTATAATATTTCTCAAAAGTCATACATTGCAAAATAGTTTCCTTGGTGTTTTGATGGAAATATAGATAATGAAAGATTTTGTCCATAGATGTCCAATTTATAGAGGTGGAGTGTGCTAGCAACCTGATTCTAGAACATGGGTAAGGGTTTTTTTGGTTCAATGGACTGAATTGTTGGTTTCTTAACTACAGATTGAGCCAATACCAGATTAGAAGACTTTGGTCTGTTTTGTGGACAGAATCTTCTAGTTCCTCTTCCAACATTTCTGAAATTCTACATATATCAACTGTAGTGAATGGTTACCAAACTTTTGTTGTTTACTTCCCAGTAATTTTTATACTGCTGAAACCCAGGTCTAATAAGAATCTAATGAAATAACTATTATATGCATCTACATCTTCTCATGGATGTCTGACTTCATGGTTGAATTTGGAGAGTTTTATGAAATTGTTCTTCTGGAGCAACAAGTTTATTAGTATTATAGAGAAATATATGGAAGGCATTTTCTTATGGGCTCAATTACATCTTGGAATACTCAACTGGCATCATAAGCACACATTTTATATACATTTCAGAACATAATGACCATTATTGCAATAATAGCATTCAGATATTGAGTATTATTGATGCATGTTTCAGTAAGAGTGATACTTTAGAGACATATCACTAATAACATTATTCAAATATTATTATTACAAGATTATTTTAAGTAATTTACATTATGTGTGCCTACTAAGTACCTTCTGGAGGAAGGCAGGCAGCAGATGGACAGGCAGACAGGAAGGAAGGAAGCAACGAAGATGGCTGGCATTTCCTTCCTCTTTCTTCCCTCTCTCCCTTCCTCTCTCTCTGTCTCTGTCTCTCTCTCTCTCTCTCTTACTCTCTTCTTCCCCTTTCCTTCCTTTCTCCCTTCCTGGACAAGGAATCTGGCTGAGATCATAGCTGCACTGGTTTCTAACAGATTAGTGTTTGGAGCACATGGAGACTCTTCCACTTTCAGGAAGGTTAACATAATGGTTCAGCTTTGAATTTGAAACCTAATATGCCACACATTAAGGCTGGCAGCTAATTAACTGTTACAACTTGAAACCAGAGTATTTAAGGACACCAGCAGACACATCCACAGCGAAGAATAATAAGAAATGAATTTAAACATACCATAATTGCTCAAACAGTCTGTGAGCAAACATCCCTTCACTGCTAATCCCCAGGGACAGAACAGGCATGAGTGGAGAAGGAGCAGTGGGATAGGCCAACTAGACTTCAGGTTACCTTGCTCTCCACCACAAGTGGCTCTTGGTTGTAGCAAGCAAGTCTAGACTTGAGATTTGTTTCTTTGTTTCCCTTTGCATTAGCAGGCAGTCAGCCTGTGTAGGGTGACACCACAATAAGTAACTCAGTTCCATACATGTACACTCAGGGGTGAGCACGTGACTTCATACACAAATTTAGGAGCTCTCTTTTTCCATCTCCCTTCTCTCCTTAGGATTCCTCACATCCTGTGGTTCCTAGACTGCTTTTTATGGCTCTCTGGCTAAAAGTATGGTGTTTTAACCTCCTTGTGTTGTCACACATTCCTTTAAATGGGTATGCTTTGGGGGCCAAGCAAAGAGAGAAGGATAACAAAAATTTCCCACACAAATTTCAGATCATAGGGACATCCATTTTCTAGTTCCTCTGCCCAAACAGAAATATTTTATCTAAAATTTTAGGCACCTTTTTGGCCTTTGCCATTACTTGCCAGTGGCAAGGAGGGCAAAAAAAAAAAAAAAAAAAAAACCAAACAAACAAAACAGAATTACTCCCACAGCCTCCCTTCCTGGACCTCTGTCAAGAAAGAAATAGAATTTCTCTTGAAGACTTTTTGTCTGTGCTTGCTGCTGTTTTGTAATAGCAGCCATCATAGGGTCTAAACCTGAATGAATGAAACAGCAACAACAAAAAAGCTAGTGTCATCATATCACCTATTATCTGGGTTTAGATTTCCCTTCCAATCCACCTGCCGTTGTATGTATTTTAGAGTCTGAACAGATAGATCTTTATTTTTTTCCAGGGATTTTAGTTGTGATCAGTGGAAGCTTTAGAACTGGAATGAGTAATCCATTTTAGCCAGACCTGAAAACTATCCTGGAATTTAAAAAATTATCTTGCTAATTAGAGAATTTTGAATTGATAGTTGTGTGTGCGTATGTGCACGAGTGAGTGAGTGTACATGTGCATGTGTGTTTATTTTAGTATTTTAGCATTGTAAGTCATTGCCCTGTGGCTTCATACTCACGTGGTGTTAATGTTTGTTGGTTTAAAGGAAACTTTTTTAAGGGCCCCTGGAGTCAGTCAGTTAAGTGTCTGACTCTTGATTTCAAGTCAGGATATGATCTCATGTTTCATGGGACCAAGTCCCATGTCAGGCTCTGAGCCTCTCAAAATGAATGAACTTAAAAAAAAAGAAACCTTTTCTATTTTAGAAATGTTTAGGTTTACAGAAAAATTGTAGGGATAATATAGTTTCCATATATCCCACTCCCATTTTTCCCTGTTATCAATAATTTAAATTAGGGTGGTACGTAAGTTGCAATTAATAAATATTCATACATCATTTTTAACTAGGGTCCATACTTTATCCAGATTTCCTTACTTTGTACATAATATCCCTTTGGAGAATCCCATCCAGCAGACATTATATTTACTAGTTTCCTTAGCCTCCTCTTGGATAGACTTGGAGATCTGAATTTCTATATTATTTTTCTTCTGCCTGAAGGACATCTTTTATTATTTCTTGCAGGTCAGATCTGCTGGTCATGAAATTGCTCTGTTTTTATTTATCTGAGAAAGTTGTTATATCACCTTCATTTTTATTTAAAAAAATTTTTTTAATATTTATTTTTGAGAGAGAGAGAGACAGAGCACGAGTGGAGGAAGGGCAGAGAGAGACAGAGACGCCAAATCTGAAGCAGGCTTCAGGCTCTGAGTTGTCAGCACAGAGCCCAATGCAGGGTTCGAAGCTCTGAATTGTGAGATTATGACCTGAGCTGAAGTCAGACGCTTAACCGACTGAGCCACCTGGGCGCCCCTCACCTTCACTTTTAAAGGATAATTCACTAGACATGGAAGTCTAAGTTACTGGTTATTTTTTTCCAACATTTCAAATATTTTACTTTATTTTCTTCTTGTATGGATTCTGATGAGGTGTCTGTTGTAAATCTTATCCTTTATTCCTCTATAGGTAAGATTAAATAAGATTTTTTTGCTGCTTCTGGCTTCTTTTATGATGTTCTGTTTGTCTTTGATATGGTTTGAATATTGTATGCCTGCGTGTTAGGGTTTTGTTTTGTTTTGTTATCCTTATCCTGCTTGGTATTCTCTGGAGTTTCTAAATCTGTGGTTTGGTATCTCTGTCAGTGTTTTCAGAAGGTCTTGGCCAGTGTTATTTTATGTATTTCTTCTATTCTCTTACTCTTTTTCTAGTATTTCAGTCTCACTTATGTTAGAATGTTTGAAATTGTCCCATATTTCATGGATAGTCTGTTCTGATGTGCATGTGTGTGGTGGGGTGTTTAATTTTTTTTTTTTTTTTTTTTTTTTTTTTTTTTTTGCATTTCAGTTTGAGAAGTTTCAAGTTCGTAGATTTTTTACTTAGCCATGTCCAGTCTGCTGATGAACTCATCAAGGCTCTCTTCATTTCTGTCACAGGGTGTTTTATATCTAACATTTTAATTCTTTCTTAGAGTTTCTAGCTGTCTGTTTACCTACTCACTTATTCTTATATGACGTTTAATTCTTTAACCAATGTAGTCCACAACATAGTAACCCCATTTACTTTGAATTCCCAACATCTGTGTTGTATCTGAGTCTAATGTTAATGCTTTCTTTGTATCTTTAGACTGTATTTTTACTTGCCTTTTGGCATGGCTTATAACTTTTAATTGAAAGCCAGATATGGGTTATTGGGTAATGTTTATCTGACTAGAAGTTGGCTGTGTTTACTGTTTGATACCAGGGGCCTCAAATTCATCTAGTGTCTGTTTTTGTCTCCTCTCTTAAGTTTGGGCCTCCCTAAAAAGGTGTGGGGGAAGGGAAACATTCTGTAATATATTATTAAATTTCAGTCTTTTAGTGAGCAGAAGTCTTGGGGCCTTGGCCTTCACCCATATTTCCCAGTGGTGTAGCTTCCTCCTCATACAACCTTAGGTGAGACAAGAATGCTAGAGGGCACTGGAGTGCAGTAAATGTCCACCTTGGATAAGGCTTCGCTAAAATCTCCACTCCCCTTCCCGCCACCCCTGAAAACCTAACAGGAGTCCGGGAGGAGGTAAAACCCATGACAATTTTATACAAGTTTACCCTTAAGACTGTGGCCCCCAGAAGTTTCTTACTTTCATACTAGCACACACTGAGCCACCCACAGTGTATCAGTTACCTTTGAAATATCTTTACCAGTTTTTGGCTGCAGCGGCTTCTTTTTCAGGTAACTAAATCTCAACTGTGACTCTGGATTTGCCTGTCTTTCCAGGAAACAGGGTGCCAGTTTGCCCCACAACCCTAGTTCTCTGGTGTATTGATTTTTAGTTCTCTGAGCATTTTCTTGCTCTAAGGATAGGAGTGGCAACTTCTAAGCTCTCCAGATGTTAAAGCTGAAACTGCAAGTCCCAAATGTTATTTTGTGGGTATTCATTCTTCTTTGGGTTCTCTGAGCTTTTTTTGGATATGTGTTTGTTGTCTGTTATTAATTTAAAAAATACTGAGTCGCTGTTTCTTAAAATATTTCTTCCACCACATTCTTTAACTCTTCTTCTGGGATTTCAGTTACACTTATAGTAGACCATTGGATATTATACCACAGCTCTTGGATGCTCTGTTCTGTTTTATTTGCTTTTTTGTCTCTTTATGTTTCAGTCTGGGTAATTTGCATTAACCTATGTGAAATTTGCTGATTCTACTCACAGGTGTATTTAAACTTGCTGGCAAGCCTTTCAAAGGCCTTCTTCATGTTGCTTTTTATTCCTAGCATTTGATTCTATTTGATAGTTTTTATATTTCTGCTAAAATTACTCATCTGATGCTGCATGTTTGCTGCCTTTTCCTTTAGAGTCTTTTGCATACTAATCATAGTTACTTTCAGTTCCCTGTGAGATAGATCCAACCTTCCTGTCATATCTCATTCTGGCTCTGTTAATTTTTTGTTTCTTGGCAGTGTGTTGTTTCTTTCTTGCTTCTTAGATACCTCATACTTTCTTTTGTTGAAAGCCATACATGTTACATAAAACAGTGGAGAATGGAGTAGAGTTTATGCCTGCAAATGGGCCTACCTTTTCTTCTGCTAGACCTTTAGTGTGGGATTTACATTAATGTTCTCAGAAGCTGAGTTGGACTTAGATTTTTAGTTTGCTGTGATTGCCCTAAGTGCACCACACATTTCAAATTCCTTTATAATACCTTGTTTTTGTGGTCTGGATGGTCTGATAGGAGGTTTGTATCATGTCTGCTCTCCTCTCAGTGTAGGCCTTCCCTTTGTGCTTTGCCTCAGTTAGGGTCTGTCTCTACACTCTTCCCACTCTCCCAGCGTTTTTCCCATTAAGGTATCACAGGACACTTGTTAGCCTGGTGGTGGCCGAGCAGAGGAGTATTCTCTGTTGTGCCTGTGTAGCCTCAGCCTTAGCCACTGTCTCTCTTTGTCCCAGAGATGTAACCTTTTTGCTGACCCTGCACCCTTTCACCTCTGGTTCTGCACCCAAAATATATTTCCGCCTCTCCCGAAGGGATTTTTCTTTTCGGTTACCCCATCTGCAGTGGGGTTTTCTCCAGTGCCCTAAGAGTGGCAGTCTTCGTTCCCCTTCTTTTCATAGAATAAGGCTTTAATTCTGTAATGGAGATAAGGAAGTTTCAGGTGGACTTTCCTATTCCTCCTACACAGACTCTTCTTCTCCCCCAGTCACGCATCATGAAGGAGACTTTCTCAGGGCTCTCAACAGTGTCTTGGTCTTCATCTTTGTCTTCTTCTTTTCTTCTTCCCCCTTTCCTTCCCTTTCTCCTTCCCCTCCTTCTTCCTCACGTTCTTCTTTATGGTTGTATAGTGTGGATAGTGGATAATAGCCTACAAAAGGATGTAAAATCTCCCTATTTCTGAGACCTCCAGGGGCTCCTCCACACCCTTGCCAGTCCTCATTCAGCATCTGGTAATTCATGAACTTTTGTAGCTAATTTAGTTTGTCTCAGGTTAGCAAGTGCTTATGTCCCATCTTTCCCTGCCGGAGTCCGTCTCATTAGGTTTGTAGGTAGTTGGTTGCCCTGTGCCCTCAGCTCTCTGAGTGAAATAGGATTCATAAACTTGCATTTCGTCCACGATTTGGTGTTATCGTAAATCTAGGAGGAATGTTTTTTTCCAGCTATCTACATCCTGGGAAGAATCCAAAAGTTGATTTCTTTATTTTTGATTAATTTATCTAATTTGTTGAGTTTGAATTGTCTTAGGTAAGAGCCAACTACTTATTTACTTTAATGGCATTTCTTATATTACAAAAACCCCAAAGCTTTTGTGGAATTAAGTATTGTTGTTGTTGTTGTTGTTGTGAAGCTGAACTAAAACATTTTTAAAAGCAAAGCAAGAGCAAAGAAGAATGAAAAGACAGAGAACAGAGTTTTGTGTTCACATGAGATTTACAAACAGTTGGAAACTAGATGAGACTGAGAGATAGAGAAAGAATTACCTTTAATCAAAGGGTTTCCCCTTTGGTTGTATTCTAAGTCCCATGATGAATGTTATGGCAGTTTCTCTATTACCAAAATCTAGTTTACAGGTTCACATATCACAGTTTGCCTTGTTTTCACTAGACACTACTTAAATAACTCTCATATTTGTTCTTAGACTTCCTCATAGATCATTTTCCTTTGTCTTTCAAGATGCGTTAGGTACTAAAATTACATTCTGTGTGAGTTAAAAGCCCAATTCATAACCTCCTTTACTTTCAATGGTGATTAAACTGAACGTACTATCTTCCCTTTTCAATTATTGGAATGTTTTTTGCCCCATGGCACTTTCCTTTAGAAAATCTAGTTTCTTTTGCTTCATCACAGCAAATTACTTTAATTCAAGCTGATCCAATGTCTTTCTTCTGTATTCATTTTAACCTATAATATGTTTGCATTATAACCAGCTTTTCCACGTGCATTTTTATTAAATAAAAAATCCAGATAATTTATTGAATGATTAGTATGTATTGGTTGATGTAGTAACCCAAGCTTGGTCCTCAACTTTTATCAATTCCCATGAATACTTTACCCCTTGTTTTACAGCTGCCCTTACTTTGGGTTGACTGATAATTCTAAATACACAGTTATAACTGTGTATCTTGACAGAAAAAAAATCACCTGGTGTGGTGATTTGCTCACAACTCAAGTTTTGTATGTTTAATTGATTTTGTTTTTACCCATGTGACCAGAAATTCCCTGTTCCATTCTTTTGGGAAAGGAAAGTTGACTCATCATGAAAGAGCTAATATTTTGCTCCTTGGATCCCAGAACATACAAGGCTTTGTGGTTTTTTTTAATTTCAAGGGCTTCATTAATGCTAGCAAAGGAAGATAAACCATAATATGAATGACACTTTCTTGATGGGTCAAACATTCCTATTTTACATAAAGCAAACAAAATGAGCTTTCTTTTATTAATTAAAGGAATAGAGGAAAAGGTCATAACTCAGAGAAGAGAAATTATGAGAAGAAAAAAAAAGTTAGTTGGAGTTAGGAATTCAAATGCTATAGATCAAATCTGACAGCTTGAGGCCACTTGTTTTGCATTCTGATATTTGTGGCCCCGGAAACACTGAAGTTAGTATTTAGGGGGAGGACTATTTTGCATAGACTTGAAGGCTTATCCTGCACTGAAGGTCAACAGCGACCTTCCAGGGAAGGCCAACCTATTGTTCTACTGCCCAGTAACTCCCAAATAAATCCTAAATTCAAGGACTTTTGGACATCTAATGGATGGAGGACCTCTGATGCCTGTATTCTAGGGAACAGATAAGGTGTCTCTGTACACATTGAGTATAATTCAAAGGAAATACTAACCCTATTACAAAATATATTGTGAAGACTCTATAAAGTGGACTAGTTAACAGTATGTGATATCTTTCTGAGGTAGATAGGAAGGAGTAAAATGGAATTCTATATATGATTATTTTTTTATTGAAGGTCTCCTTTTTAAAATCTCCAAAATATCAGGTGATGAAAAAATTATTGCTAAAGACCAAATTCAAACAGCTTTGATTATTTAAATTCTATCATTTTAATTATAAAATGTACTAAATTCTGCTACAGATTTTTTATATAAAATTATAAACTGGGATTTTATTTTGGGGGGTTTGGAAGATGGAGGCGTAGGAGGACGCTGGGCTCACGCGCGTCCTGCTGATCACTTAGATTCCACCTACACCTGCCTAAATAACCCAGAAAACCGCCAGAGGATTAGCAGAACAGAGTCTCCGGAGCCAAGCGCAGACGAGAGGCCCAGGGAAGAGGGTAGGAAGGGCGGCGAGGCGGTGCGTGCTCCACGCACTGGCGGGAGGCAGCCGGGCGGAGGGGCGGCTCGCCGGCCAAGAAGAGCCCCCGAGTCTGGCTTGCAAAAACGGAGGGGCCTGACGGACTGTGTTCCGACAGCAAGCACGACTTAGCATCTGGGAGGTCATAAGTTAACAGCTCTGCTCAGAAAGCTGGAAGGCTGGAGGACAAAGGGAGGGAGAGCTGCTGAGCACCGGGACGACAGAGCTCGTTTGGTGGGGAACAAAGGCGCTCGCCAGCGCCATCTCCCCCGCCCATCCCCAGCCAAAATCCCAAAGGGAACCAGTTCCTGCCAGGGAACTTCCTCTCTCCGCGCAAACACCCAGCTCTGTGCTTCTGCGGAGCCAAATCTCCGGCAGCGGATCTGACTCCCTCCCGCTGCCACAGGGCCCCTCCTGAAGTGGATCACCTAAGGAGAAGCGAGCTAAGCCTGCCCCTCCTGCCCCCGTGCACCTTGCCTACCCACCCCAGCTAATACGCCAGATCCCCAGCACCATAAGCCCCGCAGTGTGCAAGTAGCCCAGACGGGACACGCCACCCCACAGTGAATCCCGCCCCTAGGAGAGGGGAAGAGAAGGCACACACCAGTCTGACTGTGGCCCCAGTGGTGGGCTGGGGGCAGACATCAGGTCGGACTGCGGCCCCGCCCACCAACTCCAGTTATACACCACAGCACAGGGGAAGTGCCCTGCAGGTCCTCACCACTCCAGGGACTATCCAAAATGACCAAACAGAAGAATTCCCCTCAGAAGAATCTCCAGGAAATAACAACAGCTAATGAACTGATCAAAAAGGATTTAAATAATATAACAGAAAGTGAATTTAGAATAATAGTCATAAAATTAATCGCTGGGCTTGAAAACAGTATAGAGGACAGCAGAGAATCTCTTGCTAGAGATCAAGGGAGTAAGGAACAGTCACGAGGAGCTGAAAAGCACTTTAAACGAAATGCAAAACAAAATGGAAACGACGACAGCTCGTATTGAAGAGGCAGAGGAGAGAATAGGTGAACTAGAAGATAAAGTTATGGAAAAAGAGGAAGCTGAGAGAAAGAGAGATAAAAAAATCCAGGAGTATGAGGGGAAAATTAGAGGACTAAGTGATACACTAAAAAGAAATAATATACGCATAATTGGTATCCCAGAGGAGGAAGAGAGAGGGAAAGGTGCTGAAGGGGTACTTGAAGAAATAATAGCTGAGAACTTCCCTGAACTGGGGAAGGAAAAAGGCATTGAAATCCAAGAGGCACAGAGAACTCCCTTCAGACGTAACTTGAATCGATCTTCTGCACGACATATCATAGTGAAACTGGCAAAGTACAAGGATAAAGAGAAAATTCTGAAAGCAGCTAGGGATAAACGTGCTGTAATATATAAAGGGAGACTGATAAGACTCGTGACCAGTCTCTCTACTGAAACTTGGCAGGCCAGAAAGGATTGGCATGATATTTTCAGTGTGCTAAACAGGAAAAATATGCAGCCGAGAATCCTTTATCCAGCAAGTCTGTCATTTAGAATAGAAGGAGAGATAAAGGTCTTCCCAAACAAACAAAAACTGAAGGAATTCGTCACCACTAAACCAGCCCTACAAGAGATCATAAGGGGGATCCTGTGAGACAAAGTCCCAGAGACATCACTACAAGCATAAAACATACAGACATCACAATGACTCTAAACCCGTATCTTTCTATAATAACACTGAATGTAAATGGATTAAATGCGCCAACCAAAAGACATAGGGTATCAGAATGGATAAAAAAACAAGACCCATCTATTTGCTGTCTACAAGAGACTCATTTTAGACCTGAGGACACCTTTAGATTGAGAGTGAGGGGATGGAGAACTATTTATCATGCTACTGGAAGCCAAAAGAAAGCTGGAGTAGCCATACTTATATCAGACAAACTAGACTTTAAATTAAAGGCTGTAACAAGAGATGAAGAAGGGCATTATATAATAATTACGGGGTCTATCCATCAGGAAGAGCTAACATTATTAATGTCTATGCGCCGAATACCGGAGCCCCCAAATATATAAAACAATTACTCACAAACATAAGCAACCTTATTGATAAGAATGTGGTAATTGCAGGGGACTTTAACACCCCACTTACAGAAATGGATAGATCATCTAGACACATGGTCAATAAAGAAACAAGGGCCCTGAATGATACATTGGATCAGATGGACTTGACAGATATATTTAGAACTCTGCATCCCAAAGCAACAGAATATACTTTCTTCTCGAGTGCACATGGAACATTCTCCAAGATAGATCATATACTGGGTCACAAAACAGCCCTTCATAAGTTTACAAGAATTGAAATTGTACCATGCATACTTTCAGTCCACAATGCTATGAAGCTTGAAATCACCACAGGAAAAAGTCTGGAAAACCTCCAAAAGGATGGAGGTTAAAGAACACCCTACCAAAGAATGAATGGGTCAACCAGGCAATTAGAGAAGAAATTAAAAAATATATGGAAACAAACGAAAATGAAAATACAACAATCCAGATGCTTTGGGATGCAGCGAAGGCAGTCCTGAGAGGAAAATACATTGCAATCCAGGCCTATCTCAAGAAACAAGAAAAATCCGAAATACAAAATCTAAAAGCACACCTAAAGGAAATAGAAGCTGAACATCAAAGGCAGCCTAAACCCAGCAGAAGAAGAGAAATAATAAAGATCAGAGCAGAAATAAACAATATAGAATCTAAAAAAACTGTAGAGCAGTTCAATGAAACCAAGAGTTGGTTTTTTGAAAAAATAAACAAAATTGACAAACCTCTAGCCAGGCTTCTCAAAAAGAAAAGGGAGTTGACCCAAACAGATAAAATCATGAATGAAAATGGAATTATTACAACCAATCCCTCAGAGATACAAACAATTATCAGGGAATACTATGAAAAATTGTATGCCAACAAAGTGGACAACCTGGAAGAAATGGACAAATTCCTGAACACCCACACTCTTCCAAAACTCAATCAGGAGGAAATAGAAAGCTTGAACAGACCCATAACCAGCGAAGAAATTGAATCGGTTATCAAAAATCTCCCAACAAATAAGAGTCCAGGACTAGATGGCTTCCCAGGGGAGTTCTACCAGACGTTTAAAGCAGAGATAATACCTATCCTTCTCAAGCTATTCCAAGAAATAGAAACGGAAGGAAAACTTCCAGACTCATTCTATGAAGCCAGTATTACTTTGATTCCTAAACCAGACAGAGACCCAGTAAAAAAAGAGAACTACAGGCCAATATCCCTGATGAATATGGATGCAAAAATTCTCAATGAGATACTAGCAAATCGAATTCAATGGCATATAAAAAGAATTATTCACCATGATCAAGTGGGATTCATTCCTGGGATGCAGGGCTGGTTCAACATTCGCAAATCAATCAACGTGATACATCACATTAACAAAAAAAAAGAGAAGAACCATATGATCCTGTCAATCGATGCAGAAAAGGCCTTTGACAAAATCCAGCACCCTTTCTTAATAAAAACCCTTGAGAAAGTCGGGATAGAAGGAACATACTTAAAGATCATCAAAGCAATTTATGAAAAGCCCACAGCTAACATCATCCTCAACGGGGAAAAACTGAGAGCTTTTTCCCTGAGATCAGGAACACCACAGGGATGCCCACTCTCACCGCTGTTGTTTAACATAGTGCTGGAAGTTCTAGCATCAGCAATCAGACAACAAAAGGAAATCAAAGGCATCAAAATTGGCAAAGATGAAGTCAAGCTTTCCCTTTTTGCAGATGACATGATATTATACATGGAAAATCCAGTAGACTCCACCAAAAGTCTGCTAGAACTGATACATGAATTCAGCAAAGTTGCAGGATACAATATCAATGTACAGAAATCAGCTGCATTCTTATACACTAATAATGAAGCAACAGAAAGACAAATAAAGAAACTGATCCCATTCACAATTACACCAAGAAGCATAAAATACCTAGGAATAAACCTAACCAAAGATGTAAAAGATCTGTATGCTGAAAACTATAGAAAGCTTATGAAAGTAATTGAAGAAGATTTAAAGAAATGGAAAGACAGTCCCTGCTCATGGATTGGAAGAATAAATATTGTCAAAATGTCAATACTACCCAAAGCTATCTACACATTCAATGCAATCCCAATCAAAATTGCACCAGCATTCTTCTCGAAACTAGAACAAGCAATCCTAAAATTCATATGGAACCACAAAAGGCCCCCAATAGCCAAAGGAATTTTGAAGAAGAAGACCAAAGCAGGAGGCATCACAATCCCAGACTTTAGCCTCTACTACAAAGCTGTAATCATCAAGACAGCATGGTATTGGCACAAAAACAGACACATAGACCAATGGAACAGAATAGAAACCCCAGAACTAGACCCACAAAAGTATGGCCAACTCATCTTTGACAAAGCAGGAAAGAACATCCAATGGAAAAAAGACAGTCTCTTTAACAAATGGTGCTGGGAGAACTGGACAGCAACATGCAGAAGGTTGAAACTAGACCACTTTCTCACACCATTCACAAAAATAAACTCAAAATGGATAAAGGACCTGAATGTGAGACAGGAAACCATCAAAACCTTAGAGGAGAAAGCAGGAAAAGACCTCTCTGACCTCAGCCGTAGCAATCTCTTACTCGACACATCCCCAAAGGCAAGGGAATTAAAAGCAAAAGTGAATTACTGGGACCTTATGAAGATAAAAAGCTTCTGTACAGCAAAGGAAACAACCAACAAAACTAAAAGGCAGCCAATGGAATGGGAAAAGATATTTGCAAATGACATATCGGACAAAGAGCTAGTATCCAAAATCTATAAAGAGCTCACCAAACTCCACACCCGAAAAACAAATAACCCAGTGAAGAAATGGGCAGAAAACATGAAAAGACACTTCTCTAAAGAAGACATCCGGATGGCCAACAGGCACATGAAAAGGTGTTCAACGTTGCTCCTCATCAGGGAAATACAAATCAAAACCAAACTCAGATATCACCTCACGCCAGTCAGAGTGGCCAAAATGAACAAATCAGGAGACTATAGATGCTTGCGAGGATGTGGAGAAATGGGAACCCTCTTGCACTGTTGGTGGGAATGCAAATTGGTGCAGTCGCTCTGGAAAGCAGTGTGGAGGTTCCTCAGAAAATTAAAAATAGACCTACCCTATGACCCAGCAATAGCACTGCTAGGAATTTATCCAAGGGATACAGGAGTACTGATGCATAGGGGCACTTGAAGCCCAATGTTTATAGCAGCACTCTCAACAATAGCCAAATTATGGAAAGAGCCTAAATGTCCATCCATTGATGAATGGATAAAGAAATTGTGGTTTATATATACAATGGAATACCATGTGGCAATGAGAAAGAATGAAATATGGCCTTTTGTAGCAACGTGGATGGAACTGGAGAGTGTGATGCTAAGTGAAATAAGCCATACAGAGAAAGACAGATACCATATGGTTTCACTCTTATGTGGATCCAAAGAAACTTAACAGAAACCCATGGGGGAAGGGAAGGAAAAAAAAAAGAGGTTAGAGTGGGAGAGAGCCAAAGCATAAGAGACTCTTAAAAACTGAGAACAAACTGAGGGTTGATGGGGGGTGGGAGGGGGAGGTGGGAGGGTGAGGGTGGTGGGTGATGGGTATTGAGGAGGGCACCTTTTGGGATGAGCACTGGGTGTTGTATGGAAGCCAATTTGACAATAAATTTCATATATAAAAAATAAAATTATAAACTGTTGCAGCTTTTAAAAAGAATTTTAGAATTTTTTGAATTTAAAGCATTAATTTTTTACCTGATTAATTATACCTACATTCTGATAAACTCTCCAGTTTGACAACTTCCATGAAAAATCCATACATTCAAATTTTTTCTCTAGTTTTACTCAGTCTTTCAATTTTCTAATACTTCTAGTAAATTTTATATAACATATACAATATATTTACTCATGTAGATACCTGATTTTTCTTTATGTAGTACTGTGTTTATTTTAGTAAAGTTTCAATTCAATTTATTTTTTTTTTGACTCCATATATTCTCATTAGAGAGCAAAGACAACTCATAGTTTCAGTGAGGCCACTGTATTGTATTGCCTGTGATTTTATTTCTAGTCATAAGTAAGGAGACATTTCAGATATTTTAAGAATAGTAATTTATATTCTTCAGTGATAAACTAAAATATGCATTGTATTTAAATATTTATTCACATTACTCTTTGAAAGACATATTGTATGCAAAATCAACATTTCAGTTGATTTCACTATAATAAATTTTCTTTGAACAAATACGTAATGCCTACCTTGAGTTAGGCATAGTGGGGTTCAACAATGTATATTCCACAGGCAATGGTCTCAAATAGTTTAACAACATGTATTTATATTACAAAAGTCAATCTAGTTAAGCATGTTTTAGATATATGATAAAATTATGTACTGTGTAGATAGATATTTGTGTATATGCATTACATAGCATATGCAGTCTCACAAAGAATCAACTAATTTAAAACAAGTATGTGAATCTTGTTTTAATATTGCTTTTATTTTTTTATTTTTTCATTTTTTTTTTCAACGTTTATTTATTTTTGGGACAGAGAGAGAGCATGAACGGGGGAGGGGCAGAGAGAGAGGGAGACACAGAATCGGAAACAGGCTCCAGGCTCTGAGCCATCAGCCCAGAGCCTGATGCGGGGCTCGAACTCACGGACCGCGTGATCGTGACCTGGCTGAAGTCGGACGCTTAACCGACTGCGCCACCCAGGCGGCCCTAATATTGCTTTTAAAATGTGACTTAAACTACCCTAAAAGTGTGTATACACTCCAGTTCTGAAACAGAGACAGTTATGAATTAATAAAAATATTTCAAAACATGTATTATTGGTCTGTAATATTAGAAATTCATGGAGTTCTTTCCTTAATTTTATTTTTTATGATTGAAGAACAGTTGGATTACAGTGACGTATGGCTTGCAAAATAGGTTAGATTTATTTTATCATGCATTCCCTTACAAATTCTATTATTACTATATATTACTTAGCTAAATTCTTTTTGCTACTTGTTTTCCTGTGATTACTTAATGATTGCCTTAATTTTAGGAAAAAAATTGTGTTGATGGCGGTTTGAATTTATGATACAAAACATTTGTCCATTACCTGGGAAGTTATGAGGTCCTGAATCTACCATATTCTTTCATTTTGTACATGTATTACAAATATCTAAACAGAATCCTTCCATTAATTAGGTAAAGTGAATCAAGTGAAGTAGATGACATTCTGAGGTAAAAGATGTGTATGTTTCGTTTTTGATTTAGTAAATAATTAACTGCGCCATCTGGTTGAACATTAAGTAGTATATGCCACAGATTTATTTTCTTTACAAAACCTGTGATAGGATAGCTTTTCCAGAATATTTATAAAATCCTCCAATTCTTGACCAGGACATGACCTTCACTAAGAGATTTGCTGATGCTTTGGGAGGAGTATTGTGTGAATAGGAATCTTTGTAAATATGTCTTTAATAGACCTTAAAACCAGAGGCCAGAATAAAGAAAACAAACATAGTGTCTTCAAAAGGAAAACAAAAAGTAGATCAATCCTTGCCAAAGTACTGTAGTAATTGTCTGCAATAGGTCTTACTGTACCTTTTTTAGGAAAAAAGTAAGTACAATTTAGACTAAACAATGACAAAAATTAATTGGTTTTTAAAGGAAGAGAATTCCTAAGGTAAGTAATGAAACTGCCAATCTCCATTTTATGCAGCTGAACAACAGGGCACATTGCCCTTTTTAAGAGATGAATCATTCTAACTTTACTAGCCCTGATGTTTTGCATTGTAAGCCTAGCACTTGCACATCAGCACACATTTAAAAAGCATCCAAATGTACAGCCAACTAATCTTCCACAAGGCAGGAAAGAATATCTAATGGAAAAAAGACAGTCTTTTCAGCAAATGGTGTTGGGAAAACTGGACATGCAGAAGAATGAATCTTGACTACTTTCTTACACCGTACACAAAAATAACTCAAAATGGATGGAGCACCCAAATGTAAGCTGGAAACCATCAAAATCCTAGAGGAAAAGACCGGCAGCAACCTTTTTGACCTTGGCTGCAGCAACTTCTTAATAGACATGTCTCAGGAGGCAAGGGAAACAAAAGCAAAAATGAACTATTGGGACCTCATCAAGATAAAAAGATTCTGGACAGTGAAGGAAACAACCAACAAAACTAAAAGGCAACTGACAGAAATGGAAGAAGATATTTGAAAATGACCTATCAGATAAAGGAATAGTATCTAAAACCTATAAAGCACTCCTTAAACTCAACACCCCAAAAACAAATTATCCAGTGAAGAAATGGGTAAAAGACAGAACAGACATTTTTCTAAAGAAGACATGCAGATGGCTAACAGACACATGAAAAGATGTTCAACATCACTCATCATCAGGGAAATACAAATCAAAACCACAATGAGATACCACCTCACACCTGTCAGAGTGGCTAATCTTAACAACTCAGGTAACAACAGATGTTGGTGAGGATACGGAGAAAGAAAACCCTTTTGTACTGCTGGTGGGAATGCAGACTGCTGCAGCCACTGTGGAAAACAGTATGGAGGTTCTGCAAAAAATTAAAAATAGAACTACCCTGTGACCCAGCAACTGCACTACAAGGTATTTATCCAAAATATAAACATGCTGATTTGAAGGGGCACTTGCACCCTAATGTTTTTAGCAGTGCTATCAACAATAGCCAAATTATGGAAAGAGCTCAAATGTCCATCAGCCGAGGAATGGATAAAGAATATGTGCAATGGAATATTACTCAGAGACCAAAAAGAATGAAATCTTGCCATTTGCAAAAATGTGGATGGAACTAGAAATAAGCAAAATAAGTCAGAGAAGGAAACATATCATGTTATTTCACTAATATGTGGAATTTAAGAAACAAAATAGATGAACACAGGAGAAGGGAAGGAAAAATAAGATAAAAACAGAGAGGGAAGCAAACCATAAGAGGCTCTTAATACAGAGAACAATCAGGGTTGCTGGAACAGTGTTGGGTGGGGGGATGGGCTAAATGGGTGATGGACATTAAGGAGGGCACTTGCTGGGAAGCACTGGGTGTTATATGTAAGTAATGAAACACTAAGTTCTACTGCTGAAGCCATTATTACACTGTATGTTAACTATGTATGAATTTAAATAAATTTAAAAAAATACATTGTGCCACTAAAAAAAAATTATCCAAATTATCATATTACATGTCATATTTGGAGTACATAATCAGAGGAAAAAATAGCCAGCACTTTTATTCTAGTGGGATAGATGGAGAGATGATTCTGGTATTGATCTCCTATCTGGGAGTTCAAAGGAATCCTTCAGTAAGGCTTTATAGCAAAGGTAATAAGACAGGCCATGCTCAGTATGAGACTTGCACACATCTTGCAACCCACAATTTAATTCAGATTAGTCTGTTCATGTTATTTCATTATCTCATTCTAATTTCGGTACCACAGATGTTATCTTATAGTACAATGCATGAATCTTTTTATTTTTCAAAGTACCTTCCATATAACATTGTGAGTCTTTGTGTGTGTGCTTTGTGTTTCTCCATTCTCACAATGAAGTAAAGGAAGCTTGATTTCTCTGTGGCAGAATTATAGATCCCTAAAACTGCTGCCAACAGAATATATTTCACTGTCAGTTTAAGTGATAAAGTGAGACCGAAGTATGAACTCTTTTTACGTTTGCCACCATCTGATTTAATGTGTATGATTTTTGTTGGTTTTGCTGTATACCCATGCTGTGGTCTAAATGTGTCTCTTCCAAATTTATGTGCTAACATCCTAACTCTCAAAAGTGATCATATTAGGATGTGGGGCTTTTGGGAGGTGCTAAGTTAGGAATGTGGAACCTCATGAATAGGATTAGTGCTTTATTAAAAGAGACTTTAGAGAGATCTGTGATTCCTCGTGCTATGTGAGGATACAATGAGAAGGCTAAGACTCAGAATAGAGCTCTCACCCAGCCGTGCTAGCACCTGATCTCAGATTTCCATCCTTCAGAACTCTGTGCAGTAAGTTTCTGTTTTGTTTTGTTTTTGTTTTTGTTTTTGTTTTTGTTTTTGTTTTGAGAGAAAGAGAGAACAGAGCATGTGTGCGCATGGAGGAGAGTCAGCAGGCTTAAAGCTGTCAGTGCAGAGTCTGATATGAGGCTCAATCCCATGAAGCACGAGATCATGACATGAGCCGAAATCAAGAGTTGGATGCTTAACCAACTGAGCCACCCAGGCACCCCAAGTTTCTGTTCTTTATAAGCTACCTCGTCTGTGGTATTTAATTATTAGCAGCCCAGATGGATTCAGACAACCCATTTATGAAAATGCAGGTAGTCAATCTGACATCCTATAAAATTCAAGAGATGTGTCAATTAGAATGTGGTAGGGCACGTGAAACATGCTGAATTCTGTGTCAAATTAAAAAAAAAAATGAATTCCAAACAACAAAATCTAATAAAATTGAATTCCATTAAATCTATCTGTGTTATAAAGCCTAAATAACAGATTCTCTGCCAGGCCTCTCTTCTTACTCTTATGGAGAAGGAATTGCTTTTCATCAGCAGGTGAATTGTTTTATGCTTTGGAGTAAAAACAAAACAAAACAGAAACAACAAAACAAAACACTAGGTTTAAGGACAGACTCTAAAAGGTTTCAGAGAGTGATTGTAATCCTGTACAACTTCTATATCGGTACATATATTTGGGTAACCGACCTCAAAGGAGAGACTGAAAACAAATGGTTATATTTAATTGTTCTTTACAATTCCATGGCTTTTACTGTTTATTTGACATAGTTTTTAATTCCCGATAACAAACATTCTGTGACTCTCAGAGAGAATGGCTGTTTGGCTACAGATCAATTAATTCAGAGACTGGATAGGACCAGGACTAGGGAAAAGCAATGCACTTCCACAGAGGAGTTCTGCTATATTGTCCTATTTTCCGTTGTATGCAAGAGTGGATGTAATCCCATAAGATTTTACTGAAAGAAATCAGACCTATTTCTAATAATCAGGTAATAACCAGATGTCCTTTGCTAGATTTAAAACTGTTTCTAGCGCACAACATATTTTCAGAATATTTGAATATCTAAAATCAAATTTACATAAATTTACGCACCAGTTGTGCCATTTCCACATATCCATTCATCAGTTTTTTGGGTTTTAACATAATTATCATATAAGAATATATCAGAAAAAAATGAACCAAAGAGACTTGAATGATTTTAATAAAAAGCCCATAATCCAATTTAGCTTCTTCAATTGACATAAGGAAAATACCCCTCAACCTTGCCATATAAAATAATAGACAATCGAAATATTGTACAGTATAGAAGTTTTAAGTTTTTAAAATATTTTTATGAATATATTACTTACACGAAGTGATCCATGGGGGTGGGTCTTTCTTGAATGAATTGAAAGTAATGATTCATGTTTTTATTATTTTTTCAATTATTTCAGCAATACCACATATGGAGTTGAGGTACGATGACTCTCTTGTTATTTAATTATTTTAGTTTATTTTTGTCTGTAGTAAACAAGAGATTTATAGCTTTCTCCCTCCCAGAGAAGACTTTGAGGTTAAGAAGAAAAGCTCTGCCCCAAAACAATTTTATCAGTGTTATCTATGTTGTAACAGTGCCTTGGAACTGAAATATATTGCCTCTTCAGATATTGAATCTCTGCTTTTCTTTCCATGGATTGAAAAGCGATGGTCCAAGTTACTGTTACAATGTCCAAAGAGGAGAAGGAAAAGGAAAGAAAACCAGACTATCGGTAACAAATCCTGCAGGCTTACAGAATAATCTTGAACAAGAAAGGACAGTGTAGAGAAAATTGGCTCTACTTCAAAAGGGCCCCTTCCTTAGAAGCATAATAGAACCATTAGCATTAGAAAACAGAGAAGCAGACTCCATACAGTGTTACTTAAGAGAAATCTGAATACTACCATGTTCTCAAGTAATTTTAAGAATAGTTTTACAAGCCTAAATCATCTTTGGGATAAGGCAATAAATTCCACTATTCAAATTCCAGTGGTCTCCTGGGAAAGTTAATTAATTCACTCTACAATATATTTTTTAAAATTTGCTTTATTAAAAAATATTTCAATCTTACAGGAAATTACAGATTTAAAAACATGTTATGTGAATAAATAATAAGTTTGGCAAGTAATTATTTGCTTCATGTTATGTATGAGGCAGTTTGTTAGCACCTGAACTTTCAGGGTTTGAAGAGGGACAGAACAGTCTTTACCTTCAATGGCCTTTAATTTTTATAATAGAGACTTGTGCACATAGCTCACTATAGTAAAAGATTGATGGTGGCAAATGCTATGGAATAATTATGCACACAATACCATAGGAAAATGAAAATATGCAATAACGTAAGACGAAGGGGAAGCAGACTTTCAGTCCAAATCTGTTGAGATGATAGTATAGCACTAGTGAGCAGAAGAGTGTTGAGCAGAGGTTACATGAGAGTGGGTGCCTCCGTGTGCATTTCCGTTGTGCCCTCACACATATCAGCTGTCGTCTGTTAGGGGGAAATACGAGGAAATAGGAGTACTGGCAAATACACATAAAAGGGACGGGAGACGTTTTAGCAGTAAAGAAGGTGCTGTTTATATAGGGTAGTCAGATAAAACCTGTCTGATAAAATTACATATGAGGGGGAAGCTAATGGAAAAGAGCTAGCTCTGTGAGTGGCTATCTGACCATGGGGGTGGGTATTGAATCTTCCTGACAGAAAAGCAGTACAAAGGCTGAGTCTGGAGAGTAAGTGCTGAATTACAGGAATGGGTGGGTGGCTAGAGCAGAGGGAGTAAAGGTATGGAGTGTGGGTAGTAAGACAAGTGAGCTAAGAGGTAGCAGATGGGTTGTACTGAAAATTCAGGAATGTTCCACAGACCTTCTAGAGTACCCAGAAGAGGTCAACACTGGCAAACGGTTTTGATTAATTTGCCTAATAATCTTTTAAATGATTAAGATTAGAAAGATGGCTATTTTTACCACACACTTTATCTTATGATTAATTATTTCCCTTTCCTCCCCTAAACTGACTTCCCCATAACCACGTGTGGAGCATGGATCATTTGATAAATAATAGAAGACTTCAATTCTTAAAATTCTGAGACTTGGAAATTATTTTACCAGATGGACTGAAGTTTGTATCTTACCATAATATGTTTTTCCTTAATGTTTGTTTATTTTGAGAGAGAGAGAGAGAGAAAGAGAGAGAATGCATGCACATGCACATGAGCAGGAGAGGGACAGAGAAAGAGCAGGATAGAGAGAATCCCAAGCAGGCCCCTCACTGTCAGCACAGAGCAGGATGCTGGGCTCATGAGCTGCGAGATCATGACTTGAGCCTAAGTGAAGAATACGATGCTTAAATGATTGAGCCACCCAGGCGCCCCTGTATCTTGCCTTATTTTTTCTTAGGTGGTATTACCAATTAACTGCTGAGTAGAAGTGACAACTGGAAATTCCACTGAGAAAAAGATGGTAGTTTTTTTCCTTTTCCTTTTTGTACCTTTGGACATTGTATCAGTACCCTAGCCCAACACTTTTCTCTTATGGAAAGAGATCAGAAAAGATTCAACATCGGAAGAGGTAGTATCTTTCTTTCAATCCCAAGGCAGTGTTACATTATAGATAATATTAACAAAATTTCTCTTGGGGCAGAACTATTTTTCTTAACCCTGAAGTTTTCTCCATGAGGGAAGAGAAATCTATAAATCACTTGTTTACTTCAGGGAAAAAAAAATAGCCAAAAGAATAAAATATATAACAAAAGATTTGTATTATCTTAAACTTCAAAGAAAGTGGATCTTTAATTTCAGTGGACTTGCTAGATATTTATATGTCTGCAGCTTGCCCTGAGAAAGGTAAAAATAGCAATGAAGATAATTAGAAAACTGTGATGTTACTTTTTTATAGTAAGCCAGGGAGGAGATTGTAAGGGCAAATACACATTAAAAGTAAGAAGCTTAATTCTCCCTGTTGAAAATAAGAGAAAATACTTTATCCCTTCATATTTCTTAGAGCATTTACTTCAGAAAATTTGTAATTTTAAGTTCTTTCTATCTCTTTGAAATGTATATAAATTTGTTAAAAAGCAAAATAGTTTCTTGCCAGCATTAAGCTCCAGGAATATCTGCTTAAAGGTGTTGCGGATAATATCTGGTATGTAATCAAGGAAGATAGCCACCCTGTCTCCCAGTTTCTGTAGAAAGAAGGGTAGAGGCCTAACTTGGGCGAGCAGCCCTCTTGAAGTTGCAAAACTACCTCTTGTTATAAAGATACAAGTTTACTTTTCCTTTGGATAACCTAATTAGCAAACTCAAATGACCACTCCAATTACTGAGAATGAACCCTGGGTGACAGATGTTGCTATCTAGTCCTCTTACCTGATACCCAGTTGTTGTTTACGAGAGCATGTTGTAATGGGTTGTATCTGCTTGTCTTTTTATAAAGGGTGAGATTTTTTTCTGTCTGTGCAGTGTTTTAACAGATTACCTGTGATGCACAACACATTCTGGTTTAATGTTTATTCAGTAGCAAAATTGTTTTCTTTCGTTTCTACCTTTGTGAGAAGTTTTTTTGAATTAGGAGATTAAAAAAAATCTATTTCCCCAATGCATGTAATGTATTTAATATGCCTCGTTTTGCTAGACTCTAAGCTCCATGAGTGCAGGGCTTTATCTGGTGTTTTTCTGCATCTCTAGTATCTAGAATAAATAAATATATCAATCAATAAATTAACTAGAATTTATCATGTAATTTTGTCACCAGATACTTCTTTGATAAAATGTCATTTCTACTTTCCAGTGGTTCCAAAGCCCTAGTTCCATGTTGTAAGTTAGTGCCTAAAGCATAAAGGCCCAAACTTTTAAAATATGAACATACTCAGTAATGGAGCCGTCAGTTAGTCAGACATCTTTAAATCTTATTCAGGACAGTAGGAATGTAGGGATAAAACAAAAATTGCCTTAGTCTCCATTCCTGTCTGGTACCTTTTTCATTACATAAGGAAGGGAATAAACCATTGAACCTGATATCAGAACTTCTTATGTTCTGGTATCAAAATTGCAATACATATGCAGATTTAGCCATAATGTCCTTTTGCAAGTCATAAAATATTTTTTCTCTGGCTTACACAACATCATTAGGAACCTCAGATAGGACTGTTCTCTTTTTAGAATACTAACATAAATATTGTTCCCTTGTATAAGAGGATACTTAAAGACTTTTGTAAAAGATGTATATATATACCTGTGTTCACAAAAACCTGAGACTTGAAATATACTAACATCCCAGTTTGTCTGAAGGAAAAAAAGATATGTAACAGCTGCTATCCACAGGTCTCTGCACCCAGTGATAATGATACAATAGAGAGGAAGGTTGCAGAATTTAAATTAGGCATGATAGATACATTTTAGATGATGTTATATGGAGCAATCCAGCATTAGTAAGGTAATATATATATGAATCCTTAATAGTTTATCCTACAGAATGACTTTTGTATATTTTATGCTGAGGAAAACATTGCTTAGATCCTCAAAAATAAACTCCCACAAAATTTCCCTATAAACTCCATGGCTCTGAGAATTACTTATTACTGCTTCTCTGTTGCAGATTAAGAATATGGGGAAGAAAAGTAGGAGAGTGTGATCATTTGAATACAGTGATGATAGCTTTAGTTTCAGGATATTCTGAAAATGAAACTGCTTAAAGCCTTTAGTGAGCCTTCGGGCAATTCAGCAGCTCTTTTCTCCTGCTGCTTCAAAAACCATTTATAAGACAAACCCTATTGGACTTCTTGACATCCTCCTTCCAGGAATCCACATTCAAATCTGATTGTACCTTAGAGGTGAGGGATGCCTCAGGCCTAAATTCCACTTGGGTAAACATTCAAAAGATCCACTGAAGCTATGCCGTGTCATTTGCATAGTTATGTCTGCACAGCCAAAGCTTCTACCAATTCCAGAAATAAAAGGAAGAATTATGGTAGAGGAAGGACTCCAGGTAATACAAGAACTTCTGTCTGCTATATTTGTTCTCATGAATTATGCCAATATATTAAACATATAATTTCTTGTTGTAATCAAGTGGACATCTTTAAAAAGTTAAGGAAAATGGGGTGCCTGGGTGGCTCAGTCAAGTTTATCTGACTTCAGCTCAGGTCATGACCTGATCTCAGGTCATGAACAGTTTGTGGGTTCGAGTCCCACATCGGGCTCTGTGCTGACAGCGCAGAGCCTGGAGCCTGCTTCAGATTCTGTGTCTCCCTCTCTCTCTGCCCCTCCCTCGCTCACACTCTGTCTCTCTCTCTCAAAAATAAACTTAAAAAGGGGCGCCTGGGTGGCACAGTCGGTTAAGCGTCCGACTTCAGCCAGGTCACGATCTCGCGGTCCGTGAGTTCGAGCCCCGCGTCAGGCTCTGGGCTGATGGCTCAGAGCCTGGAGCCTGTTTCCAATTCTGTCTCCCCCTTTCTCTCTGCCCCTCCCCCGTTCATGCTCTGTCTCTCTCTGTCCCAAAAATAAATAAACGTTGAAAAAAAAAATTTAAAAAAAAATAAACTTAAAAAAATAAAAGAATATAAAATTAAGGAAAAGTATTTATTATTGTCTTAAGTATAAGAAAGAAAAGTTATCCCATTAGAATTCATTTATGTCTGAAAATTTCTCAGATCCTTTTGGCACTTGTTGCAGCTGGAGTATATAATTTCATTGGGTATGGAAGTCTTTTTTTTTTTGTTTCTTTTTTTGCATAATGTTTCTCACAGAGGCAGATTTGCTTGACAATCCACAGACTTACAGGAGGATTTCAGAAGAAATGTTTTCATTTGATGGGGGAAAAATCCGTTGCTAGCATTGACTACCAGGAAGAGACTGTGCTCTTAATGTAAAGAGCTTTATTATCACAATTAAACAGACATATGCCATTAACATAAACAATTGAGTGTATTTTATGCCATTTATGTCGTTATGGACCGAATGTGCCCCCCTGCCCCACCAATTAATATGTTGAAGCCCTAGCCCCGAACAAGATTATATTTGGAGACAAGGAATTTAAGGAGACAGTTAAGGTTAAATGAGGCATAGAATGAGGCCTAATCCAACAGGCCTGGTGGTCACAGGCAGACAGCAAGAGACACCAGGAGTGTTTGTGCTCAGAGGAAAGGCTGTGTGAGGACAGAGCAAGAAGGTACTGTCTGCAAGCCAAAAAGAGAGCTTTCACCAGAAACCAACCCAGTCGGCAGCTTGATCTGGGACATCCAGCATCCAGAACTGTAAGAAAATGAATTTCTGTTGTTTAAGCCTCCCAGTTTGTGGTATTTTGTTATGACAGCCCTCTCAGACTATACATAATGCTAATGCCAATTTCTTCTTTTTTTTTTAGGTTTATTTTGAGAGAGAAACACTCTCATGAGTGGGGAAGGGCAGAAAGAGAGAGGGAGAGAGAGAGTCCCAAGCAAGTTCTGGACTGTTAGTGTGCAGAGCCCAACATGGGCCTGGAACCCACGAACCATGAGATCATGACCTGAGCCGAAATCAAGAGTCAGATGCTTAACCAACTGAGTTACCCAGGTGCTCTGCCAATTTCTTTTAGATATGGAATTCCAGAAATGGCAAAAGTGACTCAACCAGGGCTGCTATTGTGCCTTACTGTTCTTGAGGTGACAAATATGGTGAAATATTATGAGTTTTGGACATACCAAAACCAGGCTCTAACTATGGGAACAGATAGGGTTGGGCTGAATAAAATGATTGAACTTTCCTGGTGAGTCTTATTTTTGGGCATTTTATTCAATAATTGTCAACTGCAATAATGGACTAAGTGCAGAAGTACTTTATTTCCATTTCAATATAAAACTATGCTTATAGATTAATGTGTCCTTATGGGCTTTGATCCAATAACAAGTCTCAGACAAACTTTCAGAAACAGACTTAACAATTTTTTCAAACTCTAAGTTTATAAGTGGCTGATTTTGACAGGGCAGGTCACAGAAATGACCACTTTGGTCATATGAAGCTCCTTAGGGGCTTCAGCTGAAAACACTTTATATTGATTCCTAGGTAAATAATAGAATGACTTGAAGGGACTTTTTTCATCTGATTCTTTCAGCTCACTTATTTTGTATTTTTCTCATGCAAGTTTCCATTAATTTCTTATTGTTCCTCCCTAGCCAACTCACTATCCCCCAATTTAACAAATACTTTCTCTGGTCATCTTCTACCTGTATGCTGAATTCACTCTTTTACTTTTAGATAACTGCTTCCTTTCTGTCTAGCATTTATGATGCATTTCTCTCAATTGGTTCTCCTCTTAAATAATCTCATCTCCCCAAATATATCACTTCCCAATAGTCTCACTGTAACTTACTGTGAATTTCATCTTCTGTCCAATTTCTCTTCTGCTTTTGTGTTTAAATTTACTGATTACATAGACTTTATTTACCTGTTGTACATCTATATTTAGCACCCTTAATGGCATATACCCCCTTGACGTCCACAGAAGACTGAGATGGTTTTTTGAGAGTGTTGTATCAGCAGACACACTTGCAGCTTGGACTGAAGGAGGAGGGGCAGAGAGAGGGCAAAATGAAGGAAAACTGACAGACTTCTGGGATTCCATAGGCAGGAAATGGACTGATGCCAGAATTACTCAGCTGCAAACATGTACTATTCTAGAAAAGAAGGACATCTGGGTGGCTCAGTTGTGAAGCATCTGACTTCAGATCAGGTCTTGATCTCACGGCTTGTGAGTTTGAGCCCTGCATTGGTTGAACTCAAGCCCTGCTTCGGGTGAGAGTGAGCCCCATCTGTCAGTCTCTCTCTTTTTCTCTCTCCCTCTCTCTCCTGCCCCTCCTGGATTCGCTCTATCTGCACTTGCTCACTTTTGCCCTCTCTCTCTCTCTCTCTCTCTCTCTCTCTCTCAAAAACAAAAAACAAAGAAGACAAAAACAAAAACAAAAACGGAATGATTTCTGGGTCAAAGCGCAGATGCAGACTCAGAGGCTAACACAGCCCAGAGGTTGGGCCTGCAGGGCTACCACAGGCCTATAGGGCAGATCAAGCCACAAAGAATTATACGCAGGCCTTGAAACCTATTGGAAATTGCCCTGCTTCAGAGCCTTCAAAGGGAGCTTGACCCTGCCAGCACTTCCATTTCAAACCTCTGGCCTCCAGAACCAGGAGAGAGTTTATTTCTGTTGTCTTAAGTCATCTCATTTGTGGTAACTTGTTATGATATCCGTATGAGACCAGTAGAGCTTACGGAACAGTTGACAACTAAATACTTACTTAATTGTGTTATTTGTAACGTACACTTCCTCTAATGCTAAACAAATACTACTTACATAAGTCAAGGTGTATGTGGACTTCAAACACTGACTTGCTCACTATACTAGGTTGTAAATGAAGTGAGGTATGCCTAAAAGTTATAACCTGTTTCAAAGTAAAAGTAATACGTGCAACATTACACTGAGAAAAGAATCCTAACTTTTTATTATATTTATTATATTTATTATATTTATTTCTTTATTTATTATATTTATTATATTCATTATTATTTATTATATTGTTAAAGAGCAGCTATTATTAATTTAGCATGTCTTTTTGGCAATTTCTTTTTTCCTCACCTCACTTCACCCCCTCCTCTTCCTCCTCTCTTTTCTTCTCCTTTAATTCCTCCCAACTTGATACTTCTAATATATCAGTAAGTTATCATTTTCTTTAAAGTAATTGAAATGTATTTAAAGTCTCTTTAATGATGAAATGAAAAAAAATTCTAGTTCTGGACCAAAGAGAGCTTGATTTTAGTTGGCTAATACTTACAACTCCATATTATTGCTTATATATATGAGCATTTATAATTTGTAAGTCACAATATGAGCATATAGAATAGGAAAGTTCTAATCTCATTAGGATTTTTAACAGCCTGGTGGTAAAAATAGTTGTAGTTGTTTGAAATAGAGTCACAGGATTTACTTAGGAGATCCTAATAGTTTTAATGATGTTTGAAAATGTATTGTAATTTTAGTCAACCAGAACAATTGTCTTAATCTATAAGTTACAAATATATTCACTGTTCGAATGAAAAAAAATCATCAATTAATTACTTACCATGCTCTTTTTATCCTTATGAAAAATTCATAGGATAAAAGCCCCACTGCAGGTAATTAGAGCACATTATGTATAATCACTTGCCAAATTCCATGTTTTAAATCAATCATTTTTTGTGTTCATATGTTTGAAGTAATTTCAGAAGTAAATAATCACAGAGCCCAACAAATGAGATAAAATGGTAAAACAAATATAGCAAAGTATATTAAGAAAGCAATGGAATGAAGCAGAATCTCTTCTGTGAGCAAGCAACCAGGCATCTTTATAGCAGCTGTAGGTATTGGGAAAACAGAATTTGAGAGGAGTGATCTCTGAGCTCACCGGTGTGAAATAAACTTCCTCCTGCCTTCCAAGATGTCTGAGTGCCACTTGGTTTTTCCACCAGTGATCCAGCCTGTTTCCGTAACATTGCCATGGAAATATCTTTCTCTCCTGACTGAAAAGATGTGGTTTAGTGGATAGAGTTCAGATGAAGTCAAACGTATACCTTGTGGCTAGTTTATAGAGTAGTTTATTTCAGGTTATTAAATGGCTTACAGGATTATTTGAAAAAGTAAATAAACCTTAAGGAACTTTTCAGAAGAATTCTAAAAGCTGCATTTCAGAAGTAACCACCAGGGAGTTGTTCCCTCCTTTAAAATTAGGATGTTGGGGGCACCTGAGTGGCTCAGTCGGTTGGGCGGGTGACTTCAGCTCAGGTCATGATCTCACGGTTTGTAAGTTCGAGCTCTGCGCTGGGCTCTGTGCTGACAGCTCGGAGCCTGGAGCCTGCTTCCTATTCTGTGTCTCCCCCTCTCTCTGCCCCTCCCCTGCTCATGGTCTGTCTCTCTCTCTCAATAACGAATAAACGTTAAAAAAAAATTGAATATCCAGTTGCCTTTCCCACAGGACCACTTCACACAACTGAAGCTCAACATGACCCAAACTCGAAAACCTGCTTTAAAAATAAATAAATAAATAAAATAAAATTAGGATGTTGTCTTCTGCAAAGGAAAGCTTTGATAAATTCCACACTGCTATTGTTGCAATTATTAGGAAGCCACCACATTCAAGAAATTGCCACATCAGAACTTTGTACTGCTTTAGATTCTAAAACCTTGCCATATCAGCTCTGATCATGTAAATGATCACATAAATACAGTGGAATCCCTCAACCAGATGCTCTTAGTAGTCAAAATGGTCAAGATCAAGTATTGCTTCTTTCAATAAATTTCTACAGTTTTCAGAAAAATCAGTTCCACTCAGTATCTCTATTGAATTCTATATATAACACCATATTAGCATGCATTCCAATACCCTGTGATTATTTATGTGTCTGATTTTCATTGCTACTTCTGACTTAGAACAATAGTTCCTTTTTTTAATTAAAAAATTTTTTTTGTTTTATTTATTTTTGAGAGAGACAGAGACAGAGTGCGAGCGGAGGCTGTCAGCGCTGAGTCTGCTGTGGGGCCTGAACCCACAAACTGTGAGATCATGACCTGAGCCAAAGTCGGACACTTAACTGACGGAGCCACCCAGGCGCCCCTAGAACAATAGTTCTCAACTTTTTGCTCTAAAGTTGCCTTTCCAGTCTTAAAATTATCAAATCCTTCAAACAGGTTTTGTTTATGCAGTAATGCCTATTGGTACTTATCACTTTAAAAATTAAAACTGAAAAAATTTAAGGCATAAGAATTCACAACCACTTATTAGCCATCAAAGCAGTAATGTCATCAAACGTATGTCGCCTCTGTAGACACTCATAAGAGAATGAGAGTAAAACAGGTGCAAATATCTTAATGGTATGAAAATAGCTTTGACTACATTGATCCCAGAGAAGGTCCCCAGAACTCCCAGGGGTCCTGAGAACCTGTTTTAAGGAAGTAGTAGTTTAGAGGAATTTGAACTCTCCTTGCAGTGTCATAGGCTCAGACCATGAAATGTTATGTGAATAAGAAACATAGTCATTAGTGTTTGGGGAACCAAGTTGGAGATTAATGTGGAAGCTCTGAATTTAAGACTTTATTTTCTGGAGAAAATAAACTGTTTACATGATTATATTTCTATCTGTCTATAAGGCAGAAATATATGAGGTTATTACTTTCAGATATGAAACACTAAACACTAGAAATATGGTCCTAACTACACAGGGTACTCTTTAATTAAGTGAAAAAGTGAAAATATAATATAGATACACTTTTACTTATAGTACACTTCACTGTTACCTAAACTGGATGTGCCATGGATCACACATTCAAATCTATTTCTACCATGATGGAAATCTGTGTATCATGTTTATTTTTGAGTAGAGGTTTGTCTTATTTCCACACTAGTGTTACAAATAAATTTATGTCTGCTTTGGAGTTTTCAAAGCTAACAAATACCTCTAGTCAAATATGGGAGAAGTTTTGCCAACTTTCAGTCTTGGAACTCATGGACAGTGAGTTCTAATCCCGATTTTGTCAGTGACTCATTCTGTGGCATTGAACATGTCATTTTACTTTTCTGTCTCAGTTCTGTCATCTGTGAAGTAGAGATAATATTGTTCAGTTGAGCACATTGTTCTAGCCTGTATCCTCTGGATGACTTCACAAAAGAAATTCTGCATATGAATTTGAATATATGCCAAGAAAATTATAACAAGTTATCTACCTCAAAAACATGCAAGAAAGAGCCAATGGAAATAATTTTAAAAATACACCATATGCATTTTTAAAAGTAGAACAGATACCATCCTAGGAAATCCATTGCCATATTTGTACAAATTTAAGAGATAATTGTTTTTTTCTCTTATTATAGAATAAAGTCAGACATCACAGTACAACTTGTCTTTTTTGGAACGGTTGTAATCTCATCACAATCATTTAACTATACCTATTAATCACAGTTGGTGCTAGCTGATTTACTGGAAAAACTGTTCAAACAATGACAGAAAAATGGAGAAAAATAAATCTTTTTGCTCTTTGTACAGTTAAGTAATCAGCCCTTTCAGCCTCATGAAACTTCTGTATTGCTAGTTTAAAAAATAAGGTTACTGAGGTATAATGTCCATTTTTCTTGAAACTAGTAGCCATGACAGAGAAAAAGGAATGTTGAAAAAAAATTTTAAAACTTATATACGTGTCTTTACATTCGTAAGACATGTTACGTACATTCGTAACTGAATTACTTTCAGTTTACTTTTGGACATCCCTGACACTTTACATTGTTGGTAATATTAATTGCTTGCTGCTTTTCCAAGAATCATGCATAGTATCTTCCAGGTGCACTTTAATTAATAATTATGATCATAGGGTCTGGAATCAAAGAGACTTGGGTTTGAATTCACTTTTTCCATTTACAAGTTATAGAGATTTTTTAATCTATAATTTCAAAAGTTACTTATTGCAGTGAATGTATAATTGTACCGAACATTAAACTATATGCTTGGTTATAAATGAATAAACACTTGCTTTAGAAAATTAAAAGAGAATCTATTATGTGAGAAACACTTTTTGAATAGCATGAACTGTGATTTATATTATAAATGTTAAGAGTTGTATTTTCTTGGGGCACCTGGGTGGCTCAGTAGGTTAAGCATCTGATTTCGGCTCAGGTCATGATCTCACGGCTCTTGTGTTCAAGCCCCACTTCGGGCTCTGTGCTGACAGCCCAGAGGGTGGAGCCTGCTTCACATTCTGTGTCTCCCTGTCTCTCTGCCCCTCTCCTGCTTATGCTCTCTCTCCTTCAAAAATAAATAAACCTTAAAAAAAATTTTTTTAAAGAGTTGCATTACCTTGCAGATACATAAATTCAATATAACAATATCTTAAAGAAGTTTGGAGGAAAACAGGCAAATATGAATAGTGGTCATATTTACTCCTGGAGCATAGAGCTCGTATGTTAAATATTTCTTTAGACCATTCTGGATTTTCTGAATGTTCTGTGATTAGTATGTCTAACTTCTACAGTGCTTTCTGTTTATCCTATTGGCAAGTTTTGTTCCATTCTTGGGTTTTGGTTTTCTTATCATTAAAACAAAAAATAGTAGTGGTACTATCTTTCATAAATAATGACATATAAACACAGAATTGATGAAAAAATACTATACCACTTTTCAGATCCATTGAGATCACTGTATCTCCTCCAAACCCTCTCCCATATAACTTTTTCCATTTTTCAGATTTGTACCTTTAATTCCTAACTATGAGAACAGAATCCAACTTTAAAACAAATCTAGATATTTAAAAAAATTTTTTTTAATTTATATATATATATATATATATATATATATATATATATATATATATTGAGACAGAGAGAGACAGAGCATGAAAGAGGGAGCAAGGGAGAGGCAGAGAGAGAGGGAGACACAGAATCTGAAGCAGACCCCCGGCTCTGAGCTGTCAGCACGGAGCCTGATGTGGGGCTTGAACTTATCAACTGTGAGATCATGACCTGAGCCGAAGTGGGATCAACTGACTGAGCCACCCAGGTGCCCCAAAACAAATCTAGATATTTTAGTGATACTGGCCTGGGGTTGATTAGATTACTTGGGTGGAGCACAGTATAGAAGGATAAAGGCTCTGGGTTCAATTCCCACTGTTGTCAGTTCCCATTGTTTCAGATGGGAAGTCATTAATCTTGTCTTTATTCTGTTTGTAATGAAATTTTCTTATCTGGCTGTTTTTAAGATTTTTTCTTTATCATGGTTTTCATCAATTTGATTGTAATGTGTTTGTGTTTTCTCTTTGGGGTTCAGGAAGCTTCTTGAATATTTTACTATGTAGTGATTTTGTGATGCATCTCTCAGGAATATGGATGTAAAAGTCAGGATCCTCTCCTTCAAAAATACATTGACTTACTTCCTTCCCCCAGTTCATTTCCTTCTCAGTTAAGATCTTGTATTTTATTTAAAAAAATATATATATTTTTGGCATGGAGGGAGTAATTATGTACCATAAGAGTACTACAAGGATGTCGGTCATCAAGCTGATATAAATGACCACTTCAAAGAACAAACACTCTGACTTAGTTACTACTTTTCACCCCCCAAGTCAGGTTTTCACATTATGATTGAATTTATGCTTACTAAAAATAGATTTTAAATGGCAAACCACTGGCTTCTTCAAAGCCATTGAAATATTTAAAGCTAACCAGTGGGATTTATTCTATGTAATACATTCGTTTCTAAAAATTTACAGTTAGGAGGGTGAAGATGAAGTTAGGGGCTCATTCCCTGCGAGGAACAAACATGATAACTGTTTGGGTAGGAGAAATGGGCTGAGTGCCACCTGAAATGAATGATGGCAGCAGGAAGGTTGAGACTGAGTTTGTCTTCATCTCCCAAGCTGTGTAGCTTTGGGCAAGTTATTTAACACTTTGGAATCTCAGTTACTTTACGTATAAAATGGGAGCAGTGATACCCCAGAGTACTCTAGAAGAATTAAATAAGAAGACAGGGGCACATGGGTGTCTCAGTTGGTTAAGCGTCTGACTTCTGCTCAGGTTTGGTCTTGTGTTTTGTGAGTTTGGGTCCTGTCAGCTCAGAGCCTTCTTCGGACTCTGTGTCTCCTCCTCTCTCTGCCCCTCCCCTGCTCATGCTCTGTCTCTCTCTCAAAAATAAAAACATTAAAACAATTTTTTTAAAAGAACAGATGTATGATGTGTAACTTGGGACATGATGCATGCATAACGTACAAGAAAGTATAGTTACTATAATTTTACTTACTGTTAGGATCAGAATTTCATAGGCCCATAATATGACAAACTAGTAAGATAACTTTTTTAGCTAGTAACTTTGATTTTCCAAAGATATATGCTTGCATTCTAACTTTCATAATACAGCAGATTATAATAAGAAACACCAGAAAACATTTAACTATGGATTAGGTGTCTAATTAACAAACCTAACTATGGATTAGTAGGTCTAATTAACAAACCTAATCTTTGGCGTTCTATGTTATTTGCACACTGCTATTTAGACTATAAAGAATAAAATTATGTAAGACATTTTGTATGGCTCTCAACTATATGAATTTCTCCTTTCTTTGGGTGATTGTATAAATGCCTTCACACACACAAGTTATTTTTATTTAGGATCATGGAACCAAATAAAAAGAACAATTGAATAAAATAGAGTGGGGAAAGCTTTACATATGGAAGTTTCAGGGCATGTAAAGAGTTTTTTGGACATATGGGACAAACTTATTTTGATGGAAGAAATTCAGATCTCAATATGTTTAAAGTAAATGAAATTATTAAAACAAAAAATTATAACTTGAACACATAATTTAAGCCTGTTGTTTCTATTTGATGGTCTTGCTCTCTGGAGTTTTATGAGATCAAATTCAGCTGAATTTGAATTTGAATCAAAATCTTTTTTAAAGAAGGATGAGCAAGCAACTCCTTAAAATTTTACTCCAGTGTGCTGCCTTTGGCCTGAATTAGGATTGTTAGTGCAAAAATGCTTCTCTGTTCTGCACCCAGACTTGATTCAGTGCTTCTCTTTTTACTTCTCCCCCTCTCCCCCTGAAATTCTTTCCTCATGATCTGGTCAAAAATATCCCAAACATATTCTAATGCAGTGCTTTTATCTTTTATACTTTTTTAAAAATCACATTCATATTCTTTTCACACATATTCCAAAAAACATACAGATTAACAAGTTAAAGAAGTAAAACCACACATAATTCATGCTAAGAAAGCTAATATGACACACACATGCACACATATACACACTTCAATTTACTTGTAAGTAGAGAGATCTACAACTTAGCAAACTAACTTGTGGGAGAGAATGGTAGGACAAAACCTTTTTTGGGAAAGAGATAAATACACCCTCAGAGAAAATTCTACCTATTGAAAACAAATCAAAGTCCTGAAATCATAAAAGAACCTTGGATGGGATGGTAGTGTTGGAAAATCATCACTTATGCAGCAAAAAGGAGGGAGTTTTGGAGGTATTCCTCAGATGGTTTGTTGTGAATGTAAAGGAGGGAAAGAAGAGGAAAATGAGTCTTCTAGAGAAAAATAAGAGGGAGAGGAAGAAGGGGAAGAAAAAGAACCACAGAAGTAAAAGACAGTGTTCCCCCTCCCGCAAAATTAAGCTGCCATTATGGAAAGTACACTTCTCTGTAACAACAAAGAGGGCGAACTTGAACTAAACAATTTAATAAATAGCCCAAACCTCTCATCCCTACTTGGTATTGTTGCGGATTTTGTAAAATAGGAGACATTTCCCAGTGGACAGAAAACTGCTTGCAAAACACATACCACAACAAGAAGAAAATATAAAATGAAAATGACAAGAGTTTAGCTAATGACTTATTCTTAAACAAAACAAAACAAAACACACACAAAAAAAACCCGGGGAACATATCAATCTGTATTAAACATTCTTAAACAATTATGTGGATGAACATATTAAAAGAAATTGCTTCAAATAAGACATCCAAAAACTCAGATTAGAAATGAATAATAAAAGTAGGAAATAAGAGTTGGCAAACTCATGAAAGACATTGAAGAAAAATACAAAATCATTTCACGAATGAAGAATAAATTAGAGTGCATGCACAAATAGCCTGGATTCAACTGAAAACATATGAAAAGTCATTTAATAAAGATAGGAAGAGAAACAGAAGAAATAAAAAGTAAAGAAGCAAATACCATTAGAGAGGGAGCAGTAGAGAAGATAGGCATGGAATATCCAACATATATGTACATTGAGTCCCTGTAAAGAAAAGACAAAATAATGAAATAAAAAATAATATTGAGAAGTATATTCCAAGAGACCATTTCAGAACTAAAAGACCTACTACATTCCCATTTCGATAAGGCCTGCCATATAGTTTAGAAAATTGACCTACAGTGGCCACATCGGAGATTTATCATGATAAAAAACTAGTAGACTTTAAAGATGAAACAAAAAATCTGAATCTCCATGGAACAAAATGTTACCAGGAAATAAAATAAAAAAACAATCATAAATATTTCTACTCATTGCTGTCCTTAAGGCACCAACTCCTTCAGCCTTACATAATGTCTTTTATAATATAAGCTCTTTAAATATAAGAACACAAGAAGATTGAAAGCAACACATATCTGCAAACAGTAAAACCAAAGAAGACAGTGATTGCTGTATTAATATCAAAGTAAATTGAATATAAAAAGTAAAGGAAATATATATTTCATAATAACAAAATATGAAGTTTATAAAGAAGACATAATAAGAGTAAATTAGTAAAGCCCCTAAATATTATATGAGTTAACTTGGTATAGTTTGTGAAATGGACAAACTCCTTGTAAAATACACCAAAAACTGAAGAGTAAAGAAGTAATGAATATCCTATATCTGTAAAATAAGTTAATCTGTAAGAAAATGCTTTCTACAAAGAATACTCCAATTCTGCATAGCTTCATTGTTCAAGTTTTCTATGTATTTAAGAAAAAAAATACAAATCTTATCAAAATAATCTAGGGAATAGAAAAAAAAGGAACACTTCTAAACTAGCTTTATGAGTGAACATAATTTTAATATCAAATCTTACATAAGAGCATTATAAGAAAAACAGAAAAACAAAAGCAATACTGTATCTCTCACAAATATAGATGCAAAAGTAAACTGAAGTCATCAGTACATAAAAACAACTATACATTATGACAAAATGAGGTTTATTTTAGGAGTGCCTGATTTGTTTAACATTGGAAAGTTAATAAATTTTATTCAAAACCTCAAGATAACAAGAAGAAAAACCTATCTTCTCTGTAGTCAAAGAACTTTTTTTTTGACCAAGTTCAACATAGACTCGATTTTAAAAGCCACTTAAGCTAATTTTTTTTTCATTTTTTAAAAATTGTTTATTTATTTTTGAGAAGGAGAGCGAGAGAGACAGAGCATAAGCAGGGGAGGGACAGAGAGAGAGGGAGACCCAGAACCTGAAGCAGGCTCCAGGCTCTGAGCTGTCAGCACAGATGCTGGTCTCCAACTCAGGAACTGTGAGATCATGACCTGAGCCAAAGTCAGACTCTTAACCCACTAAGCCACCCAGGCACCCCTAAAAAATTTTTTTTAAACTATAAACTGGGAACAGTACAGAATTTATTTTTCAGGTGATGAAGTTCATCTGGGAAAAACCTACAACCCATTATATAATGATGAAATATTAAGGCATTCCCACTGAATTAAGGAAAAAGTCAAAATTTTCTATTGTACTCAATATTGTATTAGAAATTCTAGCCAGTGGTTTAAGGCAAGTTAAAAGGGACAATTATTATAGCAGCACCTGGGGGGGGGGGGGGCTCAGTCGGTTAAACATCCAACTTTGGCTCAGGCCATGATCCCATTATTCATGAGTTTCAGCCCCGAGTCAGGCCCTGTGCTGACAGCTCAGAGCCTGGATCCTGCTTCGGAATCTGTGTCTCCCTCTCTCTTGGCCCCTCCCTGCTTATACTCTGTCTCTCCCTCTGTCTCTCTCTCAAAAATAAAAACACATAAAAAAATTTTTAAAAAGGACTCATAAACATTACAGGAAAAAAATGGAAACCATCATTATACACAAATTTCAGAACATGCAACAGATAAGCTATTACAAACCATCAAGGAATATATCATAGTTGCTGGATAAGTAGTCAATTTAAAAGTAAAGTATGTTTTATATATGAGCAAAAACCAAATTTAAAATCATCTCATTTATAATCACAAAATGCATACAATACCTAGATCGAAATGTGGGCAAAATCTTTATTTTGTACATCTCTATTGCAGTATTATTGACATAATAAAATAAATTTTACATTTGAATGTATCCAAATTGATTAGTTTTGACATACCTATATACCATGAAACCCTCACAAATATAAAGTATCTTTCCTCATTAAAAATGCATTTAAGACATTTATAGGTAAAATAACTTTAAAAAATTGCTTTGAAATACTTAAAAATAGCATGGCATGGTGCTGTATATAAAATAATGATGGAATGTTGATAATTGCTGATACTCATGATAGATATGTGAAAATTTATTATATCATTTTCTCTATTTCTGTATATCATTGAACATTTTTTTAAGGGAGGAAAGGCATAGCAATGAGATCAATAATGATCAAACCAAATAATCAATAAGGCATTCAAACACAAAGTGTGTGTAATAAGTAAGATTTTAAGAATAAATGCCTAGATAGAATGGGACAGTTTTCAAAATTTGTATTTCCTCAAGCTGTTATAACTCTCACAAATTTTAACTCACGCATTCAAGAATATCATGTTTTAAAATTCATCATTAAACCTCAACCTCAGATACAGATTTCCTTCTCCTCCAGCATATCCAGATTCTGAAACTTAAGGCATCTTTCTGATCAAAAGACCCTCAAATGATCTGACTAGTCAGTAATCATCTTCTAATTGCTATGGGCTTTCTTTTCTCAGCCTGACATTTCTTTGTATTATATGTGTGTTATCATGCTGGCTATCTTCTGAATGTCATCCAGAAAAACTGCCAAGATGAAGCTAAAGATAAATTTTCTCTATTTTCTAGCCATGTCTTCTCCCTTTTCCTGTGTTGTCTTACAGTAATTTCTATGTGTAAGAAGTACAAAGCTATGCAATTGTTTTCCAGCCAAAACAAATGATTTTTTTTCTTTAAAAAGACCAAGCATATTTCCTGAAATATATATTTCTAGATGCTGGCTCTCCACTCTATTGCAAATACAGTGACTACTATAGTGTTGATATTTAAAATTACCTCTAATAATAATGTTTTTGAAGTACCATGTATTTTTGCTGCAAAATATCAAAATTTTAATATATTAAAGCAAGATTGAATATTTTAAGAATTCTAGCACTTGATAACTGTTTTAATATATGTTTATTAGCAAAGTAACAATTTAAGTTTACCTGGTCAAATGCTTAGCTACAGAGAATTTGTTAATGAATAAGTAAATAAAATTATTATTTATGTAGATATCAGTATGATAATATAAGTGATAAAATAATGTAAAATGCTAATGAAATATGTTTTTATTAGATATGTTTACTTGACAATTTTACAAAATACATGAAATTAATAAGAAGAAAATTAACAGAGGCAACAGAAAAAAGGCAGAGGACAGAAGGAAAGGAAAAATAAAATGGAACCAAAGAATGCATGAGGCTACTGGAAGCTAGGAGCAAGGCCTGGAAACAGATCCTTCTATAAAGATCCTAGTGTCTTGAGGCACCTGGGTGACTCAGTAGGTTAAGCTTCCAACTTTGGCTCGGGTCATGATCTCACAGTTCATGGGTTTCAACCCTCTGTTGGGCTCTGTGGTGACAGCTCAAAGCCTGGAGCCTGTTTCAGATTCTGTGTCTCCCTCTCTCTGTGCCCCTCTATCTCTCTCAAAAATAAATAGACATTAAAAAAATTTTAAATAAATAAAGACCCTGGTGTCTTTAGAGGGAATATGTCTTTGCCAACATTTTAGGATTCTGTTTTCCAGAAACGTGAGACAGTAAATATGTATTGTTTAAAGCTGTGTACTTTGTGGTATTTCATTATTGCAGCTCTACCTAGAAAACTAAGAGATGGGGGAAAATTTCATATTTCTTTTGAGTAATTTCAGCTCAGATTTAAATTTTTCTTCCATTAACAATACAGGTCACACTCAATAATATTATTTGCAATTCCTGAGACTTGCCAATAGAAAACATAGATGTCTTTATATTGTTAGTGTTGTTGGGGTGTTGGAGATACCTCTAGGTAATATTGATTATCCTCATTACTTTATTTAGAGTAGTTATTAGAACCAAAGCTAAATTTTGTTAGATTAAATAATAAAGAACACTATTAATATGGAATAATAGTATATTAGATATATTAATGATATGATATATTAGTAGATATATTAGTATATCATAATTTTGTTAATATGTTAACTATTTCAATGTAATTGGTACTGTCTATAACTCTGTAATTTGTAATGCACATTTTAAAAGATTAATCTGAGAAGAGGTTTAGAGATTCATAAGCTTGTCACAAAAGTATTCAGAATCTTGTACAAAGGAAATTCAAAATGATAATAGCTGAGATTTTCTGAAGGAATAAATGACATCAAGCCACAGACTTAAGAATCACAAGAACCCAAGGAATCTGATCTGCAAAAGCATACGTAGACACCTCTTGATTAAATTTCTGATTAAGAGAAACACAAAAAGGTATCTTATAAGCAGAAAGAACAAAGGTAGATTATCTTCAAAAGAACAACCAACTTCTCAATAGTATCAGTGGAAGTCTAAAACCAAGGATCCAGGGCCTTCTGGGTGGTTCAGTTGGTTAAGCATCTAACTCTTAATTTTGGCTTGGGTCATGATCTCAGGGTTGGGAGATTGAGCCCCTCATTGGGCTTTGCACTGGGCATGAAGCCTGCTTAGGATTTTCTCCCTTCCTGTGTCTTTGCCCCTCCCCCACTTGCATGTGCATGCTCTCTCAAAATAAATAAATAAATAAATAAAATAAAATAAAACCAAAGATCCACCGGAGAGTATCGGAAAAATACATGGTGTTTTAGGGGGATAAGGATAGTTCCACTTTTCATTAGCCTGGATGGAAATTATATTCATAAGCATTAGGTAGAGTACTCAAAAAAGGCTTACCTAAGTAGGCCTAAATTCAGTGACATGCTGCTCCATAAAATAAAGCCTAAAAGAAACGAACATGAAAAAAAAACCCTGAAGAAATAAACTGTTCATAACTAAACTGTTTCCCAGAACCAATCTCCAAAATATTTGTAAGAATACAAAAATAACCAGCACCAAACTAAGTAAAACCTTAATGTGTAGCATTCATTCAATAATTGTCATGCATGCAAAGAAGCAAGATAATTTTACCCATTATAAAAATAACTAACGAAAACCACACCAGAAATGGCACAGATACTAGAATTGGTAGAAGAGGATGTTGCAACATTTGTTATAACAATATGACACATGTCAGGAATCTAAAGCAGGGATCAGCAAAAGTTTTATGTCAGGAGCGAGATTGAAACTTTTGTGGACCAAAGTTTTTGTCACATTCACATTTGCTGTTGTAGCATGAAAGCTACTATAGACAATCTATAAATAAGTAAATAAATAAATAAATAAATAAGAAAGCAAGCAAGCAAGCTGTGTTCCAACAAAACTTACTTTGAAAAAGAGGCTGCAGGTTCTGTTCATTCTATAAACTGTGGTTTCCTGAACTCTGATCTAGAAAAAAAATTGGGTATTTTAAGGTTAATGGAAGATATGAAAAAGACACACACTTTAGAGATAAGAACTAGAATACCTAAGGCATAAAACATACTGTATGAAATTAATACCAGATTAGACATTGCAGAAGAAAATATTAGTGAACTTGAAAACACATCTAGAGCAATTATGTAAAATGAATCACACAAAGGAAAACAAACTGGAAACGACCCCACAATAGTCTGTGACAGTTTTAATAATTTAATATGTATGAAATTGGAGTGCTCAAATTTTTTTGAGGGGGCAAACAAACATTATTTGAAGTGCTAATCATTTACAGTTTATCTAAATTTGATGAAAACTGAAAACATACTGATTCCAAGAAATTCTAAGAAATTTAAGCAATAGAAACATAAGCTAAATAAAAGATGAAACTTTAAAGCTCTTGGAAGAAAAGATAGGAGAATGTCTTTGTGACTAAGGAATAGGGCAAAGATTTGTAGACTGAAAGAAAATAGAGTACTTGAAACAAAAAGAAAAAAATGATTACCTGGACTTCATTAAATTTATAAGTTTCTGTTCCTCAAAAGATACTGTTAAAAATGAGAAATCAGGTCATAGGCTGGGAGATAATGTTCACAATGTATTTGAAAAAGAATATTTAAATTTAGAGTATAAACATATAAATAATAATAAATAAATAACAAAAATGGTTCAGTTAAAATGGAAAAAAGACTTTAACATGCAGTATCTACAAGGACCTGTGGATGTACGATAGTGTAAGGTGATATTCAATATTATTAGTCATCAGAAAAAATGCAACTTAAAACTGAAATGAAATACCACAGTGGTTTCCTTTAGACTGGCTAAAACTCTAAATATTAGCATGCAAGGTAAATATATCTGTCATATGTTACAGTTGATAGTGTAAAATGGTGCTATCATGTTGCACAGATTCAGTTTTTATTTTTGTTTTTTATAATGGTGGACCTATGACTTCCTTAAGATAAAACTGACAGTTGCTGATCCACTGCTCAAAATTGATTTTCACAAAGACTAACATAGTAATATCCACTAATATTTTATTTATAATTCAATAGATGAAGAGATAAGTAGATAAGCAACCAATTATACAGGAGAATGAATGAACGTATTTTGTCACATTCATACAATGGGATGCTATTTAGGAATAGAACAGAATGAACAATTTATGTGTACTACAACATGTGACAGTATTTAAAAAAATTATGCTACATATAAGAAGGCAGATATAAGAATATATATATTATTATTTTATTTATATGTTGATACAGAACAGATAAAATGGATCTATGGGGAAAAATTCAAAATAGTGAATACTTCTGGGTGGTGTAGGGAATATTATGAAAAATTTACAAAACAACTTTCTGTATCTTGGTGGTTGTTTTGATTACACAGCTACATACATACATTTGTCAACACTCATTAAGATATACAAATGAGAGCTCTGAGCTTTACTGAATATATATTTATCTCAGTAAAAATTAAATTAATATAAAACACAAAATGAAATGCCAATCTCTTTTAAAATTTAGATTAAAAAAACAAATGAGTTTTTGGTAAATTGTACCTATCTATATGTAAGATGAATAATTACTATCAAGTTGATCTTTATTCCAGGAATAGAAGTTTTATTTAGTATTTGGAAATAAATCAACTTAATTCACTTTGTAAATGATAAAAGGGATGGCCATTTTTCTAGTATATGTGCTGCCGAAGCGAGCACAAGATGGCCATTTTTCTAAAACAAGAAAACCATTCTATGAAATTAAGGGCTATTTGGGATAAAAGCCCTTAGAAAATCTGGAGTAGAGGATATTTGTTAATCTGGTGAGAGGGGCAACTATAAGAAATCATAGTTAATTTTCAAATTAAAATGTTGATGGTTGAGATAGGGAACAAGATAGAGAGTATCTACTGTCACTACTTACATTTAACACTGTACAGTTCATAGCCAGTGCAATAAAGACAAGTATGTAATGACAGTTAGTAAATAGAAAAGAAGAATAGACCTGACATCATTCCTAGATGATATGGCTGTGAATTTGGAAAAGTACAAAAGAGTCTTCAGATAAACTACTAAGTTGATGATACAGGTTGCCACATTAAGTTTTACTTCTATATATAAAAAACAATCTCATATTTTAATTATAAAAGGTTATAATTAAAATAAGAATAAGTGTAACAAAACATACACAGTAAAACCTTGGTTTGAGAGGAGTTATGATGGCAGAGCAGCCTGGAGACACTGAGCCTCTCTCGTCCCTGAAATGCAGACAGATCGGTACCAAACCATTTTGAACACCTAGGAAATTGACCTGAGGATTAACACAACAATCTGTATAACTTGAGCCCCAGAACTCAACAGATACACTGTGCGGAGAGGTTAACTGGGGGAGAGAAAAGCTGTGGAGGGTAAGGAGCTGCTTTTGAGGAGAGAGGACAGAGAAAGGGAAAGTGTGGTGCACTGAGATTGTGCAGGAAAAGCACTCCCCCGTGTAAACACTCCCCAAGTGAAAACACTCTCAGGGAACTAAATAAAAAAATCTATTCCCCAAAACCATTGACGGGAAGAAGGGAGAGGGTTTCAATACTAACAGAATTCTATAAATAGTGGAGCACAGGGTCTGAAGTTTTGGAACTCATTGCCTGGCAGTGCTCTGATGAGGAATTAGGGCAAATCCGTAGGAGCAGGCAAGCAGGGTCTAACGGGTATGTGTGCTACATGGGGAGAAGCGGTTCCTCTGCTTGGAGTGCACTTAGTAGAGGCGATATGCCCTCCCCGCAAGAAAAAGTCCCAGCAGACCCTGGAGAGCAGCCACTTTGCTGGTATTGGGACAAAGAAGCCAGAGTGTGATGAAACCTGGCGTCAGCTGTGTGCTGTGGTTTGCCATAATCTCTGAACTTCTGCAGCTGCGTGATCCCATGAAGATTTTCTGGGGAAGGCTGGCACCTGGCCATTGCTCACTGATAACTGTCCCCTAGAGAGTTGGTGCGCGTCCAAGCAGCAGAGGTCGCTGAAATGTGGGGTTTTGAAACACAAACATATCTGAGATAAAACTCTGGAGGAAGGTGCTGCCTGGCAGGCGCACAGCTTGGACACAGACAGGGTTAGGGGTGGGGAGTAGATAGAAGCCTAAGACAAATGAGAGGGGCTTAATGGAGGGTCAGTGAGCACGAAGTTCCTGTGCCAGAGACTAGGGAGCTGAGTGAAGTTGTTTATGCCTATCCTGACCACTTGCATCCATGTCCCACTGATCCACTCCAGTAAGCTAAGTAGCACCACCTAGTGGAGGATGGAGCCATTACACCAAGCCTTGCCCACCTGCACCCTCCAAGCACATTCCCTAGAAGACCAGCACAAGTCACTCCACCTGCTTAGTGTACAGACTACAGAATGTTTCATAGTTTCAGTTCCAGGGGAAACTAGATACAACTTAATTCAGGTTTCATTCTGCTTGCTGGTTCATTTATATGTTCGTTTTCTTCTGTTTTTGCTTAAATTGTTTCCTTCTTTTTTTTTTCTTCCTCATTCTTGGATACAGAAAGAAAAACAAATTTATTTTTTTACTTTAGTTTTTAATTTTTTAAAGTTTGTTATTACATTGCACATTATTTCATTTTCTATTTTATTATATGAAATGTTTTTTTTTATTTTTAAATTTTTTTCTTACATTTTTTTTTCTTTCCCTTTTTTCTCTATTCTATCAAGCTTCTTTCAACAAGCAGACCGAAACACACCTAGGATCTAGCTTCCTTTATTTGCGTTTATTGTGTTCAGTACTCACTCTAAATGTCAATGGATTAAACAATCAAAGAAGATAAGGTATCAGAATGGATAAGAAAACAAGACCCATTCATACGTTGCTTAGAAGAGACTCATTTTAGGCCTAAAGGCACCTGAAGATTGAAAGTGAGGGGATGGGCAGCCATCTATCACTGCTAATGGTTGTCGAAAGAAAGCGGGTGTAGCCATACTTGTATCAGACAAACTAGATTTTAAAATAAAGATTGTAATAAGAGATGAAGAAGGGCATTATATTATAATTAAGGGGTCTATCCACCAAGAAGATCTAACAATTGTAAATATTTATTCCCCCAACATGGAAGAACCCCAATAGATAAATCAATCACAAACATAAAGAAACTCATTGATAATAATACCATAATAGTAGGGGACTTCAACACCCCACTTATAGCAATGGACAGATCATCTAAACAGAAAATCAACAAGGAAAGAATGGCTATCAGTGACACACTGGACCATATGGACTTAACAGATATATTCAGAACATTTCATTCTTCTCCAGTTCACATGAATCATTCTCCAGAATTGATCAGATATTGGGTCACAAACCCAGGGGCTTGTGGTTTTCAGACCACAATGCTATGAAACTCGAAATCAACCACAAGAAAAAATTTGGAAAGACCATGAATACTTGGAGATTAAAGAGCATCCTATTAAAGAATGAATGGGTTAACTGAGAAATTAAAGGAAAATTAAAAAGTACATGGAAGCCAATGAAAATGAAAACATGACAGCCCAAAACCTCTGGGATGCAGCAAAGGTAGTCATAAGAGGCAAATATATAGCAAATCCAAGCCTTCCTAAAGAAGGGAGAAAGTTCTCAAATATGCCACGTAATCTTACACGTAAAAGAGCTGGAAAAAGAACAGTTAATAAAGTCCCAAACCAGCAGAAGAATGGAAATAGTATAGATTAGAGCAGAAATAAATGATATCGAAATTAAAAACAACAACAACAGCAAAACCCAGTAGAACACATCAATGAAAACCAGGAGCTGATTCTTTGAAAGAATTAACAAAATTTATAAACCCCTAGCCAATTTGATCAAAAAGAAAAAGGAAAGGATCGAGTAAATAACAAACGAAAGAGAAATCACAACCAATACCACAGAAATACAAACAGTAAGAGAATATTATGAGGAATTATATGCCAACAAATTGGGCAATCTGGAAGAAATGGGCAAATTCCTAGAAACGTATAAACTACCAAAACTGAAACAGGAAGAAGTAGAAAATTTGACCATAACCACTAAAGAAATTGAATCCGTAGTCAAAAATTTCCCAGCAGACAAGAGTCTGGGGCCGGATGGCTTTCTAAGGGAATTCTATCAAACGTTTAAAGAAGAGTTAATACCCATTCTGTTGAAGCTGCTTCAAAAAAAAAAAAAGAAATGGAAGGAAACCTTTCAAACTCATTCTGTGAGGCCAACATTACCTTGATTCCAAAAGCCAGACAAAGATCCCACTAAAAAGGAGAAATACAGACCAATTTCCCTGATGAACATAGATGCAAAAATTCTCAACAAGATATAGTAAATTGGATCCAACAACACATTAAAAGAATTATTCACTGGGGCGCCTGGGTGGCTCCATCGATTGGGCGTCTGACTTCGTCTCAGGTCATGATCTCGCGGTCTGTGAGTTCGAGCCCCACATTGGGCTCTGTGCTGACAGCTCACAGCCTGGAACCTGTTTCGGATTCTGTGTCTCCCACTCTCTCTGACCCTCCCCCGTTCATGGTCTGTCTCTGGCTCAAAAATAAATAAACATTAAAAAAATTAAAAAAAAAAAGAATTATTTACCATGATCAAGTGAGATTTATTCCTGGGATGCAGGGCTGGTTCAATATCCACAAATCAATCAATGTAATATGTCACATTAATAGAAGAAAGGATAAGAACCACATGATCCTCTCAATAGATGCTGAAAAAGCATTTGACAAAATACAGCATCCTTTCTTGATAAAAATTCTCAAGAAAGTAGGGATAGAAGGATCATCTCTGAAGATCATAAAGGCCATATACAAAAGACCCACTGCTAATATCATCCTCAGTGGGGAAAAACAGACCTTTCCCCCTAAGGTCAGGAACATGACAGGGATGTCTACTCTCACCACTGTTTTCAACATAGTGTTGCAAGTCCTAGCCTCAGCAATCAAAAAACAACACAAAGAAATAAAAGACATCCAAATTGGCAGAGAGAAAATCAAATGTTCACCCTTCAGAGACAACATAATATTCTATGTGGAAAACCCAAAGACTCCACCAAAAAACTGTTAGAAGTGATACATGAATTCAGCCAAGTCACAGGATATAAAAACAATGCACAGAAATTGGTTGCATTTCTATTCACAATAAGGAAGCAACAGAAAGAGAAATCAAGGACTTGATCCCATTTACAATTGCGCCAAAACCCATAAAATAACTAGGAATGAACCTAACCAAAGAGGTCATAAATCTATACACTGAAAACTATGGAAAACTTAGGAAAGAAATTGAAGAGGACACAAAAAAATAGATAAACATTCCATGTTCATGGATTGGAAGAACAAATATTGTTAAAATGTCGATACTACCCAAAGAAATCTACATATTCAATGCAATCCCTATCAAAATAACACCAGTGTCCTTCACAGAGCTAGAATAAACAATGCTAAATTTGTATGGAACCAGAAAAGACTCCAAATAGCCAAAGCAATCCTGAAAGAGCCCTGCATCGGGCTCTGCACTGACAGCGTGGAGTCTGCTAGGGATTCTCTATCTCCCCCTCTCTCTTTCTGCTCCTCCCCTGCTTATGCTCTCTCTCTCTCTCTGTTTCTCTCTCAAAATAAATAAACATTAAAAAAAAAAGAGGATTGTTGATGAAAATATGAAAGTAAATCAATATACCTTCTAGAAGATAATACAGGACAGTATCCCTGTGAGGTCAGGAAAATCTGTCTTTCTTTCTTTCTTTTTATTTTTTTACTGTTTATTTATTTTTGAGAGAGTGGGTGAGAACGTGAGCAGGGGAGAAGCAGAGAGAGGAGGAGACAGAGGATCGGAAGCGGAACTGGGCTCTGCACTGATAGCAGGGAACCCCACGTGAGACCCATGCAAGCCCCATGTGAGCCCCACCAACCGTGAGATCATGACCTGAGCCGAAGTTGAACGATCAACCACCTGAGCAACCTAGGAGCCCCAGGAAGATTTCTTAAACAGGACCCAAAATGCACATTCTAAAACCAAATACAAAAAGGAACTAATGAAATTAACTATAAATCAAATTTATAACATAACTAACAATAGCAAGATAAAAGTAATTTCCTCAAATAAACTTTGAAGGTTGTATCCTAACTATATATCATAGGATTTTCTTGAAAACAGAAGTGTGAATATAAATTGTCTTTAATAATTTAAACAGAACACATAAAAGTCAACAGTTGTAATATTGTCTTAATTTTGCTGCTAAATCATAATTAGAAATTTTCTTTCAGGGGCCCCTGGGTGGCTCAGTTAAGTGTCAGCCTCTTGATTTAAGCTCAGGTCATGATCTCGAGGTTTGTGGATTTGAGCCGCACGTCCATGTGGAGCCTGCTTGGGATTCTCTCTCTTTCCCCCTCTCCCTTCCCCTTCCCCCACTTCTCTCTCAAAATAAATAAACTTAAAAACACAAAAAAGAAATTTTCTTCTAGAAGAACACATGCAGAAATACTACTACTCTGGAATTTTCATGTAATATTTTAGTTCATTCATGTTTTTAACAAATACCTAAAAATGCAAACCAGATATTAAGATTATAGCTACTCAAGTAATGAACAGAAATCATGGGAAGGCAGTGTATCCATTTTATTTTGCCACAGTAAAGTCCCACTGTGAACTACAATATCTCAGTCACATTAATTCATTTGGTTTATGAGTTTGTGGGTTAGCATCGGTCATCTGGACATGGCTAAATGTCTGTGATTCAAGGGATGGATCTGGGTGGGCTTTCTCTAGAGGAAGTTTGGGCACATGTGTTCTCTGCATGTGTTGTATGTGTGTTCATTCTGTGGTTCTAGCTGAGGAGCAGAAACTATCCAGAGAAGGTCTTACATAAACATGTCAGAATTGCATGGGTCATAGCCCAGTTGCACACACATTTTTAGTACCTGATAACATCCCATTGGCCACAGCAAGTCACGTGGTTGAACTCAAAGACAAGGTGTGGAAAGCATATACCACCCACTTAGTGGGAGGGACATCAAAATCACATAAAAGATACAAAGGGATGATTAAAGAATTGAGGCAATCTAGGCAATCTACTTTAGGCAATTTGACCACATAATATTACACACATAATTGTAACATGAACCACTGTATGGCAGCATGACTCCAATGTTTGTGTAGCCAAACTTATATTTAAGTGTTTTTAGGAATAAGGATTTATTAGCCAATGAATTAGGGCACTAGTTGTACTTAAAAAAAAATTATAATGTAGTTTGCCAAAAATTTATCCTGTGAGAACCCATGGAAAATTGTATGTGTAGTATTTTTTATAAAGTTTTTAATTTTTTAAGTTATTTATTTACTTTGAAAGACAGACAGTGCAAGTGGGGGAGGGACAGAGAGAGAGAAGGGAGGAGAGAGAGAATGCCAGCAGGTTCTGCACTGTCAGCTCCAGTGCCCAATAAGCAGTTCAAACTCATGAACCCTGAGATCATGACCTGAGCCGAAATCAAGAGTTGGATGCCTAACCGACTGAGCTACCTGGGCACTCCTTACAATTATGTTTAAAACTAACTGTTTAATATTTGGCAATGGCCACTCCAATGTATCCATTTCCTTTTCAGCTATCTTTGATGACTCACCATATCTCTCTTAAGCTATCACACGATTTTACTTCAAAACCAGATAATAACCTAATTGTCTTCAAAATTCCTTTTTTAGGTGTAATTTATTTTTTTTCATCCAACCTATTTCTATCACCACTGACTAAAAACCAGCACAAATATTAAATATTTACCAAGATCATAAAATAATCAAGGCAATCAAATTGGCATATAGCCATTGACGGAATGCCAAGCATCTCAGTAGTCTTTCCTTAGGGCTTTTGAAACAGATTAAATATCCAATAGATCTGGGGCTGCTGTGCTTTTTGTTTTTTGTCTTTTTAAAAATATAATCTTGCCTGAAGGCTGGAGAATGGATTAGATGAGGTACATGGCTACAGTGGTTCATGACAATACAGTGATGGATGAGAACTGATAGTTTACAACTTTTTTTTTAATTATCATAAAAAAAATAACTGGAAGTCACTGTCTAGCATGGCTGCCAAGCCAGTAAAAGCAGCAGGCAAAACATTAACGAAAACAGATGACAAATTCCCTGTGGAAATGCGCTTGCTTGGCAGCTACTCCAGGTAATGTTGATGAACAGGCAAAGTGGGAATAGGAGTCTGCGGGAGGGATGCACGTGAGTGGATTCCCTTACTTACTGTCATCTGATAGGCGTCTCTTCAGTCATAATATAGTTTAGACATAAATTATATCATAAAAAATCATAAAATAATAGCAAACTACTGTTATTTAGATAAAACTTACTCAAAACATTTAGTTCTTACTTTGAAGCAGGGTTAAAAAAATTTTTTTTAATGTTTTTGTTTAGTTTTGAGACAGAGAGCATGAGCACGGGAGGGGCAGAGAGAGAAGGAGACACAGAATCCAAAGCAGGCTCCAGGCTCTGAGCTGTCAGCACAGAGCCTGATGCAGGGCTCAAACTCACAGACTGTGAAATCATGACCTGAGCTGAAGTCGGATGCTTAACCGACTGAGCCACCCAGGCACCCCTAGAAAAAAGCAGGTTTAAATAATTCGTTTGCTGGGGCGCCTGGGTGGCCCAGTCGGTTAAGCGTCCAACTTCAGCCAGGTCACGATCTCGCAGTCCGTGAGTTCGAGCCCCGCGTCAGGCTCTGGGCTGATGGCTCCGAGCCTGGAGCCTGTTTCCGATTCTGTGTCTCCCTCTCTCTCTGCCCCTCCCCCATTCATGCTCTGTCTCTCTCTGTCCCAAAAATAAATAAACGTTGAAAAAATAAATAAATAAATAAATAAATAAATAAATAAATAAATAAATAATTTGCCTCTCCTTCCCTCTAGGCTATGTCATTTCCATTGTTACCACATTCTGTTAAATGTCATTGACTGACAATAAAAGAACATGGTATGTTATGTTAAATTCAAAACAACTTTGTCATTAGGAATGAAGATAGTTAAAATAGACAATTACTGCATAGACAAATACTTCTCACCCCGTTACTTTAAAAATAAAAATTTTAAATTAACACATTCTAGTTTTGGTTAATCATTAGATATATTAATAGTCCTTCAGAAATAAAGTAAGCATCCTATAAATATATTGTGACAATTGTCATTTACATACCAAGTACATTCAAAATTTAAGTGAATTTGACTTTAGGCAAGGTACTGTGCAGCAGTTCTTTCTTTCATAAAAGTCGCTAGTAGTTTGTATCTCAGACATTTGTGGTGAGAAGTAAAGGACACAATATATGAAAACCACTGGCATGAGTATGTATTCCGTATTTATTTTTAAATGCTGTTATTAGTACAATTATTATTATATATATATATTATTACATACTGTAATAAGTATCATGTCCCTTTTTTAGTTTCAGAATTTTATAATTATAGTAATCAAATTTCACAATGGATTAATCAATACTGGGTAGTAGCTACTTCTATGGAACACATCTAAATCAGGAAATAAGATTAATGATTATGCCTTTTAAAGAAATGTTTTTATATGTGCCACCTGCCCTGACAAATTTCAGTAAAGCTATGGAACATACAGACACACTTTTGCTATTTTGTATATTTTTACAATTTATTTTAGTCTTTATCTTGTTAGTAATCTTTAGTATTCTTTTGGTATTTCTCACCTCTCTACCAGTTGTAAGTACATAAAGGAAATCATGCAGTTGGAGGAGCTTTATACCCCCTGAAAAATATGATTCTTTGAGATGTCAGATTGGGACGATAGAGAAGTGGGAAGATACTAAATGTGTATTTATTATCTTATAGTTATGTAGGTCAGAAGTCTAAAATGGATCATCAGGACTGTATTCTTTGTGGAAGCTCTAGGGGAGAATCTCTTCCCGATCTTTTCCAGCTTCTAGAGGCCCTCTACATTTCTTGGTTCATGTTCCCTTGCTCATTTTTTAAAGCTGGCACCATAGCATCTTCTCTCATCTCTGATGTTAGCTTCCATCCTTACATTTTCTTTCTCTGACTCTGATTCTCCTGCCTTCCTCTTACAATAACTGTTGTGATTACATTGGACCTATGCAGATCACCCAGTATTATCTTCCTATCTCAAGATGCTTAATTTGACTGTATCTACAAAGTCTTTTTAACATGGAAGGTGACATATTCCCAAGTTCTGGGATTTAAGATATGGACATCTTTGGGAGTATTATTCATGTTATCACAGTGTTACATACTTTATGGGCCACCATAGAAAGCAAAAACTTAAAAATAAAAACACTTAAAATGTTCTCTTTATTCAAGCTCAGACTTAGTGAGGACAGTCTGGAGAATAAACTTTGAGTAAAGCCGTTTCTATTTAGAGAGAAAGAAAGGGATGAAGGGATGAAGCAGAGAAATATTAAAAATCTCTGCTGTGCAAAAACAGTAGCAAGACAAATTGAGAAAAACTGTAATATGTGGAGAATATTTGAGAATTTGAGTAATTTTCTGAGAACTTGCTGTAGATATTTAATTTAGAGAATGTGGGCAATATTAGAGAACTTGCTATGGCACATCTACTTTTACTGTTAACTGCTATTTTTCCTTGCATAAATTATACTTGCAAATATGACAATATAAAGGCCTAGTACCTTTATTTTATAGAGAGCTTGCCGTTCCCAGTATGAGCAATTTGAAGACCTAGAGTGGATTAGTTAATGCTTTAACTCCCTTGGGTCATATACCATCATCCCAGTGCAGCACATCAAGATAGAACATGAAAATGATGCACTAGGAATACACACACACACACACACACACACACACACACACACACACACACACACAAAACTAGCCACAAGTTTTCATGTGCAAAAAGAAATGTATAGCTAAAACCAAAGCTTTATGAAGGGGCCATTATTGAACATAATGACTTATATTGCCAATATAAAAGTCCAATGTAAATATGGCAATACAATTCTGTTTTCTGAAATTTATATTTTCAAGTGAATGGTATTCACTAAGAGGTTTTGAATGGTGAAGACAATCTAGTGTCATATGGAGATTAAAAGAGGGCCAAATACTGTTCTCCGATAGAATATTATGACAAAAGAAATGACTTTGTTAATGAGAATACATTGTCTTATTTTCTATAAAAATAACTGAAATTTGACATCAGTTATGTGCCAAACTATATTAGAACAAAATTAAACACAACGCAGGAAATTACAATCATGTAAAAGCAAAATATTGTACCCCCAGATTAGTAGATGCTCCACATGTTTGAGAAAAAGTGATCACATAGAGAGTGATTTACTTGTATTTGTTCTTTTCAAGAAACTGCTGAATTTTACACTATTGAGCATATTCATGAATAAAATAAACTTTTAAAAATGTTTTTATCATTATGTCATTATGCTCATATCCTGCCCCCAAAACCAAACAAATGTGGCTCAGTAATCATTGGGTATACTTAGGATCAGGATTTCATGAAGAGCTTAGACACCTAGTTTTTCCCTACATCTAATTTGTCATCTGAAACAAAGTTTGGTCTCATAAATTAGAGAAGACACATTATGAAATAAGTCATTTCACTAGAAGATCCTGAAAGGTCATTATATAAAAACCTCATATATGTAATATTTCTCTTTCCAGAGCATTCACATCATAATATACCAAATAATTGATGAATATAATAAAATAAAACAGGTGACACCAAAACTTACGAAAGTAATAGCTAAAATGAATATACTAAATTTTTATGATGGTATAGTTGATAGAACATTATATTAACTTCAGTTATTCAGTGTGATGATTCAATATTTGTATATTTTGCAAAATGATCACTACAGTAATTAACATCCCCCCAGTTACCATCCATCACAATACAGTTACACAATTTTTTTCTTGTGATGAGAATTTTCAAGATTTGCTCTGCTAGCTACTCTCAAATATGCAATACAGTATTATAGTTACCCTGCTGTACATTGTGTACCCATGACTTATTACCTGGTAATTTTGTACCTTTTGACTCACTTCACCCATTTCACCTACCTCCTACCCCCTGCTTCAAACAACCAACCACCAACCTGTTTTCTATATTTATATCCAAATTAATATTTAACAGCATATCAAGTGCTTTGTGTATACAGATGGATTCATGATCAAAGGTACTGCTTTCTTTTGATCAACACAAGCAAACCTCAGTCATGTAATTTCCCAGAGATACACGTAAGAGAAAGTAGTAACGTTTGTACACTCAGTGTTCCTTTTACATTTTTGGCATTTCTTAAGGGCTTCAGATATATTAACTCATGTAATCCCCATAACAAACCTATAAGGTAAGTATATCACTATCCCCATTTTGCATTTGAGAAAAATAGTCAATAGAGGATAAGTAACTTGCTCAAAATCGTGTAAGTGGTTGAAGTTAGTCGGCTTCCAGGATCCATGCAGTTAGCTATCATTCTATATCGCCTATCCATTATAGTACACATATGCATAGATGAAAAACAGTAAGAAAGTTTTTATTGTTTACTTATGAATATTTTCATTATATTCAATAGCAGTTACTTTGCGATCAAAGTTAAGAATATATGAAAATATAAAAATTACCTAATGTCAGTGCTGCATTTACCAATGTTATCTGAATAGGGAGGCTGTAGTGAATTTTCTAGTCAGACATATTGCTTATTGTATCATGCATTTCTCTTTCCTATTCCTGCTTTTCCAGTCTTGGATTCTGTCAGGTCAGTTGTGGAATTTAAACAATTTCAAGGTGTGGTGAGCCATGAACTAAATTTCCATAAATATTCTAGATGGAAGACAGGTAAAATAAAGATGTCTCTAAAACTGAGTGCATGTGAACATACTCATTTTAAAACCTCTCTCTGTAACTATGCTTCCTTTTGGGTATAAACTGTATCTTAGTTATCAGGCTATCATAGCATAGTATTTTCATCAGTTGTTGCTAACAGTATATCACATAATAATAAGCACTGTGATAGGAATAAAAATGATAGTTCTGAGGTGTACCTAGATATGGGCTTCTAATTTTTTTTTTACCATAAACCATATTCTATTTTCCTCCCTTCTCTTCAGTGGTGAAAGGAAATACAATTCCTTTTCTAATACTCTTAGCAGAAGCCTCCCTCTCTACAGACATCTGAGATGTATGTACTGAAATGATTTAACATTCTCGGATTACCCGTGATGAAAAAAAAACCACTTCATATGAAAAAAAAATCATTCTTAATATGAGTTTATTCACACTGTGGATTGGAAAGGGTTATTCCAAGATGTGACACATATGCTTTGCAATCAGTTTACATTTAGAGAAAAAATGCTTTATTTATAACATATTTGTAGGTACCATTAAGAGGGAACCATCAATTTTAAAGGTTGAAATGGCTTCTTTAAATATCTAGCATACATTGTGATATCCTTCCTGTGAATGATGCCTCATATAACATGTAAGATTTTGTGTAACCGTTAGAGTAGGTATAAAATACTTCTCACTTTCCTCTAAAGCCTTGAATTTGTTTACAAAGCTCTATCACATCCTGTTGACTTGAGGAAGTGAATTAAAGTGTTTACTAATGCCATTAATGAAAATGAGGTCGTGATAAATGGAGATGCTTGTGACATGGACCATTGTGCTAATGATCAATATCCATAGGTTTATAGAAGTTACAGCTCTTACAAAAGAAAATTAGCTAATGCCGATTACAATTTATCAAGGTGCCATTGTTAGCTAGTGTGCTGTAAATGCATTAATAATAGCTTACAACAGGTTTGAATGTAAAAAGGTCCAAATAGCCAGTTTTGCAAATGGTATGCTAAATTTGAATTTAAAGTTGTATGCAAATAACAGACATGTGAAATAGGAGTTTGAGATGAATAGTTAATATGTTTTTTCTTTCTGTTAGTCAGCTGACACCAGTTTTTTCAGACTGATTTTGTCAGATAAAGTCAATTCTGTAAGTTTGGGACTTATCCAGAGATAAATATATACTAATAATTAAGATTAGACATTCGTAAAGAAGAAACCTGATGTTAAATATGTTTTCCAATGGAATTCCTTAGAAATCAAGATTTTGAGTCATTGCTTTATGAGACAAGGCATAAAAACCTGTAAAATCTTGAAATATTATCAGAAAGTCCACTTAAAAATGTTCTAAATAAGCCTATATAATATTCCTGAAAATGGATAAAAAAAATCTAAGTTCAATGACAGTTCAGGTAATTGGATTTATTGATGGATATGCTCCTATGTCCCTTGCTTGGTTCCCAATGTTTCCATAATATATACAACCAATTCCCTAGGTTAGAATGAGTCTATTTTATTTTATTTTTAAAAATTTTCAACGTTTATTTATTTTTGGGACAGAGAGACAGAGCATGAACGGGGGAGGGGCAGAGAGAGAGGGAGACACAGAATCGGAAACAGGCTCCAGGCTCCGAGCCATCAGCCCAGAGCCTGACGCGGGGCTCGAACTCACGGACCGCGAGATCGTGACCTGGCCGAAGTCGGACGCTTAACCGACTGCGCCACCCAGGCGCCCCAGAGTGAGTCTATTTTAATACTCAAGTTGATTTCTGTTTTCTAGTTATACCCCCGAGTTCCTGTCAAGTTCTGCTTTCAGAAATAGACCCAGAGAACAGTACTCATGCTGTGATTCCTTTTTTTAAAAACATTTTTGAAGTATTTTTTATTATATTTATTTATTCATCATGTTAAATTACTCTTTAATCTCCATTTGTTATTTCACCCATGCCTCTACTGACCTCCCCTCTGGTAACCATCAATTTGTTGTCTATAGTTAAGAGTCTGTTTCTTGGTTTGTTTCTCTCTCTCTTCTTTCCTTCTTTGCTTTTTTTTTTGTCTTAAATTCACATATGAGTGAAATCATATGGTATTTCTCTTCCTCTGACTGACTTTTTTCACTCAATGTTATACTCTCTAGTTCTATCCATGTTGTTGCAAATGGCAAGATTTCATTCTTTTTTATGGCTGAATAATATTCCATTTTTATATATATTACATCTTCTTTATCCATATATCAGTGGATACTTGGGCTGCTTCCATAGTTTGGCTACTATAAATAATGCTGCAATAAACATAGGCATGCATGTATCTCTTGAAATTAGTTTTGAATTTGGAGGGGTAAATACCAAGTACTGTGATTCCTGGATCATAAGTTAGTTCTGTTTCTAATTTTGAAAGGAATGTCCACATGGTTTTCCACAATGGCTGCACCAGTTTGCAATTCTACCAGCAGTACAAGAGGTTTTCTTTTTCTCCACAACCTAGCCAACACTTGTTGTTTCTTGTGTTGTTGATTTTAGCCATTCTGACAGGTGATAGCTCATTGTAATTTTGATTTGCTGATGATGACTGATGTTGAGCATCTTTTCATGTGTCTGTTGGCCATCTGTATGTCTTTGGGAAATGTCTGTTTATGTCTTCTGCCCATTTTTAAATCAGGTTATTTGGTTTTTGGGTGTTGAGTTGTATCAATTGTTTATATATTTCGGATACTAGCCCTTTGTTAGATATGTCATTTGCACATATCTTCTCCCATTCGATAGGTTGCCTTCTAGTTTTGTTGGTTGTTTCCTTCACTGTGCAGAAACTTTTTATTTTGATGTAGTCAGAAGAGCTTATTTTTGCATTTATTTCCCTTGCCTCAGTAGACATACCTAGAAAAATGTTGCCATGGCTGATGTCAGAGACATTACTGTGTTCTCTTCTAGGATTTTTGTGGTTTCAAATCTCAAATGTAAGTCTTTAATTCATTTTGAGTTTATTTTTGTGTATATAAGAAAGTGGTCCAGTTTCATTCTTTTGATGTTGGTGTCCAGTTTTCCTAACACCATCTGTTGAAGAGATGTCTTTTTCCCATTGCATATTCATTCCTTCTTTGTTGAATATTAATTGTCTGTATAACTGTGGTTTTATTTCTGGGTTTTCTATTCTATTTCATTGATATATGGCTATTTTTATGCAAGTCCCATGCTATTTTTATACTACCACTTTGTGATATAACTTGAAATCTAAAATTGTGATACCTCCAGTTTTGTTTTTCTTTTTCAAGATTGCTTTGGCTATTCAAGGTCGCATGCTGGGATTCTTGTGTTGGGTTGTTCATAATGTGTAAAAAACACAATGATAACCTCCTTATAAGTAAAAAAAAATACATCAGCTTCTGTCACAATCTTCTGTAGTACTTCTTCCTGCTGTGTTTTTCACCATTGTTCTATCTACACATGTTATCGTGAGATGTACTTTGAGAGGTTGACAGAGAAAGATAGGAAGCCTGGTTTACAACAGGTGTGCATGATATGTTAGAATCAGGCAGAAGAGAAATACTGCTGTAGTTCAGATCCATTCATAATGTGGTTCTGAAGGAAGGAAAATCTTTTAATGGGTAAGACTTCAGGCAATATACCTGATTGTGGAAGAGAAGTATGTAGATAGACATATATTGATTAATTGACAGAGGTTTGACATGTGCATCAGAACTTGAGAAAAACAAGACTGGTAGAAAGCCAGTGAGAGGGACTTGCTTCAGCATCACTTAAAATATGCCCTGATGGCTTTTCTTCATAATCCAGGGCTGGTGGTAGTAGAGGCTGTGACATACCTAGGCTCACTGAAAGTAATGAGAATAATAGAACTTGGAATCTTTAGAGGCCAGGGGACAGTGCTTAATTAATGGAAGCTTTGTGGGCACCATTATGTAGAGAAAGAAAGGATCAGGGTGCCAGCCAATGGGGCAGACTCACAGAAAAGTTGTGAAAATGATTGATAGAACACAGTAGTCAAAGGAAAAAAGATATGGCCATCCAACAAGAGTACACCTAATCTTACACTGTAGGAAGATATCAGTGATGGGATTTCAGGAGCCTGAGGGGAGTTACTCCAATAAAATATCACTATCTCTTTCCCAGTTTCCTTTCCTAAGATAGTTTTCACATTGGGAACTCACTGAATGAAGAGGAAGCCTTTTCTCCAGGGAAAAGGAACCTGTAATACCTCAGTAATTATAAATGGTAATGATTTCCTCAGCTTTTCCCCAAAGATCTCTGTGGCCATTAACTTGGGTAACTGTACACTGGGGAAGGAGAAATACCCAAACATTTCAGGGACCTCTACATACAGGGTCCAAGTTGAAACCCAGAGACCAAAGTGTCATCATGGCTACCTATTATAATGGAAGCATGTGAGTTTCAGCTATAGATTGAATGCTGGCCTATGTTAAGCTTATTATAAAGCACCCAAAAGATACATACACTCATGTCTTAGTATTGATGCAATCCCAGAATGTATATTTGTTTTTGATACACTTGGTACCTAAGTTGTGGAGATGAGCTATCATGCTTGGGAAGGCCAAGGGGGAACCTCTAAAACTATCCCTCTTCCCCAGCCAAGGTAATAAATCAAAAATAATATTGTAGGGAGGAACATGGAGGAGATTAGATCTTTCTTTCCTGAAAGATCTAAAGATGCAGGGAAAATAGTTCCCATCAGACCTCCAATTTTTTCTCCATTTAATACATCATTATGGCCACTGCAGAAGTCATATAGATCTTGGAGGATGAAAGTAGACTTCTACATACTCTATCAAGTAGTAGCCTTAATTGCAACTGCCGCTCCAGATGTGATATCTTTGTTAGAGCAATTTGACATTGCATTTGGCAGATGTATTGAGGAATGCATTCTTTTCTACTCTGATCAGAAAAGACAATCAGAAACAGTTCATATTGCAGACAACAATATAGGTTTAATATTTTGCAATACCTTTCAGGTATTGACTTCCTTGCCCTCTGTCATAGTATATTTCAAAGAGATCTAGTTCAGAGGTCAGCAAACTTTGGCCTGCCACTTCTTTTTGTAGCGTATGTGTGTGAAGAGTAGTTTTTACATTTTCAAATGTACATTTTTAAAAACGCTGTCAGCTTTTGAGTGAGAAGAGTTGCTCATTTTTCCCTGTTTACCTACAAAGTCTAAAATATTTACTCACTGGCTCTTTACAGAGAATTCTGTCCAACCCCTGATCTAAGCTGTCTTATCCTGCAGAGTAAGGATCAGTGACATCAAAGATATGCTAATTGAATCAGATGAATAAGGCTTTATACTTTACAGAAAAGTAACATTAAAAGTATACAAAAAGTAACCATTGTAAAACTCTATGTAGGGCAAAGTTAACTAAGATAATATTTTTTCATCTTGGTTTCAAAGTTTTATTTACTGAAGAGGTAGATGCTAACTTTTCTAATAATACTAGGTCTGGTTTGCAAACTTGTATCTTTGAAAGCTTCTGAAAGTATTGTGGCCAAACATATTCTGGAAAAATGATGTATTCCCCTGTTTAGAAGTTTTAATAAAGTGTTTTGTTTTGTTCTTATCCTAATTTTAAGATTTTTAACCCATTTTTGTCTTTTTCACTTTTCCCGAAACATTTACATTTTAGTTTCCATTTCTTTTGTGAGAACTTGATTCTCCAATTGTGTTATTTTGCTCAGTGGAGGGGCACTATAATTGATGCAACCAACTTTTTTAGTTTTCATTTTAGCGTAAGCATATACAAGCCATCTTATTTTCTTCTTCTCTTAAAAAATATTTATTTATTTATTTTGAAAGAAAGAGAGAGATGGTGAGAGAGAACCCCAAGTAGGCTCCATGCTGTCAGTGCAGAGTCTAATGTGGGACTTGATTCCAGGAGCATTGAGATCATGACCTGAGCCAAAATCCAGACTTGGGGGACGCCTGGGTGGCGCAGTCGGTTAAGCGTCCGACTTCAGCCAGGTCACAATCTCGCGGTCCATGAGTTCGAGCCCCGCGTCAGGCTCTGGGCTGATGGCTCGGAGCCTGGAGCCTGTTTCCGATTCTGTGTCTCCCTCTCTCTCTGCCCCTCCCCCGTTCAAGCTCTGTCTCTCTCTGTACCAAAAATAAATAAACGTTGAAAAAAAAAATTAAAAAAAAAAATCCAGACTTGGACGCTTAAATGACTGAGTCACCCAGGTGACCTCTTTTCTTAAGTACCTTTCATTATTATCTTCCTATTGTCTTAAATTTTTCCTGACCTTATTATTATTTTTACAAGTTGTAATATAGAGGAGGGTTTGGCACAAATTTTTTTTCAAAATTTTTTTTGCGATTTTTTGGTTGCAAATTAAGACATCCATGTATATGTATATACACATACATGTATAACATTTATTAGTTATCTTAGTTGAGCCTTTAATTTTTTTTCTTTGGTAAGCCTTGCTAATGCATACATAGGTACACACACATATGTAAATATAAATGTGTACACACACATATAACATGTTTATTAGTTTTCTTAGTTCACTCTGCATCATGAAGAAAAGAGTATCCTCTGTTTTAATTAGTGTGCCTCAGTATATTTCAAATTACATTCCCCTAGCCAGATTGCTTTGCTTCCCAATTACAAATCCCTAGCTCTTAGTCTCAGATGATTTTTTAAAATTTTATTTAAATCCAAGTTATTTAATATAGTATAATAATAATTTCAGGAATAGAATTTAGTGATTCATCACTTATATATAACACCCAGTGCTCATCCCAACAAGTGCCCTCCTTAATGCCCTTCACCCATTTAACTCATCCCTCCACCCAACACCCCTCCAGCAACCCTCAGTTTGTTCTCTGTATTTAAGAGTCTCTTATGGCTTGCCTCCCCCTCTTTTTTTTAATCTTATTTTTGCTTCCCTTCCCCTATGTTCATCTGTTTTGTTTCTTAAATTCCACATATGAGTGAAATCATATGATGTTTGTCTTTCTCTGACTTCTTTCACTTAGCATAACACACTCTAGTTCCATCCATATTGTTGCAAATGGCAAGATTTTCTTTTTCATTGTCGAATAATATTCCCCTGTGTGGTGTGTGTGTGTGTGTGTGTGTGTGTGTGTGTGTGTATACACACCACATCTTCTTTATCCATTCATCAGTCGATGGACATTTGGGCTCTTTCCACAATTTGGCTATTGTTGATAGTGTTGCTATAAACATTGGGGTGCATATGCCTCTTCAGATAAGCACTTTTGCATCCTTTGGATAAATATCTAGTAGTGCAATTGTGGGTCAGAGGGAGCTCTATTTTTAATTTTTTGAGAAACCTCCATACTTTTTTCCAGAGTATCTGCAACAGTTTGTATTCCACCAGCAGTGTAAAAGTGTTCCTCTTTCTCCGCATCCTTGCCAATATCTGTTGTTGTCTGAGTTGTTAATTTTAGCCTCAGATGATTCTTATAATATTGCCCTAAATAATAATGCCCTAAATAATACTGAAAATATACTGGTAATTTTTTGATTTGCATAAATTTTGTCATTGGAGTCAACTTAATAAATTTAAAATTCATTAATAAATTTGCAGCTGGTAAGCAAATGAATTTAAGACAGCACAAAGCGTAAAATATTGGATTCAGTAAACAAGGATAACTTTAAATGAGGGATTAATATAATGAAAATCATATATTATTTTAAAAACATAAAATCATTCAGAGAAAACTAACTTAGCAAATAATCATTATAAGGCAGATATTACGATTATCCATTGTCAGAGCAAAACGGACACCTCAGATTGAAACGCATAATGAAGGAATACAAAGTTCTGGATGACTTTATCAGAAAATAAACAAACAAATATGGAAGTAAATATTTGCTATAAGCTGATTCTTATGTCTTAGTTATTTTTACTCTATGCTACCAATAAATAAATAGGAATTTTAAAAAATTATTACTGCAACAGGTGTCCTTGCTGCATAACTGTAGAAAAAAAAATTTATTGAGACTGTCGGTGCAGCTCTAAAGACGTCAACAATTTCTTCCAACAGTACTCACTTTTTTATATTGACCACCATTTTAAAAAGCATCATTTGTAAAGCACAGCAAGAATTTTGAAAAATGGAGAATTTATGTGACTTGCTTTAGTGGGAAATATGAAAAAAATATGTTTTAGCCTATCCACCATAACTTTTTCAGGGGTAGTAAAAGAAACTAGGGAAGATCAAAGGGAGACTTCAACCTAGAGTAATTTTTAAAAGTTGGAAAATTCTTTCCTGGAAATTAAAAAGTATAAAATTAGGCAGAATAGTTGAAAACAGCCTTATTGTGTTCTCTGGAAATGATCAAACAAATAAATTGAGAGGCATGCATTTTTAGAAACTGCCAGCAGTTTTGGGAAGAGTACTGAAGTCTATTCTGTTTTTTCCTGATACTGCTTCAGTCAACCCTGCCCCTCTGAGGCAATTAGAATGTTACCAGGGTGGACTGGCCATGAAAATGAGCAATCATGTTGGTAAAGGGAGTAGATTCTATTTGGAGCCAATAAGTGGAAAACTAACATTAGTGACAATATCAGTAAAATTTGCCAGCTTTTAGGAAACAGAGATGAAACTCATATGTCTGCTAGCCATAAGTTGCAGTCACAGTTGGGTCAGACCTGCCTGAAGTTTAATGAGGAATGCTCAAACTTGAGAAGTACATACATAAGCCATCCAAACCTGGCTGATATAGAAAACTACACACATATGCAAGGAGAACTGAGAAATTCTGGTGTATAGTTAAAGCCAAGACAGATTGGAAAACTGGCTGAGGTTTAAATGAACTCTCCAGTAGACACATAGGGTCTGAGGGTTTTGAGCACATTATCTGCCCAAATCATTAGCTGACCACTAAAATACAAAATAGAATAATGTAAAATAAATGGCTGATACTGAGAAAAGAAAAGGCAACTCCATGAGACATCTATTTCTCTAAATTTATTGCTTTCTTCCAAGAAATTAGAAAAAC